>NC_141670.1:179822855-181072855 GCF_028749965.1 Puma concolor | reverse complement strand
AATTCCACATAATCCAAAAACTAATGATCAAAAGCTCATTTTTGTTTTCTTGTTTTAGATTCCCATGTAACAGCATGAAATTGGTTGGATTTGGAAGAAGCGGGGGTATCTCACTCATTCTAGAGGCTCTGATTCTACTACGCCTTCCAAAATTGTAGATTTTCTTTTTTCTCATCTAGTTTTAGTTTTCTTTATCTCTTTCTTGCTCGTGTTGCCTTATCCGTCCACCTCTGCCTCCTCCTCCTTCTTCCTCATTTACTTTTTGAAGTCTGTTCTCATTGTGGGTTTCTTTGAGGATCAACTCGTAAACATTAACTTTCAAAAACTTAAATTTAGAAGGTTGAAAATTAAGAAATCTCTATTTATCCATACTAAATAAAATCAACTTAAGCTTATTTGCTTGCGATACAAAGACACCACAAAGATACACCTATTAACATGTCCCAGTGTTTTGCTTCAAAGTGTTTGCAGCTGAAAAAAAACATTCCACACATCTGCCTGAAAATATAACAGACGTCTAATTTGATATTGGAACTACTATCTGAATAACATTACAGATCAGCCTACTCTTGAGATTAACAGAACAATTCTAGCAAAAGTTAATATGGCTCTGAGTCCCAGTATTGACATGATTTGTAAGGTCTAAAGGAGTAACAATAAATGGCAAATCTTTTTCAGTAGTCCATATATTTCATGAAGGACAGAGAGAAGGGTTTGAATCGAGGAAAAAGCTTTCAATTGATAGGGCATCAAGCTGGATAATCTCTGTCACTGAAGATAGTTTGAAGCATGAATTTAGCATCTATGTGTAATACAATAGTTAGATAAACACATTAATCAGCACCTTCAATTACTTTAACTGGAGTGTATAAGAGCAAAAAAGAAAACAATTAGAAACTCAGTGTGCCGAAGTATGGACTGGTACTGAATGATTCAGTAACTATTTCCAGGGGACATGAAGAGAAATCAAGCTCCACCTCGTGAACTGAAAGATGAGTATGACTTAGCATGTTAGTGGTTGAGAGTGACAGAGGACAAGGCTCCTGGCAGAGTGAACAGTAGGTATGAACAACACAGCTACAGAACTCCAGGTGCGACTACAATATAAAGCCTAAAAATGGTACAATTTGGGTTTAGAATCAGCAAGATGCTAACTAGCTGGCCACTTTATAGAGGCCAAAATAAACTTTTTTATTATTATGGTCGTTGTTGTTTAAACTTGCATTGTTTTCTTTTTTTGTTTCTTTTGTTTGATTGCTTTGTTCTGGATTCTTTGTTTTTTTTTTGTTTGTTTGTTTGTTTCTTGGTTTTAGTAAGATGAACATATAGGTGGTGGTATAGAATGTGGTTTAAAAAGGAGAGGAGGATTTTATGTGAGTGGTTGGGGTGCGATGCTCTAAATGAGGCTGAAGCATGTGCGACACGGAGGAGAGTGATGGATTTGGGTCCCTCTGAAGGATTAGTCAAGAAAATATATTTATAAAAAAAGCTTCTATTCCTCTTCACTAAGCTAATAACAATGAATTTTGTTTTTATTTATTGGTAACTTTATTTGCTTTTTTACTTATTTGTAATTTGCCTTGCTTCAAAGGGTGATTGATACAGAGGACATCTAATGTTACAGGTTTATCAGGTGCAGGGGTAAAATTGGTGAAAAAAGAGAACTTTAAAAAAGTAATAGTTTGATCTTAATGACTATTATGTTAATAGAAATAGAAAAGTCAGAATGAGAGGAAGATGGTTACTAAAATATGCTGTCATTGGGATGACAGCAGAGAATCCCAGTGGGAATCATTAGCTGGTGTTTGGAAATAATGATCAGGGAAGAGAGATATATTTCAATACTCTCTATATATCTGTCTATATAATATATAATGTACATATAGAAGTTGAAGTCACCAAAGTGGATAAAGTTCTCAAATATTTAGAGTAGGAAGAACTGATCAAAAGCTAAATATTGGTGAATATTAACCTTCATGATAGAAAAGTCTTCCCCTGAAGGTCTGAGTTTTATCAACGATAAGAATTACAACGCATTTTGGTTGTTTCTTTTTTTATTTTTTAATGTCCACTTTATCCCTGGAAGGTTAAAACATATGCATGTCTTTCAATAATCATGAGTCTTTCATATAATACAGCATTTGTCAAAGCAATAGGGGGTTTCTACATTTCAAATGAAATCGTATTTTATATCTTTCAGAATTGTACATTTTTAAATAATGTAAGTGAAAGAAACTACTAAAGACTGTTTTATTTACCTCATCGTGTGTGTGCACGTGTGTGCGCATGGCATGTGTGTATGTGTTTGTGTATGTGTGTGTGTAGCTTCATAAGCGCATTGGTCTTCTAACCACAAACATTTAATTTGGCTACCTTATGAGTTGGCTTATACTTCTAGTCTACTTAGGTGAAGATATATCTGAATTACAGATGATGTTGAGAATACATTTTTTTAAAGCGACTCAAATTGTGTATGAGCAATGTTAGGTACCATAATGTTTACTTTAAAGAGCTATTCCAAATGGTTTGTTACATAAAATCAAAACTGCTTTATAGTTAGGTTATCTATTTCCGAAATATAAACACTTTTAAGTATTTAACAGCTCATTTTAAAGGGGTATAATGCTCCTTCCATATGTGTTCTATCTTGCCTTAGAGCCCACATCAAGAGATGCTATTTTTTTTTCAATTGCACTGATTCCTGGGTGGAAAATTACCTTCCGGGTTCAAACACATAGAAACAAGTGTGCAGAAAGTAAGCTATCAGTTTATGCCAATGGAAAACAAATTAAATATCAGCTTTGGCTAAGCTTGGAGAAACAGTGTAGGCATATATCTTTGAGCAAGAACATGCCCCTCTCTGGTTCTGATTGTTCTCTAATGCACTACAAGTTACAGAGACCTTCACCTCCATTCAATAATGTCCTTTATCAATTTCTTGCAGACAATGATGTCTGTTGGTAGAATTTCCCTTATCGGCTGCAGCTTCCCTTATTTGAATGGTATCTCATTCTTCAACTGCCGTTTACCTTAAGGATTCCTCAGAACCATTTTCTTGGACCTCAACTCAGGCTCTGTTGAGCTTTCTCTTGCAAATTGCATCAGCAAAGCTTGCCCAGTTTACACCATGGTGTGTCATACTCAGAGAACTGCCCGGTAAATAATTCCATGATTTTCTTTTCCTAAATGGAAAATAGGATTACCAATTTTCTGGACTCAGAATGAAACTCACATTTTCCAATTTGAGACACTGAGTGTCTCATTCTCTCCTGGAATCTATCTTCATTTTTTCTTTCAGCAAATATTCAGAGAGCCTTCCATCTGTCAGGAGAAGTATCACGGTGTTGAAGAAACTGTAGTGAAAAAGAAAGATTATAATCCCCAACCTCAAGGAGTTAGTATTCTATTAAAGAAGATAGATATTCAATAAGACAGACCTAGTTCTGATCTCATGAAGTTTATATTCTGCCAGCCAGAGAAAAACTCATTAAAAGACAATTTATGTGATTTAGTATTTAAACATAAGTTTCATACTGAGAACTAGGGAACTCATGTCAGAAGTATCTGATTTAGTCCAGGGCCAGATTTTTATTTTATATGGGGAGTATTTGGCAGGTCAAAGAAGTTTGTTTTATTTTGCTTTATTTAAAATATCATTATTGATTTAATATTTAAAAGCTAAGTAGTTTTAAATTTCACAAATATAAGCCATCAGAAGCAGCCATCAGAAGACAGAATACAGAAGATAAAGCATATTCAAGCATTCAGAAAACAAAAAAAAAGCATGCAGGAAATGTAAAATCTGATGTGTGGATGCAGCAAGGGTGGGAAGGGTAAGAGATAAAAATGGTAATAAAATATATATAAATTATATATATATGATATATATGTATATATATGTGTGTGTATGTATGTAGATGTGTGTGTATGTGTGCATGTGTGTATATATATACATATGCATATATATGTGTGTGTGTATATATATATATATACATATATATATAATAATCTGCATTGTTGTAAGTGAAAGTAATTACTATTAATAATTACATCAGGACCATAGAAAAATTGCCCAGAGAAGGATTTGAATCATTATCTTAAGAGCAAGGAGAGGCCTTCAAGGGTTTTAAATAGGGAAGAGATTTATGTTTTCAAAAAAGTAACCTGTAGGTCCAAAGAGAAAGGGTTTGAGAGAAGTACTAATAGATAGTGGAGACTGGCTAGAAAACAATTACAGTATTTTAGATGAAAGTTGGTGATGCCCATGCTTAGGAAACAACCAAGGGGGAAAAAAAAAAAAAAAAAGAGGACTGGTAAATAAATGGAGTATTTTAAGACCTTAACGGTTCTGAAGCATTCTGTTGGTTTACTCTAAACTATTTGGCAAAATCATTGTCAGATTTCCACATTTGGAAGTCATATATATTAAATGTCTGGAGCTGAGATCACTCTATACAAATATATAAGGTAGCATCAGTGGGACCCGGCTATTTATTCATAGACGTTTACCATCTACCCTCAAAATCGACACAGTTACATATCATTACAATTTTAAATCTAGGATTACCATTTCTAGATTCTGAATCTGACTGTATAATTGCTTTTGCCATTATTTGTTTATTTTTGATTGTTTAAAATGTTTATTTATTTTGAGAGAGAGAGAGAGAGCACAAGTTGGAGAGATGCACCGAGAGAATCCCAAGCAGACTCCATGCTCAGCTCAGACTTCCGCACGGAGCTTGATCTCGTGACCATGAGATCATGACCTGAGCAGATGTCAAGAGCCCAACTAACTGAGTCATTCAGGCATCCCAGCCATTATTTATTTTTGTATTAAAGGGACAACAGGTCTCATATGGGATATATGTTAAAGAATTTTAGGGAAGGCTATATAGCATTACTTTATTAACATCATGTTTTCCTAAGGAGCCTTTATCTTCTTGTTGTCATTTCTCATTTCTCTATCTCTTGCCACAGCCCAACAGTCTAATACTTTATTTTCCCAGAATCTCCAATAGCAATTGAATGGCATGGACGTGCAACCATTTTCACAAACTCCAAGCCTAGCAACCACGTTTTTCTGTCACTACCTAATATGCACATGTATATACATATATACATGCACACACACACACACACACACACACACACACACACATATATATATATATATATATATATATATATATATATATATTTCTGTCTTGGCTATAGAATTAATCTCCTAACACCCTCCTGAACAAAATTAAGTTGTTATTTGTGTAGCTAGGGTAATCATCGCAATACAATGCTGTTTGAATCAATCCCCATCTCCTGCTCTACACTCATCCATATTTACAACACTCAGTGTCTTTTTATTGCTTTTGGTATGAAGAGGAAGTTGTAAATGTGGCTCAGGAAATGTGCAGGTGTGTTTCCTACTTACTTCTCAACCCTTGTCTTGAAATACTTACACTTCTTGTTTAACATTGACACTAGCCTTCTTTCATTTTCTTCAGTGTGCCTTGTCCTCTCTTACTACATGCTGTTTCCTCTGCCTACTGAGTGCTTTTTCTCTATATGCCATGCATCTTTTGAAATGTTAATGTGAGCTTTATATTTCAACTCAAATGTCCTTTTCTCTAACAGATATTACCTTATTCATCAATTAGACAAAACTCTGTTAGTCTCATGTAACAGGTAACTTTCTTTAATAGAATGCATCATAGTTTTTATTTTATTCATTTGATTAATATTTTATTTGCTCATGAGCATAAGGTTCCTGCACCAGAAAGAGTAATAAGTTGCTTTAATTCCTATTTAAATCCCTAGTTCTTGGCAAATAGTTGCTCAATAAATACATGCATAAATCAACCTCAGGTAAACTTGGAATTGAATATTCCATTGAACAAAAGCTAAAATGTATTAATTTCTGTGCTCAGATAATAGTCAATCACTTAAGAATTCATAAGAATCTCTTCTACAAGGTTCTGCCCCTATTTATTCATATGCATATTCTCTTGCATATCTCTTTTCCACAAAACATTTTGACTCACTGAATCTTCACTCTCACAAAGTATTTTCACTCTGATCCTAAAGGATTTCTGGGGAAAAAAAGGCAAAAAAAAAAAACAAAACAAAAAAATTCTGATTTTTTTTTTTCAAAGTAAAACAAACTAG
The DNA here is from genome assembly GCF_028749965.1 of Puma concolor. Lineage (NCBI taxonomy): Eukaryota > Metazoa > Chordata > Mammalia > Carnivora > Felidae > Puma > Puma concolor. The sequence continues at coordinate 181,066,696 of NC_141670.1, read as the reverse complement.
AATGGGACAAGCCTGTTGAAATCTAAGATCATGATGGATAGAGAATCAATTATAGATCTGTAATTAATCTACTTCCCTCCTTTTCACCAGCTGAAAAATCCCTCCTGGATCTGTGATGCCTATTTAGATTGGCTCACAGACCCCAGGGCTGGGGTTCTACAACTCTGTTGTGTAATCAGTCAACTGACTTTGTCACAGAAATGACAGTTCAGTAGAGTTAAAGAGTCCATGCCTTGGGGCAATGCTATTTAATGAGACCACTGCTAGAATTTGTTTTTATTTTGCACTTGAAAAACCTTATAACTGTCTTTTAACTGTATTACTAGATTTTAAAAGTGGTCAGATTTTTCAGGTAAATATGGTATGTATCCTACTTTTTGCTGCAATTCTAATACATAAGGCGATAAAAGAAAAAAAAAGCGATTGTATTGTGCTAACCTCCCATCCCAGGATGGGGCACATTTATCAATTCTCTTATGCCCATCATAAAACATAGATGATATAAAAGAAAAAAAAAAGGTTCTGAACTTGAGTTCCTATGGGATATGACCCAATTTAAGTTTGCCAACACTATACATTTATACCAGTTAAGTGAGTAAAGAAGTAAGGGCAAAAAGGAGAACTATGAAAGAGACTGGTTATTTTAAGCCTATTAGAAAGAACAGGAATATAAATTTGTAATAAACTTTCCAAAATCCCTTAGCTATGCAACCAAGACTTTCTCTTTGATTTAATAAGAGAAATGGTCATCTTATTCTGTGTAGGGTCACTTGAGTATCTTCGTAATATACAAGCCATTGTAAATAAAAAAGACGAAAGCACAGTGTGTGCTGGGCATGTGATGAACCAGTTTTTGACCCTCTCTCAGCCAGCCAAGGAGTGACATGGAACTTAATCAGCTGCTGAAATGGCAGACGATGCAAAATGTAATTTGAAAAAGAAGGCATGTGTTTTCCGAGGGTGAAAAAGTCAGCGCTGAAGGAGAAAGAAAATGAAAACACATTTTTAGGAGACACCAAAATCCATCTTACCTCTGCACTTTTATTTTTGTGAAATGACTTTTTGATCATCCTTTTTCCTATTTTAGACACAATGCAATGAGAGATATTCTCCAAATTCAGTATATTATCATTAGGGCTCAGCAGACAGGCATTGGTCAGGTTGCTCACATGGCTCAGTTGAGGTTGCCTACTGGATCTAATTCAAGTTCTAGATGAGAGACCCCAGGTAATCCGGACTCTAACACAGGTGTTTCAGGAAAATTAAAACAATTACACAATGCGCAAGACTATTTTCCTGTCTTGTGTATTTAATGTCAAATATATTAATCTATTCTGTAAGTGCCAAATCACACTGGCAAACTCTGTCTTTCTCTCTAGAATCTAGTGAATCCAATATCCAAGGTTAGCATGGCTATGAGAATCATTGAGCAGATGTACTGAAAAGAATTATATGTTTCCTTATTAGAGCTGATTAGTATAATAAGGTACATCCCAGTTACAGTATAGATGTTCTCTTCTGCTTATTTTCCTTCAGAATTTGCTGTACTATTTAGAATGCAAAGTAGTTCCCAGTGACCTAAGTCTAACAGCTTATTCGTTAACTCTAGCAAATGAGATTTAATTTTTATGCTTATTCAAACTATAAAGATTTACTGAGGATTCTTCTTTTTGGAAACTTTTACCTTATTATAACCTTCATCTTGGGCTATTGTAGTTAGAGCAGAACTCAGTGTGTAAGACTCCAAAATTTTTCATAGCACTCATTTTTAAAAATATTTTCCTGATGTCCTTAACAGTCAAGTGACTAAAAAGAATGCATCAGCCCCGAGTATGCATTGATCCCCACTCTTGGATGGAGAAAGGAAGGGGGGGGGGGTAAGCAAAGCATATTAAAAATAAAATTTAATATATTATAATTTGTCATTTTTTACATTGTACTATATGGGGCTTTAGAGGAAGTTTTTCCTTTATTTCATATCATTTAAAATTATCTGACACTTAACCATAAATATACAAAAATGGTTTTACATGAATATTTTGATCATCATTATGAAAACAATGGTTCTTGGTTCTTGATATTGGATGCTCATAGAAAATATGTTTTCTGATAATCCATCCCCTTAATTAGTTCTGGAAATTCCTAAAAGGTGATAACATACAACTAATACATATAATTCATGTCCAACACTTTACGTTATATACCATTTGTTTCCTGTTGTTTTGTCTCCCTTTATGTGGCAGCAGCTGAGAAGCTCTTTTCTACCTCCATTGTCCTTGTATATCACTATCTCTCATAGCTTCTAGTGATAGACACCAGCAATGACATGTGATCACCTTTTAGGTGACAAATGCCTCGAGGTGTTTTATTCATCTTTTATTCATCTTCTGTTCTCATTGCCATGGGAGAAAGTATTTCACAAATTCTTTGTCAGACTGCTCCTAAATCTGACAAACGTGTGGCAATGTGTCAGTCCCGAGGTAGACCAAGAGTAAGGGGATTCGGGTTTGGACCCCCACTCCAAGTAGGAAGAATAATATTGTGGAAAGCAACTCAACTTTGGCTGCCTGGAATCCTTATTATAATCCCGAACTCTGTGCTCATTGACTTTACTCAAATTTGTTGCCATGATTTCCTCCAATCCACTTCTCTTTGAAATCCACAGTCTGTCCTCTTTTTCTACTTCTTTTTTTCCTGAAGTCCAAATACTAAACTGTCTCCCCCTCCTTCTCCAATATCCTCCAAGAGAGAAAGAAGACTCTAGTCTTGGGCACTTCTTTCCTGTGAATGAAGGTCTATTGGAATGCAGTTATACTATTTCCTATACTCAGGAAAGGGACTAGGATGAGGCAAGTAAGGGCTCCAAGGCATAGAATCTAAATAGATACTCACCTTCAGGGTCTTGTATTCAAACAACCCTAAAAATAAGCATCTTCTTAATTTGTATCCCAGCTACCTCACACTTAACTCACTCTCATGCTATGCCAAGCCCTGTTTTTACATATTATCTGTGCTACAACCGCACAGTTGAGTAATTTCCACAGAGACTGTATGGACTGCAAATCGTAAAATATTTACTATTTCATCATTCATATACATTTTTTTGCCAACCCCTGACTGAGTGGGTTCTTGTTCGAAATCAAACGAGCCATACATTTTTGGAGGTGTGGACAAAAGATGGACTATCATTAGTGAGATCTCTATTCTCAGTTTCTGAGTACCTTGGTTGTTATCTAATGGAATAAAAATTGACCATGCAGATGGGCCCAGTAACAAACTTAGCAGAGGGAGAAATTTTTCTTAGTATAGAGGCTGATGTTCAATCTGCTCCCAGTTCAGTTTCTCCTTTCCTCCCTTCCTTCCTGCCTGCCTTCCTTCCTTCCTTCCTTTCTCCCTCCCTCCCTCCCTCCCTCCCTCCCTCCCTCCCTCCCTCCCTCTGTTCCTTCCTTCCTTCCTTCCTTCCTTCCTTCCTTCCTTCCTTCCCTCCTCCCTCTGTTCCTTCCTTCCTTCCTTCCTTCCTTCCTTCCTTCCTTCCTTCCTTCCTTCCCTCCTCCCTCTGTTCCTTCCTTCCTTCCTTCCTTCCTTCCTTCCTTCCTTCCTTCCCTCCTCCCTCCCTCCCTCTGTTCCTTCCTTCCTTCCTTCCTTCCTTGCTTCCTTCCTTCCTTCCTTCCTTCCTTCTTCCCTTCCAGTAGTAAAGACCCCAGGCTCAAGAGTCAGACTACCTGCATTCAAATTCTGTCACTGTCACTGTAAAAGGATGTGACCTGAGGCAAGCTCCTTCACCTTTCTGAGGCTCAGTTCCTCCATCTATAAAAAGGGGCAGGGTGGAAAAATTGGGGCCCCTGGGTGGCTCAGTGGTTTGAGTGTCTGACTTCAACTCAGGTCATGATCTCATGGTTCAAGCCCCACATCGGGCTCGCTGCTGTCAATGCAGAGTCCACTTTGGATCCTCTGTCCCCCTCTCTCTGTGCACCTCATCCACTTGTGCACTCTCAAAAATAAATAAACATCTAAAAAAAAAAAACCCCAGAAGCAACAGTTTATACTAAATTTTGTAATACAATAGGGAAATGTATGACTTTATTGACTGTCTTTTCTGTTGTTAGTGATCAAAACATGTGACAAAAAGACAACACTTAGTACCACCTGTTTTCCACAGACAACAGTGCTTCTTTGGCACCACAGTGACTCAGGACTGAGGGGTCCAAGAGTCACTTGGTTTCAGGCATTTCTGGGAGAAATTTGAGGCTCAGTAGTGTTCGGGATGGGATGGCATGCTAATGAGACCTGAGTTAACTTAGTTCACCATGCCTCATTCCTCTCAAAGGTTATGGGGACCAATGACATTCCGGTTGCAAACAGCGATACATCCTTTTCTAGAGGATGCTAATAAAAGGCATTGAGAGATTCATGGACATAGTGTTACAAGAATTTAGATAAGGAGATGGTTGCTTCCAACTGGGTATTAGGACATCAGAAAAAACAGAATGACTAGATCTTTTAATCAGGGCTTCAAAGGATCCATGATTTATATATCAAACTGATCTGAACGGTTAAAGGGGACCAGAAAAATCTTGCAAATTCCACGAAGGACATGATTTAGGATATCAAATGGGCTGACATGAGTCTGTTACATGGAGTAACTAACACTCAACATTTTATTCATTGAGATCACATGATAAATCAAATGACTCAATAAATGTCCCTATGCCATGTCTTAGCTATTTCTGCTTGCCCTGATTGACATTAAAATAACATCATCTGCTCACTGGATTCTAGCTTTGTCCTCACTGCTTTACACTGTTCTGTTAATCTCCTAAACCTATTTCATTATTCATATCAATAGAGTCAAGCATATGTGCTACTCTTAGAGTCTAATTACATTTTCATATTTTTGTTGGTTTTTTTTCCATTTATCTTGTCACAATTAACTGATGTTTCTTTGAAGCAGAGTTGAGAAAGACGTTTCTAGTTTTGAGTGTGAAGGCAGTTTGTAAGGCATACCATGAATTGTAAGTGGTTATTTGAGTGAACATGATATCTGTTACATGAATAAAAATAGTTAAAAGCTGTAAGCATTATTTTACATTCTTCATCAACATCTCAGTTTTGTTCTTAAAGTAATTGGTTGTATAATTCTGTGTTTTACCTATTTGGAGAACAGTGTTAAAGTCAACCGGAAACATCTCCAATTTGGAATTAGCAAGATCTTCTCATTATCACTGAGAGTATTTTAATCAATAACAATGGTAATATCGTGCATAAATGTGAGGGCTTACAATATTCCAGATAGTATTCAGAATGATTTGCATGTGTTGAGTTAATCAACAACACAACTCTTGTGCTCGGTGCTCTATCACTCTTAAATGTGTAGTGACTTAACTATGGACAGCTTCAGGACCTTTCCCAAAGCCCTAAAGTCAGTGTGTTATAGAGTTGGAACTGAACTGCATTGTGGGCCCAGGACCCATGGCCTTATGCATCACTAACTTCACAATAAAATATATTAAAAATGTTATAAACTATTGCCCTGACCTTTATTTGGAAAGATATATACTGGTTTCCTTGAATAATAAACTATTTTTTTATTCTGGATTGACCCCTTTAAAAACAAAACAAAAACAACCACAACAAAAAGAATCCATTTTGGCCACCTGGGCCAATTGGCTAAAGGAATTGCTGTCATCCATTTTACTCCTATCCACGTCAGCAGTTAACGTCTCCAGGGCATGCTGTTGGTCTTAATCATAAATTGAAAATGAGAAGCAGAATAATTAAAGACCAAACTGTAATTACAAGCAAGATCTAAAGGGAGCAAAACTAACATTGAGTATAGGCCTTCAGTTTCCTATCACCACATTTAGGATTAGCTGTAAACAGCCTTGTTAAACCCAATTAAATAGTTCATCAGAAGGGTTTTTCTTATTAGCACGGACTGAATGATGTGACTTTTAGAACTAGGTTGCTTGTTATGCACAAGCATATCCCAACATTGACTTTGTCTTCTAAAATTTTCTTTTTCTTTTTCTTTTTACTTTTAAATATCACAGTGCCATAAAAGACTCTTGAGAGACGCTGTTTGGCATGTAAAAGTTTTTGATGATATTCTCAGAAAAGTCCTCTGTTCCAAGGATAAGTAGAGGTATTGCAAAACATTTAAAAATATATAAAAGTGGAATTTCCAAGATAGTATCACATAATTTGGTTTGAGGGGTAATAAAATACAAACACATAGATGCTCAACAAAAATATAATTCCCAGCCAATGGAACTGTTATGTTTAGAATATCGATTGATTCGTATTAACCACAACACTGGCAGCTATTGTAAGCTCAATGAATATTCGAGAGTAATACAGTGCCAAATCGATACTGTCTCCGTTATATATTTTTTTCTTTTTTTTTCGGGTCATGATCATAAAATTATTTGAGCCCCTTCCCCCTCTCCACACACATATTTTGGTGGCTATAAAATTAGAAATGGCTCTTTTACAACATCTGTCGAAACAGATTGAGAGGAATTTTGGCACATGTGTTATTACATGTTATTATGGAATGGAATTTCAAATCACTTTGAATGGAAATTTGGAGTTTCTAGACTGCTGTATGCTGCATCTGTATACAGACTCAATAGGTCCTATGTGAGGTTGTCAGTGAAAAATTATGGAAAATATTTTTTTTCTGATACTGGCAATATTTTCTTTATTTTCATTTATACAGCCAAGAGACTTTAAGAGATTTGCTGTTTCTAGTTTGCTTAAAACATGTCCCAATAATTATATTTTAGTGCAATTTATAATGTAGCAAAACTGTGTAACAAAACTTACATAGTGTAGATATATCGAATTTTAGTACATAGAGATATTCAGTGTAAACTTGAGTACAAAGCTCAAGTGATGTTTCCAGATTTGCACAGGAAATAGAGTATTGAAACTGCTGGGAAAACAAATTTTAGACTTCCTTCCAACTTCACATCTTCTAACTTAGTAGAGTCCAATTACTATGTTCTCTGAATCATTAGTAATTCCAATTATCTACCACTATGTACATGTTTAGAAAATAAGACTGAATAAACAATAATTTTCTGAGTACATAAGCCATCAGAGAGTGAAATATTCAAGTTAACAAAGCAAAAGACACTTTGTGTTTGATACACACACACACAAAAAGAGCGATAGTAACCAATGAATTCCAGCTGGCTAAATATCGGTAATAATTTAGTTTATTTGTCCAATAATATGGAAATCCTAGCATTCTAAGTTTCCAATCCTACCACTAAAAAATAGTCTTAAGAAAATGTAATACAAAAAAGAAATCACAAACTAGACCAAATGATCTGAAATTGTTTTGAGGCATGGGGCACTGTTAAAATCAGATTTTGATAATTTTCATATTTGTACTTTGTGCATGATTGGTTTCACTTATTTAAAAAAAACACCATTTACCAAATACCCACTCTTTTCAGTTAAAATGCACAATTATTACTACCTAAACAAATAAAGGTAAGTATAGGGGTGAATGTTCTTAATTGATTGTTTGCCTGTGGCTAATAGAGCCTTATCTAAATTCCAGCTAGCTCAGAGAACAGGTGATAGAAATTCAAGCATAAAGCAAAAGTCAGGGAATAAAATAATTAGGAAAATACCTTTCTTGGGTCTTTCTTGCTAGTTATTCTTGTGTATCTGAATATTGGATTTGATAGCATTTTCTTGAAATTTGTAAGATGCTTGAATTTAATGGGGAAAGTTTTCCTGGAAAATACCCCTTTGGAGCAATTAATACTATATAATAATATTGTTATATTACATAGCAAAAGACAAGCTACTGTATTTTACTTATTAGCTCCACATTGATTATTTAAAAAATAATACATTATTACTAAATATAACAATTTAGTTATTGCTAACACTTGGGCATTAGTTTGCATATTACTGTCTTACAGAGTCAGTGTCTAAAACTAACTTTTGAGTGAATAACTTTTGCAGCAGATCGGTTATAAATAAAGCCCAGTGTGGGAGTTCTTCAGAGGAGAAACTTATCTCAGCATTATTTTAAATAGCTTGATTTTTTTTCTTAACATTCATATTACAGTTAATATTTTCCACTCCTAATTCCAGGCCAGAGGTGATTAGCTTCCAAAACCATAAATTAATGCCATTCAGAACTGTCCAATTAGAAAACTGGAGAAAGTATATGTTTTCGTTTTTGTCCATGGGCCAGAAAAATTATAATGTGGGTGAATTTCAAAATTTAAATGTTGCCGATGGCTACCTTTTAGTGAGGGGCAATTGTTATAAATGTTTTAATGTGAAGATAAGTGCCTTTTAAACAGTATGATTTTTATACTCATACCATCAGCACTATGCTATGTATATTATTATAAAATAAAGGAGTATAAGACAGCTGTGCCTTAGCAAATAGCATCAACCGCACTTCTACCTGCTGTATTCAATTAATTGACTTTAAAAATATTTGTTTTCCCACTTGCATGAAACAGGCTGGCCTTAATTATATGTACTCTTCTTATTGAATTGCTACAGATAGCCTGAGTGCTTTTGAAAACGCAAAATAATGAAGTTGACGGTCTAGTAATGTATAAACGTTTCTCTTTCAGGTTGAATTGTTATTAGAAAAATACCTGTTCGAAGCATTTTATTCCAATTAAACCAGGTTGAAACTATTTTAGAAAAGTGATTTCTCTTTCCTCAGTTCCAGTTTTTAGCTGAGTAGTTTAATTAATTTAATGTCAATGTCCCAAATGGGATTGAAGTTCCATGTAAACTAAATAATAGATACATGTTTCCCATGTAAATATATTTTGGCTATAAAAGCTGAAAGTTCACTCTAGAACTGTGTGAGTATTCCTGATGGACTCTAGAACAAAACATCTACAATTATATCTCAAAATGGAGAAATCTACCTTATACAGGAGGGAACATGAATACACTTTCAAATGTAGCTAGTCAGAAATTGTTTCTGTAGAAGGTCTTATATGCAGAAAATTGGGAGAAAATCAGCTTTTGTGGCCCATGCTACATTAGGTTTTTAATTAGAAATTCTAGTTTATAAAATATTTTAAAAATCAATTAATTGATTACTATTTTATTCACTTAGGGAAACTAAGAATGGTATGAGAATGTGTGGAGACATAAATGCTGCACATGTTGTAAATTAAAGTGTAAAGTCTCACGAGTTTAATTAAAAATGACAAGAGAGCTGAAATTCCAATAGAACTCTTAATCAATGGTCAAATTTCAATGGATGTATTATCTTGAATCAAAAACAGTAACTAACCTGCAAGAATCATGGTTCATGAAACAATGCCAAATTTATATACTGGCCAAGAAAGCTATTATTTAATGAATTAAATATATATATTTAATTTAATATTATTATTATATTTATCAATATTGTATTATATATTATATATTATATATTATATAATATTATTATATTTATTAAATATATTAATTTAATTTAATAAATATTAAATATATATATATGATGAGAAATTCAAAACTTTCTCCCACTGAAAACTCTTTATCTTGGTATTGTTAATTAAATCAGACAACACTTTCCTCTAGCATTATCTCTAACCTCTCTTACATGATATTCATTATTCATAGTTTTGTTCTTGACTTGTGGACAATTATGGTCCAAGTCCTAATTCTGAAGTGTTCCTTAATCACTTCATTTTCCCTCTTATTAACTGTGCTTTCCATAAGAGACCATTGAGTGCCAATTCATTTTGCACTGAAAGGTCAATTTTATCTAAAAAATAACAAACTTTGTCTTGTTTGATTTTCTGGTAGGAAGAATGTTAAGATCTTCTAAAATTATTATTGTGAGATAATACATATGTTTTCCAGGAATTTCTCTCAGTTCTCTGACAAAACACTTTTAGAGATTATATGACGGTAACAAAAGCCAGTAGAATAGCTCCCCCCCATTGTCTTCAGGGAATACGTTCTAAGATCCCCAGTGGATGCTTGAGCCCTACATATACTATGCTTTTTTTTTAAATACTTACATACATATGATAAAGTATGACTTATAAATTAGGCATAGTGTGAGATTAACAACAATAGAAAAATAGAATAATTATAATTACATCCTGTAATAAAGGTTATGTGAGGTTGTCTTCCTCAAAATATCACATTGTTCTATACTTACCCTTTTTCTTCTTGTGATGATATAAGATGATAAAATGTCTACATGATGAGGAGTCAGGTGAATGATATAGGCCTTATGACATAACATTACACTTCTATTGACCTTTGGATGCTAGGTCAGAAGGAGAATCACCGGCTTCTAGACCACAGTTGACTATAGGTAACTGAAACTGTGGAAAGTTAAACCACAAATAAGGCAAGTGGCGAGTGAGGGCTACTATATATGCTTTGCTATAGGCAGACTGATGTCCTTCCAAAATTTATATGTTGAGTCTTTAACCTCTAGTGTGACTGTAGATGGAGATAAAGCTTTAGGAGGTAATTAAGATCAAATAAGATTACAGGAAGGAGTCCTAATCGAACAGGATTGTGGCCTTGTAAGAGGAGAGGGAGAAATCTCTTTTTCCACATGTACAAATGTGCCAAGGAAAGGCCATGTGAGCACACAGCAAGAGAGTAACTGTGTGCAAGCCAAGGAGAGAGCTTTGACCAGATCAAATTAGCTGGAGATATATATATATATATATATATCCCCCAGTATTTAGATTTCTTCCTTCTTTGAAATGGAAACCAAACTCCTTCCTCACGCCAGCACTCAGACCCTGTAGTTTACAGACCAGTGCTAGACTCCTCACTTTGAACTTACTAGTGCTGTGGTTTGATCCAGTTTAGTTAATTTATATAAATTGATGAGAGGTGCTATTAATGCTAATTTTAAAAATATGTTTCAGATTAAGTATACAGTATTTAGTATTCATGTTTATAATCTTCGCTTGTTTAGTCTGACAGAGCTACCAGATCGAGCATAATACATAATTTTGTTCTAGTACATAAAAATTACAATTTTAAATGTTTATTTATTTATTTATTTATTTTGAGAAAGAGAGAGAAGAAGAAGAGAGAGAAAAAGAATGTGAATCCAAGTGGGAGAGGGGTAAAAAGAGAGGCAGGGAGAGAATCTAAACAGGCTCCACATTATCAGCGCAGAGCCCGTCATGAGGCTCTATCTCAGGAACCGTGAGATTAGGACCTGAGCCGATATCAAGAGTTGGACACTTAAATGACAGGGCCACCCAGGTGCCCCGAAATTATAATTTTTATACTGATGTTTGTTTTAAGTAGACTTTAGACATGCTAGCATGTTTAAAATAATGCTTACTTTATCCATTTTGGTTAGGAATCTGAGTTGTGTGTTTACATTTTTTAGTTATTTACTTGAACTCCATAAATATATATAAACATAAGTTTTCACATTTCTTGTGTACCTTTTAACAAGATTTATAAACTTTCATGACTTGTTTGTAAAGATTTTGCTTCAGGGAACAATTTTATGTTGAAAATAAATTTTTTCATTCAAATATCTCTTTTTTGTATACTCCGAATAAAAAAAGTAATTTTTTACTAATTTACCTAATTTAACTGCATAGGAAAATCTGCCTGTAGATAGGAGATAGTTTGCTCAATTTAAAGGAGTTTGAGTAAGTTGCAAATATCCATTATAATTATTCATATATTTTACCCATTTCTTAACTGGATTATTTGTTTTTGAATGTTGAGTTTGGTACATTCTTTAGAGGTTTTAGATACTAACGCTTTATCAGATATGTCATTTGAAAATATCTTCTTCCATGCTGAAGGTTGCCTTTTAGTTTTGTTGATTGTTTCCTTTGCTGTGACGATGTTTTTATCCTGATGAAGTCCCAATATTTCATTTTTGCTTTTGTTTTCCTTGCTTCTGGAGACATATCTAATAAGAAGTTGCTATGGCCAATGTCAAAGAAATTACTGCCTCTGTTCTTCTCTAGGATTTTAATGGTTTCCTGTCTCACATTTATGTCTTTTGTCCATTTTGAATTTATTTTTGTGTATGGTGTAAGAAAGTGGTCTAGTTTCATTCTTCTGCATGCTGTGTCCAGTTTTCCCAGCACCATTTGCTAAAGAGACTCCCTTTGTTCCACTGGATATTCTTTCCTGCTTTGTCAAATATTACTTGTCCATGCATTTGTGGGTCCATTACTGGGTTTTCTATTCTGTTCCGTTGATCTACGTGTCTCTTTTTGCGCCAGTACCATACTATCTGGATCACTGTAGCTTTGTAATATAATGTGATGCCTCCAGCCTTGCATTTCTTTTCAAGATTGCTTTGGCTCTTCAGGGTTGTTAGTGGTTCCATACAAATTTTAGGATTGTTCTAGCTCTGTGAAAAATGCTGATGGTATTTTGATAGGTATTGCATTATATGTGTAGATTGTTTTGAGTAATATAGACATTTTAACAATATTTGTTCCTCCACTCCATGAGCATGGCATGTTTTACCATTTCTTTGGGTCATGTTCAATTTCTTTCAGAAGAGTCCTATAGTTTTCAGAGTTCAGATCTCTTACTTCTTTGACTATGTTTATTCTTAGGTATCTTATGGTTTCTGGTGCAATTTTAAATGGGACTGATCCCTTGATTTCTTTTTCTGCTGTTTCATTATTAATGTATAGAAATGCAACAGTTTTCTGTACGTTGATTTTTTAATCCTGCAACTTGATTGGCTGTAGCAACTTCTAACGAGGTACAACTGCTGAGGCAAGGGAAACAAAAGCAAAGATTAACTAGTGGGATTTCATCCAGAAAAAAAGCTAAATGGGTGGTGGGTATTAAGGAGGGCACTTGTGATGACCACTGAGTGTTGTATTAAGTAATGAATCACTAATATCTACTGAATCTAAAATTACACTGTATGTTAACTTACTTAAATTGAAATAAAAACCTGAAACTATAAACACATTATTAAAATATTTTAATTTTCTAATCTAACCATCTGAAATATGATCTCTGTGGAGTATTATTTCTTGTCACTGCTTTGGTTAAAACTTCTAATATAAAGCTGTTCTATTTTGTTTAGGAATATTTATACTAAATCATCAAATTGCTTCCATTTTATTATGGACCAAAATGAATGTACCTTATTCTTCATTCCTGCATTTTGTGCTGGTTCATAAATCATACATACTAGCACATTTGCAAGGTTAAACTTTCAGTCTTCTCTCATAGTCTTAAACTTTACCACACAAAAACTAGCATTAGTTAAATTCATGAATATTCACTTGTTTTAGGTACTTTCTTTCTCTTTGCATATCATCTTTCTCATAATCTATTGGCCTCAACTTCCCAAAACTATTTTATGGAGCTTTTAAAAATGATTATGAACCACATTCTTTGTGACCTATATGATAAGCCAGAGTTTGACAAAATAATTGGAGACTGTTACATAAATTATGTAATCTGACCATAATAACAATACTTTCATGAGGAAGTTGAGACTTTCATACATCTCCCACCTCAGAAGAGTTCAGTGATACTCTTAGAAGTAATTGATTTTCAAGTGTAAATTCAGGTCAAGGTTTTATCTGCTTGAATTAAGAGAGAGATGATAGTGACAGAATGTCACAAAAGACTACACATATGGTAAATGAATATTAATATATATTAGCTAGAGAAATATGGACAATATACTTAGCATGTAAAGTTATCCATTCTATCTGGTTTTTGATGATGTTCAGAAAATGCACAAGGTATGTAATTATGACTTGGTTCGCTAAACTACAAAATGATTATGAATCTATCTCATCTTATTGACAGTCTACTATGAACAAGAGAGTTTGATTAGGTCTGAGAAAGTTATGTGTGATACGCAAAAATAAATAAAATATGTTTTCTGCTCTTAAGCAGTGTCAAAGTTAAAAAAAAAAAAAAGACAGCAAAAATTACTCAAATAGCGGTTGGAGGTTTTAATCAGCTGATGCACATCACAGAACATGTTAAACAAGGTAACTCACAGAACTAAGAAAGATTGGCGTTTTATACAGTTTTATTAGGCAGTTTTATCTTGTTTTATAGGGTGTTTTATAGGGAAAGGAAAGCTGTGACTTAGGGTCTTTCTCAGGTTACTATTTTCTTTATTTTTAACTGCTACAAAAGTTGTGGTTGGTACTTTGGGAGATTATTTGTTTTTCATGTCTCTGGTTCAGAATCCTAGGTACAATTTTATTTTGGCAGCTGTCAGAAGAGTTATTTTGAGAACTATCTTTGTACAACCTGTGAGTTGTCTGTAAAGTAATGCCAGTTAAGTTTCAGGGGAGTGGGACAAGAAAGAAAAATAGGGGAGAGGGAGAGAAGGGAGACAAGAGAAAAACAAAACAAAACAAAAGGACAGAAGGCAAAGGTATGAAGGTAGGAAAAATGGGATCTGTATTAATTCTTTAATAGGAATTTATAAGCTAATAAATTGATGGTTTAAATCCTGTACACTCTACTTATATTGTCAACCCAAGCAAAAATATTAAAATTCTTGATCATCAATGTTACCATCTCTAAAGTGAGAATGAAAGTTATTGTTACAATCATATAACCTGATGTATTTCAAAGTGTTCTGTAAACCACCCTTTGTAAAACTATAGTGACAAAAGGTGTAACATTGTCATTGTCAATTCTGACATTTCAAATTGCAGGTTTAAAGAAAAACAGAAGTCTTTATAAAAATTGTGAAAGAAAAATGAATGGTCAAAATAATTGTTAAAGTCAAATTGTTCTATACTCGTGGATTTTCCAAAAGACTTAACTCAATTCTGATGGTGAATAGATAGGTGGAGAGAGATAATAATATGTCGGAAAGTTAATAGTATTCTTAAAAGAAAATCAATGGCATGGCAAATACTAACCTTAGTTTTGAAGTAGAGTAATACAGAAAAGATCCAGATTGTTATCTATGACTAAGAAATTCCTGATAAAGGAAAGAAATCCATTGATAGCAAGGGAGGAATTATTAAGATTGCTTTGTAGTGCCTCAACATATTGTTGCAATATCATTCTGATTTGAGCATCATTTTATGATTTATAAAAGCCTGACTTGTTTTCTTATCTTGTTTGAAATTATTGTCTATCTTGTATTGTAGGTGGACCAGGAATCAGGTCATTATTCTGGAGTGAAGAAAAATGAGGATATGGGACTTAAAAAACCTCTTTGAAAGTTATTTATCTTTCAAAGTTATTTATCGGCTGACAGCCAAATTACTATTCATTCTGACATTTAGCCTAGCATTTTTTTCACTATTAGATTTTAGGTGCTAGGTAGGCACACCAAAAGCAATTAAATGTTTTCTTTTTATATATTTCACATTTAATGATTAAGCCTAGTACATGTCAGGTGTAAGGCTAGGCACAGTCTGCAGAGATGAATGAAGGTCACATGGTCATCATGCATATAAAATCCATATTCTAGTGGAAGGAAACTGACAATAAACAGATTAAAAAATTAGAATTAGACAATCCCTTGAACTATAATGAAGACAGTATTGTGATACTTAAAGTCAGAAGGAACTGATCATGATGCCATGGGGAGAGCAAACCTGTCTGAGGTGATAAATCCATGTTGGGACTTGAACAATGCCAAAGAAACAGTGATCAAATGAGTCAAGTTATTGGAGGACAGAGAACATTGACTGTGTACTGATATTAAGATAGCAAAAATATGCATGAATGTTGGCAGATATTCAGAGATGAATACAGACTCGTGTGCCTAGTTAATGAGTGATGGAGAGGTAACTAGAGATGGGAAAGGAGAAGTGAGCTGGCACAGATCCTAAAGGATGCTGTATCAATTTTAGAAGGTGGCGAGAATTTGATTTTCTTTTAATGTATTGGTAAGCAATTAACTTTTTTTATATTTACTTTTAATTTTTTTTTCAACGTTTATTTATTTTTGGGACAGAGAGAGACAGAGCATGAACGGGGGAGGGGCAGAGAGAGAGGGAGACACAGAATCGGAAACAGGCTCCAGGCTCCGAGCCATCAGCCCAGAGCCTGACGCGGGGCTCGAACTCACGGACCATGAGATCGTGACCTGGCTGAAGTCGGACGCTTAACCGACTGCGCCACCCAGGCGCCCCTATATTTACTTTTAAAAGCAGCTTAATTGTGATGCAATATACAAAATCTGCTTATTTAAAGAATAAAATTTGATGTTTTTTTAAATGTTCTTCATGAGTTGTGAAAGTATCAAAATAATTTTATTTTCAAACATATTCATTACCCCATGCCCTCCCCTCAGAAATAGCCCTGTCCCTACTGCTGGCAGTCACTCTTCCCCAAAATATTCTTCTGATTCTTAAACAAACCACCAGGAGTTCACTGTTCTGCTTTTTATGTCTTTAAAGTTTCCTATCGTGAACACTTTATTTAAACACAGTCATACCATATGTGGCCTTTTACAACTGGCTGATTTCACTTAGCATTATGTTTAACAAGGTTCCCATGTCGTAGCATATATTATGTACTTCATTCCTTTTCATTGCTGAATAATGTTCCATTGTATGGCTTTTCCACCTATTGATATCTCGTCATCAGTTGATGGACATTTGGGTTTGTCTCATTTTGAGCTATTATGAGTAACGCTGCCTCCTCATCAGTAATTTTCATCATATGTCTTTTTGATGATAGCTATCTTAGTGAAAAAGATGTATTATCTCATTACAGTTTTGATTTTCAATTTTCTAGTGACTAATAACGTTGAGCTTTGTGTTTATCCCATTTTGTATGTGTTTATTGAACATTTATATAGCTGCTTTAGAAAAAAAATGTCTGTTAAAGTCCTTAGGCAATTTTTGAAAATTTGTAACTTATATTATTGAATTGTATGAATTCTTTATATAATCTGGATATATAAACATATGATAATCACATGTAATTTTCCCACTCTGTGAGCTGTTTTTACTTTTTTGGTGCTGTTTTTTGAAGCACAAACATTTAAAATTTTTAATTAAAAAAAACTAATTTATCTATTTTTGTTACTTGTATTTTAATGTTTTATGTATGAAACCATGCCTAACCCATTATCATGAAAGTTTACTCCTATTTTTTTTTTCTTTTTAGCTTCTATATTGAAGTGTATAAGTTAATTTTGTGCATGGTATGATAAAGAGGTTCAACTTCATTTTCTTGTGAATATCCAGTTGTCTTAGCATTATTTGTTGAAAAGACTATTCTTTCTCCATTTATTTGTTTGGGCATCTTTGTTAAAAATCAATTGACCATAAAATTAAGGGTTTATTTCTGGAATATCAATCCTATTCTATTAATATATATGTCTGTCCATATGCCAGTAATTTATTGTTGATTACCACAGCTTTTTATAAGTCTTGAAATCAAGAAGTGTGTATTCAACTTTTTTCTTCCTTTTTCAAGATTGTTTTGGTTATTCAGGGATCTTTTCATTTCCAAATGAATTTTAGACAAAGCTTGTCAATTTTGCCCCAAAGTAGCTAGGATTTTGATAGTCAGTATCTGCTCATTCAAGTTATCTTGAATGACTATATTTCACTACGTTCGACAAACTTAGTAAATGTTTACCTAAGCACCTCATAACACCATCCTGAAAGTCTTTTCCCCAGTTTCTACTTGGGGAATAATTTGTTCTGATTTATATTTCCAAACAATTCTAGGCTTCTTTATTGAGAAGTAATTATAGCAAACATATGCAGGGAATAGGGCTTTATGTTGGGAAATGACTATCATTGTCAGAGTGAAAGATATTTGTAGTAACAGTTGAGATAGAGATTACAGGGTGAAATCAAGATACATTTTAAAGGCAGATTTAATAGGACTTGCTATAGGATAGAATTTTTATTTTTAGGGACAGATGTAAATTTAGGTAGATATCCAGGTTTGTCTTGATAATGATGTGATTTAATGAAATGGAAAAAGGAGACAAATAGGATTCAATAATTTATATCAAGAAGTCAGATAAGAATATGTTATATTTGAGATACTTATGAGATAACACCGTTGTAGAGGTAAACAGTCAGCACTGGCATTCAGAGGGTAAGATGCGATTTATCAATAACAGATAGTATGTAAACCAAGAGGCAGATGCATTCCAATAGAAAGTGTGAGAACAAACAAAAACATGAGAAGACAGCTCCAGAAGTTTCTCTACAGAAACGTCAATCTTTAAATTTGAAAAGTAGAGACATCAGGGAATGGCCTTTGAAATGAAGAAAACTAAGAAAAGTTACCAAGAATGAGAGAACAACAAGTGTGTCCATATTTAGGAACATTGAGTCTCTTGGTAATTTTAGAAATAACACTAAATGGGATTTGTGGGAAAGAAAGAAACATTATATGTTTAGGAGTTAACTAAAGTATTAGAAAACTACAAGCAAATGGAGTGCGTGGGTGGCTCAGTCAGTTAAGCATCCAGCTATGGTTCAAGTCATGATTTCACAGCTCATGAGTTCAAGCCTGGCATCAGGCCCTGTGCTGACAGCTCAGAGCCTGGAGCCTGCTTTGGATTCTGTGTCTCCCTCTCTTCTCTCTCTGCCCCTCCCCCGGTCACACTCCATGTCTCTCTCTCTCTCTCTCTCTCTCTCTCTCTCTCTCTCTTTCCTTCTCTCTCTCAAAAAATAAATAAACATTAAAGACAATTAAAAAAAAAACTACAAGCAAACAACTTCTTAAATAAATTTCCCTACAAACATGCAGCAGAACAATAGAGCAATAGCGGTTGGGAAATGAATTATCTATGTTATGGTTGTTTTGTGTATTATGTACTTTTTAGTGTGTCCATATGTATGATTCATAAAGTAATAAAAATACCAACATATTTTTATCTACTCTCTGGTCTCTTTCTGTTCATGATATTCAGGGAGTTACCTTCTCTTCTTCCTGCATGACAACTTTTGCCAGACCCAAGGCTTTGCTGTTGGCTCTTAAGGAATATGCTGTCTTAAAGATACTTTTCAGAAACAAGCACAGCAATATGGATTCAGAAAATAGGATGTCTGGTTTCGTGTTGTAAGAAAACTCCACTTCCCACACACTTACAAGCAGACAGAATGGGGAAGGACAGTTCTTACTTAAATAGGAAATTTACAAAGCTACTTTTGTTTCTTTGTCGTGTTGGAATCTAACAGTTCCTTAAATATTACCCTTTCTTCTCAAGCTTTTGCAATCTTCTGTCTTCCATTGACTCTCTGCCTGACTTCTCTCTACTGCAATTGTCTTGACTTGGGTAGAAGAAACATCTCTATTCCGAGCGATGGTTCATGACTGTTTCTTCAGCGCTAGCTACTCAAACTCCGAGATAATGCTCTGCTCCCAACACCCACCACTCTCCCATCACAGTTAATATTGCACTTAGGTACCGTTTCCCACTCTCTTTTTCTTATCCATAGTCTATTTTATACAGATGCAAGTACGATTCCTGTTCTCTGTGTCTCTCATCTAAAGGGAAATCCTTTAAAATTTTCTAGGTGTTCTTTGTGAAACCTCTTTCAGTAGGTTTGAGCTCAGACTATAGCACATTCCTCCCTCTTCCCCAAAAAGTAGATGAGGACTCAGAGCAACTGCTCTCTCTCTCTTCTTTTCTTTCTGACTCCATTGTTGTATTATCTGAGTTGTCAACATATTGTGAAAGAAATTCTTTATTGTTCCAAATTCTTCTTACAAAGAAGAAGTTTCATCCCACAGTCATTTTGGAATCTTGTAAGAGGTTGGCACTTTACCCCAATGTTTATAGCAGCGCTTTCAACAATAGCCAAATTGTGGAAAGAGCCTAAGTGTCCATCAACTGACAAATGGATAAAGAAATTGTGGTTTATATACACAATGGAATACTACGTGGCAATGAGAAAGAAGGAAATATGACCTTTCATAGCAACGTGGATGGAACTGGAGAGTGTTCTGCTAAGTGAAATGAGTCATACAGAGAAAGACAGATACCATTTGCTTTCACTCTTATGTGGAGCCTGAGAAACTTAACAGAAACGCATGGGGGAGGGGAAGGGAAGGAAAAAAAAAAAAAAACAAGTTAGAAAGGGAGGGAGCCAAAGCATAAGAGACTCTTAAAAACTGAGAATAAACTAAGGTTGATGAGGGGTGGGAGGGAGGCGAAAGGGGGTGATGGACATTGAGGAGGGCACCTGTTGGGATGAGAACTTGGTGTTGTATGGAAACCAATTTGACAATAAATTTCTTTTTTTTTTAAGTTTCTTTTTTTTTTTTTTAACATTTACTTATTATTGAGACACAGAGAGACACAGAGCGTGAGCAGGGGAGGGGTAGAGAGAGGGGGAGACATAGAATCTGAAGTAAGCTCCAGGCTCTGAGCCGTCAGCACAGAGCCCCACGTGGGACTTGAACTCACAAACTGCGAGATCATGACCTGAGCCGAAGTCAGTCGCTTAACCCACTGAGCCACCCAGGCGCCCAGACAATAAATTTCATAAAAAATAAAAAAAATAAAAAAAAAGATGTTGGCACTTTATTTGATGGAGGCCAGGTGAATCCCATTCCAACAATGTCCATTTGTTTCCAGGATAAAAGTTTTTAAAGCACTAGATGAATCATTTATTCGAGAAAAATTGTTATAGCTACGATCTTGTGGTTTGGATATTAAAATTATATATGCAGAATAATTTATGATCTAAATAGTAATGAAGGAATAAAAATATGCCAAAATAAATATGGAATTTGGTGCCTCTGAGATAACAAGTTCTAGATCGATATCTTAGAATAATTTCCAGAACATAATCAAGTTAATGTATTATGAGTGCTTCTCCATTTGAAACCAGTTCTAGAGTTAGATCAGAAACAAGAAGTCATTGGTACTATACTGTCAGTAGATTGAAGAAGGGATATGTCAGCTCTTAACACCCAGGAATACATAAAGTAAATACTAAAGAATAAACATCCCAAGAAGACCCACCATATATATTAGCTTTCTTACAAGAAGAAAATAATCAAGGCAAGCAGGAAGCGGGCCATCACCACAGTTCTCCCTTTAAGATTTCACATGACTGTGTCTAACTGGTAGCATGTGTGTAGATCTAATACCTAGAAACCTAGTTACAAGGGATTCTGGGAAGCATAGTTTCCCCAGATGAGATTAAAGAAATCACAGAATAAATTTAGGGAATTATTTGAGGAGTAAACATGTGTTTTGTTTTGTCTTGTTTTGTATTGCTTTGTTTGTGTTATGGGCTGAGTTGTATCCCCCTTAAAATTGTATGTTGAAGTCCTGTCCCCCAGATGGTCTTTAAAGCGGTGATTAAATTAAATGAGGCCTTTAGGGTGGGACCCTAATCCCATATGACTGATGTCCTGATAAGAGGAGACATCAGGGGCACACCAAAGAAAGAGGCAGCATGAGGGCAGCCATCAGCAAAACAGAGAAACCTCAGAGGAAACTAACCCTGTTGACATCTTGAACTTTCAGCTTCCAGAACTGTTAAAAAAATAAATGTGTGTAGCTTAAGCCCCGAGTCTATGGTATTTTGCTATAGCAACCCTAACAAACAAACAAATACAGTATGTTCACTTGTTTCGGTTGGGTGTTTCACTTCATAAGACATTCATCGAAGTTTTTTTTTTTTTTAATTTTTTTTTTTTCAACGTTTATTTATTTTTGGGACAGAGAGAGACAGAGCATGAATGGGGAAGGGGCAGACAGAGAGGGAGACACAGAATCGGAAACAGGCTCCAGGCTCCGAGCCATCAGCCCAGAGCCTGACGCGGGGCTCGAACTCACGGACCGCGAGATCGTGACCTGGCTGAAGTCGGACGCTTAACCGACTGCGCCACCCAGGCGCCCCCGAAGTTTTAAATATAGTTGAAATGAGCAGGCTTGGTATTTGAAATAAATGCCTTATCAGACAAGATATTATATCATTCCTGTGTACCAACAATAAATGTGCATCTACACAGAATGGGGATCTCTGAACCTTCAGGTTGAGGTAACTGTACCAAAAAATTAGCTGTACTTGACAAATCCTTGCACAAGTAATTCTCCATGCCTGTGTCCAACACATATTCGGGGAGGGGGGGTTAGATGTTAAAACTGCTTCAGTCTCAGTGATTTAATCATAATGCAGGATTTCACAATCATTTTTGAGTTTTCTCAAATGTGCAAGTATGAAAAGTAGACATAATAATACATAATAGAGTCAGTTGCAATATATTTAGGTATTTATGCAATTATGTAGCTAAACTTGACTTTCAGTCTTATTATGTATAGTTCTATATTAAAAAGTAGTAGCCTAAACCATTAGGTATTGCAATATGGGCAGAATCATTTATAGTAATGGAATATTCCTTGTGAGTAATTTTCTTATCTGATTGTCATTTGCTTGGATGTGCTGAATTTCACTTTCTTTTATCGGGTCATAGTGAGAGTGGTTAATTATTTATAATTTTCCCCTGAAAAATTGTGATTAAGTCATTTTATCTAACTCCATTCCTAAAGAGGCCAATGTACAATTAATTGTGTTCAGTGATGGATAAATCCATTTTGTTTTCCTCTGAGCCCTATCAACTCAGTGGCTGAAATTAAAAAGTACCAGAACAGCACTTAGAGAATGTGAAACATAGATTTAAATATTCCCTTCATATGAAAATGTGAGTCCAAAGATGATTATTGTGCCATAAATCAAATAATATGTTTTATGATCGTGAGACTTGATTGTGTGTGGTTTGTATGTGTTTCCCCAACTCAAAAAGATTATTATTGAGTTTCTTAAAAAAAAAAAAAACAAGTCCTGGGAAAGTTATTCTAATAATAAGGTTAATAGGTTTGAGCATCAAATGTCAATCTAGATAGGAAAGACATGGCCTACCATCAGAACATGGTAGGCACTCACCATATAAAAATGAGTGCATAAGTAGCCAAATGATCTAACCCAAGTATAAGATGAAGAATTTCATGCAAGAAGACAGAGAATAACTGATTTGTGGAAGAGCCATTATTGGTATTCAATTTCACAGCAAAGATTTATTCAAAGGACACTCAGACTCTCAGATAAGTTATTCATTCAACAATCAAGTTATACACTAAGAACCCAATACTTTGAAACTATGCTATAAGGCACACACACATACAGAAAGTGAGATACTAGGATACCTAAATCAGAAGAGCATCAGGATAGTATCTGACCTTTAAGATTGACTTAATAAGTATATAAAAATGTCCTCACCTACATTAAAAATTGGTTTCAAATTTTGAAGCTATAAATAAGCACACATTTAATGGGGTAGAAATGTTTCCATTACTTGTGGACTAGTTCTAGAGGTAGAATGATGGATAGTTTATTTTAATTAACCCTAAAAAAGGTTATGATGAAAAAAAGTTCATAGCATTTTATTTCCTTCTACTTGATGGACACACTATGTCTCCATTCTCTGGATAACTCATTTGATTCCAGAAAATACTCAATAGGCTTCCATCTAGATTTTGATTCTATTATTGACTCAAGGCACAAGAAAACTTTTTCTCCAGAGGACATAATACATGGACTTAAAAAAAAAATTATGTCTTTTTTATTTTATTTTTTTTTGGGGGGTGGGCAGAGTGTGAGTGGGATAGGGAAGAGAGCAAGCGAGATATAGAATCTGAAGCAGGCTCCAGGCTCTGAGCTCTCAGCACAGAGCCCCACACAAGGCTTAACCTTACAAATCATGAGATCATGACCTGAGCTGAAGTCAGATGCTTAACTGACTGAGCCACCCAGGAGCTCCTTTCTCACCTTCTTAAAACATACTAGTTAAAATAAAATTATTGGTATATGGTGGTTGCTGGAAACAGATTATGCACATCATTTCACATAATCATCATATAGACTACAATATACATATTTTTATCATAATTTTAATGATGAGACTATAAAAGTTTTAATAACATTTTGAACAACTTATCCAAATCACAGGAGTCTGTGGAAAAGAATGCAACAACTGTAAGAAGTCAACTGTAGATCTGGAATTCCTAGCCACTATTCCTCTTCCCTTTGATGGAAGTCAATAAATGGAAGTTGAATGTTCAATAATTATTTTATAAATATTAACAGAATGAAAATATTTATCTACCCACTCAACTTGAGTAGTCACTCAGTAACTCTTACTGCTTCCTAATATTGTTTTTGTCTATTTACTCATATTTATTTTATTTATGTTTATTTCTAATTACCTTCACTAGAGTGAAATATCCATGATATTAAAGACCATTTATATTGACTAGCTCGGTAATTAAAATGGTACCTATCACATTGTAGATATTTAGTACCTATCTATAAAAGGAATTAATGAATAGATGGGGGGGTTCCTTAATTATGTGTTGCTGAATAGATATGAATTGGAGAGCCAGGTGTTATTAGAATTGTATTATTATTGAAATTCATTAATTTATAAGATCATATTTTATTATACAATTATGTTATTATGAATCTTTAAGATAATAATTAAATTATAATAATTTATTGAATGCCGATTCTACATAAGCTTTAATATATATCTGGTTAAAGATGAATATTACATCTCATTGCGGGCGGGGGACCTGGATGGCACAGGTGGTTAAGCACCTGACTCTTGATTTTGGCTCAGGTCATCATCTCACAGTTGGTGAGTTTGAGGCCCACATTGGCTCTTCACTGAGCATGGAACCTGGTTAACACTCTTTCTCTCTCCTTCAACCCCTCTCCCCTGCTCACTTGCCCTCTCCCTCTCTCTAACATAAAAGGAAATTAAAAAAAAAACAAATTTCAAACAATATAATTGACTAGTACAGAGTACAGAACCCATAAGGAGGATAGATATCCGTGATTTATATTCAATTCATCTGGCTACCTTCCTATGTTTTTACTTGCCAAACTAATCCATATGGAACCTTTATTTTCTTTATATATGTTAGATCTACTAGTCAGGTTCTTGGTCATGCATTCCATTGTCTAGCTCCATTGCTTAACTATATTCTGACTAAAGTACTGTATTTGAGTGTAGAGAACTGTTTGATATGTTCATTTGTGTAAAACATAAGAACATAGGTAGGAATTCATGTAGGGACTTTATACTGATTTTTGTAATTATACAATTAGTATTTTGTTTTCCAGAATGTGAACCTAGCCATGAATAGAAATCTTTTTAATGAGTATTTAGATAAGATTTATTGATAACAGGATTAAAATACACAGTGAGGAGTTTAGTCATAAGGAAATTAGAAGACCAGGTGGCAGTGTAGTTTAGACAAGAGAACAGAATTCAAAGAATACCTATTTGGTGCTGGATTGGACTGCCTATTTATTTAATGATAAAACTGGCTTGAAATTCTGCATTTGAACTAGATGTATAGGCAGTTTTTGATAAACCCACACTGGAAGTGTCAGAGAGATTTGGGAAAAGGTGCCATTCAAAAGCTCACAAAAATTATTTCTATCTACATATATAACAATTTTGGACACAATAATAAAAAGTCCTTTACATTTTTCAAGAACGAAAATTTTTGTTATTATTCATTGATAATCTTGCCTCCAAACGGAAATCATTTCAACCTATCATAATTAGTCTTACTTTCTCCACACAATTGAAAGGACTATGCTAACTCTACTGAGTGGTAATTACCTGCCTGGTACTTACAGTGATGAACATTTTCTAACGTATATAACTGTTGAATCACTATATTGTATACCTGAAACTAATATAATATTGCATGTCAATTATACTTTGATAAAAAAAAGGAAAGTTACTTTTCCCCAAGAGGCAATGGTATTAAGATATGCCAATTCAACCCTTATTATTTTAAATAAAAAATAAACTTATCTGTCACTATTTTAGTAATACAGTTTCATGATAAAAGTTTAAACAGTATAGAAACATAAAACAGAAAAGTCCTTTCTCTCCTCCCCTCCCACTCCAAAAAAAAAAAAAAAAAAATTATTATAAAGTATTAATGCACCCAAGGTTGTTTTATATGAAACAACATTTTTAACTTGCTGGAATTAGAATATTGTCTATCTGTGTTTGCTTGAAAGTAACAAATGATACTGACCAGCATTTACAGGTAATATAAAACTATACCTTGTCCCAGGATTTCATGAACATATTCATATTAGAAAGCTAAGACCAGTTTCTATATGACTCAATTTACTTTAGGAAGATAAATGAGTCATTTAATTTTTTATATCACTGTGATATTTTGCATTGAATTTTTATTTAATTAGCCACATACAGGAAAATTAGTTCCCAAATAATTCAATATATTGTTCCTTTTCTTGTTTGAATCTTACTGGAAAGTTGTGTTTATTGATCATGACCATCTTGAGTTCAACTTATCTAAATCACATCAAAGAAGTATTAACTGGTTTAATCTTCCTGTCAGAGTTACAAACAAGATTGTATATATCAACTGCAAATTGGCTAACATGTTTGTGGAAAAATTTGAGGCTTCAGCTATGTTTTTCTAAACTGTGTAAGTAGGTAGTATGCCCCAAGTGGAATGGAAGAAATGATGTAGAAAACCAAAAAGTAGAGAAGGGAAGAATACTACTGAGCTTCTTTAGTAGCTTGTTGCGTAGTAACTCATGGATAACATTCAAAAGAAAACAGAGAGATATATACCTCATAATTCTAAGTGTCACCACATAGCCATTGGAACCTGTGGAAAAATGTTATTCTCTCCTATTGGCTCTGTAGTCAATTAACATATGTAGAAATTTACAAAATCTCTCTGTTCCTTAGTGATCTTATTAGTAAAATGTAGATAATAATATTACTCATAGGATTGCAATGAAGATTAAATTAGTGGGGCACCTGGAGGCTCAATCAGTTAGGTGTCCAACTTCAGTTCAGGTCATGATCTCATGCTTTGTGAGTTTGAGCCCCGTGTTGGGCTCTGTGCTACAGGCTCTGGGGCTTGCTTTAGATTCTGTGTCTCCCTCTTTCTCTGCCCCTCTCCTGCTCACACTCTGTGTCTCTCTTGTAAGAGAGACATTTTTATTATGTAAAAATAAATACAAATATTAAAAATATTTTAACTTATATGTGTTAATGTGCATAAGCTCTTAGAAAAGTACCTGGTGCATAGTATGTATTACACAAATTTTAGTAATTATTAACTGTGTTCTACAAAGGTAGGTATTTATGCATCATGTTAAAGGTGCTGTTGTGCTAAGCCCAAAAAAAAAAAACAGTTAAGAGAACTGTATTTCATTAAAATGTGATGCATAGTACTGATGGCCAATAGTGTGCCATTAAAATCTATGAATTTTGTGTAAATGTCTTACAATAGTGTCTTGGATAGTGATATACGTAAAGAAGCATATTATTCCTTGGGAAAGTAGCTTGCACTGATTACAGAATAAAAAGAAAAAATGTTAGTTTTCATGACTGTAGAAGTTACCCTTTATTTGTTAATAATCACTGACTGCATAAATGTACTTCATTTAATTACTACTCTTGATAAAATTTAGAGTGATGTTTAACTTAATATTTTGACTACTCATTGATGAACATCCTTGTGTTAGTTCTTCTCTATCTTTATGCCTACTTCATTTCAGGGAGACATTTTCCATAGTATATAGCAATATCAAGAGTCCAACAAAAAGTAATCTCCCACACCATAAATTGATTACATCACTGGGGAGAAAAGACTGGTTAAAAGAGTGTTACAATGTAAATTATTGGATATGAAAGATATAAGGATGGTCACAGTAAGGGATTTGGGGGTTTAGAGGCTCCGTAGATGCCTACTGCATGAGATTTCAAAGAGAAGCTAGAATTTGTGCTCAGCTGAGTGGGGCATCCATGATGCATATCCTTCAGATCTGAGGGTTGTACAGCACCCCACTCATACCAGCTGTTTCCATCATCTATCTACGAATAACAAGCAGACCTAAGACTTTGTAACTTAACACAACAAAATTCACTTATTTTGTCATGATCCTTCAACTTTGTCGGAGATTTTGGACAATTTATCTTCACTCAGTGTGATGTTGGTTAGGGTAGAATGTGCAGCAAAATTCAGCTGAATTTTGACATAGGGTAGTAGGAAAAACCAAAACCTTTCTTACATGATGTTTAGTGCTCCAAAAGGGTGAAAGCAGAACCTGCCAGACTTTTCAGAGCTAGCCTTATGATGACACAGCATCACTTTGATAACATTCTGTTGACTAAAGCAAGTTATAGGGCAATGTAAAATCAAGAAGAGAGACGATACATTATTCTCTTTTAAGTTTATTTATTTATTTTGAGAGACAGAGAGAGAGAGAGAGAGAGGAGAGAGAGCATGAGCAGGGGAGGGTCAGAGAGAGAGGAAGATAGAATCCAAGAACATTCCTGCTCAACACTGTCAGCAGAGAGCCCAATGCGGGGTTCCAATTCACAAACCATGAGATCATGACCTGAGCCCAAATCAAGAGTTGGAAGCTTAACCAACTGAGCTACCCAGGCACTCTGAGAGAGAATATTTTCTATTCTGAATGGGAAGTGTAGTAGGTGTACACAGAACTTCAGAGATTGAGGATAGTCATCTTTTCAATCTGAAAGCTACTACATTAGTCCAAGAGTAATGATTTTTTTTTTTTATTTCCATAGAGTTACCCATCACTTTGTAATATTTTCTTTATTACACTCATCTAGTACTACAAAGTCTCAGTATTTCCTGCTAAGATATTGATGGATATAACAATCAATGTCTAGAAGTAGCCCCAGGAAATAAGCCTTCACAATGGGATTCTGGGATTGGATTGCTCATATATTTCAGGGATGCACCATAGTTTCCTTGTCTGGGAACACAGATTATCTGTGTCATGCAATTAAAATTACAAGACTTGTTTTTAGAGGCCATGGACCAGTAATTTGTAAATGCTTAACAATTTCTATCAGTCAGGCTTGAAGTAGTGTGTATAAAAATGGATTCCTGGATATTGAGTCAAGAAGGATAAAACATAATGCTGTATCGGGTTAAATTTATTGACATTGTTTCCCAAACCTAAAATTCAATATTTTATGTACTAGCTTTGGTGTGGCATATGTACTAAATGAAGTCTAGACTCTTAAATGGCTTAGAGTCAATGAGGTGGAAATCCCAGAATTTCCTAGGCATGCTGTAGGAAAAGAATTCAAAGCATGAAGAGAAGAAAATATTATGTGTAATCTGTTAAGGCTCTCTCTTTCCATACCAACAAAAAGGAATCAGAGGCTACTACCTAGAAGATATTAAGAAATGCTTTGGTCAGAGAGCAATAAGCATCCTTGAAATGTTCAGTGGTGGCTGTCTTCTGTGGGCCAGGGGTCACTGTGAGAATGCTTTATAGAAATGATCTCACTAGGACTAAGGAGATAATAAAGTAATAAAAACAGGTGATATGTATTAACCTTCAGAAACAAGGTAAAAGGAATTACCACAGTAAGTCATAAACAGGAAATGGTGGTCAGTGTTTGTGCCTACAAGTATATATGATGTTGGCTAATTAATCACAATATCACTAGACAATGAATAGATCATCAGCTACTAATATGTTGGAGTATATTAGTATATGTACTAATTATTAGTATATGTACTATAGTATATGTACTATATTAGTACTAATATACTGGAGTATACAGCAAAAGTATATTTACATCAAGTGGACGAAAATTTAACTCACTGTAGTGAGGATTCGTAGTCTCGTACTCAGTTCCTAGGTATAAATCAATTCACAGAATTTGAGTGCCTTGACCAAGGACCCTTGACCTGGGTCCTTTTAAGTAAAAACATGGCAACATGGCCTCAGATACACATTGTGAATTGCCTCTGAGTTTTCCCAGGCATAATCTGTTGATATTTTCAAGGATAATCATACAATCCTTCATCCTTTGTAGGTTACCACAGACTTCATGTGTCCCTCTCCAAAAGCTTTCTTTTGTTGTTTTGTTTTCTGTTTTTTGTTTTTTTTTTTCTCTTTTCCCACCTAGATCTGGTAATCTCTCTCCTCTTCCACAAGCCCTGGTGTACAGAACTATATAAACTGTGGATTTTCTTAAATCCTGCCCACGTTAAAACAAAAATTCGCTTTACTAAACTCTTCTCAAATTACTTACTCTGAGTTTAACATTTAGTTCCTTGAAGAAACCTGAATAAATCAATTTATTATCAAAATAAACTTTATCGTCACTAATGAGGGCTAGGCACACATATAAGAAGGCACTGTTACTGAACATGAATGTGATAGTAAATTTGGTTCTTATGCTTGTTATAATTATTATTCTATATAAACAGCTTTCGTGTCTTTGACAATTGACTATATCCTTTGACCTAAGTATGTCTTCAAAGACTTGCCATATAACCAGTATTTCTTTCAATAGCTAATACTTTATTTTCTTCACATTTTTCTTTCAAATTTTGGAACACGTAGCACAGAAATTTTTTTTTTCAATATGCAAAATTGGTTTCTTGCATGAAGACTGTTCATTATAATGCTTTCTGGGTATTTTGCTAATTTGGTTTCTAACAGAATACAACAAAAAATGTTCCTTACCATATCTCTGCTTTCTCTACAGCACTTTTCCCCTAAGGCCAAGTTGGAGGCTTGATTGAAAGAACAATCTGTGTTTTCATTTTGCATAAGGGCTTCCCCTAGAACCTTAATTTGTTCTGACTCATAACTATTTGGGGTAAAAATAGCAACACGTCAAAATATATTGAAAGGAATCTGCCATTTACATGAATATAGTTGCCATATACTTTCATAACTATTAGTTTGGAGAGCTGTATTCTATTTTCTGTGTATATGTTCTATAAGCCAAACATTTTAGCAGTTAAAACCACTCCTGATAAACCAGGTATATCTTTCCAAAATTTCAAATATGTTATCAAATATCTTACAAGTTTTAAATATAAAAATAAGACACTAGTCTTTCAGTGCTGAGTTATTCAATTTTTAACAGTGCTCTTGGTGCTAGTAGGTATTAGGGTATAAAAATGGTTAGAGCGGGGCACCTGGGTGACTCAGTCGGTTGAGCGTCTGATTTTGGCTCAGGTGATGATCTAATGGTTTAGAGCCCCCGCATCAAGGTCTGTGCTGACAGCTCAGAGCCTGGAGCCTACTTCACATTCTGTGTCTCCTTCTCTCTGATGCTCCCCCCGACCCTTGTGCTCTCTCTCTCTCTCTCTCTCTCTCTCTCAAGAATAAATATTTAAAAAAAAAAGATGGTTAGAGCATATTCTCTCTCCTTGTGAATTAACAAGATAAGGACACAAGGTTTTTGTCTTTCACTAAACTGTAATTTTCCATTCATCCAACATGTATAAATACATATATCCTAACAGAAAAATTATAGACATTGAAGTTAAACATAATTTTTGAATCCTGGTCAGAATATTTACCTGTGCTTTCTTTGGCATATTTCTTAACTGTTCTGAGTTTCAAATTGCTCATCTGTATGATGAAGATAATAAAATTCATTTCTTAGTTTGCTCTAAGATTTCAAGAAGAGAGGCAACCAGGATAAAGCATCTAGAATCATACCAGACATAAAAGGAGCAAAGAATAAATGTTTCCTTCTCAAAGTCAACCGAATAAAATTTAAATACATTATATGCTAACCTGATAGCATCTTGTAATTGTTTCAATATTTTTTTCCTGATGGTTAAGAGAGATTAAATATTTTTATTTTTTTGATCTTTTCATTGATTTATAGGAATTTCTCATAAATTTTGGGCACTTGATATCTTTTTTTTTAAGAGTTTTTTAAAGAGCAGCTTTATGTTCACAGCAAAATTAAAAAGGAAAGTACAGAGATTTCCTATATATTTCCCCTCTCTATACACGCATAGCTTCCTCCATTATCAAATACATTCCCACCAGAATGGTATATTTCTTAAAAATTGATGAGCCTACAGGGAAGCCTGGGTGGCTCAGTCAGTTAAGTGTCCGACTTTGGCTCAGGTCATGATCTCACCATTTATGAGTTCGAGGCTCGTGTTGGGCTCTGTACTGATGACTCAGAGCCTGGAGCCTGATTCGCATTCTGTGTCTCCCTCTCTCTCTGCCCCTCCCCCTGCTTATGCTATGTCTCTCCCTGTCTCTGAAAAATAAATAAATTTTTTTTAAAAAATTGATGCCCTACACTGATACATCATAATCACATCAAATCCATATTCTATATTATGGTTCATTCTTCATCAGGTACATTCCATAATTTTGGGCAAATGTATGAAACAAAATTAATTATTATGGTATCATACTGAACATGATTGTTCTCCACCTATTTATCCCAAGGAACAATGAGTGAGTTCCTGTTACTCTACATCTTCATCTGCATTTAATATTGTCAGTGTTCTGGATTTTGGGAATTCTAGTAGGTGGGTAGTGGTACCTTGATTTTTGATTTGTTTTTTTATATTGCTTAAATTCTTAAATTTATATCTTCAGAGGTGACAAAAGTACTCATAAGAGAATGTTGACTTTTCAGGAATTTATATATTTTTTCTGTTACAAATTGTTATTTCAACTGGGCTTCATTTTCCTCATATATGAAATGCAGACTTCAGATCAGACGATTTCCAGAATTCTAAATCAAGTGAAGAGAAAATACTACTTTTTAAAATATTAGTTGGGGCGCCTGGGTGGCGCAGTCGGTTGAGTGTCCGACTTCAACCAGGTCACGATCTCGCGGTCCGTGAGTTCGAGCCCCGCATCGGGCTCTGGGCTGGTGGCTCAGAGCCTGGAGCCTGTTTCCGATTCTGTGTCTCCCTCTCTCTCTGCCCCTCCCCCGTTCGTGCTCTGTCTCTCTCTGTCCCAAAAATAAATAAACGTTGAAAAAAAAATTTAAAAAAAAAAAAAATAAAATAAAATATTAGTGAAATTTTATTTTTAAATGTTTATTTATTCTGAGAGAAGGAGAATGAGAGAGAGAGAGAGAGGGCTCATGCAAGTGGGGTAGGGGTACAGAGAAGGGGAGAGAGAATCCCAATCAAGCTCTGTGCTAACAGTGTAGAGCTGGAGCAGGGCTCAATCTCACAAACCAGGAGATCATGACCTGAGCCAGTCAAGAATCGGATGTTTAACTGAGCCACTCAGGCGGCCCTAGAAAAATGCTAATTTTTTTTTAGTTTTTTCAATTGCAACAGAAATCGCCACTTCCTTTGCCAGAATTATGCCTAAGTACATTTGCTTTTACACAGTACATTGTGCCTGTCTCTTTTCCAGACATGTAGAATGGGCCTTGGAGGCAGAGGAAGAAATTAGTATGGGACACACTTATGTGGTTTTCATTTTTCCAAATCTATCGCTAGGCATTATTTAGCCTATCTTCTACAGAAAAATATGTTGTTGTTGTTTTTTAAACTGTCACATAGTGACTAATGATTATTGAAATTAGAATTATTCAAACATATCTGAAATTGAAATCTTTAAAAGTAATTAGGGTATTACCGATAAATATTTTTTCTGAAGTTAAAGTTTTTCAAAGCAAAATTCAAGATAAATGATAGATTTTAATTCTAGTACACTGATTAGTTGCATGAAAATATCTACAACATGCATCGTCTTTTATTTTGGAGCAGGGATTTAATTCATAATTTCCAGAAAGGCAGGGAGTGTTCCAGAGCTTGGGCTGTTTAGAAAACAGATCCTAAGACAAAAATTTCAATGTGGGTGGTTTATGGAGGAAAGTTGAAGGACTCATAACTGGAAAGGGGGATGGAAGCAAGATTGGGCAGCTGTTAAACTGCAGTTTGGTTCCAACAAGGGCTCCAGCAGAAAACATGGGAACTCAGGGCCATGGGAACTCAGGGCCCTTCTGACATGGCCTGAATTGGAACAAGAGGAGTTGGACTTACATATCACCGTGTTGACCAAGTATTAAATCAGCACTGCCCCCGGGATGTTCTCAACCTTAAGAAAAGCAGCTCCAGGGGATATCCCTGGAGGGGGACTCAGCTGTGAGACTTAAGCAGTGACATTTCAGTCACTATAGAAAAGAGAGCTTCAATCCTGAAGGGCAGTCTGGGCGGCACATCTCTTATCCTGTATAAATACATTAAGTGAGTCCATACACAGAGAGTCAGCTTTCTCTTGGTTTTGTTTTCAATATCATTCTTCCATATGGAATTGGTATATAAGTAGACAGACATGTAGACAGACAGACCTGAATCTTAATTAAACTTAGCCAAAGGACTTGATTTTTCAAAGCTTTTTTGTAAAAAGTCAATTTTTATAACATCTAAATGTTTTTCAGAGGTTGAAATAAGATGGTTCAGGAAAAATATAGCCAAATGAGTCGAAAAGTTAAAATGTACTCAATAAATGGTACCCATAATAGAATATTTAAGTTGAAGAAGGAAATCCATTGTATATGATGAATATAACGTTAATGTATGTAACGTATACAACATACAGTCAAATGATAGTAAATATTTAACTTAACATACTATGTCCCTGGCACTATTCTAATTGTATTACACACGATAACTTACAGTATCCTCACATCAACTCTAAAATGTAGATACTTCTCTTTATTCCATTATTCAAGTGAGTAAACCTAGGAAAAAGAATGACATGATCTCACAGCTAGCAAGCAGTGAAGACAGAGTAAAAACAAAGGCTGACTAGCTCCAGAGCTGATAAGCTAGTGTCAGAGTAAGCATATTTTTATTCTGTGTATTGAATTTGAAAGAGGAGCTTTAAAAAGGGAGTAGGTGATCTTGTGAACACAAACACTTAAGAAAATTTAAGTGCAGTGATGACTTTGATCTAGTTAGCAAGAAAGAGGAGAGGGTTCAATATTTATGCTGTCACAATGTTTTAAGTGCTATAAGCCAAGGAAACACATAGATGGTGCATGGGGTGGGGGGTGGGGGGGGGAAATTCCACCAAAAATTAATTCACACTTGGATCTCTCCTGGTTACCAGGATTAGAGACTTCTCTTATGTATATTTGGAGAAACCACATGAAAATGGAACTTCTTTTAAACAGTTTTCATACTGGACTACTGGTTTGTACTTACCCCCATCTCCCCAGGTTTTTACTAAGGCTTTCCAAAGTGTAAATACAGACATATAAATAGCTTTAACGAAACAAATGTCCTGATCCTTAGCTTCCCTGAATGTTCTTTCTTAAATCTGATCTGCCCAAGAACACACACACACCGTTGGCTGCTGCTTTTCCCAATTCCTCTTCCTCAATTGCCTTTCTGCCACCATCCCTAATCTTATGGTGGACCATTGTTTGTAAGTGAAAAATTACCTTGTGATATAAAACCAGTAGAGCGTTCTTCTAAATATCAGTATTGGATTTCTGAAGTGAATGAGATTAGCAACTGGGTAATAAATGCTTTCATAATTCAGATGGTTGCAACTCTTTGTTTTTGCCAAAATTAAAGGAGAACCTAATCAACTTGCCAGCTGACAGATCATAACATAATTTCTAATGATAGATCACTATGTGATTTTTGTTTATAATTCAAAAGGAATTCAAAGTCTTTGACATTCAGCAAGATCCAAATTATTTTATTTTGTTCCATTTTATTTATTTATTTCCCCCACCCCAGGGTTATTTTCTGACAAATTGTGATTGATTCAACATTTAAAATCTTATTCAGGAGCCAGACTGCTTGTATTTTAATTCTAGCTTTGCCAATTACTAGATGTGTGACTCTGTGTAAGAAATTTCACCCCTTTGTGCCCTACTCTCCTCTTCTCTAAAATGGAGATGAGAATAGAACCCATCTAGATTTGTTTTGAAAAATAAATAAGTTTATATAATCAAATCATGAAAATTACTCTTTGAGCCATGCTAAGAGCTAAATAAGAGTTGGATACTCTTAATAATGCATTGTATTATTAACTATAATTATTACTATAATTATTTGTCTATGTCAGGCTCATAAAGCCTTTTGCTTTGAAGAATGGATTGAGAAAGTTTATGTTGTTCTTTGCATTCATCCCATTGTGTTGAGGAATTAGGTTTTCTACACATAACTTTCTTAAAGCATGGTACTTTAAAAAGTTCAGTTTGTGTGACTTAGAAGCATGGGAATTGTTAAATAAAAAAAAAAAAACAATTATACACAATAACTCTTAGGTCAAGTGTAAAAGCCAACAAATATTCAAGTACTTCTTAATACAATTTTCTTTAAAATCTTTTTCCTTATATTCTTTAACTTTTCTCCAGGTGGAAAGAAGTTTCATCAAGAAACTCTTTTTTGGACTAAATTAAGTGATACAGGGTTGCCTGGGTGACTCAATCGATTGAGCGTCCGACTTTGGCTTAGGTCATGATCTCGCGGTTTGTGAGTTGGAGCCCCGCGTCAGGCTCTGTGCTGACAGCTCAGAGCCTGGAGCCTGTTTCAGATTCTGTGTCTTCCTCTCTCTCTGGCCGTCCCCACTCATGGTCTGTCTCTCTCTGTCTCAGAAATAAATAAACATTACAAAAAATTAAATTAACTGATACAAAGGATGATTCTTAGGAAAAGAACAGTGTTTCAACAGTTTAACCAATTATTTATACATTGAAGGGTATCCAAAGGCTTAAAAATGAATAAGAAGAGGAGAATAATTAAAGAATTTGAAATGAGTAAATAATTAGCTATCTACCAAGTCAGCCATGGATGTGGGAAGTTGATGAGTTATATTATAGAACAAAACAAAGGCTATCTTTGTGTTAGCATGCCGCTTAGCCGTTGAAATTCAAGAGTCCACATTTCTGTAACCATGAAGTCTCCGAAGGCATCAGTAATTGATTACAAAGGGTATCCTGAGCTCTTTAAATGGAACTTAGATTGTCCTTATAAGTTGTTTCCTTCTCCTTTCATGCTGTATGAATGTAGTCTCTAATAAATCACCTTTGATAACTGAAATTATTCAACGGGTTTAAAACACATTTACTTTTTAATAGAAATAAATGGGGGCGCCTGGGTGGCGCAGTTGGTTAAGCGTCTGACTTCAGCCAGGTCACGATCTCGCGGTCCGTGAGTTCGAGCCCCGCGTCAGGCTCTGGGCTGATGGCTCGGAGCCTGGAGCCTGTTTCCGATTCTGAGTCTCCCTCTCTCTCTGCCCCTCTCCCGTTCATGCTCTGTCTCTCTCTGTCCCAAAAATAAATAAACGTTGAAAAAAAAAAAAAACTTTAAAAAAAAAAAAAAAGAAAGAAATGTATGTATTTCTGTCTTGATTATGAACTTCCTACATATAAAGAAATGTGCCTCAAAATGTCACACTTCTAATATCATTTATTGGTTCTTAAGACCAAGTAAAACACATTGCATTTGTCAAAGTATCTGCCACGTTCAAGAAGCATATCACACACACACACGCAAACACACACACGCACATGCACACACTGTATTCCCTGGCTATACTTTTCTCATGAGCCACAATTTTAATTAAAAATGAAATGGCTTCCTTCAAGCTGGTCAATTACTTAGAAAATGTTAATTGTCTGTTGAGTACTCACTGAGCACATTGTTAACTTTATCTAACTATATGGTAAGGACAGTTTACTATGAATACTTGCGTCCTGTTCTTTAAAATGCCATTTTATCTTATTGAGAAATGTTAGAACTCATAAAGCTTTCAGCTTCCTCTGAGACTATGAAAGAGTATCTTGTTTGAATTAATATCAATTTCATTGAAATATTTAGTAGGCATCAATTGATGAGCTTTTTTAATTGTTAAGAATTATGGAAAGAAAATCTGATGAAATACTTAACCAGTACTAAATCTAAGATATTGTAATGAACTATAATTGATCGATCTAGGCCTAGTTATTAGCAGTAAAGAAATTCCTCTGTAGACTTCACATCCATTAATAATTGTAGAAGAAACCTGAATGAAATCCAGAACCCTTTTACAAGAAGTAATACACAAGGAATAAAATATCATCAGCTACTAGAGCTGGTGTTTTGTTTGTGGAACCTGGGACAGATATTTAAACAAAATTTAAACACAACCAGGAGCTGACCATACATTCTATTTCTTATATTGTTCCAGAGCTCAAATTTCTTTTAATATAGAATCTGGCCCCAGGCTAATATGCTCCTACTTTTCAAAACCACATAAACTTAGAGCCAAAACAAAAAGATGTTCTTCTTATGGCATAAAGTGCCTAGAGACTTTGCTAAAATGCATATTCTTTAAAATTTTTTTAATGTTTTTATTTATTTTTGAGACAGAGAGAGACAGAGTACGAGCAGGGGAGGGGCAGAGAGGGAGGGAGACACAGAATCCGAAGCAGGCTCCAGGCTCTGAGCTGTCAGCACAGAGCCCGACGCGGGGCTCAAACCCAGAGACCGTGAGACCATGACCTGAGCCGAAGCCGGACGCTTAACCGACTGAGCCACCCAGGCGCCCCTAAAATGCATATTCTTAGGAATCATGGGAAGACAATATGATTCATTTGATCTTAGACGGGACCCAGGAATTATTTTTAAATTATCCCATCAGAAGATTCTGAAATAAAGGGTCTATGGATCATTTGTGAAAACATATTCCTTTAGACTAACAATGTATTTAAAATACCTATAGCACTAATATTATTTATCTTTAGCACTTAGAAAAGTGCTTGGTATACAACACTTTTTCAAAAAATATTTATGAAATGAATGAATGAATGAATGCATACCTAATTTGTAAAAGTCCTATTTTTCCTAAATTAATTAGAAAAGCTAAACTCTAATAATTTCATAAAAAAAATTTTCAGTCTTGAAAAAATTGTAAACCATGTATTCTCTTCAAAACATAATTTTGTGATTCTCAATGCGACATTAAACTAGGTCTTGCTTATAACTTAACAAAGCTTGACAATATGTGCACAGGCTTCCAATGATGATGAGCGGGGGTTGTTAAGAAAGATTCCACGGTACAATCTCAACAATAGAGGCAACATCAATAGAGTAAACTGTCGGAAAAGTAGGAGGTTGATATTTATATACACCGGGGACGTTTATCTCAACATTTTTGCAGGCAGAGATTTTTAAATGTCAAACAGCTATTCAAATATGTGACGAGACAATCTAGACCACAAATTTTTAGTATTTACTATCCTCCAAGTGTGCAATTTTCCAACTTAATTATTTTTCTCCCACTGTCAGCCTGGAAGGGTTTAGCAATGAATCCA
The DNA here is from genome assembly GCF_028749965.1 of Puma concolor. Taxonomy (NCBI): domain Eukaryota; kingdom Metazoa; phylum Chordata; class Mammalia; order Carnivora; family Felidae; genus Puma; species Puma concolor. Next base: position 181,027,627 of record NC_141670.1, on the reverse strand, counting down.
TAACCAGAAAAAAATAATTTTGTATTTGAGAGATTGAATTGCTACAGTAATAAAAAATACATATATAAAAGGTGTTGGGGAAAATAGATACTCTGCTCTCCAGGTTCATCCATCTGGAATGTGTGTCACATTCCAGTGGCTGAATAAAATTGGATTTCTTCAGTCACATGCATACAACCAAAACTTATAAAGACCCCCCCTTCCTGTATTGTGTGACCCAAATACCCACTCAATGAACAAGCCATTGTGTCTTTCAAGGAAAGCTATACACCCCATCTTCCACTCAATCATAAGTTGGCTGTAATCATAAGGTGAAAAGCACTGAGGTTCCAGCTTCTTATAGTAATCACACAAATCATATTAAGTTGTTGAAAACGAGAAGAAATTATGGAGCCAAATAACATGTTTGATATTTATTCATTGAAAAAAAAACCAATATAGGCTTTTTTTTTATTTTTATTTTTTTTTCTAGGCATGAGGGATGGGATAATAATATCAGCCTGATTAGATAAGACACTAAACACCATCTGTCTACATTTCTCAGATTATAAATGAAATGTGAGGTGTTTTACTTGAATAAAACGTAAATTTCTGCCACAAAATCAGCAATTAATTGTGCAACTTCATGTATTTTAATGGGTTTTACGATTTCCCTATAGTTCCTGCACTTATATTTGTAGTCTACCTACATCCACTCCATAACAAAGGTCAGTGCTGAAAAAAAAAAAGTATCAATTACTACACATGGAAAAAAAAAAAAAGTTATCAAGATGGCTGTCACATTCTTTGCCTTTTTGCCAGTCCTTAGTATGTACACAGAATAATTACAAGTATGTACTCAGAAACTTACCAAAACCTAGTCATGCCTACATATATATTTAAGCTTAAGAAGAAATATATTCCAAATAGCAATAAACATTATACTCTCTAGTTAACATGTTATACTATTTATTTGCGTGATCTATTTATTCATCTTTTCTATAAAAACTCTTAGGACAATAACTACTTTCTATTTACCTCGTTAGGGACCAGAAATTATTACAAAATAGTATTCACTGTCTATTTGGATGTATGAATTCATTGTCTTATTCTCTTTTAAAGTCATACATTTTATACTTCAGCTGTGTTTACGTCCCTTTCCAATTAGTAGCTTTAAAAAATACCCTTTTGGGGCGCCTGGGTGGCGCAGTCGGTTAAGCGTCCGACTTCAGCCAGGTCACGATCTCGCGGTCTGGGAGTTCGAGCCCCGCGTCAGGCTCTGGGCTGATGGCTCAGAGCCTGGAGCCTGTTTCCGATTCTGTGTCTCCCTCTCTCTCTGCCCCTCCCCCGTTCATGCTCTGTCTCTCTCTGTCACAAAAATAAATAAATAAAAAAAATAAAAAAATAAAAAAATAAAAAAAAAAAATAAAAAATACCCTTTTATCCCAATTATGGAATATATCTAGGCAAAAATAGACTAACTGTATTATTTGTGTTATGGAAACTTTCACAATAGATCAATTTATATTTAAAGCATTCTTGGATTTATTAAGTTTTGCATTATGTTGAATTAAAAATAAGAGGGATCAGCACCAGGAATGTACCAAACAATGTGCACCTGCTTCCAAACCATGGTGAAAAGCACAAAGTAGAAATACTTACAACATCCCTGTTCTCAAAATGAAAGTTTTACATCGCTCTATTTTATCTTTTTTGTTGTAATTCCAGCAGAAGCTGTGGCCTCTGTTGAATGTGGCCTTTGAATTCACCCAGGCTCAGCTGGATTCGCTCCCAGTAACCCAGGAGAAACTAACACTTCAAATAAATAAAAGAAACTAAATTTTCACTTAAACTCACCTGGGTGCACAGAAGCTGCTTCTCCCCCTGTTAAGCAGAAATTTCTGTGAGTTGACAGGTATATTATCCAGAGGCTCAGATACTTCAAAGGCTTCTCACAATGCAAGGAACACATGAAAAATTTTAATGCGAAAGTCAGAATATCAGATTTAATCAATCGCTGGTCTTATAATTAATATAATTATCTTGGAGTGTTCATTCCACACCGTTGAAACCAAAACAAAAAAAAAATGTACAAATCATAAGTATTAAAGCTGAATAATGAAACAGACGTAATTTGTCATTCATTTTTAAAATAAACATCCAGAGAAATTTTGAACAAAAGGAAAACAAACGAAATATTTAAAAAGTCACCTTTAAACAATTGATTTCACATTATTTTATATAAAAATGAGTTTATGCGTAATTTGTTAATATAGGGATAAGAGGATATTGAGAAGTCGAAGAGACTATACAGAACATTTCCTCTCATCTGGTAAGCTTCTGAAACAATTGATGTCCAGGGTTCACCTTCAGATTCCAATTCCATTGGTCTGAATAGACTAGGTCAAAGGATGGAAAGTTTCAGTTATGCGAGAAGAGTAAGTTCTGGAGATCCAATGTGCCTCATGATGACTAGAGTAACAGTTCTGCATTGTCAACCTGAAATTTTTAAGAGGATAGATCTCAAGTGTCCTCACCACAAGAGAAAAAAATAATACTAAAAAGGTATTTGAGGCCATGGGTATGTTATTTAACTGGATTGTGGTGATCATATAGAAACATCAGAGTGTACACCTAAAATGTATATAATTCCTGTTTGTCAATTACACCTCAGTAGAGCTAAAATAAGGAGAACAACCCTTCTGGGTGAGTCTAATTCAGAGTCAGTCTTGAGAACTGTGCTGAGAAATAGAAAAAAGTACATAAATATAAAAAGAGGAAAAAAGCAAAACGAATTAATGTAATATTGGTTCTTTTGAAAAATGTGTCATATTTCAATCCAAAAAAATTATTGTGCTTTGTTTTTTTACTGAAAACTTTCATAAACTATATCCTGGTAGCTTCTTTTAATTTCAGTCTTGTTGCTATTATGTTGATTATGAATTTATTTCAGTTTACAAAGGATAAAAAAAAAATCAGTTCCTGAGATATTTTGGTTATATATAGAGCAACATATTGTATCCAATTTTTATAGATAGTTATTTTGTAAGCTTCTAAATTCTGTCTGTGCTGTATTAATTCTTTTTTTTTTTTAATTTTAACGTTTATTTACTTCTGAGAGAGAAAGACCACGCGCGAAAGAAGGGCAGAAGGAGTGGGGACACAGAAACTTAAGCAGCTCCAGGCTCTGAGCTGTCAGCATAGAGCCCAATGCAAGCCTCAAACTAATAAATCGTGAAATCATGACCTGAGCTGAAGTTGGACTCTTAACCTACTGAACCACCCAGGCACCCCTGCTGTACTAACATTCTTTTTTTTTTTTTTAATGTTTTATTTATTTTTGAGAGAGAAAGAGACGGAGTACAAGCGGGGAAGGGGCAGAGATAGAGGGCGACACGGAATCTGAAACAGGCTCCAGGCTCTGAGCTGTCAGCACAGAGCCTGATGCAGGGCTCGAACTCATGAATGGTGAGATCATGACTTGAGTCAAAGCCAGACGCTTAACCGACTGAGCAGCCCAGATCCCTTTAGTATTATCAAAAATTAAAAAAAAATAAATCAAGAGAAGAAATTTCTAAAAACATAAAGCATAAACAAAAGTCAGTTAAAACTGCATTAACTTTAAAGCACAATTTTAATGAAAAAATACCAGTTTTCCCCCTTGAATTGAGTGGTTTATCTGTTTATATAGTCTATATTCACTGCATAAGTGAAAATTTCTTACTTGATTGTACTCTGAAATGTTATCAAAAGAGAGTGTAGTTTCAGCTAACAGTTCTTAAAGCAAAGAGGCAAAACGTACTTTTGCAACTTGTATATTGTTTTCGCCAATTACATTTTCAGTTCATTTACATTTTCATTCCTACTAGTTGTGGTATTCGGAATATGAAGACTGAATGCCTGTTACTTGAATATATTTAGCTTAGTATCTTATCATGGTGCACTTTACATTGAAATATCTAGATAATTAACGTTTCAATGGGTGATTTCTTAAATTTATTAACTACATTATCACGTTATGTACATTTTAATTTACAACCTGAATTAGTAGCTTGTATTATTGTCATTAAGAAAAATAGAAAAAAAATACTAGCAATTATAAGCAGTATGAGTTGATGTAAGCATTTTTGTTAGCCCTGAAGCAGTTCTGATAGTTTTATTGTCTTAATCAACTTAGTCAACTCTCTTTATTGCTCTTTGGAGGTGGTAGTTTTGAACACATGCTGGGGTGTTAGTTCATTGCTGCCAAATTAAAAATGATAATTCTCATGCGTGAAATAACTGTATGGACTAATGACCAAATATCTTTATAATGTGAGACACTGTTGCAGCAGGTGGCCAAACAATTATACACCATAACATAATATATCCCTAAAGTAAAGAAAAAATAAAGACACTTGGATAGAATCAAAGCAAAGGCATTAAGAAGAAAATATATGTATAGATAGATAAGATACATCAATAATTAATACAAACTGAAATTTTAATATTTTATTTTAAGTTGTAAAAATACAAACTCTATCCTAAATGTTTAATTCCATGGGTGTTTATGAAATGTATATTTATTGTGCATGCATGAGAAAAATGAAAACGTGATTAAAGGGCTAAAATGATCGGAGCCCTTGACCTTGTCAATGGTAGTCATTTAAGTGTACCATTGGGTAGAAAAATTCTGAAAATGAAGACTGATTATGGCAAGTAAATTTTTGGAACGAGTGACCCATAGGCAAGGTGTAGATTATGAAATGCATTCTATTGAAAGCTTGACTTTGAAATTTATCTGGAAGACAAAGAATAGTCACCTAATAAGCTTACATTGCATGGCTGTGTTACTCTTTCAGCTAGATGAAAGTTGTGTTTGAAGACAGCAGATAGATTAGGTATGAGTTTTCTGTAATAATCCAGACTTATTTATGTGTAGGAAATACTGAATTAATGGCTGTGAAAGGAGATTATAGACCAGATTTAATTCATTTGTAGAAATTAGATGTAGGTGACTTTGTGACAGCTTGGAGAAGGCATTAGATTAAAAAAAAGAACAAAAAACAAAAAAACAAAACTCTAGTGTAATCTCCCAGATATTAGTTTGAATACATAAAAACAAAAATGATGCGCTCACTAAGTGATCAAGTACTCCCAAAGGGGAAAATGTTTCTGAGGATAAGAAATATGTATAATTTGGAATCTTGTTTCTCAGTGAGAGTTCTAAGGGACCAATAGCTTTGGCACCACCTGGGAACTGGTGTGAGGGGCCAGATTTCAGACTCCCTAAAGACCTGCTGAATCAAAATCTATATTTAACACAATACCTCGGTAGTCCAAAATCACATATGTGATTTAGAACATGTTAAATGTGAGCTGCTTATATTACGCCAGGGTTGAAGTCAGAAATATAAGTTATGAATATCAGTAGACAGTATAGAATGGGAATACAAATTTGAGAAACATCAGAAGAGATAGCCATGAAAACAATTAAAATTTTCTAAAGAAAATGTATAGAAAAGGAAATAGATTGAGAACTTTTACATTCAAAGAGAAGTTAGATGAAGGGGCAATGAAAGAAGCTAAGGAGAAAGAGTCTCTATAAGGAAACTGAGATTACAATAATGTCATATAATTCATTCCAAAGGGAGGGAAAGAGAATCTTAGGAAGATTAATATTCTCACTAAGGAAAAATCTAAAAAAGACCTACCGTATATAGGAATCAGAGAAATATTGGTCCACAGAGCAAGCACTTTGAATGAAATAATAAGGACAGATCACACCAGGTTGAGTGACTAGTAGGTGAGGAAGAGAATAAAGAAACATTTTTTGTGTCTTAAAGGAGAGAGATAAAATGGTGGTTAGTTGTGGTAGAAAATCTGTAAAATGGCCCCCAAAGATCCCAACCCTAGTATAGTACTCTCCTCTTGAGTGTGAGTTGATTTTATTGCTTGGCTTTAAAAATTTTGCTGAAACCATGAGATGTCAATAGTGAGATTACATTACCAAAAGACTTTGGTTTCCATTTTAGGCAACGTCTCCCGCCTCTTGCTCATTCACTTCGTGGCAGCCCAGCTGCCATTTGTAAGCTACTAGTCAAATGATTGAGCTTTGGAATCCAGCCCAAAGAACCCTTGAGACACCTGCAGCCCCAATCAATAACCTAACTGTAGACTCTTGAGAGACCAGACACAAAACCACCCAATTAGGCTGCACCCAAATTCCTGACTAAAAGAAATTATCAAGTAACAAATGATTGGTTTTGTTGTTGTTGTTGTTGCTGTTGTTGTTGTTTTTTATTATTTATTTATTTTTAATTTTTATTTTAGAGCGAGAGAGAGAGAACATGAGCAGGAGAAAGGGGCAGAGGGAGAGAGAGAATCCCATGCAGGCTCCATGCTCACATCAGGGCTCAATGTGTGGCTTCATCCCACAACCCTTAGTCATGACCTGAGCAGAAATCAAGAATCAGACACTTACCCGACTGAACCACCCAGGTGCCCTCATTGATTTTTTTTTAAGCCTGTAAGATTAGGGGTAATTTTTATGCAGCAATAGATAATTATTAAAGGATAATAGTTATAATAGATAATATAGATTTTTGTACGTAGAATTGGGAGGCTGCCCGAATGTTTATGTAAAAGAGGCATTTGCTCCCAGATAGTGGACATCCAGGAGAGTGATTAAAGGATTAAAAGTGCACTGAAGGGGCGCCTGGGTGGCGCAGTCGGTTAAGCGTCTGACTTCAGCCAGGTCACGATCTCGCGGTCCGTGAGTTCGAGCCCCGCGTCGGGCTCTGGGCTGATGGCTCGGAGCCTGGAGCCTGTTTCCGATTCTGTGTCTCCCTCTCTCTCTGCCCCTCCCCCGTTCATGCTCTGTCTCTCTCTGTCCCAAAAATAAATAAACGTTGAAAAAAAAATTAAAAAAAAAAAAAGTGCACTGAATACACCTCATAGAATGTCAGACTTTGAGGAGCCTGTGGATGAGTGAGGAAAGACTCCTGAAAGGTGAAGGAAAGGCAATCCTTATTAGGAGAAATTTAATAAACACTGTCATCTGCAGTTATGCAGAAAGCAGAACATATGACTAATGACCTAGATGGTGTACCCAAGAAGATTTCAAAACAGCGTAGAAAGTGCTAGCTGGTTTATTCTTGCTATTTAGAGTAAAGTGTTAGAGGAGAGAAAAAATTTGAGAAAAGAACTACTAAGCAAAGGAAGGCGGGATTGATGGTTTTGAACAAAAATCAAGTGCTAACATTAAGAAAAGACTTCAGCACAGATGAAATCCAGGGCACTACCAGAAAATATGGTATGAATGTGAAGCTGAAGGTGTGACTGTGAAATCTTTTATTAAGACCTCAGAAAGATCAAAGGTGGTGCCTCCAAGGTCTGTTCAGTCACATAAAAGGCACTTTAAAAAGATTAAGAGTGTGCTAGCCAGGCCCTCTTAATCAAACAACAGGGTCTCTATGAAGTGTGAGGGGTTGCCCTCAGCCTTCTCAACAGGAGCTGAAAGTAGAGATAGACTTCTATCTAAGACATTTGTTGTTGTGTCTTTTATCTAATGGGACGAGCCCCCAAGAGATGTATGAAAGACCCACAAAGTCCTTTTAACACTTATATATGCAGAAACATTACCAGATTGAACTGGAAAAGCGTCACTTAGCTCCCCCAAACATCTCTAGTCAGAAAGCGGCTGTGAACACTACCAAGCTGCAGATGTGTCCTTTTTTAAGAAAGGGAAAATGACTAAGAGCAGAACGAGAGCTCGGAAGGCAGAGGATCTGGGAAGCACCTGTGCCCTCAGTCTAGCCTGACACAACTGGGGCCTTCCTGATATTGGACTGTAACCTTTTGTGAGAATCTCGAGCAAGAGGCACTGGAATCCTGACCCACAAAAACTGTGAGAGAACCAAAGTGTGTTGTTTTCACTGGTTACATTTTGGTGTAATAGAAAAATTACTTGTAGAGAGGGAGAGATGGACATTAACAGCATATTGGTGTAGATAGGGATCGGTAGGAAAAAAACAAGAGTATGGATGTTTGGATTAGTCTTGGTTATGAGATGTGATATTTCTTTCCTGAGATCAAGAAGAATTAATTATAAATTTGGGAATAGAGTTTGAGCATATGCTCCGACGATGATCTCTGTGTTCTTGAGAAAATAGACATAGAGGTCTTCTGTTTAAAATGATTAAGTTGAATTTGAATAAAAGAAATCTGCAAGGAATTAGAAAATGGTCAAACCAGAGACAAGACCAAAAACGGTGGGAAGTTCTGAAGGCAAAACATAAGTCAGGGCTGATATATTGATATTGAAGGATAGATAGAATGGAGGTCATTGGGATGAATGGCTTACATGCAGTTTCATGGAAAAAAAAAGAATGCTTTACTTGACCATGACTTCTGCAAAATGGAGACTCAAGAAGAATAGGGACAAGATATTTCTGGATATTGCCAAGCAAATATTGAAGTGATAAATGATGGGACCTACTGCAAATAAGAAAATGCATAACAATACCAAAAGGCCTCAGCAGATTAGAAGGAAATGTTGGGGTCTAACACCTGATGTACTTGGATCTGGGGCTTAAGAAAAGCAAATAATGTGATTGGAAACTGTGATTTTGAAGTTCGAGCGTTCAAAGTATGAGGTACGTGGTCTAGCCATTACAGTGCACGATAAAGAGAAAGTACACTTCAGTGATATAAGATGAGCCACAGACTTTATTGGTTACTGATTATAGATTAGAGACATGTATCAAAATGTTATGGAGGATGACCAATCCCAGAGTTTAGAAAATATATAGGTTAGATATAGAAAATTAGATATAGAAAATATGTAGATTAATAACATGTTTCATATACTCCTAGGACAATAGTTCTAAGTATAAAAACATTTGAGTCTGCTGAGATGCTAAAAGATCCACATTTCACAATATTCTCCGGGCCTAAGAGAAATAATAATAAAAAAAATTGTGTCATAAATGATTTTTATTATAAAAAGATAAGTATCTATAGAGATACTTTTGTACTTTTCTAATAATAATATGCATTTTTTTAAAAAAAATTTTTTTTCAACGTTTTTTTATTTATTTTTGGGACAGAGAGAGACAGAGCATGAACAGGGGAGGGGCAGAGAGAGAGGGAGACACAGAATCGGAAACAGGCTCCAGGCTCTGAGCCATCAGCCCAGAGCCTGACGCGGGGCTCGAACTCACAGACCGCGAGATCGTGACCTGGCTGAAGTCGGACGCTTAACCGACTGCGCCACCCAGGCGCCCCTAATATGCATTTTTTGAAATGTAGTTAAATGTGTTTTATCATGATGAAAACAATAGAGAGATACAATTTGGAAAATGAAGAATATAAATGCCACAACATCACTTATCATGTCTGCATTCAGAAATGAAATTCTCTTGATATTATGAAATATTTTTTTAGCCTTTCATTCACTCACAAACTTGAACCCTAAAATGCACAAATATACATATTATTGTTACATATTTTCTTTAATATACTGCATTAAATGATCAATTATAATGGTGATATTTAAAATATTCAATTAGGGGTGCCTGGGTGGCTCTGTCAGTTGAGCGACCGAATTTGGCTCAAGTCATGATCTCACAGCTCGTGAGTTCAAGCGCCGTGTTGGGCTCTGTGATGACAGCTCGTAGCCTGGAGCCTGATTTGGATTCTGTGTCTTCCTCTCTCTCTGCCCCTCCCCACTCATGCTCTGTCTCTCTCTGTCTCGGAAATAAATAAACACTAAAATAATTTAATAATAAAATAAAATATTAAATTAAATCATTGATATTTTCCTACATTGATATTTTTGTACAGCTGAGATACTTCTATTAATAATTTATGTTTTTCATCATACAGGTTTAACCTCATTTACTTAACTATTTTCCTATTTTATCAAAAATAGAGATGTTTCTCTTTTTTTGTCTGAAAGTAATATAAGCATCGTAATTTACACATTTTTAGGTGCAATACTATTTTTTAAGCTAAATAGTGGAAATGTGTTTATTAGGTTATAGGATATGATTTTTTTTTTCTTTTACTGGAGGTAAGATGTATGCTGCTGAATTTGTATGATAAACGTGTTGCCTTGTATATTCCTCAGCTTAGTAATAGTTATTTTTCTCAATTTGCTGTGACTATTACTGAGTATATAGAGTTACATGCAACCCTGTTATCTGACACCATAATTACCAGTGGTTTTAGTTAAATAGAAAAAAAAATAGCTAAGAAACTCACAGGTAAATGAATTTAGTTTAACTCAACACATATTAAGTTATATCAAATTTGGAAGGAGTATACTTATCACCTTCATGTCTAATGCTGGGGCTTGACTTCTGCAGGACGGGTTGTTGGAAAGGGAAGATGAATGTGAAGTGAGAGAGAACAAAAACTACTGGAACCCCATGAGCATCGGTGGTACCCACGTAGGGACTGGACCCCCTATCAGTTCTCACTTACTTGATGTGGGTGTTCTATAGGAGAAACTGACATTCTTCTCAGAACTAAACACACACTTGACCCAGGAATCAGAGTCTGAAGGAGGACTGGAGAAGGTAGAATTGTCACAGGCTGAGGTACGTGCCAACAAGGTAAGTCATCAAATAACTGACAATGATTGGGAGTCAGCTAAGAATGTGCCCGATGACCCTGACCTGACCTGGGCATAAAAAAGCAATATCCTTGCTGCTTTTCTGCAACCCTCTAAACCTAGCCCAAAAATGTTTCTTGTGGACAACCTTAACCAGAATATACAGGAAAGAAAATCCTGGGAAACTGAATTCAGCCAGGCAAAGTGGACATTTATAGAGTCACCACCTGCATTCAAAGTCTTTTCTTTCAGGTTACTAATGTGCTCTTAACATTATTATTTTCTGGCATAAAGCACACCGTCTTTGACTTCCGATTTTGATTTAAAGGGAATGAGTACTCAATAATACTTAAAAAATAATTTGAATGCAGAACATTCTTAGACTTTTAAGATATATATGGCTGAATATTTTATAACATTTTGTCCTCCTCTCAAAACCACATAAATGATTTCTTTTTAATTTGACATTATTAGATTATATAAAATTACTTAATTTTGTTTTCACAAAACAACAGTGCTCTTTCTTTTTCACTCATATTTTTTTTTTTTTTTTTTTATTTATTTATTTTTGGGACAGAGAGAGACAGAGCATGAACGGGGGAGGGGCAGAGAGAGAGGGAGACACAGAATCTGAAGCAGGCTCCAGGCTCTGAGCCATCAGCACAGAGCCCGACGCGGGGCTCGAACTCACGGACCGCGAGATCGTGACCTGGCTGAAGTCGGACGCTTAACCGACTGCGCCACCCAGGCGCCCCTCTTTTTCACTCATATTTTAAAGGTGTTTGTGATTGTTAAATAAATGAAGCAAGTATAAGAAAATGTGCCACCAGTCTAAACAGACTTGGGAACAATACAACATAATGTTGTTAAGCACGCAACTCTTTTGTTAGGAGGAGAAGTTCATGACCATAATTGAGAATAACCTACTAATTAGTAATTTTCTGCCTGCCTTGGGCATCCACGGTCAATATATTTTATGGATGAAAAGGGGACATTGGCTAGTGTGTTTTGCCTAGTAAACAGAGATCTGTCAAGGCAACAACTCTAAATTTACACCAACTTCCATAACTACATACAAACCTTTTATAAAAACTACACATGCATATATGGACACGCTTGCATACATAAATGCACACAGTTATATGCATGCAGAGAGATAAATAGATACATAGATACACAGTAAATTAGAATGAGAGGCCCTGAACTCTATTTATAAGTATATAGGATTCTGGAGTTGGCTCAGACTGGCTTACAAAAGCATCTTTTCCCAAATCCGCAATGTCATCAAATGGGTGTCCTGATCTGAGCCATAAGAATATTTCCACTATGAAATTGATAAACACGATGCATATGAGCTTGGGAGAAAGTCATTATAGGGGAAAAGGCGGTTCTCAAACTTTTGCTACCACATCACCTCCTATATGTGTGTGTATATGCAAGTGCCCAAACACATACCTCCCACTATTTTAGAACTATTGCAATATATATGAAACATTTCGTTATTTTAAACCACTCCCTGGTTAACTATATTTAATTGTTTCTAAGATGTAGGGATTTCACATTTACTTATAGCCCATAATAAATACCATCACGTAATTGCAATCGCCTCAGATCTCTTTTCCCCTTGGTGTTATATAAACGATAGTATGTCTTAAGATCAGCAATGTCCTATGTTTGAAATTTTATGCAATATGATGCATGTATTTTATGGTTAGTCATTCTATTTTTGCTGAATTTTTAGGTTCCCATTTTTTGTGTGTGATTACATACGCTACAATGAATGTATTATTAGTGTACATTTTTGATTTGGTCACCTGCCAAAGGCCTATCAGTTAGGATCAGAGGGCTGTGGAAACTTTCCTGGCCTACTCTAGCAGAGGCAGCCCACAGCTTAAGGCCCAAAGCTCTCAGGATGCCAATTGGAACCCCAGAGGGAAACGAACTGAGAGCTGAAGCAACTGTCAGTGGCAGTCCAGAAGCTCCAAGTGACTGAGCCCAAAGTGTAAGGTTCGACCCATCTGGTGGTGCCTGATATCTACTTCCCCTGCCTACTCACAGCGGCCACTCAGAAGAAGGTCCAGCAGGGTGCCCCCGTCAAGGAGGCCATTCTCACACACTTTTCCACCAACCCAGTGTCTGTCTGCATCATGACGATCTACACATTTGACTGGGTGATGCTGGGCACGGACATGATTGGTAAGCAATTGGGCAATGGCTACCTACATCCTGAGGAGCAGAGGTACAAAAAGATCAAGCTGCAGAATAAAGTTGGTCAGCAGTGTGTTAATTACCTAAAAGGGACCCAGGAGTACTTTGAGGCCATTGGTTTCCAGGAGACAATGCTTCCAGTTCCCAGTTGGGATGATTCCCCACCCCCCTCCCCCAGAGTTCTATTGTCTGAACCAAGTCTCTGTGGCCCAGTCCCACAATCTGGAGAAGGACAAGGAAGAGCTGCTGAGCACTAAGACAGAGTCAGGCCAGCTAGACCTACAGTGCCAGGTCTTTGGCCCTTGTTCCTGACCTGCCGGTTCCATCTACCTGGGAACTCCTTCCGCCTTACAAGAGAGTTGATCAAGCAGGAGCAGAGGCCCAGGTCTCAGCCAGGGGGGGGCTGCAGCATGCTGTTGCCCGAAACCAGGAGGGAGAAGGAAGATGAATAAAAATATGAATATACACCAGCTGTGTAGCCACTTCCCCGAAGGCTGGCTCCTCCAAGGGACCTCTTATGCCTGGGAATGGAGTGGAGTCACTACTGCACAGGTTCCTCCGAGGGCTTTGCAGAGTGACTGGCTGCCTTTCCAGCTGCTGGCCTCAGGAGGGCAGAAGTTGTTGCAGGACAAGAACCTGGCCTTCAAGTGTGAACTGGTGCCTTCAGCCCTCCTGACTTTCTCCTGGGACACAGCTATGCCAGAGGACATGGGGGCCAGGGGAGCCAAGCTGAACTTATCTATCTTGAAGCTCCTGCTTCTGTGGGCCATCTAGAAGCTCTCGTGAAATAAAAGCAAGTGTGGTTTCACAATGAAAAAACACACAAATACTAAAAATAATAAAATAAAATAAAATAAAATAATAATAACTAATAATATATTCATTATGAGGCTAAAATTGAAGGTTAGATTCAGGCAAGCAGACAGATTGAAAAAAATAGAATTAGTAGTTCAAGGGCATTTTAATCTTAAATCTTGTTAGATAATGCTAGTTTCACAGTCTGAAAAAATATTAGCAGAGAGTATTGCAACAGTGGCTATTAATGTCATATTCAGTTTCTATACAAAATTTGTTTGAATGAATATTTATTTCTTACTCTAGAAAGCACTAAAAAAGATTGTTGATATAACCTGGAGTGGAATTTACATTATTTCAGGGAGCAAAGAACAATGTATAAGCTAAACAAATAAGAACGTATATGCAAAAAGAAGATATTAAAATAAGGTATTCCAATTTAGAGTGGATAATGGCTAATTTAAACTGGTGGGCTACTAAAATGAATGATAAGAAGGAACCAATGAAGCAAAGAATAAAGGAAGAATATTTTCTATCTGGAATTCCCAATATTGAGACAGTATTCATGTTAAACACATGATGAGAAGGCTAGTATGGCTGGAACATAATAGACAAGTAGGAGAATTATATAACATGAAATCAGACAGGCAAATATGAATGAGATCAGGATAACAAGTTGGAATTTTCTTCTTTTTTTTTTTTTTTAAATGTTTTTTTATTTATTTCTGTGAGAGAAAGAGAGACAGCTTGTGAGCTGGGCAGAGGCAGAGAGAGAGAAAGACACAGAATCTGCAACAGGCTCCAGGCTTTGAACTATCAACACAGAGCCCAATGAGGGGCTCTAATGCATGAGCTGTGAGATCATGACCTGAGCTGAAGTCAGAGGCTTAACTGACTGAGCCACCCAGGCACCCCAAGGTGTTGGGATTTTATTCTAAGGTTAGGAAAGCCATTGGAAGGTTTTATAGAGAACAAATATTTAGGTGTTTAAATTATCACGACGGCTTCTAAGCAAAGAAAAGGTAGTAGGAAATCAAAAGTGGAACGAGGGAAGCCAGTTAGTTTGGGCTGCCATAACAAAATACCAGAGACTGGATGGCTTAAACAACAGAAGTTTGTTTCTCACGGTGTTAGGGGCTAGGAAGCCCAAGATCAAGGTGTCAGCATAGTCAGGTTCTGGTGAGAGGTCTCTATCTTGTTTGCAGATGGTGCCCTTCTAGCTGTTTTTTCACAAGGCTGAGTGAGGAGTGAGCAAGCGGACTGTTATCTCTAAGGGCATGAATCCAAGTAGGAGGGCTCCACCCTCATGACCTCATCTAAACCAAATTATCTCCCAAAGGCCTGTAACTAAATATCATCACATTGAGGGTTAGAGCTTGAATATGTATGACTGGGGCTGAGAAGGGGGTAGGAGAGGACAAGACAAAATTCAATCCATAGCACTGAAAACAACGGCAATAGTCTGGGTGAGAACAGATAGTGTCTCAGACCAAGGTCATATTGAAGGAAGAAAGAAACAGCATCTCTTTGGAAGTGGATCTCTTTAACAGTAGAGTTAAGAAGGGTCATCAATAGATCAATTGTAGCCTGAGGAAATTAGATGATTGAACCATAACTCCAAGATGTCTGACTTGAGTGCTCAAGAGTGGTGCCATTTATGAATATGGAAAACTCAGATTTAGAGAAAAATGTATTTCTGCTATGACAAACTTGCCTTCTTGCTTCTGAACTGGGATCCAAACTGTAAAATCAAATAAGTCTTTGAATTGATGAGTTTCTATTTTTCTGGAAAAGCCGGGATATAGTCTGGGAAAAACAGAACATATAAGTAGCATATAATGTTAGGCAATTGGATAGAATCACCTACATAAATGTATAAATAGAGATAGGTAAAAAGTTCAAGACTGAGTTAAGGCTAAATACTGATGATACTCACAAGTTGAGCAAATGAGGAAGGACCAAAACTGGATACGAAGGGAGGCTGATGAAAGAGGAAAAAAAAAAAAGGGAGAATATGGAGTTAAGAAGTTAAGAGTAGCAAGTACATAAATGATGAAGTTAAGATCCACTGTTTTGACAATTTAAATGATGTGCTGACAGTAGAAGACTTAAATCATAAATAGAATATGAGGTGGGAAATTGAGGATGCTGAATATGAACAACTATTCAAATGATTTTAGCTGGGAAAGAAAAGGAAAAAAAAATGGGGATATAGCTAAGGGTAAAGTGAGGCCAGAAGATATTTTTATCTTAATTGGAGATAATAGTACATATTTATATAGCGATGGAAATTATGGCATGGAGGAGAAGAAATCAAAGATGCATGAAAGAGAATAATCAAAGGGCATATGTTGAAAAGACAAAAATAGATGGGATCCAGAGCAAAACAGATGCCATTGGCAGGACAGGACACGGAACCATAGAAATAGTGCTGAAAGCAGAGGATATATATGTAGACGGACGGAGACTGAAGATGTGGTGTGAGGGTGAGAGAGTTCTCAAGGGATATTCATGTAGTACATTTCCATAACTGCAGAAAGGTTCATTGTACAGCACTACTCTAAATGAGTTCTGTCATCCTAAGATTACAGAAATCTCTTCTATTTTCTCTTAAAATTTACCTTTTAATTTTTTTTTTATTTTAAATTTGAAGACTCTTTTTATCCTTGATGTCCACTAGGAACTAGTTTGATTTTTCCCCAATAGCCAATTATCTTTATTTTTTGAAGTTTTTCTTTATTTATTTTGAGAGAGAGCGAGCACAAGTGGAGGAGAGGTAGAGAGAGCAAGGGAGTGAGAGAGAATTCCAAGCAGGTTTCCCAATGCCGGCGCGGAACCCGAGCAGGGTTCAGACTCAAGAATTGCGAGATCATGACCTGGGTTGAAGTTGGACACTCAATAGACTGAGCCACCCAGGTGCTCCAAACCAATTATCTTTAATCCATGTATTTAAACCTCAGCCTTTTCCCACTTCAATAAAATTGCAGCTTACTTACATCCAACAGCACTATTTTGCATGTGTGTAGGTTGCATTAATAGCATACATGAAATATATAACCCTACATTTACATCTGCTGTTACATTTCAAATTTCTTGTATTTGATAATTGATCTGCCTTATAACCATAATCATCATTTTTTGTTATTGGTAATTATAGTATAGCATGCCAGTTAACCTGCCATTATTTCCCCTAATCAAAAAGTTATTGGAAGGCGTTATGATGGCAGAGAAATAGGAGGTACCTGGGCTTTCCTTTATCCCTCAAACCCAGCTGCGTTAAGATCACATCACTTGGGACACCCAGGAAATCTATCTGAAGGCTAGCGGAAGGTTCTCCACAGTTGGAGGAAGAGAGTGTAGCAGGTGTAATGCTTATTTTAACAAACAAATCAAAGTGCACCTAGTTGAAGTTCCAAACACTCCACCACTGCAAGCAAGGAGGAGCTCTACAGAGGACTGACCAGTGGGAAAAGAGCAGCCAAAATGCAACAGCAGAGTGCACATAGCATACCCCAGCAACACTTCCTGAAGTGCAAGGCCCTGGATGGCGTATGACCATTTTTAAGCATTATTCTCGGGTGGAGGAAACATAAAAATCTTTTAAAACATGCAAAAAGACAGAAACTTAACCAATGAAAAGGTGGAAGAATGCTCCTCAAAAGAAAGGTCAGGGAGAAATCACAAGGGACTTACTCAACGCAAATATAAGCAATATATCTGAACAAGAATTTAGAACAACAGTCATAAGACTACTAGGTGGGCTTGAAAAAAGTATGGAAGACACCAGAGAAACCCTTAATGTAGAGAAAAAAGACCTAAAAACTAGTCAGTTTGAAATTTAAAAAAAAAGCTATAACTGAAATGCAAAACTGACTGGATATAGTCACAATGAGGATTGAAGAAGCAGGGGAAGAATAGGTGATATAAAAGATAAAATTATGAAAAATAATGAAGCTGATAATAAGAGGAAAAGAAAACTATTAGATCATGAAGGGAGACCTGGGGAGCTCAGTAATTTCATTAAGTGAAACAATATTCGTATCATAGGAGTCCCAGAAGAAGAAGAGTAGGAAAAATGAGGATAAAGTTTATTTGAAGAACTTATACCTGAGAACTTCTTTAATCTTGGGAGTGAAACAAGCATTCGGTCCCAAGAGGCAGAGAGGATTCCCTTAAAATCAATAAAAAAGGTCAACACCATTACATAATTACAAATCACAGTGAAACTTGCAAAAATAAAGAGGATTCTAAAAGCCACTGGTGATAAAAGTCCTTAACCTACAAGGGTGTATTCATAGGTTAGCAACAGACCTGTCCCCTGAAACTTGGAGGGCCAGAAAGGAGTGGCAGGAAATATTCAATGTGATGAATGGGGAAAATATGCAGCCAAGCATCCTTACCCAGCAAGGCTGTCACTTAGAACAGAATGAGAGATAAAGAATTTCTTAAACAACAACAACAAAAAAAAAAACAAAGGATTTGTGACCTCTAGGCCAGCCATGCAAGAAATTTTAAGGGGGACTGTTTGAGATGGAAAAAAGAAGAAGAAGAAGAAGAAGAAGAAGAAGAAGAAGAAGAAGAAGAAGACGATGACTATGGCAACAAAGACTAGAAAGGACCAGAGAAAATCACTAGAAACACCAAATCTACAGGCAACACAATGGCATTAAAATTCATATCTTTCAATAATCACCTGAAAGTAAATGGACTAAATGCTCCAATCAAAGGACATAGGGTATCAAAATGGGTTATAAAAAGAAGATCTATTTATATGCTGCCTACAAAGACACCCTTTAGACCTAAAGACACTTGCAGATTGAAAGTGAAGGGAGGAAGAACAATCTATCATGCTGATGGACTCAGAAGAAAGTTGGAGTAGCCATACTTATATCAGACAAACTAGATTTTCAAACAAAGACTTTAACAAGAGGTGAAGAAGAGCATTACATCGTAACTAAGGAGTCTATCCATCCAGAAGATCTAACAATTGTAAATATTTATGCCCCAACATGGAAGTACACAAATATATAAATCGATCAATTGAAACATAAAGAACCTCATTGATAGTAATACAATAACAGTAGGGGATTTTAACACCCCGTTTATAACAATGGACAGATTATCTAAGGAGAAATCAACAAGAAAACAATGGCTTTAAATGACACACTGAACAGAAAGAACTTAACAGATACATTCAGAACATTTCACCCCAAAGCATCAGAATACACATTCTTCTTGAGTGCACATGGAACATTATCCAGAGTAGATCACAGATTGTGTCACAAATCAGTCCTCAACAAGTACAAAAAGATCAAGATCATACCTTGCATATTTTCAGACCACAGCACTAAAGTCTTGAAATCAATCACAAGAAAAAATTGGAAATACCATGAATACTTTGAGGTAAAGAACATCCTATAATGAATTAATGGGTTACCAAGGAGATAAAAGAAGAAATTTAAGGGGGCCCGGGTGGCTCAGTCGGTTAAGTGTCTGACTTTGGCTCAGGTCATGATCTCATAGTTGATGAGTTCGAACCCTGCATCCAGCTCTGGGCTCCTAGCAGCCTGGAGCCTGCTTCAGATTCTGTGTCTCCCATTCTCTCTGCCCCTCCCCCACTCATGCTCTGTCTCTTTTTCCTTCAAAAATAAATAAACGTTTGAAAAAAAGAAATTTAAAAAGTACATGGAAGCAAATGGAAATGAAAACAGAACAGTCCAAATTCTTTGGGATGCAGCAAAGACAATCCTAAGAGGAAAGTATATGGCAATTCAGGCCTATCTCAAGAAGCACGAAAGGTACCAAATGCACAATCTAACTTTATGCCTACAGGAGCTAGAAAAGGAACAGCAAATAAAGGCTAAAGCCAACAGAAGAAAGCAAATAATGAAGATTAGAGCAGAAATAATATAAAAATAAAACAAAACAAAAACTTTAAAACAGATCAATGAAACCAAGAGGTGGTTCTTTGAAACAATAAACAAAACTGATAACCCCCTAACCAGACTTATTATATTTCTTTTTCTATTTAATTTTTTTTTGGTTTGTTTATTTTGAGACAGAGAGAAAACAAGTGGGGAGGGGCAGGAAGGGAGAGAGAAAATCCCAAGCAGGCTCTGCACGGCTAGCACAGAGCCCCTTGCAGGGCTTGAACCCATCAAACCTTGAGTTCATGACCTGAGCTGAAACCAAGATTTGGACACTTAATCAACTGAGCCACCTAGATGTTCCTAGCCAGACTCAGTAAAAGAAAAAAAGAAATGACCCAAATAGAAGCAATCATGAATGAAAGAGGAGAGATCACAACCAACAGCCACAGAAATACAAACAATTATAAAAGAATACTATGAAAAATTATATGCCAACAAATTGGGCAATCTAGAAGAAATGGAAAAAATTCTTAGAAACCCATGAACTACCAAAAATGAAATAGGAAGGAATAGAAAATCTGAACCTATAACCAGCAAAGAAATTGAATCAGTAACCAGAAATATCCCATAAAGTAAGAGTTCTGGGCCAGATAGCTTCCCAGAGGAATTCTACCAGGCATTTAAAGAGTTAACATTCATTCTTCTCAAACTGTTCCAAAAATAGATATGGAAGGAAAACTTCCAAACCCCTCCATGAAGCCATCATTACCTTGATTCCAAAACCAGACAAAGACCCCACTAAAAAGAATTATAGGCCCATATTCCTGATGAACATTGGTGCAAAAACTCTCAACAGGATACCAAACTGAATTCAACATTAAAAGAATTATTCACCAGAATAAAGTGGAAATTATTCCTGGACTGTGGGCCTGGTTCAATATTCACATATAAGTCAACATGATACACCACATTAATAGAAGAAATGGTAAGAACCATATAATCCTGTCAGTAGATGCAGAAAAAGCATTTGACAAAATACAGCATTTATTCTTTATAAAACCCTCAACAAAGTTAGGATAGATGGAATATACCTCAGCATCATAAAGGCCATATACAAAAGACCCACAGCTAATCTTATCCTTAATGGGAAAAACAAAAATAAAAACAAAAACAAAAACAAAAAAATGAGAGTTGTTCCCTTATGGTCAGGAACACGACAAGGATGTTCACTCTCACCATTACTATTTTCCATAGTACTGGAAATCTTAGCCTCAGCAATCAGACAACAGACAGAAATAAAGGGCATATAAATGGACAAGAAAGAACTCTAACTATTTTCAGATAACATGAGACTAGAAAACCTGAAAGACTCTACCAAAAAAATGGCTAAAATTAATAAATGAATTCAGCAAACTTAAAGGATATAAAATCAACATGCATAAATCTATTGTATTTCTATACACCAAAAATGAAGCAGAAAAATAAATCAAGGAATTGGTCCCAATTTGCAATTGCACCAAAATTGTATATGATATGTATAGTTTTTTTTTTTCTTTTCCTTGGCTAAGATTTTAATTTTCCTGTTGAATTTAGCAGAGGGATCTCTATTCATTTTTCTCAATAGAATTTTTTCCATATATACTATTTATCAGGCTAGAAACATTTCTTTTGATAAGTAGCTTATTAAGAGTGAATATTGGTGATGAATAGTATTACATTTAATATTATATTTTGAGGGAAACTAACAAAAATATATATTAATATTTTATGCCATATGATAAAATGTAAATATTATAAATTAGATAAAAGTATTTTGTGATGTAAAGCATCATTTAAAATATTTCACATACCTCTCTTTCTTGAATCATTTTTTTAATTTTTGTTACAGAACAGTTGTGGATAATTCTTTCTGAGTACGTGGTAAATATCTAGATCCTTGCCTGGATGAAAATATATTTTGCCTTTGACCTTGAATACTTTGTTTGCTTGACCTAGAATTCTCTTGAAAAGAAATGTCCTGGAGAATGCTTGATTATTATCTTTTATCATCTGGTCACTTAAAATAAAAAAAAAAAAAAAAAAGCTGGTGCCTACCTAATTATCCATACATTTCATATAATTTTCTGTCATTTTGAAAAATATTTTGACTTTTAATTTTTATTTATTATGTATTTTATTATTTTACTTTTTGCATTTAGTGTCTGAAATTTCATCCCCCTAGCCATTGGTACATCTGAAGATTTATTATTGTTACCATTATAATTTATTATAACAATGGATTCCTTCCCATCATTTTTACTTCCTCTCATTCTGAATTTGCTTTTAGATAGTTATGATAAAAGTTAATCTGTTCTCTTTTTCATAACCTATCTCTCATGTGTCACATTTCTTTGGCCTTTTGCCTTGTCTTCACTCAGGCTCTTAGCACCCAGTGCACTCATCAGCTTTGTCCACCATTATTTTTAATTGATCTAATAGGACTTTGATATATTTTTTAAATTTTTTTAATGTTTACTTATTATTTTTTAACAGAGCATGAGCAGGAGAGGGGTAGAGAGGGAAACACAGAATCTGAAGTAGGTTCCAGGCTCTGAGCCGTCAGCACAGAAACTGTGGCGGGGCTCAAACTCACAAACTGCGAGATCATGACCCAAGCCGAAGTCCGTCGCTTAACCAACTGAGCCACCAGGCTCCCAGGACTTGGATATTTTTAATTTGCACATGCTCCGTTTCCTTTAAGGCAATTCAGCTTTATTATTTATTTGGATTTGTTTTTCTTTTTTTACATTGTAATATTTTATACACATATGTAACACAGCAATGGGTTTTAAATGACAATATAAAATGAACAAAACAAACAAAAATAATCAAAAGTCAAGTCTATCCATGTCCTTTTCTCACATCTCATTCTACTTCCTTTATGCTTTGAATTTTTATTATTTATTCTTTTGCAACTTTTTTTAACTGAGTTGTCATCTGTATATATAATTCTAAATATATTGTTAAAAATAAAAAAAAATACATAGTATTTTATAAAGTCTGTTTTTCACTCAGGTTTATGTTTCTAAGATTCATGGATGTTGTTGTATTTACTTTTTTCTCCAGAGTGTATAAAACTCCACTGTAAAACCAGTCCCCAATTTTTAACCCACTATCCAGTTTATGAACAATTGTCTTGTGTTTGTTTTATTCTTGTTTTTGTTTATCATTTCAATCAATGATGTGCATGTATCTTCTTGCACATTTTTAAGAGTTTTGTAAATAATATACCTAGGAATGGAATTTTCAGGGTACACATATTTTCAGCTTCACAAGATAATACTTGTCGTTTTCCAAAAGCATTACACTGACTTGAATGTAATGCTTGATTTATTATAACTCCATAATCTTGTACATTTTAAAGCCAGTAAAAAACACTATTCCTAATTTGTTTTGCAAAAGCATCATAACTAATTTTTTTGCATTCATTCTCCCATTTACATTTCCATATTCCATGTCAAGTTATTGTTATTTTTGAGCAGAATGCTATTAAATTTTGCAATTAATCTTCTCATATATTTCATACAATGCCTCATTATTTATGTAGATATTCTTCTGTGACTATCAAGAACATATCATTGTTCTCAGTAGCTCATTCCTATTCTATTGATTCATTGCTCTTACATATCCAGATTTCTTTCTCACTTGATACTTTATAAGAATATTTATTGGGGTGAAATGCATATCACAGAATGCTGCATATTGTTGTTGACTCCTTTGTTTCTTTGAATAATCCAATCTCAACATATCCCCTTAAAGGCCAATGCTTGATCTTTGAACATTTTCCACACCATCCTAACTTTGTGGCAATATCCCCAAAAAGCAGACTCTACAAAGGACAAAAACATTGCATATCTTTGAATCATTCCTTATTCATTTGGCAACTCAGGTAAGAGTCCAAATCTGACACAGCACAGGGTATGGGTTTAATCTGAAATGCAGTTGGGAACCATGATAGAATGCAAACAATCTTGGCAAAACTTCAGATGTCAGCTCCCAAATAAAATCTTGATAAAACTGATTTGAACACTATTCCACAGCGTGGACATTATTCTATTTCCATAATTTGGAGCTTCGTGAGTTGGGTGCTGCGCAATGTCCATCTTCACAGTTACCTCTGCATATGACTCGGTGCTACTATTCTCTTTTAATTCTCTGTTCAGCAGTATGCTTTTTTTATTATTATTATTCTTTTATTCTCTCTCTCTCTCTTTCTCTCTCTCTCTAGTGATGCAGTCATGGGATACCACTCCTCCTGCATGGTCTCTATGGGTCAAAAAGAGATTATTTCAGCAGGAAGGAGGAAGCACAGTATTTTGTATCTCAGTCAAATTAACTATTTTACAATATAAAGAACTTTCTATCACGTTATAGCTTTCTTTGGATATATAGTTTTTTTGTTTGTTTGTTTGTTTCCATTTCCTTATAAGCCTGTCCACTTCTCAGAAAGAAAAGCAAGAAACAGGCTCTTCCAGTTTTGTATGCAGAGATATTTTCTTGCTCTTTCTAATTGGGCTTTTTTTCTTACATATTATGTAGCCATTTTATTTTTCCTTCCATATCTATGTTGAATCCATTGCTGCTTTTAACGGGTTCAACCAAAAATAAAGAAGAAGTAATGAGGTAGGTATGGCAAATCTCTCTCTTCAATTTGGTGGCATAAGAGATCAATCGTGCCAGAGACTATCAACAGAAAAGAATAAAATGTGAGGGAAGAAATACCTTCTGTATCCTCAGAAAGCAGCCATGTAGAATGATACAAATGATTATTTTATTTCTAGCTATGCTGCATTTGTACAGCAAAATATTGAAACCGAAACAAGGGGAACCTGGGTGGCTCAGTCAGTCGATCATCTGACTTGAGCTGCGGTTAGTGAGTTCAAACCCCGCATCAGGCTCTGTGCTGACAGCTCAGAGTTTGGAGCCTGCTTCAGATTCTGTGTCTGCCTCTCTCTTTGTCCTTTCCCCACTCGCACTCTGTCTCCCTCTTTCTCTCAAAAACATTAATTTTTTAAAAAATGAACACAAAACAAAAAAAAAAATGTCTTCAGCAGCTAAACATAGCAAGTCAAGATTTGGAGAGAAAAATTCCCCTCTATTCGATCGTTTTTCTCCAAAAGCAGAATAAGTGGAGGACCTGAATAGAGATGGTTTACTTTCAGTGATGTCACACGAAGCAAAGGTGAGGGACAAGGAAGAAAAATTCAAAGCATTATAAGGGTGCATCATATAAGTGGCTTCTCTGTCAATTCCTTAAATGTTAAAAGTAGCAACTTAATGGAATATCCAACTGAAATATAATCTGGAAGAAAGAAAACATGCCCTAGATTTCTCTAAATCAAAGACTTCAACTATAACCTGGAAAATTCTACCCAGGGAAAAAGCTAACCAAAAAAAATCTCTAATTTTCTCCTGCCAAACAAGAGTAACTCTGGCTCTTGGAAAGTGATAACACAAGGTTCAAACAAACACTTCTGAATCCGTAAGTTTCTAAATATAACCAACACCTAATTTCAGAGTTGATAAGCCTTAATTCACTAATTTATATACATTTTAACTAGTTATTCTTTCCAATTTATCTTTTAGATGGAAATGCAAAGAAAGAATTGAGAATTTGATGTCTCTAATGACTGTGGTAAGTTTCATGTCAACCTGTATTAAAATTTATTTTCAAATTTCAAATGTTCCTCTCTCATCTGAAAATGATCACTTATTTTGAAACAACCAATAAGGACATCTCTCAAATGATTTCCCTCTCATATGTTTCCTGATCTAAATTTCCTCTGTTGAATTATTTTAAAATTGTTATTTAAAATAATAATAACCATTATTACTGTTATTATCATTTATAATTCCAATTTGCCCTAGGTGAGATTTGCCTATTTTCAGCTTCTATCTTCCACAAATACAGGGTGTAAGTGGTATGCATATTGTTTTGTAGTTAAACACCTGGGCAAATGTATTCATGATTTTATTTTTTTTTTTTTGCTTTAGAAAAAAACATAAAATTGAATGCTGTAAGAAATTATTATTCCTTTTACAAAGATCAGTGCTATTCAGTGTACTTTTGCATATATTAAATGCGCAAAGTTGCAAGGTACGGTTAAAGAGTTTATTCTCCAACGTGGGAAATGATTTACAATTCTTTAAACTCGCCCCCAACTCTCTCTCACGCATACACACATACACATAAAATATTCAATGTGTATATTGTGCTTAGCTTAATTATTTCAAGCACTGATATTCTTTCATAACCTCTATTTTTAAGGCCATTTTAAATGCATACCGCAAAACAACATCTGCTTAATATCCTCATTTTAAACTTTATATAGATAGTTAGAAGAACCTTAAATCTGCACAAGGTATTTTCAGTTATAGTCACATTGGGCATGTATGAAAGAGGTGTTCCACTGCTTACATTTTCACACAAATGTGGGAATGGAAGCCTGAGGCAATGTGAATAGCAGCTCTTCAGACTTCAAAGCATCTGTGAAGGATTCTTGCTCAGCTCTTGCCACCATGAATTGGCCTATGCTTGGGGAGCAATTAAAATTAAATAGCCTCTGAACAGCAAAAAGTGAAAAGCTCTGGTTCTGAGTACGAGCATACTCTATCACCGTAGTGGCAAAGGAGAAATGTTAAGAACAAGCAAAATAACAGAACGAGAGGGACACGACATTTTGTACTTAGGGTGTGTATTTTCCAGACAGCATTTAACTGTAAGCATATATCTTCATGTTTCTTACTCTTTTAGATAAATGCGTGGGTGTGCTATTTTATATGTACACAGGAACGCACATTACGCACATTTATATATATAAATAATCATTAGTGCACTATTACAAGATCAATGCATCCTTGGAAATTAATCCTTTAAGTACGCTAAGCAATTATACTTCCTCACTTCAGCACTGTAAAGAGATCCTTAGATTAGTCCCCAAATTATATGATACCTGTTAAAAGTACAGTAACTTCTCACTTTTCTGAGATTACATACATCAGCATGGGTAGTGTGCTCTCCTTCACCACAGTAAGCAATACACTTAGCTCTGCCCTATCAAGAGTTTGACATGGTGGTATATTCATGATGCCAGAATTCAGTAGTTGATGTATATTTAGTCAACTGAAAGGCAAAGGCAATGGGGAGGGGCTGGAGCCTAGGTCCATGAGACAGTTATTTCCGGATCATTTAAGAAAAGAAACTGACATGATCGTCAACCCAACAAACATATATGGGATCTAATCTCAGAACTTTCACACACCAATGAAATATTTATATGGCATCATCTACAGTGCTGTAGTCCAACTTTCTCTAAGATATCATCAATTTTAGTTTTGTCATATTATATCCAAAATTTCTCTGTATTCATCTTATCTCTACTCCATATCAAATACACAAATTAAAAAACAGAAAGGAAGTTGAAGAAGAGGAGGAGGAAGAAGATAAGTTAAAAATAAGAAAGAAAAGGGCACCTGGGTGGCTCAGTTGGTTGAGCATCCGATTTTGGCTCAGGTCATGGTCTCGTGGTTCTTGAGTTCCAGCCCTGCGTTGAGCTCTGTGCTAACAGCTGAGTCTGGAGCCTACTTGGGTTTCTATGTCTCCCTCTCTCTCTGACCCTCTCCCACTCATGCTCTCTCTCTCTCTCTCTCTTCTTTCCAAAAATGTATAAACATTAAAAAAGTAATAAGAAAGAAAAAACTTATACCTGATTGTATAGGAAATAGGTAGTGGGAGTGCAGAAACCTAGACTTTGGACAGCAAATTAGCACAAGTTTAAAATCAGAGAATCTCTCTGGGAAACATATTATTTGTGAACAATGCTGGAAATCATGGTCACCAGAAGAAGTTAAAACTGACTAGGAACACTATTTTAAATAAAGTATTAAATTGTTTTCATAAATATTGATTACATTATATAACAGATATATGTTACATATATATTCATTTTATTATACTGATATTATTTTTTATATGACTTACGTTGTTACACTATTGATTTATTTAAGATTCTTACCTCTGTGTCCCCCTGTATGTTTCTTTTTCCTCAAACCTTACCCCTGTGGGAAAGAGGATGCTATCATATAAATTGAAATTAAATTTTGCAAATTCAATGAGCTTGGGTAAATGCTTAGTAAAGCATTACTTACTGGCACAAATATCATTCATTAAATGGAGGTTGACATCACCAACTGTTTTGTATTTATTTGTAAGCAGGACTTTAAAAAATATCTTAAGAACCTCTATATTCAATGCAAAAAAAATGGGAAACACAACAATATATAAAGAAAAAAATCACTAATTATCCACATCCCAAGACAAACACTACCAACAATTGTTATATTTCCTTGTTTTTCATTTATTTTTTCCACACATCTATTTTCATATATATATATATATATATATATATATATATATATATATATATGATTCTATATTTAAATATATTGAATATATAGTTTGTATTCAGTCTTTGTTCATACAACATTATTTATTAAAATTTTTCTTGGTCATGGGCTCCTGAATGGCTCAGTCGGTTGAGGGTCCGACTTCGGCTCAGGTCATGATCTCACCGTCCATGAGTTCAAGCCCCTCAGCGGGCTCTGTGCTAACAGCTCAGAGCCTGGAGCCTGCTTCAGATTGTGTGTCTCCTTCTCTCTCTGACCCTCCCCCGTTCATGCTCTGTCTCTCTCTGTCTCAAAAATAAATAAAACATTAAAATTTTTTTTTTAATTTTTCTTGGTCATAATACTCTTTTGGAAGTATGCTCTTATTGTTTCAAGTGTATAAATGTTTATTAGAAACTACTTGTGCTTATATATATCCTATTCATCTTGAAACACGGAATATTTTTGTACTGTATCAAATGTTATAGAATTATGTCAAAAGCATGATAACTGAACTAAGTGGCTCTCTCTATTCCAAAATTCTTACATAGTACAGTACTTCTTAGTTAACCTTATGAGCTCTGAATTCAGATTTTCAGAACTTGAATTTATTAATTTGTGGCTGTTTCACTTTGAATTCTGAATATCCTTCTTGCACAAGTCTTATCTGGAAAATAGAAAAAAACATGGCTCATAGAAATACTATATACTTAAATAACATAATCATTCATAGTATTTGTTAAATTACATAATAACTGCTCAATAAAATTCATCACTATTCCTAAGGTCATTTCCTCATATATACTTTCAAAAACAAATAAATAAGGGCACCTGGGTGGCACGATCAGTTATGTGTCTGACTCTTGATTTCAGCTTAGGTCATGATCTCACAGTTCATGGTTTTGAACCTCACATCAGTCTCTGCAGCTGACAGCTTTCCTTCTCTCTCTGCCTCTCCCCTGCTCACACCATCTGTCTCTCTCTAAATAAATGTTTGAACTTAAAAAAAGCAAATGAATTAATTACTGAATAAAAAATTATAATAATATTTTAAAATGTATTATTTGGTTAATCGAATCACTTATTTTGGAATAAACTATAATTTAAACTTTTAAAAAAAAATTAATGTTAATTTTTGAGAGAGAGAGCGTGTACCAGTGGGGGAGGGGCAGAGAGACAGGGAGACAGAGAATCCGAAGCAGGCTCCAGGCTCTGAGCTGTCAGCACAGAGCCCAATGCAGGGCTCAAACCCACGAACCGTGAGAACGTGACCTGAGCTGAAGTCAGATGCTTAACTGACTGAGCCACCCAGGTGCCCTGTAATTTAAACTTTTATTTGTATTTATTTATTGGCAGTCTTTATGAAACTCTTCTTATACATATCCTCTGCTAAACATGCTCCATTGCTATAACTGTTCTCTAAATTTTTCGGTAGGTCAGTCATAATGCCTTATTTGAAAAGTGTCATCTCTCACTGACCATTACCGTACAACTTTTCTGTGGGTAACACGGTATCAGTGAGCGTTCTCAATATTACTAGGAGCACACTTAAAATTGAACTTGGTTTCCCATTTCACAAATTTAGTTGGTAGTCACTGCAAATAGAAAGGTCTATAAAATAGTTTCAGTAATTTTGTTTCTCTAGAGTTAAACAGAGAAAAGTATTCAAACACACACACGCACACACACACGCACACACACACACACACAGAGCTATTGAAATTCTCATAGGGTAGATAGATGCAGACAAACATGAATAATGCAACGACACTATCTCTGAAACAAAATGAGCATCAAAAGATGTGAAATCAGTTACCCCTAAGGAACAATGAAACTGTAGGTAGCCTGAAATATTTAAATTAAATCACATTCTAATATGCAATATACTCCCTGAGAAAAATAACTGAAGAGGAATTAGCTGTTTTAGTCCTCTGGGATACCATTTGTTATGTACTTGAATTAAACAAAAAACAAAAACACAACATATTTATGGGATTATATATATGCGTATGCATATATATGTGTATAAGGTGCATGCTTTCTTTTGCTATTACTGTTGTAACAAATTACTACAAATGTAGTCATTTAAAAAAACATAAATTTATTATTTCATGGTTTTATAAGCCAGAACTACGGTGGCAACTTTAACTCCATCTGCAACATCTGTTTCGCTGGGCAAGAGAACATATTCACATGCAGAACATCAAGTGGTGAAGGTCATGGAAGCCAAAATCTTACCCACCATGATAGAAGAATCTTAATCTTTCATATCTATATTTCAAACATATTTTATGAAGTGTAAACTGTATAACAGAAAACATGCTAAAGATTTTACCTAAGTTGTTTGATTTCACCTTCACAATGTGTCTGCGAAGCACCATTACAAATATTTCATAGAGGACAACTCTACTATTCAAAATGATTACCAGCTTGTCCAAAAAAGCCAAAATGAGTTCAAGACCAGCCTGATTTTGAACCAAGAACTTCCTGACACCAACGTTCAGACATCTAACTGCTCTCCATTTTTAATTAATGTAACAGGGGCGCCTGGGTGGCACAGTCGGTTAAGCGTCCGACTTCAACCAGGTCACGATCTCACAGTCCGTGAGTTCGAGCCCCGCGTCGGGCTCTGGGCTGACGGCTCAGAGCCTGGAGCCTGTTTCCGATTCTGTGTCTCCTTCTCTCTCTGCCCCTCGCCCGTTCATGCTCTGTCTCTCTCTGTCCCAAAAATAAATAAACGTTGAAAAAAAAATTAAAAAAAAAATTAATGTAACAAACACACACATGTGTATTCTTATAAGTTAGCTTAGGTCTTAATATAAAGAAATGACTCAACTGTTGAATTAATTTTGAATATGTCAACAGATTTAAAAATAATGATATGTGTAGGGCTGTGATGACTACAATTATATTCACAATTACACACACATGTACATACACATGCATACATACAAGGTATTACCTAAAGTTTTATTTTGGAATAAAAAGTTTAGGATGTTTGTAATAGCTATATGAATTCACTAATAAATTGTTGTAATTAGATCTAATTTGTAAAGTTTTTACAAAGCCCTTGAACACTCTCCTTGAATTTTATTTGTAGTGAAACATAAGAGTAAAATTCAAAGAATCTTTACAGTGTTCTACTTTTTAAAACATGTTTTCTGATCATCTCTACCTCTGTTTTTGTAACTGCCTTGTAGCAGCAAAATAAAACTGCACATTTATTAGAGAAAATGGAACTTATGGTCTACTAGGTCTTGGTTAGTGCGGTTACATATTGTCCTTACGTACCAAGAGCAAATTATTTTTAATCGCCTAGTATTGTCTATGCATTTCAGATAATGCTCATTCATGATCATGGGAGCTTGTGCATGAACACACGAAAAGAGAGAATTTTAAATAATTTATTTTCCAGTAAATAATCATGACGTTTGTCTCGTTTGATTTTACTTACTTTTATCCTTGAAAGTCGCCAGGCAAATATATTCTCAAGCTTGTCTACCTTTGCCCTACACTTGAAGTAATAAAGTGCTCTTTTGCTGTCAGTTATACCTCTGTGTCCTTTCAAAATACATAGCAGACCCCACAGCCTCACATATCTATGAATACAGTCAATGTCTGTCATGCTTGTTACCCACAAGACAATGATACTGCTCGAGGGAGGCGGTAACATTGCTGCTCCTTGGTTTTTATCTGTCTGGAAGTACGCCGCTCGCACAGAAGAGTTATGTTGGATTCCATTTGCTTGTCAGCTTTGTCACATCTTTTTCTTCTGGCTATATATTTTGTGATTATGTTTTCATCATTTTCCGCTGATTACATTACTGAGAGTCATTTCTACAGTGACAGTTTCTGTTTGACATTAATTTTAACCATGAATCTGAGATTGGGGACAAGTAATGAAAATTTGGAGGAGGGGACAGTTCTTTTTATGATATACACTTTTCTTATACATTAGAAGTCCATTGCATAGTTCAAAATCACCCCAAATTACATACTGTGTTTATACCAGGGGTTATAAAACTGTGCAGGCAATTTTCAGTGAATTGGTGTTAGACTTTTAGGAACATTTTTCCAATCATTCAGTATTACACAAGTAACTTTTGGCTGACTTGTCCTAGGTGTTTAATAGAGTACAATAAAAGACAATCAGTTATAAGAGAGGTCAGACTACCGAACTTGGTGTTCCTGTCCTAGATGGTAATATCATGACACCACAGATACTCTAATTCTTAGAAATTCCATCAAAATTTTAAAGTAAGATGTCAGAGTTTTTCAGTCAAGAAGCACTAAAAACTGAATCATTTTAATTGATTAGGGATTGACTTTAAATAAAATGGAGGTTATTTTATTATGTTTTTATCATGACATATGGTTATTAAATATGCATAGCATTAGTACTGTTATTTTAGAAGTATTCAATATGAAAAGCTATTTTATCACCTACATAAATCTTAAAAATACCATGTTCAAAAATAATAATGAAATAACAGAAGTAAAGTCATTTCTTGTGTCAATAGTACCTATCACTCTTTCCCAGATATGATATCATGTCTGCCTTTTTAATTTACTTATTTTTCTTCTTTCCTTCATGATCCTCTCTTTCTTAAATTATAAGCATATTAAGCAGTATAGTTTTGTGGAAAGATTACACCCTGACATGACTTTTGCCTCAATGCTGGATCTCTTTCCTTAACTGATACATTTTTAAAAATATTTATTTATTTATTCTGAGAGAGAGAGAGAGCAGGAGAATGGCAGAGAGAGAGGGAGAGAGAATTCCAAGAAGGCCCTGTGCTGTCAGCACATTGCCCGACATGAGGCTGGATCTCACAAACTGTGGGAAGATGACCTAAGCTGAAACCCAGAGTCAGATGCTTAACCGATTGAGCCACCCAGGCTCCCCCCCCCTTAATTGATACATTTTATTGAGTCTTACGGATTAAAACTATTTAAGTTTTATTTCCTGCTGTTATCTACAAGGAAGCTCTCATGTTCGGACAACCTGAGACCTTAAAATTCTGCTGCATTCTCTTTCCTTTCAATCATTTCTAATAAAGTGGATAGTTGCCATCAGAGTTGATCTGTTCCATATGATCAGACTTAAACTTAACACTGTTTAAGTAGTGAAGAGCAAACAACACACACTAACATGTTGGCTTTCCAGCCACTACCTGAGAGATGCAGATTCAATAATAGATACTGGTTCTGCTTCCAAGATAATGGAGGAAACAGGTCTATATCATCCCAGCCAGGGTTAGCTATTTCCTTATTGACTGCCTCCCAACTACTCAGCCATTGCCACTTTAGGGTTTTTTTGGGGGGTGGGGGATGGACTCTCCTTCAAATTACAGTAAAACCTTGGATTGCAAGTAACTTGTTCTGCCAGTGATCCATGAGCCAAGCAAATATTTCTAATAAATTTCAACTTGATAAACAAGCGATGTCTTGTGATACAAGTAGTACATGATGCCAAACATCACATGATCACAACTGAGCCAATGGCTCTTGAAATTCACTTTGATACACAGGTGCTTTGGATTACAAGCATGCTTCCAGAAAGAATTATGCTCACAAACAAAGGTTTTATGGTATCGATTTCTACATTAGGTAGTGTAACCCTAGCTACTACAATGAAGAAAGCATCAATAGAAGTTTATTTCTTTTTGACGATCCTACCCAGAGTTGCTTTTCCTCCACAAGATGATTGGGGGAAACAGACTCTTTCAACGTCATGATGTCCTCCAGCACTGTCAGCATAAGCAATCTGGGGAGAAGAGGGAAAGAGAGTGAGGTGAAAGCACACACCTGAAAGGGCGGGCCTACACCGGCCAACTCCATCTTGTTCTGTGTCCTTCAACTTGACCATGCCTCCTCCCCTTGAGTAACCTCCCCCTCACCTGCTTAAGAGGACTCGGACCCTTTCCCAGCCAATCGGCTGAGGCCACAGCCATTACCTCACCAACTGCCCCTAGGCCCCAGTGAAACCTTTGTCCTTTTGAAACTCG
The DNA here is from genome assembly GCF_028749965.1 of Puma concolor. Taxonomy (NCBI): domain Eukaryota; kingdom Metazoa; phylum Chordata; class Mammalia; order Carnivora; family Felidae; genus Puma; species Puma concolor. Next base: position 180,993,746 of record NC_141670.1, on the reverse strand, counting down.
CTCTCTCTCTTGCCATCTCACCGCTGTGTCAGTGCAGGTAGGGGATTGAGCTCGAGCTAGCTCAGATAAAGGCTCTTTTGCTTTTACATCGGACTCGGCTCCCTGGCGGTATTTGGGGATCACGAATTCGGGGCATAACACACCCACCCCCCTTAAGTGCCTTAGCCTAGAAATGTTTCCTTCCTCATCATCTTGCATAAGTAATAACTCAGCCTCTGACCCACCATTTTCAAAGGCTGAGAAATATAGAATCTGACTGAGCAGCTGTTTCCTGGTAATAAAGCTACACTATGGAAGGAGGAGCAAACTGTTAATAAATATGTAATTCTATCTAGGAGGTAAGTATGGGTGGGCAGGTGTAGGTGAGCAGGAAGCGTATTTTGTGTTGGCTGGGAAGAATTGAGAGTGTATTATATATACTATTTGGAAAAATATTTTTTAATGAAACTTTTGGTTATTTTTTCCACAGAAACAAAAATATTTATGCAAGAGAGATATAGTGCCAAAGTCATAGGCTTGTTGTGAGAATTAAATGGGTTTATAAAGCAATTTTACACACATACATGCATTTACATTTTACAATTTTACAAACTGTTCTTTGCTACTATTCTTTTAGTTCATATTACTAACAAAGTTGAAGCTCTGGCATATATATATATATATATATATATATATATATATATATATGGAAAGAGAGAGTAACTCTAACTGTAGTTCGAATATTGTTGTATAGTAAGATTAGGTCAAAACATTGGAAATTGTTATTTTTATAGGTGAGATATCAGCTAATACCTGTCAAACAAAATGTGATAAGCAGGGCATTTTGGTTCCATGCTCGTCACCCATTGGTTCAACTACTGTGAATGTGTAAATATGTTACTTTTTATACCAAAAAGGATTTTGCAGATAGAATTAAAATTGCTAATAAGCTGAGTTTAAAATGAAAAGACTATCTTGGATTATTCATGGCCCAATATACACACGTGGACCCTTAAAATCAGAAGGGGAAGGCGCAGTATCTGGAGAGAGATGTTGCAAAAGAAAAAACATAACCCAAAGGCATGAGAAGAACTCCACTCCTCTTTTCTGGCTTTGAAGACAAAGGTATCTGAATACAAAAGAATGCAAGGGACCTCTGGAAGCAAAGAACAATGCCTGGCAGACAGCAAGAAAATGGGGACATCAGTTCTACAACCACATAGAATTGAATTCTGCAAACAACTGGCTTGAGTGTGTAAGTAGATTTTAGAGCCTCCATTAAAGAACGCACCTCTGCTGACTTGTAGCCCAATGAGACCCATGTCAAACTTATAACCTATAGAACTGAGAAGCTATAGATTTATGTTGCTTTAAGTCACTAAGTTTGTGGTAACTTTTTAAAGCAGTGATAGAAAATTAACGCATTTTTTTAAAGTATATTCTGAGACCAATGACTTAACCCATCTTTTCCCTTTATAATAGTCACAGAACTGCTCTCCTTACTTACACGGTCACCTAGTCAAAACTATTTTCCATATGGTAGGCTGGGTAATCCTTTAAAAATATGAATCAAATACTGTTATTGTCCTGCCTCCACCTCTCCAATGGCTTCCCCTCAGAGTTTTACTTAAATCCAATTTTTTTTTTTTTGTCATCCATAAAGCTTCACATTTTCCACCAACTACGCTCTTTCAACAAGGTGATTGAAACACAATGGCTTTCTTCCTGCTTCTCAAGCATGCCAAGCATATTTCCATTTTCAAAAATTTTCATGTGTTCTTTCCTCTGCCTGGAGAGTTCTCTCACCAATAAATGGTGTATGTTCTTTCTACATATTTATTCAGATCTCTGTCTATTCAGGTGTCACTTGTTCAAAGGTGTCTTTTACATGATTGATATGAAACAGCACCTCTTTCCCATTGTTTTATGCCTGCCTCTCCTACTTTATTTTCCTGTGCAGTGCTTGTCCCTGCCAATATTATTTTTGCGTTTATTTATTTACTGAAACCTATGAGACCAAAACCTCTTATTTTATGCAGCATGGTATCCAGAGAGCCAAAAAAAGTTGTAAAAGTATAGTAGGCACTCGATAAATATGTGGCAAACCAATGTTGGTTTATGAAAGTATAATTTGGGTAAAGCATTTTGTATCACATTCATCTTAAACTACAGAAGAGTCAGTGTGCTTAAATATTGATCAGATAGTACGATATTAACCACAAGGCTTGAAAACAACAGCAGAACTGTTAGAAACCTACATTCTCACATATCTCTGGTATCTTCAACTCCTGCTGTAAGCCTCTAGATTTACATTTGGTGTTTTTGAGCCTTTTCTGCTACTCATGCTATGCTCTCCTTTGGGAGTAACAATAACCCACTTGTAGCTGTTTCTAAAAGCCATATTTCTTCTTCCTGATCCAGATCATTGTAGCTAACTTTTCATTACCATTGTGAATACACCATAGAAAACAATATCGCTTCTTGTTTCATAGTGGAACAAAGTCTAAAAGAAAGTCATCAGGAACTCACTATTGTTCTCAACAGTCCCTCTACAACAATGACTACTGTTATGTACTCTACCTCAGTGATTGCCCATGATTCCCAACTGTGAACTGACTATCTCCCATTATTACTCCATTGCGCACCCTGTCTCACAAGAGTACCCCATCAATCATTAAAGATCTGTCCCATCTATTTATTATCTCTCAAATCTGTCCTTTAAAATAAGAACCATACTATTTCTTCACAGATCTGTGGGTTGATTTGGGCTGGGCCCTCTGGATTGTTCTTTTGTTGGTGTCTCCTAGTCATGCGTCTAGCTACACTTCTCTGGTTGCTTCAGGAGAACTGAATGATCTAAGGCGGTCTCACTCCCAGCTGATTCTGACTAATGGCCGTTCCCTGTTCAGAAGCCATTTAGCTCCCATTAGATAGATGGGGCCTTTTTATATGGCAATCTCAGGACAGCAAGAGAGGGAAAACAAAAGCTTCAAAGCTTCTTGAGGTTTAGAATTGGCAATAACACTAAATCAACTCATGTTTATTGATCAGAACATATCAGAAGGCTAGCCTAGATTCAAGGACAGGTAAAATAAATGTCACCTTTTAATAGGATTCATGACAAAATCACAGTTCAAAGAGTCATGCAAACAGAGATGGGAAGAATTTTTTCTGGTCATCTTTGCAACAATTCACCATAATCTTGTACAAAATAAGATTTAAAACTACACTGAAGACACTCAATGCCTTGGCCTTACGCTTCATTTCCTACCAAACCCCATTTCATATTCTGCCCTACATTCATTTGCTAGTAGCAACACGAACTGCTAGCGCTCTGATCAAAGTACACTCTCATAACTTTGAATTTTAATCTCAGCACCTTATTTCTAGATTTTTCTCTTCGTAAGATCCCTTCTCCAACAAAGTTAACTTGTTTGATTTTTACAACATATAACTTGCTAATTCACACCTGCAAAATTGAACCAACAGCTAGTCATTGCAAGACTCAAAGCTAAACAGTCACTTTCTTAATTCTGCACTGGCTTAGCTCTCATCTCCCTCTAAATCTTGTGGTTCATGAGTTCGAGCCCTGCATTAGACTCTGTGCTGATGGTGCAGACCCAGCCTGGGATTCTCTCTCTCTGCTCTTCCCCTACTCACACTGTCTCTTTCTCTCAAGGCAAATAAACAAACATTAAAAATATTTTTAAAGGCTACCGTTTTTTAAACAACAAATTTCATCTTGGATTTTCCCTCAGAAATACTCATCAGAATTTATATTTACCTATTTTTTAAGATGTTATTTTTTGTTTGTTTGCAACAAACATACTGCAACGGTTTCATCTAACAACTATTCTGATTGGTTTGTTTCTGCACTGCTTGTCAAAAGTTTTTACTATCTTAGAATCTCTGCAACATTGCTCATGACAGAAAGAAATGAAAACATCCTAAATACTAACAGGAAATCTATTAAATAAATTATGGTACATGGACATTATGAACTACTATGTAAAAATGTTAAGCTATTTTAAGCTTTATTTTGACATGGAATGTGCAGGCACTCCAGGAGGTAAGAAATCAGTACACATACAGTATGACTTCAATTACACTGAAAGGCTAACCATGCATAAACACAAAGTATGGGAGCAAATTTATAATAAAAGAAAGGAAATAAACCAAACCTCTACTTCTCCAGTCTCAAAAAGGAGAATGAGGTGATTTTCTGTGGGTGAAGAGTAAATTTTATGATTTATGTTGTATTTTGATGAATTATTTGACAATGGTATCAATAGCAATAATAGCTAACATTTGTTGGTAGCTTACTACGTGGCAAATTATTCCAAATTCTAAATAGCAACTTACTTAATTTTCATAAAAAACTCGAGGAGACCTCTACTAGTGTCGTCATTTAACAGATTTTAAAAAGTGAGGCACAAAGATGTTGAATAATTCATCCCAGGTCCAAACGCTAGTGTTTCTAGAACCTAGAGAGTATGAGCCTAAGTTTACTTTTACATAGTAGCTTATGTAGTACTTCTGTAATTATTGTAACACTGTACATTACAGAAATGCCAGGAAATTGGCATTAATCTTAAACAGTACTGTAATTTTTTTAATTAATACCAAATACATGGGGTTGCATCCACTGTTTTCCGCCCTGCTTTGTTTAAAATTTTTAATGTTTATTTATTTTTGAGAGAGAGAGAGAAAGAGACAGAGACAGAGTACAAGTTGAGGAGGGGCAGAGAGAGAGAAACAGACACAGAATCCAAAGCAGGCTCCAGGCTCTGAGCTGTCAGTACAGAGCCCAACGCAGGGCTCAAATCCATGAACCATGAGATCATGACCTGGGTGGAAGTCCGATGCTCAACCAACTGCGCCACCCAGGAGCCCCTGTCCTGCTTTGTCTTAAACATAAGTTTGTGCCTATTCTTGACAATAATAGTATTTAATTGAATTTTTTAAGAGTTTATTTTTGTAGTTTATATTTGTTTATATTTGTAGTTTATATTTGTTTATATTTGTAGTAATCTCTACACCCAACATGGGGCTCAAAGTTACAGCCCCAAGATCAAGAGTTGTATGCTCTACTGACTGAACCAGCCAGGTACCCCTGGAATTATTTTCAAATTTAATCCCTTTTGCTCCTGTAGGCCCACCTACTATTTACACAAATAGTTGTCTAAGACAAGTATAAAATCAAGATACTGCTGTCTAGTTTCACAGCACTTTTCCATCAGAATTACAGCACTTTAGATATAGATTACCAACAATAATATTTGCTTTTTGAAACATCTACTTCAAATACAAATTTTGTTATATTTAAAATCAGATTCTTTAATAATACAAAATCCACATAGATCCTTCTAATATTTTAGAATTTTCTCCAAATTTTCTCAACTCTAAAAAATTAAAATTTAATTTTTTTCTGTAGACTCCCTGCTCCAGCCAGACTCACTTGAGTGATTTTGCCTGCATATCACTTGCTCATTGCCACCTGCAACTAATTCAACAAACAGATGGCATTTGTGAAACAGTGCTAGACACCATTGTGTGTGTGATTTTTGCCCACTTGATATTCTTCTGTCTCTTTCCTTAACATCCAGCTCCCTTTCAAATTCTTCCAAGATTTTTTTTTTTTTTTAACCAGATGTTTCTAACTTTTCACACACTCCTCGGGATGCCTCTGGCATTCAGGAGTATGGTTTTCACCTTGTATTTTTGCACTTGTTTGCACTCTGCTTTGTGAGCAAGTGGAGAAAGCTAAGGAGCCCATGATCTTTATTCACAAGTAGTTCATATGTTTGTTAAAAGCAAACACTTTATCTACATCTTTCGATCATGACTTCTACACATGGTTTTAGTTGGTGGACTCTGAGTAATTCATAGTTGACTATTTCTTGAAATGAGATTAGAATGGGATAGAAGAAAAAGGTGTAATAAATAATACAGGAAAATAAGCAGAGAGTCAAAAGGGAAAATAAAAAGAATAAAAGTCAAAACAGAAAAGATTAAATGGAAGGGAACAGATGACGCAATCATGACAAGGAAGCTGTCCATACCCTTAGCTGAATAGAATTAAACATGAATTGCAAAGAGATTTTTACTGTGCAAGATGATCGCTTGTACAATTTTTACATATGCTGCTTATTTTACATACATGACAAGTCAAACTCCATAAGCAGATACTGCTTTCCAAGTTCTAAACTAAAAATGTAGAGTCCTGTCTTCTTTTTATATGTTTTTCTTTTACTATTCCCAAAGAAATATTATACCATCTTAAATGTACGTCAATGTACTTCTGAGCCTAACAAACTTATGTGGTGCCAAAGTCAAGCTAAGATATACTCAAAATTTAATTTAGAGGCTAATTTAATAACTCGGCATTTCATCCTTAGTCTTAACAGATTTACTTCATTATCAAAACCCCATAGGACACTTTATAATCAAGTAAACAAAATTTAGGAATTACTTAAAACATCTAAGAAGACTGTAAGAATTTGTCATATCTAGATTTGTTTGTTTTTGCTTCGTTTATGTAAACTTTGCTATTGCATGTTTTATTAAAAAACATCAGATATAAAGCCAGTTGAGAATAGATTTGTTGTAAAAAAGATTCAAATTACATGGAACTACTTAAAACAACTATATAACATGTGAAAAATATGCTGTTTGAAAAACTAAATACAGAAAACCTCTAGTTGGCTAAAAACAAGCAACGTGTACATGAATAAGTTTTATTTTTTATACCTTCCTAATACCAGATATTATACATAAAGAGTGAGCTTCTTACCCAAATTAACACCTGGATGTGCCATGACAACATCAAAATTTACATATTGAAAATTAATGATTGTCTTTGTCTCTCTAATCTTAACCTTGACCCCTTCCTGGATTTTCTATTTTAATTAATTAAATGATCATTCCTGGTAGTCAAGCCATAAACCTGGAAGTCATAAGGACTTCATCATTATTATTTATTACAAGTATTTTCCTTGCTTTTCTTTAGCTTCTTTTCTTTAGAATTTGTTAAAGATTTATTTTGACCCAATCAAATCAGAATGAAATCAGAAATCACAAGTTGCAAAAGGAACTGTACTTAGATTCTCAAAACTACTCCCCCCAAAAATCTCAAAACTATACCAAACAAAACCATGATATACATCAGAGACTGAGTTCAAATTCTTTTTATATCAGTTTTTTCAGAATTATAAGAATAAGCTACAAACAACTTGAATTAACAGTAACTCAGTATGAGTTTACATATTGTATTTTAATGTAACCACTGATAAGTTTAGTAACTTATTGTGTTTATAAATTTGGACTAATCTTAGCTAAGACTATAAAACCCCCAAATCCAAAACCCCTGATGTATTTTTCCCAATTCTCCTCTTTTGAGATGCTTTACAATTCTTTTCAATAATAGTGTCCTTTGTTACAGCAAATGGCAAGATTTTGAATTTTTAATAACACATATGTTCATTGTAGTCTTTGGTACTGTTTCAGTTCTAGAATTTCTTTTTAATTCTTTTTACATTTCTAGTTCTCTGATAAAATTGTCTATCTAATCATATATTTTCTTGAGCCTATTAATCACAGACATTGTAAACTTAAACTCTGTGTCTGATACTTCCAAAATCTAATTTATCTGTGACTTTGTGTGGATAGATTTTTATTTTTTGTATTTATTATATAGATCTTGTTTCTTTGAGTGCTTTGTAATTTTTGATCAGATATAACAGATTTTTCAGAAAAATTATACAGCTTTGGAATCATGTTCTGTTTTTTTTTTAGAATTCAACCAGAAAAAAATAGTGAAAAGATAATTTCAATATAATGAGCTACCTGGATTTTGGCTTGCAGTTTTTGAAAGACTCCATCTAATTTTGTTTTATTAATATTCTTCTAATGTACCCCTCCAGGTTTTCAACTAAGAACCAATTTAACTAAGAACCTGGAGCATGTAATAGTACCTCTCCTTATATTAGGTCCACACCTCCAACATTTATTTCCTTGGCATTCTGAAACTACCTAGAGTCCTATTCTGTGTTTCAAAGATATTCTTAACACCTTTCCCTGAAGAGCTTCAGAAATCTGCAAATACCTAAGAAAGTCACTGGAAACAACACTGACATTCTCAGTCAGAAGCATTGGACCAGTGTGCTCTCAAGGGCTCACCAGGGAGCTATAGCAATTCTCCCTACAGCAAATTCCTTGAGTAGGAAATCACATGCTTGAAGAAGAAAGAGTGAAGAAATGAGCACAATGAAATGAGAAAAAGAAATAAGTATGCAACTACTTTTAGCAATGTCATTCAAGATTACAGAAATATTGTTAGAGAAAATATACTATTTCCTTGTGTATCTATAGGGAACATAGCTTTTGTTTCTCTGGTTTCTATTCTAAATTCAGTTTTTAAAGCTGGTTCTCCAGAGATGAGATATAGGTACTTTGATAAAAAAACTGAAATTAGCCTGGTTCTGAATTCACTCTTTGGTGGAGCAGATGTGTTAAATGACAATACACGCAATAAAACATGCAGTTTCGTATTTTCTTGAATGTTTATTGTTACACTAAGCTTACGGTCAAATTCAAATATATGTCCAGGGTTGGTTGATCTAAGCAAGTATGCCAGCTTGAGTGAGCAAGAACATAAGAATCTTTTCCCAGGTCACTCATTCAATTGGAAACACTACAGTAGGCTTTCCATAACTTTCTCTCTGCTTCACTAGTGAGAAAAACAGGTTACGTTTCCATTGTGAATCCAGCTGCTTTGAAAGGATAACCTCCACGAGCTCTTGCTCTGACTGATAGACCACATGCCATTTTGGATCTTCTGGAATTAGTGTCAATTCAGAGCCAGTGCCCAGTAATTGATGAGGTCTGATTATTTTCTTTCTCTAACGCACACTCACCCTGGTGAGAGAAATATTAACAGTGTAACTTTTTGGCAGTGTACTGAGACCTTTCCTTAAGAAGAAGTGGCCTCCCCTTTATCCAACAGGATTCTGCAAATTGGCTCAAGTCTGGGAATTGACTGAAGGGCCATGACTCTGTTTTTCTGATTCAAGTTAGACTTTATTCACTTGTCCCACCACTTTTCTGCTTATACAGATCAAGCAAGAATTTAAAAGAATTTCCATCTATTTCATTTCTAGGAAGACTGTGATCAACCAGCCAACACCATGGGCCTCTGTGAGTCAGACCATTCTGATTCTGGTATGGTTCTGTTGTTTATTATCCAATTATTCCAACTGTATTCAGGTTTACCTATTCAGTGGCAGGAATTCCCGCTGGAATTTCTAGCCTTTGGATAAGAATGATCACAGATCTCTTCAAGGATTCTGGGGTTCCCATTACAAATGTATTCCTCATAGTCATGGTAAAACACTTCTTCCTGGGTAACATGCTATCCCTCACCTTCAGGGACCTCTTGGGACTTGTGTCTAGTTATAGGTCTAGAAGGAAAGAAAGGTGTTGGTGTGAGTCCTGAATAGAATCAACAGTGTCTTGTGAGGCAACAACCTCTTGAGATACCATTACAATTTACTCAGGGAAACCAGAATTGATTATTCAGAGGTAGAACAGCTAATTCTATTTGCAAAGAATCATCAGAGTTTGAGGTTTAATATTGCCAGTTTCATTGGGATCTTTTAATTTGTCCCCATTCCAGTTTTTAGAATCACATTTCTTCCTAATAAATGTCCTCAGTTTAGCAACAGATACCCTGTAAGGTTAAATATTCAATTTGCATTGTAACTAAGCCACTTGCTGAATGTGATTTGGGGTTTGTTTTTCAGCAATCTTAATTCTGAACCTATAGAAGATAATTATTTTTTCAAGGAGGAAATAGTAAAATGGTACAGGAGAGAGCTAAATTGAGAAAAGACTTGATAAACCAAAGGGGACAAGGACTTAATGATTTTGAAAAATCAGCTTCTCCAGATGGCAAAATATGCTAAAATTAAGAGATTCCTTGTCAAGATCCAATGCTCTAGATAGAAGGCCAAAAGAGTGGCTATGCCACCTCTTACAGAAACTTCATAAGATCACAGGTTCAACGTCAGAATTTTTAGATACACAAAGGCCTTTTTAATAGACAAAGGGTATACCTCCTTGAGCCTATCAGTCAAACTTTCAGGCTCTAGAATACTTGAGGGTAATGTTCCTGAACCATCTCAATATAAAGCCAAGTTAAAAAAAAATTATATTGAAGAAAGGATATATGAAAGTAGCATTTATCTAATGGCGTAAATGCTACACTATCCATGTAAGATCGGAAATATACTCGTGAAAATTGTTGCAGCAGAAACACTGCCAGTTTAGACTAAAAAGGACAGAAAGATGCAAATTAAACACAATTCCTAAATTCTGCTGACAGGAGGAAAGTGCATAAAATTATTTAGCAGCAAGCCCATGTTATTTTCCATGAAAAATAAAGAATGAATAAAAAGGTAGGAGCAAGATCTCGTAAGGTAGAATCTAGAACCGCTAAGAAGTGCTCTGAGGCCTTGCAACTTAAGAAATTCCCAACCTTTGCCGGACTAGATTTCCAAACATTGATGAAGAGTGACTCTTTTTTACTCCCTATTTGTTCTTCTTTTACCTGGAATATGGAATTTTTTCATCCTAAAGCTATTCTATCATTTCATATAGGCTTTGTGGGGGGCAGTCATCTTATCTCTTTAGTTTCACAGATCATAGGTGGAGGGACTTTTGCTACAGGAGATGTACTTAGTGGATTACATTCAGAAGACTTATCTGTACATGTACCTGATGGATATGATGAGATCCTGCACAATAAATAGATGATGACATGGTATGAAAATGTGGGGAAACTTGGAAAGGAGGGTATATATTTTGCATGTAAGAAGGATGTGAATCACTGGGGATCTGAGGGAGGACTACCGAAGTCCTGACCTGAGGTTATACCTAATGGGCGGTGCCCTTGCATAATCTGCTTCACTTGAGTATGAGTGGCTCTGTGACTTGCTTCTTAACCTGCCGAATCTGACAAAGGTGATAGGATGAATCTTCCATGATTATGTTACATTATACAAGACTCCAATTTAACTGTCTGGAGGCCTTGAGGAAGCAAAGTGCCATAAAGTAGAGGGACCCCAAGGCAGGGAAATGTGGATGACTTCTATAAGCTGAGGGCCTCAGTTCTGTAACTACGAGGAAATGAATGTTGTCAACCATGCTGTGAACTTGGAAGAAGACCCTGAGACACAGACAGAACTGCAGCCGCAGCTGACACTGGGGTTGGTCTTATATGACCCTTATCAAGTGACCCAGCTAATCCATGTCCAGACTCCAGATCCACAGAAACTGTGAGACAATAAATATGTGTTTTCTAAAGTTACTAACTTTGTGACAGTTTTTAACAGTGATAGAAAACTAATGAAATACTTGCTTTGACTTAGGCAATATAACAAGGGGGTTAGATCAAGTAGATGTCCTCCAAAGGAAAATTTGGCTTTGAAATTCATTATTTTGGTGATGTGACAATGAACTATAATGCCCAGTACCAGATAAATCAATAGGTCATACACGCAATATGTTGGATTTCAGGATATCTTCTCAGTCTGTATTAGCACAGGGAAAGTCTACAATAACAAGATATAGATATGCCACTTGAGTCCCATATCAAATCTAGATTAATACAAAATGCATTTATATCTTTAATTTTCATTTGTACATGGCAACTAAAAGATCATAAGCTAATCAAGTCACAGCCTAAAGACATTTTCATGAGAACAGGTTAAGTGTCTATCACTCCTTGAATTCAATGCAGGCATCTTCACAAAAATAGGGTATTTTTATGCTGTTCCAATGATTGGCAGTGAGGATAAAATCAAGATGGAAATGGCCTAATTTAAAAAATATGCTTGTAAATTATTGTACTGTCATTTTTTAAAACATTTTATTTGATTTTCTAAATATCACCATATTTTTTTCTTTCTGGTAAGCAATTGCTCCTTTATTTTTTTTTATTTTTTTTCAACGTTTATTTATTTTTGGGACAGAGAGAGACAGAGCATGAACGGGGGAGGGGCAGAGAGAGAGGGAGACACAGAATCGGAAACAGGCTCCAGGCTCCGAGCCATCAGCCCAGACCCCGACGCGGGGCTCGAACTCATGGACCGCAAGATCGTGACCTGGCTGAAGTCAGACGCCCACCAGACTGCGCCACCCAGGCGCCCCAGCAATTGTTCCTTTAAAGTAACCCTGATAACTAGTCAGAATTCTACATATTCACAAATTAAAACCAACCTTCAGAGAAAGAAAATTATGTAAGAAAAGTGAGGACAAGTAACTTTAATTTATAGTATTAATTAATAATATAATTATGATTATAAATTATATACCTTTATAATTTAATTTATAAAAATTTAAAAAATAGTATTCTCCTGGAAGATTATCTGAAAAACTGTACTTGTATCAGTTTACTATATGCAGGAAACTTTATTAAATAACTATTAATATGGTATATATTAATAAATATAATTATATATGGTATATAATTATAATTAATATATATGATATATATAGTTAATATATAATTATATATAGTATATAATTATATATAGGCATTTGTCTATAAAATATACTGAAAAACCAAAGAGATTATGGTGTCATAAAATAACATAGAAAAAAAAATATCCAATGTGATATTATGTGACCTAAAAAATCTTGCATCAGTAATATTTAGATATATTTAGATGTACCAATCTTGCAAAGATTAATGGAAGTGGAAGATATGAAATACTATTAGAAACTTTGGTATCTTTGAGCATGCCTCCTTAATTCTAATAGCGGGCAATAATACAATGCATGTTGATTTTAGAAATATTTGGAACATATGCTGAACACATGTAAAAAGTCCCTGGAACCAAGAGTCAGAAACTTAAGTCCCCATGGACTCTAAGTTATCATGTTCTCATATTCTAAGTAGAATGTAATGTCCCATGGGGATAAGAGCCCCATGTCTGAAAGACAGATATTGTACCAGAAGATTTAAGCCTGTAGTGAACATTATTTTTTATGAATGAAAAATTGAAAATCAAACTAGAGATAATTACATAGACTTCACCTACAATACCATGAAGAAATTTCTGGGTTTCTTAATTAATTTTAAAAAATTTTAAAAATAAAATAAGCATGTTAGAAAACAGAATTTGTATGAATTGGTGAAGAAATAGAAATTTTCAATAAAATATAACTGTAAGTAACTTGAAAATTACTATTAACATACTCAATTTGGGAGGGAATCTTGTCTACTAAGATAAAAAAATCTTCAGTCCAAATTTTATGCATCTCAGTATCTTTCTCCATGGCTACCATGAAATGGATATTCATTCAAAAGATGCTTCTTTCCTTTCCTTTCCTTTCCTTTCCTTTCCTTTCCTTTCCTTTCCTTTCCTTTCCTTTTTTCCTTTCCTTTCTTTTCCTTTCCTTTCCTTCCTTTCTTTTCTTCTGTTTATATTAAATGTTATTATAGTTCTTTGAAATACAACCAGGGGTGATTTTGTTCCCTAGAGGACATTAAGTAATGTCTGGAGACAATTTTGAATGATATATCTGGTCAGGAACTACTGTCACCTACTGGAAGCCAGGAATGATCCTAAGCATGTGTCTGATCCACAATGTAGTAGTGCCATGGTTAGAAAACTCTGCTTTAAAGAAAGCAATGTGTGAAACTATCTAATTGCTTGTAAGAGATAGGCAGAATTGATTCAAAACCCTTATTAGAAGATTGTAAAGGAACATTTGGTTCATCAAAACTTCTTTCCTTGAATTAGACGGAGTATTTCATATCAACACTGCTTGATTTCTTCAACTGTTCCTGAATCTGTTCTGCTGTAGATATAGCATTTCAAAAGAAGGTTAAATGTAGGATGATGAAAATGTAGTAGAAATGGAGAACACATTGGCAAATTTCCTAATTCTAGAATGACAAAACAGTCTGATTGCCCTGATGAGAGATTAATTGAAATGGAGTTGGTAGAAAAATAAGATAATCTATTGATATGAATATGGTAATATGAATAATTTGGTATTCACAGCAATAATTTGAGTGCTGTGGCTTTTATGCTGAAAGTTTTCCATTAGAATGTGAATCTAAAATTTTAAATGACTTATAATGTAGTAGGAACTCATGACTACATGACACAGATAAACTATTCTAAGGAGTCTTTTTAGGGATTCCAAATAAAATTAGACTCAGCAGGATCAAAGCTAGAGATTTGATTAGAAATATAAATAGCCCAACACAAACTCTTTTGATTTTAAGTAGTTGCATAGTATTAAACATCCATGAAACACTTCTACTTAGTTATACTCATGGTACATAAAAGAGATCCCAGTATTAATATGCTTCAGTCATTCAAGGAGAGAATTCAAAACATAGATATGAACAGTCATTCCTTATCTCTGTCATCTCTTATTTTAAAGGGTGAAACATTAAGCTGATATTTAATATTTTGTTTGAAACCTACATTGCTGCAATTTGAATATTAAGATGACTTTTGCCACGTGTTACTTTATCCGCAGTTCTTAGCACAGTGCCTGGCACATAGTGGGTGCTCAATAAATGTTTAAATAAATGAAAATAATCATACTCATTCTGTACGAGGACTGTAAAGACTTCTTATCTGCAACTGATTGTCTATTTTCCACTTAAAATATTTAGACATAGTTTTTTATTTCATTCACATAACCTTAGCAGTGATTAACGGTGTGTGTGGTTTCCTCCTTGCTTTATTGTAGGGCAAAGCCAACATCTTATTGCCTGCTTGGCTCATTTATTTCATATTGTTCTTAGTAGGTATAGAAGGTATGCCAGACTATAATAAACAGATACCAAACATTCTGTTTCAGAGTTAAAGGCACATTATGAAGTCATTTATTTTATACAGTTTTTAGATGGTTTGGCATGTTTCTAACACTCATGAGTATGAGTACAAGTAGAATAATTCTGTATCAAAAGGGGGCTCATTGTTATAGACAATGCCAGAGTATTTCAGGTATTATTTCAACCATAATACTTCATTGTATGGTTCATGAGACCGAATAGCCAAATGAAAAGTTAAAACTACCCTAGAACCTTGTGAAGACAACATGAGTGACTATACTTTGGCCTCACTGGCTGCTCTAGAAAGGAAGACAGGAGAAAAAATATTATGATTGCTTTCATCTCTTTTACTATACACACACACACACACACATATATATATATATATGTATATATATATACATATATATGTATATATATATACATATATATATACACATATATATATGATAAATGAGAAAGAGATAAACTGGTTGATATAGTGTCATAAGAAGAAGGTTTATAATTTTTCTTGTTATTATCTCCTCAAGTGTGAGAGAGAAAATACCTTGAAGCACCATTCCTTTCCTTACTTCCCAAATTTAGGACAGAACTGAGACCCTTAGAACTTCATTTAAAGAATATAATAATATTTTCCTTCCAGATTAGAAAACTCACTGATATGCGTTTCTAATACCCTAGTTGAAAGGGAAAAATAGACAGCTGAGGATCATTACAATTGGGAGTTTGGAACATTCCAATGGCATGGCACCCACTAGATACTGTGCAACTCACAGAGGCCCAATAAGAAGACAAGAAATTAACTTTGTATGTCATGATACAGCAAAGAAGAGATGGTTCACAATATTACAACATCAGAGTCAAGAATGAGTTGGCACAATTTAGCAAACAGCCAACAGTGGCATAAAAGACCTCCATCAGCAATGTTCTATTATTGCTAAGGTTGGGGTCTGTGAAATTTTGGGGGACTACAGGCACTAGGTGAGATGGAATTGTTAACTTTAAGTGCATTGGGCATTATTCCCCTTTTGATCTTGTCGTACAATATAGAATCTATCGTATGTGTGGAGTGAAAAGAGAAGGGGGTTTCTTTGTAATCCAGTACCTAAGAGGAAACTGAAATCAATGCTAACATTGATTGGGTGATTATATTTATATATGCACTATCCCCACACCCCAATGCTAAGCAAACCATCTTCTACACCACTTATGTTACCAAAGGTCTTATACGTGTTTTGACACTTTGAAACTATGGCATAAAACTACATTAACATACAACTATAACATACACATATGATATCAAAATTAGCTAAAATCTGTAGCTAAAAATGCCTTAACAGTCCTATTATCTTCTGGAATATGCATGTGTAAATGAAAATAGATTCAAAGATCTCAATAATAAATGAGAGTTGAAAAGTTGAGAGGTAGCTGCTCTCTTAAAGTCATCCACAATGACTTGAAATTTGTAAGCAGCTACTTAGAAGAAATTTTTCTGTACAAAAAAAAATTAAACTAAAGAAGAGAGGTATGAAAGGAGAGAAACCTCTTTTGAACTGGACTGGGCTTTGGGCCAGTAAGAGGGCAGTTTAAGGGAGTTTCTAAGTAAGATACCCAGGCAAAGAGAAACAACCCTTATTAAGAGTGTCAGATGGCTTTAAGGAGTGCAGTTTTGACCTTGAACTGTAGCAGATACACCTGGGAAGAATGCCAGAGTGGACTTTGTTTCATCAGTGGCCAATGCAGCAAAAAGATGGTGTTAACTTCAACCGGGGTTGGATACAAAGGTGAACTCAGTAAGTAAAACTTGAAACCCCTGATCAGCCTTTGTAGTAGAGTCAAGCTGAAAACTGTAACACGATCATGCATTTTTAAGTGTTTTGTACCTCCCAATGTAGCAGAAGTAGGTTTGCTCTCTAACCTAAATGTTTTGACAGAAACCCTGCTAAGGTAAGATTAAATAAAATAGAGAAAGGCCCTCGTCCACTGTAAGACCCCTACTTTTAGATGAGAGACACAGGCTCCTGGGCAGTGGACAAGGACTAGGGCTGGAGTAACAGCAACCTTATCTTATTTTTCCTCAGGTTTCAGGCACTGTGTTAAGTGTATTACATGGATTATCTTATTGAATCATGACTCTAGAGAAAGTTGTATTTCTATTTGATGTATGAAGGAAATAAGGCTTAAAACAATGAAGTATTAGATCAAAATCTCTAAAATTGTTTTAAAGTTTATCTATTTTGAGAAAGACAGTGAAAAAGTGAGAGGGGCAGAGAGGGGGAAAGGGATAGGCTCCACACTGGCAGCTGACAGCCCGATGGGGGACTTGAACCCATGACCTGAGATCATGACCTGAGCCTAAACCAACAGTCAAACACTTAACTGACAGAGCCACCCACGCTCCCCTTAAATATTTTTTTTTCAACGTTTTTTATTTATTTTTGGGACAGAGAGAGACAGAGCATGAACGGGGGAGGGGCAGAGAGAGAGGGAGACACAGAATCGGAAACAGGCTCCAGGCTCTGAGCCATCAGCCCAGAGCCCGACGCGGGGCTCGAACTCACGGACCGCGAGATCGTGACCTGGCTGAAGTCGGCCGCTTAACCGACTGCGCCACCCAGGCGCCCCTATCCCCTTAAATATTTTTAATTACAGAAACAGGATTAAAGACAAGACCCATCTGTTTCCAGAGTCAGTCTTCTTAAGTTCTATACTACATTGTACATCGGTAAATCATGCAGTTTGTGAGTCAGTCAGGTTTGCTTTGGTACAGAAACTACCAAGAGGCTAGATGTACACCATTGTGAAAACATTTGGTCTCTTTGTGCAGTGAGAATCCCCACTTGATCCACAAGCTCTAAATGTAGAGAATTTATAGAATAAAAATAAGTCTGAAATAAATATGACATTAGACTTAAAAGGAAAAGAAACAAGCTAAAATTACTAACAAAGCAATACAAGTGTAGTATTTATAATTTGATTTTAAAACTTCTTATTAGTACTATGCATGTGAAAATATATGAAGTGTAGAACACTACGTTGGAAATGAAATGTTTAGCAACAGACTTCACAGCATTCCCTCCCTTTACTGGGTGGCATTCCTTATAAAGAAAGATGGCTGGTAACCCCATCAAATCTCCATGTAAACATGCTGAAGTCAGACCTCCTAGTGTGTTGTACCCAGGTCTTGATTTATAAAGATGACTGAGTGACCATGCACATAGCTCGATGCTACTGCAAGAAAAGTTGTGTGTGTATGTGTGGGTGTTTAAACGTTTATTTATTTTCAGATAGCATGAGCAGAGTGATGGGCAGAGAGAGAGAGGGTGACAGAGAATCCTTAGCAGGCTCCATGCTGTCAGGCGTGATCCCACGAACCATGAGATCATGACCCGAGTGGAAATCAAGGGTCTGACACTCAACTGACTGAGCCACCCAGGTGCTCCTATTGATAGAAAAGTTTAGTACTACTTCTGGTTCCCATAGAAACAGTGGCATGGCTCACCACACAAAGTCAACAGAGGAACACATCAGGTTTTAGTCAGGAAGCAAAAGCAGGAGTGAGGGGAGCACAGACACCTGGATTTTTATGAATATTTCTACAGGAAAGGCAAAGCAAGGCAGGGTAAAAGGTTTGGGGTTGGCTGGTTTGAATAATTTTAGCTGGCTGTCAGCTATGGGGGTGGTACCCCTCCCTAGGTGCCTGGTATCTGGCCCTGAGATGATTAAGGCAGAAGGATATTGCCTCCTGGAGTATATAAACCAGATGGAGGAGGTATGAATCTCAATTGGTTAGTTTGCAAATCAAAGGTATTCCACATCTGAGTTCCTTACTATCTCTAAGAAAAGACTAACCCAGAGGGGACAGTCTTTCCTCAGCCAGGAAATTTTTTTAAGATGGCAAAACATCATAATATGCAGAAAATAAACAAATATATATATATATACACACAATATAGTGGGCCAATGAACCAATGGTATTTTCTGGCAGAAGAGTCCTTATCTAAGACATGCTTTTAGCAGGATATATGTGATCTGTCTACAATTGCCTATGTAGGGGCCAGCAAACTGTGACCTGTGAGCTCAGAAAGTTTCTACCTTTTTTAAATGTTGTAAAAATAGAATATAAAGATTAACAGAGGCTATATGTGACCCACAAAGTCTAAAATATTTACTGTCTGGCCCTTTCTAGAAAAAAAAAAAAATTGCCAGCCCCTGACTTACTCGAAACAAACAACAAATCTATAAATTTATGGGTAAAAATAAATTTGCTAGAAACACTAATGTTAGAAAGCAAAACTTCTGATACATTAGGAAGTAGAAAACACTTAAAAATGCATGATCAGGTTACATTTTTCAACTTGACTCACACACTGATTAAGGGTCTCAAGTTTTACTTATTGAATTTACCTATGGCTTTATGTGGAAAATGCCATCTAAGCAATATACCTATCAGAATATAAATGAAGATAATTCATGACCCAAACAATTCCCTTTTGTACAACTGATGTGATCAGAACTGTAGCTTAGATATTTTTTATGGTGCTCGGGGCCCAGAGAATGCCCTAATGTGACAAGAAAGGGCCTGGGAGCTGCATTTGTGGTCTTATGCCTCCCTCTGTTTTTATCAGTATTCACAGTTTGTTTTATTCATGATATTGTTGGTAAAGTTGACTGGGTAAGATCTTTGATTTTCTAAACCTCTAATGATCTCTTTGGTATTAACTCATACACAGTTAATGTTCAATAATTTCCATATATGGAAATGTAATGGTGTGATGTGTTTATAGAGACACTAATGAGTGAGAAAGGAAAACAGCAAACCTGAATGCTTAGAATTATGTTATGGACTGAATGTGAAACACTCAAATTAGGTAGAAGCTTTAAACCCAATTATGATAGTATTTGGAGGTAGCACAGTATTTAGGTTGAGAGGGGGTCATGATAATGAGGCTTCCATGATGGCACTCTGATCTCGGACTTCCAGACTCTAGAACTGTGTGTATGAGTTAATAAATTTCTGGTGTTTAAGCCACTCAGTGAATATAACATTTTGTTATGGTGGTCCAAACTGACTAAGATAGGTTTCATCCTGCATACTTTTGCTGGGGCAAGGAAAAGCTACTGCTAAGACAACTATGCCAGTGCCAAGGCAGGGGTCATTCATGATGATAATGTCGACTAGAATTGCATCAGCCAAGTGAACAATGAACAAAAGATGGATGTTGTCCACATTGTACTAAATGGTATGATTTTTCCTCCGACGTCAACTGGTAGGTGGAAGTTAGTTTCTCAGTGTGTGATGTCAGTCTAAGATGTGGAGAGCCATCAGCTTTAGGTATCAGAGAATGAGTCATGGTAGTTCCTTTGCGAAGATCGTGATGCCAATGATTGTTAATTCTTGAAAAAAATAAATGGTGTTAAGTAACTATCAAGTATGTTACTCTGCTTATGATTTTCCTGAAGCAATATGAAAGGATTCTTAATATTGACTGGTATATCCTGTGTTATATTTAATCATTTTCTATAAAGTAATCTTAAAAGTTTCTTTGTCTCATTGTTAATTAATGTTTTACTTTAGCCCTCAATTAATCAATTTCTTTTCTGAAGATGTTGATGAAGTTATCACCATACATTATTGTATCCACTTACTTGAAATTGCTTCTCAACGTCATAAATGATTGGATTCATTCAAACATCAGCTATCTTCCTTTTACCAAAATTCTTTAAATTGTTCATTTTTGGGTTTTTTTCATTGTTTTTTTTAAAATATCATGATGCAAAAATGAATATTTAAGCCTCGGCAGTATTCTATCTCTTTCAGATCCATACTGTAATAATACATAATCTGAACAATGTAATCCATAAATATGTGACTTGGAAACCTGATATTAGATGCTGGAAATGTGCAAAGTCGAAGTGGTAATTGTCAACCAAATAGGGAAAGAAGTTACCAGTATCATTAAGTGCAAATCATTCATTAGGGGCCAGAAGCATTGTATATGACCAGTTACTTTGCAATCAGCAATCATTTCTTTTCTAGGGTGCCAACTGCCCTCCAGAATGAGACACTGGTGGCACTGATGTAGATGTATAACTGCTGTCATCAAAGTGTTTTGTTTTGCTTTCTTTTGGTGTTGTTTTGTTTTATTTGACCACCAGAGCAGAAATACACATGTTTGGAATGGCAACATCATTTGTTTCCTTTCCTTTTCTTTATTTACGTATTTAATCTTGGTGCACATGCAGTAATATTTGAGTAGGATGGCATAATTTTATAGCAAAATATACACGCTTTTCTAAATTTCATTTTGCATGTTGTTTTCTTTTTCTTTAGGTAAAATTTTAGGTATTGTTAAAAGCTATACTACATAATTGTTTATTTGTACCACAGTTCAGTTCCAAGTGTTCAGATGATTAAATGCATTGTCCCTTGAGGAACAGAAAAGCTCAAACACTCTTGTGCTGCTTCATTAGGCTCCTAACCAAATGGTGAAGGAAAAATAATTTGAACCAAACCATAAAAGGTTACCTTATTAAAACTACCCAACTCAAGTTAAGACAAATGAATATAATATAAAAAAATGATTATCTGCAGCATTTTTCATCATTGAATATGGTTAGAATTGTAAAGCCTGTTCACTAAAATAATGTGGAGTCTCCTTGGATACTTTTTTATATTTTCCTACGTGGTTCTAGATTTAATTTAAGTTTTTAGTTGTTGTTGTTGTTGTTGTTTTATCTATTTAAAGTTCAGTAGACAGAGTCATATTTTCACATTTTCAATATACATTTACTGAAAACTTCTGGAAGCCAGGAAATTAGGCCTGATAATAATATCAAAAGCTGATATTAATGAAGCATTTAATATTTTCTAAGCTCTTTTGAAATATTTTACAGGTACTAACTCATTCACTTGTTCCAACATGGAGAAGTAAATGCTATTGTAACCACATTTTAACAATAAAGAAAATTATTATCAAAGAAATTAAATTATTTGTTCAAGGGCACAGTGAGAAACTAGCAAAGACAAGTCTCAAACCCTTGCACGTTAGAACTTTGCTCTTAAGCAGTGAACAGAATACATTTATTAAGGCATGACTCCAAAATAACACAATACTCAAAATATATAGTGCCTTGGGGTCTCAGAAGAAACAATTGGCTTTGGTAGAGAGGCTTCCAGAAAGGTAATAATTGAGTGGGATGAATGACAAGGAATTTTCCAGAGAAAGAAAGAAATTAAGATATTCAAGACAGGAAAATACCACACCAGATGCAAGGCCATGCAACACAAATGTGCAAGGATAAGAAAGATGGAAGACTGTGTGAGAAGAGTGATGTGTGGCTGATGGCTGAGAGTGTGTGTAGGAGAAAGCTGGAAAATCAGTTATGACTTGTGTGATGACATAGTTGTGATAATCTGCAAAAGGTATTTCTCATCTGCACATTTTTGAAAAAAAAATTAATGTTTATTTATTTTTGAGACCGAGCATGAGCCAGGGAGAGGGCAGAGACAGTGAGGGAGACACAGAATCTGAAACAGGCTCCAGGCTCCAAGCTGCCAGCACAGAGCCCCATGTGGGTCTTGAACTTGGGAATGGTAAGATCATGACCTGAGTCGAAGTCAGACGCCTAACCAACTGAGCCACGCAGGTGCCCCTCATCTACTGATCTTTTAAGAACATTTTTTAATGTTTATTTATTTTGAGAGAGAGAGAGAGAGAGAGAGAGAGAGAGTGTAATCAGGTGAGTCCCAGAGAGAGAAGGGAGAGAGGATCTGAAGCAGGCTCTGCGCTGACAGTGGAGAGCCCGAGGAGGGGCTCAAACTCGAAAATCAGGAGATCATGACCTGAACCCAAGTTGGATATTTAACTGACTGAACCACCCAGGTGTCCCTCATCCACCCAAGTTTAAGTGCCCTAAAGGCAGGGAGTGTTTCAAATCATTTATTTCTAACAGCTATCTCAGCGCCTCCTGCTTCTTAATAAATATATGATAAATGAATAAATACATGAATAAATGAATGAATGGATCAATCAATCAATGAATCAATGGTGTAGATATGGCTTGGTGGATAAATCGAAGTTCGATTCTTTAATCCAAGAAGATTCATTATGTATTTGTGAAGGAAAGTCACAAATTTGCATCTTTTTGTTTGCTTCTTAGAAATCTAACTCTGGGAGTCATTTCAAAGGAATCTTTAAAGTAGTCCTTGATGGAGACAAATGATAATTTATGCATAAGTATATGTTTCTAAAGTACTTTTGTTGCTGAGTAATTCATGAAAACTCTATTTCTTCCACTGTCAAATGAGGACACGAGGTCATCAGGTCATCCTACCCAGCAAGTGTTATGGCACATATTAGAACCTGGGAACATCGTCTTACTCTGTTGATATTTATTTATTTTTACTTTTATTATTTTTTTTAGCATTTATTCATTTTTGAGAGGCGGAGAAAGACAGACTGTGAGCAGGCGAGGGGCAGAGGAATTGAGAGACACAGAATCCAAAGCTGCTCCAGGCTCTGACCTGTCAGCACGGAGCCCTACGTGGGGCTCAAACCCACAAACCATGAGATCATGACCTGAGTCGAAGTTGGATGCTTAACCGACTGAGCCATCCAGGTGCCCTGTTACTGTGCTGATATACGTAATAGGCAAAACTTGCATCTCAAGGCTTCCAAGGCTAAAGCCTAGGATGCACAGAGAATTGAAGCAGAGGTCATTTATGATAAAAACCATAAAAGCGGGATGCCCGGATGGCTCAGTCGGTTAAGTGTTTGACTCTCGATTTTGGCTCAGGTCATCATAATTCATGAGACCAAGCCCCATGCCTGGCTCTACACTGACGGTGCAGAACCTGCTTGGGATTCTCTCTCTCTCTCTCTGTCCCTCCCCTACTCATGTTCTCTTTCAAAATAAACAAATAAACATAAACACACACACACACACACACAAAAGTAACTTCAGAGTAATTATACCTGGCTTATTCCCAGGTTGGGATAAAGGAGAAGATGACTTTTGAACTTTGGATTCAAAAACTTTCCCAAGGAAAGTATCATTAAATTATTTGAAAAGAGAATTTATATTCTGGGCCATAAGGCCTCCTTAGTACAACAATTTCCTGATATAATTTGTAAAAATCCATTTTGTCCAGCTGGCAAACTAACTCCATCCCTACTCCCATTTTTTTTTTTTTCTTTTTAATAATAGCTAAGGAAACAAGGGCTTCTAGAAGGTAAGAGAGAAACTATGGTGGGAGATGAATTCCAAATGGCTCCAGCTAAGGGAGTTCTAAGATCATGATTTTTACAATTTTTAAGATTTAAGCCTGAATTGTTTGCCAAAAATAAATCCTTCTTTTAAAATAACATGTAAATTAGTTAATTCTTCCCTCCTAAATATGTATAAAAGTGAATACAATTGATAATGATACTAATTCTAGAAGAGTAATTTATACTGTATAGAATACCTGCTCTTATACTCACAGACAGCCTGTAAATAGGCAGGTCCTGTGTTCCTTTTCTCAGTGTATGAAAGATACAACTTGCAGGGAGCAGCAAGTTTTAAGTAATGCACCCCAAATCACAAAATCACAATGCATTTCAGAACTAAATACCAATTTTAACGTGAATGTCTTTCAAAGGACTAGAATATCATTTTTGTTCTGTGAACTCTGACTTCGGCTTCTCATCATTACATATTTTAAATGTGGGTGTTCTACTGGAGTTATGATATATGTTTAGAGGGTGAAACCTTTGGCACTGATCACAGAACCAGCAGCTGGACTTCTTCTGGCTTGATTCGTCTCAACAGCTGCTCGCAGAATGATTGAAGCCAGATTCCTTCCCTCTCCACTTTTCTCTTCTTGGGAACGTTGATGTCATGTTATCTTTTCTGCAAAAGCTGTGATGCATCCTTCCATAAATAATGCACTTATGGTAGGGCTTCAGCTTGACTTTTCCTTAAACTTCTTTGTTTCTTCTCCTTCCCCAGTGACACCTAGTGGTGTTTTATTATGTACCCATTTTATTTTCCAAGAAGATATCTTCCCCTTGGCGATAGAGACCATTATTGCATCCTAGCTCCCACTCATTTGTCATTAGTGTATTTAGCACACCGTTAGTTTCTTACTTGAAATGGATTAAAATGATTTTTTGCCCTTATTTTCTCCTTTTTTTAAAAAAAAAAATGTTTTTTTTTTAATTTTTTTTTTTCAACGTTTATTTATTTTTGGGACAGAGAGAGACAGAGCATGAACGGGGGAGGGGCAGAGAGAGAGGGAGACACAGAATCGGAAACAGGCTCCAGGCTCTGAGCCATCAGCCCAGAGCCCGACGCGGGGCTCGAACTCACGGACCGCGAGATCGTGACCTGGCTGAAGTCGGACGCTTAACCGACTGCGCCACCCAGGCGCCCCAGAAATGTTTTTTTTTAATGTTTATTTATTTTTTGAGAGGGAGACAGAGACAGAGTGTGAGCGGGGGAGGGGCAGAGAGAGAGAGGGAGACACAGAAGCCGAAGCAGGCTCCAGGCTCAGAGCTGTCAGCACAGAGCCTGATGCGAGGCTTGAACTCACAAGCTGTGAGATCATGACCTGAGCCGAAGTCAGCCGCTTAACTGACTGAGCCACCCAGGCGCCCCTATTTTCTCCTTTTATAAACTAGTACTAATAAAGTGCTGAGGCCATATTTTCTCCCCAACCTCTCATCATATATTTTGAACAACAGACCAACTAAATTTATAGAGACCGTTGCACAAATAGCAAATGAGGTATGTCATGCTGGTGGGATGGAGAAGCTTCTATGAGTGTTCAGATGAATTGAAGATAATGTGGGCCTGGAGTGGGCGAGGAAGACATGGAAACGTAGCGTCTTAGATCAGTTTTAAGACAAATTATGGTTGTGCTGCTCGCTAGAGCATGGTGGGGTGGATAAACTTTAAAGAGCCTAAAAAACTAATGTGATTTTGATCCCCAGGCCCAGAGTAGTCTCTGATAGACAGCCATGATGCATTGAGTGAATAATAAGTATTGGCCGATTAAATGAATCTGGTAACACAGTTTGATTTAGTTTTTTGATGGAGTATAAAATGTAATTTTTATACAGAAAACCATGGCTCAGATAAGACCACTACTAAAAGTGGTAAAAATGAAGACATGAAAAAGTCATCTTTTAAAACAAAAGATGATAGGGGCACCTGGGTGGCTCAGTCAGTTGGATGTCTGACTCTTGATTTCTGCTTGGGTTGTGATCCCAGGGTGTTGGGATAGAGCCCTACTTCAGGCTCCACACTCATCATGGAGCTTGCTTGGGGTTTTCTCTCTCTCCCTCTGCCCCTCCCCTGCTCTCTCTCTCTCTCTCTCTCTCTCTCTCATTCTCTCTCATTCTCTAAAACAACATTTTAAAAATAATTTTAAAAAATTAAGACAAAAGATTATTAAAAAGCAGCATACAATAAATGGGATATATGTCCCCAGAAATGCTTCTTCTTGAGGAATGATTTGTAATAGTTAACTTCTAGTCATCATTTACTGCTTGCAAGATATTGTGCCAACTAATTCACATACATTTTCTCATGGATGCTTATTTTGCAAATGAAGGAAAGCAGGTATAGTGAGGCACAGTACACACACGTACATTCTTGATCCTCGCACAAATGTATCCTACCTTCCCTTTTGATCCCAGGAATAACATACTTTGAAGAAAGTAGTGGGGCGCCTGGGTGACACAGTCGGTTAAGTGTCCGACTTCAGCCAGGTCACGATCTCGCGGTCTGTGAGTTCGAGCCCCGCGTCGGGCTCTGGGCTGATGGCTCGGAGCCTGGAGCCTGTTTCCGATTCTGTGTCTCCCTCTCTCTCTGCCCCTCCCCCGTTCATGCTCTGTCTCTCTCTGTCCCAAAAATAAATAAAAAACGTTGAAAAAAATTTAAAAAAGAAAGTAGTGCCTGGAATATTATAAGCCAAACAACAGCAGATCTTTATTATTTTCACTTTTGTTCCTGCTCACCTGAAAAAATAGCAGTTGTCACCTGTGTTAGACAGAGGGGGAAAAAATGGAGATCCGCAAACAAGTTCTTACTAGCATTTATCAAGGTCAGTGAAGAAGAGCTTTGTCCTGATGCTAGAAGACTTGACGTAGATTTGTGAATGAGACTATCCCTATTTTTTTTGCTTGTTTATATTTTATTTTATTATTTTTTTTTAATTTTTAATCTTTATTTTTTGAGAGAGAGAGACAGCGTGTGAGCAGGTTGTGGGGGTGGAGCAGAGAGAGAGGGAGACACAGAATCTGAAGCAGTCTCCAGGCTCTGAGCTGTCAGCACAGAGCCCGATGTGGGGCTCAAACTCACAAACTGCGGGATCATGACCCGAGCCGAGTCGGACACAACCGACTGAGCTATCCAGGCACCCCTGTTTGTTTATATTTTAACCTATAAACACTCTGCTTAATAGGTTGGTCACTTTTGTAAATTTATTTTTAAATTTTACCCATAAATGCAGCCATGCATTTATTTTCATGCCATATGTTAAATTTAGATTTTAATGGTAAATACAGTCATATTTCCTTTTTGGTTACTGTTTATTAATTTTTGAAACACAGTGAGCAAGCCAGGGAGGGGCAGAGAGAGAGGGAGACAGAAGAGAGGGAGACAGAAGAGAGGGAGACAGAAGATCCAACAGAAGATCTGTGCTGAGAGCAGAGAGCCCAATGTGGGGCTCAAACTCATCAGCCGAGAGATCACGAAGTGGAACGCCTAACTGACTGAGCCACCCAGGCGCCCCAAATATAGTCATATTTCTAACTGTCCAGTTTTTGGCATCTAAGATTTAGTTTCTTCGAGACCTTGAAGTTATTTGGGTCTGCAAGCTAACGCCATGTTTACAGAGGGCTATGAAACCACCATTTGGGTTTGTTTTTTGTTTTTGTTTGTTTGTTTGGTTTTGTTTTTTATACGTTTTGACTACTGGGATCACAAAGGCACTATTTCTTTAACTTCTCTTAGCTATTTGAGATGTTAAATATTTCACATATATAACAATTATGTACCCCAGCAATGAATTCTACAATTGTCATTACTAGTACTCAGTACTTTTGATTTTAAACTACAATAGAAAATCTCTCTATATATTAATTGTTAACTACATATATCACAATTTTTTAAACTTAACCTAAGTTAAGTTGAACATCCGTTCATCTTACTTGTTTTAAAAATAAACATTTTCATGAATTAACTTATTTCTGAAATTCTTCTGGTTGTATTGACATCAACATAATTATTACAATTAAGAAGAGATTTTTTGTTACTTATCAAATGCATTCTTTGAAAATCTCGAATATGCTATTATAATGGACTGTATATGGTTATTTATTGATACAATAATGTTGTGTGGCCAACAGCCACAAACCTGTATACTTAAAGCAATAAGCTCTTTTAAACTTATTCTGTGAAGCTCACACAGGTATGGGTTGGCAGGAGAATCATTTGGTGTCAGAGGGACTAGAGATACCCATGTGTACATCTCAAGTAGCAGTCATTCATCTAATGAAACCGTTAGGGGGGCTCCTGGGTGGCTCAGTAGGTTAAGCGTCCGACTTCAGTTCAGGTCAAGATCTCGCGGTCCGTGAGTTCGAGCCCCGCGTCTGGCTCTGTGCTAACAGCTCAGAGCCTGGAGCCTGTTTCAGATTCTGTGTCTCCCTCTCTCTCTGCCCCTCCCCTATTCACGCTCTGCCTCTCTCTGTCTCAAAATAAATAAACGTTAAAAAAAAAATTAAAAAGAAACAAACCGTTAGGTGTTTTTGCTTGTTTGTTTTCTTGGTCAGACTCTCTAACTTGTTTGTGCTTTCAACGAAGATATCTCAGCTCTTCCCCAGCTTGTTCTCCATTCTTTAGCAGACTAGCTCTCATTTACTTGTTCTCAAAGTGAAGTCAGAGAAGTGAGAAAAAGCACGTAAGATCTCTGGAAGCTCGTTTGGAAATAGAATATTGTCACTTCTTCAATACTCTATTGACCATAGCAAATCACAAAGCCAGTCCACCTTTAAAGATTCAGAAAAGAAAATCCAAGTTTTTCAAAACTATAATGTTATGTTTTCAAGGGAATAGTTATAGGGAAGGATGTAGAATATGGGACATTTTTTGCAATCAATTGTTTTCCACTATTTTTGCTAGAGATTCTCAAATGTACTAATCTTTGAAGAAAAAAAAATTGTTTCTGACAATCTTCGCAATTATGTATCTGTGTGTCTCGTTTATTTCTACTCTAATTATTATCATTTCCTTTCTATATTTTATTGGAATTTTTTTATTAATAGTTTGCTAACTACCAAGTTAGATGCTTACCTACTTAATTGGCTATTATTTTTTTTCTTATATATAAGCACACTTAGATTCTCATATAATAACAATTTAGCACCATCTCGTAAGTTTTGAGGAGTAATAATTTTAAAATATTTAATTATACATATTTCTAATTTCAAGTGTGGGTTCTTTCTTATTTGATATACATTATGTATTAGTAGGTTTTAAATTTCAAAAATCCATTTATAAAAATTTTAACTTTTAGGTAGTGTTTTTGAATATAATGCCATTGTATCTAGAGAATGTAGGTTGAATCACAACACAGATGATTCTCACAAAGGTAATGTGGAGCAAAGTCAGACAGGCACAAAATAATACATACCTATGATTCCATTGATAACAAAGTTCATAAACAAGCAAAACCATTCTTTATCTTTTGGGGGTACATGGTGACTAGGTGGGGGTGTAACAGGGGTTTTGAGAATGCTGGTAATGTTTTTTCTTGATCGAGGGTCTAGTAATAAAGGTGTTGGTAGGTTGTAAAAATTCATCAAACTCTATATATTTATGATTTACTCACATTTTTGTATGTTTCCTACACTCCAGTAAAAAGCTATAAAAACCTCAAATAATTTGTTCATAGCAGAGTTTATAGACAGAGCTGAAGAGAGAATTAGTAGAATAAAATATAAATCTAAGTAATTATGATTTTGTAGCACAGATTCAAAGAGAGGAAATTATGAAAATACCTTTTTGATGCATCAAGACATAGAGTCTAGCTCCTCATTGTTTGAATCTGGTATGACCCTGGGACATACTTTGACCAATAGAATGCAGCAAAAGTGACACTGTTTTACATTCAAGTCTGCTGTTTGGAAAGCTTTCCAATCAAGTAGTCCCTAAGTGTCAAGGATCTGCTAGTTGACTTACGACACTTGCACGGATGCAGTCAGTGAGAAGACAACCAGACCAAATGGTTTTAGCCAGTTTATAACTTCCGGTAGAGTAGGCGACATGAATTTCGTTGGTGAATTCTGAGCACGTAGCTATTTTGCATCCAGTTTTGGAAACCCAAGTTTAGGAAACCCCGAATTTCATAATGCAGTGCTAAAAAACTTGCCCAGACTGTGTTCCAAAGAAGATGTGGTATTTATTACTCTGGAAAGTAAGAAAGTCTTCTCTGATAGCAAAGTAACTATCTTGCTACATTTCCTTATACAAATTGGCCATAAATGCCAAGACATAAAAATGTGAGGGATTCCAGGCGCCTGGGTGGCTCAGTCGGTTAAGCATCGGACTTCAGCTCAGGTCATGTCGTGGTTGGTGAGTTTGAGCCCCGCATCAGGCTCTGTGCTGACAGCTCAGCTCGGCCCCTGGAGCCTGCTTCAGATTCTGTTGTCTCCCTCTCTCTCTGGCCCTCCCCCGTTTGTGCTCTCTCTCTGGTCCTCCCCCATTTGTGCTCTCTCTCTGTCTTTCAAAAATGAATAAATGTTAATTAAAAAAAAAAATGTGAGGGATTCATGAAGAACGGTCTCTCATCAGCCACTTCTGAAAGCTTCTGTAATGTAAAAAGGGCTAGCCTAACATCTAGAGGACACAAGGGCATGTGAAAAATCCGGAGCCATTCCATCCGGGAACTCTTATATAAACAAGCAGAAGAAACTCTCAGGTGACTTCAACCCAAATTGTTGATTCACATATTGTGAACAAATAACGAACTAAGCTTTTGGATGATTTGCTACCTGATGCTAGATAACTGAAACAAAGAAGTCGAGTTAAGATTCACAAAAGGAAATATCTCAAAGCACAGCTGGATACTTTTCAGAACAGTCATGGATTATTTGTACAAAATGATTACCAGCAATCTCATTCTTCTGGGACAATTTTTATAAAAACACTTTCCAGAAGCTATTTGGAATACATATATAATATAGTATATGTAATATATATATTCCTATAAATAAAACATTTTACATTTAAATACTCAGTAGTGCTTTATTATCAGTGGTTATTACTAAATAAAAACATTTTTAGACATATTGCTAGTTTGTTTCACTAAGATCTTGAGCCACTGAGACTATAACTACCAAGACTATGCAAATGTATGTTCATAGCATCTGTATTTGTTTGATATAGACGTGATGAGCCTCGTTGTGAGGTTTTCTTTTGGTCTGTGGGAGAAAGAGGTGGAACACTTGAATTTTGTTACTATGGAGTTGTTCTTTCATTTCTTCAACAACCATGAATTGTTCATTAGTAAGCCCTTCCTCTGCCCCTATGGTTCTCCCTTCATTGAACTTTGCCCTTCCCCTTGTACCTCTGCCCCCACTATATTAAGTCCACTTACTGATCCATAAGGATATAAGATTATTACTTTTTCCCAACATGCTATTTTTCAATATAACTGTGCCCCAGGCTGTCTTTTATCTTTCAGTTCTGTGGTCAAATATCATTGGATCAGACCCTCACTCCTTGACCACGCAGTTTAACCTACATCACCCTGTGTTATAATTTCATGCTTTTGTCCTACAGCACTTTATCGCCATTGACAGACAACTTTTAAAATATTTCTGATGGTTTATTTGTTTGTTTTTCTTTATTAGCTGTCGCTTCCTGAATATGAGCTTCAAAAAAAATGTGGGTTTTCGTTTTATCCACCGTAATGTTCTTAGTGCTTGAAACAATTCCTAGTACAAAGCAGGTACTCGAAAATGCCTGTTGAATGAATGAATACATGAATTAATGTAGTACAACAAGCCCTCGTTTTTTTTTTTTAATGTTTATTTATTTATTTTGAGAGAGAGTGTGTGTGAGCAGGGCATGGGGGGCAAAAAGAGGGAGAGGGAGAGAATCCCAAGCCTGCTTCACGCTGTCAGCACAGAGCCCAGGGCAGGGCTTGATGTCACAAACCATGAGATCAGGACCTGAGCCAAAATCCATAGTCAGCGGCTTAACTCACTGAGCCTGCCAGGTGCCCCTACCCTATTTTTTTAAAAAAGAATCCCCAACACCGTAGTAGTTCCAATAAAATTGAATTTGTTGCATTTGCTAGGGGTTCTGATTTATGTCTTCTCACGTCAGAGCTGATGGGTCCTCCACCATCATACACGCTGCTGTCAACGTAGCAAGGAAATAAGTGTTGAGCAAACCACACCTTAGTTCTTAAACTCTTTCACTCAGCAGTGATAAATGGAAAATTCGGTCATATTTCATTGGCCGCATTTAGGTAAATTGTAGCTACCATGTGCCAAAAGAAAAGAGGCTGTGATCATGCAGGGATGGTATTTGTATATGGTGGTTAGGAAACGCCTCTCTGAGAGAGTAACCTTTGAGCTGAACTCTGATTTATTACTGGAGGCTGACAGCTCTCGTGTTCTAAGACATGATTTAGATCCCAGTTCTATGTGATCTGTCAAAAATGAAGAGACTTATCCTTAACTCTTAGTGTTGCTGCATTGAATAAGATAATTCATACAGAGCACTTAGCAATTGGAAATTAGTCATGGAGCTCAGTCTGGAAATTAGTGAATGCTCGAAAATGCTATCCATTATTAATATTATTATCACTACCATTTGAAATCATTTTGAATTAAGTGGTGAGTCTTTCTTAAGACAGTGAAACATGAATGCATATCTAAAAAGAGTTAGATCAATGCTAAGTGGATTTTTTCATAAAAAATGGGCATCCGTGGTTGTAGGATAATCACACAGAGGTAAGTTTTGAATCACATGTTGGTGAAGCAGTGACTGCACACTGATTGGTATGTAAGGTTAGCAGCTCTTGAAAGCAGAGCAATGAAGGAAGAGTATATGGGACATACTGAAACAAGCAGTGTTTTGAAGTCCAGGTGAAAAACATCCTCCAGAAGTACAGGGTTAAATTTTATTCAGAGTTTATGTTTTATATCCTGCCTACTACTAACAGTTGCCTGAGGTATAAGTAGGACTATGTCGTTCAATAATAATAGTTTGTTCTGGAGACAGAAAAGCTTAGCAAAGTGTCATCTTTGATTACTTTTAGGTAGATTACAAATTTTACAAAGATGATCATGTGTGGGCATGTGCTGTAAAATGGAATGCTTCGAAAGTTTAATGTGATAATGGAAATAATTGTGTAATGCCAAGGTGTTGACTTTAACAAGGGAGGAAAAAAACATTGGTACTGGATTACAAGAGGAAATTGCAAGAGGAGAACCTTGAAATGATAGTTAGGAGGAAATTTTGACAGGATGCATTTACATTAGAAAGAGGTGATGACGAATTTGCATGCAAAAATAAATAAAAGAAAGAAATGTGTAACATCCTACGCCTCCTATATTGTTTTAAACTCAATAATCAAAGTTTAAAATAATTAGGCATGTTGGTAAAACACATGTTACTTATTAATAGAGTAATTAACATAGATTTTCACAGTAAGATAAGAGTGTATATCTTAATACTTGATTTATTATGCAAGGACATTATGTTGTTTAACTCATTGTTGTAAGTCTTGAGCATTACTGCAATTTAGCTCATAGATTTACTGGAAAGCCTACTTGAAGTTATACTGTACAAAGAAGCGTTAAGAAGATAGAGGGGTAAGATCCAATATGGTAGCTTATAATCATACGGTACTAATTAGTGTTTAACACTGATTATTAAGGAGCACAGTGTGACTTACATTTCCATTTTGATTTAACACGTTTTATCTAGGTGTTTAGTTGTTCATGGGTAGGAGAATTTATTTTACCATTCACTGAGATCTCAGTTGTAGCTCTGGTATTTCTCTCTCATCTAAGCTTTCTCCACCTCAAGCTGTAGGAAAAAAAAAATGCCATTCCTCAAGGCACTAAATGACTTTTAGTATTACAATTTCTAGTCCTTTGTCTCTCCTTGATCCTCTGACATTTTTTTCGTGTCTCCTCTTGTAGTGCACTTAAGCAGAGCTATTTTGATTAAATAACTCCCCAGAGGACTGAGATTATAATACAATAGTCTTCCAGACAGGTTATTCTTGAGTACATATTGCCATTATGCAGTGCAGATATAAAATCAGTATTTCATAAATGCATGTTTCTATGAAATCTGCCAAGTAGATGAATATCTCTTTCATTGTTCCTGACATCATTGAATTATAAATAATAAAGTGAAGCTCAAATTGTTTATTTGCAATGGAACAGCTCTGAGAAAAATTTCAGTTATCAATGATATAGTAACCTCTAGGAAAGACAGTAACTTTAAAATTACAGTGAGCATGATCTGAAATAATTTCCCTTAAATTGGGCAATTGCTTAGAATTGCCATAAATCAATTCTCCAAATCCAATAGAGTTAAAATGAGTGGCGAGTACATTTTTATTCAATTCATTTTTTTTTTTTTTATTCAATCTGCTTCAGTGTTTTGGAGTTACGATGGCATAAGATTGGCAAAGTAATTACTAATTAGCACAATTTCACCGGGACAGAACCCTTCACTATTAGTCAGATTCTTTACTCTTCTGAGAAATTGGTTTGCACCTTTTAAAAACGGCTCCCAGAAAAAGTACGCTTCCTTCTTTCTGTCAAAAGATTACTACTATTATACACTTGAAACTTTCAAATATTAAAGTAAAACATGGGAAATGATTTCATTGAATCTTCAGAACTCCATTTTTCAAGTAAAATAAAGCTAAAGTCTGAATTATTATCAGGATGATTAACTATTAATTTCTTCTCACTTTTCATGTAGTTTGCCTTTTAATAAAGACCACTGTATGTTAAATCCTTAGCACATAACAGGCCCATGAAGCCTGATTTCAGTATTAAAATTCCCATTTCATATAGCTATCTTACTTCCCTGGCCTCAGAAACAATGAAAAATTCGTGATACGTTAAAAGTAAGTGAAAACCACAAATTTTTGGTTATGGAAGAAAAATATGTTTTGGAGATCTAATATACAACTATATGACTATAATTAACAATAGCTTACTGTATACTTGAAATTGGCTGAGATAACAGATTGTAAGTATTATCACCATATACACAGACCCCCCCCAAAAAAAAAAAGAAAAAAGAAAAGAAAATAGTAACTATGTGAGGTGATGGACATGTTAATTAGCTTTATAGTGGTGAATGTTTCACACTATGTAGGTATATCAAATTATCTAATTGTACACCTTAAATATATGCAATTTTAATCATAATTATCCCTCAATAAAGCTGAGGCAAAGTTAAAAGTAAACAAAACTGTAAATCAATGACAGAGTACTTGAAACCATACTTCTTTAAGGAATGAATCACTTAGAAACTGTTTTGTGATGTATATTTTCTCAAAGTGCTTTCTTTTGAAAAACAAAAATCCAAATGTCCTTTCTAGTTGATTAATTGGAACACAACCTGGCTTTAATTTTGAGAGATTTAATATACTTTGGTAAGAGGCTAGCAACTTAACATTTGTTTGTTTTATATCTCCTTCTTGGATTAGGTCTAAGAACACAAAGTAAACAGAATGATAATGGAATTACAGAGAAGGTCAAAGGAAATTAAAAGGTCCTTTTTGTTATTTAGCCAGGTAAACCAAAAGTAAAATTCAGAGGTTTATTTTGCTTGCTCTTTTCTTGCATAAAATTAATAAGTTAATCATGATCCAGGATCTATCTAATGTTTTTGCATGAAAGGATATACTTACTAAATAATGCATTTCCTGCTTTTCCAAATGCAGGGATGGGGAAGAGTGCAAGAATTCTGATTTTCCTACTGAAATACATGCTAGGTACATTTAACTAAAGACATTTGAAATGTACACTTAGTTTCTAGAATTTCCTGAGCTGTGATTATATATTAAGCAATGAATTAGATCAATAGTAAAGAGGAGAAAATAGTTGCTTCAAGGATACATTTTTTTTTTTGAAAAAATTAAAGGAAAAAGGCTACTGTATCCTGATTTATCTCCACTGACAGGCCAATACCGACACCAATGTAGCTGACTTTCACCAATCCTTCATCATTTTCCCTGTGATCCCACAGCTATTACCGTCTCTTTTGACTTGACCAAACAAGAACACTGAAAAAGAACATTTACTATATATCTAAATTAATGAAACCAAGGGTGGAAAAGAAGCACTATGGTACTTGAGATATTTTTGCTCGCATAAAAGATAGAGGTGCCCGTGAGGTCAAGAGCTCTTTGGTTATAACTTCCAAGCATTCTAGCAATAAGAAAAAAAATTCTGTATTTTACTGTATTTCTTAAAATTCTTCTTCTTTATTCTTTTTTTCTTTCTTTCCTTTTCCTTTTTTTTTTCCTATTCTATTTGTAGCACGCTTGAAAATACAATAGACACAAAAAATCAACTTTTCCTTTTCTCTGGGCTGAATATAAAAATTCTGAATATTTTCACATTTATCTCTTATCATTGATCAATTTGCTGCCCATCTTGGCAAAAAGAATATTGAAAATTTTGTACATGATAGTATGCTTTAAGTATAATTTGTACTTTTTACATTAAAATGCTCTTTCTCTTTCTCACCAATTTATCTCATACTAATACTGAAATATGTCAAGAAAAACAAAACCAAATATGTGTAGAGAATGACATTAAAAATTGCATAAGCTTGAGATATTATTTGATATTCATACTTTCATTGTTAAATTCATGTTACTTTTCATTTTAGTGACAATAATGTCTAATAAAATTGTTATTTTCCTCATAAAATTTTTTGTAATATCACTAACTTTATGGCAGAATTATTGTTTAAAATTGTAGAACATTTATACCAAGGCCGTGACTTTAGGATTTTTTTTATCTGTTTGGGTTTAAAAAAATTTCGACATTCAAACGTTATTTTGAATAAATGAAGTTAAAAGTGAAAATCAAGATCAGAAATAGAATGTAAAGTTACTAAAATTTACCCAAGTATCCACTGTGCTAAATAAATTTGGGAATGGGAAGTCATTTTTTAGGGAAAAGAATTCAAGGATATTCAATATGCTTAAGTATATCATTTTGATATTAATACCAACTGTTAACTTTTTTTTCTCTCTCTCTAGGTAGGCATGGATCTTCTATTTTGATTTTGAATACATGATACATATCCAATTAAAGAAGAGTTATGTAAAATAATCCAGTTTTCAGAAGAATCACTGTTTCACCAGTGACATTTGCTAGTTCCTGGCATATTCAGAATCCTTCCTCATAAACAGACTCTCCTAGTAGGTAAAGATATTTAGTAAAACAAACAACATTTACAATATTATCATTTTTGTCATTATTTTGTCATTATTTTATCATATATGTCCACATTCTGAGTGAAATACTTTCATTTTTCCACAACTTGTCTTTCAGACACTCCCCACATGCATCTATGTTTTGCTTCATTACTTCTACTCAATACTCTTAAAAATGTTTTTTATTTATTTATTTTTTTAATTTAATTTTTTTATTTTTTTTTTTATTTTCAGAGAGAGAGAATCCCAAGTCCACTACACTGTCAGTTCAGAGCCCGACACAGGGCTCAATTTCATGAATCCTGAGATTAGGACCTTAGCCGAAATCAAGAGTAAGACACTCAGCTGACTGAGCCACCCATGTGGCCCTCTAGTCAGTACTTTTGTTTTCATTTTACATTTGACCACAGTCATATCTTCCTTGTTTTCCCATTCCTATTCCTGGCATACTTATCTTTCAGTAAGTAGTAAGGCTACTATTGACCAGGTTGGTTTTGCCAAGTGTGATAACTCACGGCTGCCTGGCCAGCCTCAGAGCAGAGGAATTTTCTCCCCATTGTAACTGAATATTCACATGCCTGACCACTTTCCAGTTCACGGTAAATCTTGACACACTGAAGTTGAGGGGTAGCCGAATACGCCACTTTGATATACTGTTTATTTTGAGCTATAGGCAGTTTAAAAACAGCAAATACAGGGACAGATTTTCTCTGAACTCCCCTTATCTGCCTTAAGACAGATGCTCTAAAAGGAGCTCAGTTGTCATTAATGCCCTGGAGTTTCATCAATTCTTATCACAGGACAGGAGATTATTAGTGACACCACATGCACACAAGCCTTGTCACAACTATCATATACCCCTAAGAAACCTATGCACCCCCTCCCCTTTCCTCATTAAAATGGTATTTAGGGGCACCTGGGTGGCTCAGTTGGTTAAGCATCTGACTCTTGGTTTTGGCTCAGGCCATGATCTCACGATTCATGAATTCAAGCCCCACATCGGGCTCTGCAGTGACAGTGCAAAGCCTGCTTGGGATTCTTTCTCTCTCTCTCTGACCCTCCCCTGCTCACTCTCTTTGTCTCTCTCTCAAAAGAAATAAATAAATAAAAATAATTTAAAAAAATAAATAAAGTGCTATTGAATCCTGAATTCTAAGCCACCTCAGGGACTTAATCATTTTCTCTGCATATGTCTCATGCATACATGAGGTACACACGCTAATAAACTTCTGTTTGGTTTCCTCTTGTTAATCTGTCTTATAGTACAAGGAGACTCAGCTCAGAACTCAGGGTGTAGAGGAAAAAAAAAATATCTTTCCCCTCTCACAATGTCTGTGTGTAAAATTGTTTTATCACTTGCTCTAATATCCTGTAAACCACATTCGGGCATTATCTTCCAGAAAATAAATGAAATCAAACCTATTTTCCTATTTTGTATAATAATTCAATTCTTAAAATTGAATTAAGTCGTAAAAATACAACTTGCAATAGCATCAAAACTATAAAATACTTAGTGATAAACATGGCAAAACATGTTTATGAACGTGCATGAGCTGCACACTGAAAACTATAAAACATTGAAGAGAGAAATTAAAATTAAGTGGGGGAAAAAGCTTTTTCATAGATTGAAAGCCTAAATATTGTTAAGATGTCAATTCTCTCCAAATTTATCTTTGGGTAGATTTCCCAGTCAAATCGTAAAAGGCATTTTTATAGAATTTGAAAAGCTGATTCTAAAATTTAGAATTAGACAACACACAGAAATTAAAATCTCTAAAATAACCAACCGGCTTTGAAATAGACTAAAAAGGACTAACACAACCTAAATTTTAAACATATTATAAAACTACAGTAATCAAAATAGTGTGATAATGATGTAAAGATCAACAACAAATCAGTGGAATATAGTGTTCAGAAACAGACCCACAAAAGTTTATTTCAGACTTCTTGTAAACCTTTGACATTGGATTTTGTCAAAGGTGAAACAGCAATTCAATGGGCAAAGATAGTCTTTTTTTTTTTTTTTTTTTTTTAACGTTTATTTATTTTTGAGACAGAGAGAGACAGAGCATGAACGGGGGAGGGTCAGAGAGAGAGGGAGACACAGAATCTGAAACAGGCTCCAGGCTCTGAGCTGTCAGCACAGAGCCCGACACGGGGCTCGAACTCACAGACCGCAAGATCATGACCTGAGCCGAAGTCCAACGCTCAACCGACTGAGCCACCCAGGCGCCCCGGGTCTTTTCAATATATTATGTTCCAATATTTGGATAATTATTGCAAAAATATGAACTTGAATCCATACTTCACACTATGTACAAAATTAACTCCAGATGAGTCCAAGCCCTAACCTGAATGTAAAACCTAAAGATGTAAAGCTTCTAGAAAATACAAAGAAGAAAATCTTTGTGATCTTGGATTATAAGAAAATTTCTTAGCTATGACCCCAAAGGCACAATCTGTTTTTCAAAGACAAATGAAAAATTAAGATAGTTTGAAAGACACTGTTAAAAGAATGAAAAAGCTAACATTAACTGAAAGAAAATATTTTTAAAGCATACATTGAATAAGCACATTGTATATAGGGTGTATGTTAAACTTTCAACTCAACAACAAAAACAATCCAATAAAAATGGCAAAATATTTAATTTAAAATTTAAATACAATCTTTATCAAATAAAATCTCTTACATAGTGATAAGAGTTTACTCAATGAAGCAGAACACTATATCCAGGGGATTTCAGGTGGTGTTAATTATTTTTAGGGCATTAGTATCTAAAAATTTAAAAATAAATCTACTTATGTTTTTGTTGGACTTCATAAAAGAAATATGAGACAAATGGACTGGACTTCAAATAGATAACTTCATATAAAAATAAAAGAGCTGGTCCATTAGTTAATCAGAGCTTACTAAAATTTTAATTTATATAAAGTGTCTGTAACTTTAAGCATTTTTGGAGACCATGTAGTTGGGGAAAAGAAAACAAAATTTGATTTTCTTGGACAATACGATATTTACATTACTTTATACAGCTTAATTAATCTTCTTTAGTTTTATTACCAACATAAGCATTTCTGTGTTACAAACTCACCAAGTAGGGAATATTTGTTGCTCAGAGCTGGATATTTGAACAAAAGCCTTTTAAATTGAGTCTGATTTTTAAAATAGCCATTATTCCATTTTTTCATCAATTTTGCCTGTATAAATTTTAGTCGTTAAGGAACACAAAATGCTGAATGGCTCTCAGTGTTTTACTTAGCACAGAACTTAAGCTTTGGGAAAGAATTTTATTTCCTTATTCGAGATATAATCATGTTGATGCTATTTGTCATAGACCAGAACTAGACAGCTTAGCATTTTAGAGGCAGCCCTTTCCATCAATCATTTTTGAAATAGCAATGGCATTAGCACTAGAGGCTTCCTGTTACTGATTTCTTAAAGTTATGACTCCAAACGTTCAAAGTGATAATACGACCCTACTTCACCAATTAAAAGGTTGAAGGAGAAAGGTTAACACTTTTATCCACTCACCCAAGAAGTCTCTGGCATAGGCAAACTGCTTATACCAATTGAATACATTGCCTAAAATTTTTTCAAGTGTATTTTGGGATTGGAAAACCATTGAAATACAAATTGCATTTAATTTTGTTTTTAATAAGTCATTTTTCTCTATGAGATGCAGCAATAAAAAAGAACATCAGAGTGTTATTCTATTTGAGTGGTATAAGATGTTCAAAAGTAATCTCACAAAGTTAAATTTTAGACTTCTAAGACATGGTCTCCAAAAATATTTGAATTAGTGGCATGATAAATGAATTATGCTGTCCTTTCTTTCTACACACTTCACTTACACATGTGATGCAAAATATGTAGAGCCAACACTCAGGTATTTTCATTTTTATTAATAAAATGTTAATGTTCTCTAACCACAATGGTACTGAGTTGTCCACCTGCAATACAAGAATTATGAAATACAATCCTTGAACACATATACCCAAATACAAGGTTATTATTATTCAGACATTTGGATATCAAAAACATGAACAATGAAAAAGACCCTCATAAGTTGTCACTTTATCTTTTAAAATTTTGGAAAGGACATTACAACATACAAGCAGAAATTGCTATTTATTTTCTTACTATTGCATGATGAAAACAACAGGGAAAGGTTGGTCAAAGGGTGCAAACTTCCAGTTATAAGACAAATAAGTGATGGGGATCTAATGAAGAGCATGGTGACTATCGTTAGCAATACTGTATTATATATTTGAAAGTTGCTAAGAAAGGATAAACGTTTTCATCACAAAAATAAGCTCATGGATTTGTTAACTGTCCTTATTGTGCTAATCATTTACTATATACATATATAGATAGTATAATATACTACGTACATATGACTATATATATGTCATCCATATAGTATATATACTATATACATATTGACTATATACATATTGACTATATATATGTCAACATATACATATATATACATAGATGTCAACCCATATCTTTATATACCTTGAACTTACACAATTTTATATGTCAATTACATTTCAGTAAAGCTGGAAAAAAAAACAAGAGGGAATTTTAACCAAAAAAGTGAGAAGAATGTAATATTAGAAAAGAAAGTAATTTGTTTTATTTAAAATGAACCTCATTGTCTTTATCCTTCTTCTTTTTTCCACGTACTAAAACAAATCAACAAAAACAAAGAAACAAATTAACAAATATATTGCCATTGATTAGCACCAGCTCTTAGACCGCAAATGAACTATCAATGGCTATAAATTTACCCTCTGATGAAGATTTCCAGAATTGAGTTAAAGCCTGATTCAGATAAGCGTTCTCCCTACTGCCTTCTCTTTAGATATTCTAACTTGCACAAGTGTCCATTATGAGGTTTTATTATGTGACCCTATTGATTTAATTTTATTGTCATTAAATGATTTTGGTTTCACAGAATTAAGTGCTCATCTTTTCCATGTGAGACCGTCTTGACCTAGACCTTAGCTTTGTGATATTTAGCATAGCTGAAGAAAAAAATATATATAAAACATGGAAACTCATTCTTCCAGCAAACAATTAAAATATACACTGTGTATTATATTGTATCATCTTTATCTTTGACCCCATTTCTAATTCTGACTTTTATATTTGGATTATAGTTAATAATAGCAATTCCTCTGTGATTTGCTTTTATGAGAATATCCGTTGTGAGCATAAGAAATGCTTCTGTGCCTTTCCTACTTAGCTGGAAGGAACTTTATAAACATTAAATAATTAGTTCTCACAACACTCAAGGCAAAGTTTAATATTCATACTTTATAACCAGGGAAAGGGGAAAAGAATACTAAAGTTATTTGCCAAATGTATTAGATAAAGCGGTGTCAAGTCTAGGATGAAAAGTTGTAGTGTAAACCCAGATTTGCAGATGCTATAAAAGTAACTAGTCATTAGAAGGATGAAATGCTATTATTTGCAATTAATATGCTCAAAGTTCTTGAGAGGATGATATCTTGTACTTTGTTATAAACTGCTGAGCAAAATGTTCTAATATTTTGAAGGAATTGGAACATTAGTAAATGACACAAACCATAAGCTTTTTCACTACATTCTACACCCTTCATGTGTTTTTTGTCATAAATATGTGACTTTTGAGGCTGAGTTTTACATTTCACTGAGTTTCACATTCTATAATTCATATTTTACATTTCACATTCACAGTTGTAACTTGAGTCACTGGAGTGAAGCTCATACAAGTGATGCAATAAAAAATACACAATGATATACCCATTTTTGTGTTGAGAGGGACAAATTTCTATATAAAACTGGTTTTCTTTCTACTCAATATAGCTATGGTTATAGGAAGAAACAATACTCTTAATAATATAAAACTTATTTCAAAGACAGTTTACTTGAAGCTGACTTAAGCAGATGAAAAAGTTACCTTAAATGAGAAGTTAACATAAAAACCTAAACTTTGGAAAGCATTTCTTATCTCTTTCCATATCTCATAGAGCTGATGAGGGATAGAGATTCCATTACAGAAAACAAAAAGAAGGGTAATAAAAAAGAGCTGGAGGGGCACCTGGATGGGTCAACTGGTTGAGCATCTGACTCTTGATTTTGGCTCAGGTTATGATCTCACACTTCATGGGATTGAGCCCCGTATTGGGCTCTGCACCTGTTGGTAATCTCTCTCTCTCTCCCTCTCTTCCTGTCCCTCCCTCGCTCACACACGCACCCACAATCCCTCTTTCTCTTTCTGTCTCTCTCAAAATAAATAAACAAATATTTTTAAAATAAAAATAAATAAATAAAAAGGAGCTGGATTTCAAACTTCAGGTGCCCTGAATACACCTGAGCTTTCTCACATAAAATCATGCTTCTTTTCCCCCTATTCATTCTGTAAGTGAGGGGGATGGGATGAAAACATATTGGATTTAAGAGAATATAAAATACAGTTATACACCAGAAGTCAAGATAACTGGAATTAAAATAAAAACTTAAAGAAAATAAAAATGGAGTATAAAATTTAAGCTGAGCTTTTGTAATCCAAACTTTGGAAAAAATTCATCCATTTTTCTTCCATTTCTAAATCTCCTATTTTTCTGAGACATAAACAGTTGCCTTTCCACTGGTGACTCTGGGAATATTTACATTATGATAATGTAGGGGCGCCTGGGTGGCTCAGTTGGTTGGGTGTCCAGCTTCGGCTCAGGTCAAGATCTCCTGGTCCGTGAGTTCCAGCCCCACATTGGGCTCTGTGCTGACAGCTCAGAGCCTGGAGCCTGTTCCCGATTCTGTGCCTCCCTCTATCTCTGTCCCTCTCCTGCTCAAGCTCTCTCTCTGTCTCTCTCAAAAATAAATAAACATTATTTTTTTTAGATTATGATAATGTATTAATCTAATTTATGTGCAAAGATTTAAGAGCAGGCATTGAAAGCGTTGCCTGAGCATGTAAAGCTGGACTCTTAGTTACAGAAAACGTGTTGAAACTAGTGAGAGCCTTATTTGCTTTACTGCTTTTGCCTCAGATTCAGAA
This sequence comes from Puma concolor, assembly GCF_028749965.1. Lineage (NCBI taxonomy): Eukaryota > Metazoa > Chordata > Mammalia > Carnivora > Felidae > Puma > Puma concolor. The sequence continues at coordinate 180,949,381 of NC_141670.1, read as the reverse complement.
CACTTGCTGCCATTTCACTTTCAAGAGTGTTTGAGAGATTTTCTAGCCAGAGTTTTGTTCTTACACTGCTTTTTTTTTTTTTAAACTCTAGACTTCTACTACTGTGTTACATGAAGATGAATCTTAAAAGAGCAGAGTAATAAAATTTAAAAGTGAAAGAGACAAAGTTTGAAAAGAAATACTTGCCCAAAGGAAGTATATTATGATTTGCAAAGAAAAGCAGCTCAATTCTACCTTGACCTTTGATTGGACTTCTAGATGATCTTATAGGCACCTTCAATCTGAAGAACCGTAAAGTAATTTCATAACACTTATATAATGATCATTTTAAAAAGTAAAAATCCTTTTAAATTTACTGATACTATACAGTAAAAGTGATATTCTGAAACTTTATTACAACCAGAAATGTGAGGACAGTGAGAGATTATATACCATTTTACAATCTTATGGTATGAACATTGTTTTCTATTTCTACCTTATGGAATGTTCAGTAAATGTATGTCTACAATACATATAATTTTAGATTAGATAAGTGGCCAAGTGTGAGTTTTATAAAAAGAGGGAAACTAGGGGCGCCTGGGTGGCGCAGTCGGTTAGGCGTCCGACTTCAGCCAGGTCACGATCTCGCGGTCTGTGAGTTCGAGCCCCGCGTCAGGCTCTGGGCTGATGGCTCAGAGCCTGGAGCCTGTTTCCGATTCTGTGTCTCCCTCTCTCTCTGCCCCTCCCCCATTCATGCTCTGTCTCTCTCTGTCCCAAAAATAAATAAACGTTAAAAAAAAAAAAAATTAAAAAAAAGAGGGAAACTCTCTGCTACCAATGTATTTATACTGAAATGAGTAATAGCAAAGGACTCTATTGTGAATTGTTTTTCCAAGGGCGTAACAATAATTTAATTTATTATTTTCATAATCACTCCTGAGCAATCATAGAGGACACAATTAATTACTTCTCATCAGTAAATACCTTTATTTAGTTTGTGTAAAGCAGCACCTGAATTTTTATCTAATAAATTTAATTTCGTTTAATACTCAAATACTGTCTACCAATTCTGCCTTTAAAAACTTAGAGTGATCTATACTGTATGAAGTAAATTAAAGATTCACATACCATGAGTAATTTTAGGGGCAACACAATTTTCCATGGTGGGAAGAGATAAAGAAATTAGTTAATCAATGATTTAAAGGCTTTTCCTGTCTAGTCTACCCTACCTCCTGACAATTACAGGCTACCTGTTACAGGATACATAGTAATAATATTCAGAGATACACAATCTCCATTAAAAAATGTTAATTGCAGTTTATTAGGTAAAGTAATTAGTAAAAACCTTTGTTTTCCCCCTTGAGATAGGTGATTTATTTTAAGCTGTCTTAGATAAATTATATTTCATATTCCAATCCTAATGCATTGGCAAAATTTTCTGGGGGCATTATTTTGAGAAGACTGTGAAACGTACCTTGACTTAATATGACAGAACAGCATGATAAAGTGATATCTTTCTAAAATTAAAAAAAAGGAGATTTATGACATATGAATCATAGGTATACTACCTCAAACTTAAGAGTGAATCTAACTAGTATATAAATATCAAGTTAATGATTAAAAAACAGAGCTAAAATATTCCTCCAAATAGCAACTTGTTCTTTGTATACTATTTGCTATATTGCTTATACATTGAATCTTGCCAAATAAGACACTGATGTTTAATAAATAATTCAATATTCTCTGTAAAGTTGTATATCCAATAGCATACCTTTAAATTCTGATTTCCCATCAACATCTAATTGCTCAATTGTCTTACTTCTGTCTCTAAAAATAACTAGTTTTTTAAGCCCGGGGTAGGAGTGGGAGGTTGAGAATGAAGAGGTCCTTTTTATAATTTTTTGCTCACAAAATAAAAGTACTAGATTCCGGGACATACCGATTTATATTTATTATAGATAATGTTAAGTGAGAGGAAGTATAACCTGCTTTTATCAATTTAATTTAGTTGCATTCACTATACATGATTAATCATAGGGAAAAGTATCTATTTTGGGGTTAATCTATATGAAACGTAAAAAAAAAAAAAAAAAGAAAAAAAAACTTCCTAAGACTTACATTAAGTAGACTCCATTAGTGACCTGTCATGAGCTCATGCCCATTAAACCTTTGTAAAATATTTCCAATGTTCTAGGATCTGACAAGGCCATTATAAGTTAATTTAGTATGCAATATTTTTGCAAATACATACAACTTTTATTATTTTCAGGAATTAAGAGTCATTTATAAAAGTGGTTTACATAAAACAAGTTTAATTAAGTAATTTGTTCATTCCCCTCTGACAGTCTTCACACATGATTGAAGACACAGGCTGAATAAGCATCATCATTTTTAATAATTTCAACATGTTCTGATAAATGCAAAAAGACACAGTTGTAGTTAGGAAAGAAACATAATAAAAGTCTCTGCCATGTAAGCATTATTGAAATATGATTATTAAAAATGAAGTACACACTTGATGAGTAAGGCAAGGTAGCCACACTTCATACTTAAACGAAGGGTCAACAAAAAAGCAAAATACGAAAGGTAGGACATTTTTGTATTACTTTGGATTTCTCATAAAAGACACCTGACTTCACACAGATAATAATTATCGTTGCATTGGCAAGTTGAATGCACATAAGAGAAAAATTGTCAAAGACAACTTTTTATCTTTTTTTTAAATTTTTATTTCTTTTGCATTAGTGTCCAAATTATTTGCCTAACTGTATAGCTATTTATTAACCCACTTCAACCATAAAATGAGTCTATCTTAATTCTTTCCTATTTACATTGTCAGGATACTAAACAGTTAATATCTTCCCTTTAGAGTCTTAAATTGCAAGTTCCATATTCAAAGATGTTACTGAGGGGCACCTGGGTGGCTCAGTCGGTTGAGCGTCTGACTTCAGCTCAGCTCATGATCTCACGGTTCGTGGGGTCGAGCCCCACGTCGGGCTCTGTGCTGACGGCTCAGGGCCTGGAGCCTGCTTCCGATTCTGTCTCCCTCTCTCTCTCTCTCTCTCTCTGCCCTCTCCCACTCATGCTGTCTCTCAAAAATAAACATTAAAAAAATTAAAAAAAAAAAAAGATGCTACAGAAAAAAAAAAGTTGTTGGGGCACCAGGGTGGCTCAGTTGGTTAAGCTGCAGACGCTTGATGTCTGCTCAGGTCGTGATCTCTCAGTTGTGAGAGCAGGCGCCCTACTCCCTGCTGTCTCATATCATTTGTTCTTGGAGCCAGCAACCTCTTACACAATATTTTAGGAAATGCTGAGAAGACTACTCTCTTTATCTGATGTGTTTTCCCCACAGCTTATCATTATTTTTCCATGAATTTGTCAAGAGATACACCTTTTTATTTATTTTTTTTTCAACGTTTATTTATTTTTGGGACAGAGAGAGACAGAGCATGAACGGGGGAGGGACAGAGAGAGAGGGAGACACAGAATCGGAAACAGGCTCCAGGCTCCGAGCCATCAGCCCAGAGCCCAACGCGGGGCTCGAACTCACGGACCGCGAGATCGTGACCTGGCTGAAGTCGGATGCTTAACCGACTGCGCCACCCAGGCGCCCCGTGTTACACCTTTTTAAAAGTTCTAATTCTAATATAATTTACTCGATATTTAAAATAATAATTATATATAAATCCCAGAAAAATATATTAAGCATGCATGAGTTTGTCAGTTTGATGGAAGAGGAGGGACAAAAGAAACACAAGGGCACTGGGTCAATGCAAACAAGGTTAATCAACTTGATATATCTTGCTAGGGCAAAGCTGGTTAACTTGTAGCTTACATTTCCAAATGCTTAAATTTTCACTGCAGTTAGCAACTTTGCTTCCAGAAAATTGACGATTATACTCTATTTCTCTGAAATTTATGACTTTCAGTAATGAAAATGCTTTTTAATATAATAATATTTATAGTCTTGCTCTAAAGCACATTGTTCAAAATTTCTCCCTCAATGATGGACGATCTTGGACGAATAAAATAACTTCAACAACAGTAATACTATATTTAGGTGATTTTTATGAATATTACTAAATACCATTGACTAAAGCCCTCCTTATACCAGGCAGTGGGCAAAGGTTTTTGCAAATATTGTCCCTTTTAACTCTCCTCACAGCTTTATGCTATGGGTAGTTATATCACCATTTTCCATATTTAGAGTCTAAGTCAGAAAAACTATAGCAAAGTCAGACAATTAGTAAATTGAAAATCAGAGCTTTGTACCTATGCTAGTTAGCTTAAAGATCAATATTTTAAACCATCTTTTAAACAGAAGCTCTTTTTTTCATATTTCACCAGGCCCAAACTTCTACTTTTATATAACTTAATACAAGTTGTTTCATTTCTGAAAAACTAGATTAGAAAATTAAGTGTTACAGGGGTGCCTAGGTGGCTCAGTCGGTTAAGCCTCTAGCTCTTGGTTTTGGTTCAGATCATGATCTCATGGTTTCCTGAGTTTGAGCTGCACAGGGGGCCCCACAGGGGGCTGTGAGCTGATGGTGCAGAGTCTGCTTGGGATTCTCTCTCTCTCTCTCTCTCAAAATATAAATAAATAAATAAATAAATAAATAAATAAATAAATAAATAAATAATAAAATTTAGCATATTGTATTACCAGAACAGGACAAGAAATGAAAATTACACAGCAGTTACCCCATGAGCATGGAATTAGAAAAAAATAACGAATTTACTATTAATTAACCAAGAAGCAAGAAAGTAATTCAAAGACAATTATGATATGTATATCATGTGTATATTATAATAATCAAATTAAGTGTACATCAAATGCTTAATATCACCTTAACTTTGGAAAATCAAGGTATGCAGTCCACCCAAGTAAAAAGTAAAAGAGAAATTTAATACGATAATCTCAACAGATGCAGATTAAAGATCTGATGAAATTCAACATTCATTCTTGGTAAGATCAATTAGCAAGTCAGTAGGAAAAGGGGACTTTTTTACACTGATAAAAATGTAGTAGTAAGAGTAAGCTATTACTGCTTTATCAAATGACGCCCCAACTTAAGTAATCACAAAATACATTTTTTATTGCTTAAACAATAGTTCAATATATAGGTTCTATGTTAAGGGACTCTTTAGGGAGAATCTTCTCAAAGTAGTAATTCAAAACCCAGGTCTCTTTTGCTATATTTCACAAATATACTCTATAGCCTTTACTTTCAGCTGCTAGAGATAGGGAAAAGAAGAAGAAAGAAAAAAAGATTGTCCAGTTGTTATATGTTAAACCACAGAGTGGAGCATATCATTTATTTTTGTAACTGTCTGAGCCCAAATCAGTCACTGCTAACTTCAAATGAAATGTCAATGTCTAACAGCTCCATTCCCAATTAGAAAAGAAAATATAATTTTATGAATGCTTACAAATTTCAGCTACAAACTGGATCTACAACATAACTAGAGAAAATATTATACTTATTTATAAAATCTTTAAATCTTTTTCAGGTGAGAACAAGAAATGAACATCTGCCAGCAACATTTCTTTCAACATTGGATTGGAGATCTTAAGTAAAATTAACTTAAAGGTTACTAATTAAAAGTAACTTAAAATTGATGTTAACTAAATTTAACTTAATTTTATTAACTTAAAATGCATATGATATGGGCTTATATTAAATTGTCTATCATCATCTCTTATTTCCAGCTGTTATTTTTATCATGAGGCATTATTCAGGTACTGAAAGAGAAAGATAACACATGAAAATTTCAATACACCGTAATTGTTGTCATTGGTGAAGAACAGAAGTTAAAGGGGTGCCTGGGTGGCTCAGTAGGTTAAACCTCTGACTTTGGTACAGGTCGTGATCTCACAGTTCTAGAGTTGGAGCCCCACATTGGGCTCTGTGCTCACAGCTCAGAGCCTGGAAGCTGCTTCAGATTCTGTCTTTCTCTCTCTGCCCCTCCCCCACTTGCACTGTATCTCTCTTTCTCTCAAAAATAAACAAACATTAAAAAAAAAAAAGAACAGAAATTAAAATTGGAAATTTTTTTTCTTTTTTTTTTTAAATTACATTTTGACTGAAATTTTGTGTGAAGAGGGCTTTTCTAGTTGGGTGAAAAACTTAGAGTTTATCCAAGAAATTGTATTAATTTGAGGGGAATGAGAATCATGATAATAGATCCAGTTCCTGTGCCTTACTAATTCCAAACTTATTTCTATTAATTTTATTATGCCCTTAAAGTAAAAACTGAACATTCTACAGCTCTTTGTAAAGTCACCTTTCTTTACAGTGCTTTGTTGTTGTTAACTAATAGTCTTTATTTCTTAGAACTTTAAGTCTACAAAAATAAATAAATTAGGGTGCCTGAGTGGCTCAGTTGGTTAAGTGTCTAACTCTTAATTTTGGCTGAGGTCATATTCTCAAGGTTTGGTTTGTGAGCTAGAGTTCCATGTGGGGCTCTGCGTTAACAGCACAGAGCCTGCTTGGGATTCTCTCTCTCTCTCTTTCTCTGTTCATCCCCACTTCTCTAAAATAAAAGATTATAGGGGCGCCTGGGTGGCGCAGTCGGTTAAGCGTCCGACTTCAGCCAGGTCACGATCTCGCAGTCCATGAGTTCGAGCCCCGCGTCAGGCTCTGGGCTGATGGCTCGGACCCTGGAGCCTATTTCTGATTCTGTGTCTCCCTCTCTCTCTGCCCTTCCCCCGTTCATGCTCTGTCTCTCTCTGTCCCAAAAATAAATAAAAAACGTTGAAAAAAAATTAAAAAAAAATAAAATAAAAGATGATAGACGATAGATAGATAATAGATGATAGATAGATAGAGTGAATATTTTCCATATTCTCCCTCATGTTGTCCTTATTAACATATTGCATTGATGCAGTACACTTGTGACAATTGATAAAGCAATACTGAAGCAGTATCATTAACTAAAACCCATAGTTATATTAACTTCACTTTATATTGAACAATTCTACGAGTTTTGCCAAATGAATAACGTCACGAATCTGCCATTACAGTATTATACAGAAAATGTTCACAGCCCTACCAACTTCCTATGTGATACTTATTAATCCTTTTCTCCCTCCTCCCAATTCCTAGCAACTGCTGCTCTTTTCATTGTCTGTAGTTTTGCCTTTTCCAGAACGTCCTAAAATTAAAACCATACAGATTGGCTTCTTTCTCTTAACAAGAAACGTTTAGCTTCCACTGTCTTTTGTGGCTTAGTAGCTCTCTTCTTATTGTTGCTGAATAATATTGCTTTGTATGAATGCACCACAATTTTCAGTTCATCCATTTACCTGTTGAAAGATATCTTGGTTGCTTACATTTGGCAATCATCAATAAAGTTTTTGTAAAAAATTATAAACAGGTTTTTGTGAGAACATACATTTTCAACTCATTTGGGTAAATAGCAGGAGTGTGATTGCTGAATTGTATGGTTAGTCTATACTTAGCTTTATAAGAAACTGCTAACTTGTCTTCCAAAGTGGCTATCAATTTGCATTCCCACCAGAAATGAATGATCATTCCTATTGCTCTGCAAATTTACCAGCAATTGATATTTTCAGGTTTGGTTAAGAATCTTCACCAGGCTAATAGACGTGTAGTAGTATGACATTGCTATTTTAATTTGCAATTTCCTAATCACGTATGATCTTGAACATCTTTTCAATTTGCTTATTTTCCACCTCTATATCTTCTTGGATAATATGTTTGTTCATGTATTTTGCACCTCTTTTTATTTGTTTTGTTAGTGTTGAGTTTTAAGAATTCTTTGTATATTTTGGATATAAGTCCTTTATCAGATATGTTACATCTTTTGTAATAGTGCCAAGGTTCTTGGATATTAAGTTCGTTTCTTTTTTTTTTTTTTTTTCTGTTGTTTTTGCATTTAATTTTGTAAATCTCTTTTGGTGTATCTTCAAGCTCACTGATTATTTCTTTGGCTGTTACTAGCCTACTGATGAGCCTAACAAAGGCATTCTTCATTTCTGTTGCAGACTATTTTATTTCTAGTATGTCCTTTAGATTCTTTCTTAGTTTTAATCTCCCTGTTTACATTATGCATCTGTTCTCACTTGGAGCCCACTTTTTCATTAGAGTCTTCAGCATGTTAATCATATTACACTCCTATTTGATAATTCCAAAAATTCTTGCTGTAGCTGAATCTGGTTCTGATCCTTGCTTTGTTTCTTCAGACTGTTTTTTTGCCTTTTAACATGACTTGTTACTTTTTTGTTGAAAGCCAGAGAAGATGTAACCAGGAAAAGAATTGAGGTAGATGGGCCTTTCATGTGAGATTTTATGCTTACCTGTTTTTACTGTTTGCTTTTCCCAGTAGGTGTCGAGTCTAATATTTCCTCTAATATTTTTATTTTTATCTAACTTGTTTTCTTTGGATTTTCCTAGAGACTCCTAAATTGGGTCTGAAGCTTGCAATCTTTTGTCTCTAGTCACTGTTGTTATATGGGATCCCTACTGATACAGTGGTAGGTGTTAGGAGATGGGAAATGATCCATAGTTTTATGATCACATCTCAGTCTTTTATTGAGCCTGAGTTGGGTATCTATTTCTCTTTCTCCCCATCAATGACTAGAGTTGAATTTTTCTCTTCCACAGGTTGGTTAGGCCTTGTTAAAATCCCAGTTGGTTAGGGGCGCCTGGGTGGCGCAGTCGGTTAAGCGTCTGACTTCAGCCAGGTCACGATCTCGCGGTCCGTGAGTTCGAGCCCCGCGTCGGGCTCTGGGCTGATGGCTCAGAGCCTGGAGCCTGTTTCCGATTCTGTGTCTCCCTCTCTCTCTGCCCCTCCCCCGTTCATGCTCTGTCTCTCTCTGTCCCAAAAATAAATAAACGTTGAAAAAAAAAAAAATTAAAAAAAAATAAAAAAATAAAAAATCCCAGTTGGTTAGACTTTTGTAAAATAATTTTTTTTCAGGCCTTGTTAAAGAGAACAGAAAGCTTTATAATATTTCAAAATGGCTACTTTTACTCACTCTCTGATGGAAAGAAGAAAAGAGTTTTTCAAGTCTTCAATGTGAGAATCTAGCAGCCCTCCTGTTGGTAAACTCATGAAAGTGTGGGGGCCTTCCTATGACTGGACACCTTGCAGTTTTTATTTTATTTTATTTTTTAAATTTTTTTTAACGTTTATTCATTTTTGAGACAGGGAGAGACAGAGCATGAACAGGGGGAGGGTCACAGAGAGAGGAAGACACAGAATTTGAAACAGGCTCCAGGCTTTGAGCTGTCAACACAGAGCCCGACGCGGGGCTTGAACTCACGGACCGTTAAATCATGACCTGAGCCGAAGTCGGCCGCTTAACCGACTGAGCCACCCAGGCGCCTCCGCCTTGCAGTTTTTAAGTCACAAGCTAGACTACACTGAGACTCCAGTAATTTGCAATACGCATTCAATGCAATCCCAATCAAAATTGCACCAGCATTCTTCTCGAAGTTAGAACAAGCAATCCTAAAATTCATATGGAACCACAAAAGGCCCCGAATAGCCAAAGTAATTTTGAAGAAGAAGACCGAAGCAGGAGGCATCACAATCCTAGACTTTAGCCTCTACTACAAAGCTGTAATCATCAAGACAGCATGGTATTGGCACAAAAACAGACACATCGACCAATGGAATAGAATAGAAACCCCAGAACTAGACTCACAAAAGTATGGCCAACTAATTTTTGACAAAGCAGGAAAGAATATCCAATGGAAAAAAGACGGTCTCTTTAACAAATGGTGCTGGGAGAACTGGACAGCAACATGGAGAAGAATGAAACTAGACCACTTTCTTACACCATGCACAAAAATAAACTCAAAATGGATAAAGGACCTGAATGTGAGACAGGAAACCATCAAAACCTTAGAGGAGAAAGCAGGAAAAGACCTCTCTGACCTCAGCCGTAGCAATCTCTTACTCGACACATCCCCAAAAGCAAGGGAATTAAAAGCAAAAATGAACTATTGGGACCTCATGAACATAAAAAGCTTCTGCAGTGCAAAGGAAATAATCAACAAAACTAAAAGGCAACCAACTGAATGGGAAAAGATATTTGCAAATGACATATCGGGCAAAGGGCTACCATCCAAAATCTATAAAGAGCTCACCAAACTCCACACCCAAAAAACAAATAACCCAGTGAAGAAATGGGCAGATAACATGAATAGACACTTCTCTAAAGAAGACATCCAGATGGCCAACAGGCACATGAGAAGATGCTCAATGTCGCTCCTTGTCAGGGAAATACAAATCAAAACCACACTCAGATATCACCTCACACCAGTCAGAGTGGCCAAAATGAACAAATCAGGAGACTATAGATGCTGGAGAGGATGTGGAGAAACGGGAACCCTTTTGCACTGTTGGTGGGAATGCAAACTGGTCAGCCACTCTGGAAAACAGTGTGGAGGTTCCTCAAAAAATTAAAAATAGATCTACCCTATGACCCAGCAGTAGCACTGCTAGGAATTTACCCAAGGAATATAGGAGTACTGATGCATAGAGGCACTTGTCTCCCAATGTTTATAGCAGCACTCTCAACAATAGCCAAATTGTGGAAAGAGCATAAATGTCCATCAACTGATGAATGGATAAGGAAATTTTGCTTTATATACACAATGGAGTACTACGTGGCAATGAGAAAGAATGAAATATGGCCTTTTGTAGCAATGTAGATGGAACTGGAGAGTGTGATGCTAAGTGAAATAAGCCATACAGAGAAAGACAGATACCATATGTTTTCACTCTTATGTGGAGCCTGAGAAACTTAACAGAAACGCATGGGGGAGGGGAAGGAAAAAAAAAAAGAGAGTGGGAGAGAGCCAAAGCATAAGAGACTCTTAAAAACTGAGAAAAGACTGAGGGCTGATGGGGGTGGGAGAGAGGTAGGTAGGTGATGGGCATTGAAGAGGGCATCTTTTGGGATGAGCACTGGGTGTTGTATGGAAACCAATTTGACAATAAATTTCATATATTAAAAAAATAATAAAAATAAATAGATAGATAGATAGATAAATAGATAAAAATAAAGTGGCCCTGGCGCGCCTGGGTAGCTCCGTTGGCTAAGTTCTGACTTCGGTTCAGGTCACGATCTCACGGTCATGAGTTTGAGCCCCATGGCCGGCTCTATGCTGATAGCACAGAGCCTGGAGCCTGGTTCGGGTTCTGTGTCTCCCTCTGTCTCTGCCCCTCCCCTGCTCATGCTCTGTCTCTCTCTGTCTCTCAAAAATAAATAAACATTTAAAAAATTAAAAATTATAAATAAATGAATGAATGAATGAATGAATGAATATAGCGTTCCTGCTGATACTGAATCCAGCTGCAGGCTTCTGCTTCTGGGCTTTTCCTCTAATAAGCTTTGACTTTCTGTTTGTGCCCATCTGTCTCTCCAGTTTTCATGGGAGTAATCTGTCCTGGGACCACAATTCCCTGAGGGATCTAAGAAGAGTGTTGATTTTCACTTTGTTCAGCTTTTTTTCTTGTTGTGAGGGTTGGAGTGACAACTTCCAAGCTCTTTATAGGACAGACTGGACTTTGCTAACTTTTTATATAGAAGTAACACATTCTCGGGGCGCCTGGGTGGCGCAGTCGGTTGAGCGTCCGACTTCAGCCAGGTCACGATCTCGCGGTCCGTGAGTTCGAGCCCCGCATCGGGCTCTGGGCTGATGGCTCAGAGCCTGGAGCCTGTTTCCGATTCTGTGTCTCCCTCTCTCTCTGCCCCTCCCCCATTCATGCTCTGTCTCTCTCTGTCCCAAAAATAAATAAACGTTGAAAAAAAAAATTAAAAAAAAAAAAAAAAGAAGTAACACATTCTCTTTTTCTATAGATTCCTCATTTATGACAATTTTGTGTCACTCTTTATCTTCTGCTTTCATAGGGCATGTAACTTTGGGATAATAGAATATGTTTCTCATATTATTTGCTAAATATTCTGACTCTTTTTAGTAACCTCATATCTAGTTTGAATTAACTCAGTGGACACTGCTTGATAGTATCAGAGAAAGGTCTGGGGAAAATATGCAAAATGATATGTGTGTGAGTAGGAGAGTGTGCTTGTGTTTCATTTTGAATAACATCATTATAAAGTTAACCATTTAGAAAAACTACATCTATGATAATACATGTAACAAGTTTTTAATATGCATGTTTTAATGTATGATGAAAAATTCATAAATACATCTTCAAAATAAATGATTTTCCCTGATTTTTATTTGTTTTGCTAATATTCGGAAATAATTATTAACCTGTTCTGTTACACATTTTTACGTTTCTGGATTTTTTATTGTTGAAATCATACATCTTCTTATATCGTATTTTCAGTTAAAAGGAAGTAATTCTAAAATGCATTTACACAAATGGAGTTTGAGAAGATTTTTGAAAAAACTTTTTAAAAAATATTTATTTATTAATTTTGAGAGAACAAGGGGGGAGGGGCATAGAGAGAGTGAGAGAGAGAATTTCAAGCAGGCTCCACACTGTTAGCACAAAGCCCAATGCAAGGCTCAATCTCACAAACCTTGAGATCATGACCTGAGCCTAAATCAAGAGCCAGATGCTTAACTGACTAAGCCACTCAGGCACCCCCAAAACCTTTTTTTAATAATAATGAAAATGGAATGCAACTTTGGTAGTACAGTTTAGGAACGAAGTTTGGGAGCAAAATGGAAAACAAATTTAACATGATTCTGAAACACAGAATAGAATGAATAGAGATATTATTTTTAAACAAACAAACAAACATGCAAATAAATAAAAAAGGACAAAATGGAAGTGGTTGAGGTTTTGGGAAAAAGTTGTTGGGGATTGTAGAATGACAAAAAATTTTTTTTGAGTAAATGATGCTTGAGTTCAAGGCTGGTTTCATTGGCTCTTTTTTCTGACTGCCTAATATTCGTGTGTGTGTGTGTGTGCGCGTGTGTGTGTACCACATCTTCTTTATCCAGTCATCTAATGGTCATCAGGTTGCTTGTCATTTGTGACAACATGAATGGACCTACAGAATATTATGCTAAGTGAAATAAGTCAGATAGAGAAAGACATATACTGTATGATTTCACTCATGTGTGGAATCTAAAAAAAAAAAAAAAGTAAATAAATAAAGTAAATAAATAAATAAATAAATAAGAACAAAGCAAAATCAGACATACAATTACAGAGAACAAACTGATGGTTGCCAGAAGGAAGTGAATAGGGAGATGGGCAAAATAAATGAAGGGGAGTGGGAGATACAGGCTTCCAGTTATGGAATGAATAAGTCATGGGGATGAATGCTACAGCAAAAAGAATATAGCCAATGATATTATAATAGTGTCATATGGTGGAATTTGGTAGCTACATTTGTGGTGATGACAGTGTTAAGTACAGAGATGTAGAGTGTTCTACTATGTTGTGCACCTGAAACTAATGTAACATTGTGCATCAACTGTACTCATTTTTTTTATTAAAAAACAAAGATGAGAAAAAAATTGGTTTCACTGAAGAGGAGATTAAGAACAGTCTAAGCAAAAGGAACAGAATCTCTGAGGTTGAGAGAGAGAAACAAACAGCACCTATGGATGGGATATCATTGACCCAAGTTACTGTGGAGGAGAGAGGGGCTGTGATGATCTTTGGTTTTTTTAGAACTGCCACTGGAGACTTCCACAAAGAAAATGCTCCATTGTGCTTCTCCCAAACAGATGTAAACACCTCAAATTTATCTGACAGATTGCTTTGACTGTGATTTGATAGCAAGAGGCTCCCCAGCCCCTGCACCTCCCATACAAAGCTCCGATGCATCCCTGCCTCCATTATCAGTCACGGGAACAGAAGAATATTTTAAGAGGAGCAAGATCGGACTTTATCAAAATTAAATCATCTGATTTTTGAAAGACACATTAAAAAATAAATAGGCAAGTGACAGACTGGGAGAAATGTTTACAGTACATATATTTGAGTCCCAGAATATGTTTTACACATAAAACAAAATTTCAGTGTTAAAAAGACAACCAAGGAATAAACAACAATGACAATAACACAATTTTAAAAAGACCTCAAGAAACACATTATAGAAGAAAATGGCAAACAGGTAAATAAGCACATGCAAAGTGTTCAACATTCTCAGGGAAGTGCAATTAAATCGATAATGAGAGAGCACGACACATTCAACTGAATGTTGGTGTAAAACCAGAACTCTCTTACATTGCCAGGGGGATTGTAAAAACACAATCATTTGAGAAAAAAATATGGTAATTTCTTACAAAATTACAAATACAACCTCTTTATAACTAAACATTTCTACTGCTAAGTATTTATCAATAAAAAATGAAATCGTATGCCAATACAAAGACTTTTACAAGAGCATTCCTAGGAAATTCACTCATAATCACCAAAACAAACAAACAAACAAACAAAAAACAAAAAAAAGCAAAAAAACAAAACAAAAAAAAACCCATCACCACCACAACAAAAACTCAAATATCCATAACTAGGTACAGATAAACAAATTGTGCATAAACATAAAATGGACTACTACTCAGGAATAAAAGGAACAAATTACTGATTTGTGCTAACATGTATAAATCCCAAGGCATTAAGCTGTATAAAAGAAGATATGGGCAGAGGAGTTCACACTTCATGATTCTATTTATATGAAGTTTAAAACTGACAAAGCTGTTACACTGTGAAAGAAAGATGAGAAGTTGCTTCTCTGACTTGGTAAAAACTGGGAAATTATTGAATGGGAACTGAGACAGAGCTGTGTCTATATGTTAATACAGTGTGCTTTACATGGATATATGCATTTGTCAAAACCTATAGTACTTATATTTAACATCTGTTCATTTCAATGTATGTACGTTACACCTCAAAACAAGAAAAGCCCTGGAAGGTATTTCAATCTGATATGCTTGGCGTTTCAAGAAAAGTGCTCCTGAAGGAGATGTTGGGATAAAAACACACCTTTCTGCTCTGTTTTTGTGGTCTTCTTCAAGCTCCAAACTGCCACTTATATACCATATCTCATCTATACTTTCTTCAGGGATATTTCTCAGGCAATTTTCCCTGATCCTTTGTTGTTGTTTGGTGTTTGTTTTTGTTTTTGTTCTTGTTTTTGTTTTGCTTGTTTGTTTTGCTTTTTTTACTGGTTTTTAGGTTTTACCATCAACCTAAAACATACTCTAATTTCTCTTACCCTAAAGGAGAAAAAAAAAAAAAAAAACAAAAACCTTCCTTCATATCTTACTTGCCATCACATTTCCCATGCTAAACTCTGAAGCTAATCATCCTATAGAATTGGAAATGAGAATATCATATTCTCCACTGATAAAGAAAATATCTTTGAATTGTTTTTGATTTTTTCCCTCACATCCTATATCAAATTCTTTGACAGATCCTCTTGTCTCAACTTTGAAAATACATCCAATTTCCCTCAATGATTTCCTACCGCCATGTACCCCAAACATAGTGAGCCAAGGTAATATTATTATTCCCCTGACCTCCTAACTATCTTCTCTGCTGCCAGCCTTCTCCCCTTCTGTCTGTTGTCAGTATAGTAGCAAGGATAATCACATTAACATATCACTCCTCTGTTCCAAATTTTGAATGTAGAGCTGACAATATTTTAATAACCTAAAAGGCTTTCTCCATCTGATATTTTTTTTCACTCTGAATATTTCTTCTACTACACCATGTCTTATGGCCTCCCTTGCTTTCCCTTGGGCAGTAGTTTTCAGGGCTTTTCGCCCTTCCTTCCTTCAAGACTCTGATCATATATCTCCATCTCAGTGATGAGTCCCAGTAAATTATTTACAGTTTCTTTATTTTTTATTTATTTTTTAGTAAATTATTTACAGTTTCATGTCATACATGGAGGGGGGCTGTCGCATCTCCTTTCTCTGCTTTATTTTCCTCCATAGCATTCATCACATTTTAACGTAATGCATATTTTATATTATTGTCGCAACCTTCCCAGTAAACTATAAGCTGCATGAAGGCAAGTATCTCTGTTCTGTCTTTAGCATTTAGAATCATGCCTCCCATATAATAAATACTGAGTCAATAAACAAATTTTGAAAATTGCTGGTAGTCTTTTGGTACATCTAAGATTGACACCTAGTTCTATCCTTGCAATTTGAAGTTATATTCATGTTTTCTGAGTTCTTTTGAACCTACAACAAAATATAGACTATGTTTACACATGATTAAACATTTCCAGTGAAAACTCTAAACATTAAAAATACTTCAAGAACATTACCATCAATGAATATTTACAACTGCCTGCTTATATATATGCATAATTATGCATATATGTATATATAAGATGTATACATGATAATATATATATATATATATATTTCAATCATCTCATTACAGTTGGTGGTCATAGCATCAGAGGAAATTCTTTCTTTTATCTCTAACTCCTTGTAATGAAATATGAAGTAATTTTTTATTGCAAATTGAATAATATTTTAAGAAATGAAATCAGTCCACCATCAGGGAAAACGTGGCAGAAAAGTTGAAATATTTATGATCTCTTTTACAGCCAAGCATCTCAGCAGCATAAGCAGAGTATGTAGCTGTGTTAAAGGCAGAAAAATATTATATCTGAGTGCCTGAGTCACCTGAGAGGTAAACGCTGAGAATTTCCTCTTTTTCCTGGAAAGTTTGAAAGAATAATACAATAAAATCAGGATTGGTATGTATTGTCTTCTGGCTCAATTATTACTTTGGCCTCTTTAATCGTAATGCTGTGCTTCCAATATGTTGAGTCATGTTTGTGTAATAACTATTCATTTGAAGAAAATGAGTAAGCACAGTGGTGTTTTTAGATAGGCTGGGTTTCTTATTCTTACTATACTTTTTTTCTACATGCTTAAATTATTAGTTAAATGGGTTATAGAGGTGAGCATCAAGTTTATTTGATGAACTACATGTCAAAAAATTAGGAACCCACAATAAACTGAAATACTGAAGCGAGGATTCAAAATATCAGCCTGAAGGTCCAAAGATACCTATAACCTTTGTTACTCAATGCATCTTAGAAGTGACAAGGAACAACAACAATGTAAGTCATTTATGCTGTAGTATTTTGCATAATTTATTTGGATTTTTTGAAAGTTAAACCTCCAACCCTTCCTACATTTTTTTAACACCATCATTTACCACTACAAAATCTAAAATCCTTCTTTCTGGGCTTATTTATACTCTTTAAATGTTTATTTATGATGAAATGTTATCATCAGACATCAAGCTGTCTGTAAGCCATTATGCAGTCCGTTACTACTCTTGATCCTGAGTACAATTATAGTGCATATCTTAAACTTTGTTTCAGAAAATTTACAACATATAAAATTGGCATCTGACTGACTATCAAATTGTTCAAATACTGATAACTTGGGGCGCCTGGGTGGCTCAGCTGGTTGAGTGTCCCTCTCTTGGCTCTGGCTCAGGTCATGATCTCATGGTTTGTGAGTTCGAGCCCCACATCAGGCTCTGTGTTGACAGTGCGGAGCCTGCTTGGGATTCTCTCCTCCAACTCTCCCTCTGCCCCTACTGCCCTCTGTCTGTCTCTCTCTCAAAAGTAAATAAATAAACTTAAAAAAAAAAATAATGAGAACTCTTACTTATCCTAGGTGTCAAAGAAGTAAGGAACAAATAAAGTTTTCTGATTTCTTAGTTTTATACCTTGAATGAGTCTTGTGACCACAGTAAAACATTGGATTGTGAGTACAACAGTGACACTGCACAACCTTGTTCTGACAGTGTTCCGCAAGATGAGCAAATATTTCTAATAAATTTTAACTTGATAAACGAGTGATGCTTTGCTACAGGAGTAGTATGTGACGCGGAACTTCACATGATCACGATTGAACCCATGGTTCTTCTCTCTCTCTCTTGCTGCGGGATTGTGGGTGATGGTTTCCCATGCTCGGTTGCTCAGTCTCAGGCTGCAGTGTTTGGAAGAAATCAGTGATTTTTCAGGACATTGGAAGGTGCCCACAACTGGCACTATTGTATTTTTTGTCACTTTAAAGCACCTGGGGACAGTCCTTTGCTTTTCCATACAAGAATAAGTTTAGGAATGCTTTGCTTCATTCTAGGTCAGGCTGCCTGCAGATAGAGACCTTTTCCTCTGCTGCCTTATTGCCAGTTATATCAGATACAGTATATGACAAGAGTTGATTAATACTGTACTATAGTCAATGTCCATGAGAGCCTATATAATGGTCCCTGTGCAGAAAAAGATTCCATTGAGCCAATAGATAGCAGTGATTCCATTATTGATAGAGAGCATCATCCTACACAGTAACCCTCCTCTCTTTTGTCTCCCTCACACTAGCCACGAAGGTTTTCAAGGGTAAGTGGAGGTTAATTTGTTGATTTATTTATATTTTGTATCTTCTTTATTATTTTGAATGATATTACATTACTGTAATAATTTTATGAATATATTTTGGATTGTGGAACAAATCACCTGAGTTTCCATTATCTTTTTTTAAAGCATTGTTACTTTATTTTTTAAAATTTTTTAACAATCTTTATTTATTTTTGAGAGAGAAAGAGAGACAGAGTGTGAGCAGGGGAGGAACAGAGAGAGAAAGAGACACAGAATCCAAACCAGGCTCCAGGCTCTGAGCTGTCAGCATAGAGCCTGACGTGGGGCTAAACCCACAAACTGCGAGATGGTGACCTGAGCTGAAGTCAGACACTCAACCGACTGAGCCACCCAGGCACCCCTCCATTATATCTTATGTAGAAATTTGCTTTGAATTACAAACGCTTTGGATTAAAAGCATGTTTCTGGAATTAATTATGCTCAAAAACCAAGGTTTTACTATATTTGTACATTTTAAGAATTGTTTTTTTTCATAAAGAATTTTTTTTACCCTAAGTTAAGATGGGCAGCTAAATAATCACAAATTATGATGGTGTGTTAGTACCATGCCAATATATGACATGATAGAGATGTACAAGATAAGTCATCTGAGTGCCACACACATTCTTCCTTGTTCCCCATGATGGTTAATTTTATGTTCAACTTAGCTGTGAATGCTCAATTATTTGATTAAACATTATTCTGGATGTTTCTGTGAAGATTATTTTTAGATAAGATTAACATTTAAAATTTTATTTATTTTTAAGAGAGAGATGATTTTAACATTTAAACCAATGGATTTTTACTAAAGTAAATTATCCTCCAGAATGTGGGTGAGAGTCATTTGAAAGCCTTAGTATAATAAAGATTCACTTCTCTCATGCAGGAAGGAATTGTGCCAGTAGACTGGCTTTGGACTCAAAAGTCAATTCTGAGTCTCTAGCAGCTGGCCTACCTTCGCTCTCATTCTCCCTCCCTTGATCTCTCTCAATCTGTGTGTGTGTGTGTGTGTGTGTGTGTGTGTGTGTGTGTCTATTATCTCTAGGTTTGTCTCTCTGGCCATATATACATATCAGTATAGACAGACACACACACACACACACACGCACACACACAAACACACACACATCCAGTGAGTTATATGTTCGTGTCGATTGTTAAACTTTCTTTTTCATACTGTGTGCCCCTGGTTCCAATATATATTATGAGAAATCCTACATAAGTCAATCAGAGACTCTATGAAGTTTTGATCAGTATCAAAGTACAAGGCATTGTAGGAAAGGAAGGAAAACTCATACCCATGAGATTATGTGCTTATCTGGTCAAAATGAGTCACTGTCCTGTCCCTACTGAAAGGGTGAAAGGAGTCTGATATAATTAGTTTGTCTCCAAGTATCTGATTGGTCTTTGCAAGAAATCAAGAGCTCAATATCCACCTCTGTTGCTAATGAATCAAATACTAATCAGGAGCAATAGCTAGGTCAGCTTTAGTAAATAGCAGCCCATGTTGTTGGGCCCACAGATAGTCTCCACCTCTGTCACAATGGATATTCGGTTAAACAGTGCATCTCACAAGTAATGGGGTGATAAAGGACAAAAGCTTGTTGACACTGGCTAAGTTATCTTGTACTTGATTGTTTAGTGCCTTTTCTGCAATAAATGATCTTTAGTGGGCATTAATGTTCGATGCAGAGATTTTTTTTATTCATTTATACATAATCTCAAATGTCTATTTGCATGATTTTTCCTTTCCTTAATCTTCAAATCTCCTTTTAGGCTATTAACTAACCAACAAAGCCATTTTGCAAGCCCATAAACTCATGTATACCCTTAGCTCAAGCCAGTTCTCTCTCCGTAAAATGTGGATGATCCAGTACAGCATCCAAAAATGACAACCAGCAGGAAGAACTTCTCTTACCTTTGTGTTTTAGGGCCACTACTGAGTGTATCGGTAATGCAGCAGCAGTTTATATTTAGTGTGCTTCCCTGTACTGGTCAAATGCACCTGTGAATGAAACATGATTTTCTCCCTCCTTTGCTGTTTCTCATAAGGAGCTTCCATTAGGCGACAGGTGTGAATTGAAGGAAAGATATCAGTATAGCTATGGTAGGAGCCATGGAGTTCATTCATTATGATTCTTTGTGATTTCTGGACCTGCTCAAGTCACTTCCTGTAAGTACAATGCGATATTAATCATATATTGCTTGTGGGCCTTCCCAATCTTACAATCAGGTGGATATGACATTACCAGTTCATAACAAGTGGTCCTGGATACATGGTTAATTATGGTCTTATTCCAGGACATTAGGGACCTGTGATGTAAATGTTCTACTGGGGCTTGTCAGACACTCTACATCGTGTTCTTTTTAAAATTTAGATACTAATAATTGAATGCTCACTTATATGGATCAAGTGGTAGGGCTGCCTATACTGTAGCCTTGATCTGCTTTTGAAAGTTTCTCGCTCTGGGCACTTTCCATGTCATCCTTCCATATCACATGATTGAGCTGCATTCTGAAGCATGACATAGACATGTTGCTTCTCAGACAGGAAGAGTCCTACCTTTCTTACTGGTAAAAGGCAAGATGCAATTATTTATATTTTACCATGTACAAATCCCATCATGACTCAAATTGCTAGATATTGGAATGTTATCCATGTAGCTGGATTCTGAACCTTTGTAGGGCTTTTCTCCCACTTGCCTGAACAAATTTATCTTATTAAGGTTTCCAAAGTATTTTCCACTTGTCAGTCATCGCATTTGATTAACATGATTTCATTACTATAGTGGACCAATATAATGTGTGTAATGTCCAGATGGCCCAGTAACCTTTGAAATATATTATGACAGAGAGCAAGAATATTAATATGACATAATTGTGAATGCCATTAACATTAACATGGCAATAATAATGCCATTAATATTAACATGGCATTATTATGAAAGCTTGTGGAATTACTGTGAATTAATATGGTTTATGTGAATGAAATTGGCTTCTGATTCACTTTCATGATGCACATGGGAAGTAATACATTCATAAGATTAATAGCTGCTTATTACATACACAAATTAGCACTAAACTTTCCTAGTGAAGTTATCATATTAGGTACAGCAGGTGGGGGGGCTACTACTTGGGTATTTTTTTCAGTAAGTCATTGATACTTTGTATAGTCCACCTAATTTTTATAAGGACTAACCAACAAATTAAATAGAGATAAAATAGAGAATGCCATTTCTGTATCCTTTAATGTCTTTGAAGGTGGACCATTATCTACCATTTCACTGGAATGTAAAGTATTTTTAAAAAGACTTTATATTCTAAAGATGTTTTAGGTTTACAGAAAAACTGAGACAGGTACAGAGATCTCCCATATACTTCTTACCTCCACATATATATAACTTTCCCTATTGTCAAAATTATTTTTTACCAAATATAAAGCACTATTAACACATCTTAATAACTGAAAGTCCATAGTTTACCTTAGGGTTCACTCTTGGCGCTGTATATTCTATGGAAATGTTTGAAAGACATACAATACATATGTCCATCATTACATTGTCATACAGAGTATTTTTACTACCCTATTCATCTCTTCACCCCCCCATCCCAACCCCTGAAATCACTGATCTTTTTACGATATTCATACTCTTGTCTTTTCAAGATGTCATATGCATATAGTTAGAATCATTGAAGTTGTAGGCTTTTCATTTTGGCTTCTTTAAGTTAGTAATGTGCATTTAAGTTTCTTCCATATCTTTTCACGGCTTAATGGCTTATTTCCTTTTATCACTGAGTATTCCATTGTCTGGATGGACCACAGATTATTTATCCTTTCACCTACTGAAGGACATCTTGGTTGCTTTCAAGTTTTTAAAATTATTAATCAAGCTTCTGGAAACATCTGTGTGCAGACTTTTGTGTGGACACAAATTTTAAATTCTTTTGGATTAGTACCAAGAACAATTGCTGGATTGTATAGTAAGAGTATGTTCCATTTTATAAGGTATCACCCAACAATCTTCCAAAGTGACTGTATGATTTTGCAGTGACTGAGAGTTGCTGTTGATCCATATCCTCACCAGCATGTGGTGTTGTCAGAGTTCTAGATTCTGGCTCCTCCATAGGTGAGTAGTGGTATCTCATTGTTACCTGAATTTGGATTTCCCTAATTATGTATGATATGGAACATTTTCTTATATGCTTATTTGTCATCTTCTTTGGTGAGATGTCCTCTAAGGTCTTGGGTCCATTTTTTATTAGATTTTTTTGTTTTCTGATTGTAGAGTTTTAAGTGTTCTTATAACTAAATTCCTTTATCAGATCAAGTAATTTCTCTCAGTCTATAGCTTGTCTTCTAACTCTCTTGCAATTGTCTTTTCCAGAACAAAAACGTTGTTTATTTGTTTGTTTGTGTTTGTTTTTGGTGTGTGTGTGCATGTGCGTGTGCGTGTGCGTGTGCGTGTGTGTGTGTGTATTTTAAGGAAGTCTGGCTATCAATTATATTTTACATGAATTGTATCTTTGGTGCTATATCTAAAAAGCCATCATCATACCCAAAGTCATTGAGATTTCCCCTATGTTAACGTCTAGGAGTTTATGGTTTTGTGTTATATATTTAGGTTTGTCATCCCTTTTGAGTTAATTTTGTGAACAGTGTAAGTTCTAGGTCATATTTTTACATGTGTATGCGCATGTGTTCTGGTGTCATATTGTTGCTCCATTGTATTCCTTTTTATCTTTTGTCAGAGATGATTTAACTATATTTCTGGGGCTCCTTATTGTTTTTTATTGATCTATTTGTCTGTCTTTCACCAATACCACACTGTGTTGGTTACTGTAACTGTGTAGTAAGTCTTAATGTCAGGTAGTGTAAGTCCTTCAACGTTGTTCTTCCTCTTCAATATTATGTTGGCTATTCTGAGTCTTTTGCCTTTCCGTATAAACTTTAGAATCAGTTTGTTGATACTCATAAAATACCTGATGTAAAACAAAACGTATTTTTTTATCATACAATCCAGCAACTATACTCCTTGGTATTTACCTATAGAAGTTAAAACCTTATGTCCACACAAAAACCTGCACACAGATGTTTATAGTAGCTTTACTCATTCATATTTGCCAAAGCTTGGAAACAATCAAGATCCTTCAATAGGTGAGTAGATAAAGTGTGATACACCCAGACAACAGGATATTACTCATCATTAAAAGGAAATGAGTTATCAAGCCATGAAAAGACATGGAGAAATTGTGTCTATTACTAATTTAAAGAAGTCAATATAAAAAGTCCACAAACTGTTAAGATTCCAATTATATGACATTCTAGAAATGGCAAAATATGGATATAGTAAAAAGATAAGTGGTTGCTAGAGATAGGGGAGGAGAGGAATAAATTAGTGGAACACAGGATTTTTCAGAGCAGTGAAAATACTGTGTATGATGCCATAATGTAGGATACATGTCATGCTACCTTCATATGAACACATAGAATGCACAAAACCAAGAGTGAACAGACAAATATGGACTTCGGGTGATTCTGATAGGTCACGGTAGGTTCATTAATTATAACAAATGTACCACTCTGGTGGCGGATGTTGTTAATGGGGGAAATTATGCATGTTTTTTGACAGGGGGCATATGGGAAAATCCCTGTACCTTCCCTTCAAATTTACATGAACCTAAAATTTCTCTAAAAAAATAATCTTAATAAAATGCAATTCATCGGTCTTTCTTGGACTTTTGTTTGATGATTTATCTCTGGTAATTTTTTTTTATTTTGCTTATGTTTATTTATTTTTGAGAGAGACAGAGACAGAATATGAGTGGGTTAGGGGCAGAGAGAGAGGGAGACACAGAAGCAGAAACAGGCTCCAGGCTCTGAGTTGTCAGCACAGAGCCCGAGGCGGGTCTCAAACTCAGAGCTGTGAGATCATGACCTGAGGCGAAGTGGGATGCTCAACCGACTGAGCCACCCAGGCGCCCCTGATTTATCTCTAGTAACTTTTTAACACCCTGAATTGGTTATTTGGAAAGTATTGCCTCACTTAAGCATGCTGATCTTGCAAACAGAGACACATCTTATAGAATAATATACAAAATTATATTGAAATCCTTAAGGAGTTAAAATATAAATATTTTTGGGAGTTTGGGTGGCTCAGTCGGTTAAGAATCCGTCATTGGCACAGGTCTTGATCTCACGGTTCATGAGTTCAAGCCCCGTATTGGGCTTTGTGCTACCAGTTCAGACCCCGGAGCCTGCTTCAGATTCTGTGTCTCCTTCTCTATCTGTCCTTCTCCCACTTGGCTCTGTCTCTCTCAGAAAAAAATAAACATTTAAAAAAAATTTAATATGTAAACATGTTGATGGGAGATATGATTTTCTCAAAATTCTGATACTTACTTGAAAACTTTAAAATTATCATTAACTTCCAACACTATGATTTCCTTTCCTCAACGTGACAGGAGCACTTCTTTGAATTTTAAAAAATAAACTCTGTAAATACTCAAAGAGGAATAACCATAGTTTGTCTATCAATCATACTTTCAAATAAATATGGTTTTCCATGAAAAAATTGCTACTTCAACACACATTTCAAACAATCCAGAATGAGCCTGGGATCAGTGATAATGTCATTTGTGTAACGAAGTTGAGTAATGGCATCTATTCTCCAGAATCATGGGTTCCATACACAGTTTTTAATAAGCTATAATTGATACAATCAGTTGTTTATTATAAAAAGAGAGTGAGGGAGACTGGGTGACTCAGTCGGTTGGGCGTTCGACTTCAGGTCATGATTTCTGGTTAGTGAGTCTGAATGCTGCGTCGGGCTCTGAGCTGACAGCTCAGAGCCTGGAGCCTGCTTCGGATTCTGTGTCTCCCTCTGTCTCTCTGCTCCTCCCCTGCTCATGCTCTGTCTCTGTCTGTCTCTGGGGCACCTGGATGGCCCCGTGGGCTGAGTGTCTCACTTCTGCTCAGGTCATGATCTCACAGTTCATGAGTTCAAGCCCTGCATCCGGCTCTGTGTTGGCCGTGCAAAGCCTACTTGCAATTCTTTCTCTCTGCTTCTCTCTCTGCCTCTCCCCCATTTGTGCTCTCTTTCTCTCAGAAATAAATAAATAAATAAATAAATAAATAAATAAATAATTTTCAAAAACAAACAAAAAAATAAAGTCATATAAAATAAAAGAATACTAATAGCAACAAAGAAATGTTGTTGTTTTTTGTTTGTTTGTTTTGATTTTGTAGAGATCACAGCAGGAAATGGAGGCAGGGATCCCAGATGCCTTAATGAAGTCATCCAGGGGATCATGACCTGATGGCTCCTGAACTGAGCTGTGTCACCTTCTAGAAAAGGAAAAAATTCAGCTCTCTTCTCCCCACCTCTCCCCCTCTGAACGTGAAAATCAAGGCAATGCTTTATTGACCTATATACTTTGCCCAGCATATAACATAAGACAAACACAAATGCCTTTGTTTTTTTAAACACGGGCTTAATGTTAGTATAATGTTCGATTTTATGATCTCTTCTTTGACTTGTATTGCTTTCTTGTCTTTATTTTGTCTTTTGATCAACTCTTTACCTTAGTTCTTTCCTTAAATCAAATACCTCATTCCTTATATTCTGGGGGGAAATCCAAAGGATATATACCTGAATGATTTTTCTGCTCAACTTAAAATGGGACTTACATGAGGGAGAGAGACTTTATAGTCTGGTACCGTGATTAAGAAGAGTTGGGGGGCGCCTGGGTGGCGCAGTCGGTTAAGCGTCCGACTTCAACCAGGTCACGATCTCACGGTCCGGGAGTTCGAGCCCCGCGTCGGGCTCTGGGCTGATGGCTCAGAGCCTGGAGCCTGTTTCCGATTCTGTGTCTCCCTCTCTCTCTGCCCCTCCCCCGTTCATGCTCTGTCTCTCTCTGTCCCAAAAATAAATAAGCGTTGAAAAAAAAAAAATTAAAAAAAAAAAAAAAAAAAAAGAAAAGAAGAGTTGGGATGATGGGGCGCCTGGGTGGCTCAGTCGGTTTGAGCGTCCGGACTTAGGCTCAGGTCATTATCTCACAGTTCATGGGTTTGAGCCCCTCATCGGGCTCTCTGCTGACAGCTCAGAGCCTGGAACCTGTTTCAGATTCTGTGTCTCCCTCTCTCTCTCTGCCCCTCCCCCACTTGTGCTCTGTCTCCCTCTGTCTCAAAACTAAATAAACATTAAAAAACATTTTTCAAAAAGAAGAGTTGGGATGATGCATCCATACCATTTCTCTTACATTTTCTGCTATTTAGAGACACAAGCTCAAATGCACAAACGCTATTTCAAAATATTTTATCGTTAGTACTTTTTTCCAACTTACATATATTACTTGGGTTGTTCCAAGATTACAATTCTATTTGCTATCTCATTTTTTATTCTTTTGTGTACAGTTCCCATTTTTTTACTATCCGGTAACTTTGTTTCCTTAACGTGTGTTTTTATCGTGCATCAACAAAATTAAATATATATCGAAAATTAAAGTTTCAAGTCTTACGTTGATTATTTTCTGAAGAGAATTTTAACAATAATTCTTGCCTAAGCCAATGCCAGAACATAAATAAACACGTTCGTCCTTTTCCAACAAGATTATAAAACATATGTTAAAGATGGCAGGGGCCCATCAGGCCTCTCCTGTGCCTATTTTGTAAAACAATTTCCCCAAAACAACATGCTTTCATTCTAGTGAGTCTTCAGTTTTATTTACAGGTCACAGGGATAGAAATGCAAATTTCTTTGCAAATAAGAGTTTTTCGGGAGACTCACTCTTAAACAATCTGACTCCTTCGATGCTTTGCAAACTCTTAAATCCTCGGAGTTACCTGAAGCAAAATTATGAGTTATTGCTGTCTTTCACTGAGAATTCTAGGTTAGCAAAGGCCTAAGGCAGGGAGGAGTTTGAATAGCAGGAGTTTTGCTGGCCTATGATTCAGCATGTGTTCTTGGCTGTTTCTTTGTTGTCGGCTACAGAAAATGGGATGGATCTGTTATGTATCGATGGTGATGCTCTCTAGAGATTCTGACAGGGGTGAGGAAATAAATGGTTTGAGGTGGGTACATAAAAGTGGCTCTCATGTTGGCATAACTGTTTTATGGTTTTAACAGAGAACTATCTCTATCCAGTTAATAATCCCATTTTATCTTGAGCTTCCTGCATTGTTAAACTAAACATAAAGAGCCTTTAAGAACAAAGCCGTGCATAGGTTTTGACTGTGCCTTTTATGTGAGTAGAACTCCTTCTGGTAGGTTGGGAATTCATTAGGTAAATTGGCACTGCAATTGGTTGTGTTTCTATTGAAGAAGAAAACACTGGCATGAAAATTCTGTGAAATATTGATGTTTTTTTTTTCTTTTTTGAAAGTTTTTCAAGTAAAGCTGTGAGGCAGCATAAATTAAAGGTGCATTCTTTCCTCCAAATATTGAATCCTTTGAATTTAAGGTTTGCTTTCAGGCAATTGAAATTTTTCTAACAAGTTGAAAGCAAAGGGATTTATTACTGAGTATTAGGAAGATACAAAATTATTGGAAGTATATTACAAAAGATTCTGGCCACACTCTTAGGAATGATTTCACCTTCCAAATTAATCTGTCTCTGCCATGATCACAGGCTCCATTGGAGAAACAAACCAACAACTTAGAAACACAGCAGAGATGACATAGTCACATTCCTTCTGTCCTGATTTGGGTCCGTACAAGGGATATCTCTGGTTCCACACCCCTCTTCCCTTAATTTGGTTCTGGATCTACTTCATGTAAGTTTATCTGATGAACCAATCCTAAAGTACACCCAAAGACTAGCCATAAGTACATCTGATAAACAGAGTTTTAGAACCTCTCCAAATATGAATGAGCACTGGAAAGAAATTCAATCACTCTGAAGCATCAATACATGTTACATATCTGTCACATCTGTAAAAAATACTTTTATAAAGTTTACTATAAGTTGAAATTATGTATATCAGACCCCAGTTTCCATTTACAATTAAAGATGTGCTCCTGTGGAGAACATAAAAAAAATCAGTATCAAATTTTTACTATATGGGGCAGAAAAATCACTGGTGCCCTAATTTCCTTAAAGCTTTATTTTTGAGTGAAGGTGATTATCTTTGTTTTTTATGTAGCATACGGAACCAAGAAAAAAAATCACTGCTCTAAATTTTTTTGTTAAATTTACTTTAAACTCACCTAATGGTGTTAAAGTTATCACAGAAATAGTAATTGCAGCCTAGGAATTTCATTAAGCAAGATACATTTCATTTGTAAGGAAAAGAACAATAGATGTTATTATACTCTAATATTCTTTTCTTCATCTGTGGGTGGGTCCTCAAGACCTACCTCAGTCTCCATAATTTGCTAGAAGGACTTACCAGGCTTAACAAAGCTATTATACCCATGGTTATGGTTTATCACCCCAAAGGATATAGTTTAAAATCAGCATAGTAAAAAAGTGCATGGGGTTAAAGTCCAGATGAAACAGTACAAGCTTTCAGGTGACACCAACCTGTGGAGTCATACACATAAGCACCTAATTCTCCCAGCAATAATGCATGATGATATATGCGAGATATTGCTATGTAATTGACTTCAGATTCTCAGACTCCAGCCACCTTTGCCCCAAACCAAACACTGGCATTCACCATAAATCACATTTGTAAAGATAAACTATCTGGTCAAATTAGCAGAGCATGACCCAAGGCTACAGACATACAAAAAAATAGTTTTTTCAAAGAAAGTATAGTAAGAGCTCTGAGGTTATTTCCCAGGAGCTGGCCAAAGGCCAGTTCTGAAGACAGACTTTTTTGGAATATAAGGTTTTAGCAACCCAGGTCTGCTAAGTTCACTCTTTCTTGCCTACCATCTTCAATGTGTGTGTGTGTGTGTGTGTGTGTGTGTGTGTGTGTGTGTGTGATTGAGTGTGTGATTGCATGTTTCCAATAAATCTGATGAAATGTTCCTGATTCAGAAGGTAAACTACCTTTTTGGAGCCATGGAACTCATCAACACTCTACTTTCTTTATTTTTTTACTTTTTTTAAATTAAAAAAAATAATGTTTATTCATTATTGAGAGACAGAAAGAGACAGAGCATGAGTGTAGGAGGGGCAAAGAGAGGGGGAGACACAGAATCCGAAGCAGGCTCCAGGCTATGGGCTGTCGGCCCAGAGCCTGACGCGGGGCTCCAACTCACAAACCACGAGATCATGACCTGAGCCAAAGTTGGATGCTTAACCGACTGAGCCACCCAGGCGCCCTTCCACTTTCTTTATATAAAGAAGTAGTCCATTTACATTTATTCTAGATTTTTATTTGCTTTCTTTAAACTTACATTTTCCCATGATTGCATTTTTTTCTGGAAGATGACTTATTACTTATTTTTCCCTGGGAAGATTCTTTTGCTTACAATTTCCAGTCTTAGAGACACAGCTATCAGCACTCTGAGAGTACAGTATTATAGAAGGAGCACTGAGACCCTGAAACAGGCTGTCCTGAGTGTGCCAAGATCTTCATATCAAAATGAGTAGCAAACACTTCTTTCTCTAGGAATGCACCATTCATACAGGAATAAGTGATGGCTGAGTTTGAAACACGTAGATATATAGATGTTATGGAATTTCTAAGCACTAAATTCATACAATGGAGTTAAGAAACAGTATCCTTGTCTGTTCATAAAAACAAAGGATTTGCTTTTGTTATTGTCTTGACCTGAACTAGCTGATTAATACCCACAAACTGATCCTTGAGAAAATAAAACATGAGCTTGACAATCTGAAATAAGATGAGCATATAGACATGTTTATAGCTAAATGGCAGGAGGTAATTTAAGGAAGTTATATCAAAATAATATACACAAAGAAAAAGAATTGGAAAATATCAGAGCTTCAAATGATTTCTATCCCCCGAAAAGAAGTGTTAACAACAAAGTGCTAAGAGACAAATTTACCCAAAATTAATGTGTTGCCCATCTAATACTTGTGGTTGTTTGGTAATCCAAGTTTCTGAGTAAAATACTATGTGAATTTTGACGGAAAATGGGATAAACATTGGGACTTAAATACATGTTCTAAAATGTGAATATTTGTAGATTGATATTCTATTCATTGAAATACCATCAATGCAATGCATGAAAAACCTAAATGTCCTTTAGGACATATGTAAGTTTCCAACATGCTGCTGTAAACCCCCCAAAACAACAACAACAACAACAACAACAACAAAGCAAAACAAACAAACAGAAAACCAAAAACTTACAAAATTAGTGGCTTACAAAAATGCTTTATTTTAAGTTCTGGAGATCAGAAGTTCATAAAGCCTATAACTGGACTAATTGAGGTGTGGGCAGGTACACATTCCTTTGGAGGGTATGGGGGAAAATTATTTTTCCAGTTTCTTGAGGCTGCCCACATTCCTTGGCTCATGGCTCATCTTCTTCCTGTATTTCAAAGCCAACAATGTTTAGCCAAGTCCTGCTTATGTGACAATCTCTGATTCTACCTCTGCTACTTTGTTTTTTGTTTGTTTTGTTTTGTTTTGTTTTTGTTTTTTTCTTTTTTTTGGATTTTAAAGTTATCTCTATACCCAATATGGGTCTCTAACTCACAGCCTAAAGAGAGATCAAGAGTCACAAGCTCTATTGACTGAGTCAGCTAGGTCCCCCCTACCTCTTCCACTTTTGAGGATCACTGTGATAACACTGGTCTAATTCAAGTAGTATAGGTTAATCTCCCCCATTTTAAGGTCAACTGATGAGCACCATTAATTTTACCTACAACCTTAAGTCATTTCTTTTTGTCATATGAACTAACACATCCACAGATTAGAAACATCTAAACCACTTTGGAGACCATTATTTGTAGACATTTCAGGGTAATGTGTCTCTGTCTACCACTGGGTAATATTTACATGCTATAAAATTGAATTTGAGAGGTGCATGGGTGGCTCAGTTAGTTAAGCATCTGGCTCTTGATTTCAGCTCAAGTCATGATCTCACAGTTTGTGTGTTTGAGCCCCACATCAGGCTCTGTGCTGACAATGTGGAGCTTGCTTGGAACTCTCTCTCTGCTCTCCCTGCTCATTCTCTCTCTCTCTTTCTCTCTCTCTCTCTCTCTCTCTCTCTTTCTCTCTCAAAATAAATAAATAAACAGGGGTGCTGGGTGGTTCTGTCAGTTAAGTGCCCGACTTCAGTTCAGGTATGATCTCACCCTTCATGGGTTTGAGCCCCACTTTGGGCTATGCCCTGGCAGCTCAGAGCCTGGAGCCTGTTTTGGGTTCTCTCTCTCTCTCTCTCTCTCTCTCTGTCCCTCCTACTTTCTTTGTCCCTCCCCCACTTGTACTCTGTCTCTGTCTTTCTCAAAAATAAACATCAAAATGTTTTAAAAAATAAAATAAATAAACATTTTTTTTTAAATTGAGTTTGAAATTTACCCAATAATATTTTAAGAACCTAAAATATATTCTCTAATGTTGAGATACAAAGAAAAGACATTTTAAATTCATCATGAGACAAATTTTTTTAAGAAGTCAAGATTTTTAATTTCTCAGAAGAGTTTGAGTGGAAGTTAAGAAGATCTGATTGTTCCTTTCTCTGTAGAAATATTAGCACAGATATATTGACATAAATGAAAGGCAGGTGTCATTGTTATTCGTAATTCTTTGATTAGTGTATAATTGCCCTATGATAATTGAGTAAATAATAAAAGCATGAGGCTATCAAACTAGTAGTAGTCTTACAAACAAAAAAAAAACACAAAAATAAATAAAAGTATCTGATTATCTAATTACCGCGATTCAATATTCTTTTTGTAATCATTACTGTTAATACTTCACTTCTATCTGTGCCTATTAATAATTTAAGGGGAAAATTTTTATTAAGGAAGGATGGAACTAAATTTCAATTTCTTTACCTCTATGCATTTATGAGTTCTGACAGTTTGTCAACCCCATTTATGCTGAAGGTACACAATGCTAATATTTGTCATGACATGTACAGAAGAAAAGTGCTTAGTGCTACATTTTCCATATAATTTTAATATCATTTTTCAAATGGAAGAAAATTTGCAAGTTACGTGTCTAACAGTATAATCTCAATATTTTTAAAAGACATCCTAATTTTCCAAAATTGGATGTATTTAATTAATTATGTCCAATGGGGCGAGGCTAGAGGAGATATTTTTACATGTAAATGCAATCAAAAAAGTGTATAAAATAGTGAGACTCTATACCGAAAAATGTTTCCCTAGCCGCTAGCAATTTAAAAGTTTAAGATTTCTGTCCATACCTGATTAAGAGGCTTTTGAAAATTTAGATAATTTAATATTCAAAGACACATAAAATGAAACCAATGAACACAAATGTAATCATTACTAGTATGTTTTAGATTTGACAAAATTAATAATATTAGGGGATCAGCAAGTACACTGGTGATAAAAGTAAATATTACTCGATTTTAATCAGAAACTATGGTTTGTGAATGTTGGTGAACATTTATTTCAAAAGGTAAATGCATTTGAAGGCAGCATATTGTGGAAGTTTACTTATCTCCGGTTTAGTTATAGATTAATATGTCTGTTTCCAGAAATGATACTTTCATTTATGCCCACAAGATATAATGGAATACCCGTCAAATCTAAAACCCTCCTGACAGTATCCACTGGAGTGCTGATAGAGCATATTCCTAAAATATCCATTAAAGGTAAAGATGTGCATTTTCTATAAACTGGTAATAGGTAATATAATTATGTAATCTAAGAGAAACATTACAGCTTGTAACAGAAAGATACAAGATTTTGAAAAAATGAGGGAAGGGGCACTAAACTCACACTAGTAGAATAGGTACATACACTTTAAAATACTCATGCAATATAGTAGTAGACTGAGGTCAAATGAAAGAAACAAATAAGAGCTGTACATATCCGTATGAAAAATATAACAGATTTGGAGTGAAGAAAACAATGTTAAAGATGCCATGAATTTAGATTAGAAAAATGCAAGCCATATATATTAATCAAAGATATGTTAACAAAGCAAATGCATTAGGGATGAACAATGTAGTAAGATACAAAGATGCACATTAAAAGGCATGGGAGGGGCGCCAGGGTGGCTCAGTCGGTTAAGCGTCCAGCTTCGGTTCCGGTCATGATCTAGAGGTTGAGTTCGAGCCCCTCGTCGGGCTCTGTGCTGACAGCTCAGGGCCTGGAGCCTGCTTCAAATTCTGTGTCTCCCTCTTTCTCTGCCCCTCCCCTGCTCATGCTTTGTTTCTCTCTGTCTCAAAAATAAATAAAACATTTTTAAAAAATTAAAAATAAAATAAAATAAAATAAAATAAAATAAAGGACATGGGAATGAGTATAGTGGTTAGCTCTTGGTAGACAGTGAATTTGTTCAGGAACGGGACGTATAGGATTTGAGACATATCTGTACTGTGTGAATTCTAATGTGGGTGCTGTCTGTATCAGGTTTTTTCACTTCTTAATATGTTTTCACTGTGTAAACTATCCCACAAAACACCTTTCCTTTTCACAAGTAGTATCTGCTAGCTTATGTTCTCTGTGGCGTCATCTTTGGTGTGTGTATAACAAAACTCTGGAAAACAGAGTTTACAGAGATATTTCTTTCTAGAGCTTTTTGCCTCAAGCAGAATCTCCAAGGTTCCAGTTCTGATACAGCTTGTAGAGTGATTTCCTCTAGAAAAGACCGACTTTTATCCCCATGTCCTTTAGATATTGATAGGGGAATGTGGCCTGTCGTACTTGCACAAAATGGAAAAAAAATCTTGGGTGCTAGCTGTCCCTTATCAATTGGCAGTCTGCCCTCTCTCAGATGGACACTGGCCTCTCGCTCCACGAGATCCTCTTCCAAACTCATCTGCAATCACGTAATTTGAAAACAAAAATTGGCACTCAAAAATGTGACATTGGAAAAAAAAAACTGTGTAGGAAAACGTGACATTGGAAATCATGGACCTCAAAAATTCTTACCAGAAATTTTGCTTGAGGTCATAATGGTTTCCTTCCCTAAAGAGCAGCTTCTGTTATTTCTATTAGCAGTTACATTGTCACTGTATTAGTCATTTTGTGTGTGTGTGTGTCCCACTGTTACCTTATATGCATGTGGAAAATCTTTTTTATTTGCAAAACGCTTTTTGTTTGCAAGCATGCATAGTAAATACAGGTTAAATAAGGAAGTAAAAACTATGGAGAAGAACTTGTCTACCTGGAGAAAGCCAGGTGCCTAAAATGATTTAGTCACTAGATTCTGTCTTAGATGGTCTTCCAAGGCAGGAACACAGTTGTCTGAGTCCTTTTGGGCTACCTTCACAGAATGCCATAGAATAGATAGCTTATAAGTGACAGAAATTTATTTCTCACAGTTCTAGAGGCTAGAGTCCAAGATCAGGGTGCCAATATGCCTGGGTTCTGGTGAAGGGCTGTAGACTGCCAACTTTTCACTGTGTCCTCTGTTGATGGGAGGGAGGGGCAAGAAGGCTCTGTGGGGTCTCTTTATAAAAGCACTGATACAAATTTATGAGGGCTCTACCCTCATAACTTAAGCATTCCCTCAAAGCCCCACTTCCTAATACCATCACATGGGTCATTTGCATATCAACATAGGAATTTGGGGAGTCACAAGCATTTAAACATAGCAACATTCATGTGAAGGTACCAGGAATGATGAACTTCATTATAGAATGCTCCGTTATTTTATATTTCTGAAATTATTAGCTCAAACCAACTGCCAATGCGTCAACTGTTGTCTTATAATCATCATAAAGTAATTTGCATTATAGTATACTTTTACTTTTGAATTACATCTTAAAAAATGATGTAAGTGAGGTATGGCCAACCCTAATGATAAGGCTTTTGCTATACATAATTTGACAGCCTAAAGTGTTTTATGTGGTAACTACTGTCTAAAACACTATCTATTCTAGAACATAACTCTGCTAAGGCAGAATTGCTGCAGTGATAATACACTGTATTTTTTTCTCGATGTTGTCATCCAGAGACAAAACAATTTGCACTAATGATAATAGTAATAATGTTTCATTTATTTGGGCTTTAAGGCAGTAGTTCAATCAAGCAAAACAAAGTATTATCAAAGATTCATTTCATGTTTTATTTGTATTTGGTTATAAATATTTGAAAAAGATATGAAAATATGGTATGTAGTATGGCAATACAGTATGGAAATACTCACATATTTTATATAAAGATATATTCAGAAAAAAATATTTTTCCCCTTGAATCAATCAAGTGATAACAGAATTAATTTAAAATTAGTTTTCACTGTAGCACTGCTTTCTCAATATAATTAAAATTCCTAGTTATTTTATATACAATACTATACTTCCCTAAATTCCACGGGATGGATAGAAAGCTTAATACATTGGCTAGGAAAGTCTTTCAATTGCATTGCTATCCAAAAGAAAAATCCAGTTTCATATCCTAACAGCATTTGTTGCAAAACACAGCAATGATTTCTTAAAAAACTCTTCCTGGGATGACTACAGGCACCCAAATTCCATTCTGAAAAGGCTATAGTACTTGTTCTTTGACGTTTTCAAAGTTCATGTGATCCCGAGAAATGATTAAAGGTTATCTCTAGAGCATATTGCTGATGACAGTTCCCCTAGTTTGCTATAGTTCACAGGTAGCAAAGAATGTATTGTTTTAAGAATTTTTATTTTCTTTTTCACTCCATCCCTCAAGTCACAATATAAGTCATTTGTTTTAAGCCCTAAGCTGATGTAGAATTCTAGGTACCCCTAGATGGTACATCACTAGTAATGATATAAGTACAGACTTTGAGTCTTAAGAATCATTTTATTTTTATCATTTCCTTTGATTTTATTCTGTCTGAAAAATATATTATTCCTTTATCACAAATCAGGGAAGAAAGAGACAAAAATTAATCTTGTAAACTGCTACCCATAGTTTTATTTCCATAAGGGCTACTTAATATACAACTAATCTAATATCTCTACCCTTGAGATGCTTGTATTCTTAACATGTACTTTTATTCTAATCTAAAATTGTTTGATTTATTATAAGCTCCTTTCAAAAAGCAGATAATAAATTTAGGTAAACCTTATGTACTATTCTAAGTTTTAAGCTAAGTATAACTATAAATGCAAATGTGAATAGAATTTCCAAAACTTTTTTCTTCACCCCAAGGGGTGAAATAGTCTCTTCTTTAGAGATCACTAATCAAAAATCTTGTTAATATGCAACCATCAACTGATTATTGTTTGATCTATCCCAGTATCTCATTGTCATGTTGATTAATAATTAATATATGTCAACTGCCTCTCTTTCTCTTTCATACCTTCATATGTTAATTTGCAAGGGAAAGTCTTTGTCTGTAGCCCATGGAGATATTGTGGCTATATTTTATTACATAGCAAATTCAACAGGACAGATTTCCAAACTTCCACACTCCGATAGATACCTGCTGATATTTTTTTCCTCATTTTGTTCTTTTTTGTCTTATCTTTCCCTTCGTTCTTTGAGACATATATTTTAATTATTATTTATTTTAGATGATATGATAGAGGCAGAGTGAAATAAATTCTTGCCCAATTTTGTACAGCCAGTAAGTGTTAGGGCTGATAGGATTGAATCCAATCTAAGAGTGAATCCCTGCTCTAACATGAAGCTTGATGACCTGGGACAGGATACTTAATTTTTTTGCTTAAACTCATTTACCTATAAAACGAGGCGATTATATTGATAATACAAATATATTATGGCAACTAAATGAATTGAAGCAGATACTATCAAATACAGCCTCTCACCTATAGTTAATGCTCGATAAAAATTACTATTAATAAGTGTTTTGGAAACAGTGCAACAGTCCATCATAAGAGAGGATGTAAGATCATTGTTGAAGCCAATTAAGTAACATGGAAGAGACACAGTGTATTCCGTATAGTCTATTATTTATTTAACTGTCACATATTATCTATTTTTAACTTATTTTATTTTGCATTCATGCATTGGATGAACAGGTGCACTACATAATTTGTAAGGTTGTCTTAAACTACAATGTTACATAAAATAGAGGTTGATAGAACGCCAAGTATTTGAGTCAACTTCACTACCTAAAGTCACACCACTTTTACAATATTTCATAATAATGGAACACTTTCACCTTTTATTTTTTTATATAACTGGAGGCTTAAAAAAACCTAAGTAAAACTTCCCTTAAATTATAATGTTTAATTATACTTTGAACGTTTCCTAAGACTGGTCAGAATTTATATCAGGATTATATCACTTGTTGCTTGCAGAAAAAGAAAATTGTTTGAGATTTTGAATGAGATTTTGAAAATATTCCAAAGATTTATAATACGCGGTGGAGGCAAAACCCAGAGAAAAGTGATTATAAATGAGATTTTAGAACATTTCATACCCTCAAGTTTCTGTAATCTGAAATATAAATGAAGGCCACAGCCCCCTGAGGGCCTACATTATGCTAAGTGTTAGACTAGACACCATGTCTTTCCAAATACATCGGCAACCTATTTTTAGCACAAAGCCACAAATGAAGTTTTTGCAATAACAAAATAAAGGAGATCTTATGAAAGCATAGAAACTAAAACGTGAATTGTTTACAAGAACCAATTAAAGAAAAGGAGGCCTCCCCTTCCCCCTGTGGATAAATGGTTAATGCACTGAAGTGTGGTATTTAATTACCTCTTTTTATTTTACCCTTCATTATTTTAACTTTCATAGCTACACATGTTACACTGGCCATAAAATTATATAGTCCATTTTAAGGTGCTGCTACAGTATTTTTCTGGCTGATTTCCTGACACAGAGTATTTTCCCAGTGGTCCCACACCATGGGAAGATTTTCTTCCAATTGGTTCCAAATTTATAGCCCTAAAACTTTACCAGTGTCATGTCATTAAAGAGGGGAGTCTATGTTCCTGCAATCAATTAGAAATCTCTAAGATCCGGCCTCCTCCATTTGATCAATCTACTTGCCAATTGTCAATGTCTCCTCATGCAAAGTATACTGACTGCTATACAAAATCTTACTGTATTAAACCTTTTAAAAAACAGAAACAATATCAATTTGTATGGAAATAAAAAGGAGGTTGACCTGCAGAATGGTTGTAAACCTTACCAACGCATCCTTAGCGAGAAGCATATATATATGTTATGTATATACATATATATATGTATGTATATGCATATGCATGTATGTACATACACACACACACACACACATATATATATATATATATATATATATATACATATATATATATATGTATGTATCTTTCCCAATGGAAAAAGATTGTTTGACACAGGGCTATTACTTAGTTGTTGTCTTTTTTTTTTTTTTTTTTTTAGTTTCAATAGCACAGAAAATAATACCTGAAACAATAAGTGCACAGTATAAATTGTTGAAAATATAGGGATATTCTGGTCACCTTTTAATAATCTAGAATATCTAAATATTTGGAAATACCATTTCATTTAATATACTCTTTTTAAAATCAAGGATTCTTAGTAATCATTAGGTGACATCTTTCTGACATCTCCCTGTCTCTCCCCATATATAGACAGCCAGACAAATTAGCCAAATTCTAACATTTCAGTATTTTATTGCTTTATGCAAAGCTAAAAGAATATGAACATATTGTTTCCACTTAAATCATACCAATGCATAGCAGTGGTACTCTTCTAAATGTGACAGACACAGATTTGCACCCACACACATATATATTATACAAATACAGATGTAATATTTATCTCTGTATGTTTATATATTTATGTATTTATTTTGGAGAAATGAATTTATCAAACTAAAAAATCCAGTAAAAATGCTGGCACATTCTCACCTTCTATCTAATCACAATACACTAGTCATGACACATTAATATAAATGTCGAAAAATTCTTCTTTTATACTCATATGATGATAGGTAAAAGAGAGGATATAATGGTATTTGTTAATACTTTATCTTTAGGCATAGAACAATGCCTGGGAAGTGATTACTAATATTTGTTGAATGAAAAAACAGACTAATAAATATTTATTCATTGACTTTATTCAATAAAAGTTTACTTAGAACCTATAATTTGGTAAGCACTAGACAAGGTGTTAGTGATTCTGAGATAAAAAAAATCTGTACTCAATAAAATTGCAACCTAATGGATATAAACCTATTAACACATAATAAATATGACATCTTTATTGTCATAATCCTCAGATATAGTTAAAAATTTCCTACCAAAGCTCTATTCGACAACCTCTGTCAAGACCTCAGTTGCTAACTGGAAAAAATAAAATGTTTTCTGGATTCTCTACTATTCAAGAACAGTCAATTCATAATATTGCTCATTTCTATTAGCCAGCAATGCTGTAGGAAATTCAATTCAGTAATCATGTTTCCCATCTCAAACATTCATTCTTTTTTTCAAGTGGGGAAATTGGTTTATTATTATTATTTTTCATTGAGCATAGTTGGCACACAATGTTAAATTAATTTCAGATGCACAACATAGTGATTTGACAAGTGTATACATTATTCTATGCTTACCATTCATCTTTTGTCTTCTCTCTTCTTTCTTGAACGTTTTTCTACTGACCGACTTCACTGTGCCTTAAAAACTCTCTTTTTCAAGAATCAAATAAAAAATAATTTCTTCACAGAATGCCCATTCCATCTTCTTCCTTAAGTGCAATTTGATTGCTCTTCTAGCTGACCCCCTCTCCTTCACTTTACTGAGTTTGGAGCTCACTACTCGATTTCATTTCTTGGGAGCTTAAGAGTAGCTTAGCCATTCTCCTGTTGTATTTATTTCATTGCGACTTCAACCAAAATCTAGCAAAAATCCTTCATTTCTGTTGTTAATGCCACTTGCTGCTTAATAAAATTTCAAGCTATTAACTGAGTTTATACTCTTCCCATGTTACCAGATGAACCTCCCCTTAGTCCATGGAAGGCAGGCTTTGGTTTAGAAATTACACCAAATAGACAGAAAACAGAGTTAAATTCCTGTATTTAAAGTTACAAAATACGCTCTTTATATCCACAGCAATAAAGATAACCTTCCTGTCTCTTTCAAAGTGCCGAGTTCTTAGAGTGGGAAGTGGGGAGAGAGCTCTCCATACAATAAGTCTTAAATAATTTAGCATAGAGTTTTGCTGTGAAAGACAGATGGAGGCAGGGAGATGCTTAAATGTTAGCTCAGGTGACGGATGCAGTGTTCACATACATAGTTATGGGAAATTAAAAAAAAATAACTTCGGTTTCTAGAATTTTCTGGGCTGTGGACATTAAAAAAACCATCCTTATTGCATGTGTGCATTGAAAGGACACTTGTGACTATTACAATACACATTTGTTTGACAGTCAAGAATGTTTAACCTGCTGTGAAATAGAACTTTGCAAAACACTGCTACCTCAAGTGAAACTACTTTCTATTGGACTTAGTATCCTATCGTGAAGAGATGAATCCTCTGTCCAGGCTAGCAAAACATTGGTGATAGATACTTGTAGAAGGCAGATGTCATAGATCATGGCCTGCCTGTTTCACAAAATGAGTTTCCCTCTACCTACCTGGAGAATTTCACTCTCTTCTCTCAGTTACTGCAACAATTTCTGAAATTGTCACTAATCATTCATAACTCCACCCCAACCTCCATTTAATTTTCCAATAACTATGGGAAAAATCCTCTTAGATATAGGCCTGATTAAATGAATTTTCTATCAAAAACTTTCAGAGTTGAAAATGATCTCAATCTCTTTATACATAAAGGTTCCTCCTCATTTGATTTTTTTACTTAATTCTCATGTTTACCACTGACAATACTATCATCTGTTTCTCACACGCTACTATAGAAACATTATATATTTTATTTTCTAGAATTTCCTCTTCATGCCATTCCACTTCAGGATCATTGGACAAATTGTTTCATTTAGCTGCATCTACACTGCAAGTATGCACACACACACACACACACACACACACACTTTCACATCCATCTGTGTGTGTATGAATGGGATGTTTTTTTACTTATATTTAGGGGCTCAGTTTAAAAAATTCCATGGGGCACCCAGGTGGCTCAGTTGGTTGAGGGACCAACTTCGGCTCAGGTCATGATCTCATGGTTTGTGAGATCAAGCCCCGCGTTGGGCTCTGTGCTGACAGCTCAGAGCCTGGAACCTGCTTCGGATTCTGTGTCTCCCTCTCTTTCTGCCCCTCCCCCACTCATGCTCTGTC
This sequence comes from Puma concolor, assembly GCF_028749965.1. Taxonomy (NCBI): domain Eukaryota; kingdom Metazoa; phylum Chordata; class Mammalia; order Carnivora; family Felidae; genus Puma; species Puma concolor. The sequence continues at coordinate 180,907,783 of NC_141670.1, read as the reverse complement.
TCTCTCTGTCTCAGAAATAAATAAACATTGAAAATTAAAAAAAAAAATAAAAATAAGTAAAAATAAAAAATTCCATGTGCAGGGTGCCTGGGTGGCAAACTTCAGCTCAGGTCATGATCTCACAGCTCGTGAGTTCGAGCTCTACATCGGGCTCTGTGCTGACAGCTCAGAGCTTGGAGCCTGCTTCGGATTCTGTGTCTTCCTCTCTCTCTGCTCCCTTCCTGCTCATACTCTGTCTCTCTCTCTCTCTCTCAAAAATAAACAAACATTAAAAAAATGCCCATTTTACCCTTCGTGAAGAAGGAGAGCCTCTTCAGTACTGCTCCGCTTCTAGCATCCTGCTTACTCTTCATCACACACTTTTTATTTATTTTTTAAATTTTATTTCTGTATAGATACATTTTTTCAATATTTATTTTGAGAGAGAGAGAGAGAGAGAGAGAGAGAGAGAGAGAGCTGGAGCAGGCGATGGGCAGAGAGAAAGGGAGAGAGAGAATCCCATGTCTGACAGAGGGCTGAATCCCATGACATGGGAAATCAAAGGTCAGAAGCTCAACCAACTGAGCCATCCAGCCACCCCTCGTCACACACTTTTTATCACATAGAATTTTACTAATACACTAACTCCCCTCATTCTCTCACTATGTGTCATATGTTTGGAGATTAAGAGCCATGTATCAATGTGTCTTCCACACATATTTTCATGCCTTGCCCATAGTCAAAGATCAATAACAATTTTCAAATGAATGACAGATGTAATCATGGGATTATATTTTTATAATGATAATTGAGGTAGACAATTAACACGCTGCCCTCCCATTCTGAACTGTTCATATCCCTTTTCCTGAAAACCGTGAAAATGTTGTATTCTATGGAAAAGGTGCCTCAAGTTTTGATCCTCTTAAGCACCGGGCTCTGAAGACCAGGGGAGCTTATGTTCCTCATCACATGAGACTGTAATAATTGATATCACCCAGAAAGGAGCTCAGACCCCTGTCTGGTGCCCTGATTTTTGTGACTGCTGCCAGGAGACACCTCTACATCACCTGGGTCTGGTAGCCAGTGGGGCTTCTGTTCCTGGGTCCCGCAGGACTACAACCAACAGAGGAAGCGTTCTTAAACAACTACCACGCCCAGAACAACAGAACTAGGAGCTCAGTTTTTCTGTGAAGGAGGCCTGTTAGTTATTCCTAATGACTGTGGCCTGAAGGGCAGGCTTCTGATTAAACACGAACCTAGGGGCAGACTGTAATCTTTCTAGAGACCTCAGAAGGTGGGCACTATCAGAGGGACTGTTCTCAACAGGCTACCCCCAAGTGACTGCACACGTGGTAGACTGTGGAATACTGCCAAGTCTTTTGGTGAAGGAGATTCTTTTGCTTTCCTTAGAGCTTCCACATGAGGGGCAAGCTTCACATCTGACACACATTTAGTGGCCTACAGAGCTGATTTCAAAGAACTTAGGCGGGAGGTGCCATCTTGTCACTGTTCCTCTGCCTCGCGCCACTTGCCAGTATAACCCAGAAAAGAAGCTTCTACACTCATTTGGAGCCCAGATTTCTGTGACTGCAGACTCCAGGTCACCTGGCTCTGGTGGCTGGCCGGGTTTATGCTCACAGTCCCAGAGGACTATATGCAGGCATCCCCCCATTGTATCGTACATTGTTTTGTTTTGTTTTACAAATTGAAGATTCGTGGCAACCCTGCATGAAGCAACACTATGGGCGCCATTTTTTCAACAGCATTGTCTCACTTCACGTCTCTGTGTCACATTTTGTTAATTCTCACAGTATTTCAAACTTTTTTTCATTATTATTATATTTGTCATGATGATATGTGACTGGTAATTTTTGATGTTTCAATTGTAAGTGTTTTGGGGGAAGACACAAACTATGCCTATATACGACGGTGAACTTAATTGACAAACGTTATGCATTTCTGACTGTTCCACACACCAGCCATTTCCCTAGCTCCTTCCTTCTCCTCAGGTCTCCCTAGTCCCTGAGACACAACAATATTGAAATTAGTCCAATTAACAATTCTACAATGGACTCTAAGTGTTAAAGTGAAAGGCAGAGTCAAGCATCCCTCATTTAGATCAAAAGCTAGAAACAAGCTCAGTGAGAAAGGCATGTTAAAAGCCAAAACAGGTCAAAAGCTAGGTCTCTTGTGCCAAATAGTTAGCCACATTGTGAATGCAAAGGAGAAGTTCTTAAAGGAAATTAAAATACTACTCCAGTGAGCATATAAATGAGAAGTGAAACGTGCCTATTGCTGACATGAAGACGTTTTAGTGGTTTGGACAGAAGATCAAACCAGCCACAACACTCCCAAGCCAAAGCCCAATCCAGAGCAAGGCCCTGACTCTCTTCGAGTCTGTGAAGGCTAAGAGAGATGAGAAGCTGAAGAAGAAAAGTCTGAAGCTAAGAGGTTAGTTTATTTGGCTTCAGGAAAGAAGGCATTTCCATCACATCAAAATGCAAGGGGAAGCAACAAGTGTTGGTGTAGAAGTTGCAGCAACTTATCCAGAAGATTTAGCTAAAATACTTCATGAAGATATCTACACTAAACAACACATATTCAGGGTAGATGAAACGGCCATCTATTAGAAGAAAATGTCATCTGGGATTTCAATACCTAGAGAAAAAAAGTGAATGCTTAGCTGCAAAGCTTCAAAACACAGGCTGATCCTTTTTTTAGGGGCTAATGCAGCCAGTGACTTTAAATTGAAGCCAGTGCTCATTTACTAGTCCAAAAAAACTATGCTAAATCTACTCCGCTCATGCTCTCTCAATGGAACAACAAAGCCTGAATGGGAGCACAGCTGTTTACAACATGGTTTATTGAATATTTTAAGCCAATTATCGGGACCTACTGCTCAGAAAAGAAAAAAAAAAAAAAAAAAAAAAAAAAAAAGATTCTTTTCAAAACATGACTGTTCATTGACAATGTACCTGGTCATCTAAGAACTCTGATAGAGATGAACAAAAGGATTAATAACAGGAACTTGGAAAAAGTGGATTCCAACCCTCATGATGACTTTGAGGGATTCAAGACTTCAGGGGAGGAAGTCACCGTGGATGTGTTGGAAACAGCAAGAACTAAAATTAGAAGTGGGGCCTGAAGATGGGACTGAATTGCTTCATTCTCACGATAAAACTTGGATGAATGGGGAGTCCTTTCTTCTGGATGAGCAAGGAAAGTGGTTTCCTGAGGTGAAAGTTACTTCTGGTGAAGATATGAAGACTGTTGAAATATCAGCAAAGCATTTAGAATATTACATAAACTTCATTGATAAAGCAGTGGCAAGGTTTAAGAAAATTAACTCAGTTTTGAAAGTTCTAATTGTGGATAAAATACTCAAACAGCATCACATACTACAGAAAAATTGTTTTTATAAACAATTTTATAAACAAAGGAAGCGTCAATCAATGAGTCAAACTTCATTCTTTTCTTATTTTAAGAAATAGCCCCAGCCAACCCCACCTTCAGCAACCACCACCCTCATCAGTCAGCAGTTATCAACATTGAAGCAAGACTCTCCACCAACAAAAAGATTGTGAGTCTCTGAAAGCTCAGATGACAGCATTTTTTACCAATAAAGTATTTGTAATTAAGGTATCGACAGATTTTTTTAGATATAATGCTATTTTGGGGCACCTGGGGGGCTCAGATGGTTAAGCCTCTGACTTCAGCTAAGGTAATGATCGTGCAGATCATGAGTTTGAGCCCCGCATTGGGCACTGTGCTGACAGTGCAGAGCCTGGTGGGGATCCTGTCTTCCCTCTGTCTCTGACCAACCCCCATGCTTGCACTTTCTCTTTCTCCCAAAATAAATAAGTAAACTATAATGCTATGTCACACTTAATAGGCTAGGTTACAGTGTAAATAAATCTTTTACATGCACTGGAAAATGTTTAAATATTGACTCACTTCATTGTCTGTCTGTCTGTTTGTTTGTTTTCCAGCTACCATCATAAGACCCCACTGACATTTGCTGGCTTTAAGTTGCAGGAAGGAGGCCACAAGCCAAGGGGTGCTTTCTAGAGCTGTTAAAGACAAGAAAATGGATTCTCCCTTAGAGGTTTCAGAAAGAAGTTTAGCTCCATGAGACCCATTGTGCCTTCTGATCTGCAGAATTGTAAACTAATAACTTTGTGTTGTTTCAAGGCTTTAGGTTTGTGTCAACTTGCTACAGAGATAATATGAAACTAATAATAGGTTTTGTTGTCCTCAGCGAAATGATCTAAAATTATTTAAAACATCAACCACACAAGTAATTCAATTGTACTTTAATCTTCCAAATGCAATTTGAAATACATTTTGTCAGTATATTATACATTTGAAACAAAATTAATATTTTAAAATTCAAAGAGGCTACCTAAATAACACTTCACAAAAGGGATCAATAGTCAAATGTGCGAGAAGAGAGATGCTTTGTTAGTTAATTTATTCATTATTCATTCTTTACCAGACATGAATTTATTATATTTGATGCTTAAACACAGACTTTTAGCATTCTGACTTAGTTTATTATGACATCTAAGTTAAAGGATGTTTATGTAAAGCATGTACTAAATTTTGATATAATATAGCTTTCTAGCAACTCTTATTTTACTAAGATATATGTATTTTTATTCTCTTTGATGTTGAAGAAAATCTATACTGAGAGCGCATTTTCTTTAAAAAAATATTTTTTTAGAGATTTAGCTTATTATTCATGGACTCTGGACTTGAAACAAATTCAAATTCATTCAGCATCCAGATCAATTGCACCATATTTATTTTCAGGTGATAACATTTTATTAAAATTTTTTTTTTCTGAAAGAACCTAGGAAAGAATAACACTTGAAGAATAAAGCTAATCCATATGAATTAATAAAAAGGGAACCTAAAGTTGATAGGATAATTTTATGACATGCAAATGATCTGTTTCTGTAATGTGCTTATGAATTCATTCCGTGTTCTCATGCTTGTTATTTAATCTTAATATATATCACTTTTTTGTTGATTTTAGCATAAATTAAACAAATTGTGTATTAATCACTGGCAGAAGTTGCATGTTTTTTCCAACTTATAAAAAACATTGTTTTCCTGTTTTTTATTTAAAGTTTATTTATTTTGGAGAGAGACAGCACATGTAAGTGGGGGAGGGGCAGAGAGACTGGGAAAGAAAGAGAACCCCAAGCAGGCTCCACATTGTGCGGAGCCTTAGATGGGCCTCGAACCCACGAACAGTGAGCTCATGACCAGAGCCAGAGTCGGAGCCTTAACTTACTGAGCCACCCAAGCACCCTGTTATATTCCTGTTTTATTAAAAGCATACATGTATTTAATAATAAATCAGTTTAGTCACTGACAGATTCCCTTGAAAAAAATTAAAATGATGGTGTTGTGACTTCTAACAGCGTCCAAATTTGATCTTTTGGCTTTAATAACGTTTTCATCAATACTTACATGTAATGTCCCATGCAGTTCACTTCTTAAAAATTTTGACCCTTAGGACAGAAAACATATGTTGGTTTTGTTTTTTGTTTGTTTATTACAGTCAAAGCTTTGCTACTGGTAAGTTGCAATCCTTAAACATTGACAAATAGGAATTAAAAATCCCAGAATGAGGACATCATTTTGTACACTGGTTGGGTGAAGACTCTTGAACAACATGGATATGAACCAGAAGAGTCCACTTATGGGCTGATTTTTCTTTTTTAATATAAATACAGTACAGTACTACACCTGTATTTGCTGTTAGGATTTATTAAAAACATTTTTTTCCAGCTTATTTTGTTATAAGAATATAGTATATAACACATGTACAAAATATGTGTTAGTTCACTAGTTATGTAATTGGTAAAGCTTCTGATCAGCAGTAGGCTATTAGTAGTTAAGATCTGGTGGGAGTCAAAAGCTTTCGGCAGATTTCCAACAGTGTGGGGTGTTGGCTCCCTTAACCTGCACATTGTTCTAGGGTCTACTGGATTTCTGTTTGGAAATTTAAATAACTTAGCTGTTTCAAGACGGGATGTATGTGTCAGTCCCGAAAGCATTGTGTCTTGGCTCATGACGAATTAGAGGTCTGTGCCCCCAGTGAAAGCAGAAGGCAGGCTTATAAAGCAACAGTACACTCTCTAAAGGAGAGAAGGCAAGTTCTGCAAAGTGGAACTGGCCCCTAGGTTGTTTGGGGATTGGATGTTTCTTGGGTCTTTCTGGTCGGGGAGGAGCTTTGATGTACAGTCTGGATGTCTCTAATGGAGGCTGCTTCTAATCCCTTGGGGGACTCCTTCCACAGATTGGGAAGAGGAGTTTTTGATCGTGCATGGTTTATACTGGAACCATCATGGCCGCCTTCCCTCATGGGAGTGGGGGGCCTATAACCGCAATGCAAAGGCATAATTAGGAGTCTAGGGGTTACCCTGAGTTAGAGGTGCAAGCAGAGAGCACATGCACATGCTCTGCACCTGTGGCTCTTGGTCTGTTAGCCCCAGGATCTTTGAAGCCATAGGTCAGGATGTCAAAAGCCACAAAGTCAGGATGTTGTGCCCTCAGCCTTCCAATGTGTAAGCTATTTATCACTGTCCTTGCTTCCAGCTCACCTCTAACTAACTGTCCACTCAATCACATGTAGAATATTTACTGAAAAAGCATGAATTGTCAAATAATAGCAATTGGAGAATAAGGCAACTGTAAGCCTCTGATATACAGTATTATGTAAATAAAATAAATTTTGTGAGATGACTATTATTGGAACTAAATTCCTCTAATACTTTGAGCACACAGAATGATGGAATCCTAGATATGGTTCTTTTCTTGTATTTACTGAGAAAATGATCATAGTTCAAGTATATTAAAATGGAATAGAGAAAATTAAAAATTGTCTTAAGTTGATTTACACGTGTGCAAGGGAAAGGAGGGCATGAAGGAGGGAGAGAAAGAGGGAAGGAGAGAGAATGAGTTGGTAGCAGTGAAATGATGAGTTGCAGGGCAGATTTTTAAAGTTTTATCTTTCACTTTTTACATTTCTCTTCCCTTACGTTCAAGAGAACAATCAGGAATATCTCAGACGCCTGCTGGTAATATAAGCAGGAAGAGTTAGGGGGCCCCAGAAAAATAAAGACAGACACTTTCATGACATAAGAGAAGTCATTCTAGACCCCCAGCCATTTTCCATGATCGACACCCCCACCAGTGTACTTGCAGGAGCACACTTCTTTCAGAACTTCCTGGGAGGTTCTTACAAAAAATACAAACCCCTCAGTAGTTAAGGATGTTGAATGCAAAAACTAAGTCACTACCAGGCCAGGAAATATCCTAACCCATCAGAGATACTAAACCAATGGTAAAACTCCTAGTGCTGTTTCAATAGTAAGCAAGGCTCTGCATTCGTGATTCGAGATAATGAGCCCAAGACCCCATCCGGTTTATATTAGCTCTGGAAGCCTGCCCATCATCCCTTCCCCTTGTCCCACAGTTACCTTTGCTTCATTTGAATGTAAAAGTCTCTGCCACAGGTAGAGCACAAGCTTCATTCATATAACATACAATGCATACATGGGCATGTTTTCCAAGTATGCCTGCACAACCTTACGCCCACCTTGAAGGGGATAACAAAACTCCCCCTCCTGAATACTCATCTTAAGCCCTAAATAAAAAGCTCACCCTTGCTCAGAGTGGAGGCTTTGGACACTATTCTCCATGATCTCTTAATATGCTACAAATAAGGATTCTTTTGTGTGACAGTTCCACCTGTTTCTATCTATGATTCACCAAAATGTGATCTCTTATTAGTTCAGTTACAGTAATGGCCTTCACTACTCTAATTTTACCCCTGTGAGTCTCCAGATTTGACTATTTGTTTTTCCTAGTTTCACATTTCCCAAGCTTTAAAGTAAAACCCTTAAGAGAGAATTTGCCTGATTAAAAGCAAACAAACAAACAAACAAGCAAACCAGTAACTTGGAGCTTCTGGCCCTAGGGCTGTCTCCTGCTGCTCTTCTCTGACCTCATTGAGCTAATAAGGACTGAGATCTGGCTGTAAATCACTTCCAAACACAGATTACAATAGAGTAGTTTATACCTTTAGGAAAATATTAGCTTAGAACATCAACCTACTAAATACTTAAACATATAGTGTGATATTGTGATATAAAGAAATATATTTTGGTCATCTGAATGTTTGGTTTTCATCCGTGGTTCCTGACCCACAGCTCCTAAGGCACTTGGAATTCCCTATGATAAGGGTGACAGAGATGTATTTTCTTATGTTAACGATGTGGCTTTTGATCCCACTCTAGGGCAAGGGCTGTTTACCTGAAAGACCAACCACTTGATTAGAGTGTTAGAACTTTTTATCCTACCACCTTTTCCCCTCTCCAGACACATCTGGAGAGGGAAGAGGCATTGTAGGTTGAATCAGCCAATGACAATGATTTTTTAGTCTATCATGACTATGGGATGAAGCTTGCATAGAAAACCCAAAAGGACTTGGTTCAAAGAGCTTCTAGGTTAGTGAACATGTGAAAACCCGAGGGGAGTAGCAGTCTTGGAGAAGGCATAGAAGCCCTGTGCCCATTCTCCATATCTTGCCTCTATGTACCTCTTCATCTGGCTGCTGATGCAAATCCTCTATTATATTCTTTAATAAACTGACAAATGTAAGTTAAGTATTTCTCTAAGTTCTGTAAGGCCCAATAGCAAATTAAAAGAACATAAGAGGAGTGGGCCACTGGAACCTCCAATCTGTAGTTGGTCAGTTATAAGCACAGGTAATAGGGGGTGCCTGGGTGGCTCAGTCGGCTCAGTCGGTTGGGCGGCCGACTTCAGCTCAAGTCATGATCTCGGGGCCTGTGGGTTCAAGCCCGCGTAGGGCTCTGTGCTGGCAGCTCAGAGCCTGGAGCTACTTCCAATTCTGTGTCTCCCTGGCTTTCTCTGCCCCTCCCCTGCTTCCTCTCTGTTTCTCAAAAAATAAACATTAAAGAAAGAAAGAAAGAAAAAGTAATAAAAAAATAATCACAGGTAATAGCTTAGGACCAGCAACTGGACTAGCGTCTGAAGTGGGGGGTGGGGGGTGGGGACAGTCTTGGAGGACTGATCCCTTAACCTATGAAATCTGATTCTATGTCCAGGTAGAGGCCGTCAGAATTGAGTTGAATTCTCGGACATCATGGTGATGTCCAAGAATTATTTGGTGTTATGTGCAGGATGCTCTGAAACCCAAAAAGATATAGCTACCTCAAAATATGACTAAGGTTGACAGCTTATATATAATAAAGTGAGTATAGATGAGACATACCAGGATTTAAAATACACCCAATAAATACTCCAGGAGATAAGGGAAGATATTGAAATAAAAACAAGAATAAGAATTAGTGGTACTAAGAGACTAAATATATGTAATCTAGTTGAATTAAGACTACAGAGGATAGGATAAGTAATGAGGTAGATATAGGTAAAGAATAACTTAAGGACATATTTATCTGGACATTAGCAAAGCTTTAAAAATATCAGTATAAAAGATGTTTAAAACATATGTAGGAAAAATACAAATGCCAATATCTGGTTAATATTAAAGCTACTGATTAAAAAACAAAATTAAAAAGAAAAAAAGGAAGAGACATTTGAAAATGCATGTGTGTCTGTTTCTCAAAAGTAAAATAAATTGGACGTTGGAGTGAAAAGTTGCATAGAAGACAAGAATGAATGCCTCCATAACTATAGTTAAAAAAAGTTTCTTTATTTATTTTGACAGAGAGAGAGTATGCACATGGGAGTAGCAGAGAGAGAGAGAGAGAGAGAGAGAGAGAGAATCTCAAGTAGGCTGCATGCTGTCAGGGCTCAAACCCACAAACTCTGAGATTGTGACTTAAACCAAAACTGAGAGTGGGGTTCTCAACTGACTTAGCCACCCAGGTGTCCCTATAGTGAAATTTATTTATACCAAACTAAAGCACATCAAAGACAAAAAAAAAAAAAAAAAAAAAAAAAGTATAAGAGCTTCTAGAGAGAAAAAAGAATTCACTTACAAAGAAATAAGAATCAGACTGAGAGAAAATTTTTGAACAGCATCAGATGGGGGAAAATGAAGTAATAGCTTTATTATCTCAAAAGAAAATGATTACCAATGCAAATTTTTAGATCCTGCTAACATGTCATTGAAAGATGAAGGCATAGTAAAAATATTTTCAGTAATACAAACCAAAGATGATTTGCCTGAAGAAATCCACATAGGGAATAATTTGTATAAGAATTACTTAAGTACTAATATTATTTTAACAATCCATAACATACTCCAAGAGCTATGAAAAAAAGAGGGTAACCAAATATCTTCATAAAATTCAGTCTTGAAAAATAAAAACAGAAAAAGAAAGAAAGAAAAAAGACCAGACACAAAGGAGGAAAAGAGATAAAACATATACATAATAATAAATAAATAAAGTTATAGACAATATGATTGTTTTTAGATATATGACTTTGTATAAAATAGGCTGACGTATTGTCTAATTATAGAAAAAAGATAGCTGTAGCTGTTTATAAGTTTATATGTATTCATAGTATGTAAAAAATTTAACAAACCTCTTTCATTAACTAATATTTGTCTTTTAGACAAAATTAAGAGACATCAAAATTTAGAGAATCTAGTATGCCTGATCCATTAATAAATACAGACATCCTGACCCCAAAAGTAACAATCTTCAGTATATAGAAGCGTACGCTGAACATTTTCACAAAAGGGCCATTATTTAGGCCAGAAACACCAATAAATTCTTGGAGTTAAATATTAGACTACATTTTCCAAGGAGAAGATAATAAAATTAGAAAATAACGACCAAACTATTAAGTCCACATAATTGGAAGTTAACTTTATACCTATAAAGAAATCATGCAGTTAATTCAGAAATATTTAAAATCATAACACTATGATAATATCAACTGTCAAAATATGTGACAATAATTAAAGCTAAAGCCATTCTAAAAAAAGAAATCTAAAGGTTTAAATTCATTAGTTCAAAAGAAAACAAAACAAAACAAAAAAACAAAAACCATAACAACAAAAACACTAAAGCATCAAGAAAGAAAGACTATAAAGGCAATATGTAAAGACAACATCAACAATAAATCCAAAGATTATAGAAACAAACACATTTTTTTTAAATTTTTTTAATGTTTATTCATTTTTGACAGAGAGAGAGACAGAGCAAGCGCGGGGAGGGGCAGAGAGAGAGGGTGACACAGAATCCTAAGCAGGTTCCAGACTCTGAGCTGTCAGCACAGAGTCCCACGCAGGGCTCAAACTCACAGACTGCAAGATCATGACCTGAGCCGAAGTCGGACGCTTAACCGACTGAGCCACCCAGGCACCCCAAACACATTTTTTTTTAAATAGAGTAATAGACTGGACCAGTGAGCACTGGATAAGAAATACTGAGAGAAGATGAAGATAAATAAAATACTAAATGAAATGTATAAAAATGAAATTATAGACATAGGAGATTAAAAATGATTAAAATGTGGAGTGCCTGGGTGGCTCAGTCAGTTAAATATCCGACTTGGGCCCAGGTCACTATCTCAAGGTTCATGAGTTCGAGCCCAGCATCAGGCTCTGTGCTGACAGCTCAGAGCCTGGAGCCTGCTTCGGATTCTGTATCTCCCTCTTTCTCTACCCCTCGCCCCTCCTCCTCACACAAAAATAAATAAACATTAAAAAAAACCTAAAAATTATTGAAATGATCCTAGAAAAAAAAGCCTAAGTGTAAGATAAAATAATAGTAACAATATAGAAAACTCTCTTTGTGACATAGGATGTCAATTACAGATGAGAAAGTATTTCTTTTAAATATCTAATTTAAATCCATTGGGTAAAAATATTTATAACCTTGATTAATTAGTTTATATTATAATTAAAGATTCCCTTTCATTTCAGTACTGTGTGGAAAAAAGTTAATAGACAACTGACATAGGAATGAACAATACTTAAGTATCTAAAACTGACAAGGGATTATTAGATTTAGATTCCATGATGATTCCTCTGTATGTGTATATTAAATATTTCAAAATATTCCTTGGGAATGTGCTGTAGGAAATTAAAAAAATATGGAGATAAAAGTAAAAAAAAAAAAAATAGTCAACTTTATATGACTAATTAGTTGCCAGGCCCAGTTCAAGTATGTTTAGCTTACATTTTCCATCACTATTTTGGTCAATGAAATCTTTTACACATATCTATTAGTATCTTGTAGAACATGATGCACTAGAGTCATTATTCATAAAAATGAGAATAATAATATGATGCCTGGTTTCATTATGATTGTTCAAAATGATCCCTCAAGCTCATAAATGCAAGAAGCAAGAAACAGAAATAATAATTAGCACCTGAGGAAAGCTTGTCTACCTGGAACACCCAAGAAAATTCAATTAGATCCTGAAAGTAATGAGTGAGCTGAGGAAGTTGGACAGGTACATAGATTTTTAGTAGTTTTTTTTTTTCCCCCTTATAATGGCAAGTTAAAAAGGTAATGGAGGAAAAACATTAATCAACAGCAGAAAAATTATTTAAAAATTATAAACCATAAGCCAATGAACTTAGAGAAAGTTATGAAGAATCTATGTAAACATAAAAAATATACATATATATTTGCTAAGATGCATTCACTTTTTAAAAAATAAGTTAAAAAGTGATTGATATGCCATAATGTAAATATCAATGTTTTTCATAGTTAGAAATTTAGTGTTAAAAATAAATATTTCAAATAATTTATTTGGCAGTTGAGACCACATATCTGACAAACTTGAAGAAGAAATGGATAACCATCACCAAATAGATGTAGCAGAAAAGTGATTTATAATAATAGATATAATACAAGTTACCATTCAAAAATTCAGTGAATATTGTCCAAGCTTTTGAAAAATTATTGAAATATAAATGCAAAATAAATTCATAAGTGATCAGTAGAATCCCATTAAATCTAATTTGGGAAAGACTAATAATTTTGTTGGGTGAATCAGCTCAGCTCCCACTGGGGGGATATTGACCAAGCCCACTCAGCTCCCCTGACACATCCAGTAATAGTGAAGTCAGGGGCATTAATTACTTCTGGGATGAATTTTAAGCACTATGGATAGGATACAGGAGTCAGTAGGTAAACAGATTCTCCCTTTTTCAGAGAAAAAAAAAAAATTCTGAGGTGTATTCTGTTCAGGAGGATTAATGCCCAGTTGCCCACAGTGATAATCAGCTCAATCTGAACTCTTAAATGTGTTTCTCCTATTATTCACAACAGCAACAACAACAACAACAACAAAAAAATCTTGTTCTAACATGGGGAGGGGATGCTAAGATGAAAAGAGATTGTCTTTGTGATGTCATTCATAAACTCTTCTTACGTAAGTCTTTGTATTAGGTGTTGCCATTGTTTATAGCCAGAAATATGCTACCTGAAAGGATACTACATCATAATCTCAGTATATCCTAATTTGGAAATAAAAGTAGGATCCATATATGGAAGAATGATCAAAAGGCCATTAATGGCCTGATTGTCTCCGTGGGTTGGATTACAGTATATTTTTGTTTTCTTCATTATAATTGGTTGACTTTAACATACTTTTCTAAAGTAAATTTTTAATTGTCAATAAAAAGGATAAGAGTTCACAAAATGTGAACACAAATTAAAAACTTAAAGGAATTAGTGAAGGAACTAATATATAATATTAAGGAAAGGGTTGTTTAATCAAGTCCAGAATGGATTACTTTCATACTCTACGAGGGTCGTTTTCTAGCTAACCAATAATTTAGTCTAGGATAAAACAGGTTTGAAACAAACATTTTCTGTAGCTGGCTTTTGTAAAAATAAATAAATATATATATATATATATATATATATATATATATATATATATATATATATTAAGGAGTCAAGAGTAAACAAAGAACCTAAAGCAGGAACTGTAACCATACATGTAGTTTTACCACCAACCTCTCGTTATCTCCCACCTTCTACCCATTCTATTATAAAAATAATTCTGTGACTGATACCCTGTGAAATACGCCTAATCAGCAGGGATGTGACAGCAGATTCAAAAGACATTTTCTGGACTAGGTAAGCATCTTGATAATGTCAGACATTATTTTTAAAATTTAATTTAATTTAATATTAACCTCCTGTAATTTTAGTCATTTTTATTATTTTATTTTATGATCTCCTTTGAAAAAATTATAATATGAATTTTGTTCCTAGATAAATTACATTATACTTCATGTGTGTCCCCACTCAATGAAAATCAGATGTTTCTCTGTCCACATGTATAGTCAAGGGACTTTTCTCTCCACATACAAGTCACTGTTTCTCATGAATTAGGCATTTTATTCTCTAGAAGCATTCAGTATCTGTACCTTTTTATTCTTCCCAAGTACAAAACTAAAGGAAATTGAGCATGAACTGAATACTTTTGTACTTCTTTTATTTGAAAAGAGAGAAATCCATAAATAATCATCCCACCCCAATATCTGTATATTTTCTACTCTTCTAAAATTTTAGGTTTGAAAAGTGTAATTTGAATCTCAAACAGCAGCATCTATTGATATAATCAATCATCTGCTTAATTATCATACAATGAAGATTATTCATTTTTCACTGAGAATAAGAGGAAACTTCTTTGCCCCCCCCAATTCTACTCATTCCATGTCACATTTTATATACTATCACTTTATTTGTCTTTAAGGTTTATTTTTATTTTTGGTAGAGAGAGAGTGCAAGCGAGACAGGGGAGAAGGGGGCAGAGGATCGGAAGCAGTCTCCCGGCTGACAACAGCAAGCCCAATAAGGGCCTAGAACTCATGAACCATCAGATCATGACCTGAGCCAAAGTCGGAAGCTCAACAGGTAGGTGACCCTATGTGCTTTCACTTTAAATTCATACTTCTAGATAATAAATTCAATTCTAATAAAACTTTTCTAATTCTAGAACTTCTAGAATTTCTAATTTCTTTCCGTTTCCAGTGATAACATAATACAATGCAACTTGGATAACAAAACTTAAGAATTTGAAAGAACTTCAGGCACAAATGGATCAAGTGTCTCAGTGGCCATTTCAGAGCCCTGTATCAATCAATCTCTGCTTCCCTCTGCATATTAGTTTTATGTTACTGCTACCTTTCCTCCTGTAGTCAGGCAACCATCAGCAGTTAAAAGCAAAATTTTCCTCTTTTCCTGTCAATGAGAAGTAACATATATTATCCACTGAGTCTCCTCAGTGAAATGTCTTGATATTTTGGGGGATAATCTTATTGGTTTCTCTTGTGGATACAGAATTCTAGTGGGCCCAGCACATGTTCTAAGCTCACCCTTTGCTGAGAGGTGAGGTTATGATTAGGACTGCGTCCATATTGAACATAAGGGAACTTCTTACATCAATACAACAAAAAAGACAAAACCAAGAACAAGGGGGATAAGCAAAAATAAATCTGTTCAGGCAAAATGAAAGGTTAATATACTAATACCACTTACGACATAATCCTTGCAATGATTAGTTAGTGTCACATACAGCAATGCAATAACTAATGACAACTAGCTTTCAATATGGTATTTGTGATACCGCTAACATGGAGTCAACTAAGTTTATAATTACGTGAAAAGAGAAAAAAAATAAAAATAAATTTGCCAAGTAAACTAAATAATACTCCCTTGCCCTCCCAAATTAAAAACAAAGTGCTCTCAGAGGCAGAGTAGCAAAATAGGAACAATTATGCCATGGAAGTTCTTTACATGTAGGTTGAATTCTTGACTCAGTCACGTGTATTTTGATGGATTTGAACAAATTCTGACTCTCAAGAGCTTATGTTGCAACGTGTAATTAGAAAAAAAAATCCATTCAAGCATTTTGTATTTGGTCAACTGATTTTGTATATCAATAGATGTTAGAAAATAGTTAATTCAAAGTCATTGAAATATGGCTTCTTACCACTTTGAAGCAAGTATTTAAAAGGCTATAGTATATAATATTCTAATTAGAGTAAATAAATTATTGTTACGTGTTATGGCAGTTATATTATGAAGTACGAATCTGTAAGTTTTCTTTTTCTTTCTTTCTTTTTTTTTTTTAACCATCCTACAATTTTTCGACTACCCTAAGCAGCATGGAAGAACTTCAAGTTCCAAAAAAGCTATGACCTAGGTGTGGAACGGAAAGTATACATTCATTATTGTAAAACAAGTTTTTCTTCTATTGAAGGTGAGGAAAGACATCAGGTGAGGAGAAAGAAAGGAATTTTATCTGTCTGTGGTGGGAGAAGGACTAGTATCAGGAAGGCCAGTGTCGGAGCACAGAAAGGGCGCATTGCTGAACTCTCTTATATTCTGCACCTTCTCTCCAGCCAGAGACCTATCACTAATGGTCTGTAACTCTCGTAAACCCCATCAGACACGTGAATGTGGGGAAGGAAGCAATGTGGGAAGGTCTATTAATCTGCTGAGTAGGGAACCGAACAGACCCTGTTGGCACTTTCCTTTTAGCATCTCACCTACTAAGACCTACAGTGAGTCTCCTACACTTGAGATTGTTTTTATTGTATCCTTCATATATTCACTGATTTTTGACTCTTCATGACTTTGTCAAAGGGCTAAGCCTATGGCAATAAGCAAAGTTTTAATTAACTTTTTCTCAACTGCCACAAAATATCACTTGTACTTGAACTTTACCCAATTTTATGTTCTAAATATTGCCAAAACAAAATGACCAAGACTTGTAGAATGTCTACTATATTTTGTACTCTATAATGTTGTTCTGTCTCTTCTCTGTAAAGAAAATAAATTATAACTGAATGAAGAGATGCTTCCCTGAACAAGTAAATTAAAAATGGCAATAACATTGTATTTTGTCATGCCTTACATATCAAACTATAACATTACATCGCTCGTCTACAAATTACCTCTTCTGAAGCTACCATATCACATAGCCACTGGGGACTCTTAGCAAAAGTATTGTTTCCCCAGATTGTGGCATATAAGCCACAGAAATGGACAAAAGACTCCTAGGACAGAAATTCAAATCCAATAATTCACAATGCCTTGAGTATGACATGTCTTATGTATGCTTTCTGCTGCACTAATAACTTCCATATTATAGGTTTATATTTAATATATATATATATATACATATATATATAGCTTCATTTGCTTCACAAATGAGTTATGAATTTGAGAATACAAGATAGGATGAGACTATAAAGTCTGTATCTTTTTGTAACCAATATGGTAGATGAAGATGCTAATTGGAAAAGACTTTTCATTGAACACATGCACATATTCAGACTATATATGTGTGTGTGTGTGTGTGTGTGTGTGTGTGTGTGTGTAGAAACAAAACTATTTATATAAATAAATACATTAAGTCAACTAGTAAAATCCCTTTGCCTATCAATCCAGGGGTAATTTTAAGTACTAAGAATATGAAAAGAAGTAATTTTTTTTAAGGGGTAATTTTAAGTATTAAGAATATGAAAAGTACATGTGAAAAGAACACAAGTGTTCAAGAGAGCAGTTTGTGGTAATTAATAAAATATGATAAGCTTACAAAAAGATATATGACTTGAACTTAAAAGCTCCTGTAATTAAGCTATAGCCACTTGAAATTTGCAATTAGTCTTGGCTTTTCTTGTACTTGCTGCCCTTCCTCAGCAGATCATTAAGAATTTCTATAAACGTCCTTCTGTTTAATCTCATTCATGGATTCTGTGGCTGCTCACAAAACCGAGCCAAAAAGAAAAGTCCAGCTGTATGTGGAGCTCCTTCCACAAGCAAAACATTCATCAACAACTAAAAAGTCCTCTACTTCAGAGGCACCTGTGTGGCTCAGTCAGCTAAGCGTCTGACTCTTGATTTTGGCTCAGGTTATGATCTCACAGTTCATGGGTATGAGCCCCACATCGGACTCCATGCTAACAGTGTGGAGCCTACTTGGGATTCTCTCTCTCCCCTCCCTCAGACCACTCCTCTGCCACACAGTCTCTCTCTCTCTCTCTCTCAAAATAAATAGATAAACATTAAAAAATGTTTTCGGGGCACCTGGGTGGCTCAGTTGGTTAAGCATCCAACTTCAACTCAGGTCATGATCTCATAGTTCATGAGTTCAAGCCCCATGTCAGGCTCCGTGCTGACCACTCAGAGCCTGGAGCCTGCTTCCAAGTCTATGTCTCCCTTTTTCTCTGTTCCTCCCCTGCTCACTCTGTCTCTCTGTCAAAAATAAACATTAAAAAAATTTAAAAATTAAAAAATAAAAAAAAAAAGTTTTGTACTTCACATGTGACCCTCTCAGCTGATAATTCAAATGAATAACTGGGGTCATTTTATCTGCACTTTTAACAGCATGCAACTCAGAAACTTGAGTGTTGATATTTGAAAAGAAATGTTACTGTATGACGGTTTTTATTTTTTTTAATCCACAGAATAGATTTCAGATCTTAAAAGCAATGACTCGTTTTCTTCCAAGTTTTCTTTTCCAGATTAAAGTTATAAAAAATACATTGCAACTCTATTTTGAGTACTGAATATGTATTATAAAAGTGTCTATGTGTTGAGTGCCTGGGTTAACTTGTATACATATCTGAATTCAATGTATTTACACTGAATACACTGCACTATTTAAATCATTATTTAAAATAAAATGTATTATTTTAATATTAAATTATTTAACGTTAAATTATTATTTAAAATAAAATGTATTATTTTAAAGTGAATGGTTAAATAAAGGCTTTAAATTCTTAGATTCTACATATTGCTGAAGAATTAGTTATTTGGCAGAAAAAGAGATCACCTTCTTGTACTTTATTACTTAAAGAGATTTACGGAAGTTGATACTCTCTTCTCCTACTCGTCTCTCTGGGAAGGCCCAATTTCCATAGTGACAGTTGTGGGAGAGTGAGGCACTATTTGGACAGCAGTCAAAAGCTCTTACAAAGCAGAGGAAACTAAGGCTTGTCCCAGATCATGGGTCCATCCAAAGGGCAACATTAGTGGGAAAAATGAATGATGGATGTGTTATGGATTTATAACTACAAGATTCATACACCAACTCAGTAGGGAAAGTCCCAGGCTGGTGATAAGCAAGGTATTGTAGCTTGTATTACACTTATTCTTTTAAACATGTAAGTCATATTTTCCCCTGTCATGACATCATGCTTTATCTTCAGCTCTGTCTACTGTCTCTTAGAACTCATTAAACAAACTGAACGATTTTTTTAAAGTTTCATTTGTTGAGTTGCCTGGCTGGCTTAGTCGATGGAGCATGCAACTCTTGATCTTGGGGTTGTAAGTTTGAGCCCCATGTTGGGTATAGAGATTACTTAAAAACAAAATCTTTAAAAAAATTATTTGTTGATATTAGCTCTTTTATGGAAGTGCTGATCACTACAGTGTGCACCTGAAACTACTATTCCACTGTATGTAAGTGAAATTCAAATAAAAACAAAAAAAAATTAAAAAAAGAAAAAGAAAATAAATAAAAAGTAAAGAAAAAAAGAAAAAAATATTTGGCAGGTAGTTTTCTTCATTGCATTATTATTATCATAGTAAGTGCATGTGTGCGTGTGTGTGTATGTGTGTGTGTTGGGGGAAAGTGTTTGGTGTAACAGTAAGTTCCGTATCCATATTAAGTCTGTTAAGGACCTTTTTTGCTTTTCTATTCTGCTTTGGACACTCTCACATTAGAGGTTAAAATGTCATAAACCTCTGTCTGGTCTGCCTGTTTTCTCTCTCTGCTTTCAAGATTTCTCTTGCTCTCTCTTGTTCTCCCTGCCCATGCTACATACCTTACAATCTCTGAACTATGAAGAATTTCTCCTAAACGTACTACCTGAGCTCTGTTATTTTACTCTGCCATCTGGCTGCTTTTCCCTACTTTTGTACCAGAATTTCTATCCTTTGCATGCATTCTTTCACAACACCTAAGACTCAATCTTTGCTATTATTTTAGTATACCTTACCCAGGTTTTTGTTGTAGTTTACCTCCTCTTAAAAGGGAGTCTATTAGTGATATATTTTTTTGTCTCCACTAAAAGAAGACAAATAATACCCATTATTTTGAAAATGTTTTCAACGCCTTCAAGTCAGTGTACGGATTTTTTAGTTACAGGCCCACAACGCCTCATCTATCCTTTTCCCTAACATGGCCATTTAGAAAAGCCTATTATCTGGGACAGGATCATTCTCCTGCTGCCTTGTATAAGATTTTGGCTACAGCTTAGATTATCCTTTCTGTCTTGATTTTGAAAACTAGTTGTAAAATATCAAGAGCCCCAGTTTCTTTTTCCAAAAGATGACAGTTTCTTTACCAGGTCAAAAAACCACACCTTTGACTCTGGTAAACAGCTTGGATCTACTTTTTTTTTTTGTCTCACTGTTCAAATGTTGTCATGTTCAATCCATTTCCAAATTTGTTAATAATTGGTAAGCTATCTCTTCTAAACTGAAATATTCTCATTTAGCTACCATCCAACTCCCTACAGTAAGAAAGGTAAATTCTTATATATTTACTATATCTGAAGTCACTGCATAATATCCGAATAAAATTATGATTAGGTGAAGAGTCTGTAATGTATTAACAAGAACAAAAGCATTGTGAACTTATTGCTTGTTTAAGTGAAATTTCCCACTTTATCATCTTGTGTAAGCTTCCCCTTGCCACATTTCCTATTTAAAATCTATGGGGCGCCTGGGTGGCGCAGTCGGTTAAGCGTCCGACTTCAGCCAGGTCACGATCTCGCGGTCCGGGAGTGTGAGCCCCGAGTCAGGCTCTGGGCTGATGGCTCAGAGCCTGGAGACTGTTTCCGATTCTGTGTCTCCCTCTCTCTCTGCCCCTCCCCCGTTCATGCTCTGTCTCTCTCTGTCCCAAAAATAAATAAAAAACGTTGAAAAAAAATTTAAAAAAAAAATAAAATAAAATCTATTAGGAGGCATTCCAATTTCCCCTCAAGTGAGAAGTCAACGGTGGAACAAATCCATCCCAAAGGAGCTGATTCTATAGCCCACTGAAGACCAGGGGGCTTCCACGTGGTATTTTGCCACGTGGTATTTTACAAAAGCTTGTAATATAATTTTGAAGGAATTACCAAACTGATTTATTATAATAGGAAAAAAATAATAATTTCTCATGTTAGTCCACGCTGCTCTTAGAGTATGGCCATGACATTTTCATTAAATAAAACAAAGTAGAAAATAAAAATAAAACTCTTGTGAAGTGTTAAACTTTTTTGTTGTTGTTGTCATTTTGTTTTGATCCTCCTCTATGATGCTGGCAAAGCTGTATTTTTCAGGTAGGTGCAATTTTCTGGTTGCTAGGTTTATTAGTTTTGTTAACATTTTCAAAAAATAAGAAACTGAATAGTAGTTGACTGCTTACTAACCCTTTCTACACACATATAAATAAAATAATTAATGACTGTTATCTGGGAATTTCTAAAATTGGATTGTGCTCTGCCATATTATGTTTTACGATGTATATTATGTTTTACAATGTCATTAATAAAGATTCTGCATGGATTAACACCATAGCCACTTCCATTTTATCATTATGTCCATCACAGACCATGTATGATTTCTAATCATTGCTATATTGTCTGCTTTGTCCTATATTTATGTAGGTAGATGCTTAAACTACAGTTCCCTTATTTATTTGCTCACACATGATGCCTGAACGATGGCCACTACTGTATCAGATATGACTATTAAAAAAATATTATTAGTGCCTGATGTGTTGTGATGAAATAGGTAAGTCAATTCATAACTTGTTAATAAATTAGAAAAGGGGAAATCCCTTTGGATTTGCCTTTTATTAGGAGTTTAAAAAAATAATTCCTTGGGATTGTTTTTGTATACTATCTACTATATACCTCAACCTTTAAATTTGAAAGTAGAAAAGAGTTATCAGAATGAAGTTAGAAAATGTTAATGCCAAGAAATGTATTTGATTTCTATTATATTGTGTTAACTTGAAAAATATGGGCCTTTTTTTATTAACATTTCTCCCCTTCTACAGGTCTTTACTTATGTCACGCTTTTCCAACTCTTCTTATAAAAATTGTTATATCTTTCATCATCAGTAACAATCAATAAAATTCAAAATACAAATATCCTTTGGGAAAACATTATTTCAGCAAGAATCCATCATCGAAATTTTCAGCCATTGTCTATCAGGTAGATGAGAACGTCGATGTTCCTGAAATTTCAACAAATAGAGTTTATTCACTCTGTTTGGTGGAAGGTTGATATCTCTGAACGTAGAGGTGTGTATTTCAATTTAAAATGTATTTTGAATTGAAAACAAGATCTTATGGAAGTCTAGTCATCCCAATTTATATCAAGTCTCCTGTGCATTCTAATTTATTTATAGAAAATATCATAACCTTGAATGTCATTTTTTCTATTGTGTTTATGCTGAAGCCTCAACTACTCAAAAATGTCACATCTGAAAATCATCAACATTCTATAATGTCTGTTTCCCAGGATGAATGGACATACAATTTCAGCACAATTATCCAACAGTATTCAAAACTGTTGTGAATTTTACTTTTTTTTTTTTTAAGTTTATTTATTTATTTTGAGGTAGGGGTGAGGAAAGGGCAAAGAGAAGGAAAGACAGAATCTCCAACAGGCTCCATTCTGTCAGCACAGAGCCAGATGATGGGCTGGAACCCTGAGACTATGATCTTAGCTGAGATCAAGTGAGGAAGCTCAACTGACTGAACCACCCTGGCGCCCCAAAACCATTGTGAATTTTAAAGCATAGTTATCACACCCTAAAAGTCAAGTATTAAAATGTACAAACAACAAACTCTCTGTCAAACTGTAAATGAAATGAACCCACACATACTGGTCTTAAAACTTTCTAACCAGGGAATTTGATAGCACTGCCTCAGGGTAGCAGATTCAGTGCCTACAATGTACTTCCTCAGAGACAGTAAGGTGAGCTCTGAGTCACTTTATGCCTACGGCTGACCTATTAGTGCTTCTGGCACTGTTTATTTGTTTCCTTTTGAAAAGACTTCACTGGGCCTTATTCAGAAAGGCAGTTTGGAAATCTATATAAATTAAGGATGATTTCTTGTATCTTTGTCTTTTACTACATCAAATTAATACAGTTGGACAGAATTTCAATAAATTAACGACTGTCAGGAAATGTGTAAATTAATGCTACTCCAAGTAGTTTCTCTTGAACTATGTACTATTGGTCCAGGATTAGACAAGGAGCTCGATAGAAAATGTAAATCACTGCTTCCTTCTTTGAGAAAGTCCTGGTGTATATGTATGTACGTGTGTGTATACATATATATATATATATATATATATATATGTATTTTAAAGTTAGTTGAAATAAACAATGTGTTTAGTGACAAAGTGATTGGCATTTTTTTGCATCAACTCCCTATCTCCTTGTGAATTATAACAAACACTTCATGAACCATCACTGGTTTTCTTTCTGTGACACTGCTCTAAAATATGTTCAGAGTTGCCAGTTAAATCTCTAGAAGTGCTACAGTTGAGATGAAATGTCATGTATTTTACTCCACTCCCAGTTAGGATGAACAGAGGCAGTTTATTAAGACAGGATGGAGAGAAAAAACAAACAAACAACTATTTTGAGTCTCAGGGTTTAAAAATCCCATGCCATTTGGTGCACCTGGGTGGCTCAGTCGGTTAGGTATCAGACTTTTGATTCCAGCTCAGGTCATGAATTCATAGTTTGTGGGATCGAGGCCCATATCAGGCTGTGGGCTGATAGCACAGAGACTGCTTGGGATTTTCTCTCTCCCTCTTACCTGCCCCTGTCTCCCTCTCTCTGTCTCTCTTTCAAAATAAATACATTAATTAAGCACACACACACACACACACACACACACACGCCATTCAATCCAAATTGTAGACCTTGATTGATACATGAGCACTTATGTGGGCAACTTGATGTAGTGCACCCAGGGTAATTTGTACAGAGATTATTATTATTATTATTTTTACCAATATTTCATTATTCTGCCTAGCAATGCGGAGAAGGCTAGCTGATTTAAAATAAACTCATGTTAATTTTGGCTGTTACAACCTCAAAATGGATTAATTTACATAGTTATATACATAGACGTATATGTTGATTGTTTAAAATATTCACAATTTACATTAAATGTATATTCTGTATATACCTTGCAAAAACATTGTACTTGAAAATTAAAACTAAAATGACATAGATAGCTGCTAGAAGCAGCCTGTCCCATTTCCCTTTACAATACGTGTCAAGTAATTTATGAAGTCCCCGCTCCATAATAAATCTATTCTTTGTTGGGATGAGTAGTAATGTTCTTCTTATTTCCAAATAGAAGTTGGTCTATGAGTGCACTTGCAGCTATATTTTTGCTAAGTGGCTGCGTGGTATTGAACTGAAGAAGTTCAGAACACTATACATCAAAGTAATATAGTTCGACATAATTGGCCATCAGGGAAATGCAATTAAAACTACAATGAGATATCATTACACACTTATCAGAATGGCTAAAATAAAATATAACGATAAGACCAAATTGCTGTGAGGATACAGAAAAAAAATAATATAGTTTTATGATACACTGTGGTAAGCTACACCATAACTTAACCAAGAGACATCTGCAAACCCATCTCAGAGGGATGTGACGTTACCTTTGCTTTTCTAAGCAATTTTTGGGGTCACTTACTAATTTTCAAAGCTATAAAGTGTTATCATTTTATTTTAAACTCTATGAACTTTAATCAGATTGAAATTTCAATTTGTGTTAAAACCATTATAGAAAGTGTGTTAAACTTTGACATTTGGTTTTCTGTTCAGTTAGTAAAACTATGTTTTATTCTGAAAAAGACAACTATTTTCATTCTGAGCTGTTAGCACAGAGCCTGACACGGGGCTCAAACTCATGAACACGAGATCATGACCGGGGTCAAAGTTGGATGCTCAACTGACTGAGTCACCCAGGTTCCCCTTTTTCAATTTTTTTCTTAAAAACGTTTATTTATTTATTTTAAGAGAGACCGAGACAGTGCTAATGGGGGAGGGGCAGAGAGAGAGAGAGACAAGGAAAGTCCCGAGCAGGCTCCATGTTGCTAGCCCAGAGCCCAACACAGGGCTTGAGCCCACATAGCTGCAAGATTATGACCCGAGCCAAAACCAAGAATCTGACTCTCAAACAACTGAGCCACCTAGGCACCCCTAGACAGATGTTTTAATAGCCATCTATTGCAGAGTTGGCCCTTAGGAATACCTTCTATTTTTTTCTCTTCCTGTTTCTCTGAAAAACCCTAATATACCATATCACCTTGATATCATAAGTCAAGTTTTTCCAAAACCTACAGCTAAAGGATAGAAGGAAGCTGCTCAGTATGTAATGAATTTTGACTAAATGAGAAAGAAACATTACTGTAAATAAGCTACCAGGTTTCATTGTGTTGTTGTTGTTGTTGTTGTTGTTGTTGTTGTTGTCGTTGTTTACAAAATCCTAGCATATGCTGACTTTACAGCTGCTTGATGATCCTAAGAGAACATGAATTCCGGGTCAAAATAACCATGCACGTGAGAAGTACAATCATTTACTTAAAAACCATGATATGGCCAACTCTATTTGCTAATTGTAGTGTTATTGGAATAGTTATAAAAATAACTTAAAACTATAGGGAAAAAAGACAGATATTATTCTGTCAATATTAATTAAGTTAAAATTGTTCAAATAAAGAATGTAATAAGTGGATAGTAAGATAAATATAGCTGTAAAATGAGTAAATAAGTTGAAAGAAAAACCAGACTAATGACCTCTGCCAAAATGCAACAAAAGAGAAAAACAATTAAAGAAAATCAAAAATTAAAGAAAATACTGTATAAATTTTGGAGAATGAAAGAAAGGTGAAAGATATCTGATCGAAAAAATGCCAAACATGAGAACTCAAAAAAAAAAAAAAAAACAAACACAAAACACTCATATATATATATTATGGTGAGTTTTAAGAACATCAGACAGAGAAGAGCGTAAATGATGCCCGGGAGAAAGAACAGATCACCTGAAATGTTCAAGAATAATACTGACAGCAGAATTATCAGTAGTAATAGCATATAAAAAAGACAGTGAGGTGTGTTTTTGTGTGTGCTTTTTTATGTATAGATGGAAAAGATATTTGCAACTAGATATTATACATCAAGCCAAAGTATTGATTAAATTTAGAGCACAATAAAAATCCAATGAAGCATGTTAGGTCTTGGAACATTTATCACAGAGACACATTTAAAAAAAATTTTGGAGGACAACTCAATTTAGGTAGAGAAGACAGAATTATGTCTTCAAAGGCATATTTTGGAGGAAGGATTGAATATAATAAGCACTGCAAATCTTCCTTTATTCCTTATGTTCTGAATTTCCTAAATTTAGGGAGTATTTGCTCAAATCTTTATCTTTAAATAAATCCCAAATCGCTTTTTCATGGATTCTGGAATGTCAGGTCATTTTGATGCAAATCTTTTTATCATATCTCTAAATTTTGATAGCACTTTACTGTAGGATGTTTAACCTATTGTTCTACCCATTGTACTTGGTCAACACAGGGGTTTTGTGTGTGTGTGTGCATGTGTATGTGTATGTTTAGTTATTTATTTTTATTTTTGATGGTTTTACTTTTCCATGTAATTTTTATTTTTTTTTTTAAATTTTTTTTTTTCAACGTTTATTTATTTTTGGGACAGAGAGAGACAGAGCATGAACGAGGGAGGGGCAGAGAGAGAGGGAGACACAGAATCGGAAACAGGCTCCAGGCTCTGAGCCATCAGCCCAGAGCCCGACGCGGGGCTCGAACTCACGGACCGCGAGATCGTGACCTGGCTGAAGTCGGACGCTCAACCGACTGCGCCACCCAGGCGCCCCCCCATGTAATTTTTAAATGGATGTAGTATTACTCAATTATGATTTGTTGAAATTTGTTTGAGGTTATATACAACAAAATGGAATTTGTGTGAATTAAAGAAGTATATCTCCATCTTTTAAAAAGAATAGACTGGTCTTGGGCTGACAGTACAGAGCCTGCTTGGGATTGTCCCTCTCCCCCTTTCTCTACCCCTCCCCCACCCTCTGTCTCTCAAAATAAATAAATAAACATTTAAATCATAAAAAAAAAAAAAAACCCTGTCTAAATCCCATTGAACAGAACTCAGCAATGTACCCCAAAGAAATACAATGAAGACTGTGTATATTTCTGGGTACACACATCTCTCTGCTATGACTACTTTACCAAATAATGTGCACCAATGGCAGACTGACACCCAATCACCACTCCATGGAAGGACTAGAGCAGTCAATGAGAAATTTAGTAATGAGGCCAAGAATTCACAATCACCAGTACTTCAGAACTAATACTGACCACCTCCACCTCATGTTACTCTAGAAGACAAATCCTATGGTCAATTTTAAATCCTTAAACCCTTTTGAAGAAGCATCTTTTGGATAGAGCCATTTTCATAATTTATCACCCATCAGCCCTAAGTGTTTGGAGCAAAAGGTATGGAGGAATAATGCCTTAGGGAGCCACTCTCTCTAAAGAATTTTCAAGTGTTCACCCTTACAAGGTTTTGCACAGTCCTGAGAGCCTTTTAACATTCCAGCTGATTTCTGCAGTGAGGGGTCAATTAAAAACTGTCCCCAGGGGCGCCTGGGTGACGCAGTCGGTTAAGCGTCCGACTTCAGCCAGGTCACGATCTCGCGGTCCGTGAGTTCGAGCCCCGCGTCGGGCTCTGGGCTGATGGCTCAGAACCTGGAGCCTGTTTCCGATTCTGTGTCTCCCTCTCTCTCTCTGCCCCTCCCCCGTTCATGCTCTGTCTCTCTCTGTCCCAAAAATAAATAAACGTTGAAAAAAAAAAAAAAAATTAAAAAAAAAAAAAAAAAAAACTGTCCCCAAAGCAGAAACAGAACTGAAAATATATCGTTCAAAGACAACTGTGAGTCTTTTCAGGAATTTATCATGATTTCTTTTTTTGTTTTGTTTTGTTTTTGTTTTTGTTTTTTGTTAGTATGTGAAGCAGTTCTATATGCCACTTACATAGTTTCTCCAGAATTGACTTTGTAGAATGCATCCAGCTCAAGCTAGTTCCATTTTTTGGCAAAAACTGTAATTCTAAAAACAATATTGTTATACCAGTTATCCATGTCTATTAGCCAATATATCCCAATGCAAATGACCCAATTACTCTTTATCAGTACCTTCAACAAAGATAAAAAAATGCATGCCATATTTTTCTTAGTTTTCCAAAAATTTTATATTGTGTATTGGTCAGATATTCAGCTTCTGAAATTGCATTTAAAGTTTTTTATTTTTTTAAAAGTCTTTTTTTTTTTCAACATTTATTTATTTTTGGGACAGAGAGAGACAGAGCATGAACGGGGGAGGGGCAGAGAGAGAGGGAGACACAGAATCGGAAACAGGCTCCAGGCTCTGAGCCATCAGCCCAGAGCCTGACGCGGGGCTCGAACTCAGGGACTGCGAGATTGTGACCTGGCTGAAGTTGGACGCTTAACCGACTGCGCCACCCAGGCGCCCCTAAAGTTTTTTAAATATCAGCAAATATTTTCATTTAAATGCAATTTTGAAAAAAATCTACTTTTCTAAACACCACTTTTTATCCTGTTTTTTTTTTATTTTGTTGACAACTTATAAAACGTTTAGCTAGATTATAAATGTTAGATCAGAAAATGATTAATAGATGTAGGTTCAAATTATTATGTTCCATTAAAAATGATTTAGTCTTTGATGAACATCTGTTTGGAGATATGTTGTATCCAGATATAGTAAATTAATGACATATATAAAATTATAGGGATATGACACCTTCAGTTCCATTATGAGTAGAGCTTTTAAAATACTATTTGTCACAACGTGTCATCTTGTCATTATGTAGCATTTAAAAGACATATACCCTTCATTTTGAAGTCCTTTAGAAATCTAAAATATGACTTTCTATAGTTTGTGTTTCCATATTCCTTTATTGCCAATATGAACAAATCCATATGCTTTGATTCAAACAGGTAATAAATTCCCCTTATTTGGAAAAATGATGTTTATTCTCATTTTCTCACCCTTAGCAGGTGGTTTCATTTTAGGATACTTCAGAGTTATAATTTCACGCTTATAAAAAACATTTATTATAATCTACATGGCTGAATGAAACTTGTGTTTTATTAAATTATTTACCAAAAAAAATTTTTTTTTTATTTCTTTGAGGGGTTATTTTAGAGTCTTCAGAGAAGATCTAGAAGTGTGGTGTTATGCAGTTTTTAAGTAGGTTTAAATTGGTTACTTATATGATTGTTTCTTTAAGGCTCATATATATTGTCCATTAAATGCCACAAAATACTTTGAAAGTAAATTTAAGGTATAATTTATTTCTTATATAATTTATTATATTTTTATTATAATCTATTATTATTTGTTATATAATTTATTATATAATTTATTTTTGGAGGAAAATTTTGTCAAAATGATTTACGAAATTAAGCATTCTCTCAACATAATTTTTTTTAACGTTTATTCATTTCTGAGAGACAGAGAGAGACAGTGCATGAGCGGGGAAGGGGAAGAGAGAGGAAGACACAGGATCTGAAACAGGCTCCAGGCTCTGAGCAGCACAGACCCTAACGCAAGGCTCAAACTCACAAACTGCGAGATCCTCACCTGAGCTGAAGTCGGACGCTCAACTGACTGAGCCACCCAGGTGCTCGTCTCAACATAAATTTATTCAGAAATTTACCAAATGTCTATTGAAACTACTGTGTGGCAGATATTACTTTCGACTGACACTGGTGAATGAAAATTTTGGCTTTGTAGAATTTTATTTTAATAAGGGAGACAAAAGCTGCAAATCTTAATTAAAAAAAAACTGCATAGTACAGTCAAAAATAATGAGCACAATGAAGAAGAAGCAAATTAGAGCAGGGTGAGAAAAATCAACATTTCTAGGCAGGGATGGGGAG
Organism: Puma concolor; assembly: GCF_028749965.1. Classification (NCBI taxonomy): domain Eukaryota; kingdom Metazoa; phylum Chordata; class Mammalia; order Carnivora; family Felidae; genus Puma; species Puma concolor. The sequence continues at coordinate 180,877,782 of NC_141670.1, read as the reverse complement.
TTAAAATTTTAAATAGGAAGATCAGGGTAGGTACAATGAAGGTCACAATTGAGCAAAGGTATGAAAAGGTGAGGGTTTGCCAAGAACTATCAGCAATAATGTCCCTCCAGACAAAGGGATTGGCTGTTTTCAAGACCGTAAGGTTGGATCATGCCTGGCATATCTGAGGAATAGCAGAGAGGCCACTGTGAGTGGGTGAAGAGTAGCAGGGAAATAGGTCACAGAGGTTAAATGAGTGGCTAGATCATGTAAAAGCTTAGAAGTCATTGTGAAACTCTGGCTTTTATGTCTGAAAACTTCCTGTGTGATAGAATTTCTACTAATAACCAAGAGTTCAAATGTCCATAACTTCAAGGATACTTATTCTAGTAAGATAGAATGAGCAAAAGAGATCGTGTTTCCATATGGTGTAACAAATGCCATGAGATCCACATGTAGGAAGTTATGGGAGCACAGAAGAAGGCACCAAAATCAGATGAACACATGTAGTGACTTACTGTGAATACACAACAGTTTGTATTTTATAGTAATGGGATCACAGGGTATATACTCTTTAGTGCCTGGTTTCTTTTTTTCTGCATAATTTGTTTGAGAATCTTCAAATTTTAAATATCGGTTTTTATGCTGAGTAGTACTCCCTCGTATGGATATATCATAATTTGTCATTGTTCTGTTGATGGGCATTTGCATTGCTTACAATTCTTAGAAATAAAGCTGCGGTGAAATTTATGTACAAGTTATTGTATGAACATAGGGTTTGTTTGTCGTCAGTAAATGCCTGGGAGTAAAATGGCATATAACTGGAATGTGTTTTACATTTAAAAAAAATTTAAACTATTTTCCAAAATGACTGCATCATACCATCGATGGTTTAGATTTCCTGTTGCTTCGCAAACATGCTCAGACTAGGTATAATCAGTCTTTATAATTTCAGCTATTCTAATATAGATGTAAGCATATCTCGTTATGATTTTAATTTGTATTTCTTTAATGTCTAAATGTTGAGCAATTTTTCATGTGCTTGTAAGCTCTCCATGTGCCTTTGGTAACATGTCTCTTCGATTATTTTCCTCGCATATAAAGTTGGGTATTTTGTTTTGTTATTAGTAAAGTTTTTAAAAGTATTCATTTTTTTAATACCTCAGTAGACATCAATAATCAGATATATGATTTGCAAGTCCCTTCTCCAATTTTATGGCTTTTTCTCTGAGCTTCAAGAGCTATGTCTTTTAAGAGAAATATGCTACTCCTCCCATTACTGATACTGGTAGGTATGACTAAAGCATTATGACTTTTGACCTTCTCAAAGAAAGTCATAGATTAATATGGATGTAGTGTGCTATTGTTGGGAGTGTTCTATAATATCAGTCATTTTATGGTTAGCTGATAATTTTGTTTAGGTCTTCTATACCTTACTAATTTGCTGACCATTTGTTCTATATAATATTAAAATAAAAATGTTAACATTTTCTAACATAATTGTTTTTTTTTCTATTTCCTTCTAAGGTATATGTTTTTTATTCCATGTATCTCAAATCTGTTATTAGGTGTATAAAAGTTAAGAATTATTATATTTTCCTGTTGGGCTGACCCTTTTACTCCTTTGTAATTTTAAATTGGTCTTCTTTATGTCTGATAATGAATTTTGCTCTAAAATCCACTTTTCATTATCTTGATATAATGACCAAAGCTTTAGTGTGATGAATGTTAATATATATTTTCTTTTACTTTTTGAGACACTACCATACTAATCCTGATAAATAAAGGAAGAAGTGTTTTGACTCTAGAATTATCTTTCTAGATTGCCCTTAAAAACATTAAACAACAAGCTAAAACTTTGCTTCAGAAGATCTCTGTCACAGGTGTAATTTTCTTCACTTTATCTTTTATCATTTTCCTAATTCTTATTTTCAGTGTAATCTATTTACTTTCAAGTATTTCCTCTGTTTTCTATGTGCTCTGCTTCATAGAAAACAATTATTCTGTCAGAAAATTATTCATTAAAAATTCATTGCATCTTGGGGCACTTGGGAGTCTCAGTTGGTTAAGCTTCCAACTCTTGATTTCAGCTCACATAATGATCTCAGTTTTTCAGTTACCCTGTATCAAATTCTGCTTGGGATTCTCTCTCTTCCTTTCCCTCTGCTTTATCCATGCTTGTTCTCTCTCTCTCCCTCTCTCTCTCTCTCTCTCTCTCTTTGTCTCAAAATAAATAAATAAACTTAAAAAGAAATCATTACATCTCTGCACTAGTTAAAACTGGTTCTTGTCGATGATATTGATTCACCTGAGTTTTCCCAAAGTGGGGAAGAATCTTCCAAATGCTGTTGTCCTCAGGCTCAGGAGAATGTCTCAGCCTCATCTTCACTCTTTCAGATATTCACTTTTCAAATTATTGATCCTCTTTTTATTTTATTAATTTAAAATGTTTAAATTTTTGAGTATAACTGACACTCAATGTTACATGAGTTTCAGTTTTTAACGTCTCCATACATTATGCTATGCTCACCACAAGTGTAGTCACCATCTGTCACCATACAACACTGTTACAATACCGTTGACCACCTTTTCTATGTTGTCGTGCATCTCTTTTTAAAATCTTTTCTTTTTTACGTTCTCTGTTAGCCCAACGTTCTACCGTCATTATAGTTGGTTGCTTCAATGAAACATGTCTGATGCCACATTCTTTGCTGGAAGCTGTCACACTGGTTTACGGTCGTCCTCTTTACCCCTATCGGAACGCCAGAAGGTTTCGTTCATTTATTTGCTCATATAAACAGAAGATCCAACACAATGTTCTCCGATGAAATCAATTTCAAATGTATTACAATCTCTTACCTCTTAAGCACCGCTCTTACTGTTCCCTTTCCCTGTCTGCCTAAAGCCCAATAATCACTACCCTATTTATCACAAAGACCATCTCAACCCCAAATTCTCTCCATATAAGAAGATGAAGACTCCATCCTTCTCTGTGTGCAGATAAAATAAACGTTGATCCAGTCTGTCTTGCACATACCCAATCCCATTCATCAGAAAATTATATTCACCAACCATCAACATGTATACAAAACGAAAACCATATCTCACCACTTTCATTACCACCCCGCTTGGTAAAAACACCATCTTATGTTCTGGATTATTGACCTGATTGGTTAACCCCCTTCCAGACTTGCTCCACTCCTCTCTCCCCCCAAATCTGTTTTGGTACAGCAACTTACCTTAAAAATCAAGTCAGACGGTTTTATTCTGCTGTGCAAAATCTTTTGGAAACTTTCCCTTTCATACTAAATAAAAACCGAAAGCATTTCTATGTAGAAGTTCATACATCAATACCCTCTTCCCCTCTTGACCACTATGAACTCCTCACTGGCCCCTAGCTTTTCCTCAAATGTGACAGATAAGCTTCTCACACAAGGTCCATGTACTTATTTCTTCTGCATGAAGCATCCTTTTTCTTTGCATTTGCATGACATCCTTCTTCAATTCCTGTGGTTTTTTACACAAATAACATCTCATAAATGAAACACAAACACCCAATATAAAATAAAATTAACCTCCATCCTGGCATTCCCCATTGACTGTTGCCTCTTTTACATTTCTTTGTGACACCTATCACCATCAACCATACATTCATTATTTTATTATCTGTTAATTTTGCTATTACATTTCAAAAGAATATGAGCTCTTTGTGGTCAGGTATTATGTTTTGTTAATTTGAGTATTCTCTGAGAGGTAACTGGCAGACTGTAAAGGCTCAGTAAATATTTTGTTAATTGTATTTTGTAGTTATTATTGGGTTCCTTTACAGGTTCTACCTCTTACCCTAGAAGTCTACCCTTCAGATATAAGCAATAAAAATAGAGCCCTGCTGCCTCTTCAAATAAGTAAAAGGCTTGTATTAAATGGATATTCTAAAAACTAAATGAATGGCCAAGTGTATGGGAGGAAAAGGAACATATTTTCTACAGTTTAGGAGTGGAGTTCTCTTAAAGAGTTCTTTTAGAAGCCTGCACTAATTCACTATAATGGGCACTTGTATGTTACAATTATACAAACACTTTAGTAATTTATATCTTTTTTGTGAGTCATGATTGGATCCTTAGGATCATTATAACATTTCAACTTTTTGTGTTCAATAAATCTATTGGGGTTGCTGCCTTTCTTATTCAAATGGAGAAATAGTCTTGTGATTTCATGCGAAGTGTTGTTGTTTCCTAGGAATAAGTTAGATTATGTTAGTTTCAAAGTTTTGTTAAAATTCCAAGTCTGTCACTGATAAAAGCCTTTTTATGGAGTAATAATTTTATATAAAGCACAAAGTTATGTAACACTCAATTGTTATACTATCTATATTTCTGTCTTGCATAGTGATAGCAACCATCTTAACTCTATTTAAGACAAACCACTGCCAGATGACTTCCTAGCACTGATTATGTGATACAAAATCTAGCATAAGTAAGAGTTTTTGGTTTTACTGGTGTATAAATCAATTTAGAAAAAAAATAAATCAATTTTGAATACAAGATAATATTTTAAGTTATTTGGCAATTGTAAAGTATATGGGGTTTTTTTGGTAAATTTATATTTTCTAAAATTTTACTGAACCTTTTTGCAATAAGAAACAAGTTATCAGGGCCTCTGGGTGGCTTAGTCAGGTAAGCATCTGACTCTTGATTTCAGCTCAGGTCATGATCCCCAAGTTGTGGAATCGAGCCCCCCATCGGGCTCCACGCTGAGCATGAAGCCTGTTTAAGTTTCTCTCTCTCTCCCTCTCCCTCCCCTCCTGTTCATGCTCTCATTCTATCTCTAATATAAATAATTATAATTATAATTTTATTAGATAAAAGTCTAATAAAATTATTATAATTATATAAATAATTATCTCTAATAATAATTAATAATAATAATAATACAATAACAAAAATATGCCCTTAAGAAAAAGAAACAAGTTACAAAAAATTAAGATTTATTTTCCGTCAGATCAAAATTATCACAGGTTAGTAAGATAATCATAGTGGTTGAAATCTTTAGAATATTGAACCCAAAATATTTTATTAGGTCTTCTGCTGAGCATTCACTGTTGAAATAATACTAATAATATTGATTGTACAAGCCTAAAATTAAATATTTAGATGAATTTTTCAGAGCAAATATCTGCCTGATAGATTACATATACCAAGATTCTGAATGACGAGGGTCATCTAGCCATATTTGATTTTTACACAACTTTATGCTCAAAATTTTTGAGTAAAAATCTTTTCTTTCATATGTTAGAGCTTCCCTGGAGATTCTGCCTGGGGATAAGGACACAACATTAATTACTCTCAATTTCTAAAATACTATTTTAAAATTTTCTATTTACCTATGAATCTCGTGATTGGCTATTGTAGACTTTATTTGGAGCCTGCAATGTCCCATAGACTCCTTGCTTTTTCCAATCTTTTTTTCTTTTCTGTTTTGTTTCTATACATTCTGTCCTCAAATATCTGTACTAGAACTTCTCCCCATTCCTCCAGAGATTTTAGATCTTGAACCAAGGACATAAAGAGTTTCTCCATTTATTTTTCTGCTTAAATATTGTTCTTGTCTTAACCCAGGCTCCTTAGGCAGCAAAGCCTGAGTCTAAAGCAAATGTACTAATATTTTATTGGTATGCATAATCCTAGGAAAGCAAAATGTGAGCAAACTGAGGTTTGAGTCAGGGAAAGAGGGGAATTAACATATGAGGAAATCACGTCTTTCTTTGTTTTAATGAACTTTATTTTTTTTAGAGCAGTTTTAAGCTAATAGCAAAATCAGGAGAAAGATTTCCCATATACTCTCTACCTTCACACATGCATTATGTCCCTAAACATCAACATCCCCCAAGTACAATGAACATTTATTACAATTGATGAACCTACACTGGCACATCATAATCACTAAAAGACCATAGTTTGCATTATGTTTCGCTCTAGGTTTTTGTATATTCTATGGGTTTGGACAAACATATTATGAGATGTATCCACCATTAGAGTATCACACAAAGTGGTTTCACTGCATTAAAAATCCATGCTCTGCCTATCTATCTCTTCCTTCTCACCCTCATTCAGTTGTGTGTGGGGGAGATCTTTTTTGCTGTTTTCATAATTTTTGTTTCCTTTTCCAGAATATCATATGGATGGAATCATATCATATATAGATTTTACAGATTGGTTTCTTTCACTTAGTAATATGTATTTTAGACTCCATATCTTCCATGGTTTGGTAATTCATTTTTTAGCACTAAATAATATTCCATTGTTCAGATGTATTACAGTTTATTTGACCTTTCACCTACTGAAGGACATGTTGGTTGCTTCCAAATTTTTATCAATTATGAATAAAACTGCTATAGACATCTGTGTGGACATAAGTTTTCACCTTTGGATGAATGCCAAGGAGTGCAATTGCTGGATCATCTGGTAAGAATTTGTTTAGTTTTGTAAGAAACTGTCAAATTGTTTCCCATTTTGCATTCCCAACAAAAATGGAAGAACATTCCTGTTGCACCACATCCTCACCAGCACTTAGTGTCCTGTTGTCAGCGTTCTGGATTTTGGGTATGTAGTGATGTCTCCTTTTTGTTTTAGTTTGCATTTTCCTGATGACAAATAATGTGAAGCCTCTTTTCATATGCTTAGTTTCCGTTTGTATATTTTCTCTAGTGAGGTGTCTGCTGAAGTCTGTGGCCCAGTTTTAATCAGGTTGTTTTCTTATTGTTGAGTATTAAGGGTCTTTGTTATTTTAGATAACAGTCCTTTGTCAGATATGTCTGCTACAATTGTTTTCTCATAGTGTGAGGTTTGTCTTTTCATTCTCTTGGCATTGTGTTTCACAGAGCAGACATTTTTAATTTCAATGAAATTTAGCTTATCAGTTCTTTCCTTCATTGATAGTGCCTGTGGTGTTGTATTTAAAAAGTTATTGCCAAACCAAGGTTATGTAAGTTTTCTCCTAGATTATCTTCTACACATTTTATGCTTAGGTTCATAATACCATTTAAGTTAAATTTTGTGAAGGTCCTAAGATATCTGCCTGGATTTATTTTATTTTATTATTTTATTTTATTTTATTTTATTTTATTTTATTTTATTATATTTTATTTTATTTTTTTATTTTTAGTATTTACTTTGTTTATTTTATTATTTTTATATAGCAGCTTCTCAGTTACTCCAGAACCATTTGTTGAAAAGACTGATTGCTCCCTTGTACTGCTTTTGCCTTTTTGTCAAAGATCTGTTGATTATTGGGGTGCCTGGGTGGCTTAGTCGGTTAAGTGACTGACTTCAGCTCAGGTCATAATCTCATGGTTCATGGGTTCGAGCCCTGCATCGGGCTCTTGTGCAGATAGCTCAGAGCCTGGAGCTCGCTTTGGATTCTGTGTCTCCCTTTGTCTCTGCCCCTCCCTCACTTGTGCTCTGTATCTCTCTCTTGCCATCTCTCTGACTCTCTCTCTCAAAAATAAATAAATATTAAAAAATAAATAAGTAAAATCAGTTGAATACACACACACACACATATGGAGGTTCTATTCTGTTCTTTTAATCTATTTATTCTTTCTGCAGTATTATAATATCTTAATTACTGTATCTTTATAGTAAGCTTTGAAGTCATTCCTCCAAACTGCTTCTTCTCCTTCAACATTGTGCTGGATATTGTGAGTCTTGTTTGCTTCTCCTCTATGTAAACTTTAAGGTAAATTTGTTAATATTCAAAAAAACTTGCTGGATTGCATTAAATCTATAGTTCTACATGGAAACAAGTGACATCTTGAACTTAATAGGGGAAAGACGATAGAGTGTCAGTTGTCACAGTGGTGCCTATGGCAGAACAATTGCAACAGCCTAAGAAAAGTAAAACCTTAAAGATCTGAGTGGGCGCCTAAGGGGTTCAAGATAAATCCCCTGGGAAGGGCTTATTGAAATGTCTAGCTGTCTGCATGGTTGCGAATCTGGATAAGGGAGGGAAAATTGGTTATGAGAAAACTTACCAGCTAACATCAATAATTTTGCAAAGCTATTGCCATGGCTTGTATATAATATAACCATCAGAGGGACCACCTCAAGGAGAGCATCAGTTATTATGCTTATTGCATTTTGTTTTGTTGTTGTTGTTGTTCAAATAAAGCAGCATGGGGGCACCTCAGTGGTTCTTTTGGCTAAGGTCTTGATCTCACAGTCTGAGATCCAGCCCTGCATCCATCCCTATGTTGGTTTTGCCTGGGGTATAGAGACAGGTTAAGATTTTCTCTCCTCTCTCTCTCTCTCTCTCTCTCTCCCTATGCCCCTCCCACCTCTCTTTCTGTCTCTCATTCTTCCAAATAAATAGACTTAAAAAAAATAATAAAGCAGTGTGATGGGATAATACAATGAGAAAATAACCATTTTATTTAGTTAGTTAGTTAGTTATTAATTAATTTATAATTTATAATTTATTTATTTATTTATTTATTTATTTATTAGAGACAGAGAGAGAGTGAGCATGGGAAAGGGAAGGAGCCAGAAGGAGAGAGAAGGAGAGAATCTTAAGCAGGGTTCATGCTCAACATGGAGCTGGATACACGGCTCAGTCCCACCCACCTGGGATCATGACCTGAGCCAAAATCAAAAGTCAGACGCTCAACTGACTGACTGGCCACCCAGGCTCCCTGAAAAATGACAATTTTTTGAGTGCTAAACTTCTTAAAAAATGGCATAGGTTTTATATTCCAAGAAGTATACTGAAAAGGAAAATATTTAAAAAAAATGTAAATTGAAATCAAGTAAAAAAGATAATTTTAAAAAATAAAATTTAAAAATAACAGAACTAGGGGCATCTGGGTGGCTCAGTTGGTTAAGCGTTCGACTCTTGATTCATGTCGCGCTCTGTGCTGACCACAGAGCCTGCTTGGGATTCTTTCTCTCCTTCTCTCTGTCTCTCCCCCACTCACTCACTCTTTCTCTCCAAATAAACAATAAACATTTAAAAAATAAAATGGCAGAATAATTTTTCTTATAATTGGAAAATATACCATATATATGTGTGTATATATATAATATAAAAAATATATAATATATAATGTAAATATAATTATATAATGTATACATAATATAATGTATATATATAATATATGCACACACATATGTAATATATGTAAATATTGATATATATTATATATACTTATATAATATATATAAACCAAAAGATAACTTGACATGTCTGGAATTCCGGAAACATAGAGACAATAATTATGTCTAAGGGTAATGCTTCAGTCATGCTTTGTGCCTTGTTAATATTTTTAAACCATCAGGCAACTTTATGCTTTATTAAAAATACCTTCTAAGACACCAGCATTGCCTTTTGGAGCCAGTTCCATGACTGTGAAAATGTAATTGCAAATATTCAAAGTGTTGTCCATGGTGTTGTAGTATTTAGGGAAGTCAACAATTATGTTCCAGAAATAAGCATGACTCCTACTCCTCCTTAAGGCAATGGAACATGTCTTCAGGGGTTCCATCTGTTGTATCTGAAGGGTGAATTAGGTAATGACTTTTGTCTGGAAAGCAATTCACTTTTTAATCTAACATTCCTTATCCACATTATAAAATTAGGAACTAGAAAGGAAATAAAACCAAAAAATAAGTTTTTTCTTCAATGGAAAAGTAAATGTAAATTTTATGATTAACCAGAAGTTAATTTTTAAATTGTTTTCTAGACAAATATTTTTGTTAGAAAATTGTGTATTTCCTATTACTAAGAAATAACAGGCTGAAGTTTTACTAACATTTAAAAAGTCTAATTACTTTTATTTATCTATTAATTCATCTCCTGATGAAGTAGAACATGATCGCACTTGTTGTTCCTACCCAGGTTTGTATGGCTTAGTCATTTTATGTTTGCCATTTCATTGCTTGGTTTTTGTAATAGTTGGTACATAATTGGTATCTTTAATCATCTATGGTTGAACAGAATTTGTTTGAACTTTGTAACAATGCATTATGGTTTTTGCACTTTCCTTGTTTTACTTTCCTCAGTATTAAGTTTCCAAGAGTTATGCATGTTGTAGTGTTGATATGTGCTTTTTGTTGATATGTGCTTTAGGTATATGTGCTTTTTTTCTGTTCTTTTAAAAAGCACCCTATTATATGCCATTTATCTCATTTAAGACTCTTATTACTTCTGCACTTATCAGATATTCTGTAATTGAAAAGCACAACTCAGCAAAAATACAGCACCACTCATAAAGATAAAATGGTTCACAGAATTCTTTAATGCTATCCCTTATTTGTATTAGATGACCCCTTATTCTAGTGTTTGGCATTGTTCAATGTAGGAAAGTTTATAAGTTGACATTCCATAAATAGAAGAGCTTATTACTATTGCTCAATTATTTTTGTTTGGAATAGAATATGGTTGGGGCATCTGGGTGGCTCAGTAGGTTGAGTGTCCAACTTCGGCTCAGGTCATGATCTCACAGCTTGTGAGTTCGAGCCCCGCATGGGGCTCTGTGCTGACAGCTCAGAGCCTGGAGCCTGCTTCGGATTCTGTGTCTCCTTCTCTCTCTGCCCCTATCCCACTCACATTCTGTCTCTGTCTGTCTCAAAAATAAATAAACATTAGAATGGAATATGGTTGATTTAATATTTCTATCTTACTCTCTGCCTGGCACATAGAGCTATCCACTTAGCAACCACTAAAATATTAAGTTAATTGCCTAGACCTCAAACTGTATATTAATAGGAATAAAATATGGAACACTTTTCAGATAGCTAACTATAGAGTAGCTTCATTGTGGGGGCACTGGGTACCTCAGTTGATTGTCTGAAGTCATAATCGGCTGAAGTCATAATCACATGGTTCAGGAGTTGGAGCCCCACATCAGGCTCACTGCTGAGCTTGCTTTGGATCCTCTGTCCCTCTCTCTCCCTGCCCCTCCCCCACTCATGTTCTCTCAAAAATAAATAAATATTAAAAAAGAGAGAGAATTCCTTCATTATGTTCATAGGTTAAGGGAAAGTGCCAGTAATATTTTAATTCAGACCACTTTATAGTCATTGATTATGAGAAAGTACTGGAAACAAACAAGTCAAAAATGTCTTTAATGAATTTAAAAAAATAGAGACTGATCCAATATACTCAATGTTTCTAAAAATAGTTGCAACAGCTTTATAATAGACATTAGTTTAAATATTCATTATACATTATAAATATACATTTTACAGTATATTTATACATATATGTATGCATATATATGTACATATACATATATATACACATATATACATACATATATATGTATATATACATATATACATGTATATATATACACGTATATATACATATATACATGTATATAGATATACACATATATATACATGTATACATATACACATATATATACATGTATATATACATATACACTAGGAGGCATAGTGTAAAGGAAAAAAGATGGCCGTTACTTTTCCAAAAGACAGTGGTGTATACATGATAGCAGGGGAGAGAATCCACTCAACAAGTGGAGGGTGTGGTGGTGGAAAAAAAAAATTGGTTGGAACTTTAGAATGGTATTTAAGACAAAGTGTATTTGTGCGTTAATAGTCTTGGATAGGGGCACCTGGGTAGCTCAGTTGGTTAAACGTCAGACTCTTGGTTTCAGCTGAGGTCACCATCTCACAACTTGTAACTTGGATCCCTGCCTTGGCTCTGTGCTGATAGCACGGATCCTGCTTGGGATTCTCTGTCTCCCTCTCTCTCTGTCCCTCCTCCACCCTCTCTCTCTCTGTCTCCCAAAACATAAGTAAATAAAAATTTTTTAAAAAGGAGTCTTGAATAAAGGGCACAAACTATTTCCAATCTGTGAAGAGTCTAGGAAAAACTATGAAAAAGAGAATGATAGTGATTTTAATAAAAGATTCATAACCAGTATAGTTTTCAACACTCTCAGTATATTTTCCCTAGAAAGCTATTTGATTTAAATTAAAAAGAACTCTATTCACCTGCCACTTAAATCAGAGGAAATTATTTGGTTTGGGAATAAGTCAATAAAATAAATTAACATATCTTTAGGAAACAGACATGAATACTAATTTAAAAATAATAGCATGTAATCTATCCAACAAACATTAAATTTCTTGCCATAAGCTAGTTCTGGAATTCTTCCAGAGAACTAAAGCCACGTATGTTACTGTTCACAGTATCGATGCAAAGCGATTGTCCCATTGGTATCCACCTGTACTGTTGACATGTTTTCCTATGTTGATTAGATATTCATAGGAGGGAAGATGGCGGTGTAGGAGGACGCTGGGCTCACGCGCGTCCTGCTGATCACTTAGATTCCACCTACACCTGCCTAAATAACCTAGAAAACCGCCAGAGGAATAGCAGAACGGAGTCGCCGGAGCCAAGCGCAGACGAGAGGCCCACGGAAGAGGGTAGGAAGGGCGGCGAGGCGGTGCGCGCTCCACGGACTGGCGGGAGGGAGCCGGGGCGGAGGGGCGGCTCGCCGGCCAAGCAGAGCCCCGGAGTCTGGCTTGCAAAAAGCGGAGGGGCCTGACGGACTGTGTTCCGACAGCAAGCGCGACTTAGCGTCTGGGAGGTCATAAGTTAACAGCTCTGCTCAGAAAGCGGGAAGGCTGGAGGACAAAGGGAAGGAGAGCTGTTGAGCCCCCGGACGACAGAGCTCAGCTTGGTGGGGAACAAAGGCGCTCGCCAGCGCCATCTCCCCCGCCCATCCCCCAGCCAAAATCCCAAAGAGAACCAGTTCCTGCCAGGGAACTTGCTCACTCCGCGCAAACACCCAACTCTGCGCTTCTGCAGAGCCAAACCTCCGGCAGCAGGTCTGACTCCCTCCTGCTGCCACAGGGCCCCTCCTGAAGTGGATCACCTAAGGAGAAGCAAGCTAAGCCTGCCCCTCCTGCCCCCGTGCACCTTGCCTACCCCAGCTAAGACGCCAGATCCCCAGCATCACAACCCTGGCAGTGTGCAAGTAGCCCAGACAGGCCACCCCACCCCACAGTGAATCCCGCCCCTAGGAGAGGGGAAGAGAAGGCACACACCAGTCTGACTGTGGACACAGCGGTGGGCTGGGGGCAGACATCAGGTCTGACTGCGGCTCCGCCCACCAACTCCAGTTATACACCACAGCACAGGGGAAGTGCCCTGCAGGTCCTCACCACGCCAGGGACTATCCAAAATGACCAAGTGGAAGAATTCCCCTCAGAAGAATCTCCAGGATATAACAACAGCTAATGAGCTGATCAAAAAGGATTTAAATAATATAACAGAAAGTGAATTTAGAATAATAGTCATAAAATTAATCACTGGGCTTGAAAACAGTATAGCTGACAGCAGAGAATCTCTTGCTACAGAGATCAAGGGACTAAGGAACAGTCACGAGGAGCTGAAAAACGCTTTAAACGAAATGCATAACAAAATGGAAACCACCACGGCTCGGATTGAAGACGCAGAGGAGAGAATAGGTGAACTAGAAGATAAAGTTATGGAAAAAGAGGAAGCTGAGAAAAAGAGAGATAAAAAAATCCAGGAGTATGAGGGGAAAATTAGAGAACTAAGTGATACACTAAAAAGAAATAATATACGCATAATTGGTATCCCAGAGGAGGAAGAGAGAGGGAAAGGTGCTGAAGGGATACTTGAAGAAATAATAGCTGAGAACTTCCCTGAACTGGGGAAGGAAAAAGGCATTGAAATCCAAGAGGCACAGAGAACTCCCTTCAGACGTAACTTGAATCGATCTTCTGCACGACATATCATAGTGAAACTGGCAAAATACAAGGATAAAGAGAAAATTCTGAAAGCAGCAAGGGGTAAACGTGCCCTCACATATAAAGGGAGACCTATAAGACTCGTGACTGATCTCTCTTTTGAAACTTGGCAGGCCAGAAAGAATTGGCACGAGATTTTCAGTGTGCTAGACAGAAAAAATATGCAGCTGAGAATCCTTTATCCAGCAAGTCTGTCATTTAGAATAGAAGGAGAGATAAAGGTCTTCCGAAACAAACAAAAACTGAAGGAATTTGTCACCACTAAACCAGCCCTACAAGAGATCCTAAGGGGGACCCTGTGAGACAAAGTACCAGAGACATCACTACAAGCATAAAACATACAGACATCACAATGACTCTAAACCCATATCTTTCTATAATAACACTGAATGTAAATGGATTAAATGCGCCAACCAAAAGACAGAGGGTATCAGAATGGATAAAAAAACAAGACCCATCTATTTGCTGTCTACAAGAGACTCATTTTAGACCTGAGGACACCTTTAGATTGAGAGTGAGGGGATGGAGAACTATTTATCATGCTACTGGAAGCCAAAAGAAAGCTGGAGTAGCCATACTTATATCAGACAAACTAGACTTTAAATTAAAGGCTGTAACAAGAGATGAAGAAGTACATTATATCATAGTGACAGGGTCTATCCATCAGGAAGAGCTAACAATTATAAATGTCTATGCGCCGAATACCGGAGTGCCCAAATATATAAAACAATTACTCATAAATATAAGCAACCTTATTGATAAGAATGTGGTCATTGCAGGGGACTTTAACACCCCACTTACAGAAATGGATAGATCATCTAGACACACGGTCAATAAAGAAACAAGGGCCCTGAATGAGACATTGGATCAGATGGACTTGACAGATCTATTTAGAACTCTGCATCCCAAAGCAACAGAATATACTTTCTTCTCGAGTGCACATGGAACATTCTCCAAGATAGATCATATACTGGGTCACAAAACAGCCCTTCATAAGTTTACAAGAATTGAAATCATACCATGCATACTTTCAGACCACAATGCTATGAAGCTTGAAATCAACCACAGAAAAACGTCTGGAAAACCTCCAAAAGCATGGAGGTTAAAGAACACCCTACTAACGAATGAGTGGGTCAACCAGGCAATTAGAGAAGAAATTAAAAAATATATGGAAACAAACGAAAATGAAAATACAACAATCCAAACGCTTTGGGACGCAGCGAAGGCAGTCCTGAGAGGAAAATACATTGCAATCCAGGCCTATCTCAAGAAACAAGAAAAATCCCAAATACAAAATCTAACAGCACACCTAAAGGAAATAGAAGCAGAACAGCAAAGGCAGCCTAAACCCAGCAGAAGAAGAGAAATAATAAAGATCAGAGCAGAAATAAACAATATAGAATCTAAAAAAACTGTAGAGCAGATCAACGAAACCAAGAGTTGGTTTTTTGAAAAAATAAACAAAATTGACAAACCTCTAGCCAGGCTTCTCAAAAAGAAAAGGGAGATGACCCAAATAGATAAAATCATGAATGAAAATGGAATGATGACAACCAATCCCTCAGAGATACAAACAATTATCAGGGAATACTATGAAAAATTATATGCCAACAAATTGGACAACCTGGAAGAAATGGACAAATTCCTGAACACCCACACTCTTCCAAAACTCAATCAGGAGGAAATAGAAAGCTTGAACAGACCCATCACCAGCGAAGAAATTGAATCGGTTATCAAAAATCTCCCAACAAATAAGAGTCCAGGACCAGATGGCTTCCCAGGGGAGTTCTACCAGACGTTTAAAGCAGAGATAATACCTATCCTTCTCAAGCTATTCCAAGAAATAGAAAGGGAAGGAAAACTTCCAGACTCATTCTATGAAGCCAGTATTACTTTGATTCCTAAACCAGACAGAGACCCAGTAAAAAAAGAGAACTACAGGCCAATATCCCTGATGAATATGGATGCAAAAATTCTCAATAAGATACTAGCAAATCGAATTCAACGGCATATAAAAAGAATTATTCACCATGATCAAGTGGGATTCATTCCTGGGATGCAGGGCTGGTTCAACATTCGCAAATCAATCAACGTGATACATCACATTAACAAAAAAAAAGAGAAGAACCATATGATCCTGTCAATCGATGCAGAAAAGGCCTTTGACAAAATCCAGCACCCTTTCTTAATAAAAACCCTTGAGAAAGTCGGGATAGAAGGAACATACTTAAAGATCATAAAAGCCATTTATGAAAAGCCCACAGCTAACATCATCCTCAACGGGGAAAAACTGAGAGCTTTTTCCCTGAGAGGGGAACACGACAGGGATGCCCACTCTCACCGCTGTTGTTTAACATAGTGCTGGAAGTTCTAGCATCAGCAATCAGACAACAAAAGGAAATCAAAGGCATCAAAATTGGCAAAGATGAAGTCAAGCTTTCGCTTTTTGCAGATGACATGATATTATACATGGAAAATCCGATAGACTCCACCAAAAGTCTGCTAGAACTGATACATGAATTCAGCAAAGTTGCAGGATACAAAATCAATGTACAGAAATCAGTTGCATTCTTATACACTAACAATGAAGCAACAGAAAGACAAATAAAGAAACTGATCCCATTCACAATTGCACCAAGAAGCATAAAATACCTAGGAATAAATCTAACCAAAGATGTAAAGGATCTGTATGTTGAAAACTATAGAAAGCTTATGAAGGTAATTGAAGAAGATTTAAAGAAATGGAAAGACATTCCCTGCTCATGGATTGGAAGAATAAATATTGTCAAAATGTCAATACTACCCAAAGCTATCTACACATTCAATGCAATCCCAATCAAAATTGCACCAGCATTCTTCTCGAAACTAGAACAAGCAATCCTAAAATTCATATGGAACCACAAAAGGCCCCGAATAGCCAAAGTAATTTTGAAGAAGAAGACCAAAGCAGGAGGCATCACAATCCCAGACTTTAGCCTCTACTACAAAGCTGTCATCATCAAGACAGCATGGTATTGGCACAAAAACAGACACATAGACCAATGGAATAGAATAGAAACGCCAGAACTAGACCCACAAACGTATGGCCAACTCATCTTTGACAAAGCAGGAAAGAACATCCAATGGAAAAAAGACAGTCTCTTTAACAAATGGTGCTGGGAGAACTGGACAGCGACATGCAGAAGGTTGAAACTAGACCACTTTCTCACACCATTCACAAAAATAAACTCAAAATGGATCAAGGACCTGAATGTGAGACAGGAAACCATCAAAACCTTAGAGGAGAAAGCAGGAAAAGACCTCTCTGACCTCAGCCGTAGCAATCTCTTACTCGACACATCCCCAAAGGCAAGGGAATTAAAAGCAAAAGTGAATTACTGGGACCTTATGAAGATCAAAAGCTTCTGCACAGCAAAGGAAACAACCAACAAAACTAAAAGGCAACCAACGGAATGGGAAAAGATATTTGCAAATGACATATCGGACAAAGGGCTAGTATCCAAAATCTATAAAGAGCTCACCAAACTCCACACCCGAAAAGCAAATAACCCAGTGAAGAAATGGGCAGAAAACATGAATAGACACTTCTCTAAAGAAGACATCCGGATGGCCAAGAGGCACATGAAAAGATGTTCAGCGTCTCTCCTTATCAGGGAAATACAAATCAAAACCACACTCAGGTATCACCTCACGCCAGTCAGAGTGGCCAAAATGAACAAATCAGGAGACTATAGATGCTGGAGAGGATGTGGAGAAACGGGAACCCTCTTGAACTATTGGTGGGAATGCAAATTGGTGCAGCCGCTCTGGAAAGCAGTGTGGAGGTTCCTCAGAAAATTAAAAATAGACCTACCCTATGACCCAGCAATAGCACTGCTAGGAATTTATCCAAGGGACACAGGAGTACTGATGCATAGGGGCACTTGTACCCCAATGTTCATAGCAGCACTCTCAACAATAGCCAAATTATGGAAAGAGCCTAAATGTCCATCAACTGATGAATGGATAAAGAAATTGTGGTTTATATACACAATGGAATACTACGTGGCAATGAGAAAAAATGAAATATGGCCTTTTGTAGCAACGTGGATGGAACTGGAGAGTGTGATGCTAAGTGAAATAAGCCATACAGAGAAAGACAGATACCATATGTTTTCACTCTTATGTGGATCCTGAGAAACTTAACAGGAACCCATGGGGGAGGGGAAGGAAAAAAAAAAAAAAAAAAGAGGTTCGAGTGGGAGAGAGCCAAAGCATAAGAGACTGTTGAGAACTGAGAACAAACTAAGGGTTGATGGGGGGTGGGAGGGAGGAGAGGGTGGGTGATGGGTATTGAGGAGGGCACCTTTTGGGATGAGCACTGGGTGTTGTATGGAAACCAATTTGACAATAAATTTCATATAAAAAAAAAAGATATTCATAGATTATCCTACATGAATCCCCGTGTTTTGTGTGTGTATGGGTGACTGGGTGTGTGCATATTTGTGTTTTAACTTTCAAATACAGATGATTCTTGATTTACAATGGTTCAACCTATGATTTATTTGACAATGGTGTGAAAGTGATGCAGTCAGCAGGAAACTGTACCTTGAATTTTGAATTTGGATCTTTTTTCTTGGCTAGTGCTAACTAGCTAGTATGATACTGTCTTGTGATGCTGAGCGGTGGCAGTGAGCCACTTAAAACCATTCTGTATACATTCTTTTTATTTTTTTCATTATCATATTCATTAAATTACACGAGGTATTTAACACTTTGTTGTAAAATGGCTTTGTGTTAGGTGAGATTGCTCAAATGCAGGCTAATATAAGTGTTCGGTGTATGTTTAAAGTAGGCTAGGTTAAGCTCTGATGTTTGATAGGTGAGGTGTTATTAAGTGCATTTTCAAGTTAAGATATTTTCAACTTTTGATGTGTTTATCCATACATAACCATACATAATTTGTGATAGTAAGTTGAGAAACACATGCACATGTATGTGTAGCTTTGATATGGCTTACATGTTATTGGCATGAAACATTTAGAACAGTACATGTACCATATAATAGTCTGTAACATCAAACAAGAGTTTCTCGAAAACTTGTGCCAAAGAGGTCATAATGTTAAGAATCCTTATTTCAGGAGGCTTCCCTCAAATGCAAAATTTTCAGAAATTAGATCAAAATCTGACCAAAGTAAACATTTTCCCATTTTCCTTACTGAACAAAGGCAGCTACAATCCATCTGCCATTTTGGACACTGTATTCGTCAATTATAATACTAATTTAAGAGTAGATTATTTATATCAAAACCACATGTCGACCTAATCTTGTATAATATCCATAAGTCTCACTCAAAGCTCTAGATATTTTTTGTTGTTGAGTCTATTATGGCACTACAGACATTCTTTACCTTTTTTGATGTCATAGCTTCATGTATGCCTATGCTTTTGGAACATGTGCCTCATAGTTTCCTTGTGAAATGTCTGGATTGTAAGATGTGCTACGCTATCAAAATGGTGATATAAATATTCAGATGACCTGATATAATTAACTGAACCATACTGTCAAACTCACATTTCACACCAGAGAGATTCAGTGGTGACTTTTAAAATGGCCAACTACACTCATACTGAAGTATGACTGCATTTCTAAATTTCTTTCAGTACAGTTCTTTGTGTATAGTATTATACAGTAGTCAATATTATAGTAAGTAAATGTTTGGCTCAGATGTAAATATGTTGTAATGCAAAATATTTTTCTTCTTTCTTTCAGTCATTTTAAATTATAAACCTAGCCACTAGCTACCAACACTGGCCCCGCAAAAAAAAAGAAAGTGGCTTGCAAACCAAATTTACCTCTGAGGGACTCTTTTGCACAGAGAATATATAGATATATATTTTTGCAATAGACATGTTCAGAACAGCTACACAATAGCAGGGCACTAAATGTAAGCAATATAATTGTTTCTTTTCTATCAAAAAGCAAGGTTATGTGAAATATTGGAATTTTATTTCCAGGTCTAGTATTTGAAGACCGTTAGCTACACTTATAGTGTCAACCGCCTCTTGTCGGCAGTATGATTTTATTGGCTCTGTGGAATAACAGCAAGAATTTACTGTTGCTTCGTTCTTTTATGACAACCACAGGAAAAAAAAAAAATGACACATTTACTCAAGACCAACCAGAATCATTTTAACCTATCAAAATTGATGGGAGGCCTTCACTGCCAAAGTCACTGCTGGGTATTCACAATTCATTGCAGACAATCTGCTACTCCCACTATGATAAAGGAGACAAGATTCATAATCAGGGAAGAAAGCTAGATTAATACTTGTAATTATCATTGAATTATTTAGCCTGTATAAGATTATTATTATTAGTGTCATTTGATAATTTTCTCTCATTTTATTAAACACAACTGTGAGTAATTACCCTACCTAATATCTCTGTACTGGCTGACTAGCTAAAACATTCTTGAAAATATCCATTAGCCACACATGTAAAATGCTGTATTATGGTGCTGTTGATTCAGTACAAGCCACTACCTGATCCTTTAGCTCTTTGAGGATTTGCAAATCAATTAATTATATGTTTCCTAGATTCTCTCTATACAATTTGAAAATTTATTATAGATTCCATGAGCATTATTAGTTTCACCATATTAAATCAGCAATCGCACTTTGATTTTCACAACAAAAACAAATATAAACACACAAAAATTTGGATGGATCATGTTTATGGTAGTCTGTCCAGACTCTAAAATCCAACTCTTTAAGCTAATATACATTATAGTTTTGGGTTAAACAATAAACTAGATGGCACTTGAACACTTGGTTTACTATTCCCAAAAGAGCTTTACAACTCATTTCTTACACTGTAACATTGCCTTACACAGAACCAAGCTTTTATGATGTGAACATTTTAAAAAATAATAAGTTAACCATGATTAAAAATCAAAATACAAAAATTTCTACGTTTTGCTTTTGCCTCCTCCCTTTGGAGCTTACTCATAGCCTTCTGATAATTAAAGATTCCCTTTGTTTGTGAGACTATGGACCAAAATGAACCTAAGAGTCTTTCAGAGCTTGATATAACGTCATTAATATAAGTCTTTTGGCTCCATTTCTCCTGAGAGCAAAGAGTTGGTCAAGGATTTGAGTAGATTTAGTTTATTTGGGAGATCATCCAATATAGAAAAAGTGAGAGAATGGGAGAGTGAGACAGAGAAGAAGCAAATTTGTCATAAAGGTGCACTGTTGGTGTAATTGCTACAGAAGGATGATGAAGGCTTGCTTTTATTGGAAGCTCCTGAGAAAATTCCCAAAGTTGTCCTCATGTAGACCTGAGAGCTGACAATTTAATCAATGGTTCCTATTTCCCCTTCACTGAGAGCTGCCCTCAGAGGATATTAACTTTCCTATCCTTCTGGGCAATCCTTAGGTTCAGCTTGAACAAACTCATGTAGGTTGTGTTGGAGAAATTCTAAGATGAGAGACAGAACATAAGATGCTATCAGTGTTAAGTATAATTTCCCATGGAACTGTTCACCACAGGTGTGGCCTAAGTCAGGGGTTAGGACTTGGCAGCAGATGTGTTTTTGAGGCAGTGTCATTTTAAGTTATTCACTGTATCTGAAATTTCCAAAAACTTGAAGAGATGAAATTTTGATTATAAATCTATAACAGTAATCAATTTTATTCAAATATTTTATAGAAATTGCACAAACAGGGGCGCCTTACTGGTTCAATTGGTTAAGTGTCCCACTCTTGATTTCAGCTCAGGTCATGATGTCACAGTTCATGGGTTGAGCCTCATGCTGGACTCTATGCAGACAGCATAGAGCCTTCTTGGTATTCTCTGTCTCCTCTCTCTGCTGCTTCCTGTGCTATCTCTCTTTCTCTCTCTTTCTCTTTCTCAATAAATAAATAAACATTTAAAAAAAAAGAAAGAAAGAAAATGCACAAAGCATCAATTGATTTAATATTTAAATGTTAGAAAAATGTTGAACTAAAATAATTTGGTCATTTAACGAAGTGTAAGAAGTAGAAATTAGGTTTAGGTAGGAACCAGAGTAGAACTCAAGATGCATTTGAGAGAGACTCAGTTAAGAAATTGAATGTATGCCAGAATAATATATTTGCTAAAGAATTAGTGACTTTTTGTTCACTTATGATTAGGTCAGAATTTTAAACTTTCTCTGAGAAGCTGTTAGGTCTGATTATATAATAGCAGTAAAAGGTGAGAAAAATTCAAAGTACAAATCGACAAAGACAAAGAGTATGAGAGAAAAGAATAGATAAGAGGAGTCAATGCATTTGAGGAAAATGGGAATCGAAATATGATTGATGGCTGTTGACTTTTTAGATCGAGAAAAAACAGAACTTGAACTGCAAGAAGGAAATAAACATAAGACAAACCATGGTGTGACACAGAATCCTGTAAAAGGCAGTAATTTGAATAGGAGAGCAGGGATAATATATCAGGTAATTTGGAGTGGAAGGGGTCAGAAGATGATTGCTTGATAAATTTTATATGGCGTGGTTAAATGCACAAATTTCTCTTCCTTAACTTACACAGAGAATAGAGTCTCCTCCCTCCTCTTCAGAAGAGCAGAGGTATATGCTTTCATACTGAAAGACTGAGAAGCTCAGGACTTGGTTGCTCAAGCACAGCAGCAAGGACACATTTCAATTAGGATTTACATTTTGCTTCATGTAATGTAGACTGACCACAGTGATTTAACTGTATTTTCTCATTTAACAGGAAGACTGCAGAGATTGTTTTCTGGTATTGGCTCAGAGTCTCAAAAAAGTCAAGTGTAACATCTTGGAGATTTTCATGGCCTTTTAGTCACTGTTGCAAAAATAACTGCTGGAGTTCTGTCAAGCCATATTTCTTGCAGAAAGATAGCAAAAAAGAGAATGATATATTTTATGATTGTTACTCATCAAATGGCTGCTATCTAACCAGAAAGGAGAGAGTTAAATATTGGATGTTGTTTTAAGCTTGCCTGTTACCATTCCCTCAATGCATTCTGACATTAAAGCAAAAAGGTGATGGATATTACTTTGGCAGCTATCGATAATCTGCCAGCCTCTCTTTGGATAGTCAATATTTCTATAAGCTCTTCTTCCCATTAGAAGAACATATTCATAACCTACACAATGCTGTATCAAGTTACTGCACCAAGATAAAATTACAATGATTTTACTTCCTTCTATATAGACAGAATACACTTCCTTATGATATCTAGTTATAAGATAGAAGACAATTCACCTGCTACTAATACACTTAGATCTAACTGTGGAAGGGACCAGAAAAAAAATACAATATTTATTTAGAAAGGAGACCATAAGAAATACCTATCAATTGTTGATTTATAGTAAATTTCTTATTTTTTAAATGTTTATTTATTTTTTGAGATAGAGACAGAATGTGAGCAGGGGAGGGTTAGAAAGAGATGGAAACATAGAATCCGAAGCAGGCTCCAGGCTCTGAGCTGTCAGCACAGACCCCAACGCAGGGCTTGAACTCACAAACTGTGAGATTATGACCTGAGCTGAAATTGGATGCCTAACCCGCTCAACCACCCAGGTGCCCCTGTATTAAATTTCAAAATGTGCTGGACAAGTATATCACAGACTCTTGTTCCTTAACTAGACAACATAACAGACCTAGCTTAGACTGCTGAGGGATCCTTTCTTTCTATTACACTTGAGTGCTATGGGTAAGGTATATATTAGAGATTATGTCTTTCCTTGGGTTGACCATGTTCACACAGATGCATTACTGTTGGAGAAAGTTTGGGGTACTGGAGTGCTTTAAGAATTTACTTAGCAGAGAGGGCGCCTGGGTGGCTCACTAGGTTATGACTCTGACTTTGGCCTAGGTCATGATCTCACAGTTCATGAGTTTGGTCCTCACGTTGGGCTCTGTGCTGAGAGCTTCAAGCCTGGAGCCTGCTTTGGATTCTGTGTCTCCCTCCCTGGCTTATGCTCTGATACTCTCTCTCTCTCTCAAAAATAAATAAACATTAAAAAAAAATAAAAGAAAGTATTTTGCTTAGTGTGTCAGTATTTAATTGGGTTGGAGCAGATTTTAATTTCTATAAAAATTAATAGGATTCTCGTTTCTTTTTTTCTTCTATTTTTTGTTTTTTGTTTTTTTGTTTTTTGTTAATTTCCATGTGCTAACAAATAAAGCCAAAGATCTTGTCTAGCAGACAGGACCTTAAATCCTAACAGCACTTCACTTTCTTTTCTTTTTTTTAATATATTATATTCTACTTGTGTTGGTTTAAGGAAAACCACAAATTGAGCTATAATGGAACAGTAAGACCAGGTTTTTTTAATGTGCAAAATTCCTTTTTCTGGAAACAATACTTTGCAAAAGGTATTTGGGAAACTACTGGGGAATCAACTTTAATTGGAGATACAAAAATTTAATTGTTTTTTTGTAAAGGTACAGGGATCCAAATGATGAGGGTCTCAGCCAGTTTAGACTGTGGATCACAAATAGAGAGTCTTCTTCTCTGTGATATTTTATTTTCTTCCATGTCTACTAATTCCAGTCCAAGTTCATTGTTCTCTTTCTAGATAGTGCAAAACATGGCCCAGAATACCAAACACATACCTAATATTCTACATGCATCCTATCATTTCTAACAAAAATTGTATGCCAGCAAGGCTGTTCCTATGAATGAACTTGGTGATGATTGCAATACCCTCCCTTGGTTATGTTAAGGTACATTTTGTTCTCCAAGAAGTTAAATACATGATTGTCATACAACTATAAAATACTCATGTCAAGAATTTTTATTCAAAAGTTAATTAATAAGCGGGGCACCTAGGTGGCTCAGTTATGCTTCTGACTCTTGATTTCAGCTCAGGTCATGATCTCATGGGTTTTGAGTTTGAGTCCAGCATTGGGCTCTGTGTTGATGGTTCAGAGCATGCTTGGTATTCTCTGTCTCTCCTTCTCTCTCTGCCCCTCCCCCACTCACTGTCTCTCAAAAATAAATAAGTAAACATTTAAAAAATTAACTAGTAAGAGAACCAAGTGTTAAAACTAGTTCACGTGATAATTTGAGACATGGAATTTATTTTTTTTTTTATTTTTTTTTCAACGTTTTTTATTTATTTTTGGGACAGAGAGAGACAGAGCATGAACGGGGGAGGGGCAGAGAGAGAGGGAGACACAGAATCAGAAACAGGCCCCAGGCTCCGAGCCATCAGCCCAGAGCCCGACGCGGGGCTCGAACTCACAGACCGCGAGATCGTGACCTGGCTGAAGTCGGACGCTTAACCGACTGTGCCACCCAGGCGCCCCGAGAGACATGGAATTTAAATTTTCTAATGAAAAATGATTCACTTGCATTATTGGTAACAAGAATCCTCTGAATCACCATCAGTTTTCTACATTCTGGCTTCTTTTTCTACAGGCTGTAAATAACTTTGTCAATAGTAAGCTAATAAACAGTATAGCTCCAAAAGATTTATATAATCCCGAGTTTCTGCTAGACAATGCCCAGGACACCATTGAAAGGACGCCTAAGACTGTCTTTTGCTCAATTATTTGATGTTATTTTTTTATAGTCCTTACTAATTTTCCAAGCCTATTTGTTCTGCATAGCCTTTGGGCCTATGAACACCCTATGTTTGACTGAGTTGTTAATTCTGTGAATATTTCCCAGATTAATTTGTCAGAGTTAGTTCCTGTTGATGATGTCTACGAATCCTAATTAGTTAAAAAAAAAAAAAAAAAACTTTTTAAAGTTTTTAACATCTTCAAGGCTATTATTATCTCTATATCATCAACAATTCACAAGGGCAGCCTTCTGACTAAAAGACACCAGAGCTGATTAGTAGGCAGCTACTTTTAGTACTGGTAGAAAAAGTACTTTTGACTATGTCAGTGAAAATGGTAAAGGAAATTGAGAAAATATGGCAAAGCACGGTATCATGTGTTAAAATTTTAAATACTATAGACACATATACTTAATTTCTCATATGATTAATACCGTAAAAGTAAATAAGATGTTTCCCATCACCTACACATTCCTGTAACTGCATTGCTTTTGCCCATCAATTAAATTTTCATCACAAAATTGTAAGCACATTATATTGTAAGGCCATGATCAGGATTTTGCAGATGAGAAACCTGAAATTTAGAAAAATCTCTCTCTCCAAATCACCATATCTGGCAGAGATAGGAGGATATATATCACCATCAAGGAAGATAATTGAGATTACTTAAAATGCTATCCTTACTGTTTAGGGTTTTTAAAATGTTTGTCACAAATTCAGATTCTTGTAAAATATAGATCTACTTTTTGCAAAGGTAGAATGTACTAAGTAAAAAGAAAATGATGGATCAGTGCAACCAACCAGTGGTATAACATCATCACCTTTCTTATGAATAATGAAACAGCATGAGTCATTGAGAAAAAAAAATTCAAAATGTTCAAAGAAAATCCTGGGGTTTTGATTTTTGATGATGTTAATGGAAATTTGATACTGATATTTCTAAATTAGGTGAGATTGTATTTATAATATTTAAATTTATGACCTGTCTTCTTAGCACGTCATAAAGATTGTCTTATCTCCTTACATTTTTAACAGAATTCAGACTGCTAGTGTACTATCTACATGTCCAGGAGTGTTTACTTCTATTTGGTTCTTGTGTTTTTTCAGCTAAGTAAATTCCTCCAACAAACAACAAGGTTTGTAGGTTGCTAGCAGAAAAGCATTTCATGACATGGAAGTAATCAGAAAATATGATCTAAAATTCATCTTTCAGGACGATAAGGCAATAATATTCTTTTCTCATTGGTTAAAAGGATGTTTAAACTTAGTTCCATAACACAATTAAATACAATACTGTTTGTAACTGTATTTAAGTGATTAGTAGGCAATGCCAACATCTTGGCTCAAGCTCTCATCATAATAGGAAAGAATAAAATAGGCAGAGAGGGAAAGGATAGGACCTGAGGCCCCTGGGTGGGGAAAAACAATGCTGGGAGTGTCTGACCACAGCAAACCCCCTCAGGCTTAAGGTTCCTCTTAAGAATGTAACAGACCTTTGGGGCGCCTGGGTGGCGCAGTCTGTTAAGCGTCCGACTTCAGCCAGGTCACGATCCCGCGGTCCGTGAGTTCGAGCCCCGCGTCAGGCTCTGGGCTGATGGCTCAAGAGCCTGGAGCCTGTTTCCGATTCTGTGTCTCCCTCTCTCTCTGCCCCTCCTCCGTTCATGCTCTGTCTCTCTCTGTCCCAAAAATAAATAAAAAACGTTGAAAAAAAAAAAAAAAAAAAAAGAATGTAACAGACCCCATCAACTCTCCCTCAGGTTTCCCTCAGGAATTTGACAAAAGACCAAAGTATAGCCATAGGCCACCCCTCTTACATTGGAAATGAGCCAATCAAGAATGGACAAGGCAGCATCTGGAGCTATGCAGCTAATAAGGGTAGAACCTGAGAAAGAACAAGGGTAGAAGCTGAGAAGGAACCAGAGCCACCCAGGTACCCCAACATGGGCTATTTTTAGATTCTGTATTTCCCTCTCTAACCCCTTTTTGTTTGTTTGCTTTTGTTTATTTGTTAGCAATTTCAGTAAATGGACTATCTGAAAGCCTGGGCTGACCAGAACCTTATAACACAAGGACCCTTACCTATAGTCCTAGGACTTTCACTTTCAAATGCCCCCTTCTCTGTTAAGAGAGCTTTCCTACTATTCTTATCTTCCAATTGTATTCTCTAATAAACTTTTGTCTGCTGCTTATTTTATTCGGTGCCCACCTTTTCATCCTTCAAAGCGGCGACACAACCAACCCTGGGTATTGAGGTAAAAAATCCTGCAACATCATCTTTTATTAGAGCAACAGCTTTTTTACTAGAAGTTATTAAGCCATTTCAGGTCTCAATATCCTCATCATTAAAATAGCAATAATGACAATTTTTAAGTCAGAGAATTTTTGTGGGAATTAAATAACAAATGCAAAGGACTAAATTTAATATATATTGTAAGCTCTCAGTAAATGATTATACAGCATTTATTAAAACAGTATTCCCAGCAGACTATATTGCTTTAAAATATGCACTTCGTAATGAGAGTTACTACTTTTGCCTAGCCAATATCTACATCACTATTTATCCCTTTCCTGCTTTATCCCTTCCTAATACCAGCAGAGGTTTACCTGGGTTCCCTAGAAGCCATGAGAATAAGCTTATAATAATAGATCTGGTTAGTTTTCATCAGCAATTTGACCACCCACAGCACAGGGGAGCCCATTGATATAGGTTTTACCTCCATAAATTGCAAATACATGGATGATTTTGAGTGATCTTTCTTGAAGTCTTGTTTGATGATAATAAATGTAGGGTGACCTATTGGAATGAGTGTTATTATTGCACTGTAGTTCCAAGTACTTGGAATTGTAAAACAGATTACTGAATGTGGTATTACTGAGAACTCTCCTCATTTTGAATTAAATTTTAGTGTACTGAGCTGAGGAGGAAAAGCAGATTTGGGATTATGAGCATAATAATTTAAGAAGTCCTATGGGAGTGCCCAGACTGTCAGGTAATTCTGGGCATTAAGAAAGGAAAATGTCAACTGATTGAGATTCCAGTGACCCTGATTTCAGAGAGAAGTCAAGATAAGTAATGTGAGGAGATTTAAGAAGCCACAGGTAAGTGATAATTTTGATTGCCAGAAGGTACACACATGAGTTTATCTTCTTGCTTTACCACCAAGGTTGCTTCTGGTCCCAAAGGAGGGGGAAAGGAGGAAATGATTATCAAAGCATGAGAGGGAAGATTAGGCCTAATCTCTGTGGATTGCACAAGAAGCCGCATTTTATAGCTCTCCCTGAAAAACTCCTTACAATTTCAGTGTGATTTGGTGGATGCATCTTTAGAAATAATGAAACACTTTTTTCAAGCTCATCTATTTTATTTTCTTATTTCTACAATTTCCCAGCACAACTGAGTCAACTGTCTTCACATTTTAACATGGGGATAGTTGCTGAGGAATGGAGGAGGAATTAGAGTCATCAATATGTGTGACCTTAAGAAGTATGACAGGGCAGTGGCCATTTACAGGAACCAAAACATGGATCAGGAATCTGTGCAGGAAAAGCAATGGCATAAATGACTCATCCCAGAGGAGAAAGAGACAGGCCTAGTAGTTCTATAACATATCTGCAACCCTCAATGACCTGCTTGATCCAAAGATAAGGATTTACAATTCAGATCCCATTTATGATTTGACTGGTAGTGTCAGAATCATATATTTACTGTTTTGTACTTGGGATATGTGTATTCTGTGGACAATTGCTATTTTTATTTATTTATTTTTTTAAGTTTATTTGGAGACAGAGCATGAGCTGGAGAAGGGCAGAGAGAGTGGGAGAGCCGGAGAATCTCAAGCAGGTTCCGTTATGCCAGTGCAGAACCCAACATGGGGCCCAAACTCACAAAACTGTGAGATTAAGACCCGAACCAAATCAAGAGCCGGATGCCTAACAGACTGAGTCACCCAGGTACCCAAACAAGGGCTATTTTTAGATTATATATTTCCCCTCTCTAACCCCTGTTTGTTTGTTTGCTTTTGTTCATTTCTTAGCGATTTCAGTAAATGGACATATCTGAAAAACTGTGAAGCCACTATTAAAATAAGTCATTTTTATATATTGCATGCACTTGTGAATTCTTCCTAGGAATCCCGTTTAGTTATACCATGTCCTGATCAATTTGGGAAAAATATGCTATCATTTTTCTTTATA
The DNA here is from genome assembly GCF_028749965.1 of Puma concolor. NCBI lineage: Eukaryota > Metazoa > Chordata > Mammalia > Carnivora > Felidae > Puma > Puma concolor. Next base: position 180,848,239 of record NC_141670.1, on the reverse strand, counting down.
AAATTTCTCCTGCTATGCTGGGATGGTTGTCATCAGCAATAACTCCCCTAAAGCTTTTGTCAAAAGAGTTGAAAAACTGGAAAGGTGTGAATGAAGCTGTTTCCTGAATATAAAGAAAAGAGCATTGAAGTACAATTCACACTCTTACTTCCACTTCTATGCCTTTGGAGGCGTGGCCTGTGAAAATTTTGCTTCTTGCAGAGATGCCTATATAATTCTTACTTTAAGGAACAACTAGCTTTTATATATATATTTTATTACCTTACCATTCAGATATTTCCATTTAAGTTAAATTCGATATCATTTTTATTTTTTTACTTACTTTTTATTTTTTTTAATGTATTTATTTATTTTGAGAGGGTCAGAGACAGAGCAAGTTGGGGAGGGGCAGAGAGAGAGGAGAGACAGAGAATCCCAAGCAGGCTCTGCACCATCAGCATGGAGAAGGACACGGGGCTGGAACTCACCAAACTGCGAGGTCATACATAACCTGAGCCGAAAACCAAGAGTAAGATGCTCAACCGACTGAACCACCCAGGCATCCTTGATATTATAAAAAATAAAAATAAAAAAAATTGAAAATGCAGTCAATGTTCAATTCCTGAGCAGCGAAAATGTTAGTTTCATATTACTGAACCTACAGGATTTTTCTGCAGTATTAACCCTTTGTTTCTATGATTTTTCTCATTAGTCACACAAGTGGACTCCAATATAACAGGCACTGAGCATAAAGAAGGCCTGGAATAGAAATAATCTTTGTCCTCATGAAGTTGAGAATCCAGAGAATCAAACAATTCAATCACTTAGCAGCCATTTATTGAATGCTTGGTCTGAGTTGAGCACTATTCTACATAGTAAGAATAAAATGGAAGATGAGAAAAACAAAAGCCAAGCCCAGGGGAGTAATTTTTAATGGGGAAGAGAGATAATACGGAAGGCAGCTAAAATGCTGTACCGGGTTTTCTTTAATTGTGATGCATATTTTGAAATAAATAAGGCAGAATTTAAAAAGAGGAGTGATTGAGAAGAGGTTTTTATTTTTTTATTTTATTTAATCATTTTATATTTCCTTTAATTTTTTTTTACTAGGGGTTTAATCTTTTATTTTATTTATTTATTTTTATTTTTATTTATTTATTTTTTTTTTAAATTTACATCCAAATTAGTTAGCATAAAGTGAAACAATGATTTCAGGAGTAGATTCCTTAGTGCCCCTTACCCACTTAGCCCATCCCCCCCACACCCCCTCCAATTTGTTTCTCCATATTTATGAGTCTCTTCTGTTTTGTCCCCCTCCCTGTTTTTATATTATTTTTGTTTCCCTTCCTTTATTTTCATCTGTTTTGTCTCTTAAAATCCTCATATGAGTAAAAAGAGCAGTGATTGAGAAGAGGTTTTTAAACTGAGTGGTCCAAGGAGGCCACTTTGAAGAAGTCCATTTTCAACAGATTTCTGAATGATATCAGCGATGAGGCTGCATAAAGATCTCAGGGATGGGTGATTATTCCAGACATAAAAAAAAAAAAAAAAATTGTAAAGGTTCTGCAGTCACAATACAGGTGGAAAATTTCTTTATTATAAATCTGGAATATAAATTAAAACCTACTATGAGATGCCATTTCACATTGACCGTTTGGCCAACAGTAAAAATATCTTGCAGGAATGTGGAAGAATGACAGTGTCCATATTTTGCTTGCAGAAGCATATATACTAAAAACATTTTTGATAAATTGGGGAATACTGAGAAAAATTAAGGGAAAATGAATCTTTGGTCCATTCATAGAAATATAGCCTGAAATGAAATGAATTTTTGCACCAGGATATGCATATGGATAATTATAGTAATTTTTTCATAACAGCAAATAAATTGTGGGATATTTATACAATGGTATATTATATAGCAGAGAATTTTAACCTAGGAAGAGGGGGTAGGATGTTATCAAAAGTAGGTCTTCTGGATGCTATATGTTTATAATGCCCAGAAACTATAGAGCTAAGCTAAGTTCAGCTTTCATAGAGTTTTCTATAGTCTTCCAAGTACTTTAAACATCCGTTACATCATATCTCGAATCTCCATTTGTTTCTTCAGTTTCCTAATATCATCTTAAGGTATAGTGACGTAGACTTTTGGTCACATTTGTCTAAATATTTCCATTTCAACAGAGTCCTTTTTAACACTCAGAGCCTAAAACTTAGAAAAATAATCTCACTGGAGTGGAACACATATAGCTACCCATTAACTGATGCTATCTATATCTACTTTAGATATACGACACTTTTAATTATTTGGAACTTTTGGTTGAATGAATTTTCTAAACTTCTTTTAAATAAAGCTTTCAGCCATCACCACATGAGTAAAAATTAAAGAACTAAACGAAAACATGCCAAGTATTTACAGAGTAATAGAACGTGTAGTGGAAAGGGTACAATTCTGAAATCATAGCCTAAATTATTGTGATGCATCTTTACTAGCCATGTAGTCATAAACCAGTTATCTAAATGTGTTAGCCTCAGTTTTTTCACCCATGAAATGGTGATGATAATACTTATAACGCATAGTTGTTGTGTGGGTTTAATGAACCATGGAGCATAAGAGTTTCATATCCCATGCTAAAATGATAGCTATTTTTATATTTATAATTCATAATTCTAATAATAGTAATTACATTGTTCAAAATGATGATATTCATTTATATTATGGGACACTGTGTTGACTAATCACAGGTGTACATTTTCCAAAATATATTTCCTTTTACTTTACGCCCCTAAGAATGTACTTTCCATAATTCAATGTGGATTGCGTTATGAATAATAATTGCTTTAATAAATACCCTGATTTTCTTATATTTATTTTTTAGGGAGGTACCCTTTACTGCTGAACACAAAGACACTTAAACAAGTCTGTTTTGTTCCAAATTTGTATGGCACTTTCATATTAAATTAGATTATGGAGTTGTATGAAATAAATTCATGCAGTTAATACACTTTAAAAAAAAAACAGACGATCAATTTAGTATTTTAAAAGAGGATTTTTAAATGTAAACCTTAGCACTAAATTCTTTCATCCTTATTTATGGTCCATAGTCCATGCTTCATAAGTATTGCTTCATTATCAACTAAGTAATATTTTTGGTCACAGTATATATGAGTAAAATGGATTTTATATTCTATTATTTCAGAATTAGTTGCAGTTTCTACTGCTCTACCTTCTTTTTTGAAAAATAGATCATTTCTACAAAATGTTTTTTTCTGACTTTGAGTAATAGTTAATATATTACATTGTAAACTTAAGAAATAATTGACATGTAACATTGCATAAGCTTTAAAATTATGTAAGTTGTGTACAGTATGATTATTGGATATACTATATTGAAAAATAATTAACACAACAATGTTAGTTAATACATCTAGCACCTCATCTCATATAGTTACCATGTTTTTGTGTGTGTGCATGTGTGGTAAGAAATTTTTTAAGACCTACTCTAGCAACTTTCAAGTATATAGTACAATACAGATATACTTCAGAGATAACATGGGTTTGGTCCCAGCCCACCTCAAAAAAAGTTACTGTCTCAATAAGCTAAGTAATTTTTTTTGATTTTCAGTGCATAGAAAAATTATGTTTATACTATAGTGTAGTGTGAAATAGCATTATGTTTTTAAAAAACAATGCACATGTTAACTAAAAAAGTATGTTATTATTATAAAATAGCTATTATATGAACTTTCATGAGTCATAATTACTGATCACAGATAACCTAACAAATATAATAATAATGAAAAAGTTTGAACTATTGCAACAGTTGCCAACATGTGACACAGAGCCACAAAATGAACAAATTTCTGTTGGAAAGCTTGAACTATTGCAAGAATTACCAACATGTGACTCAGAGATACAAAATGAGCAAATTCTGTTGGAAAAATGGAGGTGGCAGACTTATTCAATGCAAGATTGCCACAAACTTTCAATTTGTAAAAATAATAGTATCTGCAAAGTGCAATAAAGTGAAACACAACAAAACAAGGTATGCCTCTATTATCAACTATGATCATCACATTGTACATTAATTCCCCAGAATTTATTCATATCATAATTGCAGATTTGTACTCTTTGACAATCTTAATCCACCCCATCCCCACCACCTGTCAATCACTAACGTACTCTCAGTTTCTATTAGTTTAACTTTTTATAAGATTCCTTATATAAAATAGATCATACAGTATTTGTCTTTCTCTGTCTTATTTCACTCAGCATAATGCCCTCATGGTCCATCTACGTTGCTGCAAATGGCACAATGTCCTAATTTCTCATGGTTGAAGAGTATTCCAATGTATATGTTTACCATACTTGCTTTATTCATTCATTCATCGATGAACACTGACATTATTTCCATGCCTTGGCTACAGCTAATAATACTATAATGAACATAGGAGTGCAGATATTTTTTTGAGATGGAGATTTCATTTCCTTCAGATATATACCTTGAAGTGGGATTACTGGATCATATGGTAACTTTACTTTTAATGATTTGAATAATTTCCATACTGTTTTCCATAGTGGCTATACAAATTTATATTCCCACCTCAGTGTATGGGTTCCCTAATTTCCCATTCTTTACCAAAATTTGTTATTTTTTTTCTTTTTTCATCTTTTTTTTTTTTTTTTTTTTTTTTTGTTTATAAGTAGGCTTTACACCCAGCACAGAGCCCAATGCAGGGCTTGAACACATGACCCTGAGATCAAGATCTGAGCTAAGATCAATAGTGGATGCTTAACTGACTGAGCCACCCAGGCACTCTGTTATTTTTTATCTCTAAAATTGTTTTTTAATATTTATTTATTTTTGAGAGAGAAAGACAGAGTGCAAGCGGGGAAGGAGCAGAGAGAGAGGGAAACACAGAATCTGAAGTAGGATCCAGGCTCTGAGCTGTCAGCACAGAGTCCAACACGGGTCTGGAACCCATGAACTGTGAGATCATGACCTGAGCCGAAGTTGGTCACTAAACCGACTGAGTCACCCAGGTGCCCCTCTAATATATTTTTTCAATCATTTATTTTATTTTATTTTTTGAGAGAGCAGGGAAGGGGCAGAGAGAGATCGAGACACAGAATCCAAAGCAGGCTCCAGGTTTCCAGATGTCAGCGCAGGGCCTGATGCAGGGCTCAAACTCACAAACCATGAGTTCATGACCTGAGCCAAACTCCAATGCTTAACCTACTGAGCCACCCAGGCACCCCTGTTTTTTGTTTTTTGTTTTATCTTTTTGTTAGCATCTATTCTAATAGGTGGTGAGTGATACTTTCCTGTGTTTTTTTTAAAGTAAAAAAAAAAATAAAAATAAAAATTACCTGGCTCTGATTATTGATGTTGAGCACCTTTTAATGTACCTGTTAACCATTTATATTATCTTCTTTGAAAAATATTCAGGTCCTTTGCTTTTTTTTTTTTTACTTTTTTTTAAATTACATTGTTTTGTTTTGTTTTGTTTTGTTACCGAATTGTAAGAGTTATTTATATATGTTGGTTATTAAATTCTTACAGATATAAGATTTGCAAATGTTTTCTCCCATTCTGTGGATTGTCTTTTCATTGTCTTCATTTTGTTTTTTTCACTATGCAAAAAAAAAATTGTTTGATATAATCCCATTTATTTATTTTTGCTTTGTTGCTTATACTTTTTGTTTAATGTAAAAAAAAATATTGGCAAGACCAATATAAAATATATTTATCCCTGTTTTCATCTAGGAATTTTACAGATTCAGGTCTGACATTTAAGATTTTAATTTATTAGAAGGTAATTTTTATGAGTGGTGTAAGACAGGGTTCCAGTTTGTACTGTCTTATGAATATTCAGTTTTAAACCTCTCTTATTGAACAGATTATCTTTTCCCTTTTAAGTATGCTGGCCCCTGTCAAATATTAGTTGACTGTTTAAAGGTTTTATTTCTGGGCTCCTAATTCTGTTCCATTGGTTTGTTTATTTCAGTACTATCTTGTTTTGAGTATGAGAGCTCTGTAGTATAGATTCAAATCAGGAATGTAATCCCTCAACTTTTTCAAATCTGCTTTGTTATTTTTTTTTAATGGTTCCATATGAAATTTAGGATTTGTTATTTATTTCTGTAAAAAAATTACATTGGAATTTTGATAGGGATTGAATTGAGTATACAGATGGCTTTGGGTAGTATCAACATTTTGACAATGTTAACTCTTACTACTCATAAGTATGGAATATCTTTCCATTTATTTATGTCTTCTTCAATGTAGTAGTTTTTAGTGTATAGACCTTTTACCTTCTTTGTTAAGTTTATTCTTAAGTATTTTATTATTTAAAAAAATTTTTAACATTTATTTATTATTGAGAGACAGAGACAGAGCATGAGCACAAAAGCGGCAGAAAGAAGGGGAGACACAGAATCTGAAGCAGGCTCCAGGCTCTGAGCTGTCAGCACAGAACCAGACACGGGGCTCGAACTCACAAACCACGAGATAATAACCTGAGCCAAAGTCGGATGCCCAACCGACCTAGACACACAAGCGCCCCAGTATTTTGTTATTTTTAATTCTATTGTGAACCCGTTGTATTCTTTATTTCTTTTTCATATTCATTGTTAGAGTATTAAAAGGCTTGTTCTTTTGTATATTGATTTTGTATTCTGCAACTTTACTAAATTTGCATATTTGAACAATTTTCTAGTGGAGTCTTTAGGATTTTTTACATGTAAGCTCATGCATCTGTAAACAGAGAACATTTACTCCTTCCTTTTTATTTAGATGCCTTTTATTTCTTTTGCTTGCCTCATTTCTCTATGACTTCCAACTCTATGTCAAATGAGAGTGGTGAAAGTTGACATTCTTGTCCCTGATCTTAGAGGGGATAGCTTTCAGCCTTTTTCCATTGAGTATGATGTTAGCTATGGGCTTGCAATATATGGCTTTTATTATGTTGAGGTGGATTCCTTCTGTACTCTGTTGAGTTTTTTTTCTTTTTTTATCATAAAAGGATGTTGAATTTTGTCAAATGCCCTTTCTGCATTTATTGAGATGATCCTATGATTTTTATCTGTCATTTTTAATAATGAAATGTATCACATTTATTGATTTGCATATGTTCAATCATCCTTGAATCCCAGGAATAAACCCCACTTGATCGTTGTGTATGATAAGTTAATGTGCTGGTGAATTCAGTTTAGTAGTATTTTGTTTGCAATTTTTGAATTTTTATTTATCAGGGATATTAGTCAGTACTTTTTTGTTTATTTGTTTCCTCGTAGTGTTCTTATCTGGTTTGGGTAGCAAGATATTGCTGGCCTTGTAAAATGACCTTGGGAATGTTCTATCTTCTTCAATTTTCGGGGAGGGTTTAAGAAGGATTGGTATTAATTCTTCCTTAAATGTTTGGTAGAATTAACTGTGGAAACCATCTGGTTATGGACTATTCTTTGTTGGAGAGTTTTGTTACTGATTCAATCTCATTATTTATCTGTTCATATTTTAATGCTCTTTATGATTCACTCTTGATAGGTTGTATGTGCCTAGCGATTTGTTCATTTTTTTCTACGTTGTTTGATTGCTGGTATATAAGTATTCATAATAGCCTCTTTTGATCCTTTGTATGTCTGTGGTATCTATTATAATGTCTCCTCTTTCATTTCTGATTTAATTGAATCCTCTCTTTTTCTGAGTTAGTCTAGCTAAAGTCTTATCAATTCTATCTTATCAACTCCTAGTCTTGTTTTCTTATATTTATTTATAGTTAATTTATTTCTGCTCTATTTATTTTTTCCTCCCTTTTGCTAATTTTGGGTTTACCTTTTCTACTTTTTCTAGTTTTTTGAGCGGTAATATTCCTTGTTTATCTGAAATCTTTCTTTCTTTTTTGATATATACATTTATGGCTATCAATGTTCCTTTTTTTAATGCTTATTTATTTTTGAGAGACAGAGAAAGAGGGAATGAGCAGGGGAGGGTCAGAGAGAGAAGGAGACCCAGAATCTGAAACAGTCTTCAGGCTCTGGGCCATCAGCACAAAGGCATATGGAGGGCAGGAACTCACGAACCATGAGATCATGACCTGAGCTGAAGTCAGACTTTAAACTGATTGAGCCACCCAGGTGCTCCTGAACTTTCCTTTTAGAACTGTTTTGCTCCCTTCCACGTTTTAGTATATTTTTTTAAATTTTTGTTTGTCTCCAGATATTTTTTTATTTCCATTTTGTTTTCTCTCTTTTGATTTATTAGTTGCTTAAAAATGTGTTGTGTATTTCTATGTATTTGTGAATTTTCCATATTTCCTTCTGTCATTGATTTCTCTTTCCTTTCTTTTTTTATATGTATTTTAAGATTTTGTTTAAATTTTAGTTAGTTAATATATAGTATAATATTAGTTACAGGGGTAGAATTTAGTGATTCATGACTTACATTTAGCATCCAGTGCTCATTAAAAGTGCCCTCATTTATATCTATGGCGTATTTAGCCAATCTCCCCCTCCCCTCGAGAAATACTCAGGTTTTCCTCTGCAGTTAAGAGTCTCTTATGGTTTGCCTCCCTCTCTCTTTTTCTTTTTCCTTATGTTCATCTGTTTTGTGTCTCTGTTAATTGTTTTCTGACGGTTTTGTAGATACTTTGTTCCTTATTCCTGTCTTGCTCTCTTCATTTGTGATTTGATTACTTTTTTGTGGTGGTATGGTTTAACTCCTTTATAAAAATATTTTGTGTATGAACTACATATTTTTCTTTTGTATTTACCATGAGGCTTATTAAATGTGTTAGTTATAACATTTCATTATTAGTTGATAACAACCTAAATTCAATAGTGTTCAGAAAGTTTATACTTCTCTTCCTATAACATCAGGTTATTGATATTACATGTAAGATATTTTTTATATTGTATATTCAATACAAATTATTGTAGTTATAGTTATTGTTAATAAGTTTATTTTTTAACTTTTAAACTAGAATTGTAAATGATTTATGTACCACCATTGCAATATTAGAGAATCTGATTTTGACAGTGTATTTACCTTTAACAATCAATAAGGAACCATCCATTTTGCCATCTTGCCCCCCAAAACCTTTATTAAATATTGCTTTAGCTAATATATGACCATATTTTATTTCTATTAATAGACATGTCAATTTTATTGGTTTCAAAAATTTTTTTAAGTTTATTTATTTTGAGAAAGACAGAGACAGTGCAAACAGGGAGGGACAGAGACAGAGAGGCAGAGAGAGAATCCCAAGCAGGCTCCATGATGCCAGCCCAGAGCGGGATGCATGGCTCGAACCCACAAACCATGAAGTTGTGACCTGAGCCAAAACCAAGAGTCGGATGCTCAACCAACAGAGCCTCCCAGACGCTCCAATTTTACTGTCTTTAACATTTAGATTTTATTTATCTTTAACATCATTATTATCTAGTTCCTTTTCAGTTTTATATATGTTATTACATTTGTATAAATATGAATTTTAAACTCTAGATCAGATGCTCCATGGTGGCAGGAATTTGTCTTTTCATCACACACACACCCAAAATTGGTATTAAATGGCTCTTTGTTGACTGACTGAATGAATTAAGTGTTCCAATATTCTGACAGTAGCAGAGCTGACAGAAGCAGAGATAAAGCAGAAAACATAATGACTATCAGATGGATGAACCTGAATATAAAGATACTTTTGCTTAGTTACTTTGATAGACACTCTGGATAACATTTCAATTTGGCATGGATTTTTGGAAAGCAAACGGTTGCCCTCCTAAATAATAAATTTATTAATTGCATTCTTTATGAGCCCTGACGCCAGTCAACTTTGTGAGTTTCTGATTCCATTCCAAGGGGTTGACTGTCTCTGTGATTTATGTTAATAGGCAGCAGTGCCATGAGGAAAGACTCTTAGGACAAAATTTCTTAAAGACAGGACCACAGATGGCTGTGAATAAAGTATGTGGTGGCTGTTAATGAAAATGCATTGAGCAGTGAAGGAAGTGCACCAAACAACCATAGGAAGGGTGCCCTGAGATTGTTGTTGTTGTTGTTGTTGTTGTTGTTGTTGTTTAGGACAGATACTATTTTTCCATCCAAGGAAATTTTTCATATTTATTTGGCTCTAACAACCACAAATGCTTAGGACATCATGAACAAAACATGGGCATTAAAGGATAAAAACAAAGAAAAAGTTGAATAAACACAAAGCGTTCATCATTATTTCAGCTATGTTTTTCTATGCTTAACTGCTCATAGAAATTACACAGTCTGGTTTCTAAATGCTACACCTGGCTGTTAAACCAACACAAAGGGTTTTATGCGATTTTCTGTAATACCATCTAGATTGTCTACATTGGCTGTCATTCCTGAAAATCCTCAGTTTATAAATGTTCATGCATTGAAACACAATACATTTAGTATAAACATATTCATTGGATATTTACTTAGTTTACTATTCTATTTTGATCCCATATAAATGTTTAATTTCTTCCATGTTTCCCCCTTGTTTCCCACAAGTATCAATTCATCACATGTTAGGTAAAGTAAAACAAAGAGGAATGACTATTAGTAGAAAGGATTAATAGGTGATTTGATGTTACTTTGTGAGACATTATTAAGTAATAAGCAAAGTATTTTTCCATCATCATTCTAAAACCTTTAAGTAATAGTCTTATTCAAAGCCCACTCATTTTATGTAATAATTGTTTTATCTCTCCAGTACAATCTCCATTTAATTTATTGCTCTGGGAATACAAAGGGATAGTAAACGAATATTTTATTTTATTTTGCCTTAACTTTTTATAAATGTTTATTTATTTTTGAGAGAGAGAGAGAGAGAGAGAGAGATTGACAGAGAGAGAGAGAGAGAGAGAGAGAGAAAGAGAGAAACAAGGGAAGGTCAGAGAAGGAAACATAGAATCTGAAGCATGCTCCAGGCTCTGAATTGTCAGTCCAGAGCTTGACACAGGGCTCAAACTCACAAACTGTGAGACCATGACCTGAGCTGAAGTCAGACACTCAACCAACTGAGACATCCAGGTACCCTTATTATGCTTTTTTTCTTTTTTTTTAATTTAAATATTAGTTAGTTAACATACAGTGTAATACTGGTTTCTGGGATAGAAACTTACATACAACACCCAGTGCTCATTAGAGGGGCCCTCCTTAGTACCCATCACCCCTCTAGCACAAAGGAATATTTTATAATATGATATTCCATCCTTTCTATGCTATGGAATCTGTGTAGGCATTCTACGATTAGAGATCTAAGTAGGAAGTCCAAATTGAAGAAAACACAGACAAAATATGTGCTTTCAACCCTTTCTTGTAGTTTCATTTTCAGGAACAACTAAAGCAAGACCATTAAAATGTGTGTGTGTGTGTGTGTGTGTGTGTGTGTGTGTGTGTGTGTGTGTCTTTTAAATTTTAAAATTAATTCAAAAATTTTCTTGGATTATGCTCCGTTAAACTCATCTGGTGCCATGGATAGAAATCCAAAGCAATGCACCTGACAGTAATTCAAGATGCTACCCTTTAAAAATCTCACTGGATGTAGTCTTATCTATAGAGTAGATGAGCCTTGGACTCAAGTGTCATCATAGACTTTGCTAGCTGTTAAGGGAGTAATCTCAAATAGATTAAGTCCTATGTGTTAAATGGCTTCTCAGGTCCAACTAACTTGTGCAACTGATTTTTTGTGTCCAGAGCTCAAATTCCATAAGGTCTGTATTATACTTATCCAGCTAATCTGCCTCTGGGAACACATTCTTAGGGTCTAGAAGCAAACCAATTTCCATAACTCCTGCTGCCATATTGCAGTACCTCTACTTCTTTGGTCTTATCTTTATAACCACGTGGCTATTGCTGATGAGTCAGTGAATTCTTTTTTAAGCAATTCTTGTGACAGATCCTTAGCCACAACAGCCCGAGAACTGTTTTCCATTGATAAGATGTTATGCAAAGCTTTCCAAAATTATTGTTTTCAGCTATTTCAGCACTTGTATCTACTAACCGCAGTCTCTGTTTCTTTTATTCACTTTATGCTGTGTTGATTATGTCTGTTGCATTAGTCGGGGCAAAATGTCAGAAGAAGAAAGGAATGACTCTCAGTTCAAGTATCTGTGGATGTTTTCTTTTGTAAGTGCATTTGGTATGTTACTAGGCATACAATCTCTGCTTAGAGTTTCATTGAGAGATTCTATAGTGAAAACCGTATCATCAGCTTTTTAATTTTTTTTCAATTATTAATTTTTTTTAATGTTTGTTTACTTTTGAAAGAAAGAGAGAGTGAGACAGAGGCATGAGCAGGGGAGGGGCAGCAATGGAGACACAGAATCTGAAGCAGGCTCCAGACTCTGAACTGTCAGCACAGAGCCTGACGTGGGGCTTGAACTCACAAGTGTGAGATCATGACCTGAGCTGAAGTCAGACGCTTAACCGACTGAGCCACCCAGGCGCCCCTTATCAACTTTTTTCTTAAATCAAAGAAATGATGGAAGTGTTTTATATGCAGTGCAATTCAAAACGCTAGGGTTTACTACTGTACTGTGTTGTGAGTTTTGATAAAGAAAACATTGAATGAACTCTATGCCAATGGTTTGGTAGTTAGAGCCAATTCATATCTCTAAATAATGGATGTGGTCTCTTCAATATTCAAAAACAACCACCAAATATTGAGCTTCTTACTCAATTTCAGATGGGCCCACGGCAAGTAATACATTATTCCCTCGAAGAAGTATTTCCAGGGAATTCTGGGGTGGGTGTAAACCAAGAAGTAGCCTGAATTCACTTTTGGCTTTGGGCCTTGCACTTTACAACAACAATATTCCCTCTTATATTAAATGTTATAAATAAGCTTTGCACTATTTTTATAGAAAGAAAACCGGTTAATTTTGTATCAATCATAAAACACCTGTCTTTTACAACAACTTCTACAAACTACCTTTCTCTTACTGGTTGAACTGTACTGGCATTGCAAAGCCAATAGAGAGAAACACTATTTTCAAAACTTAATAAGCTTCTGTCAGTCTTGATGAACCATCTGCCTTTTGGACCTGACAAGTGAGGATTTTTAAAAAAGAAAAAGTTAATTATTAACTTAATTTTATCTTTTTTAAAACCATTTTTTGTGTTCAATGTAATATCCTACTTTGCCTTCAGATGTACTTTATACTGATAGACACTTATATGGGTGATACTAGCTCTGCCATCATCTAGAATTCTAGAAAATGAAATTGTTTTTAATATAATTACCATACAATAATATTACACTGCCAATATTTTAAATCTACCTTATGCTCATTGATTAAAACAATGTTTTCAGAGTGAATTGTGTGTGTGTGTATATATAATTGATATATATTATATATATTACATACACATGTATACATTATAATTCCGCAAATGGATTAAAGTTTTGTTTTGATAATTTGAGAAAGCAATTGAGATCCACATTGGAATGTTGAAGTAGATACAAGTTCTAAGAACTGGGCCAGGATTCAAGATTATGCAATTTGTCCTGTACATCATAAAAGCTGATAAAATTGATGAATTCAGTTCATGGCGGTAGCTTACTTAAAAAAATAAAAAACAAACAAACATAAGCCACTTAACCTTTTAAAAATTCAAATTGAAAATGGGGGTGAGGGGCGCCTGGGTGGCGCAGTCGGTTAAGCGTCCGACTTCAGCCAGGTCACGATCTCGCAGTCCGTGAGTTCGAGCCCCGCGTCGGGCTCTGGGCTGATGGCTCAGAGCCTGGAGCCTGTTTCCGATTCTGTGTCTCCCTCTCTCTCTGCCCCTCCCCCGTTCATGCTCTGTCTCTCTCTGTCCCCAAAATAAATAAACGTTGAAAAAAAAAAAAAGAAAATGGGGGTGAAATAATATCCATAAGTGCTTAAATTAATAATAAGATGTGAATTCAGGTTAGTCAAGGCACTGTCATGACTTTATCCTTGAAATTCTCATAATAATTTAGTGAGGTAGTTTTAGTACCATGTCAGTTTTGCAGATGAGGATATTGACGTTCAAAGATTGGTTGTCTAATACATGCAAATACTTTATTTTCTATGGCACTTTACGTTATTTTCCAGATTACGTGGTAAAATTTTCAAATATGGAATCACATCTTCTGGACCCACTTTTACCTGGATTTCTAGAGTAAGACAATGAAAGAATTCAAATGACAAGACCTTTTCTCACCGTCAAACACACAAGCAATGGAAGCTAAACAGAAGACTCCACAGGAGCAAGTCAGCAAGGACCGGAAATTTTACTGTGCACTGAGTCATCATGTGACTACTGAGCCTGCTCTGTGGTCGAATGCAGGATACTATGAGTTATTATTAATGTGATTTAATTGTGAGCAGAGTCTCATCCTTATGTTGTCTTCTCAATACCCGCAGGTTTGGATGGTAGTTTCACAAACCTAGAATCAAAATATTATGGAGGGAGAAGCTTAGTAAAAAGAGTTCTCTTCATCACCCAGGTTTTAAGTAAAAGCTGCATGTATTCATTCACTGGACAGATGGATTATCCCAACATGTAAGCTACATCAAGGTCAATAATTTTCATATTCTTTGTTCACTACTGTATCTTAAGTATCAGGCTTTTAATAGGAAGTTACAAAACATTTGTAGGTTGAATGAATAATTTTACACTTAATCAAATACTATGTTTGGTTTTTTTCTGAATTCCTACCTAAATTTCCAACACCACCACTCTGTGGAGTTAGAATAAAGGCTAATATTTAGACCTCAATATCATAGAAAGTAAGTTTTCATGATCATTTTGGGAAAATAATTTTTAATGTTTATTTATTTTGAGAGTGAGGGAGAGAGAGAGCATGTGCACACATGCAAGCTGAAGAGGGGCAGAGGAAGAGAGAGAATCCTAAGCAGGTTTTATGTTCAGCACAGAGCCTGATGGGGGCTCAATCCCACGACCACAAGACCACAACTTGAGCCGCTATCAAGAGTCAGACACTTAACCAACCAAGCCACCTATGTGCTCCTGGGCGGGGGGGTGCGGGGGGAAGTGAAAGAATATTTATAGTCTATGTGATATTATTGACAATTCTGTGGAAATCAACAATCAGACTAATCTTTTGTAATACAAGTAAAACCATGTTGCTCTACAAAATCTTGGTAGCTCTGTTTTATTCCATGTAAGAACCAAGGTCATTTAGTGGTATCAAGTGTCTAGAGGATCTGAATTTCTTATTAGCTGTTGCATCTCATCCACTACTTCCCCCACTCCCAAAACTCCCATTCAAACCTACTGGCTTATTATCTATTCCTTGAGCATGAGAAATATTCTCGAGCCTCAGAGCCTTTGCATCAGGTGTTCTCCCTTTCTAGAACACTGTTCTCTAAGATGTCCACATGGCTAACTGCTTCACCTCATTCAAGCATTTTTCCAAATAATATGCTTTCAGTGAGACATATCCCAACTACTCAATATTAAATTTCTTGTCACTTTCCCATATACCAACTCATATATTATAGGCTGTGTTATATTATAGGCTGGTGTTACTGCACCAGATCCCAAAGCATACCCCAAAGATACCTACTAATAAAAATACGTTACATATATATAAACATATATTAAAAAGTTAAACATATACATAATATATGATTGCTTTTCTGGTTTCTTCTTATTTTTCTATGAAATTTACTTAACTATATCCATCACTTATTCTCTGACTCTTCCACCAAAATGTAAGCACCACAGATTTGGGGATCTTTCTTTTGTTCACTGAAATACTCTAAGCATATAGAACAGGGTCTGACGTTTAGATAGCACTTAAAGATATAAAATTATTTTTAATTTTGCTATTATTTGGGATAAAATTGTGGCAAATGGCAACAAACATTTGAAAGTACTGCTTCTGAAGTTTGGATATACTAATATACTCAATATATATACTCAAGTATATCCCAAAATATACTCAAAATATCGAGAATATATAATTCAGCTATAAGGACCTGTTTGTTAGTGACCTTATATCATATTTCTTGGGGAATATCTTACTATGTACATTACTACCTGTCCAGTAATTGCTCACAAAGTACATGTCAGATTCATTGAATAAATATGAGCGTTACGTTTCTAACATCTCCAGTAAAACAAGCATATTGTAAAATGTCTGATCCAATTGAGCCAGCCTTTCCTCGTGCTCCCATCAAGCACAATGACAGTGCATCAAAGCCCTCAGTAACAGACAGATGGCTTAAGTTTCTTAGATCTTAGCAGCATTACTAATTATGCTTATGCAACTCTTCACACATTTTCAGATATTACCACTCACTGATCTTTCCATAAAACATCAGAACCGACTCACAAAATTCTGGTTGGATTTGTATTGTTTATGAAAGTTTTTCTGGAGACATCCTACTTTAAAAAAATATTTGCTTATTATAAGCACCACAGAGAGTGGGGAAAGAATCTTCAATGACTGAGACAGCTGTGGGGGTTTCCATTTTAGTGGAGGGATAGTCTTTGACTTCAAAATACCATGATTGAGGAAATCCTCCAAAGGACACACGTTAGCAGTGAACACACAGACCATGAATTTAGACCTAGGGTGAGTGTGAAGTAAAAGGTAGGATGAAAACTGAACAAGTGAATAAAATCAGAGCACCATTTACATGAGGCAAGTAATTATAGACTTATATGCATTATTTACCAGAAACTAGTCTCCTTAGCGAGCATACGGCAATAACCAAAAGGGACAAATTCCCTGATCTAATGGTATATTTGTTCTAAGAACCTGCAATTCCTAAAAAAATTTTGGCTTAATATTTAATCATGTGTCCTTGAAAGTAGGAAACTAAAGGAATTCTAGGTACAAATGATATGGCCAAAAGCAGCATGATAAGAGGATTCAAATCTTTAGTTGTAGCACCCAATATACACAGGAAAAGAAGACAGAATGCTTGTTCTGTATTTTTATAATCATACCATTAAGGATAATTTGCCATCTTTGCTGGCATTATATATAAAGTTGTTATAAACACAAATAGATTCATATTATGATATATGCCATATATATGTGTGTGTGTGTGTGTGTGTGTGTGTATTCAAAGCAGTGCCACCCACACGAGAGTCAATTTTATTTAAATAGAATGAGCTTTCGTTTCTATCAATTTTATTTATATAAAGATTAAAACAAAAACTTAATTATTTCTGTTTAGACCACATAATAGACATTTGTCTCCTTAGAAGATTACTCAGAAAGCACAAAAATATTTTTTTTAGGTTTATTTACTTATTTTGAGGCAGGTAGGGGCAGATAGAGAGAGAGGGAGAGAGAGAATCCCAACCAAGTTCCATGCTATCAGCATGGAGCTTACACAGGGCTTGATCCCACAAATTGTGAGATCGTGACCCGAGCCAAAATCAAGAGTCAGATGCTTAACTGACCGAGCCCCCCAAAAAACATTTTTTGAAGTAAAATTTCCAGTATTGGGACACTATTTTTCTCAGAAATAATCATTACCATCACTAACATTAGATCACGTTAGGCATTTACTATTCCTTCACTCTCCACTCCTGCTACGACTAATGATGTGTCAGGTGACAATAATTTACAAGGATGAAGCCCTAATTGTGCTGAGAACTCTACTTAGAATATCCTAGTTAATGAGCACTGATCATGCAGGAGAATTTTAAAAATCCCAGTTGTATTGATGTGGAAACTGAATGCTCCAGTGATTAGGCTACCCGTAGTCACTCAACAAAGTAGTCATGTATGTGACATGGATTTGCATCCTATCTTTCTGATTTCCAAACAGATAATTTTCAATGGTCCACTAGATTGCTACTCTTTGTACCCATAACATGCTAAGCCTTGACAAAATGTTATTCATTAAAAACTTCACAACAACCGTATCAGTGAGTCAGTATAATTCACCTTTCCAAATAAGGAAATTAAAATGAACTGAAGTTAAATATATTCTCTGAGGGCCATGGCAGTTTAGTCTGGCCTCAAAATCTATGCTATGAGCCATCAAACTACAGCTTTTCTCACAGAATTATGTTCGGTGTCGAAATCGCTCACATCTGCATTTTTGTAGTTCAAAAATGATGGTGGAGTGGAAAAATCATTTTCTGCAAAGCAACTTTATTTGCCAGCAAATAACCAAAAAGCAAATTCAAAATATACGTATTTTGTTTTTCAAGATAGAGAAAACTGTCATACATATTTGAATATTATATTTACTACACAGTAGTTTTATTTTTATTTCAGAGAATTGTTGCATAATAGGTCTAATTGAGTAAAAAATAATTAAAAACATTATTTTTTCATCCTAAGAGATTTCTATATACAGGTCACTGTAACTTTGCAACACTGACTTTATTTTACGCTATCAAGATTTTAGACTGCTTGTTATATTTAGTTTATCTAGTGGAAAGAAAGCTTAACAATGTTCCTTTGGCCCTTCGAATTGATAACTAAATCTGGTCTTGGAAGTAATGGAATTATGTATTATAGGCTGTTACAAATTACTGCACCAAATCCCAAAGATACCTATTAATAAAAATTTTAAACATTTTTCAGTTTTTGTTATACCTTTGAACAGATAGTACAATATATTTAAGTGGGGAATATCCTAGAAATATCATCACACTATTTTTCATTTATAAAGATATTCCTTTTGCGGGGCGCCTGGGTGGCGCAGTCGGTTAAGCGTCCGACTTCAGCCAGGTCACGATCTCACGGTCCGTGAGTTCGAGCCCCGCGTCGGGCTCTGGGCTGATGTCTCAGAGCCTGGAGCCTGTTTCCGATTCTGTGTCTCCCTCTCTCTCTGCCCCTCCCCCGTTCATGCTCTGTCTCTCTCTGTCCCAAAAATAAATAAAAAACGTTGAAAAAAAATTAAAAAAAAAAAAGATACTCCTTTTGGGAAATCATTCCTTATTTTACCATATCTCCAATTTTTTTTTTTTTTTAATTTAATTGACAAAGATCTTTCCTACAGTAAGACAGACAGTAAAGGAGGCAGTATGGCTACTTTGATCTGATCACTATCAAATCATATGTTATAAATGGAACAAATATATGACTATTTTAAGTTGTATGTGCCATCTTCCTTCAAAAATTAAGGAAAACTTTAGCAATAGAAAATTGTCTCCAATTTTTTCTTACCCTCTTTTTACTTGAATGTGCATTAAATCTTCCAGAATTTACTTTACTACATCGTACTAGAGTCTTCTCAAATATCACCTTATAGCAATTTTTTTTTCTTTTCTGAACACCATATGTAAAATAGAATTCCTCATTGTCATCTTTCCTCCTTACCATGGCATATTTTTTTCTAACATACTTAGAAGCACATGAAATATTATTTTGTCTGTTTCTCAAGCAACTGTACTTTTCTCTCCCAACTCCAGCCCCAAATGAATACTCCATGAGAACAGAAACTTTTGTTTTGTTCACGACTATATACTTGACATGTAGAATTTTGTGACACATGTAGAAGATAAATATCTGCTGAATAAAACAAGTGTGTGAATAATTATACCAAATAGTGTGGAATCCATATCAACTTGTTGCTCACTTTTCTGAAAGATTATTAACGTATCTTTTATGGCAATATTGTAATAGAGTGAATGTCCATTGCAGGAAAAAATGGTAGTAGATATACTAGTGTTGAGAATCTTGTTGTGAAGAATTAAAATAAACATTAAGTACGAATAGAAGAAAATATGTGATTCTATATGAAAACATTTTTTGAGTCTCAATATTACGTATAAAATGCTTGCTTAAGAAATGTTACAAGTTGGGGCGCCTGGGTGGCTCAGTCGGTTAAGCGTCTGACTTCAGCTCAGGTCACGATCTCACGGTCTGTGAGTTCGAGCCCCGCGTCAGGCTCTGGGCTGATGGCTGATGGCCCAGAGCCTGGAGCCTGCTTCCGATTCTGTGTCTCCCTCTCTCTCTGACCCTCCCCCGTTCATGCTCTGCCTCTCTCTGTCTCAAAAATAAATAAACGTTAAAAAAAAAAATTAAAAAAAAAAAGAAATGTTACAAGTTGCGTTCATGAATGAAAAAATTTTTGTCAAATATATACATGTTTTTATTTGACAATATGTATATATTCTAAAGAAAATCATATCATTTTTCACAGCAATTTTCTACTGTACCATGATAAATTTTAAGAGGATAAAACTTTCTTCATCTAATGAACATGTGTATAAGCTTACCTCTCTTCAAATTCTACACTGCACCAAGGGGTTCAAAGTATTGGTTGAATGATCAAACTTGAATTGATTCCTTGCTTTGACGTATATTAGCTGGTCAGTTTGGGTAAGTTGCTTAAACTATCTAAATCATGGGATGTCCATTTAAAAAATTATGCTGGTCTTTATTTATGGGATTGTACTAATAATTGAAAGTAATACATACACATAAATTAGCTTATATGCATATGGAAACATCTGTTTAGATAAATAAGCTTTTTTCTATAGGCTCTTTCTATGTATACACATGTAAATATAAGTAAGGGTGTGTGCATTTGTGTGTGTGAAATCACCACCTAATTAATGCATGTTTTATCTGTATGTGATTATTTTTCTTAGATCAATTACATGGCCATGGCCATTACTGTTTTTTGGTCTCAAAGAAGTTAAGAACAACTTGTATTCTTGACAAAAGATTCTTATTTTTGCTACTTTTACTGCAATACAGCAATACAACATAACCTATTTCCGGCTCTTCATTCAAATAAGGACTCTTTTCTTCTATTTCAAAGACATTTAGGATAAGTGTGTTAGTTGTGCATGATTCATGGTGAATCAGTCCAAAGTCTTAATCTACATAGTTTATTTTATTCTTTGTTGGACAATGATAACCATTTCCTGTTGGTAAAAGCACAACATTTTGCTTTTCTTTCTTAATGCAATTATCTTACATTCATTGGAGACAAGAAGCATAACTATTTGAAAGCTCCATTATTTTCTCTTGCTTTGTGCCTAAGCATATAATGTAATCCATACAAGGAACAGGAATTTCAGTGGTGACTATTAAGTATGCCAACTGCAGATCAGGGAATGAGTAAAAATGAGGAGAAATTACATATCAGTATAAACAATAAAAACATTAAATGACTATATTCCTATAAACAACTGATGAAACATCAAAAATTAAAATGACTATTACCATACCAGGAACTGCTATTTGGGTTATACATTTATACAGTTATACAATTACTGTACAATTATACAGTTATTATTATGATGATTTGGATACATATAAAATAGATATGATTAACAGCCCTGTCACTCTTAAGTCATTATCCAAATGATGCCTTGATTGTACTTTTTAAGGGCCTTGAAAAGAAGGGTTTTTTACATCTGCTAAACAATATGGTATTTTGTAACAGAACATGTATGCTGTATTGCTTTTGATTTAATTAGTGAAAAATATAAGCAAAAGAAAGAAGTTAAATATTTTCTTTCAATACAGCAATTGGATTTATTCTGTAATGTTACTGGGTTTCATTATTGCTCTTAATTATCATATTTAATAGGAAGAAGAAAAAGGAGTCATGTAAATTCTTAATTATAATAAATTTGTTTTATTTCTGATTCAGAGGGCATGAGAAATTATGACCTGGGACCTCTGTTGTACCCACTATGACAAAACTGTAGCAATGGTGGATAAAATAACTCTTGAAAGTTAATATTAAAACATTTTGTCACACACAAAACCATTCTTAGAACAAATGATACATAACAGTAAGAGGTGTCGAAGCTATGGTTTTTGAGATTTTAGGTTTATAAGAAATAAGACATGACCTGGACATCCACTATAGATGGACAATGGTTAGATGTGGCCTGAGTCAATTAAAACAATGAAGCCTGAATCACCACCCAGTAAAAGACACATGGAAACGAGTTGGAAGATGCAATGCCTATAAAAAATTTTATACATACATGTACTTTTATAATATATTATTCGTATATGTTTATTTTATAAGTATAAAGTATCTGTATTATATATATACATATATATGTGTATGTATATATATATATATGTGTGTGTGTGTGTGTGTATCCACATATATATATAAGAAATATATGTGTACACACATATATATATAAGAAATACATATTGCAGACGCCTTATGATAGGATTTAAATAGATCAGCATACCCTTCCCAATCAGGTCCTATACTAGGCCTTCAAACATCTAAGTGATTATATTTGCCATACCCCCAATGTTTCTGAAGGACTTTTTTCATAGTAAATAGAAGCAAGCACTCCTCAAATCTTTCATAAACAATGACTGAAATTTTGTGTGTGTGTGTGTCTTACTTCTAAATACCTCCCACCAAGAACCTTCAGATTGTTACCAAACACATGTATTAGTTAGTTAGTTACATTTTCTGTAATACAAAACTTTTAAAGTTTAAATGAGCAGGGGGGCGGGGGGCTTGGGTGGCTCAGTCAGTTAAGTATCCAACTTCAGGTGAGGTCATGATCTCGCGGTCCATGGGTTCGAGCCCCGCATCGGGCTCTGTGCTGACAGCTCAGAGCCTGGAGCCTGCTTCAGATTCTGTATCTCCCTCTCTCTGCTCCTCCCCTGCTCGCACTCTGTCTCTCTTTCTCTCTTAAAAATAAATAAACATTAAAAAATTAAAAATAAATAAGTTTAAATGGGGTTATTCTGGGTGTCCTTATAGTTTCAGCCATTGACAAGTCGGGAAAAAAGCATGGTGGAATGGGTATAGAAAGTTTTTATGGAAATAGTGCCAATTACCTCCACTCACAAGCCATTGGCTAAAATTTAGCAACAAATAGCAGAAAGAGAGAAGTGTAACACAGCTGCATAAAGAAAAGAATGTAAAAACAAACAAACTCCTCCCCCCAAAAAACCAAGAATATAGACTTCAGACAGCCTCTGTAGAAGTCTCTGCATAGCTAGCTAAAAAAATTAACATTAACAAAAACTGCCTCCAAAATCAGTTATTAACACATGAATTGAATCTAGGTGAAATGAAAATGATAGTGGATCCTGAAAAATGACCCTAAAAGAGTAAACAGGCATCTCAAATCCTATCTTTTTTAAAAAAGATATTTACTTATGGTGTTACTACTTATTTATTTAATTACGGTGTTCTGTCAGCACAGAGCCAAATGCGGGGCTCAGTAAGGCTTGAACTCTCCAACCGTGAGACCATGACCTGAGCTGAAACCAGAGTCAGACGCCTAACCGATTGATCAAGCCACCTGGGAGGACCTTAAATCCTATCTTGAAAATTAGATGTTCCACACAAAAAAATGCAGTTGGAAGAGCTTTTAATCTTAAGTGAGAACAAAAAAATGTAATACATCATATGCCAATCTAAACACCTAATCAATTTTCTAAAACTTGACTGGAACACAATAAAATACTTTATGTAAAAAATAAACTACAATGTTAGAAAGGTATCTTTATTTATTTTTTTTTTAATTTTTTTTTTCAACGTTTATTTATTTTTGGGACAGAGAGAGACAGAGCATGAACAGGGGAGGGGCAGAGAGAGAGGGAGACACAGAATCGGAAACAGGCTCCAGGCTCCGAGCCATCAGCCCAGAGCCCGACGCGGGGCTCGAACTCACAGACCGTGAGATCGTGACCTGGCTGAAGTCGGACGCTTAACCGACTGCGCCACCCAGACGCCCCTAGAAAGGTATCTTTAAATTGCTGATAATTACCAGGCAATGAATGGAATTGTGCTTTGTACACTCCTCAAAATATCTACCCAACATTCTATTACTTGAATAGTTGGTGTTTAAATCGTAACTTGAGACTATTTTGTCCAGTGCTTTGCTGTAATTTTGTACATAATGAATGTCATTACTATTTCTGTGATATAAATTATCTTCTACATAAAACTGATTATCAGAGTATAGAAGGAAATATTTAGTCCCCCAAATTAAAGATAAATAATCCTAGAATCACAGATTAGAGTATTATCTTTTAACTAGATAATATGAGTAGTTAATATTAAAATTAATTTCAAATGTATCTAATCCAATCGCACATATTACCCAAAGAGTCTTAATCTTTCATTTAGTATGCCTGAGAAATGTCCATTAAAAATAATCAAATGAAGATTATTGAATTGAAAGGATGGGCAAGAAGCCGACTAAAGTCTTTGTAAAGATTAACAGTGACAATCTGCACTAATTTTCACAAAGATACTTTAGGCCTAAAAGTACTTAGAGAGGATAAGAAAAGTTTACAGATCAGGAATACCATCATTTAAAAATAACTAAATGTTTGATATCAGTACACGAAACAGCTTTCAAAACTCATCAAAGAGCTTTGAACCACAAGGTAACAAAGTTGCAGGATACCATAAAATATTTAAAATTCATTTCGTTTGCCAGGTTTTTTCTTTTCTTTTTTTCTTTAATAATTAACCAGACATTCACCCGTTAGGTTTTGTGGGATCTGCACTATAGAGACAAATCCATAAAGTACTTTGAAACTGTAATCTTCCCAGAAATGCATTTGAGACTTCAGACTCTTTAATTTTTTTTTATATTTTTAATTACAATTTTAAAATTAGGATAAGGTTATCCACCAAACACATGTGTGCACACCAACCAGGCACTAAAATTTTTATGTTGCCGTAGTTCCTTAATTTTAAAAAAGAAATTAAAGATCAAAGATAGACTTTTATCCTCATTATATCCCTACCAGACTCCATTATCTAATTGTTTTATTTTCCTCACTGGAAGTTAGTAGTTATTTTTGGTGCCCATGGTGATGGTTATTATAGTTCCATATCTATAAATAATTTTTGTTTTCACTTTTAAATTTACACAAATGCATTATAGTCCCTGTATCATTTATCTTCCTTTTTTATACAGTATCATATCTTAAGATACTTTTGTGTAAATACACATATATGTTTAGTTTGTTAATGCATTATGTATAGTATCCTAATACTCCAGTACCCTAAATTTATTTATTTATGTCTTCACTGATAGGTACTAAGCTTTTGCTACTCTGATACTCTTAATAAATCATTCTACTCTATATGACCTCATGTGTTTATACTCATAAATCTACCTTGGCATGCGCCTTAACATTGACTAAACACTTTCCCATTCCCCTCTAAAAATTTTCCCTATTTCACACGCCCACTGTTATTATAGAAGGTTTCTTGCTGTGGGTACTTTATATTTTAGAACTTTCGGTTTTTGCCAATATGATGATGGATAAACCATATGTGTTTAAAGTTTGTTATTCTTGACTGACTTGAATTTTTTTTTTTCCATATGCTTGTTTTTCAGAGTTACTTTTTTACATACTGCTTTTCTCACTATTTTTACATACAGTTGATTTGTGACCATCAATGTCTGGAATATCGTTTCCTGGGCTGTCTTGATGGTTTTACCTAATTGATATTTTATTTGTTACACAGGTTATTTTTAATAAGTCAAATTAATAAAAAATACTTACATTAATGTTATTCTGTGTGTTTTTTATACTAATTTTAATATACAATTATGTCGAACTGTTTCAGTTTAATTTCAAAGTCAGAGTGTGAGTTTTACTTATTTTTATTCAGGTTAAATACACAGAATTTTAAAATTGGGATTTTTTTTTCATTTTAATTTAAAAACTGTATCTCAGTGCAGGAAAATTTATAATCTTCCTATGAGCATGATTAAATATATTTTAGCTGAGGGGTGCCTGGGTGGCGCAGCCGGTTAAGCGTCCGACTTCAGCCAGGTCACGATCTCGCGCTCCGTGAGTTCGAGCCCCGCGTCGGGCTCTGGGCTGATGGCTCCGAGCCTGGAGCCTGTTTCCGATTCTGTGTCTCCCTCTCTCTCTGCCCCTCCCCCGTGCATGTTCTGTCTCTCTCTGTCCCAAAAATAAATAAAAAAACGTTGAAAAAAATTTAAAAAAAATATATTTTAGCTGATATCTATCTTTTTATTAAAAAATATTTATGCCGTTTTTTGTTTATTTTGAATTTTTCTTTCTTTTACTTAATTTGAAAAGTTCTTCATATTTTATGATTAGTCCTATATCTTTGATATACAGCTTTTAAATTTATTTTCTAGGGGCGCCTGTGTGGCGCAGTCGGTTAAGCGTCCGACTTCAGCCAGGTCACGATCTCGCGGTCCGTGAGTTCGAGCCCTGCATCAGGCTCTGGGCTGATGGCTCAGAGCCTGGAGCCTGTTTCCGATTCTGTGTCTCCCTCTCTCTCTGCCCCTCCCCCGTTCATGCTCTGTGTCTCTCTGTCCCAAAAATAAATAAAAACGTTGAAAAAAAAATTTTAAATTTATTTTCTATTTTTTAATGGAGATTTTGTGATGAAAATATATCTATTTTTTAAAATGTAGTGGAAATTATCAGTCTTTAATTGCCTTTCCATTGTGAGCGATACCTTTAAGGGCTTATCAATTCCGTTATTTAAGAATCCACTTGTGTTTTCTTTGGTTTTGTTTGTTTTAAAATTTAGATCTCTTAAATATTTGGAACTACTCTGGTGTATGTTATGGATTGTGCATTTATTTAAATTTATCCAAATATTTTTAATTAAGAAGAGGTTTTGCATTGTTTTGGAGGACCTGGGTCATCTATGAGGATTGATCATATTTTCTCCCTCACTGTATTTGTACGGAAATTATATTAATTAATATCTAATATTTACAATCCCCATTCTTACTGAATATTAGAAATGCACATTTTATTCCATTCTATCTTTCTAAATAAATAAGCATAATTGTTTAACAATTAATCTACTAATGGACAATGAAGTTGTTTCCAGATTTATAATGATATAAATATAATTGGTGATATAAATATAATTGTATAATGTATACAATGATATAAATATAATTTGTGCACATGTCAAGTATTTTTCCTATGTGAGTATTTCAATATAATAGCTGTGTAACTGGATTCACTGAGTCCAAGTTTCCCTATATTTGAAATATTGATAGAGATTGCTAACTTGGCTACTTCTGGAGTTTTAAAGCTTTGAAATTTTGCCAATATTATAGGTGAAAAATAGTATTGCACTCTAACTTTAATTTACATATTTTTTACTCTGAATAAAGTTGAGAACATTTTCTGACGAGAAGATTTGAAAAAAAAACTTTAGTGTTTTCCTTGAATATCTGTTTATAATCTTTGCAAATGTTTTTTCTTTTTCTTTTTTGGATTGTTGGTTTTTTAAATTGATTTTTATCAAATGCTTGCAAGAATAGTATTTTATATGTCTTCAACATTGATAGAGGGACACCTCCAAAGGCTCTGTTTTCCTCCATTGATGATGCTAAATTAACTATTAGATCAGTATGGTGCCAATCATATATTTTCATTTATAAGAGTAGTGTTCCTTGAATTATCTGTTTATATATTTTATCTATTAACTTTTATCTACTCATGTATTATTAATTGGATTGGATTTGGATTTTTTATTGTTATTGTTCTAATTTATTTTCAGGGTAACTTAAGAAGACTAGCTTTAAATAATTTATTGAAATTCAGTTGTCATTCATCGTGCATATACTTGTGATTGTATGTTGTTTTATGTATCTCTTTGGTCTCATCTTCTGTATTTTGATTCATAGAAAGTTATCATGATTTGGGGAGCCTCAGTGGCTCAGTCGGGTAAGCGTCTGACCTCGGCTCAGGTCATGATCTAGTGGTTCGGGAGTTCGAGCCCCACATATGGCTCCGTACTGACAGCTCAAAGCCTGGAGCTTGCCTCGAATTCTGTCTACCCCTGTCTCTGCCCCTCCCCCCCTAGCGCTCTGTCTCTCAAAAATAAATAATATTTTTTAAAATGTTAAAAATTTTCTCATGATTAAAAAAAGTTCTTATGATTATAAAATATTATTACAATTCTTTATCTCGTATGTTTTTATACATTTTACTGATTTTTAACAATTTCATTTTCATATCATTCAAAATTTATTCTAGATAATAGGGTAAGGTAGAGCATCTTTCTTCCCTCTCTCCTTCTCTTAATTCTTTTTCCTGTTTTACAACTAGCTATCCAGGTGTTTCCAGCAAATGTATTAAATAGTCCAACTTTTTCCCTACTGATTTAAAGTGCCACACTTATTTAACTCTAATTTCTCATATGTATTTGTTTCCATTTCTGAATTTTCCATTCTCATTTTTCTTTTTTCCCTATACATGTATCCCATTACTATAATAATTAATTGGTTTAATTAGTTAATTTATTTTATTTTTAAGTATTATTTTATACCTTTTAAAATATAGTAGCTTTACCATCTTCTCATTGCTCTTCTCTTTTAGAGTTTTCCAACTATTCTCACTGTTACTTTTCTTTAGTTTTAGAATTATTTTACCTCATTCAAAAAAAATCTTGGATTAAATACATACACACACACACACACACACACATATATATATATATGTCAAAATTGCTTTAACTTATAAGAAGAATTGAAATCTCTAAGACAGTAAGTCCTCAAATCCAAAAATGGAGTACATTTTCCCATTTGCTCAATTCTATTTTTACCCTTCCAATTTTTAATAATAGTCCTGTACATTTCCAGTTGCATTTACTAACACATGTTTTTTTTAAATGTGTTATTATACGTGATGCTGTCTTTCCCCATTGCATCTTCTAACTGACTCTATTTTTATAAGTAACATTATTTATGCATATGGTGTGAGGTGGGGTCAAAGTAAGTGGTTTTCCATATAGATATCCAGATACTTCAGTAAAATTTATTATTTTTAAAAAAATATTTTCTCCACTAAAATGCAGGGAATTTAATCAAGTGGCCATATAAATATGGATGAGTTTATTTCCGGGCATTACTCTGCACTCTTTATTTATGTTTGTGTCAATAGTTCTGCGAATTATTTGGTGTCAATTTATATAAAAATTAAAAGTGTAAGATAACTTCTTCAACTTTGTCATTCTGCAAAATTTTAGTTTCATTGTCCTTTGAATTTTGGGATCTGTGAGAGTTTGATTCAGATTGCATTCAGTCCACAATCAGTTTGTGGAGAGCTGGCATTGTACAATGTTTGATCTTTCCATCTATGAAACTGGAAAACATTTCAATATTTATGTCACCTAATTTATCGTAGAAGTGTTTTATAGTTGGCAGTGTACCATTCTGGCACATCTTTTCACAGATTTATTCCTGGTTTGGATATTTTCTGAAACTCAATTTTTAACCTAAAATGTTGATGATTGTTTACTAAACTTTGTAATATCCATTGTCTTAAAGTATGAAGATATATTTATCCACCTTCCGGTGGATGAGAATTTGTGCTCTTTACAGCATTTTGCCATATAACAGTTTTGGATGTGTTTAGGGTACATTAGTGTTGAAAATTCTTTGATACGTGTTAGGGATTTTCTATCAGGTATTTCTCTAGGATATATACCCATTAGTGGAATTGCAATGTTGGCGTATGCACATGTAGTTTACCAAAGAGATTGTAATCATATCTGTCCAAAGGAACAGTATATAATATTGCTGCACATCTCCTGGAAACCTGGTATTACATAACTTTAAAAATGTCACCAAGTGGCTGAATGCAACTTAATAATTTACTTTCCTTTTAACTTACCTTTCTCTGATTGCTAATGACTTTGAACATATTTCCAAATATATACCCAAACAGAATTTTTTTGCAACACTATAACTTACTGATGCATACTGAAAACACTAACCTTCTGACATTTTCCGGAATATTATAGTTAGTATACCACAAAAATTTACATTGTCTCTTTCTTTCCTATGTTTTGTGGTTTTTTTTCCATATTTCATCATTAATGGCTAACTCTTCATCTTTACATTTCTGTTTAAATTTCATTTCCTGAGAATGACAGTTTTACTGCCTTATATAAAGTAGTTGCTGACAAAACTGCCAGTCAATATTTTTTCTCAAAAAACACTCATTATTGTTTAACTTTTTTTCATATACTATAGTATTTTAAACGTGTTTGATGCCACTATTGTGTTTTTGTTTTTGTTTTTGCAAAAAGCAAGCTCCAATAAACATTCTGTATCCATCCTGATTCATACACTCATAAACTGGAAATAGGGTTTAATAAATGTAAACACAGTGTATATTTGTTAAATAAATGGATAGATAGATAGATATCCTGTAGTGTGTGTATGTGAGTATGTCAAGTTATAGACATAGAATTGGCTTAATATGGATCTTTATCATTGGTTTTGTTATGATTTTTTTGGTTTTCTTATGCACAAACATAATGGAAAAGAAAATCGTAAGGCATAGGACACCTAAAACAATATTATGTGGAATGTGTTACCTAACTGGACTATGTTACTGGCTTTGCCACTGACTCAACATGCAGTATTGTAGCAGTTAGCATCCTTGGACCTGTGTACCCTGATTTCAAATACAGCTGATACTTGAACAACACAGAAGTTGGGGGCACCAATCACCTGCACAAAAATCCATGTATAGCTTTTGATTCCTGTTTTGACTCCATCTACTAATAGCCTACTGCTGACAGGAAGGCTTACAGACAACATAAACACTCAACATATGTTTTGTAGGGGCGACTAGGTGGCTCAGTTGGTTAAGTGTCTGACTCTTAATTTCAGCCCAGTTAATGATCTCAGAGTTTGTGAATTTGAGCCCCGAATCAGGCTCTGTGCTGACAGTACACAGACTGCTTGGGATTCTCTCTCTCTCCCCTCATCTCTGTCTCTACCTGCTTGATCTTTCTTTCAAAATAAGTAAATAAACTTAAAAAGTTAATACATATATGTATATATTATAGTGCATTCTTACCATAAGGTAAGCTAGAGAAAAGAAAATGTGATTAAGAAAATCATACAGAGTATAAAATACATTTATAGTACTGTACTGTATTTATCAAAAATTTCTCTATATAAGTGAACCCACACAGTTAAAAACATGTTGTTCAAGGGTCAACTGTATGTAATATTTATGAGTATAAATATAGAATTCATATATATATATATATATATATATATATATATATACGAATGCACACAGAATTCATTTATATAAATTCTTTGAGGGCATAAGGACAAGTCATATCTTTTCCAGCTTGGGAAAATAAAGGAGAACATGAAATTATTTCAAAAGGGGGTAGAGTCAGTAAGTTACTCCGTCAAGAAACCCTGACTGCATTCTATATTTTAGGCATTGCAATAAAGAGATATAATAAACAAAGTAGAAAAGACTTCATAATGATTGCATAAACTGAAAATAGAAAAAGCAAGATATAACCTACAAGGAAAACTATGAGATTATTACAAGATGTCATTAAAATAAAACTCTTCACCACTGGGATGTGAGTTAAGGAAATAGATTTCTCAATATAGAGTTTGCACTAGCAGATAAGGAGGACAAGGTGTGCATCAGATTTTTAGCTCTTTGTTAGGATTCACAGTGTATCTCTAGATGGAAATTATACTATGTTATATAGATTATAGAATAAACAGGGAGATCTCTGTTTACACACCTGCATACTCAGGGCTTTACTGCAAATTTTTTTATGAAACCAAATTCAATTTATTAACATATCAATATATAGTTATATGCAATTATGGTTATATTTCTCTTGCCCCAAAGTTCAAGGGATATTTATATGTACATATATATTTTGTATATATAATTATGATAGTGACTAATATTAATAAAGGACAAAATACTGGATTTCATTGAGAGATATTAACAGAATTGATCTACTGCTATAATTTAGCCTAGCATTTAACAGCATGTGTCTGGGATCAGACTATTGACCTACTACTGTAAGACAAAATTTCTGTATCTCCAAATGGTAAAAACTTCATAATTCTGTTGTGAAGTTTAAATAGATAATGTTAGTGATATAAACATTGTTACAGTGCCTACTATATAAAAAATCACTAATATTTAATTGGTATTAGATTTTGTGCTTAAGTTAGTTTAATTTTTAAAATTTAAGGCATGGTAGAATCTTATAAGGGGAGCATACAATTTGAAAATACATCAACAAATATATTCACAGAATTTTAGGAATAATAGAGATAACCATGAGACTGCATAATGATGTCAGTCACCTGAAAAGTCCAGAAAGTTTGTATGAAGCTAAGTTATGGACTGGTGCAAATGATTCATGTCAAAACAGTTTCCAGAAAAGTCGTTTCAAATTGTAGATTTTATGAATAGTTCAGGTGGTTGTCGATAAATCTGATTAAAGATGCCATAAAAAACTGGACACTTACAAAACATTCTCTTATTGATTTACATGAAGGGGGAAAGAAAGACTCACCAGGAATTATTTTTCTCTCAAAAAGGTATACGAGAACAAACTCAGAAATAAAAAAAAAAAAATAATTGGACACATATTGAAGCTAAGAACATACTAGTCTTGAGGCATTTAGCACAATTTTATTCTGGTTTTGAATATTCTAAGCTGAATATTTTCAGATATTTGTAATCTCTTAGTTTTGATTAAGTACCTTTAAAGTCTAATGTTCAGATAATTGAATCAAAATAATTGGCCAGAGATTCTTAATTTACTTTGTAGAGAGTTGGTTTTTGTTTTGTTTTGTTATTTATGTTTGTTTGTTTGTTTGCCTCTCTGGTTTTTTTTTTTTTTTTTTTTTTTTTTATCTTTAAGAATACAAACAATAAAAAAGCAAATACTGCCCAAAACTTGAACTAAAGAGGATTGGCAATGAGCATCTGGGGTAAGATGGAAGAAAAGTTCTCTTCTCTCTTCAAAGCCAGTAGCAATTCTCCATTGCAATCTCTTGAGCGATTCATTCTTTGAACTTGTGTCCTTTTTGAATAAAGAATGCACCAACCTTCAAAATCCCACCTTGTTACTTATGACGCATGTTCTGATTTTGTTTACGTATCATACACAGACCCAGCTTTTTTTATTTAGCAGAAATTAGATTATAAATTCATTTTTCAAATCTAAAATTGTGATTATAAATAATTGACATTAAAATATTATATATTTGCAACCATTGTGTTACCTTTATATACAGAATTAATCTCTCTCTCCCTCTCTCCCTGTTGCTCTCTCTCTCACACATACACACACATACACACGTATAAACCTACTTTATTTTTTTTTAATTTTTTTTAACCTTTATTTTTTTTTTAATTTTTTTCAACTTTTTTATTTATTTTTGGGACAGAGAGAGACAGAGCATGAACGGGGGAGGGGCAGAGAGAGAGGGAGACACAGAATCGGAAACAGGCTCCAGGCTCTGAGCCATCAGCCCAGAACCCGATGCGGGGCTCGAACCCACGGACCGCGAGATCGTGACCTGGCTGAAGTCGGACGCTTAACCGACTGAGCCCCCAGGCGCCCCATAAACCTACTTTAGAAATGTGTCCATTTCAGGAAAAGCAAATAATTTAGACTATGTGATTGTTTTTGAAATTAGTACCATAATTCTCTTCTTTGTTTAGGAAGCAAAATTGTTCCATTTTTTGACAATCCCCCTATTTTATTGAGTAGATATATTTGAAAAGTGCCCATTTCACTTTAAACTGTTCCATAGAAAATATGATTTCCAAACTAAAAAAAAATGGACCATTTATCAAAGAATTTTACTCTATTATTTCATGTTTTGCAAGAAAAAAAATGAATGAGGATATTGCCAGAAGTACAAAAATGATTTATTCTCCTGGAGAAAAATACCTCTTTATGGAAGTTGAACATGCATTTAATAGTCATATCCTTGAAACCAAAGAGTTTTAAAATTCACTAACTACTGAAATTAATGTATTAAATGCAATTATTCATTGCCTTCTTCTGTTTTATCTTTAATTCCGATCAATTAAACATTAGAAACATTATGATATTTTATAATAAAAAGACATTATTGTCTAGCTTCATATCAGCTTACTACAGAAAAACAATATAGGAATGCATTCATCAGCAATGAATTGAATTTTGATGGAGTAGATGTATAAACTATGTCATTAAAAAGAAACTTAGAGGATATTTGGTACAACCATGTATTTTATATTTTAATATCATCAATAATAATACATTAAAAACTGTCTTAAGCAATCATCAATTACATACATAGTAAACAAATCCCATCTATTTTCTTAAGAAAATACTCTGAAAAAGACTTCGACTTGCTGAATACTTAAAGCAAGTACCGGCTAATCTTCCAGTTACTTAAGACATGCCTGCTGTCAACATGTGGTATAAACTCACCAATATTGATCAGTATTTATGCCCCAAAACTTGTATTTACATCGTAGCTGTTTTACTTACTCTTATCTAAATTGTTAAATGCTGATATAAAACGGATGAGTTGCCTATGGAAAATAAGTTGAACATTTGCAAGGGGCAATTAAGAATAAATTCATTTACAATATTCTGTTAAATTACTTATAGCAGAAATGTAACTACTGGGGAAAATTTTAAAAACTGGAAGGATTTTGTGTCAGATTGCTTTGCAAATGTATTTCAAATAAAAGGAAACAAACTGAAATCTAAGTATGCATTATTGGTGTCATTTTATAAGAAAGATGAATTAGAACTCAATCAGGTGACAGAAAGAAAAGAATCATATACATGGTTATATTTTTTATATATTATAATTCATTGTCATCATATATTTTATTCATTATGCATTATGCATTGTTATTATTTTTTTTTTTTTTTTTTTTTTTAAATTTTTTTTTTCAACGTTTATTTATTTTTGGGACAGAGAGAGACAGAGCATGAACGGGGGAGGGGCAGAGAGAGAGGGAGACACAGAATCGGAAACAGGCTCCAGGCTCCGAGCCATCAGCCCAGAGCCTGATGCGGGGCTCGAACTCACGGACCGCGAGATCGTGACCTGGCTGAAGTCGGACGCCTAACCGACTGCGCCACCCAGGCTCCCCTGCATTGTTATTATTTAATAAAAGTATGTTTGGGGCTCAGCACAGAGCCCAATGCAACTCACTAACCATGAGATCACGGCCTGGGCCAAGGTCGGATGCTTAACAGACGGTGCCACCCAGGCGTCCCTCAACCTTCCATTTTTTATTTTGAGAGATCCATTTAGTTGTTTTTCATAGTTGCATAGCATTCCATTATATGGCTACACGGTCACTGGTTAATCTTTATTATTTTATTGCTCCTTTCCAGGCTTATGTTGCAAGGCTACTTTCTCCCCTGCCTTTTTGTAATCAAATGCAGTACAATTTATCCGTAACTCAGCTTTCAAATCTGAGATCGTGACAGTGACAGGCAACTCTTGCGACTTCTATTGAAGCAAAGTCAGTGCTTCAAAACAACCACCTTTCATTGTATTCATAGTCTCTGTGGCAGTCACGAATTAAAAAAGGGCGGTGCAGAATGGTTTGTCTCTGCTCTCCGGTATTTGGAGTTTAAGCTACAAATGGCTGATGCTTGGATCATCTGGAAGTTCCTTTGCTTAATATCATGCCAGGGTTGGGAGAGCTTGGAGACTTTGCTCAGCTGAGACTATGAATTTTTCTGTAGGCACCCCATGTTCCTTGGACTTTCCACAGGAAGGCAGCTAGCTTCTGAATTTGAAAACCTCAAGAACAGTCATTTATCCCAAGAGAACCAGGTAGAAGCTGCATCGTTTTTTATGATCTATCTCTGGAAGTCACAAAATGTTACTTGGGCTGTACTCTTGGTTGAAGCAGTCAGCAACGTGTTTAGAGCCAAGGGAAATGGATATAGACAACTCCTCTTAAAGGATGAAATGCCATACAATTTGTGGAAGTTTTTAAAAAACTGCTACACCAACTACAGGATATACAAAGTGTGGCTTGTTTTAATTTTTTAGGCTTTTTGTAGTGCACTTAAGGTACAATAAACTGCATTATGTAACATATACAGTTTGACAAGTTTTAACTAACGTATATATGAAGCCAACAAAACAATCAAAATAATGACCATATCTACTGATGTAGGAAACAAAAGCAAGCTGTGGGCAAAACACAATGAACATCCCCCTCTACCCTCAGGTGGGATTATATGTGACGTTCCTCAGACAGTCTTGACTGCCCAAAAACAAACAAAACAAAACAAAACAAAACAAAGCCAAACCAAAAAAGGGGAAAAATAAATAGTTAACTATAAAGATCACAGTCTTGCAGGACATGAGTTCCCATCAGATTAAAACTGCCATAATGATTTATAAGAAAAAAGTGATCTTATAAATAGCCAGGTGTCCAGGAGCCTATATATTCAATATCCCGGGACCCTGATGTCACCCTTCCCCCGCAAAGAATAGAAAATCACATGTACTCAGTCACTCCGCACAACCCAAGTGCAGCTCTGTCTGCCCATGGGTCCTTGCTCCAGTGCTTTAATAAAACCACCTTTTTGTACTGAAGACGTCTCAGGAATTCTTTCTTGGCCATAGGCTTTGAATGCCAACATTTTCCACAGTACCTATCACACTCAATAGCTTCTCTAAAGCACTTCTTCCCACTTGTCAACCACACATCTACTTTTACTAAAAGTTACATTGCATTAGAATTTAATATTTTTCTGACTTTTTCATTCAATATAATTATTTTGAGATTCATCCATGCCTTTCCTTTATTTAGTAGAGTAGTATTCCATTGTATGGAGTGTACCATCATTAATTATTCCATTCACCAGCTGATGAATATTTGAGTTTTCATCATGTGCGGATTTAACAAAGAAAACTGTCATATACAAATTTTGGCATGCCATATGTTTTATTATCTCCATTAAATTTGAGAACCAATGGCTGAGTCTTATGGTAGGTATATGGTTCACTCTTTCAGAAATGACCAAACTGCTTTCTAAAGTGGTTGTACCATTTAGCATTTCTACCAGCAACATTTCCCAGCTCAAGTTCCACAATACCTTCTCCATAATTTTAACAATTGTTTTAATTTTAATCCTTTTCAATTTGCATTTCTCTGATGAATCATGATGCTGAACATCTTTTCATGTGTTCTTTTTTTACCATCTCTATATCTTTTTTGATAAAATATTAAAAACATTTGCCTTTTTTAGTTGGAAATTTTTTGTGTTCTTACCATTGGGTTGTGATGCTTTGTACATTCTCTATACAAGTCCTTTATGAGATGAATGGTTTGCAAAGATTTTCTCCCACTCTATGTATTATCTTATTCTCTAAACAGTGGCTGTTCAGAGCACAGAAGTTTTGTTTTGCTTTCAATTTTCATAAAGTCTACTTCATCAGTTTTTTTAAATGGATCATGCCTTAGAGACTGTATCCATAAAATATTTGCCTATTTCAAGATCACAAAGTTTGCTTCCTCAGTAGGTTTCCCATAGGTTCCTATTAGCAGATTGAAGAAGTTTTCTTGAAGAAGAAAGAAACTTCTTATAAGGACAGGACGAGAGTTTTTATAAGGAAAGGATGTTGAGTTGTGGTAAAAGCTTTTCCAAGTCTATTGAAATGAACATTCCAGTTTTTCTTTTTTAACTTTGTTAATATTGTGAATTAAATTGATTTGTTTTCAAATGTAAACCCCAACTTGTATTTCTGGATTAAACCCTGTGTGGCTTTAATTTTTTTTTTTTTTTTAACGTTTATTTATTTTTTTGGGACAGAGAGAGACAGAGCATGAACGGGGGAGGGGCAGAGAGAGAGGGAGACACAGAATCGGAAACAGGCTCCAGGCTCTGAGCCATCAGCCCAGAGCCCGACGCGGGGCTTGAACTCACGGACCGCAAGATCGTGACCTGGCTGAAGTCAGACGCTTAACCGACTGCGCCACCCAGGCGCCCCAAACCCTGTGTGGCTTTAACATACTATCCTTTTTATATATTGTTGGCTTCAATTTGCTGAGATTTAAAAATTTCTTTTGTTGTAATGTCCTTATTTGCTTTGGGCATCAGGGTAATGCTGACTACATTGATAGGG
Organism: Puma concolor; assembly: GCF_028749965.1. NCBI lineage: Eukaryota > Metazoa > Chordata > Mammalia > Carnivora > Felidae > Puma > Puma concolor. Next base: position 180,810,401 of record NC_141670.1, on the reverse strand, counting down.
AAGTAGTAGTTACTTTTCTATTCACTAGAAGAGTTTATGTTGAATTGATCTTATATCAGCCTTAAATATTTTGTAGCATTCACCATTTTAGTATTCTGGGACTAGGGTTTTCTTTGTGAGAAGATTTCTAAGTACAATTTTTATTTTTATAACAGATGAGGACTATTGAGTTTCTTCTTGGGTTACTTTTGGTAATTTATGGCTTTTAGATAATTTGTTCATTTTATGTAACTTGTTAAATTTATTGGCTTAAAGTTTTCCATAATACCCCCTTATCATCCCTTTTATGTATTGCAATTTGTAGTGATTTAACTTTTCTGATTCTTAATTGATAGTTTGTGCCTCCTCATTTTTTCCACTGATTTATCTAGTTAGAGGTTAATCAATTTTATATATCCTCTCAAAGAACAATATTTTTTTATTGATTTTCTCTATTCTTTTTTTTTAATTTGATTGATTTTTTTCTCTGACCTTTATTATTTTCCTCAGCCTACTTCATTTTTTATTTTCTCATCTTTTTCTAGTTTCTTACAGTGGAAGCTAAGATGTTTGATTTGGAAACATTCTTTTTTTTATAATATAAGTGTTTAATATAAGTGCCCCAAATTTTCATTTAAGTATTGCATTTGCTGCATTCCACAACTTTTAATACACTGAGTTTTCATTTTCATTCACATAAAAATACTTCCCAGATTTTTTGAAACTGCGCTCTCATCTATGTATGATTTAGAAGTTACTTGGGTTTCAAATATTTGGGGATTTTCAAAATACATTTCTGATATTGATTTTAATTGAATTCCACTTTTACAGAGAAAATACATTGTATGGTTTGAATAGTTTTAAAATGATTTATAACTATTTTATTTGATAGAGTACTCTGTAAATGTCAGTTATGTCTGCCTGATAGCATCCTTCAAAACACCTATATTATTATAATTTTTATTTTTTCTATCATTTACTGAGGGGTTAGTGTTGAAATCTTAGACTGTTCATGTGGATTTATCTATTTCCTATTTAATTTCTACTGGGTTTGCTTCACATATTTAAAGCATTGGCATATAAAAACAGAAATATTGTGTATTTGTATCCCCTTCATGAATTTACTATTTTTTAATGTTTTTAATTTTTATTTTTTGAGAAAGGGAGAGAGAGTGTGAGCAAGGAGGGGCAGAGAGAGAATGAGACACTGAACCCGAAGCAGGCTCCAGGCTCTGAGCTGTCAGCATAGATTGCGATGCGGGGCTTGAACCCACGAACTGTGAGATCAACACCTGAGCTGAAGTTCAACGCTTAACCGACTGAACCACACAGGCCCCTCATTGTTTATTTACTTTGGAGAGAGAGCCAGAGTGCGAGTGGGAGAGAAGTAGAGAGAGAGGGAGACAGAATGTGAAGCAGGCTCCAGGCTCTGAGCTTTTGAGCTGTCAGCACAGACCCCCACGCCGGGCTCAAACCCACGAACTGCGAGATCATGACCTGAGGTGAAGGCGGACACTTAACCGACTGAGCCACCCAGGAGCCCCAAATTTAATTTTTTTTATCAATATAAATGACTCTCTTTTTCTCTAGTAATATTATTTGTTCTCAAATCTACTTTGTCTGACATTAACATGGCTCGTTTGGTTTTCTTTAATTAGTTTTACAGCAGCATATATTTATTCATTTATTTACTGTTAATCTATTTGTGTGTTTATGTTAAAATGAGTTTCCGGGGGCGCCTGGGTGGCTGTCGCTAAGTGGCTGACTTCAGCTCATGTCATGATCTCACGGCTCATGAGTTGAAGCCCCACGTAGGGCTCTGTACCGACAGCTCTGAGCCTGGAGCCTGCTTCACGTTCTGTGTCTCCCTTTCTCTCTTTCCGTCCCCTGCTCATGCTTTGTCTCTCTCTCTCTCTCTGTCTTAAAAATAAGTAAACATTAAAAAAAATTTAAAAAGTAAAATAAAATGAGTTTCCCATAGGCAGCATATAGTTACATTTTGATTTTCTTGTCAAATATTACGACTCTCAATTAAGATGTTTAGACAACTCACTTTAATGTAATTATTTATGTGATTAGATTTAACTGTACCACCGTGCTGTTTGTTTTCTGTTTTCTACTTTGTTCTTTCCCCCCTCATTTCTGTTGACTTCTGTGTTGAGTATTTTTTAGGACTTCATTTTACCCCCTTTGTTGGTTTATTTTATGTGAAACTGTAGCAATGAGTCACACACAGCCTGTCGGGACCCTGAGGCTTTTCTTTCCAGGAAGCAACTTTATTGGTGCCAGCATGGGCTCAGCAGGCTAAGACCCAAAAGGCTTAGCCCCAAGTATAGCGGGGGGGGGGGGGGGGGGGGGGGAGGGGGGGAGGGGCAGTAAACTTTTGTACAATTTTTGCTCATTTGTCTGCCATATATGGTAACATACAGTCTGAATGGGTGGTCCGTGTTAGTGTCCCTAAGAATGTCTTGAGAGCTCACAGAGCCAGGTTGCCTTCCCTTGTCTTGAAGTTTCCACCACATTCCTTAGGGAGGGGCTCGACCACAAAACTCTTTAAAAAGTATTTGCTTGGGGCGCCTGGGTGGCGCAGTCGGTTAAGCGTCCGACTTCAGCCAGGTCACAATCTCGCGGTCCGTGAGTTCGAGCCCCGCGTCGGGCTCTGGGCTGATGGCTCAGAACCTGGAGCCTGTTTCCGATTCTGTGTCTCCCTCTCTCTCTGCCCCTCCCCCGTTCATGCTCTGTCTCTCTCTGTCCCAAAAATAAATAAACGTTGAAAAAAAAAATTTTTTAAAAAGTATTTGCTTTAGTGTTAATTGTACAGAGCTTCAACTAATCTCAGTCTACCTTTAAATAGCAAACACTGCGTTGTTTAAACTAATCACTGTACAACAGCAATTACTTTTGCCTTCCTATCCTTTGCGTTAATGTTAGCATATACACTACCTTTAATATGCTAAAGCCACATAATGCATTTTTTTTTGCTTCAAACAATAAACCGTCTTTTTTTTCATTGAAGTGTAATTAACATAGCGTTATATTAGTTTCAGGTGTACAATATAACGATTCAACAATTCTATGTGTTACTGAGTGTTCATCAAGATAAGTGTACCCTGATCTCCTTTATCTATTTCACCCCTCTCCAACCCACCTCTCATCTGGCGACCACCAGTTTGTTCTCTATATTCTGTAATTAAGAGTCTGGGTTTTTTTGTTTGTTTTTGTCATTTGTTTCTGTTTATTTGTTTTGTTTCTTAAATATCGTATATGTCTGAAATCATATGGTATTTGCCTTTCTCTGATTGACTTATTTCACTTACCATTATAACCGCTAGGTCCATTCATGTCGTTGCAAATGTCAAGATCTCATTCTTTTTATGGTTGAGTAATATTTGAGTATATATCTATTTATATCTATATATCTATATATCTATATCTATATCTATATCTATATCTATATCTATATCTATATCTATATCATCTATCTATTGTCTATGTCTATATCTTCTTTATCCATTCATTTATGGATGGACACTTGAGTTGCTTCCTTATCTTGGCTATTATAAATAGTGTTGCAATAAGCACACTAAAGGTATATATGCATATATCTTTTTGAATTAGTGTTTTCATTTTCTTTCAGCAAATACCTAGTAGTGGACTTACTGGATCTGATAGTAATTCTATTTTTAATTTTTCAAGGAGCCTCCATACTGTTTTCCATGGTGGCTGCATCAGTTTTGCATTCCTACCAAGGGAGTACAAGAGTTCCTTTTTCTCCACCTCCTGCAAACACTTGTTCCTTGTGTTTTTCGTTATAGCCATTCTGACAGATAGAGTAAAGTGATATCTCATTGTGGTTTCAATTTGCATTTCCCTGATGATTAGTGATGTTGATCTTTTCTTTTGTCTGTTGGCTATCTGGCTGTCTTCTTAGAAAAAATGTCTATTCAGGTCCTCTTCCCATTTTGTAATCTAGTTATTTGGTTTCTTTGGTGTTGACTTGTAGTAAACTACTTATTTAAAAGTAGTCCACATTACCTACTTTAATGCTCTCCATTTTCTGTAGGTCGAAATTTTTTTTTCTACTATCATTTTTCCACTCCCTAAAACACTTCTTTTAATATCTCTGTATTTCATGGTGTATCAGTGATGATTCTTTTATCTTTTTGTGTGTGAAAAAGTTTACCTCATCGTCATTTTAAGACTTTTCCATGGGTATAGACTTGTAGGTTAACAAGTTTGGTTTCTTTGGTTAATTTCTTAAAAACGGCCTTTCCAAATTCTACCTCACATTGTTTCCAATGAGAAACTTGGTACCAATCTTATCTTTGTTCCTCTGTGTGTAATATATCATTTTGAAAATAATTTTTAAACTTCTCTGTATCTCTGATTTTAAGAAATATCATTTTGATGTGACTGCTGTGTTTTTCTTTAGTTTATTATGTTTGGATCTAGTTGAGCTTCTTGGAGTTCTGGGTTTATACTTTTTATTTGGACAAATGTTAGCCATTATTTCTTCCAGTATGTTTTTGTTTTTCCCTCTCTCTTCTCCTTCAGCTACTCCAATTATACAAATGTTAGGTTTCCTAAAATTGTCCTACATCTCACTGGTGCTAGGTTCATTTTTTATCATCCTGTTTTCTGTTTCACTTTGAATAATTTTGATTGCTATGTTTTAGGCTCTTTTTTTTTTTTTTGGTCTACAGAATCTGATCTGTCTGTTTTATTCTGTCTCTGAATTTTCATTTCTGACATTCTAGTTTGTATTTGTAGAAGTTTAATTTTGGTCTTCTTTATATCTTTTATGTGTCTACTTCTCAGGCTGCCCTTCCTCTTCCCTCTTGGATTGAATATGGATACAATGACATTTTGATGCTCCTGTCTTCTGATATGATCATCTGCATCATTTCCATGTCCATTTCTATTGATTTTTCCCCTTTTGTTGTATTATCATATTTTCCTGCTCCTTTGCATACATGAAATTGTTTATTGGATCACAGACATTGTGGATTATCCCTAGTTAACAGCTGAATGTTTTGTATTCTTTTTAAGTACACTTGACTTTCTAAGTTACTTGGAAACAGCTTGAAACTACCTTTTCAGCTGTATTAGGTAAGATCAGAACAGTCTTTAATCTAGGACTAACATTTTACCACTAAAACGATACACATCTGATATCCTAACACAGCATACTTCAAATTATGTTCCTCCCCCCCTCCCCCCGTTGACCAGCTGTCCCAATTTGTCTGGAATGGATAGTTTTCCATGAAGATTTCATTTCTAAAACCAGAATAATCCCAGACAAAGTAAGACTATTGGTCATACTTTGGGAACACAGATTACTGCCAGCTCTGTATAAACTCATAGGATTATTTCTTGTAATCTTTGCAGTGGTGGTGTTGTCATTGTTGTTACTATTGTTGTTTTTCCTGCCCTCAGATAGTTTCTTCTCACTATTTTCCTATTGGTATTTCTAATTTCCAACCACATTAGTGAGAGGAAATTAGAGGCCATAAAGACTAGGGGAAACCCCTGAAGATCTCTGGAGCTCTCTATGTATGCCCTCCCTCTCTAGCAGTCCGCCCCCTCCAATCTCTAGCCTCTTTCACCTTGCCAGACTCCCGAACCATTGCTTCAACTTAGGCATATTGGCAAACTCTATATAAGCTCCTCTCTTGTCCTTCAGCCTGTAAGTTTCAGCAGTCTTAGGATTCCCTTGCTTTGTGTTTTCTGATATCTAGTGGCTGAATTCCATTGTTTAATATCCTCTGCCCAGATTTTTTATTGTTTCAGGGAACAGGGTAATTCTGGTCCCTGTTACTCCATTTTGCTTGCAATCAGAAGTCTTCAATGGACCTATACAAGTGTCTAAATATTTTTGGTATAGTTATTGAGAATAAGCTGGCACATAATGTCATTTGAATACATACAAAATTATTTTTTTAAGTGGAAAATAAAACTGACCGGTTTACTAAAATAGCTGTGTGTTTTATTTTAAATAAAAAAGTAGATATAAAATTGCAATACATTAAAAAGAAGATTATAAAATAAGAAACATAGGCTCATAAAAAGAAAATTCAATTGTATATATATATTTATATAGAACACAACAAATATAAGTTGGTGTGAATATTAAAATGTCAAACCTCTTATTAGATACTTACTGAAGTAACAATATGTTTAATGACACGGTGTCTAGGATTTTTATTAAAATATTTCAGAAAAAAAAGGGCACCTGGGTGGCTCAGTCAGTGAAGCATCTGACTCTTGATTTGGGCTCAGGTCTTGATCTCATGGTTTGTGAGTTCCAGATCTGCATCAGGCTCTGTGCTGACAGCATGGAACCTGCTTGGGATTCTCTCCCTTTCTCTCTGCCTCTTACCTTCTTATGCCCTATTTCTCTTTCAAAATAAATAAATAAACATTAATTTTTTTAACTTCAGAAAAAATACAAAATCAAAAACTCACAACCAGATGAACTGCTGATGGATATAGAGTAATATATTCCATAATTCTGTTTTTATATATTTCTAAAGGTCATTTTTAATAATTGATGTTTTTAAGCTGAAATAGGAAGTAAGAATAAAATCCACGAATTGAAATGGAGAATGATCAGGATGTTGAATCTGACTGGAACCTTGTTAGAGATAAAGAGGTTTGTGGCAACATTTGATCAAAAAGATAATGCTGTCAAATACAACTGATAATTTCATCTCAGTACCTAAGAGATTCACGGTGAAATGAAAACTAATAATATATACAGCAGGTAGGTAAGGGTAGGTTAAGATAAAAGCCCATATGATAGTATGCAAGAGACATCTAAAAGCCTAGAACTAGAAAATGAGGAAAAGAGATGTACGGTGATATTACCAAGGTCTTCTTAACTTCTCAGGTAGAGTGTAGGAGAAGAGGTCCAACAACTGAACTTTGGATGACATAGATAATGCTTGAGGTATAAAAGCAGTTTTATGAGTGGTGATTAATATAAATTGAATTATTTCAATACTACATTCAATACTTGAGTTGAGGGAAAATTTAAAGACTAAATCATACGCTGGAAATGTGATTGGTGTGATAGAAAATTAAGAAAAGCTCATGAAGAGGAAGCCAAATATGAAAATCAAGGGCAGAGAGATATAAACCAAATGAAGTGCAATTAATATGCATAATAAACATTTAGATGATGACAGTGAATTTGGAAATTAAAAGATGATTCTTTCCTTTAAGCGTTTAATTTTATTGGATTTCTTTTTTTTTTTTTAATTTTTTTTTCAAGGTTTATTTATTTTTGGGACAGAGAGAGACAGAGCATGAACGGGGGAGGGGCAGAGAGAGAGGGAGACACAGAATCGGAAACAGGCTCCAGGCTCTGAACCATCAGCCCAGAGCCTGACGCGGGGCTCGAACTCACGGACCGCGAGATCGTGACCTGGCTGAAGTCTGACGCTTAACCGACTGCGCCACCCAGGCGCCCCTTATTGGATTTCAAAACATCATGTAGAGAGATTAAAAGGGAATAATTGTGGAGAAATGGGAATACCATGTGCAATTTATTATTCTGAGACATTTAGCTATGACAGGAATAAACATGATGGTTTAAGGGTGGATAATATTTGATTGATTTCTGCCCCCACTCCACTTAACAAAAGGGATTCTGGAACAGATTTGCAAAGATCAAGAGCTGGTGGGGGGGGAGATTTAAAATATTATTTATATGTTCATTTATTTTGAGAGAAAAAGTATGTGCCTGTGTGTACACACCCAAACCAGGGAGGTGAAAAAGAGGGAGAGAGAAAGAATCCCAAGCAGAGTCTCTACTGTCAGGCCAGAGCCTGAAATGGGGCTCAAACTTGGAGACTGTGAGATCATGACCTGAGCCCAAGTCAGGTGCTTAAGTGAATGAGACACCCAGGTGCCCCAGATTTGAAATGTGTAATGAAATAGTTGTTTGGATTCTTGAAAAACAAACGATGTGATGTAGTTAATGATGAAACAGAAGGAGAATTTAATTTGAAAGATGAACAAATGGGGAAGGAGAAGGAGAAGGAAAGGAAGAAGAGGAAGAAGAGGAAAAATGGTACTATTAGAAAAATTCTTAAGCCTATAGTTAGAGTTTTCATATAAGATACATTTTCTGAAAGTAAAGAAGTTAAAATGCACCAAGGGGAGTTTTAAGATTGGAAGAAGTGGATTTGCATTAGGATAGAAATTGACCATATTAGGGGGAGCCTAACAGACGAAGATGATAGATGATAGATAGACAGATAGATAGATAGACAGACAGATAGATACACAGGAAAGAGATCTGTGGACTTGTCATGTAGAGCTTCTTGAAAGAACTGTATCTGATGTGGAGGTAGGGAATATTTGTCTTGGCTAGTGTATTTAATTTGTACAGAATGTTGTTACCCACACAATTTGTCATTTTTATTTAAGACTTATATGAGCATATCATCAAATTGATGGCTTATTCAAACTGATAGAAGAATACAAACAATTTAATAATTTGATGTAGCACAGCTACATGTCACATAATAATAGCTTTTACAAAGATCCATGTTTTCAAAATATCCCTGGGGATCCTGATGGAATTTAAATTACTGGCTAAATATTGTGAGCCAGGAGATATAAACTGCAGTTTGATAGCAAGACTCAGTGGCATTTGGAGGCCTAAAGGAGAAGAATTAGTGTTGTTTAAGTTTAGCACATGCCCACGAGTGCTGTTATTGATTTTATGATATGAGTTTTGTAACTAAGATAAAAGCAATGGTAAAGACTTTAGGTTTCTTTCATTTTTCCCCTCATTACATAACACAAGAAGATAAGCCATATATATATATATATATATATATATATATATATATATATTTAAATAATTTGCTAATGGTGGAGTGAGAAGTTGGTTTTATAACTGGCTTTGAGCAAACGTACAAAAAGAAGAGTCCAGATTACCACTTTTCAGAAAGTCAGAAATAAGAAAGAGTACATGTATAATGTCATACTTAATAATACTGAATCAGTTTTTGTATGTCTAAGGTAGCTATATGATAGGGGTAATATTATAGATTTTTAAATTGTATATACATATGTATGTGTAATATGTGTATGTATTTATATGTACATATATGTACATATATGTGTGTGTATATATATATATATATATATATATACATTCCTCACAATATTAGAATAATCCTAAATTCTAATTGTTTATTGAGATCAATTAGTTAAATGCAATTCATTAAATGAAGGTGATAAACTGGGACAAAACCTGAACTATCATGTAAAAACTTCATCAAATTTTCTGAAACTGCATTCTAAAATACTTTATAAAAACTAGCTTATTTTTTTTTACATTTATTTATTTTCAGAGACGGAGAGAGACAGAGCAAGCAGGGGAGGGGCAGAGAGAGAGGGAGACACAGAATCAGAAGCAGGCTCCAGGCTCCGAGCTCTGCGAGCTGCGAGCTGTCAGCTGTCAGCACAGAGCCCGACTTGGGGCTTGAACCCAGGAACCGTGAAATTATGACCTGAGCTGAAGCTGGATGCTCAACCAACTGGGCCACCCAGGTGCCCCTATAAGAACCAGTTTAAACCTCTCTTTAAAAACTAGTTTGAAACCCAACCACCTTGATTGGTCAATTATGTTACAAACAAAACAAAACAAAACAAAACAAAACGCAAAGAACACTTCTCCCTTCCCCCCCTTAGGAGAGCAAGAATAGATATGTATAATGAATAGTTTACAACAGAGAGATGTTCAGGAAATCTTACAGGAATAGAAACCCTGCAATTCAATTTTATAATACTCCTCCTAATGTATGATTATACCACTGTGGCTTTATTTTAAAATTGAAATTCATAATCTGATGATCATTTAAAAAATCTATATCAATCTTTCTTGTATTATTTGACACAATAGTGTCTCTTCTGGTTCTGATGTTTTTGACTATTTTCCTCTGGGGTTTATTCATTCCTTTTCCACTTTTTGATCTCTATTTCTCAGATTCTAGGAGACTTTGTACTTTGCCCTATTTTCTCTCCCTCACCTACTCTTTCTCCCAAAAAGCATCTACTTCCATGGCTTCGAGTACAAACTGGACATAAATAACTCTCAAATTTTCATGTCTCTGCTAACTTCCCTGCCTTCACGTTTTCAGTGGCTCTCCATCAGCACTTAGCATAACATTCCAGTGTTAAGCAAGTCCTACAAAAATCTAGTCTTATAGTCACAGTTTAAACACTTGGCAGATACCACTTCCTCTTGCGACACTATTCTTCTCTTGATCTTTTGCTAAGCTAAATTCTATTTATCCTTCAAATTTTAACTTCATGTCAAGACATTGAGAGGCCTTCTTTGAAATCCACAGTGTGAATCAACTCTCCTCCCTTCTGTTTCATAACAGAAACTTTTTTATCCTTAAGGACTATATCAGACTTTGCAGCTGCATATTTCTTTATATGATTGTGTGTGTGATATCTGTCATTGATCCTATCCTATCTTCCATGCTGAGGACAGGGACCATACCAGAAAAAATCATCCCACTATACTGAGAAATACAGAGAGACTTAGTAAACACATGTTAATCCAATAGACCCATCAAATGTTTTGTTACTTATAAGCTAAGTTATATTTCCAATTTGGGGGAGGGATTTATTTAGATACAGGCACCTCCCCAAACTCATCAGAAACTACATTCATTCTGCCTGAATGAGGCTACTCCCTCAACTGTACATTTGACAAAACTAGCATTGTGCTTAATTTTATTTGTTCTTCCCCATTATTTGATTTGTGAAATCATTTTATTTCTTCATTCCTAATTTCTCTTGGATTCTCATGTCTTTCTTCCTCCCTGCAACCACAAAATTCATACCTATATACACATGTAAGAAAATATACAGCTGCAACTTACGTGCTTATTTTCTTCTGAGCTAAAGAGTGTTTAGAATATGGGATCTACTACTGGAAATAGAATTTCACATGTTTCTTTGTGACAAATACTTGGTCCTCCTTCAGGTCTCCACTTGGGTGTCACGATGTCATAGGAAAAGCTTTCTTGGCCATTGCCATAGGTTTTTCTTGGAAGATTCAGACAATGAGATGGAATTTAGTGGGCTGAATGTTATTTAAGGGATTATTTGGGGACAATTCTTTAGAAGAAAGGGAAGGAAGCATGACTGGACCAAGGAGGGGGAGGGGGAAGTTGATCTATGGTGCCGGTTTAATGACTGCCTCAGCTATCATGCAGGACACTCTGGAATAGTCCATCAGAGCTGCACTGGGTTGGTGCAAAATGTCTCCGACTTACATGCCCACTTCCGTCAGTCACTGGATATGGGCCACCCTAAGGGAAGGCTGACCTTGGATGAAATCATGTGTCTGCCCCAAAGTAAGGTAAATCCTGAAGCAGGTGAAAATGGCAGGCAATCACCTTGGCAAGTGATGTCCTTACTTGTAGAGCTGGATGGTTTTTACCACAGCCATTACAAGCTGAATTAGTGCAAGTGTTTTGTGTAAGCCTATCCAATTCAAAGGGGACTTTTGCTTTATCTATGCATTTAACTAATTTTTTAAAAAAATATTATTTTAGATATTATGTATCTAAAGAACTTTGAAAAAAATATCATACAATTCCAGGATTTATTCATTTAGGATTATGGGGAGTGCTTGTTATATTATTCAGTGATTTTTCTGTACTTTAAAATAGTTAAAAAAAAACAGATGATACTAGTTACTTTTTTATGCCTCTGATATTATACCATATTTATCCAGATTGTGGTATTTGCCAACCTGACTGTAATTTTCTATTTAGTTATATACTAGTCATTATTCTCCAGAGTTCCATGAGGACACACGCTCCCTCAATTAAATCTTTGGTCCAGCAAAATGCCAGGAATATAGCATCAAATCCACCAAATTTGCTTTTGAATGAATGAGAATTGCTGCATGTCAGACTCTAAACAAGTAGTGGAAACTTTCCTCTTGAAGCCCCCACATGGCTTGCCTGTAAATAATGAAACTTACAAATTTAAGAAATACAAGATTACAGCCTCACAAATGGACTTGAGGCACAAAATTCTGTTAGAATGGTCCAACTGTACTCTTGTTCTCTTGTTTCCTAGAAGGAGAATCACTTTCACCCAGTTTCTCACTCTCTTCATCACTTCTTCTTATTTTGTTTTGAGAGAGAGAGAGAGAGAGAGAGAGAGAGAGAGAGAGAGAGAACCTTGTGAGCAGGGCAGGGGCAGAGGGAGAGGGAGAGAGAAAACCTTAAGCAGGCTCCAACCTCAGCATGGGACTTGATCTCACAACCATGAGATCAGGACCTGAGCCAGAATCAAGAGTCAGCTGCTTAATGGATTGAACCACCCAGGCTCCCCTCCATCACTTCTTTTTGATTCTATAATTAACTTGGTGTTTGTATACTGCTATATTTAACTTTTGAATTTGTAAGTCTCTCTTCAAGAATTTTTACCACTATTAAAATTGGGCTACCTCAAGGCACATATTCTATGCAAACCAGCTATGGGGACCTACTCCAACAGCTAGGTTACTCCACCCAAACCCCATCCTAATTTCAGAATTTAACCATCATAAAATCACTGATGAACAGGTTCCAAGAATGACCTGAGGAAGAGAGGAATGTGTTGTCATCTGAAAGTGGGTACTGAAGAGATTCACTAAAATGCCTGGCTTAGATCTTGTATTGAAAAAAAAAAAAAAAAACAGGATTAATTTAATGGCATCAACTTATTTATTTTTCCTAGATTTTCTATGGTTCCATGTTTGGTAAGCACGTCATTAAATGTTCAGAGGAAAACTTCTGCACTACAATAGCTAAGTCTTACAGCTGTGTTTGTGAACTTAAGCTTTTTTATATACCGTATTCACTATTCCAATTATTATTTAATATTTTATACAAATTGATTCACTTTGTAATCTATAAACACTTTTCAAAGAAAATATTGTCTCACTGTCCTAAAAATTTAATTCTCATTCTCACCATAAAGATCAACTAATACTTTATTATTATTACACATTAAAACAGATTTCACTTCATATATTATTAAAAGAATATGCTCTATACATTGGAAAGGACTCTATTAAAGATTAGTTTAGTTGTTCTTTCCTTGGCAATTTACATTCCTCATAGCTTAAAACTAGAGATTTTCAAACACAATTTGAAAAGCAGAGCCTTAAAACTCTGTACATTTTGTGAATTCATGAAGTTCCTGAACCTTAAATACAAGAACTACAGAATAATAATAATAAAAAGATTTAATTATTATCTTCCATAACTTTAACAAGCAGAATTTCTATTCCCCGGTGAGAATCATTAGTGAAAAGATTAAAAAGTGTTGAGACTTAAAGTTAACCATGAGAATATTTTATCATCCCAGATAATATCCAAATCTGTCAGTTTGCTATGAATAAGATTTACAGTCAGTGGGAAAGCTAGAAAGCTGAAAATCCTTATTTTCTCATGAAATCATAGGTTAGCAGAAACTTTGAAAGATCATATAACTCCATCATCTAACTTTAAAGTTGGATTCATCTAGATGACTCCAAACAGATGAAATTCTATTCTAGGACACCCCTATCAAAGTAAATTTTAACTCTATTTTCAGAGATATGTTTTCAGTACTAATAACTTTAACACAGTTGGATATCTGAGCATTTAAGGTAGTGCTATATAGCCTAGGGTATCTCAGTATTTGTTGACTGACAATGTCTTATTTAATACTCAATGGAAGAAAAGACAAATTGTAAAACATCTTTTAAAGGTAACACTTAAATCATCTTTGCCTTCTATTTCCTAAACTAAATGTCTCAAGTAACTCAGCATATTCTGAAAGTTTGTAAAGACTTTATAGTCTTTAACAGGTGGAATTTTGAAATAGAAATACTTTTCACATATTGAAATAATTTGCAATTAGAGCAGGAAGCTTTCAAATATTTAATTTTTCACTCTCTAATTCTCACACTATTGTTTTCATCTGTATTATTCAAATTCATAAGCTATCATCAGAAAAAAGTGGCAATAGTGTATCCCCTAAACTTATGGCTTTGCATTACTTATCAGATATCCTAAGTGTAAATATTATTTTTTTTAGTGTAGACTTTTTTTTTTGCTAATATCTTCTTTTGTCTTTTTACTATGCCACTTTTGTCAACCTTTAGAAAACATTACATTAACAAATAAAAAGATTTGTGGAGAAAAATGTTAATAGCATCATGGTACTGAGATAATCTGAAATATTTTGTCATGAAATATTGGTAATAGTGTAATATCTTCACAAGTAACAGGTCAAATCAGTTTTGTATTCACTTTGTTTTTACAGTAATGGGTATTTCCAATATCTGCTTTGTTCATGAAGTTCATTTTTTTAAAGGGGTAAGATCAGGATTGTGATTAAAGCTTTTCAAAGTCAGTGAAAATATTATGTGGAATAGCCTGTCTCTAAATGCCCTCAACAACTTCCTTTCTCTTGGTATCAGTTTGAGCCCTCCTTCAAATTGAATAAGGATCACTTTTGTATCAAATAGGATCCATAGAAATGATGGACTATTCCTTCCAAGGCAGGATGGCAAAAGACATTATTGTTTCCACCTTGCTCTCTCTTGGTTCACTAGCTCTGGTGGAACTAAATGTCATGCCATAAGCACACTCTAGCAGCCTATGGAAAAGGTCACATGTCAAGGAACTATTGGCCTCCTGCCAACAACCAGCACTGACTTGCCAGACATCTGAGGAAGCATCTTAGGAAGCAGAATCTGGCCCTAGGAAAGCCTGACAAAGAACAGAGCTCTGGCCAATGTATTCACTGAAATCTCAGGAACTGTGAGCCAAACACACCAAGACCTATGGTAATTGTGTCAGATAATAAATGCATATTGCTTTAAGATCCTTGATTCCTAGGTAACCTGTTAAGCACCAATAAGTAACTGATACATTATCCTAACTACTCTTTTTTTTTAATGTTTATTTATCCTTGACAGAGAGAGAGAGAGAGAGAGAGAGAGAGAGAGAATGAGCGGGGGAGGGGAAGAGAGAGAGAGAGAGAGACACAGAATCTGAAGCAGGCTCCAGGCTCTGAGCTGTCAGCACAGAGCCTGACACGGGGCTTGAACTCACAGACTGTGAGATTATGACCTGAGGCGAAGTCAGATGCTCAACGGACTGAGCCACCCAGGTGCCCCTACTCTTAAGAAATAAGAAGAACAGATTGCTTCATCTTCTTTTCTGATGAAAACAAAAAATCATCATTACCTTGTTCTTTCTTTCCTCTTGTTGTTAAACGTTAGCTTATATTTGGAATGTTACAAATAAGATAATATGTGAAATTCAAAAACATGAAATTAACAAACTCAGTTAGACATGGAAGATGTTTTTGGTGTAACCATTATATATGATTTTCTAGGGCCATGGAGACAGATAGGTAGGGTTACTTAAGATATACAGATTGGAATTCTGAAAGGATGAAGACAATTTAAAAAAAAAACAAACAAATCTGTGTTTTGTAGAAGACTCAAATTTGGAGAGTGGTTTGATAAACTTTGAAAGATTCACAGACAATAAATAGGTACCTATACACATTCACATAACATTCTTTTAATGTCTATGATTTATTTTTGAGAGAAATAGAGACAGAGCGTGAGGGGGAGAGGGGCAGAGAAAGAGGGAGACACAGAATCTGAAGCAGGCTCCAGGCTCTGAGCTGTCAGCACAGAGCCTGATGCGGGGCTCGAACTCATGAACTGTAAGATCCTCACCTGAGTCGAAGTCGGCCACTTAACCGACTGAGCCACCCAGGTGCCCCAACATTTTTTTCTATAAGAGATAAGTTTTGGTATGCAAGTAATGTGTGGAGAGTAATTAACATAATCACCCCACAGACATCATAGACTGGAAAACACATGAGCAAACCTAAGAGCTAAAATGTAGTCTGTTTACTCATGTGCACACACTTCAACTCCATATAATGTGTATGGTTCTATGCAATACACTGAAGCTTGCAGAGAAAGGATTTTGAAATTAACATGATTTGGCTTTGTCTACTCCATGTATGGTTGTGCTGTTATTAGTTTTTCTTGGCTTCAGCTTCCTCCTTTTTTTTTTTTTTTTTTTTTTTTTTTCTTTTTTAAGTTGTTATTCCATTTTCCAGGACGGGACGGGCATGGAGAATTTGCTCCAACAAATGTTCTCAGTACTTCTATGATTTTACTTATCAAAAATAAAGCTTTACTCTGTTAACAACTTGGAGTTTACTTTGGAGTAAATGACAAGGTAGGCAAAGTCACCCCGGACATTGCACACCCAGGGGGAAAACTGTTCACACAGATGGTGATGGGAATGGCAGTTCTGGAGGTACCCAGCAAGCAACTGGTGCAACTTTGTATACAGCAGCCCTCGTGAGACACTTTTTCTTTAAATCCAGTTGGCCACTTATTACAAACCAATGGCTTGAATATAACTTGAACATCCCAGTGTCTGATATGAAACGACACTTTCAAAATTTTTACGTCTACAGTTCTGTTTCTAGACTTTCTTCTCAGTGTGGTGATTTTTCACTTCTGTTTTTGTCATTCTGTGCTGTTCAAAATTTCAGCTTCGTAGCTGAAGTTACGCAGGTTTCCTTTTCTTGTTTTGATTTCAGGTTTTCATTCAAGTTTTTATTTAAAATTTTTTTTGATGTTTATTTATTTTTGAGAGAGAGAGAGAGAGCGGGGGAGGGGCAGAGGGAGGAGACACAGAGTCCGAAGCAGTTTCCAGGCTCTGAGCTGTCAGCACAGAGCTGGACGCAGGGCTTGAACTCACAAACTGTGAGATCATGACCTGAGCCAAAGTCTGGCGCTTAACCGACTGATCCACGCAGGTGCCCCATATAACTGTCTTTGAAATTTAATAAATACTCTCCCATGTTTTGTATGTGTATGCTCACATGCACACACGATTTTTGGCAACTTATAATTGAGTTAATTTTCCCAGCTTTTTATTTCAAATTATAGTTTTATTTAAAAAACTATTCTCTACCAGTGAAACAGTTGAAATATCATAGGGCTCTGCTTAAAAGAGATTCAGTGGCAAACAACACTGGAGTTTCTTGGGAGCTCATAAAAATGCAGATCTCAGACCCCACTGAAAGATACATTCATTTAACATCTGCACTTTCAAGATGCCCGGGGGATATGGATGTAACATTGAAGTCTGAGAAACAGGATCATAGATGATATTTCTTACTTAAAAATAAATCATCAGTAAAGTCTTGAGGGAAAAATTTTCTTTGACATATTGTATTAAATCTATTATTATTACTTATAATTTTCCTGCCTCTCCCCTTTGCAGTGTGTAATATTTTTGTGGTATTACACACACATACACACACACAAACATACCTACATACTTTGACAACATATTTTAAATAATTTTCATATATATGCGGTTCATGTTAAAAAACTGATTTCATATACATTTATTGATTATTAATTCATATATATGAATTTCTCATCTTTAATATTTGTTAGGCATGCCAGCTGTTTATTAATTTTAAGCTTGTCACTAAAATTCTGCTCTATTTTATCTTTTCTCATGTTGAAGGGATAATTTAGATACCACAAAATGAACCCTATTTAGATACATGATTTGATGACTTTTGCAGACCTATGCAGTCCTGTAACATCACACAGTCAAGCTACGGAAGATTTTCATCATTATAAAATGTTATGAGGTACGTCTTTGTAGTCAGTCTCCTATGTAGTCAATCTCCTATCTCACTCCCACCTGAATCACCTGGCAACCACTGATATGTTTTCTGCCCCAGTTGTCTTGCTTTTTAAGAATATTGCATAAATGGGATAATATAAGGGGGTTAACAACCCACAAGTTTGGGGTCAATGCAGTGCAACTTCAATTGGCAGTTTTAGCTCCAGAGCTCCCTATGGGGTGAACCAAAGGAGACTCGGAACTCAATTTCTCCCGCTGGCCAATCTTGTTTCTTTTGCCTTCCTTCCACAAGTTTGTTTCTCTAATAAACATTCTTCGCACTATACCATCTTTCTCCTCTCCCCAAGATAGAGAACTAAAACAGTCATCGATAGAGGTTTTCCTTGAGGACATCCTTGCAAGATGACTACAGTCCCTCTAAAAAGAAGCCTCTGTGATAATGTTTCTAGAATGGAAAAAGTCCTCACAAATAGCCTGCATCAAATAATAGAATGGAAATTTAAGCTAAATTCAAGCTAAATTAAATTATTAGCTATAAGTTATTAAATTTAAATTCAAATTAATTCTTATTTGAGAATGTACATTTTGTTTCCAGAAAGAAAATAAAAATGAGAATCCAGGAAAAAAATTACAGAAAAAGAATAACATTGTTTTTGTTTGAAGGTAATCATGACAGAGAGGAAAAGGTAAAATTAAATTAAATTAAATTAAATTAAATCTAAGTTCATTCCATTGAGACCTGAAGTGATAAAATAAAAGGTATCATGTTGTTTAGAAGCGGTGATAAGGGTTATTTCTCCAGTTTCTCCCCATTTTGGAGGGAAATAATTCAGTCTTTCAAACTAAGTGGGATGCTAGTTGTAGGATCTATGATGAATTTTCTTAGTTTGATGAGAGATTTTATATGATTCGATGTTGTTGTATTTTGTTAAACTCTTTTATGTATCTACTGGAATGATGATATGGTATTCTTTAGTCTCTTGATATGGTCAGTTAATGGTTGGGTTTTGAATGCTATACGAACCTTGTAATCCTGGGAAATTTTATCTGGTCATGATGTATTTACATATAAGAGTAACAAAATGTGAACATATATAACACACTAACCCTAATCAACACAAAGTGAAAGTAACTATATAAATAAGCCTTAGAAAAACAGACTTCTAGCAAAGGAATATTACCAAAGATACAGAATGATATTACATGTTAATACAGAAAACATTCACAAAGGAGAGTAAAAATCTAAAAATGCACTTAACGCAGAACCCAATAACACAAGTATAAGAACAGGAAATAACTAAAAGGAAATGTGGACAAATTCATAATTATGGTAGATAGTTCACTAGATCTCTCATTATTTGAAGGGGAATAAAAGTAGGCAGAGAATCTGTAAGGATACTGAAGCATTGAAGAACACTAACACCTAACGAGTGAGATGACACTGATTGTACTGACTTAACACAAAACATATTCTTTCAAGTTCACGTGGGACATCACTAAAATAGACCATTTCCTGCACCGTAATATAAAAGGTGTTAGTCTTAACCAGTATTGAAGAATTACCCTCCTACAAAGTGTTCCCCAGGCCACAATAGAATTCAGTTAAACATCAATAACAGAAAAAGGTCTAGAATATCTTATCTCAAAATAATTGGAGACTACATACCATACTTCTAAATATCAAATGGGCCAAAAAAGAAGTCACAATAGATATTAGAAAAAAGTAAAAATAAATGACAACCAAACACAACATCCAGATTTGTGAGGTGCGCCTAAAGATGTTTAGAAGGAAATTGAGACAATTAAATACTTATACTAAAAAGAAAGAAATTTTCTCAAATCAGTGATCTTAGCTTCCAATACATAAAATATCCTATCTTCAAAGTTGTAACAAAAAGTCAAGGTAAAAAAATATCACCAGCATCGTGTATTTTTTTTAATTTTTATCAGTGATATTGAAAAATACTGCACAGAACCCCTTATTTCTGTCATTTTAACTCTAACATAGTACTCATAACAAATAGAACACATAGTCAAGACATTCAAAACTTGTTCTACATTTGCTCAGTGAATCTGTACTTTGCCTAAAATATATATCAGCTTTTCAGGTCCAAGAAATAAATATATATTCATGACTTTTAAGTTATAAAATTAATGCCGTGAGTATAGAACAGATTAATAGATTTTATTAAACATTTTTAAGATTTGACTTTTTGAATTAACTTTATATTGTGTAACAAATAACTGTTGTGCAATTAATGTTTGAAAATGTGGCTAATGATTCTATAAAGATATACCTAAACTAACCTAAAGACAGAGTTCGTATGCCATTAGTATATTGTGCAATGTCTTCAATATAGACATCCTGAATTCTCAAGGGCACCTCTGCTTAGCATTATTGCAAGACATTCATGTGAAATTTCAATAAATTGGCAAACTATGTTCTTTGTCCACAGTCTCCGTGGACCTGAATTTTCTTCTTCCACTGGCAGGCTCTTTTCCATTTCAGAAATGCATGTAAATGTAAAAAAAAAAAATGTAAAAAAACAAAAAACTCACAAAAATGTAAAAAAACTACTCATAATTGAAGTATTTAATAAAAAATGTACAATTATTCACCTGTATTACTTAACCATAAATAGTGCTTTTTAAACATAGACACCTTAACTGTTTATCGGAAGGCAAATGATATAATCTCTTAATATGAATATTAAGTAATCTTGGTCAAAATTTAAAAAATATGTCAAGAAAACTAGATCTTTTCCCAGGCTAGCTTATCTTTTAAACGTAAGCTCAGACAAAGCCTTTTCTCTGCCTTCTTTCAGAAAAAGTCCATGGTTTTTGTTCGTTTTGTTTTGTTTTCAATTTTAGTTAGTAAATATGCAGTGCAATATTGGTTCCAGCAGAATTCAGTGATTTATCACTTCCGTACAACACCTAGTGCTCATCACAACAAGTGCCCTCCTTAATAGCCATCACCCACCTAGCCCATCTCCCACCCACCTATCTCCACCAACCCTCAGTTTGCTATCATTAAGAGCCTCTTGTGGTTTGTTTCTCTCTCTCCTCTTCCCCCTTCCCATATGTTCATCTGTTTTGTTTCTTAAATTTCACATATGAGTGAAATCATATGGTATTTCTCTTTCTATGATTAACTTATTTAACTTAGCATAATGCATTCTAGCTCCATCCACATTGCTGCAAATGGCAAAATTTCATTCTTTTTGATGGCTGGGTAATATTCCAATATTACCAACATTTTCTTCTAATATTCCAACTAGACATTCTTGCTGTATAACTGAGAGGACCATGTCCCCTTGAGATTGACCCACTGTATGATGCCATTTGGGTCATTTTATTTCTATTGTCATTGATTCAGTAGCCCCTCTTACTACCTTATTCTCAGAAACTAGAATTCTCATAAAGCATATCAATAATGTCATAAATTACATCAGTCTTGTCATTGATATCATGTTGTTTTCTCAAAGTTCTAAGTTCTGGAATTTCAGTTTTCTAAATCCATTGTAATATGGTAATGATATTGCACATTTCATCAGAAACTTTGAACTCTGGAAAGCAAGAGTCATTTTATCAACAGTATAGTCATACATTTTATGTACACAACACTAAGGATAAGGCAGGCACTGATGAATAAAGTGTAAAATATGGGGAGTTTTTGTTTATTCTAATTTTATTATCAGTATTTAGTATAAGACTAGTAAGACATTGCTAGCTTAATCTCTATTCATTGACATTTTTGATCTAATATAAAGAAAATAATAACAGTAGTATACATATAAATAGGATATGTCTATAATGGTGAATTAATATCAATAGTTTAATTAAAGATATCAGGGAACAAAGTTGAAGGTATTCAGAATAAAAAAAAAAAGCTAGGAAACTTACAAATTTGTACTAATTATGTTCCTTGAAATTTGAACAGTTGCTGGCATATCAGAAAAGTCTAATATATTTAATAAAAATTATTTAAATGAATAATTGAATGGCATGATAGATAAATTATAAAATAATGTTTATTTTTGAGAGAGAGAGATAGAGCATGAGTCAGGGAGGGGCAGAGAGAGAGGGAGACACAGAATCTAAAGCAGGCTCCAGACGTGGAGCTCGAACTCACGAACTACAAGATCATGACCTCAACTGAAGTCAGACACTTAAAAGACTGAGACACCCAGGTGCCCCATGATTGAACAACTTTTAAAGATAAAACATGGGATAATACCTGAGCATTTTATTAAGAAGACCATGATTCATAATTTCTTATGAATAAGAACTATCTTGATTCATAGGAACTATCTTCTCTGTTAACTGATACTTTCTACTTTATATATATATTATGTATATATATACATATACATAATATATATATAATAGAATATAAACATGACAATGTTTAGCAAACTATTTCATACCTCATCATATACTCTTTCAAAAGTTGTTTATATCTCATCTCACATTTAAGTCTCATCCATTTTGAATTTATTCTTGTGTATAGTGTTAGAAAGTGGTCCATTTTCATTCTTCTACATGTCATTGTCCAGTTTTCCTTGCACCACTGGCTGAAGGGACTGTCTTTTTCCCATTGGATATTTTTCCCTGGTTAGCCAAAGATTAACTGTTCATACATTTGGGGGTCCATTTCTGTGTTCTCAATTCTGTTCTATCAATCTATGTGTCTGTTTTTATGCCAGTACCATACTGTCTTAATGATTACAGCTTTAGAATACAGATTGAAGTCCTGAATTGTGATGTCTCCAGCTTTGCTTTTCTTCTTCAAGATTGCTTAGGCTATTTGGGGTCTTTCCTGGTTCCATACAAATTTTAGAATTGTTTGTTGTAGCTCTGTGAAGAATGCTAGTGTTATGTTGATAAGGATTGCATTGAATATGTAGATTGCTTCCGATAGTATAGTCATTTTAACAGTATTTTCCTTCCAATCCATGAGCATGGGATGTCTTCTCATTTCTTCGTGTCTTCTTCAATTTCTTTTATAAGATTTCTATAGTGTTTAGCATTCAGCTATTTTAACTGTTTGGTTAAGTTTATTCCCACGTATCTTATGGTGTTGGTGCAATTGTAAGTGGGATAAATTCCTTGATTTCTTTTTCCGCTTCTTCATTATTGGTGTATAAGAATGCAGTTGATTTCTGTACATTGATTTTACACCCTGTGACTTTGCTGAATTCATGTATCAGTTCTATCAGTTTTTGGTAGAGTCTTTCAGGTGTTAAATAACTTGAATTCAAATGAATATTTTTTTTTAAAAGTTGCTATTTAAAATAGATCTCTTTTTCTAGATTGTATGCCATTTAGAGAAGACAGCAGATTTTTTTTTTACTTTGATGGTAATTGTTACTAAATCTATATTTGAGGATTTACTTCCTATAATTCAATCTGATTCCTGAATGGTGAAAAAATTAAGCTATGAATTAAGAAAATTATTTAAAATATCTGTATTTCAATAAAGAAAGGCCTTTTTCAAGATTGTATCTTCAGGTGACTAATATTTGTTCATTTTGTGAAGACCTTTCAAAATTTTTGAAACTGTAGGAATTGGGAAAATTTACTCTCCCAGCACACCTTTTTTTATTCATTTCATACCCATTTTGCACTTTCTATTGCTTCTCTATCACACTTAGAGAAAAGACAACCAGCCTTTAGAGAATTTAAGAAAACCAAGAGTAATTTGATAAACTGTTAAATGGGAAATAGCTAACCTCAGCTGTGATAGATACTGACTGCTGTTTCCTCTTATTTGCCCCAACGTCTAGCCATTCTCTTTTCAAGGTCAGTTTACCTTGTCCTAGGCTCAAATCCAGATCAAGCTTATTTCCTACTTTCTGAAAATAAATAGAATTTGTGAAACTAATAAGATAATCAATGTAAGTTGACTCATTAAATAGTTAACGAATTATTAACCAAGAAGCGAAACAAGCAAGCCTGACCACTGTCAAGTTAAATACAGGTTTACTGAAGACATTGATCTTCAAACAGGTAGCCCTACTCGTGGGGGCTACACAAGTTTTCCAAAAATAACAGTGTACTCATAATCTTAAAGAAATCTGCCTATATTTACCGTGTACTAGCGGTCCTTTGCCATATCCACTTTTGCAAACTGTCTCCCACTTTACAAAACAAAAGCATACTTCTCACCTGGCATCAATCTTAGTGTGGTACATTACTCCGTATATAAAAACTTCCAGGGAATCAAACAAAAAGCGCAACAGGAAATGTTATTTTCAGAGAAGACTCCTTTTATGGTTAATCAAGGCACAGTAAACAACTCTGAAACTTTTCTATATAAGCATGGTGTTAGAAATGGGGTACTTCACCTTCTACACTGCTAAATTCAATCTTACACAGAATATGGACAGTGGGGGATTTTACATGTTCCATTTCCTAAATATTGTCAAGTAACATATTGCCCTTATGAAAGACTGAGAACAAAGTAAAGACAGCACTGACTTTTTTTAAAAGTGCTATTTCTTCCACAAACATAAGAAATTTAAACATAAGAAATTCTCTCCTCAGCTATAACTGCTGAAATAAAAGTATCTACAAACAGCAGAAGAAATTCAGTGCAGTGACACTGACACAACTGAATGTAACTGAATGTTTTCAAAACTACAGTTTTTTGTTATATTGGCTATGAGTCAAGGTTATGATTTTATATACTTTCTATTACATGTAATATGCTCAATATTTACAATGGTACTTATAATCTACTTACCCAAATCAAATTCTGAAATATTTATTCCAATTACAGTCTAATCTCATTTTATTTCTAAATTTTTACTGTATTTTAACTTCTAATAACAAAACTACAAATTAACAGTTAAAGATGTTAATCTAAAATAATCTAAAATAGTATAGACCTTCATCTTTCCTTAATTGCTGTAAAGAATTTCATGATGTCTCATGAAATTAATGGAATTATAACTGAATTTTTATCACTGATCTGATTTATCACTGATCTGTATTTTTAAATCAGAATACCAGACATCAACATACCCATGTCTAAAGTAATTACTACTAAAGTAATAACATGCCTTATATCCTAATTATTATTTTATAAATATCTTATAATATTAGTTATGCATTATAAGTTTTTGGCTATTTCGTAGTGATGAACAATATGTATTTATGTTAATAAAACTACTGTTAAACTTGAGTTAATTATGATTTAATTCCTATGAGTAATATTTTCATTGTATTTGTGTCATTTCATGCTATAATATAAACACCTTAATCTTTTTCATAAATGATGTTCCTTTTTGTCTGGCAAAAAGTATATCATATTTGGCTGATTGGTACAAGACTGATCACTGACTTTCCTAATATAATGTGGTAGACATATTCATTCTGTACACTGGATAAGATAAATATGTACATACAATATTTTGACAAAAATATGTAAAGTTCAAAGAATATAAAAATATTTTGTCCAAAAACATAGTGTTGTCATAGGTATATTAACTTCTAAAAATTATATCCATAACTCTTTCTAACTAAATTGGGCAATGAAGTTGCCATGGGTTGAAACAAAAATCATTACAGAAATTTTTATTACTCTTGTTAGAACCTTTTAAGACATGAGATTAACAAAGTTCATAGTTCTACTGAGTGGGTACAAATGCTTTATAGACACAATAATTTTTAATTTTTATCTTTAACGAAGAATGAGGAAAAACTAAAAACCAAGAGATTTCAGTTTTTATATTATTGTGATATGTCACTATTTTATGTCTCAATCATAATCTGGGATAAGTTTAAAGAATTCAGAGGCTTTTCTTTAACAACCCGCCTCTTTATAAAAGTGAAAATCAGTAACAAAATTGATTACAAACTCAATCTAATTTTTAAAAATTTTAGTGTCATTAGCATACACTATGTTAGTTTCAGGTGTAAAATATAATGATTCAATAATGCTATATGTTACTCAGTACTCATCATGATAAGGATACTCAATCCCCTTCACCTTTCACTCATCCCCCACACACACCGCTCCTCTCCTAGCCATCATTTGTTCCCTATACTTAAGAGTATGGTTTTTTGTTTGTCTCTTTTTTTTGGGGGGTGGGGGGTTGCTATTCATTTTATTCTTAAGATTCTTTTTTTTTAATTCCAATATTAACATACAGTGCTATATTAGTTCAGGTATACAATATAGTGATTCAACAATTCTATAGATTACACAGTGCTCATCATGGTAAGTGTACTCTTTAATCCCTATCCCCCCGCCCTCCTTGCCTCTGGTAACCGTTTGTTCTCTATAGTTGAGTCTGTTTTTTGGTCTGCTCTATTTCTGCTTTGTTCATTTTTTTGTTTCTCAAATTCCACATATGAGTGAAATCATATGATATTTGTCTTTCTCTAATTGACTTATTTCATTTAGCATTATACTCTGTAGATCCATTCATGTGCAAATGTCAGGATTTCATTCTTTTTTATGGCTAAATAATATTCTGTCATATATATATATGTGTATATATATATATATATATATATATATACACATATATATATATGCAGAGTCCAAATGTGGGGCTATAATTCACAAACTGAGAGATCTTGACCTTAGCTAACATCCAGAGTCAGAAGCTTAAATGACTGAGCCATCCAGGCACCCCTAATGCATGGATTTTTAAAAATTATCTCACTGATCTCATTAAGAGATTGAGTTACAATAAATTCTTAGTTACACTAATAATTGTTAGTATTTAACACTTTTCATTTTATTAAATTATTTATAAATATTAATAATCCAATACAACTGATTTTTCCTATTTATATATAACTTTAAAGTCACAAGATTGTTGAAAATACCAAAATATTCATTTGCCTATTTCCATTGCCAAACTTTGGTCACCATGAATAAGTCTTCTTACACTAAGATATATGAAACTAAAAAAAAATTCTGAGGCATAAGTGAAATGGAAATATATACTCAAAAAGAATAACATAAAATTGTCTACTGTTAAAAAATCTGTTTGCATATATTTTAAATGGATAATGTTGTATGTCACATCACTTTGGTGAAAGAATGATTTAACATTTTTATTTTAAAATGTAGATATTGACAACATTCTGAAAAGTATGCCATTTGAAACAAATATTGAGAATCTGCCCTATGACAACCACTAGACTGTGAAAAAGTCATAACAACACTGAAAACAAAATTCTTACCCTGAAAACTTACATTACATTCTAGCTGGAGAGAGGGTAAACATTTATGACTGTGGATTAAGTATATTAATAAATTATTTAAAGGTGTTGTGACAAACAAGACAAGAGAAGGAATAGTAATGCCACAATGATTATAGCAATATTACTGCTATAGTGAATTAATTATATTCATACATGATATTTTATTTTTTACAGTATGTTATGTAATTTATGAATATGATGAGGTGGCTTTGAACAACTTTAAAATTAACATGATATTTGCTAACTTGGTAACAAATGCACATCCTAAAGTCTATTGATACTTTTATATATTATTCTAGGTGTAGTTGATAGTTTTACTTAATTGATGTTTATCTAAGGTATATGATACATAAATTACTTAATATAGGTAATATAAATTTATAAAATTTCAAGAAATTATTGTGCCCCATATATTTATATTTCTTCATGTAGGCTATTCTTCAGTGATGTGAAATTCTGCATCGCTTTTTCAAGGAAAGTACCTTGCCCTCCATTCTGTCTTTTCTCCTTCCCTGGGGCTGCGGAGTGTACATGTAGGTGGTAAGACAGTTTTAATCATGTAAATAAAGAATATGCCCTAGAGGATAACAGGGCAAGTTAGAAGTAATCTGGATGCAAAATTACATTATATAGTAGAACACACATATCCATCCTAGAATATTCAGGTATCTTACACCGTACACAGAAGAAATACATTTCTATATTTTTTAAACCACTGCATTTCCACTTTACAGTAACATAACCTGTGACAGATTCCTTTCAATTTATTGATATAAGGAGACAAGTAAGCCTGTTGATGGGCGAAAATATCATAAAACTATGTGAATTTAGAATGAATGAAAAAAGTTCAGATTAGTCAATGTGGGAGAATGTAATAATAAGAAAACCCCATGCATGTTTCATTGCAAAATTCAGCTTTGTTCCTCAAAAAAAAAAAAAAAAAAAAAAAAAAAAAAAAAAAAAAATTACATACGGTTTCTATTTTTGAAAGCATATTACTGAGACAGGGTAGGAAAGGTAGATGGCATATTTATAAACTTTTCAGGAATGAAGTTACAGAACATTTCTCCAGGAAAGATTACTTTTGTCATCAGTATTTGACTGAGAAATTCTACATCATCAATGCCCCATCATTTTGGTGATATATGATACTAATAAAGCATCTTGATGACCATGATGATGTATATGTGAGTCAAAATATATCATCACAATGGTATCTCTGAAATGATTTATCAGAATACTATATCACTATGGTGGACGTTGGATTGATGTTGAAGTACCAGCAGGAAAACACCCCTTAGACTTAAAATTTTATTTTCATAATAAATATTTTCTTTTTATGAATTCATTTTTTATGAGAAATGAACTGTTACAGTGTGTCAAGTTGGTGAAAAAACATAAGAAATTCAATATATTAAATCTGTATAATTTACTACCATGAAAAATATATTATTATATAAAGAAATATTTAAGTACAGCAATCACATGAACAATTCAATTGTTTCTGGAAATGTTTTACTTCCATAATCCAATTAAATATAGCTAAAATTTTGTCACAGAATTCCAATTTCCTTTTTTTTTTCACACATGTTGTAGATTAAACTCATATTAGTTCACAATGATGTTGTGAACAGGGGTTTTATGTTCAAATTTATTCCTGAGAACCATCG
This sequence comes from Puma concolor, assembly GCF_028749965.1. NCBI lineage: Eukaryota > Metazoa > Chordata > Mammalia > Carnivora > Felidae > Puma > Puma concolor. The sequence continues at coordinate 180,781,804 of NC_141670.1, read as the reverse complement.
AAATAGTTATATCTGAACATCAAAACCCAGATGTCCTTCTGAAATTATCAGCCCTTGGTGATAGGTGAATGTGTGTGTTCTTCTGATTCTCTGAGGACTTGAAAAACAAACAAAAAGCAGATATCCATGGTCTTATTAATTTAGGGCAGAGACCTAACTGGTTTGGAAAAGTATGCTGGTGCAAGCTGAAAATTTACTGTACACACTGCAGCCCCAGCTATGGGGGATCCTGAATGAGGGTACTACAGGGAAATCTTCCATTTGGGCACACCTTTGGGTATAGCTGCAGATTATCTACTCTGTTTGGAAAGAGAAATCACTCAAGCTAGGGATAAACTTGGCCTTACAGGCAGGGGGAAATGTCTTGGCTTACTTTATAGCAGACTGAGAAAAGCAAACTTAAAACATAGAGAAGAGTATGTCAATGGACATACCAGGTGAGGAGCAAAGTACGAGAATCTTTTTTACTGCACAGTAGTATCCACCAGAGAGCAGTCACTAAACACAGTTATGGAAAAAAATGTATTTCTAAAAGTCTGTTGGATATTTCCAATTTGAAAACTTGAGGATATCTCAAGTTGAATACATCGTGTTACTTCTTAAAGCTTGCTTCTGTTCATTACTTTATTAATGTTAGTTAATTTGTAACACAATGTTCTAGATTTTGGAGAATTTTATCAGGATAAAGGTCAATCTCCTCATAAGGTTTCTGGAAATGTTGGCTTGAATGTTCCAGTTGTAAATTAAGAGAGAGTGGGCTTCCAGTTATGAAATGAATATAGTCAATGGTGTTGTAGTACTGTTACATGGTGAAAGACAGTATCTACACTTGTGGTAAGCATAGAATATTGTACACAGTAGTTGAATCATTATGTTGCACACTGAAGTTAATGTAACATCACCTATAACTATACTCAAAAAAAAAAAAAAGCAAGAGTGAGAAAGAGAGAGAGAGAATTTGGGGGAGAGTTTGAAGTAGCTCTGATACACTCAAAATTAATTTTGGTATACCTATTCTCTATTAGGAAGATAAACTTCTCTATGTAGAAAACACATACACATAGATAATTGAGAATGGGAAACTTTTCCTGATAGCAAGGGTTGAAGTTACAGAATCAAAGAAAATACCTAGTTGAGAATTTTGTCTTCAAAATAGAATCTATGAGAACACAGGGATACTCTTGAACTTTATATGGTTTCTCGTGTACTCAAATAAATATTTGAAAAGCTTGCTTTTTAGTTAAGCCACTTTCACTAAAGCGGCTAAAAGCAGAGGAATTGAAAAGGAATATGTTTAAAAGTATTTTTTTGACAGTGTGCAATGTGTATCCAGGCAACCACTGGTCGATTAATGATCCCTCTCGATACCTACTCGTCAGAGAAGCCTGAGTGTAAAAGGCAAAGAACCTCAGCTTAAATATATTTTTTTATGAGTCGGTCATAGTAAATAATTACATAATATTCATTCATTTCGCAAGTCAACCATTAAATATATAAATATCTAAGGACTGAGACTGGAATTTGGTCCTCAAGGAGATTTAAACTGCAATATTATGAAGGAAACAGATGGGAACTAAGAAGATGGTTCAGGAGGAGAATTTATTGGGATTGCTTCTGTTAAATTAAGATTATATTTAAAGGATTTAATAAAAATATATATACCAGTAAATTAAATAAATTGAAGTAAACAGAAAAAAAATGTGTGACCGCATTAGGAAATAAGGTATATTCATGGTGGAACTATTTTTTTTTATCTTTTTTCTAATGTTAAGTGTCATAAAAGCTTATTCAATTGATCTAAAAAAGAGCATAATTGACATTTTTTTCTTACATTACTACATGTTTTATTTTGCTTTTTATTTGGGGAGATTGGCCATTTTGGGAAGAAAATACCATCAAAACCAATGATTAAACCCTTAGGTACAGATGTTTTTGAAATTTACCAAATTTTAGGCGGGTCCCATCGTGTAATGGTTAGCCCTCTGGACTCTGAACTTTATCAAATTTTTTTTTTTTTTATTTATAGAAATTCTTCTTTGAATCATCCTCATATAAATTTCTTAGATTACTTTAGAATAATTTACAAACAAATGACACTTCATTGCTAGGAATTAACTCAAAAACAAAACTTTTTAAACCTATCATTTTAGTGGCTTCCATCATTTCATTGTTAGCAACCTTGGAAGCATGGAATTTAATTTTTAAAAGACTAATTCTCTGATATTTTTATTAGTATATTTCAAAGACAGTGTTATATTAGAAATATACTCTGGATGTGTGACAGAATTCATAGAAAGAGAAGAGAGGAGAACCTCAAGGTCAAAAATCAGGTGTTAAGAAGAACAGAGTTTTTCAAAGCCTTCCTAGCACTTCAGTTGAATCCCCAGATGTTCCAAACTTGTAAAGGCAGGGAAAAGGGCAAAAAGAGGTTATTGCTTTCAGGGTTTATATATTGAGGATCATTTTATTGTTGATGGTATTTTTAGATATTTTACATGTCAGAGATAATGGGTGACCTTTTTCACCTTTATTTTCATATTTTATAAATACATGTATAAACTACATAACATATTTATAACCACATATACATAGTTACATGCATACATGGTTATGCTTTTTGTGAGTAGAATTTTGAATTACATGAATTATTCACTTAAAACTAAATAATGGAGAATTAAATCTTATGTACAAGTATATGAAGTCACATCCAAAAATGGCTGATGGGAAAATATAAAAATAGTATTTCAAGCTGAGCATAGCATCGCATTTGAATATCAAACAAATAAATTGACACAGCTATACAAATTACAGCGAATCTAAATTGCTTTACCAAGTATAGATGATACTGTCACCTGGGGAACAAACTTGTAAGTTATACATAAGGAATGCACATTAGATTTTAGAGTCTTTCTTTCTCTACATTCTCAGTTGCACACACACAAAATAATAATCAGCTGCATTATTTAAAAGAAACCATTGTGGCATATTGTGGACATGTGTGTCTGTGTGTTTCTGTGTGCATGTGTGGCCATTCCTGTGTTTCTGATCCAAGAAAAAAATCACAGCTATTTACAACTTGTTTAAAGAAATGCTCAGCATTGCAAGTTTCCTCCTTGGAAAAGACAATCCGTTATTATTTCTCCAGACACTAACTGAAACCTAGCAAACGGTGTTTTTGTGATTTAAGTCATATACTCCTGTGTCCTTTTATGAAGAAGAAAACATATGAAGTAGGGTAATGATTTACACTTTTCTTTTTTCAGAAACACCCTTTTCTATTGTGCTTACAACTTCTGTGATAATAACAAACGTTACATTTTCACTTACAGAGACTATAATAGCAATAATGAAGTCCCTAAGCCAATATAACTAAAGCTTAAAGAGTTAAAGTTGTCATTTTAATTTGAGAATCAAGACCACAGAAGGAATACCAATCTCCTGGTAACAAAATGCAGTTGAGAGAGAATCAAAGAATGGAAAACACGGAAAAGGGAAGGGAATTAAACACTAAAATGAAATGAGGGTTAATGCAGTAGAAATGCACTATACTTGAAATCAATTCTTAATTTTTCATTAAAGATTTTGGGGTTTGTTTTGTACTGAGGTAAAAAAAAATGATCAATATAATTTCTCTCATAGTTTTTAAATTTTTTAATATTTATTTATTTTTGGGGGGGAGAGAGAGAGGTGGAGAGAGGGGGAGAGAGAGAGAGAGAGAGAGAGCGAGAGGGAATGTGAGCCAGGGAGGGCCACAGAGAGGGAGTCACAGAATCCGAAGCAGGCTCCAGGCTCTGAGGTTTTAGCACAGAGCCAGATGCGGGGCTTGAACATGCGAACCGTGAGATCATGACCTGAGCCCAGATGGGGGGCTTAACTGACTGAGCCACCCAGGTGCCCCTCATAGTTTTTACAGCAAGGGAAAGTAATACAAGAACTTCTGTGGAATATAGCATATGATAGAAAAACAAAACCACCATTATTTCAATATAAGACTGCACTAAGTAGTTAGCATTTATATTTTCTTTCATACCAAAATAAAGCGTTATTTTAATACTTAAATATTTATTATCTGCACCTGAAATATACAATTGGAGCGAGTTTCCCCCATGGAGTAAAGGTGTGAGGTGTGCTTAGTATGGGATAGTTTTGTTTCTACATTCAGATGTACTAACTCTCAAATGTGTTCTCCTAGAAAAAGTAATACTAGGGGCACCTGGTGGCTCAGTTGGTTGAGCATCTGACTTTGGCCCAGGTCATGATCTCATGGTTTGTGAGTTTGAGCCCCGCTTCAGCATCTGTGCTGACAGCTCAGAGCCTGGAGCCTGCTTCAGACTCTCCCTCTCTCTCTCTCTCTCTCTCTCTGCCCCTCCTCTGCTCACAGTCTGTCTCTATTCAAAAAATAAGTAAACATTAAAAAAGAAGAAAAAAGTAATAGCAATAGTTTGGGAAATAATATTTTGGAAGTTGTAAAAAGTTTATTTTCAAAATTTGCTCACATATTAACAATGAAAATTATTCTGTAATTTTTATTGCATTATAAGATAACAAACGTTAGTGATGTTTTGTAACTTCTAAGTCACAAAATGAGCTTCCTATGCTGACTATAACCATGATGCTTCTTAACATTTTCCACTAAAAAATACTATGCAATAGCAACTATCCCATGCTTGTTATACTATCAAAAACAAATGTAAATGAAAAATGCTATTTAACTTTATTGATTTTTTTCAGAAAATATACTGTTTTAGAAGAATGTTCTTGAAAAAAACATGCTAGTGTTGAAATTTAATTGCAAATAATGCCCATGTAGCCTTAAATTTCTCCCTAAACTAATTTCTTTTTAAGAGCTATATACTCCATTGTTAAAACATGTTTAAATCGCAAATTGATTTCAAATGAGTTATGATCACAGTTTTCAGAAAATATATGTTGCCACTTTTGCAACAATGTTTCTGTTTTAATCCTTGGCCTTTTTGTCCTTGATTTCTGTGTCACAAAGTTGAGAGGATGTAGACAGTGATTAATATAATCTGGAATATAATTCCTCCTGGATAGTACTGCTTCTGTCTCATTGTATTAACTCTTCTCAGAAACATGCAGGTGATTATTTTCTTCCCAAAAAAAAAAAAAAAATGAAGTCAAGGTCAGTGAAAGCCTGGTAAGTTCATGGGTTTCATTTCTGAAAGAGTATACACTTTCACAGCTGAAGATTTACATTGTATATAGAATAAATACAATACAAATTATCCATAGCCAGTCATGGAATTTTAAATAAAAAATAAATAGCCCCCTAATTGTTTCCTTTAGAAAAAATTATAGTAAATTATAGCATTAAGCAAACACAAAGATACCATGTTTATTTTGTCACCTGCAATGCTTATTCTCTGATACCACATTTCAGAAGAGCTATGAAAGTAGAATATATTACATTTATGATACAAGTGGGCAGCAAGTATATCTATGGTAAAGATTGCTGTTTTTTATAATGTAACAGCTTAATTTAGCATGCATATCTTTAAAATCATTATGCAAAATAAATATAATATAGTTATATTTACAAAGTAAGTTTACTCTGAGCTATGTTCAAATCAAATCCAGGTTGCATAGTAAAAGGCTCATTAAGGAAAAGACTTCATTTAAAAGTTGATTATTTTTCAATGCAAGGCCTATAATTAATGGAAAGTTATCAAACATAGTTCATAGAATTATGATTGCTTGTCACCAGAAATAATATCTAGCATGCATTATGTGTCAGGTATAGTTCAGAGTATTTTTTAGAATGTATTAAGTCTTTCAAACAACTTCTTAGGTGAGAACTTATTTTCCCCACCTTGTATACGAGGAAGAAGAAAGGCTGAGTAACTTGTTCAAGTTCACTACTATGTGATAAGGCAGGCTTACATATTGGAGTATTTGTACTTGACTACCTCTCTGCGTGGCCTGTGCTATAACTTTCCATTCTTTCTGCTCACCTAGTCAATTCTTGGCCAGCAATGGCCATGGTACATAAATAGAGAGTGAATTTTATTCTCTTTATTCAGCTTGAGACCTACTTAGCGTAGCCTCTCAATGTCATCTATTTCCATGGCAAAATAAGCGTTTTTTGCTATATGTCCAATGTTAGACAGAGTTCATATTAGTCTGTACCCAAAGGACAGTCCCACAATATTGTTACAGAAGCATCGCTGAATTTTCCAGTACGTAAAGTGCTGCTAGTTGACAAATATTTTTGAATAACTTTATCAGTGACTCCCATCAGATATAAAATCTCCTTCATCTTCCTCTCTGGAGTCAGTAAGTGAGAAAAATTATAAAAGAAAAATATGTCGTCAAATGATAACCTAACATTTAATTGAGCATATCAATTTTACTGCTTTACAGAAAAGTTTTATTATTTACTATTAGTTATTATGAATATATCTGCTATATCAATATCAATGACACAAAATATCTTTAAGATATACAAACATTTATTTACTTAGTATGGTTAACTTCCATAACAAAATTAACTACCAGTATGTGTACAGTATATATAAATGACGGCATAAAACTTGCCAATATACCTATACATAAGTTACTTGTAGTCTTTGTTAATGTGCCTGATTCAAATTTGATATTTAATAACTAGTGTTAGCATTTAAAATAACAACACTTTGCATACTGGAAGACTTAGAATATCATTCACTTATTTGATGGCATTTTTTGGCAGACATGCCTTCTTTTTCCCAGCTGTTTGCCTCTTGCATTTCTGTCTTCTGTCCACAACCCAGGGACTTCCTGAATTGTTTGAACCTGGGCACGGTTTCGCATTCAAGTTGAAACTTTTTTTTTAACTGTTGGGTTAAATGTTTCCTAAGGATTTAGAGAGATCATTTGCTATGTATTTGAATGAAGAGAAATTTAAAGTGTTTTGCTGGAATTTATGTGTTTTTTTTGTTTCTGTTTTTGTTTTTTTTTTTTAATGATGCTGTGGTAAAAAATATTTGAAACATCCCACAGCAAGAACTACAACTGGCGCATGTTTGGAAATGTATTTTTTGAAATTGGGACTGGGTAGAAAATTCAAGATATGCAGTCAACAAACTAAGGATAATGGAGACACAAAAGTGAAACCAATATGAAGCAGAGATGCTCATAACACACGCACACAGTTTCTTGCATCCTTTTGTCTCAGTGCTATGTCTTTCAACAGTTCTATTATAGTAATTTATTTCTTTTTTAATTTTTGAAATGTTTTTATTTATTTTTGAGACAGAGAGAGACAGAGCATGAGCAGGGGAGGGGCAGAGCGAGAGGGAGACACAGAATCCGAAGCAGGCTCCAGGCTCTGAGCTGTCAGCACAGAGCCTGCCACGGGGTTCGAACTCACAGACTGTGAAATCATGACCTGAGCTGAAGTCGCACGCCCAACCGACTGAGCCACCCAGGTGCCCCTATAATAATGTGTTTCATTCATCTTCCACTTTTGATTTCGGCTCAGGAAATGATCTCAAGGTCTCATGAGTTGGAGCCCTGCATCAGGCTCTGTGCTGACAGCATGGAGTCTGCTTGGGATTCTCTCTCTCTGACCCTCCCCACTCATGAACTCTCTGTCTCTCTCTCTGTCAAAATAAATAAACTTAAAAAAGGGTTTTATTAATCAATATTCATTTTCTGACTCAGATATTTATATATCCTCTCAATTCAAACACCATGAGAAACACTTTTGTGAAATATACATTTAGAGTACATTTTATTTGGTCACCTATTCATTAAATATTCATGAAGTTCCAATACCTCTTTTTTGCCTTTCTTTAAGTATAAATAAACTCAATATTCACCACGGTTGACAAATATTAGAAGTAGCAAGATGTTGATATGCATGTTTCTCAAAGTTCATGGGCACCTGGAAGTCCACAGAAGTCGCCCTGAGTCTAGGAATTTTTGAATATTTATTTTTAAGTTTCTAAAATTTTAATGATACGCATATATGCTTCTTACACATATCTGTCTCTATCTCTAATCTCTATCTCTATCTAGATATCTATATCTATGTCATCTATATCTATATCTATATCTGTATCTGTAACTATATCTAAACTTACCTATATATATCTGAATATCTGGCTGACTACCCTGAGTTTTTCCTTCCTTTGTGTGTCTCTGTGTGTATTCTTTTTGTTTTTAATAACCAAAGAGTAGCACTTAAATTATCATGAGATAATGTGAAAAAGTTATTAACTTTATACTGCACCAAGGGATTCCTGCTAGGTGAAGGCTGAATATTGTTTTGACACTTTGGAAACATTAAGGTTGTTTTTTTTTTTCATAGTATAAATACAGAAAACTGAGCAATAATTGACCCAGCCCCTAACACACAGAAATGTGAGCGTGACCAGGTTACATGAACCTGTGCTACAGAGGTCACTACCATCCCTGTATTTTTAGTAGTGGCCCATTTCAGCAAAACAGCACATCAATAAAAATAGTTTATAAATTTATTGGTTTTGCAGTATTTCTCCCTTTTAATTTGAAAATTGGTTTTGTTGGTGCATAAATGGTATAAGCATTAAAAGTTTATCTCTAAATATGTATACATATTTAAATAGTATTACAATAAAGTCTTCCTACTTGATCATCCAGGAAATGCATTTTGCTTTAAAAGTTAGCAAATAATAAGCGGATGTAGAAAAATATTTTACATATCAAAAAAGGGATGAATTATAATATTTAATGTAATATCAACATTTGCTATGATATGTACTTATATACTTAATGATAGGTAATATATGAGGTTTACATAAAATATAGAAATGACAATGTTTAAAAACGTATTGTAGTCTTAATTTTCTACCTATTAAAATATAAACTATTCTGTAGCTACCTTTCTAAAAAAAATGTCAATTTAACCGTTTTGGTGTATCTGGCATTCCTCTAAAGTTATTGGGAAGTTTACAGAATATGACATGTAAAATGTATGGCTTAATATAAAAAAAATGGGAACATATTTGAAATAGTCACCTTTGATTTAACCATATGTTAAATGCATCAAATATAGTGTTAAAATTGAAGTCCTTATAAATCCTGAATAACAGTGTTCATCTGGAGTTTAATTTCTTTATATATTACATTTAATTTCAGTAGCCTATTAAAAACTCAGAGGTAGAAGAGATGAAAAAGTATTGAGACTCAACTAAAATTTTTCCTGACTTTAGGCAAGTAGAGTTTATTTTAATGAAATTAATTCAATGAAAATAGAGTAGATATTACTGTTTTACAGGAACAGTTACAAAATTAATATGGTTTCTCAAGCCTGCTAAATGACTTACGGATGGAATAGGCCACTAAAAAATCACACTGCTGCTCTGCTCAACATTACTATAGAGTTAAAAGTGAAAGGAAGTCATACAGTTTAAATCAATGTATATATTCTTGTGCTTTTCTATATTTCAGAATAAGCGCTTTTAACCAAGCATATGGGAGAATTAAGAGTACAGACAATTGAAAACAAATCTAAGGAATTATAGAAAGTAATAAAGAGGTTGAAAAAATATGTCCAATGTAAGCAATTTTATTTATTTGTTTTTATATTTCAGATTTTTTTTTATTTCTTCATAGTTACTTACTAGGAGTGACTGAAATCAAAAAAATATAATTGAGTCCCATCATCATGGAAATGGCTTTAAGAGAAAACTGGTCATATGAATATTATTGCTTTCCATTTTCAACCAGTAAGCAGTGGCCATTGATAAATGGACTGCCACCAGCATGTCAAGAATGCTCAAGAATGTTAGATAATTCAACACGCATGTTCACGGGGAAAAAAAAAAAAAAAAAAAAAAAAAAAAACTGGAAAGTATCTTAGGTGAATGTCATGATTTCATCATACAGGACAAGTACAAAACCACCACCCATTCCTCTGAAAGCACTGGACTGTGCACCCTTGGAAAAAGCTTTCACTCCTTCGTGATGAACAATCTTCTTCCAACAGTCAAGCATGCCTGTGTACATGATGCCAGTTCCTTTGTGCCCTGACTGCATCATCATGTGGCCGTGAACAGTGTTGAATGGATAGAAAGTCAACCCAGAAACCACTGTAACAGATTGTGCAATCATCCAGCTGATGAAGACATGAGTACTCTTGGGATCTGGAAGCAGTGTCATAGATACCAAAGTAGGCAGCTGAGTAGATGATAATACCCCTACACAAGCACATTAAAGCCTTGGTACATTCCCTCAATCTCATCAGATTTGTAGATCCTAACCAGGCAGTCATCAAGACCTCTGAATTCCCTTTCAGCTCCAAGTTTGCTCACATCGGGTATGGGCAAAATCAAGAGGGTACACAAAACACCAGGAAGCGGTCCCAGGGGCAGCACCTGATGCCAGATTCCCTGCAAAGTAGCACCAAAACTGGGTTTTCTTGTCCACACCACCCAGGAAGATCTGCTTATGTTTACCTTTGGGGGCAAAATTGAGAGGCTGGGTGGAGAAGTAGCTGATGACATTGGCCAGGTTACCGGGACAGAAGGACACCATCTGCTCCCTGGGGATGTGAACCACACAGCCTACAATACACTTGTATTGCTTATCTGTGACGATTTGCTTGCTTGCATACTGCACCTGCAGCAGCAGCTTCACTCCCTCGGTGGGCACTACTGCAGCCCCTCTACCCACCAAGAGCTCTTTAGTGAAGGACAGAGTGCAGCGCCATCTGTCAGGTTGAAAGGAAAGAAGAGATGGGTGACAGCTGGGACTCTAGTAGCAACCTGCGGGGCTCCGGGGCTCTGGGCTCCAATGTAAACAATTTTAACTGGTGTAAAGTTACATTGAGATTTTTTTTTTCCTCAATATGTAAGAAAGCAAGAATAAGTTAAATCTTTCAATCCGAGGGAGAGCAAAGAACCTCAGATTTAGTTAACAATGGATATGTACCACCCATGGTCCATATATTAAAACAGTCAAATAGAGTTCCTGTTGGATTAAATGATCTCAAACACATAAAGCCCTGGAACACCCATGCACAGCACTTGGTTCTCAGTAAGTTTTAGTCCTTCTTCTTCCCTTTTTCTCCTTTTCCAGCCTAATATTACGACCATTTGAAATAAAAGACTTTTTTTTTTCCCATTGCATATGACAAATGATTTTGTTTAGTATCATCATAATAAAACAATATGGACACTTTATGCACAACTATATTTTCCACATGCATAGATTCTGAAACTTATGAACACTGGACTACCTGAAAGTCTGTACAAAAATATTAGGTAAGATGGGGAGAAGAAAATAGTATGCAGTGGTTTATCCTAAGAGAAAGAATAAAGTCATCATCATGAAGCTATTATATGGCCACATCTCCCCTGATCATGATTTTCTTTTTTAAATTTATTTTTTTTTAAACTTTTTTTTTTTTTTTTTTTTTTTAATTTTGGGACAGAGAGAGACAGAGCATGAACGGGGGAGGGGCAGAGAGAGAGGGAGACACAGAATCGGAAACAGGCTCCAGGCTCTGAGCCATCAGCCCAGAGCCTGACGCGGGGCTCGAACTCACGGACCGCGAGATCGTGACCTGGCTGAAGTCGGACGCTTAACCGACTGCGCCACCCAGGCGCCCCTATATGGCCACATCTCCCCTGATCATGATTTTCAAAGAACTGGGAGTGGTTTATCAAAATTGAGAATTCCTGTGTGAATGCAAAGTTATACAGATCTGATGGTACCCACGCAAACGGTGGAAAAGCAGTAAAAATATTAATGGCTGTGAAAAAATAGGCTTTCAATAAAAGACATTTTAATATGAAAGTTTACAAACTTTAATATGAAAGTTTACTAACAAAGAAGTTAGTAAACTAGGAGACACTGGGAGTCTATGAAAGAAGTCCCTGATTATATGTTAGTACTTTGCAGTGGACGATAAGGATGAAAATGTAAGTAATAGACTTTATATCAGAAATTGCTTCTTCATGATCTGACCTGGTTTCTTTACATTTTCTGACCTCCTTTCCTTACTCCAAAAGCATTCTCTGTCCTAACCTATTTAACTCATAAACCACCTATTATGTAAGTTTCAGATTTCATGGGAAGGACACTATATTTCAGAGTAGGACACATTTTACAGAGTAAACACATAGCAACGAAGACATATGATATTTAGATGTGAGAACAGAATGTCACCAGTGCTCAGGTTATGGAACTGGCTGGTTTGGAAGAAAAAACATTGTAACTAGTGCTAAGAAACATTTAAACAGTGAAAGTAGCACAAGAAGGTCAGAGCTACTTATAGGTAGCCGCTTGTTACTTGTTACTAGTTACTAGTTATATATATATATATATATATATATATATATATATATATATATATATATATATTTTTTTTTTAAGGTGTTCTGGGGGCACCTAGGTGGCTCAGTCACTTGGGCATCCTACTTCCGCTCGGGTTATGATCTTGTGGTTCGTGAGTTCAAGCCCCACCTCAGGTTGTATGCTGACAGCTCAGAGTCTGGAGTCTGCTTCGGATTTTGTGTCTCCCTCTCTCTCTGCCCCTCCCCAGCTCATGCTCTGCCTTTCTCTCTCTCTCAAAAATAAATAAACATTTAAACAAAATTAATAAGAAAAGGTGTTCCGGTTTTGTTAGATCTATTTTATAATTAGCCCCAAGTCCTTTCTTTCATGTGGAATATCTTAAATGTGTATGTGTGTGTGTGTGTGTGTGTGTGTGTGTGTGTTTGCGTGTGTGTGTGTGTAAATACAACATAGGCAATAGCATATGAATGTGCACATGGATATGCACGTATGATAGAACATGGACACAAAGCAGCTGTTTGCAATGCTTTGTCTGCCATTGGGTCAGTGTTCAATGCGATGTGCTGCTTGTATGGGCACTGTTAATAAAAATATGATTTGCCTTCACATATTCCAAATTACATAATAAGGTCAAATGCCAATTTGGAAATAGGTCATCAATCCAGCCATTCCTTGAATCCAATAGTTTTAAATGCTGTATATCCTTTGTTCTAAATTGAAATTAGAAAGAAATATAATGAAATGGACATAAAAGGCAAAAGGTCACGTAGCACCCTCTGAGATGCGTAGTGGGCTTTCTGTGGGATAGGAGAAAAACAGTCTTTAGTGATGCTACAAATGTCTTTTTATTTATTTTTTTTAATTTTTTTAATGTTTATTTATTTTTGACAGAGAGAGAGAGAGAGAGAGAGAGAGAGAGAGAGAGAGAGAGAGACAGGGCATGAGCAGGGAGGGGCAGAGAGAGAGGGAGACACAGAATCCGAAACAGGCTCCAGGCTCTGAGCTGTCAGCACAGAGCCCTACATGGGGCTCGAGCTCACAGACTGCAAGATCATGACCTGAGCCCAAGTCGGACGCTCAACCGACTGAGCCACCCAGGTGCCCCCACAAATGTCTTTTTAAAAGGTGGCTGACACTGTCAGGTGTTGTAGTTGAGAAATCCATGTAATGTCATGTGCTGTTGAATGCAAGGACAAAGTACTGACTTCGCTGCCCAAAGTGGGACTGTTATATGAATAGGATACTTCTATTTCTAGGTCTGTCTCTCAGGAAATTTTTGAAAGAATGCTAGCATATCAAAAAATATACCTCATTTTTAAGAAGATATTTTTAGTAGTTCTTGATATGCTAAATTAAATTAATTCGAAGGAAATACTTTGCATTATAGTTCCTGTTAGCATTCAGAAAATGTAAGCAGAGTTGGGGAATGAAAAGTTATTGTGGAAGTCTGCTATGTAACTAGAAGCAAGACCTTAAGATGTTAATATGCGAAGTCCTTGTACATTTTATTGAAGCTTCTTAGGAAAATGAGTTGTAAGAATTTGCCACTGATTGAGCAGAAAGATGATGTTGCTCAAAATTTTAATAAACAAAATTAAATACATTTCTGAGAAGAAATCACTGGTACTTTTAATTATATGAATGAGGCCTATCACTATATGGTTTTATGAACTACATTCCTAAAAGATACAGACTTTGTAAAATGTGAAATAAATACATGTACTTTTTCTCTACCAAATTATAAGGGCACTTCTAGAGCTCCAAAAAACCTGTTTGTATACTCTTCTACAATGTCTCTGGCTGCTACCCCGCAACTCAAATTGTTTTATTTTTCTCATTTCTCAGTGTCTTGTTTATGAGGAGTTATCAATGTCTAAAATATCTGCAAAACTTTTAAAAATGCAACAAATTGAGGGTATCATCTAACAGCAGAGGCAAATGGTCAATGTAGACAAACAAGGAAAAGCAGCAAGGTTAGGGAAAGATTACTGTATATTTCACAGTGTCAAACATTCAGTCAGTTCAATAAATAATACAACAAATGTGAAATCTACAATGTCAACGAGAGACGGAGGCTGGGGATATTACAGACTGACATTCCTGTAATTAAGGAATGAAAAAAATAGCAACATTTCAGGACATAACAAAGTACACCATCTGGGCCTGCCAACTATAAATATTAAATATGGAAAAAGAAAGGACAAACAAAGCTAATATAAGCATCAAGTCATTTTGCAAATTCATAAAGAATCAAAGAAAATCAAAGAATCATTATAGCCTCTAAATGCTTCTAAGGGTAATTTGTTGATAAAAGGAGTTGGCATCACTTCATAATTTACAAAGGAAGATAGAAGACAGATGTCAGAAGCAGATGTACACTTCCCAGAAAGGGGAAGAAGGAACGCTGAAGCAAATCAGGATCATTTGCAAAATAGAAATCAAATAAAATGGAAAAAAAAATAAGCACTGAAAAAGCACTTCTACAGAGTTGGCTTAGTCTTCCTATCAAACTGATGCAAATCTACAGGTCATAGCTCTCAAATTTGGAAGTACATTGGTTGAATAGACAAGTTATTGCTTTCCTACTCAGTGCATAGCATTATGCCAGGTCGGAAAGACACTTGGAGGCAAAGAGGACAACTAGCTGCAGAGACCTCAAGGGACGACCTTTTACAAAGTGTACAAGTGTTCACACAAGTCAGAGTGTGTTGATAAATTCTTCACAAGATGGTGGGACAAGTGTGGTTCTCGTCTCTATCAATCAGCCATTAACTCAACTATCCATTCTCTATCCATCCATCTGCAAATAATTGAGATCCTATTCTAATTATAACCAGAGACACAATATATTGAGAGTATTTTAGAGGGCAAACAGATATAATAAAAAGATAATTAATTTCAAATAAGAGCTCTTTATCATATTTGAAACATTGGATCTCAGTCATTCTTTATTTAAATGCATAAAAGCAAACTCTACTTATCTAATATACCTCCTAAGTATTTATTTATTTTTTTTTTTAATTTTTTTTTTCAACGTTTCTATTTATTTTTGGGACAGAGAGAGACACAGCATGAACAGGGGAGGGGCAGAGAGAGAGGGAGACACAGAATCGGAAACAGGCTCCAGGCTCCGAGCCATCAGCCCAGAGCCTGACGCGGGGCTCGAACTCACGGACCGCGAGATCGTGACCTGGCTGAAGTCGGACGCTTAACCGACTGCGCCACCCAGGCGCCCCACCTCCTAAGTATTTAAAAGAGTAAAATGAGAGCAACTGTACTTTCTACTTCCTTAGATCATATATTTTATGTATATGTGTATAACACACATATACACTTCTGTGTATATGTTAACATGCATATAAATGAAGCAAAAATATAAGTCTATATGTGTAATATATACTGTATATGTGTGCATATATGTGTGAGATAGAGGTGAAATATATTTATTCTTAGATTCAGCAATAGAATTGTCCATACACACATGATCATATATAGATGATTTTCAGCTGACAAAGTATTTGAGACTCGGCAAAGCTGATCACAACTTTAATATATAAAGATACATATACATATATATATATATATATATATATATATATATATACACATATATATATAGTCATAGAATTATTTGCTTTTACACCTCTTACCTTTCATCACTCAAAGCAAGTAAACAATGTGACTGAGAAAGATTTTAACAACTGGTAATATTGATCACACATGCCCTCTCTTTTTCTTCTTAGTGACCCTAGTGATCTTCATCTTTCAGGACCAGCTGTTCAAGTCCAATCTATTCCACTTAGTCCTTCTTAGACAGGTTCAAACACATCCTCTTAGCCCTTGAACTTGCAAAACAGTTAATGTCAATTGACCCCTTTGTAAACTAACATTACGAAAAAGAAAGAGGCTTGGAGGAAAATATTGCATAAAAAGAAACACACAGTTGATTCTATTTAGTAAATGTGTTTTTAGTTTACTGCCAGAGGTTTACAGGCAGGGGTTTATTTGAAGCATATATCAAACCATACTTAATAAAAGCCCAAACAACCATGTAAAATTAATCTATATAATCTATAGATATAAACACTTCCAAATCTCTGGCTTTATTGAGCTATTACTATTTGAGGTATATTGAATGAGGTAGTGGAACTGCCAGGTTTATAACAACATGGGCTCAGCTATGGGAAGTCACGAGGTATATATACTTTCATGGGCTGTCAGTACAATCACTAAATGGGAAACAGCATATACATACCATTGGTCTCGAAAGAACTAACTGAAAATAGGCTTAGCACAAAACCACATTAATATGCACAATCTGTGATGTGTGAGTGCACCTAAACATGTATCGTGTTTTTCCAGGGGCAGTATTGGTTTATACTTACTGTCTTGGTATAACTATTAATAGTGCTTCCTTTCATATACATATAGGCATGTAATGGACAAACTGAATAGCTCACACATTGTATCTCTTTCTTCTCTGAGACTAATTCTTTTCAAGCATATCAGCATGTTTACATGCAAATATATATATATATATATATATATATATATATATTTACACTCGTGTAGGCACACACACAAGCATAGATTTACAGAAATATATGTACTTACACTCACTAGTAGACAGTTCTTTATATCATAATAGTTCACGGGTATAGTTTTTGGCACATAGATTTTTCCTTCTAATTCTATATGCGACATTAGTCACTATGTTAGTATATTTTTTGTCTTCAACTGAAAATTCTGATTTAAATAGGAAGATAGTGACATGCACAGGATGGAGATGTCTGGAAGTAATAAATCTATTTTTGTTCAGTGAAGCTGTGGGACTGATTAATAGTAAGAGCTATAAGGTGCAACTCTGCAAATGAAAACGCTTCTGAGACGGGGCACCTGGGTGGCTCAGTTGGTTCAGCTTTCAACTGCAGCTCAGGTCATGGTCTCACAGTTCGTGAGTTCCAGCTGCGCATCAGGCTCTGTTCTGACAGCTCTCAGCTCAGAGCCTGGAGCCCGCTTCAGATTCTGTCTCCGTCTCTCAGCATCCCCCCTCCACTTGCGCTCTCTCTCTCTCTCTCTCTCTCTCTCAAATATAAATAAAACATTAAAAAAAAAGAAAAGAAAATGCTTCTGAAGCCACTAGATGAAGCTGGAAGTCTACCTACCTAAAGGAAGTAAAGGTAAGTTGTTTACAAATGTATTCCGTGTACCTGACATAGGATTTAACTTTTGCAAGACCTTTCAAGAGATGCATTTAGCAAATGGTGTTGGAGAATCCACTCTATCACTTCTAAGTTAAAGTCTTTTTTTTTAAACACTTAAAATGTGTTAAGTGTCGCTGGATGCCACATCAGTAAACTAGAAGAATAAAAGGCAATAACAATTTGTGAAACATGTTAAGGACCATTTCCTTCCCATTTTGAATAAAAGGAGGTAATCTGAAAAAAAAATGTAAAGGTCTAGGAAACAAGCTACTGTGGATACAGTAGCAACAATAAGTTACTTACTGATTGTCCAAAAATATTTGGCCTGGATAAATATCTCACATACTTTCTTTTTTAGTTCCCCTATGACTATTAAACAAAATAAAACAAAACAAAACAAAACAAGACCTACCTCCACTACCCCACCCCCATAAATCAATTCAATGCTCCTATTGTTTCCAGGTGCTGCTACCAGTCTTATCAGTATTCCTCTAAATACCCTCATCTGCATATCTACCACCAGTTCTGTCTCAAGAAAAAAAAAAAAAAAGTCTAGAAAATATAAAGTAACTACTCCTGTTCCCTGACAAACAAGGTTGTGAGGAAAAGCAACAAATCACCCAATTCATTGCCCATAACGTTGAGAGGGGGAGTGGGGGAGGATAATGGTGATAAGGGTTGGGCAACAGAATTCAACAGGTATATAATGGATTTAAAATGTGTTTGCTAGCAGAAGCAGTGATCTAAATTTCATAAACAGTTGGATTAGAGGACTGTCAACTAAGGAAATTGCAAGGGGCACATCGATCCAGAAAAGCAACATTGGAGGGACAAGAATTGGTGGTTAAGAGACTTCCTAAGGAGACATAAGGATTGTGTGTGTGTGTGTGTGTGTGTGTGTGTGTGTGTGCATTGTTTCTTTCTTTTTCTTGAATGATATAATTAATTTGGAGATCTCCTTACCATCCTTCCCTTATAGTATGCTTTCTCTCTCGAATATGATGTGAAGAGTGCCCCAGGAGGTAAGCAGGACATATCCATATTTGAAGTTGAAACTCTTGTATCTTGCTTAGCTATGATCCCATGGCAAGATATGTTCTGAAGCCATAACAATCTGCGAACACGCTCTTAAGTTGGCCTCTCCCTAAACTGTAAAACCTAATTATAGTTACTGCTTCAATAATGTAGTTCCGAAGAAACAACTTATGAATGACAGAATGATTGCTCATATACATAATTCTTTAATGTGATGTAGTTGACATAAACACAGTGTAACCACAGGAATGACAAAATAATTGACAAGTTATTTTCAAAATGAGAATTATTATGTTGAATTGGATGTCCATTAAAAGTTGATTCTAAATTCAAGGCTTGGTATTGAAAATTACTTCAAGGATTTAAAAAGTCATTTCATTTCTGCATGTATTTGCAAATATAAGTATTTTATATAACTTTCTATATGTTAAGGAAAATTTCTGTATTTTATATTTTCTAAATGACCAATGGATTTTGCTGTTTGCCTCGCTGAAAGATGAAAGAATTAAAGTTAAGAGTAAATATATATATATATATATATATATATATATATATATATATATATACATTTCTTAAAGCAAGTACCTCACCAATAGTAAGCTTTCATATATATTAGGTTATTAAAAGAATTTTATATTTCTAAACCTAGTTTTTGTTCACTTCTTTATAGTACTTAATCATGATATCAATTAATTAAAACATCAATAAAATATTTTTGGTGGTCTTAAAATAGTATGCAGAACAATACAATGATACAATCTCAGTTTATGCTCTGTTTCTTCCAAAAACTTAAAATTTCATATACGCCGTCCTCCCCATTAAGCAAACCAGTGTTTTTCATTTTATCAAATGCAGGTCAGAATACATTTTTTAATTCTCTAAAACTGAACATCTTTTCAAAGGATATGCTCAATGTTATAGATATATCTCTACAAATTAATACATATCTGTCATTATATATATATATATATATATATATATATATATATATATGAATGTTAAGAGCCTCATCATCACTGCATATAATCAAGAGACTATACCAGATTTCTGAAGACAGTCTCAAAGAAGAGTTCCCAAACATCTTGAACATTATTGCATCATTAAAATTATCATTTCAACTCAGAGTGATGACTTTGAAAGAGTCTACATCACATATTTGGATGTGTGTGATTCACTCCCTGGGAGTTGGGCTAAACAGACACTATTTGAGTGACTCATTGAGGAACGGGGTACTGAAGAGTAAAGGTTCAGATTGAGAGCTGTGACAAAGGCTATGAAGAATGCCAGCAACCAAGATCTTGAGCCAAGAAAATAGTTGTACCAGAAACCTAAATTTCAAAATGACTATGACAAAGGTTAGTAAACAACAAAGTCTTAGAGAACAAGGCTGTGATTGATGTTAGAATCATAAAACAAACAATTTGAAGAGAGGTAGCGATAGAGTCCTGGTTTAAGCTGCTTAGGAATTACTTGCGTCTATTGTAAATTGAACAGAAAACTCATTGAGGTCTGTCTCCTTCTTGTAAACCACAACCATCCCTCTTCCAGGCTCATCCTTCTCCTTTTCTATTGGATTTTTTTTCTCTCCTCAGGGCTTATCAGCTTTGTATACTCCATAACTTATATATTTATATTTTTAGGGGAGGCAACTACAAGAAATGTTCAGTCAAAAAGGTAGAAAATAAGAGGGCTTTGTTAAAGGAGAAGACTGTGCTACATAACATAGAAAATAAACTCAGAGATCCAGAATTATCTGTGAGAATAAAAGGAAGAGGAGGAAAGAGAGCAGAAGTTTTGTAAGGGTGGTGGCTTCCACACTGCATGATAAACCCAATGGTTTATCCCTCACACAAGCTCCACAATAAAAACAGTAGTGATTTTACTAGAATTTAACACATCCACTCATGATTGGTATAAATTACTTTCTTCTATAACTCCTGAAGAGCTGGTTTCACATTGCTGGACAGAGGTAACACTCAAGGACTGAAGAATACAAACAGAGATATAACCCTGAGACCAGAAATCATGTAAAAATACACACAGATTCAGGAAGTGGCTTCTGAAAGCTTTGGATATCAAAGACACCTTTCCCTTTAAGGTTTTCAGCAAAATATCCATTTTTTTTTAAAGAAAGATTTTTCTGTTTATTTATTTATTTTGAGAGACACAGAGAGAGACAGAGCGAGTGTGAGTGGGCAAGAGAGAGAGACAGAAACAGAGACAGAGAATCCCAAGCAGGTTCTGTGTCGTCAGTGCAGAGCCTGATGTGGGGCTTGAGCTCAAGAACTGTGAGGTCATGATCTCAGCTAAAATCAAGAGTGGGATGTGCTCCTCCAATATTTAAAATGTTCATTGAATTTAGGAGCATGGAATAGGTCTTTAATTCCTGATTTGGTAAAATACTGCCTCTTCAAGATTCTCTATAAAAGGGAAGAAAATATAAACTATTGTAAGAATGTGATGTTTTTGAAACCTTTAAATTGGCTTTCTCAAACATAATCACCAGTTGTCTACTCAAATGAAGTATTTGGGGATGAATTTACGTGTTTCATTTGTTGTTTGTTTGTTTGTTTGTTATTAAATAAGCTTACTGAAATTAAATGGTGTAGGTAAGCAACCACAGTTGAATAGGTACAATTTGAAATGAGGGATTATTTTAATAGTTCTATTTTTGTGTGTTCTTTTCCTAATGTATAGTTACTGTAATTATCTACAAAGGAGTAAAAACAATTTAAAACTAACAATATTGAAATCTTTTCAGTTTCAATTGTGAACTGTTCCTATAATAGAGTTCAGTACAAAGATTTTAATGTCAAATATGAAGACTAAACTACCATCCAATTTGAGAACACTTTTGCTATTTTCTATATACATTTTTTGAAAAAGTAATTGAGAGTTCAATCCCCAAATGTTCTCTTGCTTTTTTTCAAAATCACTGTAGCTGTTCTTGATGATTTATTCATACTCACAAATTTCAGGATATTCTGTCAATTTCTGTATGAAATTATTTGGATTACTAGAGGATACTGATGGCTTGAAAATGTGCCGGTCTCCATGTATTTTAGATCCACTTTTATTTCTTTCAAGAAAATGTCATACTTTTCCCAGAAAAGTTTTACACACACTTCATTTGTTATTTCTAGTGATCTTTTGGTTTCTGGGCTTGGTTTCAAATGTTTTTGTTTTTGTTCTTTTTAATTGTTTATTTTCTTATCACCTATTTCAGACAAAATTTTAAAGCTTTTTTTAATATAATTTATTGGCAAATTATTTTTAAAGTTTTAAAATTTTTATTTTTGTATATTTTCAATTTCTTACCCCTTTCTTCCTTGAATTTTATTGATAAGCTCTGTTATCTACTTTTTGAAAGGTATGCACTCCTTTAATAATCATTTAGCAGCAACCTCTTAATTTTTAACTTGTGAACTTGATTTTACCAAGTCCTAATGTAATCAATATCTCTTATCTCCCTATGAAAAAATAAAGGAATTTTAGAATGCTTCGACAATTTCCTCCCTTCCAGCTATGCTATCTGGAATTTGAAGCCCTTTATGTTTTCAATTTTAAATAAAACCTTCTATTTTTATTCAGTCAATGATTAATTATATTCACCAAAGACTTACCAATTTTTTTATACATGCTACATGCATTTCAATTTTTCCTGCTGGATTTATGTACTTTAGCAATTTATCTGGTGGACCCATGAGTGATACTCACTTTTTATTCTAAAATATCTGTATATAACTCTTCATTCCTGAAAGATAACTGATCCGGGTATAGAATTCTAGTTTAATGAATATTTTCTTTAAGTTTTTGATGAGAATTCTTTGGCCAACCTTATTAACACATTTATAGGTAATCCATTTATTATCTCTAGTCACTGCTAATATCTCTTTGAAAATATGAATTTTATTTTTTAATATCTTACTTTAGACTCAGCATGCATGTCTGTATAAAGACTCATGTCTTTCTTCAAATCTAGACAATTGTAAAACTTTATAACTTCTAGGAATGCCTTTTCTCTATGCTACCCTTCGGGCACTCAGTAAATGAATTCCTTATGGGCGCTCAACTTTATGCAAGAAGTTCAATGGGGACTGTGCCTTGAATGGGTAAAACTTCTCCTGCCCTCGTCACTATGAGATTTCAGCTTTCAATTCAGATGACAAAGCTCTAATGTCCTGTTGTCACTTCATTTTTTTTCTGATAGTACTCTATTTTAAAAATTAAAAATATTTTAGTCTCCACTGTACTTCTACATAATTTTAGTGAGAATAAGACCAAATCCAGTCAATATTCCTGGCCATATCCAGGAATATTCCTTTGGCCATATATTTATTCATGTGTTTTTCTAAATTGTAAACAGCCAAAATACAGAAAATACTTAGCTTTCTTCCAACTGAAAATGACCAAAAAAAGTCAAAACATTAAATGTGTGTAGTAAATTGCTTCTTGCCATATAGCTTCTTCTCAGCTCAGTTAAGTTTAAAGATATGTTGGCTTTCTTTCTTTTGTCTCCCCAGCAGGTTGACTGTGTCTTTTTCTTCTTTTTTTTTTTTTTTTCTTTCTTTTTATTTTTTTTTAATACCCTTTAACCCAACTGTTTAGGAAGGACAAGGCAACTTCTTAAAATTCTGCCTATGTTCTCAGGAAATGTCATTCATTTGGCAGCGATCCCAATGTGTAGCACAGCTTGATTCTCCTTCATAGTCCCCAAAACAGCCAGGCCTGATACTAGGAAGCTCTTTCAATGACAGGCATTCATTTATCTGAACTTACTCTGAACTTAGAGAATATGGTGGTGTGTGTGTGTGTGTGTGTGTGTGTGTGTGTGAGTGTGATGTACTTTGAGAGGCACATTTAATGTCTCTCTGCAACCAGTCAGTGTTTCTTCTCTAAAACTTGTTTTATGTAATAAAATGGTTTTAAGGGGATTTCTTTTCTTTATATTTTGGTGGAAGCCCTGAAGTGTCTGAATGAAAAAAAAAAAAGTTTTAAAACATTTTAGGTAGTGTCCTTGTTTTAAAGTTGGTGTTTAATCAGAAAGTAGACCTTAAAGTTAACTCCTATTAAACTTCAATTTAGAAAAAAGGGACAAAAGTAAAAACGACATGGTGTAAATTTTAATGACAAGATTTTATATAGAAACACTATGGGACCTCTTAAAATTTTACATTAGGAGCTTTTCAAATCAAACCAAAATTCCACAATTGTAGATTCTAAAAACATGTCTTGCTCTATGTTAATCAGTATATTATAAACTTAATTTGTGCATACGCTTTCACTTATTACAAAATCTTATTTTATAAAGAAAAATATTACTTCAGAAGCAGAAGCTCTAGATCAAATCCTGTATCCCACCATTTCCTACTTGTGAAAATGTGAGCAAATGACTTAGGTTTTCTGTGCCTCTTTCTCCTCTATCTTATATAAGGGTAGAAGTAATGGGTAGAAGTCGTATTCATCTCAGAGTAATTTTGAAGAATGACTTAATCAATTGCTCACTGAGTACACACTAATTGTTAGCTCTTAGCTGCTACTAGTGTTTCTAGGCTACTTTCACCCCCAAAGTCTATCAGTTGCAAAGAATGTTGCTTTCTTTAATTAAACTCCCTTTGTAAAGTCAAATTTTTGTTATGAAAAGGTTATTATATATTTAGCATTTCATATTTCTTATTTACTTTAATTTTGTTATCTATTTATTATGTATATTATTGAGTATAGTTAACATATTTCTTACTTAAAAAAACTGTTTTGTCTTATTTAACAATTGCCAAGGGCATTTTCTATTTTACAGTTCTACAGTTCTATATAATCCATATTATATCTGGGCTCAGTGATGTTACTGGGAAAATTTACTCCAATGAATGAGCTAAAAGCAATCCTTAGACAAAGTCACCTCTCTGTCGTCATTGCCCTTCTTGTAGTCAAAACAATGTTTGTTTGACAAAATTTCTATCTTATAAACCTTCTCTCATTGCAAATATAACACTTTTTCAGTAAAAATCTGAATCTCTATGTATATACCATATAAATTCTAGTCATAATGTGGGCTTCCATTGCATTTGGTGATTTTATTTATTGATTTAACTAAATTTCTTTTTTTTTTTTTTTTAATTTTTTTTTTTTTCAACGTTTATTTATTTTTGGGACAGAGAGAGACAGAGCATGAACGGGGGAGGGGCAGAGAGAGAGGGAGACACAGAATCGGAAACAGGCTCCAGGCTCTGAGCCATCAGCCCAGAGCCCGACGCGGGGCTCGAACTCACTGACCGCGAGATCGTGACTTGGCTGAAGTCTGACGCTTAACCGACTGCGCCACCCAGGCGCCCTGATTTAACTAAATTTCTTTGGCCACTGTTCAGTTATCTTGTCATAATATTTCATACAATGGTGAAAAGTTAAATCTGTAAAGTGATTTTAACATTATATTGAAAGTCATAATTATCTGTATTCTGACAACAGAAAGCTCATAATAAAATTTAATAGATTTCTTTCTAACGATACTAAAACATACACAAATGTGACCTATATAAGTATATATACATATGTATATATTTTAAATATCTCATATTATTTATTGCTTTAACACTACAATAGCAACAACATCCCAAGATCATTCGATATTTTAATATCATTATTACAATGGACTTTTAGTTTTCTATTCTATTTATGTTTATAATTATCTAAATAAAAATTATCTTCTATTGTCCAAAATTTTTAGTATATAAATAGTGTTCTAAAAGAGAAACTTAAGATTACATGTAAATAAATATTTGTATACATATAAAATTCTTTTTCAGTCTTTTTCAGGTTCTTGAGTAAAAGCCTTAAGGAATTTATCTTTTCTTGTTAAAGAATACAGACATCCGATCCAATGAGCATTGCTCCAAGTGACAGTTTTTGGCACAGCTGGAAGATTTCTTTGTAATATCCTATATTCTGCTATGTTTCCTTGATTAAAGGATTTTAGATTCATTGAAGAATATTTCAAAAATACAGAAACTTTAAATCAATTTCCCACCAATATGCATTAAATTAATATATTTGCATTGCTTTTTCAATGCCTAGATACTACTGATTTTATTTTCTGGATTTTTTAAGGTTTTAGATTTTTTCTAATTTAAATAGTTTTCTTTTAATTTTGTCTTTATGTAGGAACAATTTAAGTGTTTTCTAGGTTCCTTTTTTACAGTATTTAAATTATAAATTCAGTTTAATTTTACTAATTGATATGTAGTTTATTAATGTATTTTTTCTTGCAAAGTTTTGTTTGTTTTGTTCTTTTATTTTTTAAATTTTTATTTAAATTCCATTATTTACCATATACAGTGTAATATTAACTTCAGGTATACAATTTATTATTCAGCACTGCCATACGTCACCCCAGTGTTGATCACAAGTGCATCCCTATCACCTATTTAACCCATCCCCCCATTCACCTCTCCTCTGGCAATGATTGCTTTGTTCTCTATAATTGAGGCTCTGTTGTTTCGTTTGCCTCTCT
The DNA here is from genome assembly GCF_028749965.1 of Puma concolor. Taxonomy (NCBI): domain Eukaryota; kingdom Metazoa; phylum Chordata; class Mammalia; order Carnivora; family Felidae; genus Puma; species Puma concolor. The sequence goes on along the minus strand of NC_141670.1, from coordinate 180,755,776 downwards.
CTTTTTTCCCTTTATGATTGTTTGTTTCACTTTTTGGAGCTAGAGTATTATGCTGAGCAAAATAAGTCAGTCAGAGAAAGACAAATACTATATGATTTCATTCACATGTGGTAGTTGTGTGTATTTATAATTACCTTTGTGTGCATACATTTGTGTATATACATATATATTTATATATATTTGTATTTGAGTGCATATATATCTTTGCAAATATATGCATATCTTTCTAATTAGATTATACACACACACACACAAAGAATTTGAATTTCATAGTAAATACAAATGATACACATGAATGTGGGTATTGAATATGTATGTATCTCTCCACATGCTTTCTTACAGAAATCTTTCCTTATCTAAAATGTATGACCTTTACAGCTCTTGGTGATTCCTGTTTTGTAATATGTTAAAATCTATGCACCGAATATTCTATTAGCTAAATCTGTGTTCATATCCTTTATAATCTCCTTAGAGTAAATTCCTAGATATGAAATTGCTTTGTAACACATTTTTAAAACTGACTCATAATGACAAGATTCCCTTTTGGAAACCTGCCAGTTTATAAGTATAACATATGAATATGTATATCTTAAAGATTAGAAATTTAATGTTTTAAATCTGCATCAATTAATTGGTCAATAAATACTAGCTAAATTTTCACTTATATTTATTTGCATTTATTTGCTTATTAACGACATCAACAATTTTGTGTAAGTTTTTAGTTCAGTCATATTTTTTTTTCTCCAGAGTTTCCTCTTTTTTATTGTTTGTCCTATTTTATTTGTTCAACCACACTTTTCCTGTGGTGAAATGCTGTTTCCAGGTGAATTACATTCTTAGTTTAGGAGATTTATATGATTCAAATATTTTTCCAGGGTATGTTTACTTTTATATTTCTTTTATCAGATATTAGTGTTTTATTATAAGAAAATATTTTTTATTTTATGTGGTAAAATCTATACATATATTATGAAATTTAATTTGAAATATATTTTTCACAGTGATACTTTATATATCAAACATTTTACAGTATACAGTATATATTCATATGTATATAATTTTAAGCTTTTAATAGTATGTATCTATGGATTAATTTATTTAATTGTAGAAGATAGAAATATGGTTTTGTTTTCCCAAGATATAAATAAGCCATTTACTTGTCTAACTTTGAAGGAAACTAAGGGGGGAAAAAGACGATTTTGAGTGAAATTGTACTAAACACACAAATATTTTTAAATAATTGGGGCACCTGGGTGGCTCAGTTGGTTAAATGTCTGGCTTCAGTGCACGTCATGATTTTTCAGTCTGTGAGTTCGAGCCCCACATCGGGCTCTGAGCTGACAGCTCAGAGCCTGGAGGCAGCTTCAGATTCTGTGTCTCCCTCTCTCTCTCTGCCCTTCCCCCACTCACTCTCTGTCTCTCTCCCTCTCTCAAAAATAAATAAACATTAAATTTTTCTTAAAATAATTGACATATTACAATATTAACATGATATTAAGGATATATTTGAAATATTTTTATTTCTTCATGTTATCTTTCTTGTTCTTAATAAATTTATACTAAATAAGTAATTAATATATGTAATAATATAATGATTTTTCCATGTATTTCATCATAAATATTTGGAAATTTGTACTACCTTTATATCCTCTCTTTTATAATAAAGTGCCATATACTATAAAGTGGCAGTAATGAGAATAAATACAGGCTTTCCAACCCCAGAAGTCATGCATTTAAACAGCAAGCTAAATTGTTAATGTATAAAGGAACTTTGCTTCTCTGTGTGTGTTTTTGTGTGGGTGCCCTTTATATTCATGGATATTTATTTTTTACCAAGCTTGATCAGTGAGTTCTCTCATCAGATCTATAGGTTTTTCTTTTCTTTTTTTAATATTTATTTATTTATTTTGAGACAGAAAGAGACAGAGAGAGAGAGACAGAGAGAGAATGAGTGGGGGATGGGACAGAGAGAGAGAGGGAGAGAGAGAATTTCAAACAGGCTCTGTGCTGTGAGCTCAGAGCCCAATGTGGGGCTTGACCGCATTCAACCAACTGAGGCACCCCAGTGGGCCAAGATCTATAGGTTTTATTTAATTGATAAATTTTATAGAAAATTTATTATTTGCAAATATTTCCTATATAAAATATCTATATTTCAAATTTGTTTACTTTTCTATTTATTATCTCCTCTTTATTTGTGTTTCTTTTGCTGCCCTTTTACACATTTCTTAATTTGGAGTCTAGACATTCATATCTATTCCTTGCTTATGTAATTATTGAAACAATGAATTTTACTCTACTGAATATTCCTTACTCCACCAGGATTTGTACACTATCTTCCAATATCTTTCAATGAGATTAGATTTTCTTAGTAGGCAGAGAGCTTGGGATGTATATATATATATATCCCCTTTGGAACACAAACTGAGTATTTTTGGTTAAAATCTATAGATTCATAAGTCAAGGACAACTGGTTGACTCCTAATCAGGTACTCAGAACAACAATAGAACATCAGTGACAAAGGAAATATACATGAATGTATCTCAGAATGGGTCAGAGTGTGAAGATGTTTATATCTCTCACAAATGAACACTAGAAGGTATCACTCTATTGGGGATATATTAAACTGTTGGATACAATCCTTCAGATGTTAGTTTTTCTTAGTCATCCCAGTTCTTGCTTAATAGACTCATTTACAAAGTGTTCATTGTGGCAGAGATGTGACTAAGCATGGATTCAAAGACATGAAATTATTTCACCAAGGCTATTTAGCTACAGTCACTACTGAGAAGATTAGATGCTGATACCAAAGGCCAATGTAGAGCCCTAAAATGGCCTAATACCCTAGGAGATCTACAGGCAAGTAGCAGATTTATTAAAGTCTATACTTTTCATTGTGAGTTAGTGGGGCACAATTTCTACCTGTAAGAATAGATACATATTCCAGGTATAGATTTGTTTTCCTTGCCCAGAACCATTATATAAGTACTTGTAGAATGTCCATTGTATGGTCAATATCACTTCTGTACACAGGAATAATTCACAAATCCTACACTCTAAAATAAATCCCATGAAATCACAGGCAATACAATTAGTTCTATCACCCAGAATTGGTTAGCTCCCTAAAACTGTTGTATGAGTTAGCAAAGAATAAATCATGGAAATATCATTTTGTGAGGTAGGGATGCATTTCTATAGCAGGCAATATAAATCTGAAACCAGCAGCCAATATACAAGGCTTTGCCTTCATAACCAGTAATAAAGAGTTCAGGACCTAGGTTAAGTTGAGAAAGATACCTCTCATGATTGCATGTAATAGAAGAAAGTTTTACTTCTCTTCCCCGTGATCCCAGGTTCAGTGTTTATGGAGATCATAGAGCCCAAGAGAGGAATGCTTCCACAAGGAAACACAGCTATACTTTCACAAATATGAAAGCTGAAACTACCGTTTGTCATATTGGGCTCTTAATGGTACTAAACCAATAAACAATGGAAGAAAGCACTAGAGTGGCTAATGTGATATATTCTGCTGGTCAAGGGGATATTTGGTTGTTGCTACTCAATGGGTTCAGGGAGGTCTATGTTTAGACCCTAAGGAATTCACTGGGGCATCTTTTAGTACCCCCTGTATAATCGTTTTCAATAGTGGAAACAGCTTTCCAAGGATTCAGATCCTGAAGGAAGAAAGCATTTCTTTTTTTGTTACCAAGAAAACTTTCTAGCTGAGGTTTTAACTCAGAGTAAGAGGAATATGCATTGAGTAGTATATAGTCCAGGAATAAACCCCTATTTATACAGTCAATTAATTTCTGAATAGGAGCCAAAAACATAAAATGAAAAATAGTTGCCTATTAAAGAAATAGTGTTGGATCAAATGGATAGCCACATACAAAAGCATGAAACTCGAACATTATCTTACATCATACACAAAAATAAATTCAATTATAGGTTACAGACTTGAATGTAAGACCTGGAACCATAAAACTCCTAGAAGATAGCAGGTAAGCTCTGGGAAATTGCTCTTGGCAATTTTTTGGATGACACAAAACTAAGGTAACAAAAGAAAGAACGAGGAAGTGGGACTACATCAAACTATAAAGTTTCTGCACAGCACAGGAAACCGTCAAAAAATTGAAAAGGCAACTTATGGAATGGGAGAAAATGTTGTAAATAATATATCTGACACAGAGTTAATATTCACTATATGAAATGAATTGAAACAACTTAATAGCAAAAAACAAAATGAAAAAAAATTGATTAAAAAAAATGGTCAAAGGACCTGAATAGACACTTTCTAAAGAAGACATACAAATGGCCAGCAGGTACATGAAAAGATGCTCAACATCGCTCATCGTCAGGGAGATGCAAATCACAACCACAATGAGACGCCATGACATACATGTTAGAATGGCTATTATAAAAAAGACAAGAGATATTATGTCTTTGAAAAGATGTGGAGTCCCTGCACACTGCTAGTGAGAATGTAAATTTGTTTGGCTACTATGGAAAACAGTATTGAGATTGCTAAAAAAAAAAAATTTAAAAATTGAACTACCGTATGATCCGTTAATCAATCTTCTTGGTATGTATTACACGAAAATATAAACAGGTTATTGAAGAGATTTTCATTCCCATATTTATTGCACCCTTCTTCACACTAGCCAAGATATGGAAACAAACTAAGTGAAATATGCTAAGGAATGACTAATACTGCATTTATATGTGGAATCTGAGAAAAAAAAAAAGAAGTCAAACTTAGAGAAACAGAGTAGAAAAGTGGTTGCTAGGGGTTGTGGGGTAAGGGAAATAGGGAGAGGTTAATCAAAGTGTACAAATCTTCAGTTATAAGATAAATGAGGATCTAATGTATAACATACATTATAGTTGATGGTGTGACTACAGTTAATGTACTATTGAAATTTGTTAAGGGATTAGAACATGAATATTGTCACCAATATATATATATATAGATAGATAGATAGATAGATAGATAGATATAGATAGATATAGATATAGATATAGATAGATATAAATATATAGATATAGTGCTGGATGTGTTGATTAACTAAGTATGTGAAATCTTTTCACAAAGTATACATATATAAAATTGTCATGATATATGCCTTGATTAAATCCTGTAATTTTGTCAATTATACCTCAATAAAGCTGAAAAAATAACCTATATTTCTCTCTAAAAATACATGTATATGACCTTAGAGCATATATGCCTTTAGAATACATTTTGTGTATGTATATATATTATATAGATAGATAGATATACACGTATATATGTGTATACATGTGTATATATATTACATATATATGCACATATATATGTGTATACATGTGTATATATAATATATATAACATATATATTATATTTAGCATATATATGTATATATACGTATATATAAAGAAATCTATGGTTATCAATTTAGTCTCCATGATTACCTAAGGAAGTGACAATTAGAGCTATGCTTTATGTTAAAAGTTTGCCCAACCATTCCCTATTGACCAATGGGGAAGGGAGAGGGTTCACCTCTAATAACAGGGTGAAGGAGATCAGAGAGGCCAATGTATTTATTTCTCTAGGCTTCATCTGCTGTAACCTTGACTCATAAAATGATAAACTCTTAATGTTAAGGTAATCAATATATACTACTATAATATACAATGTCTAACAAGTCAATGATTTAACAAATAAAATATTTTAAATAGAAGAAAGATACAGAATATATTATGTAAATTAATGTCATGTTAGGCAAGTACTAAACTTGATATGAAATTTTGTTATTCTGATTTTAGTAATATTACTTAATAATGGGTCTCCCTATTTCACATTACATTAAGATTGTATGGTACTTGTGAACAGTAAGACAAGTCTTTGAGCATCTCAATGTACTAATTTACTGTATGACTCAACATTACTGAAAAATGAAAGACTAATCATTGTTGACCACAGAGTTAAAAAAGAACAACTGTTGTGTTTATACACTAAAAGTATTATTTAAGTAAACTAAACTGTTAGGGAGAATAGTAGCATTCTCTAATGGCAAGCTTAAAATTGAATTCTTGATATTTACTATACCCTACTGCTGGGTTAATATTTTTTAAGCTACTCATGAGAAAAAAAATGTTAAAGATTTTATTAAAATAAACAAATTATTTATAAAAATAACCTACTATATAGCGATTAAATGCCAGGAGCTTTGCTAGATCCTACCCAAGATTATTCAAATCTTCACACAACGAATTTATGGATCAGTGTCTTTGGGAAATCCAGCTCTTGGTTAAAAACCAATGGGTGATTTTTCAGGCCGGAGAGTAAGCCAAAGAGGCACACAGCAGGGCATTCCAGTTTCGGAGGGGAGTTTCAGGAAAGGATGAAACCTAGCTGGTCACACTTTTCCAGTATTTGCATTCCTGGTGCATGCACCTTCATGCCTAGTGTCCTTTATTTCAGACTTTGGCCAGAGTTCTTTACAGGTGCCTCTGCTGAAAGCTCTTTATGGGGAGAGAGAGGAAGAAAAACGTTGAAGATATTTTTTTTGTCATTTGATTCAGTGGCCAGTATTTTTCCACTCCTAGCCCTTCTCCCCTGCCTTCTCTCCAATCCCAGCTCCCATAAAACTGCCAGAGGCTTTTCTTTTGTGCTTCTTCAACAGGGACATGACACCCACGTCTGTGCTGATCTACCTGACTCTCCCCTGGCGTACTGTTCTTTGGAAGAAAATAAACAGGGGAGTTAGTGACTTTTCCAGTTTTATCCTCTTGCTTATACCATTGCCGTTAAGTGATTAAAGGCTTAAAACTTCATCATTTTTGGCTTGTTGCATTAACCAACTACTCCAACACCTGGCAACTCAGCCCACACACATACTCTCCCTCTGCTCAACTCGGTCCTAAGATTGTATCTCACCCAATATTGTCAGTAACTACTTCATTTCTCTTAGGCAGATGTTGTAAGATTGAGAGCCTTGTTTTACCACAACTCAAGTGTTTCAACAGGCGCAAAATATCGGAAAACTTATTTTGGAATACGCTGACGTGAGAACAACATATAAACCAACATACTGCCAGTCAAATAAACAATGTGCCCTATATCTGGCAGTGTTTGAACTCTTTGAGAGTAAGAAATACGTTATCATATTTTCCAAAGAAATCCATTTCTTTGCCCCAATATTGAGGATATCAAAAGGTCGATAAGTATGCACAGTCCTATTTTTTGAAAGCAATGTTGCTACAATACCCAAGTTGTTTTTCCCCCATTTAGGGAGATCCATCAGATAATTAGAGCTAATTATAAGGGTACCCATACTACAAGAATTACTTTGAATTATTAAGACATTCTTATTCACCTTTTAGTCATTACATAGAATTTTATGAAGAGATAGTAAGGAAAAAATGAGAACAATTTCTATAATTAAGGATTTCATACTAAATTTTAAAGCTTTGCTGTTTTATTCTTATGTCCATTTCTCTGTGTGTGATCCACAGTCAGGTGGATAGTCATTGCAAGACCTCATCAAGAGTTTCATTAGCTGTAGCATAGAAGAAAGAATACAAAGCACTTCTTCTGTCACACGTATCAAGTAGCAGCTATAATTCAGAAGGCATCTCTTCAACTCTTCTTTTATAATTAAATTTTTGAGTACTTTTAGAAAAGCTTGGAATCTGTATAGCGTAAAAGATATATGATCATTACTGGAAGTCCCTTCCTATGTTGCCCTGGTCCTGTAAGTACTATGAGAACAATATAAAAATGAGGATATTTCAAATGTACACACCATCATTATTTGATACGTGGCATGGCTGAGGGAGCATAGTGTGTATCTAGAGTGTAAAATAATCTTTCAAATGTCTTACTACCTCTTTCTTAGCTGCCCTAAGTCCTTTCTCCACACTCATATTCCAATTCATAATTATTAGCCTTCATAATCGAAAGGGAAGGATCATAAAGAAAAATAAAGGAAAGAGTTCTGACTGGTGGAATTCAGGAGTGTGTAGAAAAATCAGGTAATGGGAGAAGCAATTCTGCATCTCAGCTTGGAGAACAAATGGAAGCAGGCAATTACCACTTTTTTTTTTTTCTTTTTTTTACGAAGACTGACTTGCTATTCTCAGCTTCAGCTTCCAGAGGTGGTCTTATCTCAAGTTGTCTCTGTCCTCACTTCCTAAATGCTCTAAAGGTGTCAGGTACCTGCCAGTAATAACTAATCCATTTCCGTTTCATAGGACAGAAACTATTCTCAAAATTGCTTAAACAAAATAAAAATAAATTGATCGTTTTTAAATGGGAAGTTAATGGAGGCTTATAAAGCTTCAATCAAGATAGGACCTAAAGGTTAAATGATGGAAATGACTATATATCAAGTAAGCTGCCCTGTGTCGTGTTGTATACGGCTACTAATGTTTCTAGAGAAATGTAATGTTCTAAGCTAATGATCTTAAGGGAACCTGTGCTTCTTTCCCAATTTATAGAACACCATTTCTACGGAGGGCCCTGCTTTATTCACCTAGATCACCTACTTACCATGCATCTCACCCTGTAGCTGTGAGTATGGAGTAGTTGACTGGCCTGATCTAAGTCAGATGTCCTCCTCTACAACTGAGGACTGTGTCAGTCACACAGGACAGCAAACAAAATTAATGAGAGGAGAGCTATGGAAAGATGGCAAGATAATAAGTACCAGGAATCTATGTCCCCACCTAGACAAGGGCACTGTCAGAATCCGTGTGATATAACTATTTTGTAACTCTAGAATCTTTGAAGGCTCTAGTCTTCCAGGAGAAGGCTCCCACAATAAATTTTAGTCTATTGCAGCTCTCACACAGTAGCAGCTACCCATTCCCCACTCCAAGCTCCATGGAAGGCAGCTGTGTACATGTTCCTAGACAGTCTGCACACATCTCTGAGGAGCCAGAGGTGTGCAAAAAAGATATCTAAATATCAATGATATGCGCTCTGACAGCTGATTGCTTCTTCTGATCATCGAGGCACAAATAGGGGTGTGGCCACTGTTGTATGTCCTCTCATCTTTACAAGCCCTTCCCCCTAGGCTGAGTGACTGCCAGGGGATTTAAAGTCTGGTACTGTTTTGTTTATTTTTTTTTTTTTTTCCTACCTTCATTGTTCTTCTATTTTTCTCCCTTTTGGGAGCCGGACAATAAAGACTAGAACATTAAAAAGCAATTGCTTTTACAGGTAAAATTAGAAAGAAAGTCACCACACATTTCAGGCACAGGCTCACAAAAGACTTTAAAGAGCTTGAGACTCTTTAAGACTAGAGTCTGATCTTTGGCACAGAGGCAGCCTACAATAAAAATAAATCAAATAAGCAAAAACCAATCACAACACAACAAAGCAAAACAAAACCAAAAGAAACAAAAAACAAAAAAAAAAAAAAAAACAAACTACAGCAAACTTTGAGGAAGGGGATAGAATCTGATTTCCAGAGTTACCCCATCATTTAATTCAAATGTTGTTTTTCTTTAATTTTCTAAATATTTACTTATTTTTGAGAGAGAAAGAGAGACAGAGCACAAGTGGGGAAGGGACAGAGGGAGAGGGAGACACAGAATCCGAAGCAGGCTTCAGGCTGCCAGCTGTCAACACAGAGCCAGATGTGGGGTTCAAACCCACGAACCATCAGATCATGACCAGAACCAAGGTCAGATGCTTAACCACTGAGCCACCCAGGTGCTCCTCAAATGTCATTTTGAACAAAAATAATCAAAAGGCATAAAAAGAAACAGCAAGATATGATCAATTCCACCCATATAGAGTGAAATAAAAGCCCACTAAGAGTAAGTCAAAGCTGTATAAAGAAATAAGGAACGATCTCAATAAAGGTAAATACATGGGCAATCATGAAAGCTGATGTGTTAGAGTTCTCCAAAGAAACAGAAATAATAGAATAGACAGATACAGATATATAGATACAGATAGATAATAGATATAGGTATATAAAGAGATATTTATTAAAGGAGTAAGTTTGTGTTGTTATTAGAGGACAAAAATTCCACAATCTACCATCTGAAATTGGAGAACCAGGAAAGCCAGTGGTATAATTCAGTATGAGTCCAAAGACATGAGAACCAGGGGCCCCTGGTATAGTCCCAGAGTCCAAAGGCATGGGAATTTTAAATTCCAATGTCCAAGGTCAGGAGACGGATGTACCTGCTCAAAAAGAGAGAAAGTATCCACCCTTCCTTCAACTTTTTATTCCATTAAGCCCCCCTACAGATTGGATAATACTTACCCATATTGGTAAGGATAGATCTCTCTAGTCAATCTACTGAATCAAATGTTAATCTCTTTCACTAACATCTTCACAGACCACTGGGCATCAATTAGGCCAGTCAAGTTGATACATGAAAGTAACAATCATAGCTTATATTATTGTACCAATGGTTTTGTTTTCTACATGATTTAAGAGACTAAAACATATAAAAACCAATTATTGGTCTAAGAGCTAATATCATGTAACTTTGGTTTGTAACTCTACTTTTGTTTTCCATATAATTTAAGAGATTGATGTATTTAAAATGATTGTTTATATTTTGGGGCACACAGTGTATAAAGATGTAATTTTGTGACATCAACAACTAAAAGGGGGAGGGATAGAGATATTAAGGCACAAAGTTTTTGTATATTATTGAAGTTGAGCTGGTATAAATTCAAGTTAGATTGTTATAACTTTACAATGTTAAATGTAATTTCCCATGTTAATCAAAAAAAAATAGCTATGGAATATACAGAGAAGGAAATGAGAAAGTTATTTAAACATCTTAGTACAAAAAATTACTACACATAAAATAAGACCATAATGCAGGAAATGAGGGACAAAGGCTATACGTCATTGGCAAACAAAGAGCAAAATGACAGAAGTCCCTTCTTATTGGTAATTACCTTAAATGTAAGCAGACTGAACTCTCTACTCAAAAACCAGAATTGGCAGAATGGATATAGAAATGATTCTACTCTATGCTATCTACAAGAGACTCACTTTAGATCCAAAGTCACAAATAGATTGAAAGTAAAAGGATGTAGGACACCTAGGTGGCTCAGTCGGTTAAGCGTCTATTGATTCTAACTCATGTCATGATCCCAGGGTCAAGGGATTGAGCCCGCATCTGGCTCCTTGCTGAGCATGGGGCCTGCTTGGGATTTTCCTTCTCCTTCTCTCTTTACACCTACCCAGCTCACACCACTTTCTCTCTCTCCCACCCTCTCTCTCTCTTAGTCTCTCTCCCTCAAAATAAATGGATAAATAAACATTAAAAAAAAAAAACAGCAAAAGTGAAAGGATGAAAAATGTGTTCCATGCAAATAGTAGCCAAGAGATAACAGGGGTGGCTATACTAATATCAGGCAAAATAGACTGGAAATCTAAAAAGTTTAAAAGACATAAAAAAGGATAATATATGTTTCAATAGAGCAAGAATATATAACAACTTTAAATGTTTACATACCATCAAAATATATGATGCAAAAAACTGACAGAGTTGAAGGAAGAAATACACAATCCTACAATAATAGTTGTAAATATCAATACTCCACTCTTGACAGTAGGGATAGAACCAGCAGATTGAGGATACATAAGGAAACAGAGGACTTAACACAATAAACCAACTAGATCTAAAAGACATATACAAAACACTACACCCAAAGACAGCAGCAAGTACATCTTTCTCAAGGGCACATGAAACATTTTCCAGGATGGAGCAAAGATAGTGGTCCACAAATTAAATCCCAAGATTATATTTATATTTATATTTACTTATACATATACTTAATTTATATGATTTATATTTATATATCATACAAACTATCTTTTCTAACCTCAGTGTATGAAGTTGGAAAGCAATAATTAACAGCAGGAAAACTGGAAAACTCACAAATTTGTGGAATTTAAATAACACACTCTTAAATAAGCAATGGGTCACAGCAAACATCACAGGAAAAGTTAGAAAATACAGATAAATGAAAATGAAAACATAACCTACCAAACCTGACAGAATAACAAAAGCAGAGCTAAGGGAGAAATTTATAGCTCTAAATACTTATGTTAAAAAGAAAGATCTCAAATCAGCAACTGAGCTTTAAATATTAAGGAACTAGAAAAACAAAATAAAAGGCAACAAAATAGAGAATATAAAATTAATAGAGATATTCAATGAAACCAAAAGTTAGATTTTTGAAAAGTTTGTCAAAATTGCTAGACTTTTACTTAGGTGGAATTAAAAAAAAGAGAGAGAGAAAGATTTAAATTAGATTGTAATTAGAAATCACATAAAGAATGAAATATGGGGCATTACCAATGATTATACAGAAATAATAACAAAAAGATTATTACAAAGTACTAGGAACAACTAACTGTATGCCAATGCTATAAACTGAATGTTTGTGTACCTTCCTAAAGTCACATGTGAAATACTAAGTTAGGAAATTCAAGAAGCAACTGGGTCATGATTTTGGAGCCCTCGTAAATGGAATTAGTGCCTTTATAAAAGAAACACCAGGGAGTTCTCCGACCCCTTCCACCATGTGTAGACATAGCAAAGACGTGGCTCTCTGTGAACCAGAAACTGGGTTCTCACCAGATACTGAATTTGCTAGTGACTTGACCTTGGTCTTCCCAGCCTCCAGAATTGTGAGAAATCGATGTTTGCTCTTTAAGTAACCCATCCTAACAGCCAGAATGGACTGACAGCAACAAATGGAATAATCTAGATAAAATGAACCAATTTCTACGAACTTGAAACCTATCAAGTCTAAATCATTAAGAAAATATGAACAGACTTATAACTACTAATTCATTCAATATGAATAAAAATTAGTCCAACAAAGAGAAGTCCTAGACCTGCCTTCACTGATGTCTTCAACCAAACATTTAAAGAAGAACCAACAACAATATTCTCAAGGGAACACTCACTAACTCATTCTATGAGGCCAGCATTACCCCGATGAAGCCAAACAAAGATGCTATAAAATCAATATTCCTAATAAACACTGACACAAAAATATTCAACAAAATAACAGCAAACTAAATTCAGCAGCATATTAAAATGATTATACACCATGAACAAGTGGGATTTATTCCTGCAATGCAAGATTGTTTCAACATATGAAAATAGATAATGTAATATACCATGTTAACAAGATGAGGGAAAAAATGCATGATCATTTCAACTGATGCAGAGACAAAATTTAAAAAGTTCAACACCACAGGCGCCTGGGTAGCTCTGCTGGTTAAGAGTCCAACCTTGGCTCAAGTCGTGATCTCACTGTTTCCTGTTGCCAAGTTCAAGCCAGGCATCGGGCTGGGTACTGATAGGTCAGTGCCTGGAGCCTGTTTCAGATTCTGTGTCTCCCTCTCTGACTCTGCCCCTCCCCCATTCATGCTCTGTCTCTCTCTTCTCTCTCAAAAAGAAACAATAAAAAATAAAAAGTTCAATACCTTTTCATAAACACACTCAAAAAAGTAAGCATTGAAAAAAACTATCTCAACATAATAAAACTCAGAATGAATATCATATTCAGTGGCAAAAGACTGAAAGTTTTTTCTTCTGTAATCAGTAACAAAGCAAGTATGCTGGTTTTCACCACTTCAATTCAACACAGTATTTGAAGTTCTACTCAGAGGAATAAGGCAAGAAAAACAGGAGTCATTTAAATTGGAAAGAAGTAAAATTATCTCTGTTCATCACTGATTTGATCTTATGAAATCAAAACCCATAGAAAACCCTGAAGATTCTACAAAAACAAAAACAAAACAGTAGAACTAATAAATGAATTCAACAAAACATCAGGATACAAAGTCAACACTCAAAAAAATGTTGTGCTTATGGGCGTCTGGGTGGCTTGGTTGGTTAAGCATCCAACTTTGGCTCAGGTCATGACCTCACACTTCGAGAGTTTGAGCCCTGTGTCAGGCTCTGTGCTGACAGCTCAGAGCCTGGGGCCTGCTTCGAATTCTGTGTCTCCCTCTCTCTCTCTGCTCCTCCCCTGCTCTCACTCTGTCTCTGTCTCTCAGACATATTAAAAAAAAACAAAAACAAAAACAAAACCACAAGTGTTTTATTTCTATATACTAACAACGAGCAATCTGAAAAAGAAATTATAAAAACAATTCCATTTGCAATGCTATCAAAAATAATAAAATGCTTTTAAAAAAGAATTAACCAAAGAAATGAAAGACTTGTTTGATGAGAACTACAAAGCATTACTGAAAGAAATTAAATAAGACATAAATAAATAGAAACACAACTCATGTTTATGGATTGGAAGACTTAATATTGTTCATATATAAATGCTACTCAAAGTAGTCTACAAATTCAATGCAATCACTATCAAAATCCTAATGAAATTTTTTACCTAAGTAGAGAGCCCATTCTAAAAGTCATATGGAATTTCACAGTAACCTGAGTAACCAACAAATCTTGAAAAAAGGAGAAAAAAGCTGGAGGATCACACTTTCTGAATTAAAAACTTACCACAAAACTATAATAACGAAAACAGTGTGGTACTGGCATAAAGGCAGGCATTGACACCAGTGGAATACGATAGAGAAGCCCAAACATAAATCCTCTCATACAACCTCAAATGATTTTGACAAGGATGCCAAGGCCATTCAATGGAGAAAGGATAGTTTTTTCAACAAATAGTGCTGGAAAAACTGGGTACCTACATACAAAAGAATGAATTTGGATCCTTACCTAATACCATATACAAAAAAATTAACTCAGAGTGAATTATAAACCTAAATGTAAGATTTATACAACTATAAAACTCTTAGAAGAAAACGTAGGACAAAATCTTTACAATACTGAACGTAGCAACAATTTTGGGATATGAAAGAAAGGTTTAGGCATAAAAAGGAAAAAGTATAGATAACCTGAACTTCATGAAAATTAAAAACAAATTATGCATCATAAAGACAAAATCAACAAAGTAAAATGGCCACCCACTGAATGGGGGGAAGTATTTCAAACCATGTAAAGGATTAATATCCAGAATACGTAGAGAACTCTCAAAACTCAAAAACAAAACAACAATAACAACAACAACAAAACCCTCCAAACAACCTGACTCAAAATTGAGCAAAGGACTCGAATAAACATTTCTCCAAAGAAAATATACAAATGACCAAAAAAACACATAAAAGATGCTCAAGCTCACTAATCCTTTGAGATTAAAGGATTAAAACTCGAAGTGGCATGCTGCCTCATGTCCAACATAGTGGTTATGATAAAAAAAAAAAAAAAAAGAAAAAAAAAAAAAAAGAAAGAAAGAAAATAACAATTGTTGGCAAGAATGTAGAGAAATTGCAATTTGAAATTTGTGCACTGGTGGTGGGAGTGTAAAATGGTACAACCATTATAAAAACACTATTACATTGCCTAATAAAATTAATAGAATTACTGAATAAGCCTGCAATTCCACTTCTGAGTATAGAAGCAAAAGAACTGAAAACAGAATCTCAAAGAGATATTTATATAATGTATTCATAGCAGGGTAACCACTATAACTAAAATGTAGAAGCTACTTAAGTGTCCATTGATAGATGAATGAACAAAACAAAATTGATGAATGACTATACACACACACACACACACACACACACAATGGAATTTTACACAGCCTAAAATGGGAAGGAAATTGTGACACGCATTACCACATGGATGGTACTTCAGGACATTATGCTATGTGAAATAAGCCAGTCATGAAAAGACATATATACTGTATGATTCTACTTATAGGAGGTACTTAGGGTGATCAAAATAGGATGGTAGTTGCCAGGAAATGGTGAGAAGGGGGAATAAGACGTTATTGTTTAATGAATATATAGTTTCAGATTTACAAGATGAAAAGGGTTATGGAGATGGTTGTTGGTAATTGAAGCACAATATTATACATTAATACCTCTGAACTATACACTTAAAAATGGTTAAGATGATACATTTTAAATATATTTGATCACAATACAAATTGAAAAAAAGTTAACGGGAGGTGTAGTTAGATTAAAAAAAATACTTTGGGGCGCCTGGGTGGCTCAGTTGGTTGGGCGTCCGACTTTGGCTCAGGTCACGATCTCGCGGTCCGTGAGATCGAGCCCCGCGTCGGCTCTGGGCTGATGGCTCAGAGCCTGGAGCCTACTTCCGATTCTGTGTCTCCCTCTCTCTCTGCCCCTCCCCCGTTCATGCTCTGTCTCTCTCTGTCTCAAAAATAAATAAAAAAAAAAAAACACGTTAAAAAAATACTAATGGACAGTCTAAAACAAATATCCCAAAATACCTCAACCCTATGCAAATAACTATGGGCAAAAATAGTTGCAAATTAATATGGCCACTGTTAACATTTACACCTACCATGAGATAGGGTAGTTTACAAAAGCTATTATTGAAAGATCAAAACATATGTCTCATTCATCACACTTGTACCATTGGATTCTGGCTATAAGATTACATAATAACCTAAATGCTTCCCAGTTACATCAATCCTGTGGAAGAGAGAGAATCTGGATGCTAGATACATAGATTATAGCTTTTATAATGATGCAATGTGTAATTCCAGAATACCAACATGGCAGGGAGGTATAGACCGATAATCTCCAGGAAAGCAGAAAGCATTCAGGCCACCTTCTCAAATAATGAGATAAGGGCTTCCTTGTTTCCTCTACCCAACCCTTTACTGGTGGCTGGAAAGATAACACATTCCCTAAAGTCCTCACAATTTCAGACGTCTTCATCTGGGACCTAAATAATTCTTATTAAAGCATGAAAAATCCATTTTTATAAAAAAAAGTATTGGCTCAATAAAATAATCATAAAAAAAGGAAAAACAGAGATTTGTTCAATAATTTGAAGCAATTATAAGGACTTTGTGTCTGCAAAGAGTACCCATAATCCACTATTTAAATTTTATATAGTTAGCATTTTGCTATCAACCTTTTCTTACCTCATTTTTTAATGTTCATTTATTTTTGAGATAGATAGAGAGAGAGAGAGAGAGAGAGAGATGAGCAGAGGAAGGACAGAGATAGAGGGAGACACAGAATCCAAAGCAGGGTCCAGGCTCTGAGCTGTCAGCACAGAGTCCAATGCAGGGCTCAAACTCACAAACAGTGAGATCATGACCTGAGTCGAAGTTGGACTCTTAAACAACTGAGCCACCCAGGCACCCCTCAACCTTTTCATGTACTAAAGTAATTTTATGAAGGGATACTAACAAAATAAAATTGAGAGCAACTGTCTTCCTAAGAGGTGAAAAGTATGTCCAATATCATTCCTACCAGGACAATGATTCAAAGCAAGGACTCTGGCAGCAGACTAGCTGTTTTCAAACTTAGCATTTCCTTTCCTAGCTGAGTAATACAGTCAGATTACTTCACCTATTGGAGCTTCAGTTTCCTCCTCTGCAAAATTTGGGTTAGGAAAACAACCTAGTTCGTAGGCTTTGAGAACATTAGATGAGTCAACACACGTTCGGTCTTCTAATAGTGGGCACCACTGAGCAAACAAATTTAGCTTCTCAATTCAATAAACAATTAGGGAGTTTTATTTGCTACATCATCTTGGTATGTAAGTTGGTGAATTAAGGCCAAAGAACAATCCGATAGGCTCTGCAATTCAGTTTTCAGATCTCTGTCAGCTTTTCTTGAATCTTATCCAGAAAATTGGGGCCCTTTTATGTGTTTGGGTAAATCCACAAACTCCCTCAAATTTCAACAAATATATTCTATGTAATAGCCTTTTTTGTATTTTTATAGGAAAAAAATTCATATCCCAAACAACCTATAAGCAATGATCTGCTTCTTCATTTCATTCAACCCTGTAATTGGCTAAACTTAAACTATTATGTTCGAAGTATGACGCTATAGTGGTTATAAGCACTTTTATTAGCATTGTTTTTCTGAAAAATCCTTCACCTCCTCTAAACATTTAGAAGATAGAAGTAATTATGCTTATTTTTTCATATTTCTGGAAATTATCAATTTCACATTGCAAAAAACAGTTGATCTGAGATACCAAAAACTTAATCCATTCCTGAAGGTAATTAGACATTTCTGAAGCATATGCTAGCACATTTATACCAATACATTTCTATGCAGCAGTAATTTGTTGCCCACAGCTTGAGTGAGTTAATAGATTTGCAAAATTTGCCAAACCTCTGCTCTTTAGGGAATATTTGGCTCAATATACATTTTTGACTAATGTGGCTCGCCTTTTAAAATTTCATTTCCTGACCTTAATATGTTGATTTTAGGATGTGGTAGACAGTAAGGAAAGGCAAGCTGTCACAATTAATAGAAGACTATGCCTTTGAAATTCCAGTTCTACTCTGTGGATTTTATATCTTGTCTTTTATGTCTTTAAATGAGTCAACTTATTAAAAAAATAAATAAATATACTGATTCACACATAGTATGCATTAATTGGTTTCACTATTTTAATATTGGTTGACCTGAACAAAAGTCTATTTAACTGAGCATCAAAACTCAGCCACAGGATAATACTGAGGTTGAATTTCCATATTAGAAGTAGATTTTCTCTTTAAAATGTCAGACCCTACAGTTGTGTGTTTTAGTTTGACTCTGTTTCTTTCTATTTTTATACTGTGATCTCTGACATTTTCTGGGACTCATTGTTCATAAAACTTCTGGAATACACTGTATGTGGTGTTGAAAAGTAAAGGGAGAATATTCCATTTCAAAGCGGTGGTAGTTTAAATTTATTGCTATGTATATTCAAGACATTGTCATATGTCTTTCAATGTAAAAAAAAAAAAAAAAAAAAAACTGGAGAGACATTTATTATAGGGGAATGAGGCCTGTGAGGGGAATGGAGGGAAGTGAGAAAGATGTTGGGGAAAAGGGTCAGTCACTCTTTTTTGTATATTGTCAATAATAGAAAGAGATATTGCATCAAGTAAAGACTGAAACAATTATCATAAGTGGCAGAAATTCAGAATACTCAAAAATAAGGGGAGGGGGAACATAGGAAAAAGTAGGAAATAAGAAAATCTTCTAGTAGCAAAGCTTGGAAAAACTGGATACGGTATTCCCTAAGCCTAGTAACAAATTTTTCCAAGAGTTTGCCTGCTGGGAATTCTTTTTTTCTTACAATGTCCTTTAAGCAGGGGTTGTTTTCTTTGTTACTTAGCCTGCACTTCATCAGAATTGCATTCCTCTTAAAATTCAAAGAGATATTCAACAATCTAAATATGTCTATGCCATATCTGTAAACCAGATAGCATCATCCCTTTGCTCTTAACCTGCCAGTGGCTTCTTCATGACATTTTCCAGAACATCCAGACTTCTTAGCATCCCCTTTAGCTGTCTAGTCTAAACAACCTCTCCTCACATACTCTTTTCAAATGATAATGACTGTTTTGCTGTTCTCAGAACATTCTAAACTCTTCCATCAATTTTCCTGTTCAAGATTTTTACATCTGCATCTTCTTTTGCTGAGAACACATCCCCTCACATCGTCACATGGTTTATGTATATCTTTGCTCAAATGGCATCTTCTGAGAAAATCTTTCCTTTATGCTGCCTAAACCACAACTATCCCTGCTCCACACCAATCACAAAGTGAAAATTAACCACATTTTCTTTTCCTTCACATATCTGCGCATAAAATATTGTATATTAAATATATATTTATATACTTTTTTATCGCCTGTTTCTATCCTCCCACCAAACGCATGTTCCATGAGGAACGGGACACCATTTACTGAGGAAACACAAATAATCTCTCATCAAATCCTACCAGTTTGGTAGTTTCAAATAATCACCTGCAATAACTGCCTCCATTTTTCTCCAGTGAAGTGTCTCAGAGGATCTGGCCGGTCGCAGGGGGCCATAACTACAGAGAGCTGTGAATTCTCCCCAGAATAACTGACTTTATTTCAAATAGAATGTGGGAAATTTCAAGACTATGGGCTCTCTTCAAAACAATAGAGATTACTACGGTATTATACAGAGGGGTAAATGTAAAGCTTCTGGCATAATATGAGTGATCAATAAACAGTCGCAATGAAAACAACAACAACAACAAAAACCAATAGAGATTCTGGTGGTAAACGATTAAGGTGAGGCTGGTAATACCATGAGAACAACAAACTAAACCATAAGCCTGCTAATTTACCAGAGACAACCAGGAAAACAGACAGCTAAGAGAAGCCCACGTGGGGTGAGGAAAAAAACCTCAAAGGCCGACCTCAAAAATTACTGCAAAGGGGCCCAAATTTACCTAAATGGGATAGAACATTCTGTACCTCAGGGAATTGTCAAAAACAATAGAGCAATCATGCAGCAATTAATGAAGCATTTCAGCTGAGTGTGATACCAAGGGAGGCAAAGAGCTTAACAGAAAGATAAGAAAGTACAGCAGGCCAAGAAGAGCCAAGCAAAAATCAATGTCCTTTCAGTGTGACTGGGCTCATGCCCAAGGAGGTGATGTCTAAGGAACAGTGTCAGAGCTTTAATACTACAGAAGTTGACTTCACTGCAAGAGTTCAGCCCAGTTATTCAACAAATAAGCAAGCAAACGACAACAAGACCGGGGGGAAGTCATCCAAATATGTTGGTCTGTATTATCTAAAATATGTACTTTTAAGGAAGAAAAGTTATAAGGCATGTAACGAAACAGGAAAGCATAACCCACAGATGGGGGAAAAAGCAAGAAGCAAAAACTGCCTGAGAGTCCACCAGAATGTCAGATTTAAAAAGGGCATCAAAGGGGGCCATTTAGAAAAGGTGCAGAGGAGTGACATTAGTAAGATGATAGGTACAGTAATTGATGCAAGCCTCCTCCCCCAACTCTGGACCCCCCAGCTCAAAATTAGAGAGCTATCCATGAACAAAACTAGCCCTGGGAGGGCTTGAGTCCAATTAAGAACCTACAGCAACAGTGGAGATAAAAAAAGGGGGAGCTTGGGGTGCAGAATAACGACACAGTAAGAGTCACGGGAAAGCTCAGGTTAGCAGGGAAGTCTAGAGACAGCTAGGAGGACAGAAGGGTTAGGGTTAGCAGCAACCACACAGTGGGTGTCATCATGGTTCCCAGGGGCCTAACTGTATGGAAGACTCTGGAAGCCTTTGCTGCTGAGGATGTCCACAGTCCACAGGAGAGCTGCAGTCTCACCACAGCTGTCACAGCCACAGCGGAGGACGCCATAGTGTTTCCTGGCACAGACCGCAGGAGCCTGCTCTGCAAAGAAAACTGGCAGCTTTTGCCACTGTGGGAACCAACAGCCATCCCCACTGCACAGCCTTTGGAGAGGGAGATGCTGTCATACCTGCACTGTCCCAGAAGGAGCTACTGTTGAGCCACTCTGGAACACTGGCTGAGAGCTCCCTCTGGCACTCCAAACACCCCCAGCCGGAAGCCATGACTGACTTGTATGCACCTGGACTTCAGATCCCAGCTCTGAGGCCACTCTGCACACGCCCCAGACCCTAGACCCACCTGAGTCTCAGATGATGGAGCCCTGCCTGTGGAGGAGCCACTGCCTTAGACACCAGACCCACTGTTGATCCATGTGTACCTGAGCTCCAGGTCCGGGCTTTATGACGTGCCAGTGTCAGTCAATGCCTGAAGCCCAAAAGTCATCCCTGATGACAGCCAGTGCCACAGACCCAGAGTTGTTCTTACTGCACAGGGGCCCACATTCCAGGCTCTGGCTCCATGGCTGCTCTAGCAATAATCACCCATCAGATTTCTGTTCCGCCATCACTGTGGGGTGCCTACAAGCTGGATGTGGTGGTCACAGGGATCCCTTTGGCCATGCTGTCTTCCGTGAGAGAAAAAGAGGTCAAGTGCTCTCTGGTAGCCCGTGACACCAAGACCCCAAGGGCACTCACCAGACACCACAGTCTTTGCCCCTGAGGATCTCTACTCTCTTCGCCAACACTGACCTCTCAGCTGCCAAAAATGCTCATGGACTACACAGCTGGCCCTTCCGGAAGCTGAAACTGCCACACCCCAACCCACGGGCACCCTCATGCTCAGCTGCAGGTCAAGTCTATCTCCATCATATCAGTCTCTAAAGTCTGGACAAGGTGACTGCTCCATCAAATGCATAGCATTAACGCTAGGGTTCCCAAGAAGAAAAGATAAAATATTGAAATTGCCAAAATCAGGAATAAAAAAGGGTGCCTTGTTACCAATCTTAAGGGAGAAAAAATACTTTAAGGGAATACTATTAATGACTCTATTCCCAAATTAAGTAACTTAGACAACATGGACACATTCCTAGAAAGAAACGAGATACCAAAAATTACTCAAGAAGAAATAGAATGTCTGAGTAGACTCAGAAAAATCAAAGAGATGGAATAATTAATGAAAAATTTCCCACAAAGGAAAGCTCAAGCAAGCCCAGGAGACTTTGCTCATGGATTTAAAGAAGAATTAATTTAAAGAAGAATTAATACCACCTCTCCCACCCAACCTCTTTGAAAAAGTAAATAAAAGAAACATTTTCTTACTCATCCTATATTATTCTGATACCAACACTACACAAAGACATCACAAAAAAAAAAAAATAACACTAAAGAACAATAGTTGCAAAATAGATGCAAAATGCTCTGCAACACACTAGTAAGGCAAATCCAACAGTTTAAAAGTGTTGTTACACATCAAGGCTAAAAAGGATTTATTCCAGGAATGTCAGGTTGGTTTAAAATCTGAGTATCAGTTGACATAATACACCACATCAATAGATAAAAGATAAAGCTGTCCAGTCATCAAATAAGGCACAGAAAAAACATAAAACACATCTAACACCCTTTTATGGTAAAGACAGTCAGCAAGCTGGGAATAGAAGGAAATTTCCCCAACTGATAAAGGGCATCTATGAAAAGTCTACAGCTAACATATTTAATGGTAAAGATTGAATTCTTTCCTATTATAAGCAGAAACAAGACAAGAATGCATATTCCAGTTACTTTCATTCAACATTTTACTGGAGCTTCTAGCCAGAGAAATTAGACAAGAAAAAAAAAATTTAAAGACAACCAGATTGGAAAGGAAGAGGTAAAACTATCTCTATTTGCAGATGACATGATTTATATATAGAAAATTTGAATGAGACCACTTACAGTTATTAGTACTAATGAACTAGTTCTGTAAGATGACAGATCACAAGATAAATAGAAAACGTGGAATTTTATTTTCACACTAGAAATGAAAATCTAAAAGTTAAATTAAAAGAACAATTCCATTTTCTATGGCATCAAAAAGAATAAACCACTTAGGAACATATTTAATGAAAGAAATGCAAAACTTATATTCTGAAATTTATAAAATGTTGTTGAAAGAAAGTAAAGATCTAAAGAAATGGAGAGACACCCCATGTTCATGGATCAGAAGACTGATGACATTAAGAAGACAATATTTCCCAAATTGATCTTTAAAGTTAAACCAATCCATATCAAGATATCTCTTGGATTCTTTGCAAACATGAAAAGCTAATCCTTAAATTAATATAGAAATTATTGGGCCACAAAGTAGCCAAAGCAATTTTGTAAAAAAGAACAAAGTTAGGATACTTTTAACTTCCCAGCTTCAAAATTCACTCCATGCTACAATAAAAGAAGTGTGATGTCAGTTCAAGTAGAGTCATATGGATTAGTAGAATACAATTGATTATCCAGAAGTAAATTTCTGTATTTATGGTTAACTGACTTTTGACAATGGTGGCAAGACAATTACACGAGGGAGGGAGGGGAGTTAATAGCTTTTCCAACAGATGATGCCAGGACAACTGGATATCCACATCAAATCATTAATTAAATCCAGGAAACTGGATGTCTTTCCCATACCATATTCAAAATCTGAATAAAAATGAGTCATAGTCCTGGGGCACCTGGGAGGCTCAGTCGGTTAAGTGTCTGACTTCGGCTCAGGTCATGATCTCACAGTTTGTGAGTTCAAGCCCCCATGGGGCTCTGTGCTGACAGCTCAGAGCCTGGAGCCTGCTTCAGATTCTGTGTCTCCCTCTCTCTCTGGCCCTCCCCTGTTCATGCTCTCTCTCTGTCTCAAAAAATAAATAAAACATTTAAAAAATGTTTGAAATGAGCTTAAGCCATAAAACTATTAGAAGAAAACATAGGTACATTTTTCAGGCCTTGGGTTAGGCAATGATTTCATAAATATAATACCAAAAGCACAAGTTACAAAAGAAAAGTCATTGCAATTCAAAACATACTATCAAAAAAAGTTAAAAGTCAACTCACAGAATGGGATAAAATATTTACAACTCATATATCTGATAAGAGGATTATATTTAAGATATAGAACAACACTTAAAATTCAATAATAAATAGGCAAAGAGCCCCCCAAAATTGAGCAAATCATCTGAATAAATATTACTTCAAAAACAATATACAAGTGAACAATAAACATATTTGAAGATGGCCAACATTGTTAGTCAATATGGGAGTGTATATCATGAACGCAATGAACTCCCACCTCACACTCCCTGGGATGGCTATAATAAAAACAGAACAAAACCAGGGCGCCTGGGTGGCTCAGATGGTTAAGCATCCATCCTACTTGGGCTCAGCTCGTGATCTCACAGTACGTGATTTCGAGCCCCGCATTGGGATCTCTGCTGACAGCTCAGAGCCTGGAGCCTGCTTCAGATTCTGTGTGTGTGTCTCTCTCTTCCCCCTCCCCCGCTCACACTCTGTCTGTCTCTCTCTCTCAAAAATAAAGATCAAAAAAAAAAAAAAAAGAAAGAAAGAAAACCAAAAAAACCCCAACTATTTACACATGTTTGTGAGGTTATGGAGAATTTGGAACCCTAATATACTGCTGCACATAAAACAGAGTTACTCCCTTGGAAAGTAGTGTGGCATTCCCTGCAAAGTTTAAAAATATAGTTACTATATGTCCCAGCAATTCTATCCTAAATATATACCCAAGAGTAATGAAGACTTAAATCCACATAATAACTCCTACATTAATATTTATAACATTATTCATGTAGCTCCAAAGTAGAATACACTTATATATCTATTAACTGATGAATTGATCAACAACATGTGGTATATTTGATACAATTGAATATTATTTAGCTATAAAAAGCAATGGAGTACTGATACATTTACAACATTAGTAAACTTTGGAAACATTAAGTGAAAGAAGCCAGCCACAAAACACCACATATTATAGAATTAATTTTACAGTAAGTATCCAGAATAAGAAAATTCATAGATATAGAGAGTAGAATAGTGATTACTTATGCCTTGGGGAGGTGGCAGTAAATGAGGAGTAACTTAATGGATACGTGTTTTCTTTATGGAGCAATGAACATGGTCTAAAATTGTAATGACAATAATGAAAAAACAATTAAAGATGATGTATTTTAAATGGATGGATTGTATGGCATGTGAATTATATCTCATTACAGCTAAGTTTCTTCATTTATTTTGAGAGAGAGAGGGAAAGAGCAGAGAGAGGAGAGAGAGAGAGAATCCCAAGCAGGCTCTACACTTTCAGCACAGATCCTAATTTGGGGCTCAATCCCATGAACTGTAAGATCATGACCTGAGCTGAAATCAAGAGTCTGGTGCTTGACCAACTGAGCCACCCAGGAACCCCAAGAGCAATTCTTATTTTTACGACCATGTATGTTTGATTACTTCAGATCTCAAGTTATGTTTTATTATTGTCTGAAATGTCCATACAAGAATTTGCAGGGAAGGTTTCTTACAAAATGCAGCATCCGCTGTAAAACATCTTAGATTAACAAATTCTCACAATTAGATAAGTGCAATATGCTTTAAACATATGTTCATTTTTTGCAGCTTTGATTTTTTTTATTTGGATTTTATTTTTTTTTCAGATTACATCTTCTTTTTTACTTATTAGTTGCATGTTCTAAGGTTTTTGTAAGCAAATTTCTAACATTTTTTAATAAGTATTGTGATTCTACAGAAGCTAATTAAACATTTGTGGACATTATTTATGTCACGCAAATTATACTAGAAGCCTGTATCAATTCTCTTAGAATTTGCCTCTTAGAATTAAAGGCTAGGGGCGCCTGGGTGGCTCAGTCAGTTAAGGTCCGACTTCAGCTCAGGTCACGATCTCGTGGTCGTGAGTTTGAGCCCCGCGTCGGGCTCTGGGCTGATGGCTCAGAGCCTGGAGCCTGCTTCCGATTCTGTGTCTCCCTCTCTCTCTGCCCCTCCCCTGTTCATGCTCTGTCTCTCTCTGTCTCAAAAATAAATAAACGTTAAAAAAAATTAAAAAAAAAAAAAGAATTAAAGGCTAGAACAAAATAAATGAGCAGGAACAAAAATAAACAAAACCAGAAATTTAGAAATGTACCCATTGTGTTATTTGAAGTATTAAAATATGTCTATATATATATATATAAGTATGTGATGTCATAGTCAATTAAAATATCTATATATAATAAAACTTAAAGAAGTGGAAACAGGAAGTTTGGGGCTAAGGATAATCTTCAGAGTTAATCTACAGGTAGTTGCTTTGCACAGTAGGGTGAGACTCTAAAAATGTGACAGATAAAATTATGAAAAGAGATATTAATCATAGTGAAAAATTATGACTTCCATAACCCAGAATAATTGTCAAAATATCAAAATATCTTTTAATATCTGCTATAAATGTAAAGGGAAATGAAAAACAGAACTAATATTTATTTGATGCACTGTTATTTAAAACATTAAGATATTTTTATTTCTTTAAAAAATACTTATCAGGAATAGTTCGAACAATGCTGGCCTTTTGTTTATAATGTAACTGTTAACATGGGGTGTCCATCTTTTCAATGATTTAGCAGATTGTCTTAATCCTTTCCAAATTTGGATCCCTCACTTAATCCTCCACACTTTAAATGTTGTGAAATATCTCTGACAGTTACTTTACTGTGAAATGTTTTGCTGGTGTCACTTTCTCTAGAACAAATTCATCTCTTTTTTTTTGTTGTTAAATCATTTTTCTCATTTATGTCAGTCAGTTCACTTTCACTATGTTTCTCTAGAGTCTAGAAAAGCAGTGATGTCAACATTTCCAACAGTAGGTAATGTCTTTATGACCCCATTTCTGTTTTAATTCTGATTTCTCTTCCAGTGTTCCCACTTCTCACTTCTTTGCTGTACTTTCAGCTTTGTCAATTACCACCTGAATTATGCATTTTGTAACATGATTAGGATGGATTTACTAAGAAGGCAAGAAATCAGGAAAACTGCACATTATTATTTTTGTCTGTGCGTGAACTGAGTAACAGCTACACACGGAACAATCTTTGACAGACTTTGAAAGAAGTGATTTGTTACTGATCATGATGCATATCTATTATTAATGTAGTTAGTGATTCACTCATAGACTGAAACAGCAAACTTTGTGCCTTGTGTAATTACTGACAATATGCCATGGCAAATGGGATATGAAGCATGTTACTGAGGAGCCAGGGTTATTTAACTAAACCATGGTAACTGAAACCTTCATATACCATAATGTTGCAATTGAGGATGGGTGGTATTCTAAAGAAACCACTTGGAAGCTTTGGGATGGCTTCAGGAAATTCATTTATATAGTTATTATAAATATAGTTTCCTATTTTGTTGAGTGTTTGATTGGGGATTTTATTGTGAGACAAAATAGAAATTAAGGATCAATTCCTAAAACTCTCTGGAAAATTCCAGCATATAGGATTGAAAAGTAAATTTATTCAACATAATTGAACTGTCTCTTATTTTCTTATAAAGAAAATATAAAATAGGTGAAGAAAAGTATTATTTTATAAAGTATAAAATAATTTTAAAAGTACATGTAACCATAGTATTACAAATGCTGACTATAATTAATGTAATTTTTCAAAGTCTAATACTATGTGACAGGAATTATGTTAAACACTTATATAAAATGATCATGCCTAGTCTTCAAAACTCTTCTAAAAGGTGGGTGTTATTTTCCCCATCATATGGTTGAGGCAACCATAATTTAAAGTAATGTTATAAATTTCCCACCGCTAAAAATTTGGGATCACAATATGAAATTATTTTGTCTAATTCAAAACCCCATAATTGTTGGTCACCAAATTTGATACAAATAATGAACTAATATTTAATTGAAGCTATATATTTATAACCATTATTTGTATTTTTGTTTGATTTCTTGTATTTACTAATTAATTTTTTTAATGTTTACTTATTTTTGAGAGAGAGAGACAGAGGGTGAGCAGGGGAGGGGGAGAGAGAGAGGAGGACACAGGATCTGAAGCAGGCTCCAGGCTCTGAGCTGTCAGCACAGAACCCAATGTGGGGCTTGAACTCATGGGCTATGAGATCATGACCTAAGCTGAAATTGGATGCTTAACCAACTGAGTCACCCAAGTGCCCCTATTTACTAATTTCTTAATCTCTCCTTCCCCTCTCTTTGACACTTTTTATATTTTTTAAAATTTTTTTTCAACGTTTATTTATTTTTGGGACAGAGAGAGACAGAGCATGAACGGGGGAGGGGCAGAGAGAGAGGGAGACACAGAATCAGAAACAGGCTCCAGGCTCTGAGCCATCAGCCCAGAGCCCAACGCGGGGCTCGAACTCACGGACCGCGAGATCGTGACCTGGCTGAAGTCGGACGCTTAACCGACTGCGCCACCCAGGCGCCCCAACACTTTTTATATTTTAAAAAAAATTTATTTTGAGAGCGAGAGAGAACATGCAAGTGCGGGAGGCTCAGAGGGAGAGGGAGGGAAAAAATCAAATTAAGCAGGCTCCACACTCAGTGCAGAGACCTACGTGGGGCTCAATCTCACAACCGTGAGATCATGACCTGAGCTGAAATCAAGAGTTGGATGCTTAAACAGCTGAGCCACCCAAGCGCCCCCCTCTAGATCTAGATTGTTGTTATTCAATGTGTAAACTGCAGACTGAAAGCATGGGCTTTACTTGAGAATTTATTAGAAATTCAGAATACTAGATCCCACACAGAACCTATGAAGCCAAACCAATTTTAACAAGATGGTCAGGACATGTATTGTCTTTCTTCTTCTTCTTCTTCTTCTTCTTCTTCTTCTTCTTCTTCTTTAAGAGAAAGAGTGAGAAAGAATGGGCAAGCCTGGCAAAGGGGCAGAGAAAGGGAGACAGCGAGAGCCAGAGCGAGAGAGAGAAAGAGAGAGAGATTGAGAGAGAGGGAGAGAGAATCTCAAGCAGGCTCCACACTTAGCAAGGAGATGGACGGGGTTCTATCCCACAACCCCAGGATCATCACCCAAGCCAGAATCAAAAGTCAGTTGCTCAACTGATTGAGCCACCCAGGCACCCCAGTGAGTCATGTATTTTCTGAGTAACCCTTCGGAAGCAGTGATCTAGATTACCAACTACTCAGTAACTCCTTTTTGTTTAAAATATGTGTTTTTCTTTTTCAATTACAAATCACCTATAAAAGAACTTAATAGATTAAAAAAAAGATATTTATATACCAAAGAGACCTTATAATTACAGATTCTTTTCTTACCTCAAAAGCAACCACTATCTTGAAATTTTTATTTAGCTTTTCTTTACTTGTCTTTATAATTTTAACAAGTTTATACCCTTAATCAAAGTATTCTTCAGTTTTCTATGTTTTCAAACTTTATATGAATGAAATCACCTGGTTGATATTTTCATCTGCTTGCATTGTCATTCACCATTGTGTTCCTGAAATTCACGCATATTAATTGTATTGCTTTACCTCATTTATTTTCGCTGTGGCATAGAATTTGATGACATGAATATACCCAAATTTACTAATTTATTCTTTGGCTAGTGTTCAATTCAACTGGTTTTAGTTTGAAGCTAGAACAATTATTGCTGTTTACTTTCAGTTTATGTATTGACCTTATGATGGACCAATAACACACAAATATAGAGTAGTGTAAGTCTCCACCCCCAGTATAAATAATATCGAATTATAATGAATTGATTATATTAAATTTATTTGGGGGGGAGAAAAAGAAACACAAAATAGAGACATTCATAGATTTTTTTTTCATTGTAACATTTAGGTGTGATTATTTCATATACAATATATACTTTTCCCAGTCCAAACAGCATCCACAAGTTATTTCTATTTATTTTCTTTTTTTAATATATATTTTTTAATGTTTTATTTTGTTTTTGAGACAGAGAGAGACAGAGCATGAATGGGGGAGGGTCAGAGAGAGAGGGAGACACAGAATCCCAAGCAGGCTCCAGACTCTGAGCTGTCAGCACAGAGCCCGATGCGGGGCTCAAACTCACGGACTGCGAGATCATGACCTGAGCCAAAGTCGGACGCTTAACTGACTGAGCCACCCAGGCCCCCCTCTATTTATTTTCTTATCATTTTATAATTTTATCATTTTTTTAGGTGAATGACTATTTTGTGTCGTACACTGATAAATGCTGGATATATAAAAATGGCATATTGATGAGACATATGTATAAATGGAGCTCTGCTGTGTCCATATTTTGGAAATAAAGGATTCTCTCATATATTGCTTACAGGCAGATATCTTTCTAGAGGATATTAAATAATATGCATTATTAATAATGCATACCAAAATGCATAACAAATGCCTCTAAGAAAATTGGCTTCAAAGTTAAGAAATAAATCAAAGGTGTGTACATCATTTTTAGCTGGATATTTCATAGGAGTTTAAAAATCTTTTCATATATTAATTAAATGTACTCAAACTTCCAATGCACTAGTAAATATTTTGTTAAAAAATATGTATATGATGGTAAAGTTTGCTCTGGAATACAAGAACATGTGTAAAGAGAGGAAATGTTATCCTATATCTATTGATATATCTCTATAGAGATATAGTTGCACTATAGCGACTGAGAAATTACTCGGTAGGAATGAAGCTGGGTAATATCATCTGATGACTAAAGTCAAAAGCTGATGACTGAGCCTAGTGAGAAGATATTCAAAACCCAAAATGTGTAGTGAATGTACAGAACTACACATTTAGGCAAAGTAGGTTAGTAATAAATTAGATGTAAATAACACTCAATAAAAAAAGAAAAAGAACGAATTCTACTTTAGAAAGGCTCTATAATTTTAGATAATGTGCAAATGAATCATTGTTTTCTGTTTGTTTAAAATGAATTTTCTCATTATCATCTAAAAACATATCTACTCCTACTTTTTATTCATTGTTAATTTTTTTTTTTCCAACTAAAATACCACCACACTAATTTCTTGACTGTCACAAGGTGAAATTTCTTCACTCAGACATTTCCATTTCCTGTTACTCCTACTTGTACTTTCCTTCATGGTAGCTTCGGAATATAAGCTTAATTTTAAATGCTTTGACATGCTGTCCTAATATGTGAACTTCACTCATAATTATTAATAATGTTTATCAAACACTTAGATAGTTTATAGTCACACTCTTCAGCCTCTTTCCTTAGAAGAAAGGCCTAAGACATGTGACTTACTTCATCATGGCTTCCCCTGAGAATCTTTCATGATCTATTGTCATTCATTCACTCCCTTGAGTAATTTTAATAGTTAAAATGCTCCCTGAGTACTCCCATTCAGTTATTTGGCTTAGAAAACATTCAGAAGTTGCTGTCAACTATTCATGCAAATATTTCTTCCTAAATTTTTTAAAATTAAACGTATCTCACTAAGCATGGGAGGAGCTTTAATATGGAATGTTTTGAGCTTTGACTTTATTTGAAAACCACAAATGAACTTTCACTGAGGTAAGTATTCACTGGAAATAATTTCAAGCTATTTTTTAAATGTGTAAATTGTAGTCATGAATAAATAAATTCACTTACTGAACAAAGACTTACTGGTATCGTCTTTGCATCTAGTATGGTTCCAGGTGCCATGGTCTTGGCAATGAGTGAATAAAGTATCCTAGTGGCATGCAGCAAATATTGTTAGATTAAGAGACATACTTTTAAATGCCTGATAATAATCACTGAGGAAGACTACTGAGAAGAGAGCTTTTGAGAATGTAGTCCAAAATTTTAAAAGGCATATATGAAGAATATGATTCATAGTATAAAGAAGAAATGTCAGTCAATGTGAACAGAAGGAAAAATTGTATAGATATTGTAATGCATACACGAGTTCTTTAAATTACCATAATGCATATTTAATGAATCTAGTGAAAAAAGTTGGCAATAGTGTTTAAAGGAATGAAGACTTTTAGAAGGTATAGTAAACTCTGAAAAACAGCTATATGAAAATCCTAGAATTAAATAACTCAATATCTGAAGTTTTTCAAAAAAGAACATTAGATACAATTGGCCAAACACAAATGAAAAAGAATAAGCATACTTAAAATATAATTATCCAAACGGAAGCACTGAGAGACAGCAATACTGAGAAAAGTAAACAAATCTTAGTGATTTGCAAGACACTATCAAGTGGTCTAACTGAGGAATAATTGGAGTATAATTGGATTTCCTGAAGACTAGAATACAAGACAAAACAGAATATATATATATATATAGAGAGAGAGAGAGAGACAGAGAGACAGAGAGAGACAGAGAGAGACAGAGAGATAGATATGGGGGGCTAAAGAGAAAGAAAGTAAGAGAGAGAAATGTTGGACAAAATCAACACCAAAATAAAAACCAAAACAAGTGTGATCACATTTGATCGAGGATGTCCACAAATACCCTGCTCAATGAAGTACAAAGAAAATCACATGCAGACTGAGCATTCATCCTGATAAAAACCATACATAATGCAAAAAAGTTAAGAGCAAATGGGGGTGATGGTAGGGAATATTTGTTACATACAAAAGAATCATGATAAAAGTAAGCATAATATCATCATCAAAAAAATGAAGAAAGTAGAATACATAAGAAAAACATCTTTAAATACTGGATGAATGGGGGGGTGCAAAGCATAGCAACATAGAATTCTATATCCTCTAAAAGTAACTTTAAAACTGAAGGCAAGAGCAAAATGGTGGCATAAATAGCTCCCAGTTTTCATCCTGAAAACAATTACCAAAAAAAAGCAGAGACAGTTACACAGGTAAGGAGCTTAGAAAGGGCTACTCTGTCTTAACAGCAGGTAAAATCAACAACTGTTCTTAGATGCATAAGAGAGGTGAAAACACAGAACAAACAACTACCCCAATATTGACAAGACAGGTGATTGCAGGGACTCTCAGTTTACTGGTGCAGGGACTCAGGCATCAACAGCCTCAGGAAACAAACTGGGGTAGGAACACTGGAACTGTAATTGATGAATTGCTAGACGCTTAGTGTTGGACAACTCTGAGAGTTAAAATCTCCAGGGGGCTCAAATCACAGGGGAGTCTCCATAATATTGTGAGACTCACCTCCAGAAGCCTCACTAGTTTCCCATAGTAAATAGTGGGAGAAAATCCTGTTTCCTTTCAGCAGGGGAAGGGGACAGAAACCCTCTGGGTATATATTATAACACTCTGTTCTTTTTGAAATGGTCTTCCCTCAGAAGACACTAGTTAATCAGGGCCTAAATGAACAGTAGTCTCTAGCTAGCCACCATGTCTCACAAAAGGAGAGAGAAAAAATCTGAGAAACATTTGCTAAGTTTATAGTTCAAGGCATAGGACTGAGACTTGATCACAGAACTATAGAACATTCTCTTTGCCCCACACTTCACCACATTACTAACAGATTATTTACAATACATCTTTTTACCTGGTACATCAAGTCTAGCAATTAAGAAAAAAAAAAAATCCAGGCATAACAAAAGACAAAAAACCCACAATTTGGAAGACACATAGAACATTTTCCAAGCTAGATCACATCAGGCCCTAAGACAAGTTTCAGTAAATACGAAAAGTTTGAAATTACAGAAAGTATCATTTCCCAAGACAAAAAATGCAATGAAGCTACAAGTCGTTAACAACAGGAAACTGGAAAATTCACAAATGTGTAGAAATAGGAACTCCTGAACCACTAAAAGATCAAAAAAGAACTCAGTATGGAAAATTAGAAAATCCTTATGGAGAAATAAAAATATAACACAACACATCAAAAGTTATGAGATGCACAAAGGCAATTGGCTGATGGAAATTTACACTTGCAAATACCCACATTGAAAAAGAGTAAAGATTCAATCAACAAGCTAATTTTATACCCCAAGTAACTAGAGACATAACAGCAAACTAAGCCCAAAGTTAGTAGAAGGGAGGAAATACTAGTGTCAATAAATAAAATAGAGAATAGAAAAGCACTGGGAAGAATCACAAAACAAATGTTGTTTTTTTAAGTGATCAACAAAATTGAAAAACATTTAGCTGGAATGACAAGGAAACAAGAGACAAGACACAATAGCTAAAATCAAAGTTAAGGTGGGGATATTGCTGCTGACATTACAAAAAGAAAAAGGACAATAGGAAAATACACAAACAACTGTACTCCAACTTATTAAATGATCTAGATAAAATGGACAATTTGTAGTAACATATAAGTTACCTAATCTAAGAATAAAGAAAAATCTCAATATACCTATAAGAGTAATAAGAGTAAATCAGTAATGAAAAACTTTTACCCAAAAGAAAAATCCAGATGGGGTCATTGGTGAGGTCTACTAAACATTTATATAAATTAACACCAATCTTTCTCAGATTTATGCAAAAATACTTCCTAACTCATTTCAAGATGAGTTCAGCATTACCCTGATACCAAAGCCAGATAAAGAATCACAAGTAAAAAATTCCGGATCAGCATCCCTTATAAATATATATTTTTAATTTTTTAATGTTTATTTATTTTTGAGAGACAGAGGATGAGTGGCAGAGGGGCAGAGAGAGAGGGAGACACAGAATCTGAAGCAGGCTCCAGGCTTCGAGCTGTCAGCACAGAACCCGACACGAGGCTCAAACTCATGAACCTTAAGATCATGACCTGAGCTGAAATTGGACACTTAATCCACTGAGCCACCCAGGCACCCCTAAATATTGATGCAAAAATCCTTAACAAAATACCAGCAAGTTGAATCCAACAGCATATGACCAACAGGTATTTATCACAGGAATGAAAATTTGATTTAGCATTAGAAAATCAATCAATAGTATGCATTAATGGAGAGGGAGAGAAAACGTAGGAAAAAAATGAAGAAAATATATAATCTCAATTGATGCAGAACAATTATTTAACAAAATCCAATACCCTTCCGTGATTAAAGACACACACACACGCACACGCAAACACACACACACACACACACACACACTTACTTACTTACTTACTCAGAAACGTTAAAATAGTTCCCGGAATAGCCAAAATAACTTTGCAAAAGAACATATTTATAAGACCCTCATTTCAATTTCCAAAGTTACTACAATGCTACAGTAATAACAAAAGTGTCCTATTGGCACAGAAACAGATACATAGATCCTTGAGATGGAATTGAAAGTCCAACAACAAACTACATCTATAGCCAGTTGATTTTTCACAGGAGTGTGAAGGCCATTTAGTAGGGAAAAATGTCTCCAACAAATGGTGCTGATACACTGATTTTTCACATCCTATCTCACTCTATAAACAAAAACTAACTCATAAAGAGTCAAACACCTAAATGTAAGTGTTAAAACTCATAAGAGAAAACATAAGGGTAAATCCTCATGAACTTAAGTTTGTAATGTATAATTTATACATTTATTATATAAATTTATAATTTATTTTTTATTTGTTTTACTTGAGAGAAAGAGAGAAAGGGAGCAAGTGGGGGAGAGGAGCAGAGGGAAAGAGAGCAAGAATTCCAAGCAGGCTCCAAGCACAGCATGGAGCCCAACATGAGGTTCAATCCCATGACCCTGGGATCATGACCTGAGCCAAAATCAAAAGTCAGGTGCTCAAACAACTGACCTACCCAGGCACCCCTGTAATGGGTTTTTAAATATGACTCCAAAACTACAAGAGAAAACAGAAAAGACAGATAAATTGCACATCATCATCTTAAAATAGTACATCATAAGACATTTCCAGAAAGTAAAAAGACAACCTACAGCAGGGGAAAAAAATCTGCAAATTATATATCTGGGGAGGGAAGAAAAACCAGAATATGTATGCATTTTTAAAACTCTTAAAACTCAACATCAAAAAGACAACCTAATTAAAAGTTGGGAAAAGTATATGAATAGAAATTTACCAATAAATTGGCCAATAAACACATGAAAATATGTTCAACATCATTAGTTATTAAGTAAACATAAATCCAAACCATAACGATATACCACTTCACATCTACTAGGATGTTGCTGGTCCAAAATACAGAAAACAAGTATTTGAGAGGATGTGGAAGAACTAGACTGCTTGTGTATAGGATAGCAAAATGTTGTAGTTACAATGAAAAACAATTTGGTTATGGCTCAAAAAATTGAACAGATATCTACCGCAGGACCCAGCAATACTACCCCTAGGTATATACTCAAAAGACCTGAAAACAGAGACTCAAAAAGATACTTGTATACCAATGTTCGTTACCGCATTATCCATAATGGTCAAAAGGTAGAAACTTAAGAAGCACCTGGGTGGCTCAGTCCATTGAGCATCTAACTTCAGCTCAGGTCAAGGTCATGGTTTTGTGGTTCATGAGTTCGAGCCCTGCATTGGACTCACTGCTGTCCGTGCAGAGCCCACTTTGTATCCACTGCCCCCCCACTCTGTCCCACCCCTGCTCACACACACTCTCTCTCTCTTTCTCTCAAAAATAAACATTAATTTTTTTTTAGTTAGAATCTTAAGTGCCCTTTAACAGATGAATGAATAAACAAAATGCAGTTTATACAAAACATGGCATATTTTTCGGCCATTACAAAGAATGAAGTTCTGATAAGCCTTGAAAATTTTAGGCTGAGATAAAGCACACTCAGAGGGCACATTGTCTGGTTTCACTCATATGGAATATCTAACACGGAGGCAGAAGGTAGATTATAGGTCACCAGGGGCCAAAAGAGGGAGGAATGTGGAGTTATCACTTAACTTTTATAGCTATTCTATTTGAGGTGAAAATAATTGAAATAGATAGTGGTGATGGTTGTACATATTGCAAGAGTGATTTATGCCACTGAATTGTGCACTTAAGATTATTAAAATGACAAGTGTTGTGATATATGTATTTTTGCTACTTTTTTTAAACAAGGCAAAATAGAAACATTGTCAGATACACAAAATAATCTCTTATGATCACAAATCAGGTAGCCTCTGGAAAATCACTGTACATTCATGATAGAATAAGAGTTAGAAAGATGGGTAAGATCTTATTAGTATAGTGATTCTCTACTAGAGATGATCTGACGATGTCTAGAGATGTTTTTGGTTGGCACAGCTCATACAGGAGGTCAGCATAAATTCTGGAATCTAGGAAGTAGAGGTCGGAGATGCTGGTAAACATCTTATAATGCACAAAAGACCTCCTACAACACATAACTACGATGCCTAAGATGACAAAACTGCCTAATCAGCCTCCTGCAAAGTCCTTGGGATACTCTAGGGATCTCTCAACGTCAAAGTTAAAATTCAGTGTGGTTTAAGAGCTCTTTAATGATTTATGATCCAAAAAGATCTAAAGTACCTTTCTTCAATTACAAATGTAAATCAGCAAGAAACAGCACCATTTTTACTAAAGAAAACATGTTTGCCATTTATCAATAGATTTATCTTACCACATACTATACATAATTAACCATAGGCTTCTAACTCTCACTGCCTAACAGAAGAGGAAGCCAGATTAGGCATGGTCCACTTCAATTCGTCTTCAATTCTGTAAAGCAAAAGGCATATTCAGGCTGGGGTACTAGCCATACAATGCATACATAGATAGGTGCCTGTCTTTATCTCCCTGCAGTAACAAAGTACCAACATGGTTAGGTAGCTATGTTTAAGAACTTGCTATTTACTTGAGGATACAAAAAGTACCCTGCCTACTTCCTGCTTTACACGAAGCCAGGCTCAGCGGGACTCCCACAGGGTTTCACTTTTGTGTTGCAAAAGCCAATTCAAGGTTGCCTTCTAAAAGACAAATAAGCACTGAGTCAGGAAACAGGGAAAAAGGCTCAGAG
Organism: Puma concolor; assembly: GCF_028749965.1. Taxonomy (NCBI): domain Eukaryota; kingdom Metazoa; phylum Chordata; class Mammalia; order Carnivora; family Felidae; genus Puma; species Puma concolor. The sequence goes on along the minus strand of NC_141670.1, from coordinate 180,717,740 downwards.
AGAATGGCAGCTCTCCAGGAGGGAGAGCGCATCACTGGTTATATGTGAACCATCCAGATGTGGAGTGGATATTGCCAATCTGAAAGAGACCAGACAACTTGGAGTGCACTGAAAAAAAAAAAAAAAAAAAAAAAAAAGTTGCTAGTTACCTTTTGTTCTGAAAGGTCTTCTGAATTCATGGTGACAGCAGGATTCAGCTCTGCAGTCACTTGTCTTTGATCCCTCACACCTACTTATGTGATGGCCTTCATCCCACTGTAACCCCTGAAATCCAATGTGTAGTTATGTACACCAGCGTATCCAATGACAAAGGGACAAGTACTGAAACTCTTTTTACCTTAATACAAGGCTGATCTCTTATTTTATATCATAATATTATTTATAAAGGGGCCCTTTGGTATTTGGAGAGCATCATTCCCTTGAATACACAGCAAAACAGTCACTTCAAAATGCAGAATACCTGTAATGTGAGAATAGTTACATACAGAGCAGCTCCTTCTTGTTAAGCACCATGCTGAGTATTTTCCAAGAATAGTCATAGAATCTTTATAACTTCTCCATGAAGTAACATTAGTATTACCTTTTAATAAAGAAAGAAACCAGTGCTTAGAGTTTTGGAGGAATAAAATCACAAACTTATTAGTGATAATGCCTGAGTTAGAATCACATTTCTTAAATTCCAAAGTTCATTCCCTGTAATCAAAAAGTGATAGTGCCTCTTTATATCAATATGATTAACTTTATCTTTAAAGAAATGTCTACTTTATTGAAAGTTATGTAAAAATGTGTCCAGAACCACCAAGGGCCATAGACAACCTCAATGAATACACTGATGACAAGGTACAATACAAAAAAAAATAAAAAAAAATAAAAAAATCAAAGGTTAGAAATATAATTCAAGCAACTGAATAATAAATGAATATAAGTTATTTGTAATGACAGATTCTAGGAGTTCACAAATCAACAGCAGTAAATACAGTACGTTCTGCATATAGGTATCACTAATCACTAGCTATATGCAATCCATAATATCTTCTCTCCATATGTAAAAAGAAAAATCAGAAACAATAATTTCTATGGAACATTAAAACCAAAAGGAAAGTTCAGATAATTATCTCTCATATTTCTTCTTCTTTTTTAAGATGTTTATTTGTGTTTGCACGTGCGAGAGAGACGGGGGGGAGGGGCAGAGAGAGAGAGGAGAACAGAGGACAGAGGATCTAAAGCAGGCTCTGTACTGACAGCAGATAGCCTGATGTGGGGCTCGAACTCACCCACCTTGAGATCATGACCCAAATCGAAGTTGGATGCTCAACTGACTGAGCCACCAAGGCATCCTGTATCTCTCATACTTCTAACTCCATTACTTGCAATGTTAACCCATATAATAGGTGCACAATTATATATATATATATATATATATATATATATATATATATATGTGCAGAGTTAATCTGCATTTATGCTGGATGTAGTTGGTTTTTATTTTATACATATCTTGAACCCATTAGTAAACTATGGTGTTTTTTTTTTTAATTTCTTTCTGTTTCTAGCTCCATTTTCTTAGAAATTCTAAATATTCTTTCTTCCTATTTCTCTCCTTATTGTTATCAAAAAAGGAGCAAGTAAAATATACATTAAAAACTAAGCTGGAGTCACGAGCAAACTGTGAGTTATGGATAAAGACCATGTTTCCATCAAGTCGTAAACTACCTTTTCTGCTATGTTTCCCCTAAAACTATGCACTCACCACCTCTATCTCTTCTTTCTTCCCTGTGAAACCTCTCATGGCTTTCAAAATTTGTATCTGTCCTTTAAACACCATCGCAAATGCCAGACTCTTCCTACGAACTAAAAACAACAAAACCCCCCTTCATTATGTACTATGTAACATCATATATTTTTCTATTGTGGCCTTTATCTTATTCCACTTATTTTACACACACACACACACACACACACACACACACACACACACGTTAGTTTTGCTTCGGTCACTACCTGCAATAAATTGCAAATGGTGGATTGATTTTCTAGGTGTCTTAATCCTCAGCAGCAGTGAATAGAGAAAAATTATGGGTGTAAACCCAGCAAGTAAGAAATTTATAATTTAACAGGTCATTACGGATAATTAAAAATAGGAAACACTAATATTTGGCTATGATATATGGTAATAGAAAAATAAATTCTTTCCCAAATTTTAATTTGTTTAAAACCTTTTTGAATGTTTTTGGTGAGCCATAAATTTCCATGTATTAAAATAAAAAACTGAAAATCCTCAAAGCGGTTAACGTACTACTATTAATGTGTTTTTCACATAGGGTAAATAATTCATTATTAATAGCAGCAACCACTGTTAGAATGTAACTTTCTGTCCCCAGTATGCTATCTACCTGGTATCAGAGTAGTTTAAAGTTTAAGGAGTTAGGCTGTAACTGCAGATTACTTTTATAGAGAATCATAAAGTGTTTATTTATAATCAGTATTTTTAATTTTTATCCTTCGCAAGACGGCAAATCTCACGACATTCTATCACCTTGTAGAAATTTCCTTATCACACTGAAGATGCAGGAAGGAAGAAAGAGTCTCTTCTGATAAATTGCAAACAAGGGTGAACCTGCAATCACATAGATGCAGAGTTTAAATTTATAGAACTTTGCAAGAGTGTGAATTGCAAACTAAGAATTAATTTAATGTGGTACTAGATTGATAACTCTACCTCAGGCTTGATAGAAACAAGCTCAGAGGTTCTTTAATGAAAAGTGTTACCTACTATTTGTGACAACAGGATGGGCCTTGAAGACATTATGTTAAATAAAAGAAGACACACAGAGAAAGCCTAAGACTGTATGATCTCACTTATATGTGAAATGTAAAAAACAAAGAAACCCAAACTCATAGAAAAAAAGAGATCAGATGTATGGTCACAGCAGGGAGGTATTTGTTGGGGGTGGGGGAATTGGATGAAGGTGGTCAAAGGGTACAAACTTTCACTCATTATATAAATAAGTATTAGGAATATAATGTACAACATGATACCTACAGTTTATACTACGGTATGGTTTATTTAAAAGTTGCCAAGATGGGCACTGGGGTGGTTCAGTTCATTAAGTGTCCAACTCGATTTAGGCTTAGGTCTTGAACTCATGATTCTCAGGATAAGGCTCCATGTCAGGCTCTGTGCTAACAGCATGTAGCCTCTTGGGATTCTCTCTCTCCCTCTCTCTCTCCCTCTCTCTGCCCCTCCCCTGTTTCTCTCTCTCAAAATAAATAAATTTTTTGAAAAGGTGCTAAGATAGTAGATACTAAAAGTTCTCATACAAGGGAATTTTTTTTTCCTTTTTCTTTGTTGTGTCTGTAAGAGATAATGAATGTTAACTAATCTTACTTAGGTAATGATTTCACAACTCATGTAAATAAAGTAATTCTGCTGTTCACCTTAAACTTACACAGTATTATATGTTAGATATCATCAACATATAATGAAAATAAAACAAAAAAACATCAACATATAATGAAAATAAAACGAAAAAACATCAACATATAATGAAAATAAAACGAAAAAACATCAACATATAATGAAAATAAAACAAAACAAAAAAAAAAAGCACTGCCCAATTATATCTTCAGGGTTCCACAGGTAAAATTCAAAGAAAAATTTGTCTTTAAATTTTTTTTTTTAATTTTTATTTATTTTTGAGACAGAGAGAGACAGAGCATGAATGGGGGAGGGTCAGAGAGAGAGGGAGACACAGAATCCAAAGCAGGCTCCAGGCTCTGAGCTGTCAGCACGGACCCCGACGCGGGGCTCGAACTCACGGACGATGAGATCATGACCTGAGCCGAAGTCAGGCGCCTAACCGACTGAGCCACCAAGGCACCCCAGAAAAATGTATCTTTAAAAATTTTTTTTCAACGTTTATTTATTTTTGGGACAGGGAGAGACAGAGCATGAACGGGGGAGGGTCAGAGAGAGAGGGAGACAGAGAATCGGAAACAGGCTCCAGGCTCTGAGCCATCAGCCCAGAGCCTGACGCGGGGCTCAAACTCACGGACCGCAAGATCGTGACCTGGCTGAAGTCGGACGCTTAACGGACTGCGCCACCCAGGCGCCCCGAAAAATGTATCTTTAAGGGATTTAGCAACAAATGAGGAAAGAGTGCATTATGAGTAAAACCCAGAAAAGAAACAAAAGCTAGTAATAAGAGGTCCCAATAAACTTAATTCTTGGATTTGTCATATACAGATATAAGAAATTCGCATATATTATTTTAAAAAAAAGGAATAAAATAAGCAGGGAATGAAACATCAACAAAAAGAAGAAGGTAGATTTTAAAAGTACCAACAAGTGCTTTTAGAAATGAAAAATAAATATGATTATTTATATTAATAACTTAATAGACATGTTTCATAGCATATTAGGAAAAACTGGAGAATTACTAAACTGAAAAACATAACTAAAGAAATTATGCCGAATTCAGCTTAGAGACACGAGAAAATGGAAATAAGAAACAGGGACTATGAGAAATGGAGAAGAGAATTAGAAGTGCAATATATAGTTGCTCTGATTTCCAGACTCAAAGAGAGATACTGAGCTAGAGAAAATACTGGAGGGAGATGCTGATTTACATCAAAATGCTCTCTCATAAAACAATATTGAGATCCCTTCAGTACTATTGAGTAATCAGTATCAAATGTTATTCATGGTGCTTCTACATTTCTCTCTCTCTGCCAGTGTGTTTTTCTGTATCTGTAAAAAAAGATGGACATTTATTGTTTACTATTGCAAAATGTGCATCTGTTGTGAACACAAAGTAATCCCTCCACATACTGAACCAAGAAACTTAAAGAAAAAAAGAATGTTCAGCGTTGTGGAAAATGATACTTCCTTGTAGAAGAACCTATGATATTCATGCCGGATGACAATTTATTAAACCGTGTTTCCCTCACCTAAGTGTTTCCATCTTTCAAGTTCCTACCCTGGGAAGTAAAGTCTGCATTCTAGTTGAGCGATAAGCACGTGACATTCAAAGCAGGTAATTTCTTTTTCCTCAAGGATTTAAGCAAAAGATGTGGAAATGATCTTCCTGGGACTTGCTAAGAGCTTGTCACAAGAGTGGATGTGTAGAGTCATGGTTCAAACTGTGCCAGAACTGCAGACAAGGTCCTGAGAGAAAAAGATATTCATCCTTCAAGAATGTATTGTTTTTATAGTTGTGAAAATGTAGTGCCAAGGGCAAAGGCCATTCACGACTGGTCTAACGTGGTACAAAGTGCAAATGAAAGAACAATAAAGAAAGTATAAAAATTAAGATCAAGTTTATTTCTAGTAGGAAAGGAGTGTGTGCTTCATCTGTATTGCTGTTTTCACACCATAACTGTTGATAACAGAAGGGGGTCAGGGAGCTGTCCAGAGTCTCTCTTTCTGTCTCTCTTTCTCTGTCTCTGTCTCTCTCTCTTTTAAAGATTATTTATTTATTTTGAGAGAGGGGGGTGGAGAGAGAGAGAAGGAGTGTGTGAGAGCATGAATGCAGGGCAAAGAGAAAGAATCCCAAGCAGGCTCCGCCCCCATAAGCACAGAGCCTGACAAGGCGATCATCTCAGGGAGGTGGAGATCATGAACTGAGCTGAAATCAAGAGTCTGACACTTAACCAACTGAGCCACCCAGGAGCCCCAGAGTCTCTTTTATAAAAAGGGCACTCTTCCTATTCAAGAAGTTTCCCTCTTTTTTTTTTTTTAATTTTTTTTTTTTTCAACGTTTATTTATTTTTGGGACAGAGAGAGACAGAGCATGAACGGGGGAGGGGCAGAGAGCGAGGGAGACAGAATCGGAAACAGGCTCCAGGCTCTGAGCCATCAGCCCAGAGCCCGACGCGGGGCTCGAACTCACGGACCGCGAGATCGTGACCTGGCTGAAGTCGGACACTTAACCGACTGCGCCACCCAGGCGCCCCGTCCCTCTTTATGATCTAATCAACTGCCACATAACCCACCCCCGAATACCATCACACTGGGGCTTAAATTTCAACATACTCATTTCATACATTCAACCTATAGCAACCGATAATGTTCCATTTTACAAACTGCATAGCTTATTCACAGGTGTTAATTATTATGCTTCATAACTTTCAAAGATAATTATTATCCAGGCCCCCAATCTTCCCATGGTCTCTGTAATTGTCATTTAACATATTTGTAATAAATATAAATATTGAAATTGCATGGTAAACTTCCACGTGATCATAAAATCACATTAGCACAATGTACAATCCCTTCTCCATCATCACGGGACATACTGTCACTCAGTCTCGTAATATTGGTATCTGTAAATCGAATGCCATTATCACAATGAGCCATCTGTTAAAGTTGCACTTTGTTACAAAGTCATGTGGCATGCGTACCAAAACATCCTCGTCTGTCAGTTTATTCATGTGCTTTATCTCACAAAAAAAAGTTTTTATTTCACTCTTTGAAGTCACATAGAAAAATACATTTTAAAAATAACTGAATTACTATAAATATTTAATTTTATCATATTATAAGAACAATCAGAAACATAATGTTAGTGATGGTATTTCTCATTCATCATTGAATGCTATATGGTTAGTACTAATTCCTATACTTTTTCTACCCTAGACTCAAACCTAATATTCCAGAGGTGAAATAAATTATTTTAGAAAAATTCTGTGTCTTACAATATAAGATACAAAAAGTTAGCAACTTTTGAGAACAGGACATTTCCATTCATCTTTAACTAAATGACACATAGAACTGTAAAAAAGCCAATTATTAACTATACTGTATGCAGAACTGAGTAAAATCGGGATTATAGAATTTTAAATGTGTTAAATTTCATTTTGATGGCTCAAAATTTTTAAGCTATTAAAATGGCCTTGAATATTAAAATTGTAATTTAATATTACTTCTCTCTTGCCTAATTCATGTATGCACTTAGAAAATATGCCTTTTGTTCTGTTCAGTCTTTAATTAAAAATAATTTGAATAATTCATAACAAAGTAAAGAATCACATTGTATTTAACCACAGTCGGCTAGGAAAGCTGATACTTTCCATGTGAATGATCAAGTGGCAAAGCAACAGGGCAGCTATAACTATACTTTTCAGCATACATTTATTTTTTATTATTTCATCTAATCACTGATAAAAATCAACCAGAAGGACAAGTTTTGGCAGTTTGATATTTGGGGTCAAAAATGGTCAAATGAAGTTCAGAACATGAATGTATGAATTCTTATCTGTATGTTTAAATTTACATTCAGAATGTAACTTCTATTTGTATTACTACAGCTTTTCTAAGGCTTGACTTTCTTTACATTTCATAGTAAGTTTGGCTGGTTTAACAAGTTAAAATTGCATTTTAAGCCCAAGTCTCATGTTTTTTATTTCCTTCTGCTATAAACATATTCCTATATTTGTATTTATACAATGTAATTATTAATAAATGGTAAATTAAAACAAAAATGTGGAATTGAATATGTTATATACAACTATATATAAAATGTATGTCACGAGTCGTATGTTCTATAGAAATCGGTATCTCCCTGGAATTGCTTTACCTACAACAAACCAAATATTTAAATATCTGAATAGATTCTTTCAGATTAATGTTGAAGGTTTCCTTTTTCTGACATACAAAGAAATTTTTCCCACGCTAGTAGAAGGGAATGGCTATCATATTGACAGATGATTAAATATAAACTTAGAGTGATAAAATACTTACCTAACAATAAATTCAAAAGTTTAAACTAATCATGTACATTAAATCTATTGTCTTAGGTTTAGGTAGGTTTCAAGATAACTTTGGCAAAATTCATCTTTGTGGAGGGTACTGGCATTCAGGACAATGGCCTTCAGATATTGATCTATCAATAACCAGTAGGGTGATTCCATGCAGAAACCCAAACTGCTCTGTTTCTAAACATGGCATCTGTAGAAAATGTGGTTAACTTAGTACTTTTTATAGCAAATTTTGACTCTAAATCTCTTTGATTTTAAGTAACTCAGTTGTCTGTATACATAGAATGAAAGTTGATTTTACTATTTTCACAAATGTAATTGTGGATATAAGTAGGACTGTCAACACATGAGCTTACTAGGCTTTGCAAAAACCCTGCAAAGAACCTGAATTCTGCTCTTTTCCACAAGTACACAAAATTAGCAAAAATTTGAAAACTAAATATAGGATGCAAAATTGATGATAATGCAAACTTATAAAATGTTTGTAGTGTTTTTATGAATTAAGCTACATTTTGGATTTATAGAAAGACTACTCCAAGAAAGTGTTCATTCACACAGAATAAAATTCATCATAGTGAAATGCAGGAATTGAAAACTTTTGAAAGTTTTTTTTTTTTTATTTAATAATTACAGTATTGTCTGCTTTCTATAAAATATTTTTATAAGGGAATCGTAACTGTTTCCATATGCATGAATACTTCAAAATTTTCTAAGATTTAGTTATTTTTGAAAGAGGGAGATAGAGTGCAAGAAGGGAAGGGGCAGAGGGAGAGGGAGACACAGAATCTGAAGCAGACTCCAGGCTCTGAGCTGTCACCACAGAGCCCCCACATCGCCGGACACACCCCACGTGGACTCGAACTCACAAACCACGAGATCATGACCTGAGCCGAAGTTGGATGCTTTCTTTACCAGCTGAGCCACCCAGGTGTGAATATTTAAAGCGCACCTTAGGAGCTTTGTAATTTGTATGAACCCTTCTTACGATGACTTTATTAAAACTAGGCTTATAAAAAGTAGTTACTGTTGCTTCCTTCATGGACAACCCACGCTGTTATAGTTGGCTTTGTGTGGGAACACTTTGTCCAAGGCACCCTCTCTCTGCTTTGTTACCGAATCCACTAGATTTGGCAAAATGCATTTCAAAGGGAAACAAGAAGGGAGCTCAGTGATCACTTTGCAACAACTTTGTTAACTTCACAGCCCAGTAACCTCAGCCTCTGCTTTTTGTGTTTCAGGTGGGTACGAAGAGAGCTTAACTTGATCACATCTTTGAGTTCAGATTTTTATGTTTTTCTAGGGCTAAGATTTTCTTAGCAGGACTGTGAGCTGTCATGGAGTAACTATATTCTTATCATGCTGTCCTTTGAAGCATGACATCATGACTAAAGATGAGAAGCATATACTGGATTGCAGACACCTGAGCTGAATTTTGATAGACTTTCTGTAGCATTCTGTAATCTCTAGGGACAGAAAACCATAACCCCTGGATTTACTAAAGGACCAGTTGATGCTTGCTTTAAAGAGAAAGAAGAATCATTTCCCAAAAGACAAATGCTAAAAATGTCATCAGTTATTTAGAGATTTCAGTATTAATAAACTTGCCTAATTGCAATATTAAGCACATCATTTAGTACAGGTCAAAGTCGTCTTTTGTAAATTCCAAATATTCCTTTAGACTAGAAAATCACCTTATATCTAATAATTTTGTAAGTAGACATAAATATTTGTATTGTGTTTTGCGGTTTAAAAAATGTCACTTATCACATGAGTTTTTCTTTATTTTTTCAATAAGCAATGTATTTTTATAAAATTATACAGGTAAAAATTGTGAAGCCCTTCAAAGTCACACAACTGAGTGATTTTCTAGACAAACAACAATAAGTCAGATTCTGGTTCCAATAGTTATATTTTTATTTTTGTGTAGCTGTAATGTTTCATATAACATGCAAATAAGTTTAATGGCCTGCTATTACGTGTTTCTTTTTAGGAAAGCTTTTTTTTTTTTTTTTTTTTGGTCATTTTAAGGATGTAGCTTTTTCATTTAGAGTGTTCGAAGATAACAGAAGTCAATGTTGAATTATATAATATGTATTTTCAGTATAACAGGAGATTACCATAAGAATTTATGGCTGATCTATTAACCTAATATAATAATAAGTTCTGTAACTGTAAAACATCTTGAAATTCCTGGCATGAATCTCACCCTGCTAGATATCCTGTAAAATCTTAGACTAAATTACTTGATTTGAATATTTTTTTTTGCCTTTGTCTTCCTAAATATTTTCTTACAATGCTGAAGGAAAGAAAATCAAGTAATGCAAGGTTGATACCATTATTTCAAACATCACTCATTTAAAAAAAATGTTTATTTGTTTGTTTGTTTATTTGCCTTGAGTGCCTACCAAGTACCAAAGACTGTGCTCTATGTTGGGAATAAAACACCTATGGGCGGGGCGTGGGGTGGAAGTGGGGGAGGAGACAGAAACTGAACTCTTACTTGAAATTTAGTATAGGAGACAGGCATTAAACAATTAATTGCATACATGAATCATTTCAACTTTGACAAATGCTATAAAGTGCATGTTGATATGAATGCTTACAACGGGGAATGCGATCTGGTTTAGGGGTTAGAAAACAATTTTCTGAGAAAGTGACAACCTGGCTGGGTTCTGAAGGATAAGTAGCAATTTTAAATTTTTTTTTTCAACGTTTATTTATTTTTGGGACAGAGAGAGACAGAGCATGAACGGGGGAGGAGCAGAGAGAGAGGGAGATACAGAATCGGAAACAGGCTCCAGGCTCTGAGCCATCAGCCCAGAGCCTGACGCGGGGCTCGAACTCCCGGACCGCGAGATCGTGACCTGGCTGAAGTCGGACGCTTAACCGACTGCGCCACCCAGGCGCCCCAAGTAGCAATTTTATAAGAGACGAGGCATGAGAAGAAAGGGAAGGAACTTTGATACAACATGCACAAAGCTCAAAAGAAGCCTGGCATAGTTAAGCCTCTTTAAAAAGCATACTCAACCTAGGAATGGAAAGGATATATTTTAGAAAGCAGGATGCTGTGCTGTATACTTATTCCATTACAATTGATTATTCCTTATTGATATCCCATTTTACAGACAAGTTAATTAAGACTCATAAGTATTTATGTAAATTCACCAAAAGGGGGAGAAAAAGATATACTTAAAAACTCTTTTATATTGACTTTAGTTTCTGTTCTTTCCTATATTATACCCAGCCTATCATATGAAAAAGAGAAAGTATAGGGAATTGAGGTAGAAGTAAGTCAATTCTTAGCTAACTGGAAGATATATGACATAAGCAGGCAGGATTAGTAATAGTTCCTTGCTGAGACTCACTGGAAAATGAGACAAAAAGAAAAATACTGATCCTGCTTTTATTTATAACTTGATGTTTTGCTCAAGGTGGATTTTTTGTGCTAAATTTTATAAAAATATTGCCTTAAAATACTGTTTAGTGATTATGATGCCAATTAAAATAGAAAATCTCTTTTAAAACGTTGCTACCGGGGCGCCTGGGTGGCTCAGTTGGTTGAGCATCCGACTTCGGCTCAGGTCTTCATCTCCTGGTCTGTGACTTCCAGCCCCGCATTGGGCTCTGTGCTGACAGCTCAGAGCCTGGAGCCTGCTTAAGATTCTGTGTCCCCCTATCTCTGCCCCTCCCCCTCTCATGCTCTGTCTCTTTCTCTCTGTCAAAAATAAATAAACATTAATTTTTTTTTTAAACTTTGCTACCAATTGTGCTTGAAGCTAATTAGCTGCCCCAATGAATTTTATGGTTGTCTATTTAAGCCAAAAAAAAAATCTTTACTTGTATGATACAGAAATATTTTGAGTGAGTTTAAGTACTCACTTAATATATTGTAGAATATATAATGTAGAATTGCATTGTTTATTAACTGGTTAAAATATTTTGATGGATTTTGATGCCAAATTTAATAACATGTATGGAATAGGAATCAGAAAACAGAACCCACGCTCAGGTTCCATATTTATTTTGAACAGGAACTCATCTTCACATAATGAATTTCTATAAACCATCTTTTATCAAACCTTAAAATATAATTACAAGTGATAATTTATAATTATTGTGCCTGGCTTTTCCCAGCGTCTCTAACTGCTTCTATGATAAATGATTGTTATCTGCATTATGGCATGTTAACAACTGAGTTAGAACATCCTGACCATATGTCTATCACTGCAGGCAAAGTCCAGGAGGATGGTAAGAAGATAAAAATACAGGATAAGTTCTCCTCATAATTATATGGAAGTAGAAACTGATGGTTGACAGATAATGAATGAGATGTAAAATTATTGCTTCATATGTTTTGAGATTAAGAAATGGGGACATTTATGAAAATATATGCAATGCCCAGGAGTTAAGGCAAAGAGCTTCCACTCCGAGAAATATATGTACTTAACCAAAATTCTTCTTAATGAGATCAGATGTAAAATTCATTAATTCAAACACAAGAGCTTCAAACCATAAATCTGGGTGAGGTTACACCTTTTTAAAGCTGCAAATTGAAGTTAACGGATCAAAATCAATTAGGTCTGCTAATCTGTTCACAAAGGTGTAAATTCTTAATCAGAATTTATTACAAGACTGACAATGTAATTTAACAGCAGTACTTAAATCTTGATCAGACAATTCAACTTTCCAACTCTGGTCCATTTTTTTTTTTTCATGAAAGAAATAAAAAAAAAAAACATTCTCATGTTAGCATCATAAGGCAATTATAATATTACGCCTATATAATACATATAAGATGTTACACATGAATGTAAGATATAATTTATGTGTTAGTAATTATATTACTCTGTTCCAATTAGGATTTGGGACATATTTATGAAAGCTGGCATTTGACATTTGTATTATTGGCACGTTCTTTTATCTTGGAATGATTCAGGTGGTAATTTCCCCTAAAATGTCTATTTTTGAAACCATTTCAAGGATGTTCTCGATTTTCTATAATAAGGACTACTTCAAAGCAGTGTAGTACCTTTGAAATGAAGTCAGCTGTACTCTCACACTGCCATCCATGACAAGAGATGCCATTAGCTTCAAATTGTTCAGCAGAATTAGTCCCCTTATATGTTTTCCAAATTATGCAATGCCAAGTGCCTTCAGAAAATGACATATGGAATATCTGTGGTAGTTGACGTTGGAGATTCACATTTTTATTTCTTGCTTTAAATGAATGGATTTTTATTGGGAGTCTACTATAAGTAAAAACACATTATTGGGAGTGGATACTGATGAATACTATAGAGATTTCAAGGTCACGGTTTGTTTGGGCAACTAAGCTCTGTCTTGGCTTATGAAAGAGGACATATTTATACATGATAAGAATAAGGTCATGGAAAGTTAATTGTATTAAATTTTCTGAAATTTTAATTTTTATTTAGAAGTATCTTACAAAATAATTTGGTTGCATGGGCTTTGTGCACTATTTAGAATATATTGCTGTGTCTCCTGAGTTTGAAAATTTCTATTCAAAACTACATCAAACTAATAAAAGAAAATTGTGTATTAATACAATCATCCATCTATCACTTGTGTATTAATATTTGTGATGTACAATTGCTAGGTATTGGTTGATATAGGTGTGGAAGAGATAAACATAATTCCTGCTTTAGAAAAGGCCACAATATTGGTTATACAAATAGTAATATTTATTAGAAATACATTTTATAGTATTTCAGAGGTAGCACAATACAAATCACTGATTATCTGATGAATAAAGTGCAGTCCAGAGACATTGAATGGCTTTTCAAAGTTAATAAGCTAATCACTATGAATCATCTAAAACTCGTCTTCTAGTTATGTCCAATGTGTCATAATTTTAACTATACCTTAAATTTCCAATTTTGATTCACTTCTACTGCAGTTGCTAAAGATAAAGGTCTGACATAATTTTTTTCTTTGAAGGTTTTGTTTTTGTCTAATATTATATATAGATATATATAGATATGAGAGACCACACACACACACACACACACACACACACACACACACACATACTGGCTAAAAAAATTAAACCAGTTTCGAAGAACAAGTCACACTCATGTTAACCTAATAATGTTGGTTAGAAAATGAGAATTTTTAGGGGAAAAAAAAACTTCGGGAAAAATCTGCCTTTAAGTATTAATTTTTACTACTCATTTTGTAGAGCTAGGATAGAGGTTCACAATGTCAAAGATGCATTATACAGACATCAGTTTTCTAATAGATGCCTGAGTAGAAAATGTTTTAGCTAATCTGATTGATTCTCTAGCTATTTTGAAATCATCAGTGGACCTTAGAAAGCCTTCTAAAGAGGATTTATTTTCAACAACCCCTCAGGTTAAAATGGTTAACAGCTAGATTAAGTGTGGTACCTCCAGTGACCTGAAAGGGGAAGGGAAAGAGCACAAATGAATAATTTGTTGGAAGTGTTGTACTGTATTTCCATTAAACACAGACAGAAAAAAATAATAAAAAGAAACTTGGTTACTTAACAGTAGAATATTAGAACTGGAAGTGATTTTCAATCAAATTGGGACACTTTCTTTGTCAAGCATTTTGCTAAATACTTCACATTCATTATTTAATTGTAATTCTTACAATGCAGGATGAATAGTAATATCTTCACTTGACTGATATAGAAATGAGGAGCCTCATCTCACTTTCTAGTGTTTCAAATAATGCAGCTGAAATTCAAAAAGAGGATTTTACTTCCTCAGTGTAGCTAAGCAGTTCAGTGAATGACAACTTCTGACTCTCCTGATCTCTCCTAGTTCAGCATTTAATTGCCTCCATAACTATTGTGTGTGTGTGTGTGTGTGTGTGTGTGTGTGTGTGTAGATGACAGATGGTGACTGATATAAATAGATGATAATGATAGATTAGATATGAAAATATGGATTTTGAAAATGCAAGTAGGAAATTTGTAAAGCTAAGTATATTACATAAACATACTTTGAAGTTATTCCAAAATAAAAATATTACCATTTTTTTACTTGCATGAAACCAAAATTTCACTTAAAAAACAAAAGCACAGGGACATCTGGGTGGCTCAGTTGGCTAATCGTAGGACTCATGATCTCATGGTTTGTGGGTTTGAGCTTCAGGTCATGCTCTGTGCTGACAGAATGGAGCCTGCTTCGGATTCTCTCTCTCCCTCTCTCTCTACACTCTCCTTCCCCTCTCTACTCTCTCTCTCAAAATAAATAAAACAACAACAACAAAACAACAAAAGCCCATGTATTTTCTTACTGTTTTTTTAAAGTACAAATATAGCCACATCCCACCACATCACAACATTTAAAAAGACTTATAATTAAGTAATCATCCTGTGAGACTTGATTTTTTTTTCACAAACACTTGAATTTTACTTCAGTGACACATTACAAAAAACGCATACTGGTTTAGAAAGACAGGAAAGTGTCTTTTGAATGTTATTCTCTGTAATGAAGGAATTTCTGCAAGTACAAAAGGAATTTCTTCTAAGAATATTTATGTATATTTGTCAATTTTGCCTTAAAATTCTTTTCTCATAAAGATGAACGTAAAAGAAAATAATATAACTTGGAATTTCTGGCCATAATAATTTATATTCAATTTGAAAAAAATATAAAAAATATATATAAAGACAAAAATCATCTACACTTTATTAATTAATAATTTCTGGCACATTTATTTTGCTTATACAGTTCTACATGACTGTGTATGTGTCTGTGTATATGTGTATGTGTAAATGTATTTAATTCTAGGACACCAGTTTTATATATCAATATATGATAAAAGTCTTCTGTGTGAATCATTTTTGTATGAAAGATGTAATTAATAATGACTTCATCTTATGTAATAAAAATTCAACTAAGCTTAGCTCAATCCAAGAAGTATCATTCATTGGTATCATTCTAACTATAAAAGCACAAATGAAGAATATTAATCTTTGCCATTATCTGTTTTATTAACATGTCACATAATAAAATATTTTCCTGGTTTCTTTTGTTTTGATGCTTGTGATATGGAAAATGAGCAGTTCATAATATTGAATATAAAATATCAGCTTAAAATATTAACTATGTGGGGCGCCTGGGTGGCGCAGTCGGTTAAGCGTCCGACTTCAGCCAGGTCACGATCTCGCGGTCCGGGAGTTCGAGCCCCGCGTCGGGCTCTGGGCTGATGGCTCAGAGCCTGGAGCCTGTTTCCGATTCTGTGTCTCCTTCTCTCTCTGCCCCTCCCCCGTTCATGCTCTGTCTCTCTCTGTCCCAAAAATAAATAAAATAAACGTTGAAAAAAAATTTAAAAAAAAAAAATATTAACTATGAAATGTGAGAAAATGCATGATTTTTATCTCCTGCCTCATACATTTTTTTCATTTTCCAAATTCTTTGTAGTCAATTTATAGTACTCTTATAATTAGAAAAACTCAACATTATGATATCGAACAAGAAAATAAAACTTAGCAAAATTGTAAAACACAGGATAAATTCCTTAGTCAAAATATTCACCTTAAAAAGTTACTTTAAAAAGTTAAATGATTTAGATAAAGCATTTAGAAGTGATCTTACCTAAAAAGGTTTCAATAAATAGTTTTTGAAATAAAAGAACTAAGAAAGCAAGACTTAAAGTGATGTGCCAGTTTCAAATTCAGTGTGACAGAAATTAGCTGAGTTTGATCACGTTTACGGGAGCCAAAAAACTGTAGATAACCATTGAACATTTCCTGAACAGATGTACTAAAAAATGAAATTTACATGGAGACCTTCTACTGAATGCCTTACACAGCCAAAGAGAAATAAAGGACCTCTACTTCTGAAATATGCCATTCACTAGACCATTGTTTCCCAAATTTTACTGTGCTTGTGAATCACCTGCGTATTCTGCTAACATGCAGATTCTGATTCACCAGGACTTGAGTGGGGCCAGGGATTCTCCATGTCTGACAACATCCAGATGATGTCTACGTTGCTGGTCTGCGGACCACTCTGAATTGCAGGATTCTAGATACTCTGCTGGTTACTTAATGTGTATTGGTTATTTATGGTATTATGTCAAATTTGTCCCCTATTGGTGGTGGACTTTTTCCAGAAAAATCTCAATAGTGGACCATTCTTCCGATTCTCAGGCTTTGCTTCTTTCTTGACTCTACAGGATTGCTGGCAAAAAAACACAACTTTACCATAGGCCACCAATATTTCCAAAAAATATTCCCTCTAACATTTATGAACCTGAAGTCACTTAATATCACTTTACTTTTCCTTAAACATCCTTTCTTTCATATTTCATCAAGTAATAATAGAAAAATTCTACTAGTTCCTTAAATTCTCATCTTCGTCACTTTCAGAAATATGTTTAATATAATAATTGAAGTGATTAGGCATCTCCTTCCCACCCACAGCCCTAGCCAACACCTATAAACTTAACTGTCCGACTTTGGCTCAGGTCATGATCTCACGGTTCATGAGTTTGAGCCCTGCATCGGAATCTGGGCTGACACCTCAGAGCCTGGAGCCTGCTTCAGATTCTGTGTCTGTCTCTCCCTCTCTGACCCTCCCCCATTAATGCTCTGTCTCTGTCTCTCTCTCTCAAGAATAAATAAACATTAAAAAAAAATTAATGTCAGCATCCCTATTCTGTTGGACTTTACCCCCATGTTTGTTGTCTCATACCCATCACAAGGTGGATCCCATACAACCCATTTCTACCTTTGCATGCTAATGATGAAAAGGTAGGCAGAAAGTGATGAAGCCTATGGTAATTAAGAAAAATCTTTTCCAGAACTCTGAGGAAGTCATCTACTTACATATCAAAAATGATCAGATTTTCCCCTGACCACCTCTATATAAAAGATTCTGGGAAGGGTAGAAATTTTATCTGGCAACATTACTGATACCACTAATTTCTAAGACTGATTAACAGATTATCATAAATTCATAGGCTTAAAACAATATCCATCTATTAGCTCATAGTTCTGTAGGTCAGAATTCTGGGTTCTCCCAGAATTCCCAGGTGCCCCAAGGCTCCCTCCATCTTAAAACCAGCAATGGACCATCAAGTCCTTCTCACACTTGGAAACTCTTTTAGTTTACTGCTACCAGCTGGAGATTATTCTCTGCTATTATAGGGCTCATGTGATTACTTTAGGCCCATCTGGATAATCTCTATTTGAAGGTTGACTACTCCACGTAACATAATTACAATCAAGGGGGAGATATCTCATCATATTCATAGGTTCCATCCACACTGAAAGGGAAGGAAATTATACAAGTTTGAGGGTGTGAGGTCATTCTTAAAATTTTGTGTACCACAGCTGCCTTGCACAAAATCAGGGCTTCATTATAAGAACGAAGGAGAGAATGGATCCTAGATAAGGAACAAACAATATTCACCATAATCTCTGGCTCTTTGTTTAAATCACTCATTCTTATTCAGTCAAACTCTTGAAAACACCATTTGAACTTGCTTACTTGATGTCCTCAGTAATCTTTAAAATCATCGTCTTGACCCACTCCATTCTGACTTCTCTCACCACACCAATCAAAATCACATGGAAGCAGTCACTACGATATCTCCAGGTTGAAATCCAGGGAGTGGTTTCTGGCCTTTATTTTTTGATTATTTCTCCAAAATGTTGACAGTTGTAACCCTTTGTCTGTTGTGAAATTCGAGACCCTTAATTTATATGTCTTTGACTTCTAGTTATATTCCACTTTCAGACTTTTTCTTTTTTATATTTCCAGGCCTGCTACATACTATAGCAGGAGAAGCATTGAGTAGTTGATGTATGCATACCCTTCCTCATGTTCCTTGAGACAGGCAGCAGGAATGTGACGGGATGGGAGTTTGCTTCCCATTGGGAGAGAAGATATGGAACCTTGGGGTAGAGGGCCAAAACTGTCTGGGCTACTGGCAGTGCTTATACACAGACTGAAGTATTCCACTCAGTTATATGCCACCACTCTCCCCCATTTACACAGCAAGCAGCTAGCATTTACTTGCATTCAGCACAACTGCAGACTGGCTGTGCAGCTCCAATAAAAAAAAATTAACTGGGGTAACTCCGTTACATAATACACATATAACTGAGAATTACCAGATATTGGAAGAAAGCCAGCATCATAACAGAGTAAAAATAGAAAAGTTTCAGGAAATAGAGTTAATAGATAAGCTGAGCAGGATGCTATAGCAAGTATAACTAATATCAACAGAGTGATTCAAAATATACTGCACGCATTAAAATGCCATGAAAGTACAAAATGATCATGGGGAAATAACTCAGTAGATAGGATGAATATATAATGGACATAGTTAAGGAACATGTTGCAAGCTTGAATATAAAGCTGAGGAATATTCTGAGAGCATATCACAAAGGCATATGGAGATGGAATTTATGAAAAACAAGTTACAAATCAGAAGAGAACTCCCAGGAGATGCAACATTTGCCTAATAGAAAAATAGACAGCAGAGAAGGTAGGGTGTTAAATCAATACTCAAGACAATGAGGTGACAATGGCCCAGAAGAGAGGGAAAAAAAAAAACAAAAAAAACCTAAGCCCCTAGATATTTTACTGATAATTTTTAACCCTTAGAAAAAGAGAAAATCCCATATATCCTCATGGGGGGGGGGGAATTACAGTCAGTCTACAGAGAGACAATGATTAAAGTGATATACATATGTTATTATGTACATATCTATCTATATAATTTATATTATTACAACTTTAGAGGAATTTTTAGAAGATAGTGCAACAATAATAATGAGGAAACTAATTTAAAATATACATTTCAATGGGAAGCTAAAATGTAATTACTGTGCAAAAATTAAATAGAGATATGTTCAAATATATAAGAATACTTGTTGAAATAATTTTGGAAGGTTCATCCCAGACAAGTTATCATGGAAGGTGACTTTTTTTCTCCGAATGTTTTTTTTTGGAATTCAAAGAAGAAAATGATATTCCTGTGTTGAACAAAAATATCAATAGTAACACATTTTTATTTACCTTTTTACACATCCCTTTGAAAGATGTGGACACTTGCAATCATTTTCCTATTTGTACATATATATGTCAGAATAGAAAGTATAATATGGCAAACAATGCTAAAAATGCCAACCAACCACCACCACCACCACCACCACCAAAAAAAGAACAGAAACAGAATCACAAAAATCGAGAACACACTGGTGGTTGCCAGAGAGGGTGGGGAATGGGTGACATAGGTGAAGGGGATTGTGAAGTTATAAAATAAGTATATATTTTATATATATAAACTGGCCACTACAGTGGCCAGTTATAAAATAAGTAATTCATGGGGATGAAAGCTGTAGCACAGGGAAAATAGTCGATAATGCTGTAATAAGCGTGTATGGTGAAAAATAGTAACTACGTTTCTGTGGTCAACACTGTGTACTTTATAGAATTCTTGATTCACTAGGTTGTATACCTGAAACTAAGATAACATTGTATGTCAACTCTACTTCAATTAAAAAATACAAATGCTGAAATGTTCAGAACATTTAATATCTTACAGCTTTTACAACATGTTTTATTAAATATAGTGTTGTTTCCAACTTACTTTCCATGTTAATTACCACTTAGTTCTAGGCAAAAGGTAATGTATTTTTTGGTGGTAATTTTAAAGGTAATATAATTTCACCATAAAATTAAAGACCTGGAGAACTTTAAGAGAGTCCAAAGAAAACACAAAACATATGACTATCATATTTGCTGAACAGGCCCTATGAACTTTGAAGACAGAAATTAATCAAAGTAAAATCAATATTCAATTATCTGTGTGTGACTTTATATGATTACTGGGATCCATCACTATCTGCTCTGTGCACAACTGGATTTTAAGTCATATATAAAAGGTTTTGTTTTTGAAGTTATATCTGTTTCTTGTTTCCTCTCTCTTGACCATAGAGTTTCATAGAATAATAAAGGACTAATTTCACGGAAGTTTTCAAGTTCAAATAATCCAACCAAATCAAAAAGGAACACGTTAGCTCAGCAACTGAGACTTCCAAACAAAGAGATTTTAGGTTCATCTTGTGAAACATTACTAAGAAGCTCTCAATATCATTTTCCTAAAGTGGTTTCTCCTGATACACCAGGCTTACATACCCAATAAAATAATGGGGCTTTTTCCTGTTAATGCTAATAGAACTCCTGATATGAAACTCATCATTAGTATGGATCAAATGCCTAACCTCAGAGCAATCACTCCTAGCCAAAGTCACAGAGTGCCTTCATTGTACAAACTTTTGTCCTGTGACAATTCAAGTAGCAATCATATAAAACAGATGAGCTTTGAAGCAAATAAAACAAGAAACATATGCCCACAATCTCTGCTATAATCTCTGCCTTTATGTGACTTCCTTTAAAGATGAACATATAGAATAAAATTAATGCACACAAATTATCCTGAATATAGAATTAATCTCTGTAAGGAAATCTTCATGCATTATCTGTAAGAGAGACAAATGGGGAGACATATTTGTCCCTGTATTTCAATTGAAGGTATATCAAAAATTAATATATTGTTTATGAATTACTCTAAAAGTTACATATTAAATCTAAAGCATTTGTAATAATTATCTTTCATTGATATAGAAATTAGTCATCGGTACTACAAAAGCAATGACATGAAATATTTTTGTTAATATTAGACCATTGAAGCTTATTTGACTTTACTTTGAACAACTAACACTTATTCTGTCACTTAATTAACCATATTTAGGTTTCTTAAATTATTTATCCATAAGATATATACCTCGGTGAAGACCATCTATCTTATTTGTTTCATATTTCATGACTCAAATTGTGGCTTCAAAATATTTCCATTTTCTTATTATTAGCAGATAATTATTATAAAATAGTTCTTCCCTACCCCTACTATATTAAGACTCTGAGAAGCTGGTTCCATTTGGTGATTTTCTATCCCAAATGTCAAAATTTGTCCAGATGTTTGGGAGGGCATGGGGTGGTATCTGAACAAATCAAAATTTCAAAATCGAGTAGGCAGCATTATTACATATGTGGCATTAAAGGTAGCTTAAGATGATTTTATATTTCCCTAAATGCAGCCACTGAAATACATCTTACCAGTGTGTTTGTCTTGAGCAGTTGCCAAGAGATAAGAATGAATAATAATCAACAAGAGATCAATGAAAATTACCAGTAGTCACTTCAAGCTTATTTGTTCCGGTTTTCTTAACAACTTCTAATTTGCTTTCACTATAGTCTCTTTTGCCATGTCAAAGTACCCTAGATTATTGAGTTTGTCTTGTATCTCAGACCACTGCTGCACCCCTGGATTTGAGCAATTGATTTTTTTTTTCTTTGATCGATCATGGTAACACTCAGCATTCTCTAAAGATAATGCTAGGATTCCATCATATGGCTTTCACCTCTCTTGGCTGATGGCTCACCTTAGTGATAGCTACAGTGGCCAAGCTCATGGTGTTGGCAACCTGCTTAGCTCCAACTCTGGGTAGCCTATACGATACATGTCACAATATTTGACATAGTTCTGTAAAAAAACAACTTGGTTTAAATTTAACAAATTAAAAATGTGTAAAGAGGTTGAAATTATCCTCAATACGATTCTTTAAAGTTTGATTGAATTTTAACCAAATGCTTAAAAAAAAAAAAAAAAAAAAAAAAAACAACCTGCGAAAAGATGACTTAAGAGCAAGATTTCAAGGGGCGCCTGGGTGGCTCAGTCGGTTAGGTGGCCGACTTCAGCTCAGGTCACGATCTGGCACTCCAAGAGTTTGAGCCCCACGTCAGGCTCTGTGCTGACAGCTCAGAGCCTGGAGCCTGTTTCAGATTCTGTGTCTCCCTCTCTCTCTGACCCTCCCCGTTCATGCTGTCTCTCCCTGTCTCAAAAATAAATAAACGTTAAAAAAAAAAAAAGCAAGATTTCACAATCTTATAATGCACCATTTTTGTTAAAAGCCAAGCTCAAAAGCTTTATCATATTGAACAAGTATTTGTTTCAACATTTTCTATTAATGAATGTGCTCAGGTAAATTGAATGGGATACATTGCAGTCAATAAACATTGAGGTGCTACTTTTACATCCTACTGATTTTGCCTTGAAGTGGATACTGTGCTGTGTCACTCAAAACCCCAGCAGGTACAAACCTGTCATTCTCTTTGCTGCTGGGAGGGTCATCTGCTGATGGCTCATTGCTGAGTCCTCCTAACCACTGTGCTCAACTGAAGAGAGCTAACTCCCCAAGTATTCTCTCTCCTGAAAGCAGCCTGCATTTAATGCCTGGTCAACATGGGAATATAAGGCTTGGGTTTCTTGTTTTTGCTTGAGACATCTTGGAAAGGTCATTCTGGCTTCAGGTCTTCTCATAGGCTTGGAAGATTTTGTTGCAATTGCGTTGCAGTTAATTTTTGCTTCTACCAAGCCCTGCTTCTCTTGCTCATTGAAGAATACTTTTCCTGAATAATTCACATGGAGGCAAATCTTTATCTCCCAATCAATTTCCCAGGGATGTAACTGACAACACATTGCTTTTGGTTGTATATTGCAAGCTAAAAGAAAGTGAATCTATTTAATTTATTTAAATTTATTTTTATTTCAAAATTTATTTTATTTTAGAAGACATCAAGTGATACCACACTTTATGCAATATAAATTTTTGTTGCCTTGCTATACAGAAAATATATGTTAGAATATTTTTATTTGCAAAAGATAAAAAATATGAAACATATATTGCATAAATTTTCAGGATGGGAATGATTATACATTGATATGAAAAATAAAAAAATCTCTAAGCTCTTAGCTGTTCTTTACTCTTGTGGCCTTAATTTGAATGCTTTTCAGCAAATACACACCTTTTATAAAAGAAGCTATATTTGTTTTGTTTAATTGTGCTGTTTTAGAGCTGTTGCAAAACTGCCCAATGAAATTACAGAACACTTCAGAAAGTCATCTGTCTTCCTCTTTTGAGGCTGACAACTTTCTTGTGAATCATGAGTTTATGTTTCTTCATGGCTCTATTAATGTCAACCTATCATAAATAAACTCTCACATCAGTAGGAGACTTTTAGTGGGAAGGTAACAATTAGTAATTTTCTAAGTTATACTTAATTTTTTCTGATTACTTTCAATTTCCTAGTCATGTATCTTTAATTATTTGAGGTGTGTATAATTATGCATTATATTTATCATCAAAGTAAAAGGCATATATTATAAAATGCACAATTTCTCAGTGTAGAGAACCGAAAATAATTTTAAAAATAAAAAAATAGAAATTTATATGCAAATCTATTGTTGAGATAGGATTTATCATAGCACTTAAACTTTGTTTCTACTCATTTTATTATGTGTATTATTTTCTAGAATGTAAAAGTCCAGAAGCACTAGACTATCCCCCACTATTTCACTATGGATCAACATAGTGCCAATCAATAAATATACAGTCATAAATATTTGTTAACTTATTTTTTAACAAGTAAAGGATGAATAAGAAATACATTGCTTCACAGTGAAGAAATATTGATAATTGAGATGGATTGATGAGAAAATTGAGAAAAGGGAGGGGAGGAAGAGAAAGAGAGAGGACAAAGTAAAGAACGAATCCCAGGAATCTGACTTGAAATGGATAGATTCTGGTGCCTTTTGCTGAGAATGTAGAACTATAAAACCTTAATTTAATATTGGAGTGTTGTAGGCATAAAATTGGAGAACTGGGAATTGTTTTGGACATATTGAATATGAGATGCTGGAATCTTTATATAGTCTTCAGCATCTTGCTCATTGCCTTGCAAATACACACATAATAAGTTGCATTAAATAACTTGTTCTTAATGAACCGTTTAAGGAATCCCAGCAATAATTAACTCCATATGTTTCAAACTAAATAATGGTGTTAAATATGGTTAAATGTTAACATTAATGTTGACAGTGGTAAATAATGCTGTTAGAAATTTCCAGATATTATCAACCATCAGAGCCATTGGTTTTTTAAAGCAATGTTTTCCTCCATATCAAAATAAATAACCATATGAAATGATTTGCCGTTTTTCTGTCTTTGGAGATCTCCACTGTTATCTGTGAGTTTCAATCAAGTACTTTGCTGCTCTAAATAAATTCTAGGTTAGTAAGAAAGCAGAGAAGAAATTACTAGCTGTGCTCTCTTATAGGATTTTTATGGTTTCAGGTCTCATGTTTAGGTCTTTCATCTATTATGGTGTTAAAAGTGGTCCAGTTTTCTTATTTTACATGCAGGTGGTTTTCCAGCACCATTCCTTGAAAAGATTGTCTTTTCCCTATTATATATTCTTGCTTCCTTTGTCACAGATTAGTTTACCATATAATTAACATGGGCTTATTTCTGGGCTCTATTCTGTTCTATTGATCCATGCGTCTATTTTTGTGCCTCTACCATACTGTTTTGATTGCTACAGCTTTGTAGTATATCTTAAAATCTGGAATCGTGATAGTTCTAGTTTTTTTTTTTTCTTTCTTAAGATTACTTTGTGTATTAGGGGTCTTTTGTGGTTACATGCAAATTTTATTATTGTTCTCATTTTGTGATCCAAAAATTCCACTATTGGGTATTTATCCAAAGAAAATAAAGACATTACTTTGAAAAGATATATGCACTTCTTTGTTTATTGCAGCATTATTTACAATAGCCAAAATATGGAAGCAACCTAAGTGTCTACCTATAGACAAATGGATAAGGAAGATGTGGTGTGTGTAGGTACATGCACACACACACACACACACACACACACACACACACACACACACACAGGAATGGGACAGGAATTTTGTGCGGCCATAAAGAAGGATGATATCATGCCGTTTAAAACAACATGGATGGATGGACCTAGAGGGTATTATGCTAAACGAAATAAGTCATAGTGAGAAAGACAAATGCCAGATGATTTCACTCACTTGGGGAATCTAAAAAAGCAAAAGTGCATAAACAAAAAATCACAATCAGGTCTTTAAATGCAGAACACAAACTGAGGGGAGGGAAGGGCATGGAGAGATGGATAAAATGGGTGAAGGAGAATGGGAGATGTATATAGGCTTCCAGTTACAGAATGAATAAGTCATAGGAATAAAAGGCACAGCATAGAAAATATAGTCAATGATATTGTAATAGTGTTGTATGGGGATAGGTAGTAGCTACAGCTGTGGTAAAATAATATACTATATAAGCTCATCCAATGACTATGTTATATATCTGAAATTAATGTAACACTGTGTGTCAACTATACTCAAGTGAAAAAAAAAAAAAAAAAGAAAGGAAAGCAGAGGACATAGGATAAAGGCAGGCAGGTAACCATTTGTGTCTCCCAAACAGAAGCAATAAATGCTTCAGTCAAGCAAAAATAAAAATATTTTTAGATAACTTAAGTTGAAAGTGATATTACTGTTATGTTTTTATTATGAATACCTTATCTTACAATTTCTTCTCCTTTACCTACTCTACAAAAAGATGGAAGAAAGAAACCATGAAGCTCTGCTCTTCCTCTGTTTTGCTTTACAGAGTATAATCTCCTGATACAGTGGCCCTGTCCACGTCTTGTTCTTCTGCCACCAATAGTTTATATTATACCTTAACTCATTTTGAATATTAGTGCCCCTGACATTAAAAGACAGTTATATCTCACACATTGCAATGCCCGCTTTCTTATTCACTCCCTAGAACCAGCTCCAATTTATTCTTGAAGATTTTCCAGCATCCCTCAGGTAGAGGCAGCTACAGACTCACTTATGTATTCTTCCATCCATTTGACAAATATTTGAGTACCTATTTTGTGCCAGTCATTCAGTTAAATGATAAAAATACAACACAGAGCCAGAGCCAATATCCTCACGGAGTTTTTATATCCCAGGAGAAGAAACACACATTTAAGGAAAATTATAAATTTTAATTCATTTTATGCATGAAATAAAGATTTTGAAGTAATAGAAATTAATAACACTGATACATTGAGCTATGATGTTTATGAAAATTTTTGTTTCCCTTTCCTGTGTGCATTTTTGGCATTTTGGGTGTGTGCCTTTTCCTCATTTTTTTCTATTAGTTTAACAGTCTCCTTTTAAATTCCTTTGCCCTCTGCCTTAATATAAGTGCCAAGAATCATTATAAATATACAATGTAATTATATTAGTAACAGACGGCCTGTGAATAGATAAGGAAAACAATTTTTGATCAGTGTTGGAAATTATTTGTTTCAAAATAAGACTATTTCTATTTGAGATGCTTACGGCTCAAGCATATGCTTACTGTGATACTCACAGATCTGTGGACTGTGAAAATAACCCACAGCTACCAGATGTAAAAAGGAATATTTTAGCTGATATATGAAATCTAATATTCCTGGTATTTCTGTCTTCTTAAACAATGTCATAAAAACTCTTTACAGTTCAACAAACTTTTTACTGACATGTAACATCAAGAGACATTATTGTAATTATTTAAGAAAATATTTTTGTGTGTCTGTCATAAGCCTCTGAAATATTTCCCTGAAGATATAAAATGAATTGAAATGTTTAATAAAAGGAGTCATTTGTTCTTATTGTAAAATAATTCAAATAAATAAATATTTAAAAATGGTTTCACGTCTTTAACTTAATTTGTGGATTAAAACCTGGGTGTAAGATTAAAATCTTTGGCCATAAATATAAAAGTTATCAACTGTAATATTCTGTTATAATCAAACCATGATGGCAAGAATAACACGCTATTTGTAGAAATCAAACAGAAACATAGAAAAACAGAAGAGCAGGATGTAAAGTTTGGGTATAAAACTCCTGCACTCAGTGATAAGCCTTCTAAATCTTTAACATATATACTTCCATGCTTTGTTAAAAGCTCTCTTACATGCCCATCCCTTGAGCAAATTTAACTGTAGTTTTCCATTTTTTTCATAAAAGATACAAACTGATGTGCACGGAAAGACAAATTGTTGTGACTAATGGACTACTTTTTTCCAGTATCTGGCATTCTTCTACTGCCATTAATTGAACAGAAAGTATACCAAAATCAGTTTTGTTTGCCTCGATATAATCAAATTTATTTTGTTGAAGTATTTTATAAAGTAATTAATGTAAATGTGAAATATGTGTTTGTTTCACTATGGAAATACAGCTAAAAGCTTTGGAATTATTAGATAAAAATGGTTCACTTGAAAAATGGAGTCTATGGTTCATGAGACAATGTAAAGGGTTTTTAAAGGATTGAAAAAACCTGGAGTTTTTAGTGAGACTCTTTCATAGTTTTCTAAGTTCTTAAACAAGCTGGGTCTCTAAATTACAGATAACGGACCATTATTTTAGTTTTTAATAGGTAAGAATATTGGATATTCAATATACACATTAAACTTTAAACCGTGGCCCTGAATTAAAGGGTGGTGACAAAAATAATGGAGTTGATTTGTCCTTCCATACTTATCTTCTTAGAAATCTCCCATCCATGGAAATGCTAAAAAGAAATATTATCTGCACCAGATCTGAGACAATGCCGGCAGTATACGCTTCACCACAATAACAGGAATACTATAAAAAACTCAAAAATTTGAAACCACGGATATAGGATACATGGGCTGGGGACAATGATTTGACTGGATATAGTTTGGCAACAAAGGAAGCAGTGGATACAAAATATAATGAGGAGTAAAACAGAAAAGGATGGGAGAATTGTTGTAGCAAACAACACCCAAATCTCATTAGCTTTCAACAACAAAAACAAAATGTATAATTTTGCTTTCACTATACTCACATAGAGCCAACCTCAGGGTAGTAACCATTGCCAAGCACATGAAAGGGAACATGCACAGGTTACATGCTGGCTCCTAAAACTTCTGCTTAGAAATAAAATGTCCCTTCCACTCATATTCTATTGGCTAAAATGTACAAGGATAATCCTAATGTCAATGAGGAGGGGAAGTGCAATCTTTCCACCAAAATGAACAGGAATTAGATTACAAATAATAGATACACAGTATAATCTCTTTTGCTTACACGTGCCCTTTACCCATTTTTTTGTTTGAAATATGCTCAATTATACCCTCAATGAGACAAACCAAAGGCCTGTCCAATCAAGACATCATAATCAAAGACTAGGATCTCATGGTCGTTCCTATGTCAGGTTTAAAGGTGTATCTTCTTGATCTAGATAACAATGAAGTAAGAAGACAGGAACAGGAACTCTCCAACAGTGTATTAGGTAGAACTGGGATGAGATGATGACAATAAATGCCCCAACATGGGATGAGGAAGAATGAGAGTTCCACAGCTGATACTAATCCAGGAAAATTCAGAAATCTTACTAGGAAGACATGGTGAACATTCTCTACCTTAGGGTGAGGGATTATCATTGAGTCTCCTCCCTGAGACTAGCTCCCTGATTCATCTTCTTCCACTGCCCTTTTGCTTGTTCTCATGGAGTGCTTCCTACGTTAGTATCCTTTTGGATGACATTTAAAGAGGTCATAGGAAAGTGAAAGATATGAAGAGCAGAATTGTGACACATGAGAAAAGAAACATGGGCATAAACAAGAGATTCGGAGATTTAACAGTGGCCTGGAAGATAAGGAAGGGAAAGCCAAAATACTTATTTTTGAAATTTCCAATGAAGAAAAAAGAATTAATTGAATAGAACCAAATTAAGATATATCTCAAACACAAATCCTGAACTAAAAATTTTCAATATCCCTATGGAAATTTCATAACTGATAC
Source organism: Puma concolor (assembly GCF_028749965.1). Classification (NCBI taxonomy): domain Eukaryota; kingdom Metazoa; phylum Chordata; class Mammalia; order Carnivora; family Felidae; genus Puma; species Puma concolor. Next base: position 180,688,238 of record NC_141670.1, on the reverse strand, counting down.
TTGAAAACGTGAAAACAAAATGTGCGATACTAAGATGTGTCCTAGGAAGTTTGCTTCATTTCAAAGAAACATGCTGAATTCACTGATGATACTGGCAAAAATGTCACATGAACACAGATGGTAGCTGCTTCTTGTCCTGTAACCTCAGTTTTGGCTTTCACTTCACTGAAATCTATGAAAACAATCCTCCATAATAAATAGTGTTTGCTAATAGAATTTGTGTGTTGTTTGTTTTCCTGCTTGATATATTAGGCCAAATTCTAACTGATGTTAAAACAGTTTTCTTGTTTCCAGAAAATAATATATGGTATCCATATTTTCTTCAACTACATACTTTTTCAGGGTTTGATATGTTGAGAATTTAATCCGTAAGGAAAAAATATATTGCAAAAAGGTAAATATTGACCATGATTTACCATTTTTTACTCATCCGTGAGTGGATATATTTATGTCAGCTTGCTAATTACTTTATTCCTGCTTGTAGTACAATGGATGATGTATAGTGAATGCTCCATAACGTGTTGACTGAATACATTTTTCAGGGTTCATTTAAAAAATTTTAAGTGCAGGGGAGCCTATGTGGCTCAGTTGGTTAAGCATCTGACTTTTGACTTCATCTCAGGTCATGATCTCACAGTTTGTGAGTTCCAGCCCCTCATTGGGCTCTGTGCTGAAAATGTGGAGCTTGCTTGGGATTCTCTCTCTCCTCTCTGTTTCTCTGTCAAAATAAATAAATAAACTATAAAAAAAAAATCCTAAAGAAATTTTAAGTGCAAATGAAAATGAGTAACAGTGGGAAAACATCTGTGGTTTTTAAATGGAGAAATCTTATTGTCTCATACGCTATTTGCTCTTTGTAGATGCAAAAACAGATTTTCATGTAACAGTGTTTCTTCCGCTGAACATATATGTAGGGCCAAATATTTTGAGAGGGGGATAGCATCATCAAATTTTCAAATGGGTCCATCATCCATAGAATTTGAAAGTTAATGCCATGAGGGCTGTGTCTTTCTGCCAATGGCAAGACTGCTAATAGCAGACCAAAGAATAGCTTCCAGAACCTCTGACTCAAACCCCAAATTTCTACCCTTTACCCAACATACTGTCTTCATATGAAATTGACGACTCTACACAGAGTTGATATCTTGTCTCATTAACATCAGCAGCATGCTGCTGGCTTAATTTATAAAATTTATTACTCTACTCTGTATTGTAATTTTTGTGAAAGTGATTCCCACACATGGATATGTCTTTTGAGCACTTTAATGCTGTATTTGGTACCATTCCAGCTATATTTGGGGATCAAAAATTATCGGCTAAACAAATGTGTAAATATGAAAATAAAACAAAAGTTGCACTTAAGTAAAATGAGACCACACTTTTAAAAAGATGATTAAGCACTAATTAAGGTTCTAAAGTGAAAAAAAAAGTTACATGACTTCTGGTGTCTGGTTCCATATACCAGAAACTTGGTAGTCACCATTCTGTCCTAACAAGGAAAAAGTGACGCAAATTGAAAACATTAACAACTCTTCAAAGATCCATAAGAGAAGTAAAATTACAGGACAAATTGTTTTCCCCCAAATTTGAGAAAACTACAGACAAATACAGAGAGCCACAACTTACTGGAGGACAAACCTGAGTTGAAATCTGCATGGGAACCAGTGCCAAGTAAGAAACTTGAATTGTAATTGACAAATTGCTAATGGCCCAACGTGGATACGCCTGACATATAAAAACTATAAGGCACGTAGTTATCAGGGGCATCCATGCTTTTATAACATTTTCTTCCTGGAGCCCTACCAGGTTCTCACAGTGAATATTGGAGCAAAATTCCCTCAAAACTCGCTCAGGGGGTAGGAAAAAAATTTTGAAATATATCAGCCCATTCTGTTTTAGTTAACAATGTATGTCCTCAGGAGCAAAATCTAACCTGCTGGTTTTGTTTTTGTTTGTTTGTTTTTGTTTTTGTGTTTTTCAGATGCCAACAATCCTGGGAAAAGGAAATGCCCAACCTCAGGCAGATGTAGCTTTTCCCATGGAAGTGGGAGCTATCCAGCACTGGCCCACTCTAGCCATCCTGTCTCATATAACAAGAGGAAAACAACAGCAAAAAATAGAGTAGCATGTGTGAAGTTCACAGTCCAGGCAAAGACTCACTAAAAGACTGAAACCTAATTATAAGACTATAGAATGCTCCAACACCCTTTATGAACACATTACCAAAGGCCTATTACCAAGCAGTTATTTTACCTAATATATCATACATGGTTATCAAGAAAAATATTTTATTATAAACTAAAAGGCAAAAGCACAGTTTGAAGAGACAGAGCAGGCATCAGAACCAAATCCAGATATGGCAAGACTATTGGAATGATCAGACTGGAAGTTTAAAAGAACTACGATTTATATTCTAAGGGTTCTAATGGATAAAGTAGACCACAAGCAAGAACAGATAGGCAATGTAAGCGGAGAGATGGAACCTAAGAAAGAATGAAAAAAAAAATACTAAAATTTGTATAACACTGTAACATATATGAAGAGTGCTTTTGATGGACTTATAAGTAAACTTAACATGGCTAAAAAAAGAATTTCTGAGTTTAATGACACCTCAGTAGAAACCTTCAAAACTGAAAAGCAATGAAAAAAGAAAAAATAAATAAACAGAAGTCATTTTAAACTGTTTTAAGAGAAAAAAAAAAAAAAACCCACCAGCCTAGAATTCTGTACCTTGTGAAATGATTCTTCAAAATTGAAAGACAAAGAAAGATTTCATAAGATAAACAAAAATTGAGAGAATTTATTAACAGTAGTCCTGCCTTGCAAGAAATGTTACAAGATGTTCTTAACAGAGAAGAATATAAAGGTCAAAAACTCAAATCTACATATAAGAAAGGAAGAGCATTGGAGAAGAAATAAGTGAAGGTAAAATATATACTGAGTTTTCTTATTCTTATTTGATGTGACAGATAACAGTTACATCTGTTATGTATTACTGTTATTTATGTATTATTACTGCTATTAAGAATAGCAACAGTGTATTAAATTATGTATTCATATATACCTATATTTATATATAGGTACAATGAATGACAATAATGATACGAGGGACAGGATAGGGAAATTAGGATTATTTTGTTATTATAAGGTACTCATTCTACCTGTGAAGTGATAGAGTCTTATTTGAAGGTGATTTGAATTAGTTGTATATCGCAAATGCTGCAATCAATCAAAAAAGTTATAAAAACAACGTAAAACTGATATGTTAAGAGAAGATAAAAATTCATGTAAAATGTTAAATTAAAAGTATTAAAGACACAAAAAGGGGCACCTGGGTGGCTCAGTCAGCTAAGCATTCAACTTCGGCTCAGGTCATGATCTCAACTTTGTGGGTTTTAGTCCCATGTCAGCCTGTTTCAGATTCTGTGTCTCCCTCTTTCTTTGCCCCTCCCCTGTTCACACTGTCTCCCCTTCTCTCAAAAATAAGTACGCATTAAAAAAATAAAAAAAATAAATAAAGACACAAAAAGATTAAAAGACCAATATAAGAACAAACAACAAAAGCAATAATTGGGAAATAGTAGTTAACATGATAAATATTAACAATACCTATAATCACTCTGAAAATCAATAGTCCAAAACCACAAATTGAAATACAGTAAAACCTTGGATTGCAAATAACTTGTTCTGTGAGTGTTCCTCAAGATGAGCAAACATTTCTAATAAATTTTAAATTAATAAACGAGCAATGACTTGTAATACGAGTAGTATATGATGTCAAATGTCACATGATAACAACTAAGCCAATGGTTCTTGAAATTTGCTTTGATATACAAGTGCTTTGGATTACAAGCATGTTTCCAGAGTGAATTATGCTTACAAAACAAGGTTTTACTGTACATGGATTTTCAGAGTGGATCACAAAACAAGATCCAAATATATATTGTGTATAAGAAATTCACTTAAATATAAAGATACATAGAAATTAAAAGTAAATGGGTGGGGAAAGATATACCATGTGAACATTCAAAAGAAAGTGAAGTAGCTATTTGAGCATACTTCAAAGCAAGGAAAGCTATCATGGATAAAGTGGGGCATTACATTATGACAAAGGGATCGATTCTCCAAGAAGACATAATAATTCTCAATGTGCATGTTCTTAAGACAAAGAACCAAAATATGCAAAGCAAAAACTGATAGAATTGTAAGGAGAAATAGTAAATTCATTATAATACTTGGAAATTCCAATCGCTCTCTACCAAAATGGATAGATTCAACAGACATAAAATCAGGAAGGATACAGTGGAACTCAACAACACCCACATCAGTTTGGATATAACTGACATTTTACACATGTCTGCATCCAACAACAGCAGATGCATATTCTTTTCAAGTTTATATAACACATTCGATAAGATAAACTACCTTCAAGGACATAAAACATATCCTAACAAATTTAAAGGATTAGCATTCATGGTGGGGAGGGATTTCCTCCAAGGCCACAGTGTGATTACTCAGAAATCAATACCAGAAAGATAGCTAAAATATTACAAAATACTTGGAGATAAAACTATACATTTTAAAAAAATGTTTATGTATTTTGAGAGAGAGAGAGAGAGAGAGAGAGCAAGTATGAGTGGAGGAGGGGCACAGAAAGAGGGAGAGTTAGAGAATCCCAAGCAGGCTCCATGCCAGCATAGACCCTGACACAGGGCTTGATCCCATGGTTGTTAGATGATGAACTGAGCCAAAATCAACAGTTGGATGCCCATCCGACCGAGCCACCCAGGCACCCCAAAACTACACATTTCTAAATGACACATGAGTCAAAGAAGAAAATCTCAAAACAATTAAAAGTATTTTGAAGTAAATAAAAATAAAAACCCAGCTTATCAAAATTTAGAACGTGCAATGCAAGATGTGGCATAAGCAGTGCTTAGAAGGAAATTATAGCATTTAATGCATATATTTGAAAAGAAGAATCTTATCTATGCTTCCATCTTAGGAAGCTAGAAAAAAATAGAGCAAATTAAATCCAAAGTAAGCAGAATAAAATAAATAATAAAAATTAGAGCAGAAAGCAATGAAATTGAAAATGAGAAATTAATAGAGAAAATCAACACAACTATAAAGTTCGTTCTTTTGGAAGATCAATAAAATTAAGCCTCTAGTCAGGCTAGGAGAAAGATAGCACACAAATTACTAATATCAGAAAAAAGAAAGGACATCACTACAGAGCCCATGATATTAAAAGAATAAACAAAGAATAATATGAACTCTAGCATCTGAAATTTGAATACCTATTATTGGAAAAAGAAACAAGTACTTAAAATGCACAATTTGTCAAAAGCTATACAAGAAGAAATAGGCAATTTGAATAGGCCTATCTCTATTAAATAAGTTGAACCATAAGTTAATAACCTTCCAAAACACAAAGCACCAGGACCAGATGGGATCACAGATGAATTTAGCCACCATTTCAGAAAGAAATTATACCAATTCTCTTTCAGAAAACAGACCACAGGAAAAACTTCCTAACTCATTCTATGGGTCCAGAATTACACTGGTAACAAAACCAGACAAAACCAGTAGCAAAATGAAGACATCACGAGAAAAAAAAAAATTCCAAATCACTATCTTTCTTGAACATGGATGTAAAAATCCTCAATAAAGTATTAGCACATCAAACCCAGCAATATATAAAAAGAATTACATACCATGGTCAAGCTGACTTTATCCCAGGCATGCAAGAATGCTTCAACACTTGAAAATCAATTAATGTAATGCATCATATCAACATACTAAACAAACAAACAAATGACAGATCAACAGATACAAGAAAAGCATTTGGCAAAATCCAAAATCCATTCATGATACAAAGCACACTATGGAGACAAAAAGAGAAGTGGTTTCCAGGAGTTAGGTAGGTAAATGGTAAAGGGAGGGATAAATAAACAGAGAACAGATTTTTTTTTTTTAGACAGGGAAATTACTACAAATGATACTATAATAATAGATATACACTGTTTCCCATTTGTACAAAAACCCACAGAATGTACAACAAGAACAGTTAACCCTAATAAGCTATGGACTCAGGGTAATAACATTGTGACAATATAGGTTCATTAGTTGTTACAAATGTATCATTCTGGTAAGGGATTTGATATTGATGGAGGCTATGAATGTGTGAAATTACTAAATATATGGGAAATTACTGTACCTCCTCGCTTTTCCTATGAATCTAAAATTGTTTTTACTACTTTTTATCTTTATGTATTTATTTTGAGAGAGAGAGAGAGAGAGAATGAGAAGGGTAGACAGAGGGAGAGGGAAAGAATCCCAACTAGGCTCCACACTGTCACTGCATAGCCTGATGTGGGGCTTGAACTCACGAACTGTGAGATCAGGACCTGTGCTGAAATCAAGAGCTGGTCACTTAACCAACTGAGGGACCCAGGTGCCCCTAAAACTACTTTAAAAGTAAAGTGTATTTATTAAAAAAAATCACAGTCATAGTGAATGTGTTGGGTTGTCCAAAAGACAGACACTTAGGAGTCTACAGGACTATGGTTTGGTTGAGTTTATAATACTTGTGAAAGAAAAAAGGAGAAACAGGGGTAATTATCAAGTTACAATGGTGAACTGATGAACTCTTTTTGTATAGAGCAGGGTTTCGGTTGCTTCAGATCATGATGTAGATCTAAGTCTCTGCCAACCCAATGCGTTTGAACAAAATGTTCTTGAAGGAAGATCTAAGCAACATGTCTCATATTTCCCACATGCATGTATTATCTTGTAGAGTGTAGTATATTCTTTAAAAAATGCCTTGACAGTTATACTCAGAAACAAAAACTCTATAATTTTTATCTGCCATGTTAATTAACAATCCCTAATAAAACTGTAACTCTTCATACCTATAACGGTAAATAAATAAATAAATAAATAAATAAATAAATAAATAAATAAATATTGGAGAATTTAGGAGAATTTATTTCATGAAATGTATGTTTTTTATGAAGTATATGCCATCTGGGAAGTATTTTCACATGCTTTCTCCATAATGACCATACCAAATAAGAATCCAGGAAAGGTAAAGGTAATCAAATCATTTCGAACCTACATCTTGGTTTGTCAAGACATCAGGAAGTCAGTAGGATTACCACTATCTAGTCAAACCTTCCAGTTGAAAAACAGCAGCATATAGCTGCCAACACAACACAAGAAAAGCATGTAATCTACCATCACTCAATTTTATTTCACAATTTTCTGTCAACACGTCCTATTTCCCTCCCATTTTTATCTGAGGCAATTAAAATGGAAGTGTCTGTTATTCTTATAAACTCAAGAAACTATATAAGGAATTTTAATCTAACAACAAACTAACTGTTTTTCAAGGATTTTGCAGTTTTCTCATTATAGTTGAGCTAATGATTGCATCAAACTTTGCCGGTCAAAAATCTGTTGGGGCGCCTGGGTGGCTCAGTCGGTTAAGCATCCGACTTCGGCTCAGGTCATGATCTCGCGGTCCGTGAGTTCAAGCCCCACGTCGGGCTCTGTGCTGACTGCTCAGAACCTGGAGCCTGTTTCAGATTCTGTGTCTCCCTCTCTCTCTGACCCTCCCCCGTTCATGTTCTGTCTCTCTCTGGCTCAAGAATAAATAAACATTAAAAAAAAATGTTTTTAAATGTCACTAATGGGGTGACTGGGTGGCTCAGTCAGCTGAGTGTCTGCCTCTTGATTTCAGCTTAGGTTATGATCCCAGTCTAATGGGATAGAGCCTCAGCATGGAGCCTGCTTGAGATATGCTCTCTCTTTTTCTGTCTCTCCCTCTGCCTCCATCTACCACTCATGTTCTCTCTCACTCTCTCTCTCAAAAAAAAAAAAAAAAAAATCTGTCACTGAAAACACTTCACAATAGACAACTGCTTACTGCTTAGTTTACACCAAAGTCAGTGTATAATTGATCTACTGAGCAACTCATATTTTAAAAGGGAAAATTTAGTAAAAAACAAAAAATGTTTTTTTAGCTTCTCCCTACTTCTGAGTTTTTGTATTAAAGAGATGTCTTTAGACCTAATATCCACCAAGTCACATGCCTTTAGACCCTTTGGAAAAGAAATCATCTACTTATTCCCACCTCAGAGAGTCATAAGAGTCCCTCCATTCATTCAACAAATCTGTATTGAGCCTCTCACGTATACCAGTTATTGTGTAAGGTGCTGGGCATACATATAATGTTGAACACAACAGGAGGGGTTCATGCTCCTTGGAGCTTTCTGATATACTGAGTGTGATATGACACATTAAAACAATCACATTATCACACGCGTGCTAAAATGACAAATAGAAGTGTGGCAAGGAAACAACAAGAAAGGCATACTGTGCTGCGAGAAATTAAGATATTTATTCGTGCAATAAAATATTCATTGAGCGTCTTTATATGACACTATGTTGATCACTAGGTATTATCAGCCAGCCATAGACTTTAATTCTCTGCCCTCATGGAGTTTCCATTCTAGTGATGGAGAGACAATAAACAAATGAGACCATAAAAATATACTACACATACATTGGTGAGTGATATAGAAGACAATAGGCAGAATAAAACAGCTAAGGAGTCAGGTTGTCAGAGAACTTTTTTGAGAAAAGGGGCCATGTGCTCCATACACATCTCCTGCTTTCTTTTTATAGTTCAGACTTAATCCTGAATAAGAGTTCCATTCCAACTGAATCTGCTAATACACCATTTGGTACATTCTTTGAATACTGGACTTGGCTCCATTCACTTTCCTTTTTTGCATTAACATAATCTTGAGGAGTCCTCTCGGTTTCAGCATGTTTGCACAGTTTCGGTACAACTTCTACTTATATATTGAGACCTACTTTAAGTAACTATTTGAAGTATCTTTATTCCTTAAGCACATTTATTATAACAGGACACAGATAGAGCTGCTGAAACAGTACAACCCAGAAATGCAATTGCTAAGGAAGTTTATTTCCATCACATGTAGTAATCCCCGATGAGTTTTGGGTCTCTGGTCAACATAGTAGATTGTTCTGCTACTTATAAGACATGGCGGCCAAGGGTGATTGTCCTCATTTACAACTGGCGTGAAGAAGAGGTAAGGTGTGAGAATATAGGACAAGTATCCTTTAAATGAATGAAACTCAGGTCACTTACTATCATATTAAACCAGTGAGAACCCCAAGACTACTCATCACCTTACAAAAGCTCATCTTTCTGTAATAAAAGGAAAACTGGATCTCGTTAGACAAATTAATCCCCCCCCCCCCCATTGTGAGAATTTGAGAAGTTAGCCTTCCAATGTTTCCATAGAGGAGGCTGGAAATGGAATTTGAGAGTGCCAAACAAAATATCTGACCTACACATTCTCTGGGAGTGGAAATGGTAAAAGATATTTACATTGGGACTATGTCTAGAAGTTAGGACTAGAATCAATAGGAATTATGGAGCAAATTGTATTCAAAGGCCGAGGGAGCTCAGGAAATAAGACAAAGTCTAATCACCTAACAGGTTAAAATTTTGAAGGTAATGTTATAGCTTCCAGAATCCTAAGTCCACTGGTTCTCAAACATTGTCACAAGATCACTATACACTGTTAAAAATTATTAAGGACCCCCAAATAAATTTCAGTTATTTGATTATATCTATTGACATTTACTGTATTGGACTGTCCAACTACGAATTAAAAAAGATGCATTTATTAGTTTATAAATAGCGACCATATACCGATTTCTTGCTTTGTGTATTATGGGAAAATAATTGCTCTTACCAAAACAAAAACTAGGTGAGGAGAGTGGTACTGTTTTAAATATTCATGTATCTCCTTGGTCTGATTTAACAGAAAATAACTGCATTCTTGTTTCTGCTTCTACATTTAGTCCCTTAGACTCTCACATGTTATGTAACCTCTGGCATACTACTGGTCACTTGGTGAGATAACGAAAATGAAAAAGATGAATCCCATCTTGCTCGTGTTGTGAAAAAAGTCTTGATCTAGCAGGCCCACTGAAGTTTATCATATTTCTCAGAAAGCCTTGGACCATACTTTAAGGACCACTGTCCTAGCACACATCAATCAATATTTTATTAGTGGACTACTAAGTAAACTGAGGAACTGATTTTCTTTCTTTCCTTCTTGCTTCCCTGTAACCCATCTCTACTGCAGAACCAAAGACATCTTGTGATAGAGACCAAAATAGTTGCTTAAATCTGCCTAATAAGCCTGAAACTCTGCAGAAGTCTATCCCGAAGATTTATGGCAGTGTGATAATTTAAAATATTATACAATAGTTTTTGATTTAATAGACCTTTAATAGCTAATTGAAAATGATCACAGGGGCGCCTGGGTGGCTCAGTAGGTTAAGCGCTCAAGTTTGGCTCAGGTCACTGGTCTCGCAATTGGTGACTTCGAGCCCCACATCGGGCTCTTGGCTGACACTCGGAGCCTGGAGCCTGGAGCCTGTTTCGATTCTGGGTCTTCCTCTCTCTACCCCTCACCTGCTCCTGCACTCTCTCTCTCTCTCTCTCTCTCTCTCTCTCTCTCTCTCTCTCTCAAAAGTAAATAAACATTAAAAAAAAAAGAATGATCACAGATATTCATCTATATCTATTTTAATATAGACCACTCAGTGTTGAATTTCTGCTAAGCTTGCCCTTCATAATATTTTTTATTACCAAAATAAAACAAAATAGCCATTAAAACGACTGAAATATCTCTCTTGCCATATAACACCAAGTAATTATGAATCATTGTCTTGGACACTGATATTGTCACAGTTTCAGATTGAATGGTATTTCCCAACCATGAAATACAACATATTTATATACCAAATGCTACTGGGGTTAGCAGTAATGCTCTAAAGAAAGATGTCTGGGGCGCCTGGGTGGCGCAGTCGGTTAAGCGTCCGACTTCAGCCAGGTCACGATCTCGCGGTCCGTGAGTTCGAGCCCCGCGTCAGGCTCTGGGCTGATGGCTCAGAGCCTGGAGCCTGTTTCCGATTCTGTGTCTCCCTCTCTCTCTGCCCCTCCCCCGTTCATGCTCTGTCTCTCTCTGTCCCAAAAATAAATAAACGTTGGAAAAAAAAAATTAAAAAAAAAAAATAAATAAAAGAAAGATGTCTAATGATTGGATGAAAAGGTATGTGACCCATAGAAAGATGTAAGTGATATTTATGTCTTGGCATCAAAAAGTACAGTCAAAGATAAAGAAATAAAGTCAACAGATTACCGTGTATTTGGTACGATTACTAAGAAGCATTGGTTTCTTCCTACGAGAATCAAACTGGCTGACCCATAAAAGGGAAGTATCCAGGTATATCCTTCAAATTCCATATGGAGTGTATGTTACTCCATAGGCGTTGGAATATCAATATTTGAAAACATGATTCCATGTCAAGGAATAGGAATGTAAGTACTGTTCATATATTTGGCCATAAAAGTTTCTTGGGAGTACTCAAGAATACTTAAAAGAAGAAAGCATGTGTTTCTCATACAAATGTGATTTCCATAAAGCTAATTACACTGTCATCCTTGTAAAAATGCTAACAGTGGTCTCATATAACCTTAACATACACAGAATTTTCATCTATATTGTTAGCTGAAATCTAACACTGTTTTCTAAAACTCTAAAGCACCATTAAGAGAAATATTTGTCTTTGAATACATTAGAAATATTCTGTATAAAAATTCAGACTAGGAGCAAGATTTAAATCTATTTATGCAGCACAAGTTTATTGAGCTCCTATATATCATATCTGCAGGGTAATAATCTCTATAATATAATCACTAAATGAACCAGATTTTCTTAGCCTTATGATCCACTGATATGAAAAAATAAACATTTTGTTATTGTATAATTATCATGATTAATTAGTTAATTAATAGTAAAATGTTTTCAGTTTATTAATTGAATTAAGTCATGTTCTTTCAATTTTCTTTAACATAAATGACTAATAAAAATGAAGAATCTGTACACTGGTCTTCATATAAAAAAATATGGCTAAAATAATGCGAATGACTAGCCACCATCAGTTATTAAGGAAGTATCAGTAATTCAGTACCAACATACACAGTAATGAGTATACGCTGTGCCTACTTATATCTTTAAATTATTTAATGATGGGAAATACCTTTAAACATATAAAAATATTTTATCGATAATAATATATTACTCCTTTAAATGTGTCTAGAATCTGTAGTGACATTCCCTCTATTTAAAATTTCCTGATATTTAAAATATTCCCTGATATTTAAAATTTGTATCTTTTTTCTTTGATCGGTCAGGTAGGAATTTATATATGTGGTTTACTGATCTGAAAGTTACAACTTCTGGTTTCATTATTTTTTAAAAATTTTCTATGTGATGATTTCTGTTTTGTTATTGTTTCTTTTCTTCTGTTTATTTTAGGCTTAATTTTTTTTTTTTTCTTTCAAGATGGAAGCCTTAGTCATTGATTTAAGACCCTTACTCTTTTCCAACAAAAGTCTGGAAGGCTATGAAGTTTCCTTTTAACACTGCTTTAGTGGCAGTCCAGAAGTGCCATGATTTTTTTATGCAGTTTAAAATACAGTATTTTTTTAGTTTTGCTTTTGATGTTTTAATTGTTTAGTATGTATAAATTTATGCAGTTTATTTTTTGTTGGGTGAACTTTGGTAATCTGTAACTTTCAAGGAAATTGTCTATCTGTTGTAAAATGTATTTTTAAATTTAGCAACTACTTTAAACTTAGCACCTTAAAAGCAACAAACTTTCGTTATCTCAGAATTTCTTAGGTCAGGAATCCAGGAGGAGCATAACTGAACCATTGTGGCTCAGGGTCCTTCATGAGGTTTCTTTTTTTTTTTTTTTTTTTTTTTTCCCTATTAGAATTGGCAAGATTTTATTTTTTTTTATTTTTTTTTAATTTTTATTTATTTATTTTTTTTCAATATATGAAGTTTATTGTCAAATTGGTTTCCATACAACACCCAGTGCTCATCCCATGAGGTTTCAATCAAGCTGTCAGATGAGGATGCAAATCATATCAAGGCTCAAATAGGCTGAAGAATCTGCTCCCTAATAGGACTGTTAGCAGACCTCAGTTTCTCATTGGTCAGTAATCTCTGTTGGTCAAAAGGTTCTGTCTCTTATGCCTTTCCAAACACTGTCTAAGTGTGACAGATGATCTCTCCAGGAAGGGACAAGGAGAGGGAGAGGGTGATCTCAAGAGATATCATCTGCACTGTTTTGTAATCCATTCTTGGTAGTGATACATACCTCCTCTACCATATGGTATTGGTCACACAGATTAATTCTGGGTAACATGTACCTTTAAATTATCATTGTATGCTTAATATGAATATTGCTCACTTCATGTAAATTTAAGAGCATTAAAATATTTCCTTCAGGCTGAAGGCTTCATTTGGGGTTTGCTTGTTTTTTTGTTTTTGCAGATTTTCTGAAGACAAATTCCACTTTGAATTATCGGAATTATCAGAAAATGTGCTTGTTTTTTCCCGCTCTTAAATAACATTCTTCCTGAATATTGACTTCTAAATTGACGGTGATTGGGGCGCCTGGGTGGCTCAGTCAGTTGAGCCTCCGACTTCGGCTCAGGTCATGACCTCATGGTTCCTGAGTTCCAGCCCCGCATTGGGCTCTATGCTGACAACTCAGAGCCTGGAGCCTGCTTCAGATTCTGTGTCTCGTCTTTCTCTGACGCTCCCCTGCTCATGTTCTGTCTCTCTCTGTCTCAAAAATAAATAAAACATTAAAAAAAATTTTAATTGACAGTGATCTTTGTTTTATTTTTTGTTTGTTTCTTTTATCACTTTAAAGATGCCATTTCTTTGTCTATTGGCCTCTGTTTCTGAGGTCAGCCATCATTTTATGTCCTTCTCCATGTAATATGACGTTCTTCCTTCTGACTCCTTTAAACTTTCTCTTTATTGTTTGTTACTAAGGTTATCCATGATGTGTGGTTTTGTTTGTGTCCTTCTTGGATCTTATTGAGCTCTATAAAACTGTATTGATGTTTTTCACCAATTTAGACAATGTTCATCTATCAGTTTTCCCAGTGTTAGTGTTAGTGCGGGCCATTCTTCATTGACTTATTTCTTCAATCTGCACTCTGCTATTAAAACCTATTCAAATAATTACTCCTTTTCAGATATCGCACTTACTTCTTCAATTTATGTCTTTTTCTTATTTATTTATATTTGCTTCATTTTCTTTCCTGAAATTCCTTCTCTGTCCACTTATGATATCGATGTTTTCCTTAAGTGTTTACAACATATTTAAAATACCTATTTGAAAGCCTTTAACCACTGATTCCCACCCATAGGTCATTGTGGGGTCTGTATCAATTGAACTTTTAAAAATCCTCGCTTTTATGTCATATTTTTCTGCTTCACGTGACATAATTTTTGTTTTATGTTATACATTTGTGTACCTTGAAGAGATATTTAACAGTTTTGTTCTGGCAGATAGCTAAATTAATGGCAGATCACGTTGGCCCTTTCACACTTGATTTATTATTTCTTAGAACTGATAGATTCTCAACTTTCCCTGAGACTCAGAGTATATTATACACTATAGGCTACGGACCTTACTGTTTGTCCTTCCTGTTCAGGGTTCTGAACTAAGTGACCGAATTCCCCAGCGATGTATGCTTACCCTGGTTGAGGCAGAATTCCAACACTCTTCAATTCTGCTAATGTATAGTATTTTTTCTGCATTAGGTGCCGCTGTGGCTACCTTCCACCGGGTTTTAGGGAAATTCACCTTGCATAGGCACAGATCAGCCTTGCAACAAGCCGTGTAGACTTCTGCATCCTTTCTTCTGCTTCGATTTTTCTTTGGGGCCCTAGAAATTCAAGCTGCATAAGCAACACAGAATTCTGATTTCTACCTTCTCTACTCACACTACCTTCTTTTGCTTGCACCCTACTTTCATGTGCCACATTCTGGAGTAGGACTCAAGGCGGGAAGCCAGGGGAAATGTAGAACTCATATTTTGTATTTCCCTTCTGTCAAGGATTGTAGTTCTTCATGGTATGTTGCTGAATACCAGAAAATACTTGAAAATAGTTGTCTCTTATATTTTAAATTTAAAGTTTTTTGAATGTTTATTTATTTTTGAGAGAGAGAGAGACAGAGCATGAGCAGGGGAGGGGTAGAGAGAGAGGGAGACACAGAATCCCAAGCAGGCTCCAGGCTCTGAGCTGTCAGCACAGAGCCTTACGCGGGGCTAGAACTCACGAGCTGTAGATCATGACCTGAGCCGAAGTCGGACGCTCAACTGACTGAGCCACCCAAGCACTCCTGTTGTCTCTGATGTTTTGATCAGATATATAATTGTTTATGGTGGAAGGCTGGTTCAATATCCGTTATTTTGCCACAGTTTAAATAGTGCTCAAAATATTTCTTTTTGAATGAATAAATTAATGAAATTTAGGATTACAAATGGATGAATGAATAAACATAGTACTCTAGACAGGTGTGATCTATTGCTAAAATAGTGTACAAAGATCCTGAAGCCATTAATTTTATGGACTTCTGCTCCACAACTTGGCTATTTTTCCTACAGAATACTCATTTCCCAAAAGATTCACATAGTCACATTGATCTCCAAAATAAACTATTGAATTTGGTAGTTATATAATAATTTCCAACCCAGAATCATAATTTTAAAGCCAATTCTTTCTAGAATACATACCAAAATATGGATTTTGCTTTTTAAATATTATAAAAATAAAAAACCAAAAAAAAGAACCTATTCACCTCCTCCTAGATTTTTTTCATAAGAAGTATATTGGAAGTAAACAATAGCCACTATGCTTTCTAGTCATTTTAAAGTTTTCAATAATCTATTCTTTAAGTAAAACAGTATGAAAATAATTTAATTTTGTACTCCATTTGTTAAAAATAATAAGCTTTCAGTTTGTCATCTTAAACCACAATAATTGTCGTTCAACTAATTAAAACTGCCATTTTTTTGTAAATAAGACATAATTCAGTGATTTTATGAGCAATGGGTTTAATGATGCTATTTGATATTAATCTCTTTCTCTATTTCTTGAATTAATTGTATTTTACTCTAGTAAACTTTGTGTGTCATGATTACAGAGATCTAGGAAAACATAGAACGGACATTAAATGTTGAGCCCTAATTAATAATTAAGGTACACCAGAGGAAACAAGACAATTTATTCTGACAGGCAATATTACCTACCTCCCAGATCAGTTTGTTCTGTCAGAAGAATCTCAGTCCCAATGACTTTATTTCAAATATATTGGTTTTGAAATAACAGCAGGGACTTCTGGGCTTCTCAGCATCTCTTGTTTACCATCTAGTGTCATGCTTAATGATCAACATTAAAGTTATTGCTTCCAAATCACCTTAATTAGGGTTGCAGAAGCTTTAAAAAGTTCCTTTCAAACAGCTCAGATCATTAAATTAGATTGCCTTCATATACTGTGATTATATAAGGTCTTGTAGTGAAACATCATAAAACCATTTCCAATCAGACATCCTGCAGGTCCTTTTCAAGATAAATTTTCCTATCCACGGTTCTTCCATGAGCGCACTGTGTCCTTTCTCCACTCTCTAACTTCACAGTTGATGACAGCAGAACAGAGCACCTGAACCAAGTATTATGGAACATAGGCTAACCTGTAGCTGTGGCATAGCCTAACCTGTAGCTGTGGCATAGCCTTGCCACATAAGGCTAAGCGAAAACAGAGACGATCTGGTTTAACTGATTTCTCCTTCAACTCTTCCAATTGAGGATTAGAAAATGTTGTTTTGCATAAGTAGCCTGACATTTTATTCTAAGTAAACTCCTTATTGAAGGTGTAAATCTATACAGAAAAATACATGAATCAGATGTTTGCAGCTTGATAAAGTTGTACAAATTGAACCAACCTATGTTACCACCACCAAAATTAGGAAACTGACAATTCTCACCACTCAAGAAGTTTTCTAAGGGCATTTCCAGTCACTAACAACTCATTAAGGAAACCACTGTCCTTACCTCTAACACTATAGATTATTTTCTGTTTCTAAAGTTCTTTTTTTTTTAATAAATACAATCACACACCATTTACCTGTTTTGACCTAATATCTTTTGCCTAATTTGCTTAATCTTAATTGTAAGATCCAGCCATGTTGTTGACAAAAGTCTACAGTCAAGGTGTTACAAGCCTGCATTACATCTAAAGGTTTCAAGAAAACATTATCCCCTTGCCTTTTCCAGCTTGTAGAGACTGTCTGCATTTCTTAACTCATGGCCCCTACTTCATATCACTCCCAACTTTTTACTCCCATCGTTCTGCCCTCTACTTATTACTTTGACCTTGTCTGCCTTCATCCTATAAAGACTTTTGTGATTACCTTGGGTCTACTCAGATAATCTAAGATAATCTCCCTATCTCAAAGCCCTTAACTTAATCATATATGCAGGGTCCCATTTGTCAAAAATATAATATAGGAGGTCCTGGGAATTAGGACACACAACCACAATGATGAAGAATAGATGAAAAGGAGCCATAAATTTTAGTTCCAAATGGTTGTGAAGGCTTTTAGGATATGAACATTAGAAGCAATTATCTGGTATGATCTGGACTCTCATTGCTTTTTTTCGGAATACAAGGTGGGGATCATTGAGAACCATCTTAGAAATTTTCTACCACCATGTATGTGTCTGTATATATGTGTGAGTATTAGTTACACAGTGTTCTAGTCGTCTTTGGTGGGTCTCACAAATTTCTTAGGATGACTGACTTACTTCATATCCTATAAACTGAAATATATAAATTAAGACCAAGTAGTAGAGATAAAGACTGTAAGATTTATTAAGCTACTTTTAGAAATATAATGTATTGGGGGATGTAAAACCATAGAGGTAAAGGTATTTCTTTATGACTACATTTAGTTCATAGGTTCACGACTCTTTACTATAAAACTCTCTTTTGTGAATAGTTTATAGCTACAATAAAATTATACTTCAAAGCAGTTAATCAATATACACGGCCTTGAGAAATGTTGGGAGGAAAATCAAAATGTGCTTAAAAAATAAAATTTAGATTAATTTTTTTTTTAATTTTTTTTTCAACG
Organism: Puma concolor; assembly: GCF_028749965.1. Taxonomy (NCBI): domain Eukaryota; kingdom Metazoa; phylum Chordata; class Mammalia; order Carnivora; family Felidae; genus Puma; species Puma concolor. The sequence goes on along the minus strand of NC_141670.1, from coordinate 180,670,117 downwards.
TTTTTTATTTATTTTTTGGACAGAGAGAGACAGAGCATGAACGGGGGAGGGGCAGAGAGAGAGGGAGACACAGAATCAGAAACAGGCTCCAGGCTCCGAGCCATCAGCCCAGAGCCTGACGCGGGGCTCGAACTCACGGACCGCGAGATCGTGACCTGGCTGAAGTCGGACGCTTAACCGACTGCGCCACCCAGGCGCCCCTAGATTAATTTTTAAAATGCAAATTTGATCTCTATAATGAAATGTTCTTTGCCACATGAATATGTTTATAATATTCAAAAACTGAGCTTAAATTCAATAATTTTGTATTGGTAACATGTCACTGTACTTTGCCTACTAGTTTGATTTGTTTTCGTTGTTTTTAGTGAATTGGATTTAAGATTAAAGCTATTCAGTTGTTAGTACATGCAGTCGGATGAGGCAAAGGAAGGCCATTTGAAAGTAATCATTATACCGTATTTATTTCATTTTTAATAACAATTTATTACCCGTTGTATATTATCTCATGGGATGTTACTTCATGACAAAATTAATTTTCATAAAACAAATTATATACATATATTTATATATGACGAACAAAATAGAATTGTGGTTGTCCATTCCATTAATACACTTAACTAAATAAAATTCCTTGTGTCTGAAAATTAGTGTGTCCTCAGTAAACCATTCTTACTATTTCATTATAAGAAGGTAGCAGGCTTCCTTTAAGCTTCTGGCTTACTACCAGAAGGAATCTATTCCTATTCTTTCAGTGCTAAATCTGTAGCTAAAGACGTCAAAATGAGCTCTCAAGAAATTATATATTAAAATTATCTCACATTTTAGTACATTAATTGCCATATTAAAATGTGATATTGATCTAATATTTTAGATACTTGTACTTAGTGAATTCAGTTAGAAAATTCCAGAAATATCTGTCATTTTTTACATAAAAGTTATTATGTTTTATTCAGTCTTTATAGAGTGCTAATGTAACAAGGGTTTATTTAATATCTATTTCTGTGCACTTCGCCAAATGTTAGTTAAGTGGAAAAAACTATTCTATTATGCAATTTATCTTAAACTATTCTATTATGCAATTTATCTTAAACAAGAACTTCTACTATAATACTTCTACCAGAATTGTTTGGGGTACCCTGAACCAAGTTTGGAAGACAGTGTCACCATTATACACCAGTATTCAAGCTTTTATTTTGTTTTTTTTTTTTTTTTTTTCCTTTCTATGTACCAATAGCAAGGCTACTCTGGTTTCCACTTCCAGTATAAATGTCTATGTTTCTAACAGGCCAACACTGTTGCAGATTAGAGCTGTAAACTCTGTACAATGTACAACAGACTGCCTACAGATCTGGAATGTGAATAGACAGATTCTAGAATGAAGTGGAAGCTTGGATGAAGAGACTAGCATGTGATATACTCGACCATCCGCACCACCACTTCCTCCCTTTTTTATTTGCTATGCCTGTGGGCATGCTGTAGTCATCCACATGTTGGCTGGCCAAAACTTTCATGACTCACAGTCTTCTGTGTTTGAAGGGCAAGAGGGCGGAGATCAGGGCAACTACAGCCACTAAAATGATAGAATGAGGTGAAAATAGTAGATGAGAATAGTAGAAAACAGAAAGTCAGGAAAAGAATCCAAGTTTCTATGTACAAATATGTGCAAATCTCTGGCTGGCCCCAGTGCCATCATGCATGGGCAGACTATAAACATCCGAGTAAGGAGAAAGAAAAAAAGGGAGAGAGGAAAGGAAAGGAAAGGAAAGGAAAGGAAAGGAAAGGAAAGGACTAAACTTGAGATTTGATTTCCTATAAAAGACACGGAAATTTTAGTTTGTGTACAACCAAGTTAATTGCCCTTAAAAGCAATAATACTAACACTTATGGCAGAAACTGAGTACAACTTAAAGTTTACTTAACACATAGGATAAAATCCAAGATTACTTCACATAAGAAGAAACAGGAAAATGTAGCCTGCTCTTAAAAGAAAATAAAATCAGGGGCGCCTGGGTGGCTTGGTCGGTTAAGCGGCCGACTTCGGCTCAGGTCATGATCTCACGGTCTGTGAGTTCGAGCCCCGCGTCAGGATCTGTGCTGACAGCTCAGAGCCTGGAGCCTGTTTCAGATTCTGTGTCTCCCTCTCTCTCTGCTCCTCCCCTGTTCATGCTCTGTCTCTCTCTGTCTCAAAAATAAATAAACGTTAAAAAAATAAATTAAAAAAAAAAAGAAAAGAAAATCAATGGAAATCAGTCCTGATATTTTAGAATTATCAGAGAAAAAATAGGTATAATAATTATCCATGATGAGATAGATGAAACTTGCTTGTGTGGAACAAGAAGATAGAAAAAATCAGCACAGAAATCACATTAAAAAAATAAACAAGATGGAAATTCTAGCACGGCATAACATAATATCTGAAACTAAACATTAGTAGACAGCTTAAAATTACTTTTTGAAGCTTATTTATTTTGAGAGAGCAAGCTCAAGCAGGGAAGGTCAGAGAGAAAGAGAGAGAGAGAGAGAGAGAGAGAGAGAGAGAATCCCAAGCAGACTCTGAAGAGTCAGTGCAGAGCCCAATGTGGGGCTCAAACTCACAAAAGTGTAAGATCATGGCCTGAGCGGAAATCACGAGTTGGACACTTAACCAAGGGAGCCACCCAGGCACCCCATAAACATTATTAGACAGCTTAATAGCAGAACCATGCTCATAAAAAGAATCAGCAAACTTCAAATAGTTCAACAGAAATTATCTAATGTGGGGGCGCCTGGGTGGCGCAGTCGGTTGAGCGTCCGACTTCAGCCAGGTCACGATCTCGCGCCCCGTGAGTTGGAGCCCCGCGTCAGGCTCTGGGCTGATAGCTCAGAGCCTGGAGCCTGTTTCCGATTCTGCGTCTCCCTCTCTCTCTGCCCCTCCCCCGTTCATGCTCTGTCTCTCTCTATCCCAAAAATAAATAAACGTTGAAAAAAAAAATTTTAAAAAAAAAAGAAATTATCTAATGTGAAAACAGAATATTGAAAAAAAATGTAAAAAGAAAAAAAAAAAAAGACCCAGAAATCTGTGGGACAATATTAAAAAGTCCAAGTGTGTGTAATTAGAGTTGTGTAGAGAGAAATGGGAGAGAATGTCAGAACTGATGACCCGAAATTTTTACAATTTTGTGAGAGGCATAAATCTAAAGATTCAATTAGCTCAGCAGACTTCAAGAAAGATAAATGTGGGGGTGTCAGGGTGGCTCAGTCGGTTGAGTGTCTGACTCTTGAGCCCAGGATGGCTCAAGTCAGGCTGACAGCACAGAGCCTGCATGGGATTCTCAGTCTCCCTCTCTTTCAGACCCTCCTGAGCTCGTGTGCAAGTGCTCTCTTGCTCTCTCTCAAAATTAAATAAAGTTTTCAAAAAACAAAAGAAAGATAAATGTGAAGAAAACCATGCCCACAAAATACTGGAAACCAAAGACAAATAAATGTCTTGAAATTATCCAGAGAAAAATGACCATTATTCTAATGACCATTGATTTCTCATCAAGAACAATACAGACCAGAAACTAAGCAACATCTAGAAAGCACTGAAAGAGATAAAACTATAAATTCAGAATTTTATATCTGGCAGAAAAAAATTGTCCTTCAAGAATGAAAATAAATAAATGCCTTTTCAAGTAAACAAAAATAAGAGAGTTTGTGGCCAAGAGACCTGCAATTCTAGAAATACTAAGGGTGGATATTTTAGGTTGAAAGGAAATGACACCAATGGGAAACGTTGATATTAATGAAAGAATAAATAGTATCCAGTCTGGAAAATGTTTGCTAAATTAAAGAAATATATATATACATATATATATGTATATATATATATATACATATATATATGTATATATATATATATATACATATATATATGTATATATAATTTTTTCCTCTGAACTCCCTTGTAATACCTATAATGATATAAAACAAAAAAAAATATTTTTGTTAAGTGTATTTACATTGAATGTAAGGCATAATGCATAAAATGAGGTGGGGAAGGGGACACTAAACTGGATTATATGATTTAAAATTTGCTTATATTTAAGACTGAACGAAGTTGAAGGTATACATTGAAATTCCTAGATTACCAGTGAAAAGTAATTTAAAGAGGTGTGGCTAAATCACCAATAAATAGAACTGCACTTTCCCAAAATATTCAAATAATTCAAAAAAGGGAAGAAAAAAAAACTAAGCTGGTAACTCTAAATCTAGTGATTTATATAGTTACATTAACGTTATTAGACTCCACATTCTAATTAAAAGGCAGTTTTTCAGAATAAATGAAGGAGAAAAGCATCTATATTTTAAGCCCTACTTACAGTTGTATGAAATTATGGCAGATACTGACCAATAAAATGAGCAGAAATGTAGATTCCTCTGTGGCGAGTCAGTAAAAAGCTCAATTAACAGGTTTTTGTTTTTCGTGACTAGGATACTGTTCAGGATATCCAAGGAGAAAATGATAGAGTTGCTTATCGTGGATTGCAGTGTCTCTGCTTGGAGGAATTTCTCTGGAGAATTGACTGGCTCCAGAGAAGAATTTATAAGAAAAATCAATAATCACTTGATTTGCTAAACATTATTTGTTTGTTAGCATGGCATATCCTAGCTTAGTCTAAACAAGAGAAACTCAAGTCACTTTGTTGCAGAGAAATTAATGGCGACGCTGTTAGAATCATATGATTATTTACCTTATTTGCCGATTACAATAATTTATGTTATAGAATTCATAGTTGATACATGTACACTTTTAATAAGAGTAAAATCTCAGGAACATATGACATCAAAACACTAGAATATAAGACTGAAGAACTTCTAACGTTTTGCTATATCCTAAAGATATAGAAATAACAGTAGTGTAAATTTTCAGCTATGTGTATACGTTAATTGTTTATGTGCATTACTGGGTCAAATCCATCCATCTACAAATATGAGACCTCAGTTTTTTCTTTTACAGTTTTGGTTTTTTTTTGTTTGTTTGTTTGTTTGTTTGTTTGTCTCACAGCATGAGCTGGGGAGAGCCAGAGGAAGAGAGAGAATCTTACATAGGCTCCAACTCAGTGCAGGGACTGACCCCATCTCACAACTGTAAAATCATGACTGTGATATCATGACCTGAGCCAAACTCAAATGTTTAATAGACTGAGCCACGCACATGTCCCAGTTTTCACAGTTTTAACCTAGATGTACCTTTCTGAAAGATTTTTTTTTCAAAATGATTTTTTTAAAGGGGTGATTAAAATACTGAGGAAAAAGTTAGGAATTTTGAAGAAATATGAAGTCCAAGTCTATATTCATTGTGAATTTACCCAAAATGGTGAGTATGAAATACAGATATTAAGATAAATTAAATAAAACATAACAGTACAAATGTAAGCTAAATATCACATTAGACTTCACGAAGATACACACTATATGATGATATTATTAGAAAATGTTTTTGAAGGAATAGTGGGGAAGATGAAAAGAAATAAAAAGACAGAGTACAATATTTCTCCATAAAGAAATTATAAAGCTGAGAATTAAGTCATAGACAAATACCATATGATCTCACTTATGTATGGAATTTAAGAAACAAAACAAGCAAAAACAAAAGAAAACAACAAACAAACAAACAAAAAACAAAGAAAGAGATAAACCCCATAAATCAACTCCTAACTTTAAAAAAAATCTGGCGGCGCCTGGGTGGCTCAGTCGGTTAAGCGGCCGACTTCGGCTCAGGTCACGATCTCGCGGTCCGTGAGTTCGAGCCCCGCGTCGGGCTCTGTGCTGACAGCTCAGAGCCTGGAGCCTGTTTCAGATTCTGTGTCTCCCTCTCTCTGACCCTCCCCCGTTCATGCTCTGTCTCTCTCTGTCTCAAAAAATAAATTTAAAAAAAGGTTAAAAAATTAAAAAAAAATAAAATAAAAAAAATCTGATGGTTACCAGAGGGGAAATGGGCGGGGAAGGGATGCAGGAAATAGGGTATGGGCATTAAAGAGTACAGTTACCATGGTGAAACATAAAATAAAATGAATGCTAAAAAAGAAAAAATAATAAATTCTAAAGTTGAGTCACAGTAAAGCTAAAGAAGTGGAAAACCATAAACTGTCGTAATTTGCTTATTCTATAAATTAAAAAAAAATCTCTAACAAAACAAATACCAAGTGATTGAGATAAAAATATTACAATTTATAATATGAAAATGGAAAGGACTTCTGTTTATTTAATATTTATGGGTTTCTTATTTAGACAATATCTATGTAAAAATAACTAAATTTCAGTAAAGCTTTTTAAAACAAATTTCTCAAAATTGTTAATCTGTAAAACAGTTAAGACTATTCATAAGCATAGGCCTTAAGTGGAAAAAATGGAATATTTCGTTAATTTGAAAAGTATCCACACCTTAAAAGGACTAATACAATAGGAGGCTATGTCTTCCCTTTTACTATTCATCAGCTTTTTGCAAAGATTCTCTTCTACCATATTTGGTTCTTATGCTGGTTAATATAATTTGTGTTCTTTCCCTTATATGTGTATTTTCCCTTCTTCAGTGTATTAGATCATCATCTTCAACACGTCGAGGCTTCAATGCCCAATGAACACATAATGTAAATAGCAGGTAACTTGTAGGAAATCACACATTTGAGGAGTCTAACCAAGTAAAATGTTACTTAGCAATACCAAACACTAACTAGTCCTAAAAGCAAAAAGTGCACAGCATATTTGTGAATAACTCCCCACTCCCACATGTCTGCCTGGCCAAAAGAGTGAAGAACTTGGATGTCCAAAATATGCTAGTCGAGCATTCTTGGTTTTTGATGCTTCACGGTATTCTTGTTCTCAGTAATTCAATTTTTCCTGCTTGATAAAATGTTTGAAATTTCCAATAGTCCATGTCATTAGCTTGTCTAGTGTTCACAGTGAATGGTGACCTTGATCATTGCTTCTCTTTATATATTTTCAATAAAAGGACTCATGAGCCTGAAGATACTTTAGCAACAATGATAACTCCTTCTAAAATAGATCTGACATTGTCATTAGTCATTCGGAGAAGCCCGAGCTGTTAACCTACTTTGTCTTTTCACTGGACATCAAATGCTGAAGTTTACAAGGCAAAATTTATTTTCCTCTCAATCAGATGTCTGCCTGCTATTTTAAAGTGCATCGAATAAAGCACTGCAAATATAATTCTGGAATAATTAGAGTTTCCTCTCTCTGCATTTCTTTATACTAGTCTCTACAGTTTGAAATAAATCCAAAATTTGCTGAGAATTTTGGTAACTTTCCTCTCATGAGATTATGTACCATTCAAAATGTTCAAAGTTAAAAGAAAATAAAGGATGTTAAATGCAACTAGAGTGCCTTTTCCCCAAGTGTTGTTCTCCTCCAACGCCAAAATATAGTTCTCCTTCCTGGGCTGTCAGTTCATCACATTTCAGTGTCAGAAACATTGTTAAATGGGGTCAGACATGCTTCCTGTTTTTGAACCTGGTTCTGAAAACACTGCTGAATTTATAATAATGTAACACAAAAATCACAAAACTTACTATAAATCCTAGCTGTTGAATAAAGAGTATCTGGTCAGTGAGTTTGTAACTGACAGCTAAGGATGGCTCTGACGGTCCCAGCTGCAGTCTGCTTTGGTGTGATGTGGTTTGTTAACATGGAAATGTAGAGACGAAATCCTTAAAACAGGAGAGAGCATATTTAAAGCCTGAAATGCAGACTTATACTCTCAAACAGTTTAGTATATTGCATATATATGGTACTACATATCTGACCTACTGTGGTGTATGTGTTCTACTGAACAAAAGAAAGCAATGCAAAACAAACTTAAGAACACCAATTTTAGAAGTGAGATGGGAATCGAAACATGTTCCTGTGCCACAAAAAGAGAGGGAAGAAAGAAAAGGAAATGATTTTTGCTTAATTTTCATATTGGCTACAGCCTGCCTTAGATCTAATTAAATACCTATAGCAAGATTATGGTTGTTAATCAACTTAATTCAGTGAAATAGGTCAATGCAATGAGTTATTTTACATCATACAAACTTACATATAGTTGAATATTTTCAGCTGATTAATAATTTGTGTTGGCCTTTATAAATAAAATCTTAAAGACAATATCAGATGGTTCAAGGAATTTTGAAAAACACATAAAGATTAGTACAACTCACTTATGAAGTTATAATTAACATTTCCACAATTTTTATTTTTTTATTATTAATTTTTATGAATATAATTTGTTGTCAAATTAGCTTACATAAAACACCCAGTGCTCATCCCAACAAGTGCCCTCCTCAATGTCCATCACCCATTTTCCCTCTCTCCCACCTCCCATCCACCCTTGGTTTGTTCTCTGTATAGTGTGCCCGGGTGGCTCAGTCAGCTAAGCATTTGGCTCTCACAGTTCCTGGGTTCAAGCCCTGCGTTGGGCTCTGTGCTGACAGTGTGGAGCCTACTTGGGATTCTCTCTCTCTTCCTCTCCCTCTCTGCCCTCCCTGACTCACCTCTTTGTCTCTCTCTCAAAATAAATAAACTTGAAAAAAAAAACATAAAAATTCAATTAATGGAAATGAAAAACAATATATAATGCACTGGTATTTAGCATTAAACGTTGCTCCAATAGCAAAAGTCATTTTTCAGTTTCATGGTATTACATTCTTAATTCTAAATTAAATGTGTATATTTTATATAACTCAATCCTTCTTTCTATCCTTTATATGTTTTAATCACAATGATCACAGCATATTAGCACATGAAAATAACAGTACATGTGTTGGAAGTAATTGGGTTATCTTGGGTTATTTATAGAAATGTCATATAGGAGGGGCAACTGGGTGGCTCAGTCAGTTAAGTGTTCAACTTCGGCTCAGGTCATGATCTTGTGGTTCATGGGTTCAAGCCTTGCTTAGGGCTCTGTGTTGATGGCTCAGATCCTGGAACCTGTTTCAAATTCTGTCTCTCTCTCTCTCTCTCTCTCTCTCTCTCTCTCTCTCTGTCCCTCTCCCTACTTACACTCTCTCTCTCTCAAAAAATAAATAAACATTAAAAAAAGTGTCATAAAGGAATACTTTCTCCATTGGTACTATTAAAGTGCCTCAAAAATTATAAACATTGATTTCTTTTTGACTAGTCTTTCCACTTGAAAGTCATCTAAAATATGTAGGCACTTAATGTGTCCTAATTTTGTTGACTGCAAGTGAAATTACTAATGAAACATTTAAACATGTAATTATATTTTGCTTCCCCAATTTACCCAAGTATCTCTATGCCCTCTCCTTTTTAATTTCCATAATTATGGAAGAAACTTCTTCTATAATAAAGCTGATGTCAATCAGTTTGTGAGTAGTTACTGATTCTATCAGAACAAGCAGTGGGAACAGGGGAAGAGAGTAGAAGTTAAGTGAACTTTGATCTAAACAAAACAACACATGTCATTAGGAAGGGTATACATCCCCTAGAACAAAATTTGAAATAATCAGTAGCACTCAGTGGAATCACCCAATAGTAATAAATAGAATCATTACTCTACATAAAATACTTCTGTGAAATAATATTTATCACATAAGTATTATAGATAAGAGACCATGAAACTAGTTTACTATTTTGAAAGTCTCTTTGGTTTACTCTTTGGTTGTTGAATACTGGAAGCCACCCAGATGAAAATGTTTCAAGAGTGAAGAAGTTTCATAGTATGTCATGTAAAAAGAGTAATAATAATAATAATAATAATAATAACAATAACAATAATAATAATAAAACATTAAATTCAGTAATGTCAACACAGAGAGATTGCATTACTATAGGAGACAATTTGAAGCTGAGCGGTGGTTGCCCTATCACACAGGACAAGTTCTCTTCCATTTGTTTCTACCAGATCTGATTCACTTATTTACAAAACCTGTTGGTGCAGAGAGGCTCAGAATTTGCTAATACTAGACTAATAATGTGATTTCAAAGACATTGTGATTCTTAAAGATCTAAAAAGAAAACTCAGCAGGGGTTTTTCAGCCTTTTTCTAGAAAATGCAAAAAAGCACAAAAAGTGGATAAGGCAAACCACATATGATAGCAGACCCTGGAAATAGAAGTATAGTCAATATATTCATTAAAAATATTTATTAAACTCCCATTGTTATCAGACACTGTAATAAGAATAGCCTGTTGCTGTCTGAATTATTTATAAACTGATAGCACATTAAACTTTTCAGAACTACCCATGCTTGTAGAAATTGCTCATGTTCACAAATCTGTGTAAAGTTTGGAATTAATTAAAAAATAAATAAAATCACATTATACATCTAGAAGGCAGCAGAAATATCATTAGAAACTAAAAGTTTAATTAAAAATTTGCAAACAACTTTTATTTCCTTCTATTGCTGAACAACCAGTTTATTTTTCTGAGGTTCTTGTTAATTAGGTTTCATTTGGAATTAGTAATTGAAACCAAGATTAACTCGCTCAAGAATATAAGAATGTATATCATAGGTAGATGACAGATGACAGATAGCAGATAGACAGACATATCTATGTGTCTACATATAATCTCAGGCATTTCCTGGAAATTACAGAAACAGTTGAACACATAGGCTCCTGAAAGAGGAAACTTGGTTTATGCAAAGATTTTAGCATCAGGATACTATTTAGCAACAAGGCAATAGACATTTATGTGCTTTGACTCTGACAACTTTTCTGTCCCTCTACTTCTAGATTTTAAAGTTCTTGGAAGAGGGACTCCACCTCGGATGAGAGTCGATTTTGGATCAGTTTTTGATGTCAGAATCACAATCTATTATCAGATAGACTGAAACAATCTATTATCAGATGGACTGTGGAAATAGTCACTGAAGGTTTGCTTCTTCATTTTATGGCTTTTTCTAGACAAGGGACTCCATTGTAAAAGAGGCTTCTAACCCAAAGCATATTTAGCAAAGATTATTTTTCCATCCCATGTTTTTCACTCACACATAATCTCTTTGGCTGCTTGTTTGTTTGTGAGAGAGGCACAAAAGATAATTTCTAAGGTAATTTTTCAATAAATGCCCAATAGGTTAAAACAATGTTCAGGCTTTCTGTAATTGCTATATTCTGAACAAAATGATGTCATACACTTAAAATAAAAATGTGTTATCTGAAGATACTTAAATCAATTCTTCCCCCAAAGCATAGTTCACTAAGTAAACAGATGTTACTTTTTGAGATAAATGTTGACAATACATCCTTATAATAAATGAACCATAAATTTCATGAACTTATTAGTATTAATTAAATAGTTTTTTTAGAAAGAAAAGTTATTTTCCAAATTAAATTGGTTATTAGAGCTGTATCACATTAAAGATACAATTCCAAGTGACTCTGATAAACTGTACTTTTTCTAACTGATCATCACATACAAATAATCTCATGAAATGCATGCCTTTTAATGGCCCAAATGGAACATTATTTATTCACTAAAAAAATGGATATTTAAGCCTCATCTTTCATTGTTATTGAATTCTTTTTATACCAACATAGAAAAAAATCTAAACTCTGTGTGTGTGTGTGTGTGTGTGTGTGTGTGTGTGCATGTAAAAAATGTAAATGTGTGATGTGTTTGCATTTGTTGCTGTTTAATGTGGCAGACCTGTGACTTCAGGGTTTGACTTGCCATCTCAGTTGTCTACCAAGATTGATTGCCTTAAGCTCTCAAACTCAGGGCTTCCATGGAACACATCTTCTTTCCAAACATTTTTGTCCTATAGAAGACTAACTCTCTCCTGAAAAGAAAGTAATTATCCCTTCCATTTTTCATTAATTCATTGAAGATAGTACATAGCTTACTACCTCTCCACCTTAAATTATATATTTATCTCAAAAACTAAGTCTGTTTCAAGTTGTTCACTAAAATATTCTGTGATGATGAAAATGCACTTTCCAATACAGTAGCCATGAGCCATGTGTGCCCATTAAACATTTGTGAGGTGGAAGTGAATTTTTAAATGTAGTTAATTTTACTTGTTTTAAATTAAGTGACCATGTGGCTAGTGTTTTTATTATTGGGCAATACACATCTGTATTATTCACTTCCACAAAGCTCTTTGACCTCCTCAAATCCAGTTTCTTTGTTTCTTTTGCACATCAGTTACTAATTCAAAGGAATATGTCCTGCACCTTAGGGTCAGAGTAAATGATACCTCTGAAATCTTGGAAGAGTATTGCAGGGCTTTCTAGCTGTCCTTCCATCCATAATTTAAGACTGATATGCAAATAAGACACATCCAAAATCACACACATTTATCTTTTCCACCGAGTTAAGTTATGAGAAAGAACACTGTAATAATAACTTAAAAGCGTAAATGCAGAGGTGTGTTTAGCATTATAATGAAAACATAAATCTAGAGTCTAGGATTCCTTCTCTAAAAAATAAAGAATTACCATCCAAATTGCTGTCCAAAATGTGTGATGGAGGAAGAAAGGTTCCCCATTTCAAAACCAAGTGATTAAGAACACGCTTTTCCCAGATTAACTATACCAATGCTTTAAATACCTAGAATCATTAAAGGCAGAGACGGTTGGGTCTTCAGCCTTACTGATGATGTGTATCAGAGAAATTAGGTTTGACTAAAAGTTTATTTAAATCTCCCCCTAAAAAAACAACGGGTCCGTGTGTGTCTCCGTGTATGAAATCCCACAGAAGAGGGCTCTTTTTAGACCTCCAGATGCTGGCATCCATTTTGTAAATAGGAGCTATATTAGCAATACCAAGTGGAAAGCTTTTAATGACCTCCCTCCCCAATTCCCAGGCAGAGGAGGTAATGTACTTGCTCCCCTGGACTCTTTGGGCCTCTAGGGATATGCTCAGATTACTGTTCTAGAGCTCCATAACACTGTATTTTTCCAATTTACATTTTGGTGAAATGTTTGTCCATCTTCTCCAGTAAAATGTTAAGTCACTCAGTAGTAGATATCTTGAGACAGATTCCCCAGGAAATTGCAAGCAGGAATTTTAGTAGAGAGTGTTTATAGGGAAAACAACAACAACAAACAACAAAACAAAACAAACAAACAAACAAAAAAAAACAAGAAGACAAGAAAAACTTAAGGAAAAGAAGTAGAATTGGGTAGTAGTTAAGATGCATTAGCACTTTGGCCAAAGCCTAAACCGGTCCCCTGGGAAAGCTATGAACTGGGATAGCCTTTTGGAAAAGTTCCAGATTTGAGACAAGAGGTTTGGATTTTGTGCTATAAGAATAACCTGATGCAGGCTGCCCCTAAGGACAGGCTATTATTTTGGGCAAGAAACCTACCTTCAGCTGAGGAACATGACTGGGAATAAATTTATTGATCAGTCAGCAGGCAACACTCCCAGTAGATGGGGAACCTGGGAACCTGGCCTCCCTTTCAGTCAGTTGATTTTTAAAGATACATTCTCAATTTATTTTTATTGTATACATGGAGTAATATTTTTTATTGACCTAAGGATACCACTTTTTATTAACAATATCCATGCCTCTCTGTGATCAACCTTCTTAGCTGTCACTCCTACTTATCCACTCATCATGGTAATCCCTAAACCTCTTGCTTCTAACGGTGAAAAACTAACACTTGATCATGAATCTTTTAGGATTCCATTATTCTCATTGTTTTTAAGGAGCCCACCATTTTAGTTATTTCCATGATTTTTTCATGTCATCCTTGTATCGCACCACTGCAGTAATGACTTGTCTCCCCATTTTGTAGATACAGATATTGAGGCAGAGAGAACTTACAAGAAAGTTCTATGATAAAGTAAAAGGCACAGCATAAGGGATATGGTCAATGATATTGTTTAGCGTTGTATGGTGACAGATGGTAGCTATGCTTATGGTGAGTATAGCATAATGTATAAACTTGCGAATCGCTATGTTGTACACCTGAAACTGATGTAATATTGCATGTCAACTATACAAAACACAAAAACAAAAGCAAAAACAAAAACCTCCCTGGCAAAAATGCCCTAGTAAGTAGTCATAAAGCTAATTAAGAAAGAAAATTAAGAAATTTATGATATCCCAAGTGGAAGCTTTATTCTCCTTTCAAAAGATGTAAACAATCTGGATGTGTTCACATCAGTCCTCATATCTGATACTCATGATGAGATTTTAAGGTAAATGCTAACATATAATGGTTAAAAATGACTTGTTTCAGTAAAACAAAGAATTCCAGAAGGTATTCTACTGGTTTCTTCCTCTCCTTTAAAAGTTCTGTTTCTAAGTAAAATCTTTCTAACTTTCATGTGACAACAGAGCTTTAAAAGGCTCTGATGTGATTGTGGAAAGCAGGGAAGCAACCACTCCAATTGACTCACGAGACCTTGCTCATAGCTATAATCTCATTTGTGGTTCACCCTACTGTTCGTTTCACTCCTCATTTCACTGTATAGTCTGAAATTCCATAAAACAGAACCTCAGACAATGAATGGCAGATTCACTTATGTACAAATGGATGCAGGTTTATGATATCAACCGGATATAAGATATGCTTAAAGAAATATCTGAGGCGTCAAGTGTACATAGATCAAAGAAACAGGTCCTTCTACATGGAAAATAAATTTTATACATATATACATACATATATGTGTGTATATATTTATGTGCGTGTATATTTGCACACACCTACTCTTTGAAACAAAACTTCATAGTTGTTTTTACAAACACAAATAAATGCATGAGTTTGATGCTGTCACATCATAAAAACATTATTCATAAGAAAGTGGAGGGGTGCCTGGATGGCTCAGTTGGTTGGGCAACCTACTCTTGACTTGGGCTCAGGTCATGATCTCACAGGGCATGGGATGGAGTCCTGCGTCGGGCTTCAAGCTGAACATGGAGTCTGTTTGGCATTCTCTCCCTTTTCTCTCTCTCTGCCCCTTCCCTTAACTCTCAAAATAAATAAATAAACTTAAAACAGACAAACAAAAAAAAAGTGAAAAAATCTGTCCTGTGTATGAAAGTTATGTTCAAAGGGCAAAAGAATGTAATAATATTTCAATAAGACTTAAAAGGACAATTAATTTGGAGCATAGCACAATCTAGTTACCTATATTCAGTTAAAACTTTGAATAGGTGCAAATTTTTTTTGAATCAGTGCTTCCATGTCTCTTTAAATGTACATGATTTTATATCTTGTTTATTAAAGTCTTAATTATTAGTGAAGTTACAAAATACAGTTCACCAACTTGAAATGCAAGTGAATTATTTCATTCAAATTTTTATTTTGTGTATTTAATTTTTTTTCCAACAAATACCAACTTATACTTAGGGAATTGATATGGAATCAGAAAATTAAATACATCTTCTGGTCTGTCTGATGCATGCATAAATAAAATTCCCTTTTACAGTTATGAAATTCAACTTGTGTTTGAAGACTTTTTTTTTATAAACCACATTTCTTTTTATGCAAAATATGAAAAAAACTAATTGGATAGTCATTTATCTTAGCATTTGGAAATATGTCCCAGATGACCACATAAATTAAAATGCTACATACAAATTATGTTTTATTTCTCTGTTGGGGATTCAAAAGGAATTTTAGAATGCCGTAATGTAGAGAGTAAGTGGTAATTTAATTCTGCAAAAATGGACATGATCATGTAATATTTTAATATTTACAAAGTGGGAGACATTGGGTGATAAATCAGAGCAGATAGACCCTAACGGCTACAAAACACTGTGATATCTTTTATTTATTCTTATCCTTCTGATAACAAGAAAACTGTAGCCCAGAGAGCTAGGTGGCTTTCCCACACTTATACAAACACTTGGTAGCAAATTAAAGAATTGGTTTAGAGAATTTCTGGCTCAGAAAACATTGATTTTATTAAATGTTCTTACTCTTTAAAATTCTCACTGGGGCGCCTGGGTGGCGCAGTCGGTTAAGCGTCCGACTTCAGCCAGGTCACGATCTCGCGGTCCGTGAGTTCGAGCCCCGCATCGGGCTCTGGGCTGATGGCTCAGAGCCTGGAGCCTGTTTCCGATTCTGTGTCTCCCTCTCTCTCTGCTCCTCCCCCGTTCATGCTCTGTCTCTCTCTGTCCCAAAAATAAATAAACGTTGAAAAAAAAAAAAAATTAAAATTCTCACTAATTTTTAAAAATACATTTAGGGTGCCTCGATGGCTCAGTCAGATGAGTGTCCAATTCTTGATTTTGGCTCAGGTCATGATCTCATGGTTCATGAGATCGAGCCCTGCATAGGGCTCTATGCTGATACTGCAGAGCCTTCTTGGGATTCTCTCTGATTCCTTCTCTCTTCCTCTCCCCCACTCATACACATGTGTGTGAATGCTCTCCCTCTCTCTCAAAATAAATAAATAAACTTTAAAAAATAAGTAAAAGTATTTATTTTTTCCTACTACATACAGGTAAATTCTTTCCTTTTCCTTGGAAGAATATGCTAAAACAAATAAGCAAAGGCAATAAACTTTAGTTAATTTGATCTAAATAATGTTTGCATTGGGATTAACTGAGAAAATATTATCATATGTTTCACAATACTCAAGGATTCTTGTGAGATGGGACAGTTGCCACAAAATAAGCAAAAGCTTTGGCCTCCAGAAGCCTTATGTTTGATTCCAGCCCCATGTTTAATTTTGTCAGCCTGAGTTTTCTCACTTGTAAATAAAGATAACATCATAGGACGGAAGGTTATGTGTATGTAAATATATGAAGAGCTCTTGGCACCCAAAGTTAGTCAATATATGATATTCTTGCTCCCAAAGGACCAAAAAACTCTGAATTGATATAAAAAATACCGTAATTACATAATTGTACTTTTTTTTTCCTCCACACTGAATTTGGGGAATTTCAAAGACATTTTGAAGTTCTGGAAAACTTGACTTCTTCAAGGTTATCGGGTAGTAATTTTTGTATTCCATATTCTTCTGCCCTCTTATTCTTTATCTCTAAATATACCTTAATCATTTATTATGTACAGACGAAGGAAAAAGACAATGCAGTGTTGTATTTTAAGAGCTGCATCAAAATTTTATGCAAATGATGCCATATAAGTCTGGGGTATATGAACTTATGCCAAAATAGCAAAGGAGTAAGAAGGCTTCCTGAGGAGTGATACTCCAGGAGCATCTTTGTTGGGGGGTGAAGGTTCAGAAGCTCAGGGAGATCTTTGCAGGCAGAGTGCAGCATTGTCTTGGGCACAAAGGGAAGATGAAACAAAGAGGGTGCAGGGACAGCAATAAACTTACTATGGCTAACTTAGAAGATGCATGTTGGAAGAGATAGGATCTGAATATGAAGAGATATTCAGAAGATAAATCATGAATAGCCTAATAAACCACATAAACACATTTTTATTTTGATGAAGTCACTTAAGGTTCCCTGGACAATCGTAAACTAGCATATAATGTGACCCACATTTCCTTTCTAAATGATTACTTTGGTGTCAGTCCAAAGGAAAAACTGATGACATAAAACCAAGACTGGAGTTAGTAAAATGATAATTCAGAAGATCATTAAAATTATGATTTTGATAACAGTAAAATAATAGTAACTATCATATAGTTATGAAATTGCAAGGCCAAGTTCTACATGTTTTATATGTATTAACACTTATAACATTTATAAAACTCCTAGAAGGGATAAACAATTACTAGTATATCCATTTTTAACTCTCATAAGAGGTTTCTGACAAATGTCCTGATATTTTCCTCATTATACTCATTTACAGATTATGAAACTTAGAACGTAGCAATTATTTGAACTCAGTTGTCTGGATACAAAGTCCACATTTAACCAAAATTATCATAGTGCCACTCAGACCCTGAGGAACCCCGATGGATACAGTAAATTTAGGAAAGAAAAATGCAAACATTTTTCTCCCTTTCTATTTTGTTAAGTTGTCATCATTGATGCCTGTATTTCGTATATGTCCTCTTATTTTTTTCACTGCCACCTTCTGCTGGATCCCCAACATCTTGCTCTATGGCCATAGGTGTCGTGACTAACTTATTGGTCCATCATTCTACTCTTGGGGCAGACGGTGGATTGTCCAAGAGGAAAAAGATCTCTGACTTAGCAGTCATAGCATAGTCAGCTCAACCATGCCCATGATTTGAGTGGCTGGTTCTTTCTGTCACAGGTGTGCTTTAGTCTTTCACCAATCCATCTCCCCAGACACATGACCTGGAAGATGTGGTCAGTCACATGCTTTGAGGTCTCACCTCATTCCAAAGTAGAAAGCATGTGGCATCCCCGTTCTCCTTTTCTGCTGTTTTCTTCCTTTCCCTCAAGAGACAGAGCCCTCTTTAATGAGTAGCATAATGGACAACACAATGGATCATGTGATCTTTTCAGTTCAAACATCTGAGTGCACAGAGATGGGCGGCTTCTAATTGTTCCCTTTGATAGTGGGTCCTGGTTATATCTCCTGATTACCCCAACTGAACCGAAAATTAAATTAATTTCATGCACATCAGCATCTTAAATGTTTAGCTTCACCTGGTGAGTTGTCACATTCATTTGAGCTTATTTTTTTAATTTTTAGTTCTAATTTTTGTTAATGAACTTACCTTGAAGGTTAGTATATGTACAGAAAAGAGACAGAACAATGGTCACAAAACAAATATACCTGCCTACCTAGGACTCAGCTCAAAAACTGAGCCATTATCAGCACACAAGAAGTCACCCCTGTTCTCTTCCCAAGTCACAATTTTTCCCCAAAAGTAATCACTTGCCTGACTTTTAACACCCTATATTTGATGTGTCTGTTTCTTAATTTTATATGTGTGTAGTCACATAGTAGGAATTCTTTTCTTTTTGTTCGTTTCTGCTTTTCTTCATGCACCATTTGTTCGTTTTACTTAGTTTTTCTATTTCTATGAATAGCCCTTACGTTGCCAGGACATCGATACATTTTGAAAAAAGGGAAAAGCAATTTCTGACACCAAGAACTGTTCTGGTATTGTTGGTTAGGTATCGCTAGGTGTTAGCTAGTCACTACCGCTAAGCCAGGGTATTCTCCTAGGGAACTTAAACAATTTCATAGAACCCCATTGGGCAGGGTCTTTCGATGAACAAGATGTATCAGCACTAAAACCACGTCCAGGGGCGCCTGGGTGGCTCAGTCGGTTAAGCAGCCGACTTCGGCTCAGGGAATGATCTTGCGGGCCGTGAGTTCAAGCCCCGCAAGGGGCTCTGTGCTGACAACTCGGAGCCTAGAGCCTATTTAAGATTCTGTGTCTCCCTCTCTCTGATCCTCCCCTGTTCATGCTCTGTCTCTCGCTGTCTCAAAAATAAAACGTTAAAAAAAAAAAAAAAAAAAAAAAAACATGTCCATTCCTTAATGATTTATGAAGGTCAAAATAAATAAATAAATAAATAAATAAATAAATAAATAAATAAATAAATAAAAAAGAATATTTACCAAACCACAAAATGATCAAACAATCTCTCTATTCTGGCTAATACGTGTGACATGCTGTCTTTACTTATTATAGTTATAGACTTGTTTCATTTCTCCTGTCTTCCAGATAAGATCTATTAAAATGCCAAATGATAGAATTGTCTTCATATTCTGAGAGCTTACAATTTAGAGCAAAGCTCACTTCCTTGAAACCTCCCCCAAATCGCTTATAACAGCCAAATCCTGTAAGTCCTCTCTAATACCCTGTTACTACGATACTCCAGCTTTCCATGGTACTCTTTCTTCTTTATTGTAACAAATAAAAACAAAACAAAACAAAACAGTACAACTTTGTTCAATTACAGATCATAAAAGTCATTGACAATATATATTGCCAATGCCATATACACAGAAATCATAGGGATATCGTATACATATATGCCATATAGATATTATATAGATACATGCCATATAGATATCAGATAAATGACATATAGATATATAAATACATATCATATATATATATATATCACAAATATCTCTATCTGTATCTTTTTACATATATAAATAAATAACATTGCTCATTTGATTGTTACCAGACATTTTGGATACATTTGGATACTTCTATCATATCCTAAAACTGTTTATAAAAATGTCTCATTTACTCTAATAAAGTTGAAGCTTCCAGAAGTCTAAAAAATTACATCAGTTTTTGTATCTTTCATTTATATGCTTATGGATTTTTTCATTCATTTATCAAATTCTCAATAAATGCTCTTATGTTTAGGACTATCGTATAATCGATATTTGATGAATAAATGAAAGAAATCATAAGCAAATTAATACTTAGGTTATTAGTGAGAGATGGGCTCCATCATTTGTCTTCTTTTGCTTAATTCTTCCAGACACCAATGACACATACGATAAGTGATGGAATGGTGACCTGGAAAGAATATTTTTCTTTCTGCAAAAACCATGTGATATGTCATATTAACTTAGACTTGAAATAAGTAAAGCCTTTTCTAACCATTTTTACCCAAATGGTCTTGTTTGGACGAACTATCTTAGAAAGGATGTTGCTAATTTACTTACATTCAGAAGGCCCTGAGCTCTAAGTCTCTCTCCCTCTTGAACTGGAAGGTTTCCTGGGTGACTGTCACCTACCCCACAATTACAGTGCCTGTACGATTTGCTAGTCAGCAGTGTGAGGGGATCTGTACCTAGATGTGGCACAAATGGATTGTGAGATGGGAGTCCTGGGGAACATTTATGATGCTTGTGCTATTGCAACTGCTGTTCTGGGTTTTCTTTTTCTTGTTTCAAAGACTGACCATGACAGTGGCAGAGACAGCCCCTGATTTAAGAGTGAAGGATAGTGCTGTTGTTACAGCTGTGGTGTCTGTGATGAATGGGAGCACAGCAAGTAAGAAGGAAAGAAGATGTGATATAAGCGGAGAGGGACTGAAAAATGACAGATTTAAAGCCATTCTCCAAAACACCAGCCAGTTTATCCTGCGGGTAGAAGTGCACAATTTTAATTTTGTGAGATTTTATGGAATGTCATGCTAAATTGTTTGGATCATGGTTTTAAATATAAGCCACTATCTGGTTAACACTTACACTAGCCTGAGAGGAAATTCTATTTGTGCTCTGTTCTTGGATTTCCCGAAATTTTGATTTTTGCTGAAACAGTGCCCAATATATTGTTTTTAATAAAATATGAAGTGAGATATAAAAATCTGTAAATGTTGTCTTTATTTCTCTGCTAAATAATAATGCAGTACCATATTTTGCTAGCATTTAGAAAAACATTATAAGACAATCATAGAGTTTCTAAAATTTGAATGTGTAAACAATCAAACATTTACACAATGTATTGTATGCAATCTCTACAGCGGTGGCTGCTGTAAAAAACAAAACAAAAACAAAACAAAAACAAGAATAAGATATACTTTCACAACCAAGCTAGCCCAAGGTATTCTGCAGGCTGTAAAATGCAGTTCAATCAGTGTCATTTTGTTGTTGTTGTTGTTGTTGTTCAAAGGATTTTAATTATTGAAATGCACAAGTTTTTAATAAGCAAATACAAAGTTTTGAAGCAAAAAAAAATCTTTAAAGTATTGTTCAAATCTTAAATTTCGATGCAGGAAACAAATGATAAACAAAGGAAGCCAGCATACAATATAGGCCAACAGGGAACTTCTTTTTAGGATTTTGGTGTAATTAGAAAGAGAAAGAACAATGTTAAGCAGCTTTGTCATGAATGCTTTCATAAAACATGCAGATCATCTGAGGAGCCAAGGGGTGATTATAAAAATTCCAATTTTTACTCTAAGCTGTATTTACCTACAATTTCATCATTTCACATAGCGTCTGCAGGATTGGTGGAATAAATTGCAAAGGATGCACTTTGAAGGAGAAGGGGGAATTCCTTTAGAAGGAACTCATTCCACAGTGAAAACCACAAGGTGGCTGTGGCTGTTCTGAAAGGAATACTGTAACATGAAGGAAGAAAAATTTTGAATGTGGCTGACCTCCCACCTAGACACCATGGATTCGTACTTCAGAAGGAGGACAGATCTCTGTGCAAAGAGGGAAGTCTGTCATCACAAAAGCTGTGTGATACATGGCGAATACAAAGCAGCACTATTTGGGCTGAAGCATAGCAGTGTGAGCCACCCCAGAAGGCATGTATAGGTGATCCTCTCTTGCTTCAGCAGGGAAAACAGAGCATTAATTAAATCCACAACCTAGTTTATATCTGCAGTGTGGACATTGCAGGGGAACAGTTCCTACACAGCATGGAACCAGCATTAGCAAGAGATGGGACCAGCGTCATGGCTGTGAGTGTGTCGTATCAGCCCCTGTGGTAGTGGCAGCACACAGCTGCAGTGACTTTGTGTACCTACACAGTACCTGCAGGCATTGGATACAAGAAGGCAAGGAACCAGAGCTTAATTAGCTAAGGAAAGAAAAGGTGAATGGCATACCACAGTTGAAACTACTAAGTTTGGAAATGTACATACACATAGGTAACTACTTCTGAATAATCTCAGAAATAATTTTGAGGTGAATGTTGAAAGATAGGGGCATGGAAATAACGTATTGGTAGACGCATTAGTCCACTCAGGCTGCTATAACAAAATACTATAAGCTGACTGACTAATAAACAACAGAACTTTATTTTCACAGTTCTGGAGGCTGGAAAATCCAAGATCATGATGCTAACAAATTCAGTGTCTAGTGAGAGCTTGCCCACCTCGTGGTTCATATCATCATGTTTCCCCTGTGTCTTCACATGGCAGAAGAGGTTTCTTATGTCTCTTTATAAGGACACTAAGCCCATTCATTGGGACGTTATCCTGATGACTTAATCACTTCCCAAGGGTTGATCCTCCTAATATCACATGGGGGTTAGGTTTTATCATACGAATTTGGGAGGAACAGAAATATTTGGTCTATAACAAAAGATGACAAATCCAGAGAAATGCATTTTTTAAATTGTTTAATGTTTATTTATTTTTGAGAGAGAGAGAGAGACAGAGAGAGACACAGAGTTCAAAGCAGGCTCTGTGCTGACATCAGACAGCTGGATGCAGGGCTTAAACTCATGAACTGCGATATCATGACCCTAGCTGAAGTTGGACGCTTAACCAACGGAGCTGCTCAGGTGCCCTAAGAAATATTGTTTTAATACCAATAGAGATCCCATCCTTTCCTCCTTTTCATCCCTTACCTTACAGAATTAAGAGTTTGGAGGGTTTTATATGAGCAAAAGAATCTTTTTTTTTTCTTTTCTTTTCTTTTTTAATTGGCCACAAAAGCATTGTGCTTATTGCTTTGAGGAAGAGGATACGAAAGAAAGAAAGAAAGAAAGGGAAGAAAGAAAGAAAGAAAGAAAGAAAGAAAGAAAGAAAGAAAGAAAGAAAGGGAAGAAAGAAAGAAAGAAAGAAAGAAAGAAAGAAAGAAAGAAAGGGAAGAAAGAAAGAAAGAAAGAAAGAAAGAAAGAAAGAAAGAAAGAAAGAAATCATATAGGCCATACATGCCCTGGGTTATGATGGGTTCTAATCAGCATTACTTTTTTTTTTTTTTTTTTTTTTTTTAACGTTTATTTATTTTTTTGGGACAGAGAGAGACAGAGCATGAACGGGGGAGGGGCAGAGAGAGAGGGAGACACAGAATCAGAAACAGGCTCCAGGCTCTGAGCCATCAGCCCAGAGCCCGACGCGGGGCTCGAACTCACGGACCGCGAGATCGTGACCTGGCTGAAGTCGGACGCTTAACCGACTGCGCCACCCAGGCGCCCCAGCATTACTTTTTAGAATCTATATATTTCATCAGTTTTGCCAGAAAATGTTGGCCCGGATTTATGGATTCCGTGTTCAAATTGTGACATGTCAAATATAAGGCCACATCATAAAGTTCTAAAACTTGCCCCTAAGTTAAATTCTTTCCCATACCCTGTCTTGTGAACAAGGTTGTGAGCTTGGTGAAAACAGAAGTGTATTTGTAGCAACAGAGTACACAGTGCTTAAGAGAGTAAACTCTAGAACTGGATCTCAGTTTTTCAGCTTACAAACTATGAACTCTGAGACAGAAGTCTTGACCAGTAAGAAACTTAGTTCTCACATGAAAAATATAATAAATAATAATGGTCATAATAATAACACCATCTGTTTCATGCTGTTGCTGAAAACTTAAATGTATAATATTTGTAAAGAACTTGGAACAGTATTTTGCACATATTAATTATTCATTAAATGCTAATTCCACTGATATGCCCTTGGGGCTATTTGATACATATTTTCTGCTTCTCTAACCAGATGACAAAACAAATTTTCAATGCAGCTCTATAACTTAACATCATTTATAATTGTGATTTTGAATCACAACAATTGGATAGTATTTATAGTGAAAGAAGTGAAATTTTTATTTTAAGATAATTAAATAAAAAATTAAAAAAAATAAAAAAGATAATTAAATAAAATATAGGTTATATAAAGCTAATGTTACCAATGTAGACAGCTGTATAAGATTATTTCTTTTTGGGGCCCCTGAGTGGCTCAGTCAACTGAGTGTCCAACTCTTGATTTTGGCTCAGGTCATGATCTCAATCATGAGATCTTGTTCTAGGCGTGGAGCCAGCTTAAGATTCTCTCTCTCTCCCTCCCCTGTTTACGCTCCATCGTCCCCCCGCCATAAAAATTATTTTTAAATACCTGATATGTAAACATTCAATCAATTACTTAGTATGACTATGAGCAGACCACTCTGGAAGGTGAAGTATGAGCATATAAAGATCACTTAAAAGTTCTAAAATTTGTAATAGCCTAGAATGTACTATGGGTTGAATTGTCCCTCCAAAATCAATATGTTGACGCTTAGACCCCAGTATCTCAGAATATGACCATATCTGGAAAGAGAGGCTTTAAGAAGTGATTCAGTTGAAATGAGGCCATTAGGGTGAGCCTTAATCCAACCGGATTGGTGTCCTTTTTATTTTTAAAAATTTTTTAAGGTTTATTTATTATTGTGAGACAGAGAGAGACAGAGCATGAGCATGGGAGGGGCAGAGACAGGGGGACACAGAATCCGAAGCAGGCTCCAGGCCCTGAGCTGTCAGCACAGAGCCTGCCGCGGGGCTCGAACTCACAAACTGTGAGATCATGACCTGAGCCGAAGTCGGACGCTCAACCGACTGAGCCACCCAGGTGCCCCTGGATTGGTGTCCTTTTAAGAAGAGGTTATTTGGATACACAAAGAGACACCAAGGGAATGTGGTACAAGAAGAAAAACCATGTGAGGACACAGGGTAAGGTGACCATGAGCAAGCCAAAGAGAGAAGCTTCCTAAGAAACCAAACCAGCTGATACCTTCACCTTGTAATTCTAGCCTCCAGTGCTGAGAAAAATTAATTTCTGTTGTTTAAGCCAAGTATCCCATGATGTTTTGCTACAGCAGTCCTAAGGAAGCAACACAAAAGTATACTAGTTTCTAAAATGGTTTGGGGATTAGAATCAATAGATTTTCTCACCACTAAATTCTCATCAGAAACTATGTTTCATATTTGTAGAACATAATATTGTATTTTTCAATGCTTTAATTATTTAACCTACCTTTCCAAGTAGTTTAGAAAGCACTCAAGAACAAAACTCATGTCTTACTCATTTATGTATTTGACGTATCTAGCATCATTTTATACCTCACAGAAGGAAATAAATAACTGCTTGTTAGATGAATATTAGATTTGGTTACTGGACATAAAAATGTGAAAGAAAGGATTACAGAATGGCCTAGATACATCTTTAGATCTTCAGTAAGATGTTAATGAGAGCGAAGGAAACTCTGAAAGAGAAATGAGTTTGCATGAATTAATTGAGTTGATTTTGGGAATAGCCGAGTCCCTGGTATGCATCCATGTTAAAATTATTTAACGTAAGGGTCAAGAGAATAGAATTGAATATGTAAAAACAAGTGGTATACAGAAATAGTAAAATCATGTAAGTAGACGCTATTTCATAGGGAAGAAGAAAAGAAGAGTAAGAACAGAACCTTGAGAATCATACATATTAAATAGTTGAATATAAAAGAAAGTACCAGTTAAGAAGTTGAAAAGGATCA
The DNA here is from genome assembly GCF_028749965.1 of Puma concolor. NCBI lineage: Eukaryota > Metazoa > Chordata > Mammalia > Carnivora > Felidae > Puma > Puma concolor. The sequence goes on along the minus strand of NC_141670.1, from coordinate 180,644,117 downwards.
TAGAGGAATACTTGAGCAGAAAAATCCAAAACCATAGAAGAAAGAACATTTAAGAAATAATCAAACCTGTTGAATACTGAATAGAAAGTGAAGGAGATGAGGACCAAAATGGTTGTGAAGTAAAATAATAATAATAATAATAATAATAATAATAATAATAATATAATAATAAAGAACTTAGTAGTGAGACAAATATAAAAGTCTATAAACAATAGAAGAAAGAATAATATATCTTAGATGCTACTATTGCTCACAAATATTCTCTCTTCTTCCAGGCACACAAAAGCCTCCCTTTCTCTGTAACTTACAGATGGGTGAGATCAAATAACTAATGTTGAATAATGAAATGTGAAAAAAAAAATAAGATATCATACTTTGCCTAACATATTTAATTACTACTGAAAGCTACTGTATGACTTCTCCTACCTTTCCTACTTCTGTGGACAGGCAAAGCCATGTGCTCCAAAGATTGCAGGTATATTAGCTATTGTCTCAGAGTGACTTTAAGGAATAGAATTCCATTATCTTGACTGATACAATGAGCCATGGATATGTTTTGTTTTGTTTTCTTTTGTTTTGTTTTTAATAATTTAACTGAAGCTTATCTTTTAGGTGTTTACTTTTAGGTGTTTACTAAACTTCTTACTAGTAAGAAGTAGAATGGTAGTTTCAAAGGTAAATGATATGAAGGTGATAGTTTTGAGTTGATCCATATTGTATTTTTGTAGCAAAAGATGATAGGATAAGTGAAATGCATGATTGAAAACATAATAAAGAGATAATGAATGGAAGAAATGTTCATAGATGATAAGACAAATTTCTCAGCTTCTTGGAAAATTGTATGGACAAAACTCATGGCTACTTACCCCATGCTTGTGAATATGGGGTAAATACCAAAGTTAGCCAAGAGGTGAAACCATGCAGAGCATGACTAAGGAATGACAGCATAGCTGAAATTGTATCCACTGCTCTCAGGACAGGCATGTCAAGATGAATTTATTCTAACATGGATGATAGAGGGTCAATTATTCAAGTGTTGAGCATCTCTAAAAAAAATAGATATTCTTACTGTTAAGCTTGAACAAATTTCAGAGGTATCGCCGAAGGAAAATTGGTTAATTCCATCTGAAGAATAACAGGGAAGGATGAAGAAAGGAAATAATATTCTCATAAGTGTTTCAGATGATAAACAGAATTTTGGGAGATCAATTATGAGAAGGCATTCTAAGTGGAGGGGATTATTTTTGGAAGCGATAGGTTATCAGGTGTTTCAGAAATATAGGCAATGTTGAAAAATAAAGCAAAGGGAACCAATGGAATGTTTGGCAATTTCCAAATTTCTGGGTTTTTTTTTGTTTTCCTTGTTTAGGACTTGGATTTCATCCTAACGGAAACATGGTTCTGTTAAGCAAAACAAGGCAATAATATATCTCCCATCTAGGAAGATGATATCACCAATGACTAATACAATTTCAATTTTATTGTAAAAAAGGATCAGAGTCTGCAAATCTTACAAACGTCTATAGATTCAACTTGTTTACTTGTCCTGTGGCGTGATCACAATAATTTGTGCAGTGCTTTTTAATCTTCAAAAGAGGTATGCTAACATCACAGTTTCAATTACCAACTCTTGCCAGTCCTGCCAAGGGCTTATTGGAATTTAATTGTTGATCTGTTTGGTCCATAGACCTAAAAAGAACAATTGTTCTCAAAATTTTTGTGAAGGAAACAGGGATGTCAACAATTTGAAAAAAAGGAAGAGATTATTTTATGAAGCTATAAGACAAGAGTAGCCACATAACATGAGGAAAACATTGTATAGAATAACCATTCCAATATGTATCAGTCTTCAAAGTGTTTTTGGGATTTTTCTCTTACTCATTAAAGGGATTCATTCAAGCTACATACACAAAAATATTTCGGTGTGGTCATATTTAAGCTTTTGATGCTTCACCTTAAGACTTATCTTTAAAATTATAATGGTGCTACTTTGAAAATGCTCCAAAATTACTATACCAGCTTATTTGTGATGCCTCAACTTTTGGCCATGTTCTCTAGAATTCTGAGGGATGATTAATGCAGTCACTTCCAGTAACTTCTCAAGTGACAAAATTCTGCTATTTTCTTAAAAATTTTCCCAAAATAAGCTCAATTACCAGGATGAGAGAAAGTTCCTACTTAGTCAATTCTGATTGTGGTTCCTTATTTACTTTTAATTTCACACTATCTTGACCTTAACTTCACCATCAATCATTCCCCATCTGTATTCCTATTGTGTTTTCTCTATCCCTTCACTATGGCAATTGTCTCATTGTTGTGATTATTCTATCTCCTCCAAGAAGGTCCTCAAAGAGAAGGATTTTTTTTTTATTCCAGTAACTATATTTAATAAGATTTAAATATATTTTATTTGAATAAAATTTCCATCAAGGACAAAAAAGGCACATTGATTTTCTAGGATGCTTTGTTGCCTAAATTGAAATAGTAGTCAAAAAAAGCTATAACCATGGGTTACATCTAAAATACTTCTGGAAAAAGTGCAAAAATTTCCTCTGTCAATATGGGGTATAATCTTCATGAGAGATTTTGGATTTTAGGGCAAATATTGTATTAGATAAGATAAAGATATAAATTCTAAAATAATGCTGTATTTGTAAAGTTTACTTTTTTTTAGTATATATGAATTTGATAGGCATTTGATTCTTGAAACATCAGCAGGTAGCATTGGCATTATTTTCCTCATGTTTCAGAGAAGAAAACTAAAACACTGAAACCTTGGAGTGCCTGGGTGGCTCAGTCGGTTAAGTGGCCGACTTCGGCTCAGGTCATGACCTCGCGGTCCGTGAGTTCGAGCCCCACATCGGGCTCTGTGCTGACAGCTCAGAGCCTGGAGCCTGTTTCAGATTCTGTGTCTCCCTCTCTCTGACTCTCCCCTGTTCATGCTCTGTCTCTCTCTGTGTCAAAAATAAATAAACGTTAAAAAATTAAAAAAATAAATAAATAAAAATAAAACACTGAAACCTTGTTATTTTTCCTCAGAAGACTCAACTACTAAATGGCACTGGAATATTAACCTACATTTCCTGGCTCCTGGTTTGTTTTCTTTTCACTAAAGCATAACATAAGTTTGACAGGCAAGAGCTAGACAATGAAAAATATTTGTAATAAAGCAGGAAAACTGGAGAAGAAATGTAGAAATTATATATTAGGAGTATGGATAAAATAACAGAAAGATAGGGGCATCTGGGTGGCTCAGTCAGTTAAGCACCAGACTTCGGCTCAGGTAATGATCTCACAGTTCGTGGGTTCAGGCCCCATGCAGGGCTCTGTACTGACAGCTCAGAGCCTGCAGCCTGCTTCAGATTCTGTGTCTCCCTCTCTCTCTCCACCCCTCCCCTGCTTGCACTCTGTCTCTCTATCTCTCTCAAAAATCAATAAACATTAAAATTTTTTTTAAAAATAACAGAAAGATAATCTCTAAGGAGAATGAATGAATGAAAGAATGAATGAATGAATTTTAAATGTTTACTTATTTATTTTGAGAGAGAGACAGAGAGAGCGATAGAGCGAGAGTGAGCACAAGGGAGGGAGGAGCAGAAAGTGAGAGAGAAAGAAAGAGAGAATCCCAAGCAGGCTCAAAACAGAGCCTGACATGGGGCTTGATCTCATGAACCTGTGAGATAGTGACTAGAGTAGAAATCAAGAGTCAGATGCTTAACAAACTGAGCCACCCAGGCACCCCTGGGTAAATGTTAAAGGTTCAAATATAACAAAGTTATAATATGGAATAAAACTCTACTTGTATTCTATGAAAAGATGAAGAATTTAAAATAATTCCTTAAAATTAAATTTATATAGACCACAAAATATAAGATATAGCCCAAAGTATAGTCATGAAATAAAATGCTGTGTTCATTAGATTTATAATTATGATTAAGGGGGAAAAAGAAAGCAGTAACTTGGTCCACTATTATCAAATATACACACCCTTTCAAGGTTTGAATCTTCTTTAGAACAGAATGGAATACACAGGTCAAGCACAGAAGGGTCAGAAATAACAGGAAAGATAAACACCATTTATTTCCCTATGAAGAAAATTTGCAACTAGACTAGTGATGCAGTACTTACATTATGCTGACATACAGGCTCTTAAGACTTATGTTGAAAGCTGGATACAGGAAAATAATAATGTGCAATTGTGCATAGTTTTGAAGGATGGTGGCAGCATCAGTGTTACATTGTCCTTGCTGACTAAATCATTCTTGTTTATTGGAATCTACTTTAGGGGCAAAATTTTTGCAGAACACTGGAGTTGAACCTAATGGATAAAGATTTTATATTGCCTTTGGGATACTATTCTTTGGAGGCATCATTTGATATCTCACATTTGTATCAAATTAATGTCAAGGTTGTTTGCAAAAGTTTGTGCTGTTCAAAAACATTCTGTTAACTGACACCAAAGAATTTCTTCACAATTCAACTTTCTGTTTTATTTCTCTTTCACTTTTATTTTTCTCATGAGGTGACAAAATAAAATAGATACATTTTTTTGTATAATAACCAAGGTTTTAGATTCAGAAGACTAGATTTCTTTTTTTTTTTTTTTAATTTTTTTTTTCAACGTTTTTATTTTTGGGACAGAGAGAGACAGAGCATGAACGGGGGAGGGGCAGAGAGAGAGGGAGACACAGAATCAGAAACAGGCTCCAGGCTCTGAGCCATCAGCCCAGAGCCCGACACGGGGCTCGAACTCACGGACCGCGAGATCGTGACCTGGCTGAAGTCGGACGCTTAACCGACTGCGCCACCCAGGCGCCCCGTGAAGACTAGATTTCAAATCCACAGTTTACTATTTACTAACTAAATGCCCATTGCCAGTTACTTATGCTACTCCATCCGTAAGTTTTCTAAAAGAACAAAATAATATGAAATTATTCACCTGCTACGTAGGGTGAATATTAAATAATACTTATCCAAGAAATCACAGCCATGGCTTTTAAATAGTTGATACTAATTATATATTTGTGCAAGATTCTGCTATTTGCTTCTTCAAAAATTATACTTCCCTCCTTAATTACCATTAAAATGTTTGATGTGGAATTATTTCGAATTGGACCCCGTTAACAGTTCTATTCCTTTGTAGCCAGTGATGATCAATGAAATAACTCATAGCAGAAGTTAAGTTGGGCTTTACTTATTTTAAACCAAACATTTTTCCCTTGGTATGCCATTTTCATTCAGGTTGGAAAACAGATACAGTGACTGATGGACACAGCAGCCATCTTAAAACCAAAAGGATAGAATACATCCTTAAGATGTTAAGATATCCAAGTGATAATTTAAAATGTTTGGTTCTTAATGTCATTGTGTTTCTGCCTCACCATTAATAAAATGCTTATCTCTGGATATCTCATTACAGACCATGAGAAAAATAAACAACCATTTAGTTAAGACATTCTATCAGGTGTTTGATAAAATGCATATAAACACAATCCTTACTGAAGTAAGATTTGATGGATACATTAATGTATTTTCTTAGAGTCATTTCTCCTTTAAGATCTTACCTTATATAATGCCTATCATATTCCAATTGGATAAAGATTATTCACTTAAAAATTATTCTCAAAATGATTTATCTATCAACTTAATAAGAAACAAAAGCTAATTGGTGAATAAAATAGAAACTATATTGAGTATTCATTATGTCCAAGGCCCACTGCAGCTTAAATGAATTCAAACACAGTTTTATGTGTTACCTCATGGTAACCACAAAGCAAAAACCTATAAGAGATTCACAAAAGATAAAGAAAAGAGAAATAAAGCATATCACTAAGAAAGTCTTCAATTCACAAAGGAAGGCATGAGGAGAGTGAAAAAGAAACAATGGAATTACAATAAGCAGGAAAACAATTACAAAGAGGCGTTAGTAAATCCTTATCTATCAGTATCTTAAATATAAATGATAGAATTCTCCATGTTAAAGGCAAAGTAGCTAAATGGATACAAGAAAAAAAAAAAAAAGATCCAACTATATGCTAATATGCTACCTACCAGGGGCTCACTTCATCTTTGAAGACACACATAGGTGCAAAGTGTAAGGGTGGAAAATATGTTCCATGCAAGTAGAAACCAAAGGAGTGCTGGAGCACCTACACTTATATCACACAAAATAGACTTTAGGCCAAAACCAGTAATAAGAGATAATGAAGGTCATTTTATATTGATAAAGTGGTCAATTCATCAAGAAGAAATAACAATCATAAATATACACACTCTCAATATATTTGGTTGGAGCAACTAAATATATTAAACAAATACCAAGAGATCTAAAGAGAGAAATTAATGACACAATAATAGGGTAATTCAATACCCTACTCTCAGCAATGGATAGATAATCCACACAGAAGATAAATGAGGAAGTGTTGAACTTGAACCATACTTTAGACAAAATGGACCTAACAGATATATATAGAACATTCCGCCCAACAGCAGCAAGATATACCTTCTCCTCAAATGCACACAGAATATCCTCTAGGACAAATCACATGATAAGCCATAAAACGAAACTTGACAAATTTAAGAAAATTGAAATCATACTAAGTATCTTTTCCTGATCACAGTGTTATGCAACTAGAAATCAGGAGTAGGAAGAAAGCTAAAAAATTGACAAATACATACAAATTAAACAACATATCCTTGAGTCAAATAGGTCAAAGAATAAATCAAAAGGGAAATTAAAAAAAAAAAAAAACATTGAAACAAGTGAAAATGGAAACACAATATGCAAAACCTAGGTGAAGCTGCAAAAGCAGGTCTAAGAAGAAAGGTTATAGTGATAAATAACTATATTAAGAAAAAAGAAAAATCTCAAGCAAGCAACCTAACCAGAAGAGAAACAAATTAAGCCTAAAAACAGGAGAAGGAAGGAAATAAAGATCAGAGCAGAAATAACTGAAATAAGGAACATGAAAACAATAGAAAATATAAACAAAATTGAGTTGACATTCTGAAAAGATAAACAAAATTGATAAATCTTTAGCTAGGCTAAGAAAAAGAGATAACTCAAATAAATAAAATCAAATGAAAAAGGAAACATTATAAGTGATATCACAGAAATATATAAGATAATAAGAGACTACTAAGAACAATTATGCACTAATAAATTGGATAAAGTAGAAAATATGGAAAAACTATTATAAACACTCTACATACTAAGACTGAATGATAAACAAAACATACAAACCAATCAATAATAAATAAGGGATTTAATTAGTAATCAAGGGCCTTTCAACAAAGATAAGCCCATAAGCCCAACACTAGATGGTTACAATGATGAATTCTTCAAAACACATAAAAAAAAAAAAGATTAATTACACTCCTTCACAAACTTTTTCCTGAAAATTAAAGGTGAAGACACAGTTTATGAGGCTAGCATTACCATGATATCCAATTCATATAGACACTACAAAAGAAGAAAATTATAAGAAATTACCCCTGAGAAATATAGATGCAAAAATTCCCAATGCAATATTAGCAAACAGAACTGAACACCATATTAAAGATCATTTACTATGATCAAATCAGATTTATCTCCAAAATGCAAGGATAGTCTAATATATGCAAAGCAACAAATGTGATACATCGCACTAACAAAAATGAAGGATAAAAATCATATGATCATCTTGATGTAGAAAAAGCATGTGACAAAATGAAACATATTTTCATGATAAATATTGTCAATAAATTGAGTATAAAAAGGTCATACCTCAACACAGTAAAGGCCGTATATGACAACTGCACAGGTAACATGAAACTCAACAGTGAAAAGTTAAAAAATTTTCCTTTAAGATTAGAAACAAGATAAGAGTGCCCAATCTCACTCACCACTCTAATTCAACGTAGTACTAAAAGTCCTAGCCAGAGCAATCAGGCAATAAGTAAAAGGCATTCAAATAGGAAAGGACACAGAAAAATTGTCTTTGCAGATCATATGATATTATATGTAGAAAATACTAAACACTCCACCAAAACACTCCTAGAACTAATCAATGATTTTAATAAAGTTGCAGGATACGCAATCAACAGAGAAGTCAATTTCATTCTATACGTTAAACAAAAAACATCTAAAAGAGAAACATTTTCATTAAAAAAGCTAAATAAATAAATAAATAAATAAATAAATAAATAAATAATAAATAAATAAAATACTTAAGAATACATTTAACCAAGGAGGTAAAAGTCTGTATACACTAATCTATAAGATTTTGATAAAATAAATTGAAGACAATACAAATGGAAAAAGAAAACGTGTTCATGGATTAGAATTACTATTGATAAAATGTCCATGCTACTCAAAGCCACCTATAGATTCAATGCAAGCCCCATAAAAATTCCAATGTCATTTTCACAGAAAAAGAAAGAAAAAATGCTAGAATTTGTATGAATCACAAAAGACCCAAAATAGCCAAAGCAATCTTGAGAATGAAAAAACAAACAAACTTGACCCACCACACTTTCTGATTTCAAACTCTACTGTAAAGTTATAGTAATTAAGATGGTGAAATATTGGCATAAAAACAGACATAGACAGAGAATAGAGAGCCCAGAAATAAACCCTTATATATACTGTTAACTAATATTTGACAAGAAAGCCAAGTATCTTCAATGTGGAAAGGATAGTCTTTACAGTAAATGGTGATGGGAAAACTGGGCTGATGGGAAAACCACTAAAGAAAAACAAAACAAAACAAAACAAAACTGAGCCCCTGTCTTACACCACTCAGAAAATACTAACTCAAAATGAATTAAACAGTTCAATGTAAAATCTGAAACATAAAACTACTAGAAGAAAATATAGGGAGAAATCTCCTTGATGTTGGTCTTGGCAACAATATTTTGAATATGGCTTCAAAAGCAAAAGCAATAAAAGCAAAATATCAGTAACTGAAACTACATCAAACTAAAAAGTTTCGGGACAGCAGAAGAAGCAATCAACAAAATGAAAAAGCAAACTACAGTATGGGAGAAAATATATGCAAGCCATGTATCTTCTAAGAGATTAATATACAAAATATATGAAGAGCTCATAAAACTCAACAACAACAAAACCAAATAATCTAGTTTAAAAAATGGCCTGAGGAACTGAATAGACATTTTCCAAAGATCTATAAATGGCCAAGAGGTACATGAAAAGATTCTCAACATCATTAAATGCATTAAATGCATCATGGAAATGCAAATGAGAACTACAATGAGATATCACCTCATATCTGTTAGAATGGCTATCATCAAAAAGACAAAAAAATAAGTGTTGTCAAAGATGTGGAGAACATATCCACAAGAAGAAGGGAATCTTTGTGCATTGTTAGTGGGAATGTAAATTGATGCAACCACTGTGGAAAACAATACAATGTTCACCAAAATATTAAAAACAGAACTACTATATGATCCATCAATCCCACATCTGGTTATATACTCAAGGGAAATACGAACAGTATATTGAAGAAATACACTTGACCCTTGAACAACACAGGTTTGAACTGTGTGGGTCCCTCTTATGTACGTATGTATCTATGTATAGATTTTCTTTATATATAAAGACAGGACAGTGCTATAATGTATTCTGTGTTCTTTATGACTTTCTTTTTTCTTTTCTCTAGTTTATTGTACTACAGTACATAGTATATATAACACACAAAATGTGTGCTAATCAACTGTTTATGTTATTGGCAAAGCTATGTTATTGGTAAAGACTATTTGTTGTTAAGCTCTTGGGGACTCCTAAGTTATACACAGATTTGTGACTGTATGGGGGTTGGTGCCCTAACCCTCACATTTTTCAAGGGTCAACTGTATATTCACTCCCATGTTTTTTTCAGTATTCTCATAGTAGTTAAGCTATGGAAACTACCTAACTTTCCATCAGCTAATAAATAAATAAAGATGTCCGAGATACACACACACACACACACACACACACACACACACACACACACACGCTGGAATGTTATTTAGCCATGAGAAAGAAAGAAATCCTACCATTAATGGTAACATGGATGGAACTTGAGGGCATTATGCTAAATGAAATATGTCAGAGAATAATATATACTGCATGGTATCATTTACAAGTGGAATCTAAAAAAGCCAAACTCATAGTAACAGAGAGTAGAATGGTGGTTGCCAGGGGATGTGAGGTAGGAAAACTGGGGAGAGATGTTGGCCAAAGGGTAGAAATTTCCAGTTAGAAGATAAATAAGCCTGTGGGGATTTAACGCACAGTATTGTAATTATAGTTAGCAATAAAGTATTATATATTTGAAAGCTGTTAAGAAAGTAGATCCTAAATGTTCTTACAACAGAAAAAGAAATGCTAATTATGTGACATAACAAAGATGTTAGCTAACATTAGCATGGCAATTATTTAGCAATATATAAGTGTATCAAATTAGCATGTAGTACATCTAAAACTCTCATAGTGCTATTTGTCAATTTTATCTCAACAAAATTGGGAAAAAAATAAGTGCCAGGTAAAATAAGTATGGGATTCAAGACAGAAAAACAATATTGTAAAAAATAAAGGAAGGAAGGAAGGAAGGAAGGAAGGAAGGAAGGAAGGGAATAAGGAAGGTAGGTAGGCAGGCAACCGACTCATAGAAAAGGCTTCTCACATAAGAGACTCTTAAAAACTGAGAACAAACTGAGGGTTGATAGGGGGTGGGAGGGAGAGGAGGGTGGGTGATGGGTATTGAGGAGGGCACCTTTTGGGATGAGCACTGGGTGTTGTATGGAAACTAATTTGACGATAAACTTCATATATTGAAAAAAAAAAAAGACTTCTCAACACTGATTGTTCATTTAAACCATCTGAGTTTTTTTTTTTTAAACATTGGTTTGCTCCATAAGAGACTCTTAAATACAGAGAACAAACTGAGGGTGGACAGGGGGAAGGGAGGAGAGGGAAAATGAGTGACAGGCATTGAGGAGGGCACTTGGGACGAGCACTGGGTGTTGTGTGTAAGCCAATTTGACAATAAATTATATTACAAAATAAAAAATAAATAAACATTGGTTTGCTGATTATCAGAACCTCTAGAGATTTAGCCTGGACAACAATATGATTCACGTTGAGAAATATCAGCTCTAGAGGTTAGAAACTCCTAATCAAATGTTAACTAGGGAAAAACTGTAATTTTCCAAAGTGAAACCCATGAAACATGCAGAGTTCAGAGCTGCTAATCACAGGCATTTTTATATTTCTGTAAACATAATTAAAATTTGGTTTAATTCTCAAATTTTTCCAAAGCATATCAATTTCTTGAATGGGACATTATTTTCTTCCATTGATCTGTATTGCTAAAATAATTATTTCAACATCTACGAGTTTTTAATTATTTGCTTCTGCTAGAGGACAAGTGTGTGTGTGTGTGTGTGTGTGTGTGTGTGTGTGTGCGCGCGCGCGCGTGTGCGCACATGTGCCCACTTGTGTGTATTCTAATGGGGCTGTATCTTTTGATGCCTAGTACATATGAAATTCACTGTACATATCAACGGAAGTCTGGTTAATGGCAACTACTTGTGTGCTACTGTTTTAAATGTTATCTAAACAATTTACAGTACAAAATATCTTTCGCTTAAGCTAACAAACAGATAGATTCTGCAAGCAAAATTTCTACATCTGTAGAGTCACCCTTGAAGAAAGAGTGGGAAATGCATGCAGGTTTATACTTAATAGTTTATGTTGTTTAGTTTAGGCACTATCAACAAAATCCTATGATACAATGAATACATGTTTTTATGAGTCCAGTTTGAAATGAAATCCTAACCCACTTCTCTGAGAAGCGGCAAAAGCAAGACAATCTCAGGTGACCAGTTATTACAAACAGGAAATGAGTGTAAGGTTAGCAAAGGGCATCAAGACTAGATTTTACATTGATTTTAATCCCCAATCTGGGGGGGGGGGTGTGGTTTTAGCCTGTACTTAATGGAGACTCTTTGAAAAATGTTGAAGAGTAGAATGGCAAAACGAAATCTACATTTTAGCAAGATGAATTTGGCAGTGCTGTACCGGATGGATTGGCATGAATTGCAGTTTAAAACAAAACATCAGTTAGAAAGCTATTACTGTGCTTCAAGTCAAATATGGTGATGAAGAACTAGAGGAATACAACAGAAACATACAACTAAAGAAATATATTAGATCTCAGTATGACCTCAGAAAGGACAAAGACATCAAAAATTGCTTTGAAGTCCTAATCCCAAGTAGTCCTGAGAATGTTGATGAATGTTAATGAAAAGAGGGACAAGGGGATAATAAACATTTGAATTTCAAATATAAGCCACTGAAGATGTATTACAGAACGAGGATAAATGTGGAGCCCGGATATAAAAACCATGTAAACAGTTTCTAAATTTCTCTTTCGAGACAGTAGTTCAATGGAAGATTTTCTAGAATAACACTGATTGCCATTTGTTAGTTGCCATAAAGGGTCTTTCTTAGTGAGACTGAAACCATCCCCCTGCCAGACAATTTGCCAGGTTCAATTTGTTGCCATTGTATCCAAGAAAGATCTTCTGATACGTTGTCAATATGCTCTTACCAGCCCCCCAACCCCCGCTTCTGGTTCTCTTTTTGATCTGGGATGATGGCCAGGAGAATGAAGAAATACTAGGAGTTTTCTATGCATTGCACTTTACTGTGGGTCATTTTGTAAGAAAGGGCTAGATATATCCTACCTCATTCTTCCCTGAGATCGACCAACACAAATTTGATGTTTCAGTGGTATACTTTCTATGTGATTATTTTCCAGAACTGTTTTGTTAATCTTTCCTTTATACTAAACTGCTTAAGTTATTTAATCAATGGACAAGAGTGATTTAGAATACAAATGTGAATTATTCATTACAGTTATTTTGTCTCAGCAGTGTTTTTACAAGGTCTACATTCTATTTGAAATTTATGTACAGCGATTCGCAGAATAATAGCTAAAATTTTAAAATAAAAAATTTAGACCTCTTGCTTTCAGGAATTCCAAATATGATTATTCTATTTGTAGATGGGACTACTGAAATAATTTAATAAAAGTTAAATTATTTAAAAATTAAATAATTTAATTAAAATTATATACACCAATTTTTAGCAAAACTAGAACTAGATCCCAATAATTTATGATTCCCTTTTGTTGTTTCTTCCCTTATTCCCACTGCACGTCAGCAGTGATTGTGATAATTATTATAGACAGGAAATGCTATGTCTTGGATTTATAATGTTAAGGGAGAATGATCAACATAAGGGATGTAAATTGAATAATAATGAAAAATTAGTCCTCTGTCCTTGGCAAGAAGCACCAAAAACACACCATAATTAATTGCAGCTGTTTTCACACGGCAATTGTGCAGTTTCCTTTTCTTCCCAGGAGTTGCTGAATCAGGCTATGCAGCAGAGTTGATGTATACCTTCCGTGGAAATGAGATGTTTTAGATGCACTGTTCTTGGATGCCAGGATGGATGACACTGTGAGATATAATCCTTTCCTGTTTAATGCAATCCAAACCAATCTACATTCTAGAAGTCATTTGATTTCTCCTCTCTGTAGAGCTATCAGATAGCAACTAGCTCTCTGGGGACTCCATTCATGCTGAGATTGCACTAGCTAGTGATTACACTGCTGAATCAGTCTGTAATCAACCTTGCATCCTACTGATCTTCTTTGGAGTTTTTCTTTTGATCACCAACTAATGGGAAACACAGCATGCTAAAGAATAATATAGTTTCATCTAACTGTGGCTCCATTGAAAAGGCCTCTGGGTACTCTTGTATTCACCTTTCAATGAATGTGCTCATAATGCAGTCAATTTCTGAAGTCAAAACAGATAATTATTATATGGTTATCTTGATTTATCTTGAATATAAACGCATCACTTAAAAATTTGAGTTCTCAAAACAAAAACAGTTTTCTAAAACAAAAATGTGTTTTTCTTCTCTTCTGTTTTTCTATTTGTGGTCAATCCAGACATACTCATAGACACTTGGATAAGTAACCAGATGGGCTTCCTAATTAGGAATGCCTTCTTCAACTTATAGTGATAGTATATATATGATGAATTTAAAGGGCAATAAAAGTTCTATTACTGTGTGCAGGGACTATTTCTTAAGAGGAAAAGTTTTTGAGGAAAATATCATCAGAAATCTGGTTTTAGCTGCTACCAAAGTAATATAAATGTGAAGATAAGTGAAACAATAATTCAGGCCACACAAACACTAGAAAGACAGGTATGGGAAAGGAGATGGCGCTAAACACAAAGCAAGAATTTTTGTTTTTATAATGTTACCCATTTGTATTTCAAGATGGCAGCTTGACTGGGCCAAATTACCAAACTATCCATATTTGTGTCTGCCTTAGTTTGTGTTTCACAGAAGAAAGCAGACCTTGAAAAAGTGACTTGAATACATAAAGCCATTTTCAGTTTGTTCTAGAAAACTATAGTGGAGATAAGGGAGCAGGAAGAATGAAACACGGAATGAAGAAAAAGCAATATATTCAACATCCACAAATCAATCAATGTTTTAGATCATATTTAAAAAATAAAGGACAAAAGTCATATGATCATTTCAGTGAATGCAGAAAAAGCATTTGATAAAACTTAATATCCGTATGCAATATAAAGAATCAGCAAAGTGGTATAGAGGGATCATACCTAAATATAACAAAAACCATATATGACACACTCACAGTTAACATCATACTAAAAGACGAACAACTGAAAGCTTTTCCTCTAAGATCAGCAAACAAACAAACAAAAACCCAAAACACACACACACACACACACACACACACACACAAAGATGCCCACTCTCACCACTCTTATTCAGCACAGTACTGGGGTCCTTGCCAGAGAATTAGGCAAGAAAGCAGAGTAAGTGTGATCCAAATTAAAAAGAAAGAAGTAAAACTAACAATCTTTGCCAGGTGACATGATATTACATATAAAAAACCCTAAATATTCCACCAAAGAAGCTGTTAGAACTGATAAACAAATTCAGTAGAGGCAGGATACAAAATCAACACACAGAAATCTGTTGTGTATCCATACACTAATAATGATCGATCAGAAAGAGAATTTGAAAACAGATCTTATTTACATTTGCATTAAAGAGAATAGGAATAACTTTAACCAAGGAGGTGAAACAGCTGTACACTGAAACCTATAAGACATTGATGGAAGAAACTGAAGAAGACATAAAAATAGATATCCCATACTCATGGAAAAGAATATTGTTAAAATGTCCATCCTATTCAAATCCATCTATAGATTCAATGCAATCTCTATCAAAATCCCAATGACATTTAACAATTCTAAAATATGTATGGAACCACCAAAGACACCAAATAATCAAAGCAATCTTGAAAAGAAAAACAGCTAGAGGCATCATGTATCTCAAATTTAAACTATATTACAAAGCTACAGTAACAAAAAAAAAATTATGGTACTGGCATAAAAACAGACACATAGATCATTGGAACGAATATAGAGTTCAGAATAAACCCATACATATATGTTAAATTGATTTATGGTCAAGGAGTCAAGTATGTCCCACAGAAATGGATAGTCTCTTTAATAAATTGTGTTGGGAAAACTGGACAGCTCACATGCAAAAGAATGAAACTGTACCCCTATCTTATACCATACACAAAAATTAACTCAAAATGGATTGAAGGCTTGACTGTAAGACCTAAGATAATGAAAATTTTATAACAAAACATAGGAGGTAGCCTCCTTGACATCAGTTTTGGCAATGACCTTTAAATAAAAGTAGATAATAAAAGTAAAAATAAACAAGTGGGACTATATCAAATTAGAAACCTTCTGCACAGAAGAGGAAACCATCAAAAAAAAAATGAAAAGACAACCTATGGATAGGAGAAAATATTTGCAAACCATATACTTGATAAGGAGTTAACCAAAATGTATAAAATTGATACAACTCAATAGAAAAAAAAAGGAAAAAAGGAAGGAAGGAAGGAAGGCAGGAAAGAAAGAAAGAAGGAAAGAAAGAAAGAAAGAAAGAAAGAAAGAAAGAAAGAAAGAAAGAAAGAAGAAAGAAAGAAAGAAAGAAAGAAAGAAAGAAAGAAAGAAAGAAAGAAAGAAAGAAAGAAAGAAAGAAAGAAAGAAAGAAAGAAAAACAAAAAAAACCCCAAACAACCCAATGAAATGATGGCCAGAGTATCTAAATAGACATGTTTTCAATGACTACATACAGGTGGCCAATGGACACATGAAAAGGTGCTCAACCTCACTAATCATCAGGGAAATGCAAATCAAAAACCACAATGAAATACCCCACTACACCTGTCAGAATGACTAATATCAAAAAAATACAAAAAAATTTCATGTGTTGATAAGGAGAAAAGTGGAGAAAAAGGAACCCTCATGCACTCTTGGTGAGAAAAAGAAACAGTTTGGAGTTTCCTGAAAATATACTAAAAATAGACTAAACCTACACTAAAATAGAACTACCGTATTATCCAGGAATTCCACCTCTGGATATTTATCTGAACAGAATGAAAACACAAACTCAAAAAGACGTATACACCTGCATGCTCATTGCAGCATTACCTGCAATGACCAAGACATAGAAAAATGTAACTGCTCATCAACGGATTGATGGATAAAGATGTATATAGATACAATGGAATATTATTCAGCCATGAAATGAAGCAAATATTGCCATTTGCAACAACATGGATGGACACTGAGGGCATTATGCAAAATGAAATAAATCAGATATAGAAAGAAAAAACCCAAATGGTCTCACTGATATGTGGAATCTAGAAAAAAAATGAACTTGCAAATACATAGAACAGATTTGGTTACGGAGGCACAGGGTAGAGGGTGGAAGAAATAGGTGAGGGTGGTGAAAAAATAAAAACTTCCAGTTTTAAATAAGTAAGTCATGGGGATATAATACATAGTACAGTGACTATACTTAATACTCTATTGTATATTTGAAAGTTATTAAACCAGCAAAACTTAAGCATTTTCATCACGAGGAAAAAAAAATGTAACTGTCTGGTGATGGATGTTAACTAGACTTCTGTGGTGATGATTTTGCAATATATACTAATATACAACCATTATGTTGAATACCTGAGATTAAAGCTAAAAAGGAACACAAAATGAAGCTTAATTATTAAACTGATTACTGTTAGGGACACCTGAGTCTGTTCTAGCATGTTCTGACAAACCATGTAAACCTATGCCCCAGAACTCTTCTTCGAAGGAGAAGAGGCATTTACCCACGACTTTTTGTCTTTCAGATGAGGTGTTCTAAAGGTATGAATACCCAGTAGTAACTTGCAGAGACTGAACAGCTTTGATGAAATCCCCGGGTACAAAAGCTGAAAGATGAAAGCATGAAGGGTGCTATTGAGAAGGGACACTATTTCTCTACATGGGTTATGTCAACCACAGTTGCATAAGTATAGGGGAGTCAAGTGAATGTGGCACAGAGAACCTGAACTTTTGTGAAAAAATCTGACGGTTCTTAAATTTATGAATTTTGTCACATACATTGTGCTCCCTGACCCCAGGATACCTCACCTATTACACAGAGACAGTAATAGAGATCGCATGACTTAATTTCACAAGACTTTGGAAAGAATAAAAATGAGATGATGCATGTGGACATCTCTAGAGTCCAGAAAGCCCTAAGGTAGAATGGAAACACCATCTGTAAAGAGGTGTATGGTGATTCCCTTAGTCCATTAAGGCTACTATAATAAAATACCATAAACTGAATGGCTTATGAACAACATAAGTGTCTCATAGTTCTTGGAGCCTGGGAAGTACAAGATAAAGGCACTGAAAGATTTGTTATCTGGTGAGTGTCCACATCTAGTTTATAGATTGTACCTTTCATGTTGTGCCCTCACCTGGTGGAATGGGCAACAGAGCT
Organism: Puma concolor; assembly: GCF_028749965.1. Lineage (NCBI taxonomy): Eukaryota > Metazoa > Chordata > Mammalia > Carnivora > Felidae > Puma > Puma concolor. The sequence goes on along the minus strand of NC_141670.1, from coordinate 180,626,164 downwards.
CTTTTATAAAGACACTAGGCTCCACATTCATGACTCAACTCCTCCCAAAGGCACATCACCAAATATTATCACACTGGCCATTAGATTTCAGCACGTGAATTTGGAGCGACAAATATTCAGTTCACCACAGTGATTTTCTTAGCGTAAGTCTAAAAGCTGGTAAAATCACTGTAGTTCTTATGAAAATCACTGGAATGCAGACTGAAACAAGAGTAAAGTCAGCATTTATATTTTGTTTCCACCACCTACTATTATTGTTATGACAGCTTTATTGAGATATAATGTACATGCCATGAAATTTGCCCTTTTAAAATGTAAATTCATTGGTTTCCATTATATTCAGGGTTGTGCAATTATTACTACTAATTTGAGAATATTTTCATCACTCCAGAAAGAAACCACATATCCATTAGAGGTCACTCTCCAACCCCTCCCTCATCTCCTGGCAACCACCACTATATATATTTAATTGGCAATTCAGGATATTTCATAAAAATTGGATCATATAATATGTAATGGCTTTTTACTAACTTCTTTCACTTATCATAATGTTTTTAAGGTTTATCTCTGTTCTCACATATGTCAGCACATCACCCATTTTAGTTACCAAATGATGTTCTATGTTAGGTCAACACCAAGTTTTGTTCTGCTGCGCATCCATTTGATCACAAATATCCATTATCCATTCAATACAAATGGACATTTGCACCATTTCTACTTTTTAGCTATTAGGAATAATGTGGCTGTACACATTTGTGTAAAGGTTTTTGGATTGACATATATTTTAATTTCCTTTGGGTGTATATCTAGAATTGAAATTACTCCATCACAGATAATAATATGCTTAATATTTTGGGGAATGACCAGTTTGTAGGAAAGCTGCATCATTTTACAACTCACTTGCAGTGAATAAGGATTCCCATTTCTCTATATCCTTGTAAACAGTTCTTATTGTTCATTTTTTTTATAATTACACTCATCATAGTAGGGTGAAGTGAGATCTCATTGTGGGATTAATTAGTATTTCTCTAACAGCTACTAATGTTAAATATCTTTTAATGTGCATTTGTGTATATGCTATTTGATGAAATATCTATTCTTTTTTTTTTTTTTTATTTATTTGAGACAGAGAGAGTGAGTGAGAATGGAAGAGGGGAGCAGAAAGAGAGAGAGAGAGAGAGACGAAGAGGGAGAGAGAGAGAGAATCCCAAGCAGGCTTCATGCTGTCAGTGCAAAGCCAGAGGCAGGAATCAATCTCAAAAAATGTGAGATCATGACCTGAGTCGAAATCAAGAGTTGGATGCTTAAGGGGCACCTGGGTGGCTCAGTCGGTTGAGTGCCCGACTTCAGCTCAAGTCATGATCTCACGGTCCATGAGTTTGAGCCCACGTTGGGCTCTGTGCCAACAGCTCAGAGCCTGGAGCCTGCTTCAGATTCTGTGTCTCCTTCTCTCTCTGCACCTCCCCTGCTCATACTCTGTCTGTCTCTCTCTCAAAAATAAATAAACATTAAAAAAGTTAAAAAAAAAAACATTTGGATGCCTAACTGACTGAGCCACCCAGGCACCCCTAAATGGATTATTTCTCTTGTATTACTGAGATGTGAAAGTTTTCTTTTTAATATATATATATATATATATATATATATATATATATATATGTATATGTAAGTCCTTTGTCAGATACATCATTTAAAGCTATTTTCTCCCTGGGCTCCTGGCTGGTTCAGTTGGTAAAGCATGTGACTCTTGATCTCAGGGTCATAAGTTCAAGCCCCACATTGGGCATGTAGTCTATTAAATAAATAAATAAATAAAATATTTTCTCCCATTGCATAGGTTGTCTTTCTACTTTATTATTTTTAACAAAAAAAAATGTTTAATTTTGAAGAAATCCAATTTGTCTGTTTTTTTTTTTTTTCTTCTTCTTCTTTTTCTCCTTGTCACTTGTGGTTTTGGTGTAGTATATTTGAAGTCATTGCCTAATTCAAGGTCCCAATGATCTACTTCTGTTTCCCCCCCCCAAAAAAAACCTATAATTTTAACACTTAAATTTAGATCTATGAATGATTTTGAATTAATTATTTGTGTGTTATGAGGTAGCATTTCAGTATCTTCCATTTGTATGGGCATATCTAGTTGTCCTAGCAACATTTTTTGAAAATACTATTCTTTGCCCATTTGGATTGTCTTAGCACGCTTGTGGAAAGTGTAAGACTTTATTTCTGGACTTTTTTAAAATTTTCTTCCATTGATTTATATGTAAATCCTTATAAGAGTTCCACACAATCTTGTTTAGTTAATCTTTATAGTAAATAGTGAAGTCAAGGAGTATGAAACCTCCAAATTTGTTCTTTTACAAAATTAGTTTGGAAAAACTGAGTCCCATTAATTTGCATATGTATTTTAGGATTAGCTTCCCAATTTCTGGGGGGAAAATGATAGCTGGATTTCTGATAGAGATTATATTAATTGTGTAGATCAACTTGAGGAATACTATCATTGTTAACAAATTAAGTCATTCCAATCTATGTACATGATCTTTCCATTTATTTAGATCTTCTAAATTTCTTTAATAATGTTTATAGTCTTCAGAGTACACGTTTTTCACTTCTTCTGTAAAATATATTCCTAAGTATTTTCTTATTTTTAAGAAATCAACTTAATTTCAAATTGTACATTGCTGGTATATAGAATACAACTGAGCATTGTATTTTGACTTTTTTGTCTTATAATTTTCCTGAGCTTTTTCATTATTTCTATTTTTTTTATATGAATTATTTTAGATTTTTTTAATCAGGTCACCTAAAAATAGATACTTTTACATCTTTCCAGTTTGGATATATGTTATGTATATCCCCTGCCTAATTGCCCTGGCTAGAACCTATAAGACAATGTTGAATAAAAGTGGTGACAGCTGACAGACTTATTCTGTTCCTGATCTTAGCGGGAAAGTATTCAGTCTTTTATCCTTCAGTGTGATGTTAGTTATATGTTTGTAGAATGTCCCCTATCAGCTTGAATAATTTCCCATATATTGCTAGTTAGTTGAATATATTCATCATGTAAAGGTACTGAATTTTTTCAAGTGCTTTTCTGCCACTATTGAGATGATTATATGCATTTTTTCTCCATTATTCGCTTAATATGATGTAGTATGTTGATGGATTTCATATAATGAAACAACTTATGTTTGGGGGATGAATCCCACTTGATAATCCTTTGTATATGTTGCTTGGTTCAGTTTGCTTGTATTATGTTGAGGATTGTGGCATCTATACTCAAAGGATATGGTCTGTAGTTTTCTTTACCTGTGAGGTCTATGTATGATTTTGTTGTTAGGGTATACTGGCCCCATTGAGTTAGTTGGAAATAGTTTATTCTTCTACTTTTTAGAATAGTTTAGAAAAGATTGGTGTTAATTCTCTACTTATTTGGTATAATTCATGAATGAAGCCATCTGGCCCTGGGGTCTTCTCACAAAAATTTGTGAGAAATTTTTATCAGTTATTCGGTCTGTGTTTGTAGGTCTGTTTGTATTTTCTGTTTCTCTTTAATAAGTTTTGCTACTTTTTGTTCTTATAGAAATGTGTCCATTTCCTTTAGTTTATATAATTTATTGGCATAGATTTTATCATAGTATCTTTTTATAATATTCCTTTATTTTTGTAAGGTTAATAGTGATATCTATTCTTTCTTTCCTGGTTATAGCAAATATTATATTTTTCTTTTTAAAAAGTCAGTGTAGCTAAACATTTGCCAATATGATTTGTCAATATTTTCAAATAACCAATTTTTTTCACTGATTTATCTTGATTATTTTATTTCTATTTTATTTACTTCCCTGATAATGTATTTTTTAATTTTCTTCTTTCTGCATTCTTTGTGTTCAATTTGCACTTATTTTTTGGTTTCTTAACACAGAGAACTGGTTTGTTAAGACTTTGTTTTCTTTTTAATGTAGGCATTTAAGAAGTATCAACTTCCATCTAAGCATTGTTCTAGCTGCATTCCATAAATTTTGGCACGTTGTATTTGGTTTTCTTTCTCAAGTTCTTTGAACCTTCTAGTTTCCTTTGTGATATCTTCTGTGACCCATTTGTCATTTAAGAATGTCAAATTTGCACATATTTATGAACAACCCAAATTTCCCTCTGCCACTGATATGTGATTTCATTCCATTATTTTCAAAGAACAGTCCTTTTACAATTTCGAGTTTACTGAGACTTTGTTGTGGTCAAATATATATTCTATCATGTATTGCAGTATTCTACAAATGACTATTAGATCATCTTGATTTGTTGTGTTATTTAAGTCTTCTATTTCCTTTTGAACTTCGGCCTCTATATTCTGTCCATTTTCAAAAGTGGAGTAGTGAAGTCTCTCACTCTTTATTGTTGAATTGCCCATTTGACCTTTTTACTCAGTTTAATTTAATGTGTTATAGACTCTTTTGTTAAATGCATGTATAATTGTCATGTCTTCCTGATGGTTTTTACCCTTTTACTCTTATTAAATATCCTTCTTTGCCTCTAGCCACCTTTTCTCTTACTCTTTATTCTTTTTGATGTTAGTATAAGCACTCCACCTCTTTTTGGTTACTGTATGCATGACACATCTCTTTACATTCTTTTACTTTCAACCTTCTTGATCCTTTGTGTATAAAGAACGCCTCAATCACAGTATATGGTTGACTTATGTCATTCTAATGCATTCTGCCAATCTCTATCTTTTGAAGTTGTGTTTAAATCATGTATATTAATGTTATTACTGATAATATAGGACTGATGTCTGCCATTTTACTATTTGTTTTCAATATATTGATTATTTCTTATGGCTTTATTACTTCCTTTTTTGTATTACACAGAAATATTCTGGTGCACAATTTCCTTTGCCATTTATTTCTTTAAAATTTTCAGGGTTTTTTTTTTTCCTTATTGGTTTCCTCAGAGATTACTATTAACACCTTAACTTAAAACAATGTAATTTCCATTAGCACAAATATTACTTCAATATAGCTCCGTTCAGTACTTCCTCGTTTATGCTATTACTGTCATATCTTCATACATTATAAGCATGTTAATATAGTTTATAATTATTAACTTATGTCATTGTTCTTTTCAAATCAGATACAAAAATAAAAGGTTACATCCAAAAATACACTTTACTGTTTTTTATGTTTACATATGTAGTCGCTTTCATTTCTTTATGTGAATTCAAGTTACTGTCTAATGTCCTTTCAATTCAGCCTGAAGGATTTCTGTAGAACAGGGTGCTAGCAATGAATTCTGTTTTTCATTTTATGATAATGTTTTAATGTTCTGGTCATTTTAGAATAATTTTGCTGGATGTAGAATTTTCTTGGTTAACAGTCTTTTCCTTTCCAGTGTTTGAATATGTTATCTACTGCCTTTGGCTTCCACAGTTTCTGATTATAAGTTTGTTAATCTTACCGAGGATTTCTTATATGTGATCAGTTATTATTTTATTGCTACTTTCAAGTGAGTCTTTTATTCTTTGGATTTTAACAGTTTTACTATATGTCTAGGTGTGAGTTTTTATGGTTTATTCTATTTGGAAGTTTTTTGTGCTTTTTGGATGTGTAATGTTTCTCATCAAATTTGAGGCGTTTTTAGCCATTAACTATTGAAATATTCTTTCTGCCCCTTTCTCTTTCTCTTCTCTTTGTATGAGTCCCATAATGCACAGGTTGATATGCTTGCTAGTGTCACATGATTCTACTAGGATCTGTTAATGTTTCTTCATTCTTCTTATTTTCCGCTCAGAAAAGAGGAAAATAACAACTGACCTATATTCAAGTTACATGATTTTTTTCTGACTTCAGACTATTCAAATATGCTATTGAGCCTCTTAAGTAAATTTTTTATTTCAGTTACTTTTCATTTTAACCCCAGAATTTCTTATCAGTTCTTTTTAGTTTATTACTATATTGATGTTCTCTATTTCATTGTTGATTAACTTCCTTTGTTTATGAACGTAGTTTCTTTTACTTCTGTGAACATATCTATAATAGGTGATGTTAAGTTTTGCCTTCTAAGTTTATATTTGAGCTTTCTGAATAGAAGTTTCTATTAACTGGTTTTTTCCCAGGCTAATGGGTCATTCTTTCCTTTTCCTTGGGGTGTTTCCATACATTTTAAATAATGTCATATGCAACCGTGGAAATGAAATTCATCATCCCTCTTCCCCCAGGATTTGTTGCTGCCTATTGTTTATTCTTACTGTTGTCATTGTTGCTGCTGCTTTAACTTAGTGACTTTCCTGGACCAGTTCTGTAGTCTGTATTCTTTGTTATGTATGACCAGTAAAGTATGTCTGCTTGGCTAGCTTAATGTTCGTCCAGATTCAAAATGCATTTCCTTAATTGCTATGAACCAGTAGTCCCCCAATATTTCCCAAGGTGGCTCTCTGTGTTTGTTGGGGTTCTTTACAAGCTTTCTTAGCCCTCATTCCTGCTTGCAATGAATCTCAGGTTCAGCAAGATGTGAGATTAGGACCTTTTAAGGTCTTTAGGGGGTATGTGCATATCCATGCACATACACATCCTTCCATATCCACAGGTCTGTGGGGGAGCTCTCCAAAGCACCCATAGACATTTCATTCTCTCCAGTTTTCTTTCAAAATTATTGGCTAGCCTTTTCTTTGCCCCAACTGGTATCACTGCCTCAGCTAGCCATAGCGTTAAACAATTTCTGTTGGTTGTTTTTAACATGTGCCTTGGGATAGAGCTAGCTTAGTCAGAAAACATCTAAATCAAACCAAGTTAAAACAGGGCTATATAAATAATGTTTTTTTTCATGTTAAATTCGGGACAATATTCTGAGAATAAGACTTATAGGGTGTTCCAAAATTGTTCTACCCCTTAGTGCTGTGCTGCTGGTTTTCTCAGCTATGGTGGTTCCAAGAGTGTGGATTTTCATAGCTATCACAAAACTAAGGAGAGAGGAAGGAGCAAAGAAACACCACAAAACACCATAAGGTAATTATTCTTTCTAAACTTTCCCCATCTTTCTTTATGAATTCTCAAAGGATTATTGTAAGCCTAGAGCTAATTTCCAAAATTCTGAAAACAGTCTGTTTTGACAATCTTTGCCTTTGTCATTGCTTTCATGATTAACAGATTTTCAAAAGCCCTTATTCTGACATTTCAGATGTGCTTCTCCCTCCGCCACTTATACTTTATATGACCTTACAGTTTCACATAAAATTCTGAAAATCAATGTACATAAAATTAGAATTATAGCACATATTACATTTTTTCAACAAAATTGTGAGGATCAAACAAATACATGTCATGCCATAATAAAACAAAAACTAATTATATTATGTACCATGTGTTAGATACTATGCTTTAGTGCTTCATATTTAACATTATTAGACTCTAAACAAATACACAAGGTAGCCATTACCCCCATTTTAGAGATGAGAGAATTTAGACTCAAAGTGATAGGAGTTATTTGTTCAAAGACATACATCTAGCAAGAGCAAAGCAGCAGCACTAACTCATGAGTACTTAGTTACCTTCTTTCCAAGACAAGTTACTCTGTAAAACACAATGCTAAAGAAAACTGAAAAAGAAAAAAGAGGATGATGATGATTTGTTACCCTTCATTTCTACTATGAAAATTATGTGAAAACGATACTCATACCTATTAGTGAAGTATGAGGAGAATTCTATATAGTTCATTTTTTATGTTAAATTAAATTTGTAAAGATCTGATATCATTTGCTAACTCAAGTTAAAAGGATGTAATTTGATAAAATGTTCACTAGTGACAAGATCATGATAGCTTAATTTGGGGTATTATAAGTTGCATAATGTGTGATTCCTACAATTGTGAATAACCACCATATCGTTTGATAGACACTTTTAATAATAGCAGTATATTTGCTTTTAACAAAAATCAGTTACATTGCTATAATCTGTGTCATATTTATATAATTTATCTACTAAACAGCAGTGAATTTTGATAGAAATATAAACAGATGTTAGACAGGTAAACAGCCCAACTTTCTCTACTGGTAGTTGGATGATACCTCTGCTAAATTCCCTGTGATTCTCTGCATAGCCTTGGTTTTTAGTACTTCCTGCTACTTTAAAAGATTTGTTTTATTATCTTTTACTTGGTTTCTGTGTTACTTGTGCCTACTTGTCATTAGTTAAGTAAACAAACAGCTATTAATTAACTTTTATTCCAGAGAAATTATAAGAAAATACAGAATATTTTTTACCTCACGACAGGCCTTAATACTTTAAAGATGGCAAACACATATATCCCCAAATAGATTTCTTTTTGAAGCAAAAAATCTTCTCATTCTTTGAGCTTTTCTTTAAATGAGGCTGTCTTCAGACAGCTCATGATCCTACTTATCTGTTTCTTTATTCCTGTTTATTAAAGTCTTCTTAAAATGTACCCATCACACCTTAATTTGTAGAGAATTCCACTAAGTCAGGAAAACTAAATCCTTTTCAAAAAAATGTTTTTGTTTATTTGTTTTGTGTTGCTTATGTTTGAGGAGAGAAGATTTTAGTAGAGAATCATATTCTGAAAATGAGACTTTGAAGTCAGTCTACCTAGGTTCAATCCAATGTTTGCCATTTAGCAGTTCTATGATCTCGGAGAGATGACTTTACTGCTTGAACAATTATTTGGAAAAATGGAACTCAGAAAGATGAAGAGAGAGGCAAAGAAATCAGTTATGATATTATGGCAAGAGTCCAAGAAGATAAGATGGGTGCCTTAATGAATGTAATGCTTTATTAAGCAAAGAGTAATAGCCACATTGTCTGCTAGGTGCCAATGACATAAAATTAGATAAGTCATGGTGCCTGCATGCATGTAATTCAGTCTATGATGGAAGAAAGATACATAAAAAAAAAACTACTACTCATAAGCCAAGTTGTTAATTGGCATAATATGGTGTAAGTAAAGTCCGAGAGAACACAAAATTGATTCCATCATTCCATATGTGTCCTGACCAACACAGTCCAATGGAGATATTATTTCCCATTATCTAGGCAATTAACTTCTATTATGCATCTTAAGATTGTATTACCTTTGTTAACTACACCTCACTGATGGCTCAAATTAAGCAAGAAGAAAAGAGTTGGCTGATTTGTGCCCTTTACATTTTTATTGTTTAAGTCAGTGATGGCATTGGGTGATTTTTATCGTTACTTAATGCTTTTGATGAATTTTGCTTTTCAGTGAGTATTTATCCTAACTATCCATTACATTTTATAATATATTATGTAATTTGGTAAGCTTTGGGATAGGTGGAAAATGTGTTCTGATAATTTTTTTTTTTGCTTTCAACCTGTTATGTTGTAATAAAAATGTTGCATCTGTTCTTTCTTAATGATTTTTTTAATAGATAGGGTTAATTTAATGTTTAGGTCAGATTTAAGAAAACATCCATGTTATTTTAGCACTCCTGAAAAATTCTGAGGCACTTAAAATTATCATGGTAAAAATGTGGATATTTTCAATACATGGTGAAAGAAAAAACAGGTCTGAAGTCAAACAAATATAAATCTGAATCTCAGTTCTGACACTCATTAAACTATGATGTGGAAAAGTTACTGTTATGACGTGGGTCTCTTCATGCATAAAATCGGGCATTGTGTACTTCGTAAAGGTATTATGAAGATTACATTGTAATATTTTTTTTTTTAAAATCTTAAAATACTTTCTGGCTTCTGATAAATGATTGATAACTATATGGCTTTAATATAATATTTTTATTTGAACACTGTTACTGCTACTATTATTAGCCTTAAAGTTATATGGTACCTGTATTATAAAACTTAAATTTAAAATATAAAATAAAATAGAGGGCATTGATCATATGCCATAGAAAATATTTAATGTACAGCTTTTTTCCTACTGAAAATTGCAGACTTTTCTCATTTTCAGAAACAAATGTTGATTGGCAAATTTATCTGTAGAAAGAACAAATAAACATACTGTAAGTTTAATTTAAATTATTTTTGATATTCTAAAGGGAGAAAATATGAAGCGATTCTATGGAAAAAAGCATATGTATAAAATCAAGATGAATTGTTTACCTGTTGGGGGTTTGAATTTATCTGTTAATTGGATGAGACCAGCTTAATTAATCAAATTTAACTTACGTAAAAGCTCTACAAATGTTAGTTATTATATCTGAAACCTTACCACAGGGAAACCTGGGAAAAATTAGCTCTTGTCACTTACTCTTTAATACTTCCATAATTTTTAATTTAAAGATAATATATTAAAGACCCAAAAGTTTCAGCATTTGCAGGGCACACTTATTGTTTTATTTACCCCCTACACATCTTCTAGAAACTGTACTTCTCATGCCCATCATTCCAAACTATCCACACATCCACCACCCACACGGTTATAATGGCAGCTGCCATGTTGGAATAACATGACCACTGCTCAGGGTTTTTGATGCAAACTGGTTCTATGAAAGTATTATCCATGGTAAGTGTGGATCTGATATTTGGGAGCTGAATCATGTAAATGACAATACTCCCAAAAAAGAATCCAACGCTTAATGTAAGAATCCAACACTTAATTTGTCAGACTCCCTGTTGCATGCCAAGAGACAACTTGGCATTATTTTAATAATTTCTCCTATGCTTACCCATCTCCTTTTCCTTTTTCATTTCCTCTATTTACACAAACTTGAGAAACCTTCCATGTGAAAACAAATAAATGCTGAGGTGGATATACTGGGCAACTGATAGATTCTGTTCTTTGGATCCCCAATTCTTGGGTAAGGTTACTATTTGCATGTATTAAAAGGTATTCCCCTTAAAGTCTGTAGCAGAAGCTAAAAAATCTTAAGCCATCATAAAAGGCATGAACTTGGTAGACATGTTAATTCCAAACAATATTCCCAAGCAATCATTAATAGTGCCAAAAGACTGATGGGTCTTGAAGATTGATGGGGGAATGATCACCCTAACTGTAATCAGATAGTAAGTCCAATACTAGCTAAGATTTCAAGTCTGTGTCCCATACCCTCGTAGAACAATGTGCTCCATGCATTTGGTACACAGATATATTGATCTTGCAGTGTATATTTATCACTCAGTGTACTAATAGGCAACCAAAACTAATTTGCTTTTACCTACTTTTCGGTCCCAGTGATTTCTACTCTGAAGTTTATGACACTATGACTCTGTTAATATCTTAGGGATTAACCAGGAGTAGTTGCCATTGTGAGGGTACACACATCCAGGAAAACATGCCAGGATAAACATGTTCTTGCTTCACTATCTCTTCAGAGAATTTTTTTTAAGATGATTCAAAAGCAATTCATAGGGGCTCCTGGGCGGCTTGGTCGGTTAAGCGTCCGACTTCGGCTCAGGTCATGATCTCACGGTCCGTGAGTTCGAGCCCTGCGTTGGGCTCTGTGCTGACAGCTCAGAGCTTGCAGCCTGTTTCAGATTCTGTGTCTCCCTCTCTCTCTGCCCCTCCCCTGTTCATGCTCTGTCTCTGTCTGTCTCAAAAATAAATAAACGTTAAAAAAAATTTTAAAAAAAGGGGCGCCTGGGTGGCTCAGTCGGTTGAGCGGCCGACTTCGGCTCAGGTCACGATCTCGCGGTCCGTGAGTTCGAGCCCCGCGTCGGGCTCTGTGCTGACAGCTCAGAGCCTGGAGCCCGTTTCAGATTCTGTGTCTCCCTCTCTCTCTGACCCTCCCCTGTTCATGCTCTGTCTCTCTCTGTCTCAAAAATAAATAAACGTTAAAAAAAATTTTAAAAAAAAGCAATTCATAGTGATTGTAGTATTTCTAAAACTTTCCACAGTGATTACAAAAACAAAAACAAAAACAAAAACAAACAAAAAAAAAAACCAGGAGATGTTCTGCAGGTACCACAATTGTTGGTCATAAGTAATCAAATCTCTCACAAAATACTTGTGATTAATTTGTAAGGGCTAATACATTATTTTAACTTTCATTGTTTGAGCTTTTTGTATGTAAGAGGCATTATGTGAGGTAATTAGCATATGTTATTTTATTCAGTTACAATAATTATATGATGGAAATATTATTCTTCGCATTTTACCTTCATGGACAGCGAGGCATAGAGAAACTAAACCTCCTCTGTTTCTCACATCTAACCAGTGGTTGAACATGGATTCAAATCTATACCATGTAATTAGAATTTCCTTCAGGAAAAAGTAACATATACTTCAAATAAAGCAACTCAAGGTAGAGGATTTTTTTTAAGCAAAAGGAAGTTTAGAGTTAGATAGTCTAATGCCAGGGCAAAGTCCAACAGTGCTATCAGGATCTTCTGCTTATTTATAACTTTGAGAAGCAGTTTAGTCAGAGCATGAGAATACAGCTCGGGGGCGGGGGTGGGGGCAGAGCTCTTGGGTTCATTTCCCACCTCTATCACAAAATTGTTACAGGACCTCGGGTGACTTACTTAATCTCTTTTTGCTTTATTTCCCTCTTCTTAATGTTACATACAACGACAGTACCTAAGTTACAGGAGTTTGGTAAAAACTAGAATACAATCTGTTGTGGACACACTACAAGGATGGACTCCTTCACCCCAGATTTGTTTCTGATATCAAGACTGATGACAAAACACATACGGAAGAGTATATATATGCTTATCTTCACATAATGATGCTTCCTAGGAGAGCAGGGAAGTCTCCAAAGCAGGTCCACAAAGGGTTTGAGAGAACAGGAAAAGGAGATAGATGGCTTGGATTTATTTGTAAATAGGGGGTGGGACCGGGGTCAGAGTTCCTATGCACAAACAAGCAGTGGCTTGCATGTTTTGAATTTCCTGTCAGCCCCAAAGGAAGGAACACCTGGCTTTCTTACCAAGTTTCCCAAGAGGTGAAGCAGAAGGAACAGAGGCAGTGGTAGAGGTCACATGTTGTCACCAAACTTCGCAAACAAATGCAGATTCTTTATTGCCATTCATGCCTCAAGTTTGAAGACTGCAATGGGCCATGTGCCATTTATTTGAATTTAAATTTATTTAAGTAAGCCATTATGGCACTCTTTGAGGTAAGTAGCTTGAGTCCACTAAAAGGGGTGAAAATCCTCTTGAATGTCCTAAGAGACCTGCATGTGGATAAGGAATATCTTGGTGAGACTTTATGTTGTGTCTTTAGTTTGTGTGGAGGTATGTATAACCTTAATTCATATTGTGGGTAACTATGAGGTAAAAGATTTACAACAGTTCTTTATCACAAAGGGCTAACCTTGGATAAGTCATTTTTACCCCTATTGACCAGATCAGACGGTTAGACCATTGGCAATATCCTGAGTCTAAAAATGTGCAGAAGGGGCTGACTGTGGGCCAGGATAGCCATTGCTAAATTGACTGCCTGAGGTTGGGCCCACTTTGTTTACTCTTGAGTCCTGTCGCTAATCAGGGGCATCTTAGTTAAGGGATGAAAAGCAGCAACTCTCCAGCACACTCCATCATATGCAGTGTTGCAACTACTGCCTGTAAATCATAGTAACTCTTTTGCTGCTCACTCCGTTGTTCCCCAGAAGCTACTCACATAGTCAAGGAGCTCAGGAAACGGGAAACCTCCTCCAACATTATGGCATCTGGCAAGAGACTGAAGACAGAGGAGGTCAACCACTCTTGCAGGTGAGATTTGCCAAAGGGTCTGCATTTGACTCTATTCTATAGGTACCGTTTCCATCTTAGCAAGGAGGGCATAGTGGCTGTGCCAAGCTTGAGGATGCTGCTTCTAATGGGAAACTGTGTACCAAGGGTCTTGGGTTCAGAACATATGAGAGTCTTTATTTCCAGAAGAGCCCAGTGTTCAGCAAGCAATCAGTGCAATGGCATACAGAGTGGTGCTGAGGAAGACAGTTTCTTGTACCAGAAGTCCAGGGGCATTTGTCACCATCACGGCTAGTTGAGTGACTCCAGAAGTGTGCTAAAGTCTCTGTTGTGAAGGAGCCTTTCAAGGGTATTAATGGGTGTGTTTGTTGTAATTTGGACAGATTCTAGCGATTCTTTTTGTTGGGAGTCCTATAATGAGGGCCAATTTGCAAGTAACACCATAACAGGCTTAAGTAAAATTTGCAAACAAAAAATATGTTGTCTTTAGGGTGCCTGGGTGGCTCAGTTGGTTAAGTGACTGACATTTGATTTCAGCTCAGGTCATTATCTCACAGTTCATGACATGGAGCCCCACATTGGTTTCTGTGCTGACCACACAGAGCCTGCTAGGGATTCTCTCTCTCCCTCTCTCTGCCCCTTCCCCCTCTTGTTTTCTCTCTCTCCCAAAATAAATAAATAAACTTAAAAAACATGTTGTCTTTAGAAGCCATAAAGATCTACAATGTGTTAGTCTTGCTTTACTGTTAATATTGTTGCTTTAATGTTGAATGGGTACTGACAAGGTCAATAGCTATGCCTTTATGGTGTTGAGGATACAGCGTCCCTTGGTTGAATAAAAGATTTTCAACAATTTAACCAAGGTGGTGAGGTCTTTTACTGTGTGTACTATGTGTGGGACAATGGCCTGTCTCCTTTGCATGAACTCCTTTGTGATTATCTGTATGTGAGTGTGTCAAATGAATCTCCTTGGAGGAGGATGTCATCAATGTAATATTACACCTTTGTTGCAAGGGAAAATTAAACGTAATTAAGATTACATGCATGTGATGGCAAGGCAGTTGGGAGAACTCAGCAGGGTAAAGATGTGTTGTGCCTTTTGAGAAGGTAAAGGCAAACTGCAGCTGAGAAGCCACTGAAAGAGGCACTGAACAAAACATATTAGTCAATTCTATGACTGTGGAGTATTTATCATCTGTTGATCAGATGAAAATCAGTCATTTCAATAATATTGGGTATGGGTCCTTAATGGTCAAGGTCATAGCATTGAGGTTGTGGAATCTACCATGAGGTGCCATTCTTCCTTTCCAAATTTAAGAATTAGCTAAATTTGATTATTAAGTGGAGAAGCAGAGTACATAATTACCTCTTCTTTAAACAGGTCTTGTATAATGGATTTCAATTCTTGAAGATACTGTTTTATATTATACTAAGCTATACTAACTATACTAATCAAGGATGGAGATTCATGGAAGCCTTTTGTTGTCAGACTAGTTTTAAGAGCCAAAAACATAATTTTAATTTATTATTCATTGGGTTACTAAGATGCTACAAATGCCTTTGCTGATGCTGCCTATACTTCTGTCATTAAAAAAGATCCTGATCTTTAGAGTTTAAGGAAAAATACCCAATTCACCCCCATTGCAAAAGCAAAGGGTTAATCAAACTCATTCATGCCTATTTTTTTGCTATTTTTAGGGCAAAAGCTGTTATGGCTATGGAGAACTTAGGTAGGGCAGTAGTTCTCACGGCTCAGGTAAAGCATACCTGATATTGCCCTATGATTTATGCTTGGTAACCTACCTAAAAGCATAGAGGTACCTCACTTAAATGTGATGGAATTCACAAGTTTAACTCTAATTTGAGACCTAGTATGGACTAAGTCCATGAAAGTTTTCTAATTGGTGCTTTTCAGCAGATGTTAGTTAATTCAGAACTTATGGTTTAGAAGCACAAAAGCCAATCATCCCCTTTTATCTTGTAACAAATTCTATTTGCAAATATTTGGATTACCGAATTGTGGAATTTTGGGTTCTCAAATTGGTCCAAATTGTGGACCTCTATTTTCAGGCTTTGTTTCCTTCCTTGTGTCAAACCATTTTTTTGTTTTGTTTTGGTGATTTCTGGATATACTTCAAAGGGTTTCTCTCTACCCTACTTGTATTTATAATGTATTTTCCTCTAGAGAATCTCAATTCAATATCATTAAGACTTGGGGCCTCTTCCATGAAAATGATGGATTTATAGGATTTAAGTACCCCAGGCTTGAGCTGGGTTTAAATGAACCATGTACACTAGGAGTGCCTGGGGTATTTTCCCTAAAACTTTAAGGATCACAATCTCTTTCATGATAAAGGTACAGGCAGCAGCAGCAAAAGTATTTTGTAGGATCCCAGTGAGTCACCTGCTTTTACTGACCATGCAAGGGGACCTCATATCATACAGACTATTAGGTTTTCTCCTGAGCACGCTATAGATTGGAGCCGACACCTGATGGAGACACAGAATCCATTCAAAGTCACAGGGTAATAGTTGTCACCCTGAATTCCCATCATGGCTTTTGCTGGAATCAAGTCATATCCTTCAATCTGAGATACACAGATATGTTCAGGCAGAAACACATGACCCAAAGCCACTTTAACGAGGGTGACAAACTGACACCCCATTTCTAAACATTAGCTCTTGGAACTCCTTAGTTAAATCTGTAACAGAACTCAGTACAATTCGGCAAATGTGGCATAAAGCAGCCAGCACAAGATTTCCAACAGGTAGCAGCTCAAAGCTCAAGTTAGGCAGCAGGCAGCAACATAGTTCAAAGAATGTGCTAGCCAGCAGGCAGCAGAGCAAATTAGGGAGATATTAAAAGAAGAAAGACCCCTGGTGGTTGTGATCATCACCTAGGTATCTTGCTCAGAATGCTAATGGTTGAGGTTAGCTCATAGAAGTGAAATGGACATCCCATTGAAAATTTGGATTGGATATTGAGACAGGTGACACCACACACATGCCAGGAGGGTATAAAAAGGCTTTATGAAGTTTTCTGGGGATAGCAAGGCGAGCTCCCAGGTGGGCTGGAAAATGACTTGCATGAACAGGGTTAGACAAACTGGCTTTTCTTATGCATGGAGAGTGGGCTGGGTGAAATTTTCTGTGCACAAGTGGGCTGTGGTTCATGTGTCTGAAATAACCTTTTGGTATTGAAATGCAGAGCACATGAAATTTCTTATCAACTCTCTCAGATATGGGCTGAAGACGAAGAGAGAATAGAGGGACTTGAAAGCTCTTAGTAGCCAAATATTAAAATCTGAGTCAGACTCTTTATTACACTAATGTATTATTTTTTCCACAAGTGGTAAGTGTCTTTATCAACCTCTGAGTATCATATTCCTTCTCATAATTGTTGCTCTGTAACTACAAGGTGCTGTTGAACTTGCAGGCGTCACACAAACATTCGTAGCATGTATGAGGGTTAAGATCTAAATTGGCACAGATTGCATCTATCCCTTTTATAAAGTAAGGAAAAACTTGCCCAAGAACTCTTACTGCAGCTTTCCCCTTAAATATCAGTGAATAAAACTCAATGACATGAGCATCCCTACCTCAAGGAAGACTGAGAAAGGCAGTACAGTAAAACCTTGGTTTGTGAGCATAATTCCTTCCAGAAACATGCTCATAACCCAAAGCTCACAACCCAAAGCAAATGTCAGGAACCATTGGCTCAGTTGTGATCACGTGACATTCAGCATCATGTACTACTCAATGTTGCAAGACACTGCGTCTTTATCAAGTTAAAATTTATTAGAAATGTTCTCTCATCTTGCAAAACACTCGCAGAACAAGTTCCTCACAATGCAAGGTTTTATTTCTAACTTTGAGCAAATGAGAAGCCCTCTTATTAATAACTACTGGTAGGTAGTTGGCTAACTATCACAGTTATGGTCTTTTTTATTTCCTTCTGCAAAGAGGTTTATACAATAGTCACCAACAGTTGTAGATGCTGTGAATTATTTTATTGCAGCTCACACCCTGTTACCTGCTGCTAAAAGTTGGCAACATCCATCACATAAAAATAGCTAAGGAGTTTACAGTTATCTATACTTTATCAATATTGTGTCATGTCTTATACATGTGGAAAAGGGGGAGGGACCAAGAGAAGATGCACTTATTACACTGGAAACTTACTAAAATTTCTTGTCTTTCTGTTTCAATGGCTGATAGATGAACATGCATATTTTAAGAGATCGTTGGATGGCCACCTATGTAGCTGTTCTTAAAAAAAAATAAAAGAAAAGAAATAGAAAAGCTCAACCCTGAATATGAAGCATTAGCCTATTTCTGAGTCTATTTCAGACATAAATTATATTTCCCACCCATTCCTAAAGGTCAAATAATCAATCATAGGAAAAAATCTTTTAAGTATATTTCCATCCAGTCACATAAATAAGGAGAAGGAAGAACCGTATGTACTTTAAAAACGTTTGAAATGAAACTGAATGAAATGAAATCTGTTCACATTTGGATATCACAATTGTATATCTCAGTGCCTTTCCTTTCATACTTAAGAAACATAATGCCCCTGAAGACGAGAAGAATAAATTCAAGCTATTAAACACATGTTCTTTTCTCTGTGCCTCTGCATTGATTAACGCCCTGAGCCCACACAGCTGTAAAGTTATACTGATGTCCTCTTTAGACCATGCCTCACATGACTTTACTCAGAAAAGGAGAGAAAGGCTCGTCAAGTCAAGAGCAAATGAGATATCTCATTTGCCTTGAGATATAGAGAAGACCAAAGGGAAGGACTTTCTTTCTGTATGCTGAGAATAAGATCGCATTTTCCACTTTGGATTACTTTATCCTATTATACTATCCACATGATTGAAAACAACCTTGTAAATAAAATACCCAAAATTTACTATCTGATAAAAATAATTTATCACCCCTTCTCCTACCAAGAAGTACAGAGGTAGTTAAATACATGAAATCGGACATTCTTTACTACTTTGCCTCAAGCATTATTCAACAGAGGGTAGTGGTTATTTGAACAATTATATAAAATTAGTCTAGCTTTCTGACCATATGAAGTAATCTGATTCATTGTAAAGTTGTTCAGGTGAGCCATACTCATTATGTAAACATTACAATAACATGTATGTTTCATTTCATTTCCCCATCACATTCATACTTAAAAAAAAGCAAAACAAACAAAACACTTTGACTACACATTTCCATGCTCAAGGAGAATAATAATAATATTATTTTCCTTAATGTCCAAATATATAAAATTAATAATTTTTTCAGTTGGCTACACTTGGTAAAAATGGCCCTGAGATGGATGAATATTTCCAGAATCGACAGACAGCACTCTTTAGCTTGGGTTACCACAAGCAAGACACTATAGGGAATGCACAACATTGCATCTGAAAAGCAAAGCAGTGTCCTTTCTCGCCAGCTTCTCTTGCACTGCTGGATTCAGTTCTGCGTGCTGTGATTGTAGTAGGCTAATTCCCATCCTGCTGTTTCTAGGTCAGACTAGTCTGCCCTTGCCTGGATTCTACACACACAGACATTTCACCAGTTAATTACTTCTCCTCCAGAGTATTGTTCAAGGACCTGCACCATTGCATGTCACACTAGTAGGTTAGTATGATAAAGGAGGTGCTAATTTAATGTATTATTGGAGAATATAGACCATGGACTTCAATATAGGAATTGCCATAAGGAAACCTCCAGTAAGAAAATAATTTAGATCGTAACCTTTTAGTTCAGGTCAATCCATAAACAGCATTAAGTACCTGGGACTAATGACCCCCAAATATAAAACAACAACTTGTTAATATCATGAAACATTTATAATTAGATTACAATTCATTTCCAACATTAACTTTTTTAAACTTCTAATGCTTGTAAAAAATTTTTGTATGGTTCATTTACATATTTCATCATGAATTTTACTTTATTCTTTTACTTACCCTGATTCATTCATGTAAACGTTTCTGGTCTTTAAGGAAAACTCTGCTTCACAGCATAAGCAAACTTTGTAGAAACCTGTCTAAATTCATTACCTCCACCTCTTTAGCTTTGATTCAGTCCTCACTGCAGAACTGCATCTCTGGGGCACCTGGGTGGCTCAGTCGTTGAGCCTCCGACTTCAGCTCAGGTCATGATCTCGCAGTCTGTGAGTTCGAGCCCCGCATCAGGCTCTGTGCTGACAGCTCAGAGCCTGGAGCCTGCTTGGGATTCTGTGTCTCCCTCTCTCTCTGACCCTCCCCCATTCATGCTCTGTCTCTTTCTGTCTCAAAAAAATAAATAAACGTTAAAAATTAAAAAAAAAAAAAAAAAAAAAGAACTGCATCACTTACTATCATCTCTAAAACAGGTGGTTCAGGGGGCGCCTGGATGGCTCAGCCTGTTTGTTTTTTTTTTAATTTTTTTTAATATTTATTTATTTTTGAGACAGGGAGAGACAGCATGAACGGGGGAGAGTCAGAGAGAGAGGGAGACACAGAATCTGAAACAGGCTTCAGGCTCTGAGCTGTCAGCACAGAGCCTGACACGGGTCTTGAACTCACAGACTGTGAGATCATGACCTGAGCCGAAGTCGGACGCCCAACCGACTGATGGATGGCTTAGCCTGTTAAGCGTCCGACTTTGGCTCAGGTCATGATCTCACGTTTGAGTTCCGGCCCTGCATCGGGCTCTATGCTCCCAGCCTGGCTCCTGGAGCCTGCTTCAGATTCAGTGTCTCCCTCTTGCTCTCTATCCCTCCCCTGCTCACACTCTGTGTGTGTCTCTCTCTTTCTCTCAAAACTAAATACACATTAAAAAAATTATTAAGGGGCACCTACTTGGCTCAGTTGGTTAAATGTCCAAATTCAGCTCAGGTCATGATCTCGCAGTTTATGGGTTTGAGCCTTGCGTCTGACTCTGCATTGACAGCTCAGAGCATGGAGCCTGCTTTGGATTCTGGGTCTCCCCCTCTCAATGCCCCTCCCAGACTCATGCACACGCTCTCTCGCTCACTCTCTTTCTGTCTCAAAAATCAATAAAACACCAAAAAAAAAAAAAAAAAAAAAAAAAAAAAAAAAAAAAAACACACACACACAAAAAAAAACAAAAAACAAAACAAAAAAAAAATTAAAAAAAAAAAAAAAAAAGGGGCGCCTGGGTGGCGCAGTCGGTTAAGCGTCCGACTTCAGCCAGGTCACGATCTCGCGGTCCGTGAGTTCGAGCCCCGCGTCGGGCTCTGGGCTGATGGCTCAGAGCCTGGAGCCTGTTTCCGATTCTGTGTCTCCCTCTCTCTCTGCCCCTTGCCCGTTCATGCTCTGTCTCTCTCTGTCCGAAAAATAAATAAACGTTGAAAAAAAAAATTTAAAAAAAAAATCAATAAAACACTAAAAAAATTTAAAAATTTAAAAATTTAAAACAGGGGTTTCAAATACATACTAGCAGACCGAATTTCAGGGTAAAACCCTACATGTGTGAATTCTTAAAAAAAAGGACATTTTCTTATTTAGGGTATTAACAAATGTCACCTCTTACATCTTACTCTTTCAGAAAAATTTGTATTTTCAAACAATTTATTAGCTTTACTGTTGATATACTGTTTATTGAAGGTAGCTTTAACTATCAGGCAAAATGACTTCCTAAGTTTCTGACACAGAGTTAAAGAGGCTTACCCAATCTTAAGCAGAGAGGTCTAAAAAGAAAATAACAATGAGCAAACCATGAAGAACCCTTTTGCAGGCAGGAAGAGGGAGGAGGGAAGGCTGAACTTAATATCTTCCCTCAAAGAAACTGTATTAGTTTCCCAACACCACTAGAAAATATTCCCACAAACTTAATAGCATAAAAAAAACACATACATTTATAATCTTACCAATTAGTATGTCAGGCATCTTACAAACGCATACTGAGCTAAAAATCAAGCTAGTGGCAGCCCTCTATTCCCTTCTTAAGGGTCTAGGGAGGATTAACACCTTTGCCTTTTCCAGCTTCTAGAAGCTGCCTGCATTCACTCGCTCTTGGGTCTTGTCCTCTCTCCAAACCAGCAATAGCAGGTTGAGTCTTCCTCATATTAAATTATCTCAAACCTCTTCTTTCAGTGTTCCTCTTTCATTTTTAAGGATTCATTTCCCCCACCCAAACAACCCAGGATAATCTCCCTTTTTTATAAGTTTATTTATTTTTAAGAGAGACGGAGACAGCGTGAGCGACAGAGGATCAGAGAGCGGGAAAGAGAGAACCCAAGCAGGCTCTGGGGTGCCAGTGCAGAGCCCGACGTGGGGCTCAAACTCACAAAACCATGAGATCACGACCTGAGCTGAAACCAAGAGTCGGAGGCTTAACCAACTGAGCCACCCAGGGGCCCCGATAATATCCCTATCTTAAGGATAGCTGTCTGGCAAATGTAATTCCACTTGCTGCCTTAATTCTCCTGGCTATGTGAGGTGTCATATTCCCAGATTACAGAGATCAAAATGTGGGTATCTTTGACCTACCATTATTCTGCCTGCTATAGTCAAACCTGGTCATCATGCCTTCCCCGAGTGAGGGCTTAGTAGAAACCTAATCGAGTCGTTCCAGACAACATCTCCATCCAGGAAACTTGACAATGGTGATAAGTATTCTTCCCACTGTCAGTTGAACTGCAAAAAAGTCCTGATTGTTTCTTCTCTGAATCCACCCCCATTGCATTGTGTCTTTGCAGCTCCACTTAACCAAAAGGTGGAGTCCATTTCTTCACTCTATGAATCCTGGCAGGCCTGGTGACTGGCTTTGATAAGCAGAATGCTGCAAATGGGATCGTGTCAGTACCTGAACCTGTCTATGCCTCAAGATAACTCAGGTTTCCACACACTCTTGCTCGCTTCTCTGCCTTTGCCATGAGAATGTGTCCAGGCTAACCTGTGGGATTATAGGAGACATGTGGCCCATCATACTCCTTCCTTTCATCAAGACACCTACTAGATAAACATACTTGAGGCCACAGAACCACCCAGTCAAGTCTACAGCAATTTGCCAAAACCAAAACCAAGAAGTCACTTTTAGTGCATTACATTTTGTGGTTGGTTATGAGGACTGTCATGGCAATAGACTATTATGCATCATAGTAATAACAGTGTCTACCTGAAATGAAGTTGAAGAAACATTTCAGACACATCATCTCACCTAGAAAGAGATCCTATTGCTTATTGATATACCACTTTCTCAGTTATCAAATGGATTTCATTGTCTGACCTTACCTCTTTCTTCTTCTTGTCTCTGTTATACGGAAGGTTGATTGATACGAGGTTCAGTCCCTTACTCAGGGTTCCACAAATGTTGGCTAACTCTAGTCAAGCTTTTATGTTTTCAATTCCTCGATGGCAAGTTCTAAAGTAAATATATTGACTTTGTTTCACTATAATTTAGTAGTTATAGTTGTTTCAACTTTACCATCCTTGTGAAAACGTAATATTAGCAGACTTAAAAAAATAAAATATAAATGTAATATTTGCAGACTTTAATGTGTGAAACTCAAGTAATGCAGAATAGTATCATATGAATCCATATGCATGTTATTGAAAATATTTGAATGGTTCATAGACTAGAATGATGTA
The DNA here is from genome assembly GCF_028749965.1 of Puma concolor. Classification (NCBI taxonomy): domain Eukaryota; kingdom Metazoa; phylum Chordata; class Mammalia; order Carnivora; family Felidae; genus Puma; species Puma concolor. The sequence goes on along the minus strand of NC_141670.1, from coordinate 180,602,943 downwards.
TTAAATATTAATATAATTTGTTAACATATTGATTATTCCCTTCCCTTACATTTAATTTCAGAAAAGATATTTTTTTTTGTTTAATGAATAATTGTTAAGAACATTTGGAAAATAAGGAAAGATGGAACTAGACATCAGGTAGACCGTCACCAGTTAAAAACAGAGATGGGTTGGGCAGCAACCATATTTACTTTTAGGTATTGTTAATGCCACACAGTATTATGATAAAGAATAAGTTAAATTATGAAGAGAAACATTATCAAACATAAGTAATGTGTATTAACAATAACAGTAAATATAATAACAAAGCTAATTGGTACTCCATAAAAATCAGAGCCTTTTTTACCTTTGAATTTCATGAGGTTTTGCTGCAATGTTTGACTTTTTGTATGAATTTTTTTAACTTAAAAATAATGCATTAAGTTTCAAGTGGAAAGGGGCGCCTGGGTGGCGCAGTCGGTTAAGCGTCCGACTTCAGCCAGGTCACGATCTTGTGGTCCGTGAGTTCGAGCCCCGCGTCAGGCTCTGGGCTGATGGCTCAGAGCCTGGAGCCTGTTTCCGATTCTGTGTCTCCCTCTCTCTCTGCCACTCCCCCGTTCATGTTCTGTCTCTCTCTGTCCCAAAAATAAATAAATAAATAAATAAATAAATAAATAAATAAATATTGAAAAAAAATTCAAGTGGAAAATTTACCATATTGTTAATGTTTATTCATTTCCAAAATTTTTCTTTTTTTTTTTTTTTTTTTTTTTAAATTTTTTTTTTTTCAACGTTTATTTATTTTTGGGACAGAGAGAGACAGAGCATGAACGGGGGAGGGGCAGAGAGAGAGGGAGACACAGAATCGGAAACAGGCTCCAGGCTCTGAGCCATCAGCCCAGAGCCCGACGCGGGGCTCGAACTCACGGACCGCGAGATCGTGACCTGGCTGAAGTCGGACGCTTAACCGACTGCGCCACCCAGGCGCCCCGAAATTTTTCTATTTCAGTGGTGGTTTTTTAGGAAAATTCTAGTGTAACTGACTTTTATACTTACAACTAGGCTAAATGCTATATGGAAGCAATGGAGAAAGATAAGTAAGAAAAATTAGAGAAACTGGAATGGTGGATAATAGCCCATGGTCTGGAGCCAAACTAGCTAGGATTTGACTCATGGCTCTACCATTCACTATTCGTATGCCCTGGGTAAGGTTATCCAGCCTTGGGTTATCCAACATCTGTATGCCTCAGTACTATATAAATGATGATAATATCATATCTCTTATGCAGTTATTATGAATATTCAATAAGTTAGCATTAATTGCTCAGAGCAATGACAGGCACATGAAAGATTTCATGTAATTGTTAAAGTGTCTTTCTCTTTGTCTCTTTCTCTCAAAGTGTCCAAAATTAAGGTGAAGAATTACAACAACATCAAAAGTAAAATGACCATTTCTTCTTCCTTTTGATGGGAAAATAAATATGGTAACGATATGCAAATATAGAGGAGGGTGTGCAGTTAATAAAATTATTAAAATTTAGGGTATAGATGGAGAGCAAATACAATTGCCATCTTGCAATCCACACGCCTCTGCAACTGTGTGTGTTCCATTCCTTTTCTCAGCACACTACCTCCCATTGGTGATAAATTCTTCTTTGATTTGCTTTTAACTTCAAAGAACCTACTGAGAAAAGAACAAAGGTATGGGTGGGCAACACAAACATTTTTTTTTCTTCTTCTTTTTCTTTTTTTGAGAGAGATTGCTGGGGAGGGGCAGAGGCAGAGAGAGAGAGAGAGAGAGAGAGAGAGAGAGAGAATCTCAAGCAGGGTCCACACCCAGTGCAGAACTGGGCTCAATGTCACGACCTTGAGATCATGACCTGAGCTAAAATCAAGATCCAGAAGCTAGGGGTGCCTGGCTTGCTCAGTCATTAAGTGTCTCACTCTTGATTTCAGCTCAGGTCATGATCTCACGGTTCTCTGCTGGCAGTGCGGAGCTTACTTGGGATTCTCTCCATCCCTGTCTCTGCCCCTGCCCTCTCGCTCTTTCTCAAAACAAATAAATAAACATTAAAAAAATTAAAACAAATGAATAGTCAGACACTTATCCAACTGAGCCACTCAGGCTCCCCACAAAGAAGACTTTTCCAATATAAACATCTCTTGACTTATTATCAAACAACTTTAAAAATTATTTCATTTTCCTTCTCCAAATTCCCTTTGGTTCTCTTGCCATCTTAGTTTTCTCAACTAGCCAACTTAATACCAAGAACTATTTTCAGCCTCCTTCTCTTCTTTTTCTCTCCTTAATTCTCCTTCTTCATCTCTAAAATAAAATTCTTACACTTGTTTCCATCCATCCTATACACATAAAGGTAGGCTAAGCTGTTTCAGTAAACAAAAAAATAGAAATCCTGGTGAATACCATTTTTTTTATCTCATTTAATCTAAGAATTAAATCATGAATAGTTATATATTAACTTCAAATACTCAAAGAAAACCATGCAGAACTGAAAAAATAAGTTATTAAAGCAGGCCTTGAAAGTGGATGCACTTGAGGGGTGCCTGGGTGGCTCAGGCTGTTAAGCATTCATCTCTTGGTTTTCACTCAGGTCCCGATCTCATGGTTTGTGGGTTTGAGCCCTGCATTGCGCTCCGTGCTGGTAGTGTGGAGCTTGCTTGAGATTCATTCTCTCTTTCCTTCTCTATCTCCCCCTTCCCCTCTCTCTTTCTTTCTCTCTCTCAAAATAAATAAACTTAAAAAAAAATTGGATGCCATGAATATTCACTTGAAAAATACTGAAATTGGATCCCTATCTTATGCCACTGACAATATTAAGTAGGAACAAATTAAAGACTTAAAATTTAAAACTTGAATACATAAATCTCCTAGAGGAAAACATAGGGAAAAGGCTCTTTGGAATTGGTCTTAATAGTTTTTTGGATAAGCAACCAAAAGCAAAAGTAAAAATAAACAGGTGGGACTACATCAAACTAAAGGACTTCTCCATAGCAAGAGAAACAATCAACAGAATGAACAGGTAACCTACAGAATGGGAGAAATTATTAACACACCATATATCTGATCAAGGGCTAATATCCAAAATATATATGAAACTCATACAATTCAATAACAGCAACAGTAAAATTCCAATTAAAAATGGGCAAAGGAACTGAATCAACTTTTTCCAAAGAACATATACAAATGCCCAACAGGTACATGAAAAGATGTTCATCATTAATCATCAAGGAAATGGAAATCAAAACCACAATGAGATATCACCTCACACCTGTTAGAATGACTATTACCCAAAAGACAAGAGGTATGCGTTGTGACATGTGGAGAAATTAGAACCCTAGCACACTGTTGGTGCAAATGTAAACTGGCACAACCACTAGAAAAGACAGAATAAAGTTTTCTAAAAAATTAAAATTACAGCTGCCATATAATTTAGTAACCCTATGGCTAGATATGCATCTGACAGAAATGAAATCACTATCTCAAAGATATATCTATACCCGCATGTCCATTGCATTATTCACAATAAACAAGATGTGGAAACCACGGTAGTGTCCATTAATGGATGAATGGGTAAAGAAAATATGGTATATATCGACAGTGGAATATTAGTCTTAAAAATGAGGAAGTCTTAATATTGGCAACAATATGGATAAACCTTGGGGGAATTATGTTAAGTTAAATAAATCAGATAAGAAAAGGAACATATTATATGGTTTCAATTTTTAGGTGGAATCTGGGGGCGGGGGGGAGCCAAACATATAGAAAGACAGAGTAAAATGCTGGTTTCCAATGGCTGGGGTTGAGGGAAGTAGGTATTTGTCAAAGCATGCAAGCTTCCAGTTATAAAGTGAATAAGTTCTGGGGATCTAATACTCAGTGTGATGATTGCAGTAAAAATACTGTATAATATGCCTGAAAGTTTCTACAGAAATAGATCTTTAATGTACTCACCACACACCACACACACACACACACACACACACACACACACACACACAAATTGTAATTATGGCAAGTGATGGATGTGTTAACTAACCTGATAGTTATCATTTCATAATAAATACATGTATCAAATAATCTCATTATACACCTTAAATTTAAACAATGTTACATGCCAATTATATCTCAATAAATTTAGGGGAAAAAGTGGATGCCATGCAAGTCAGTTAACCATTTAAACATGGACATATATATGATTATAAAATTACTCTAGAGGTCTTTAATATTTTTAACTATTTGGTCTTAAATTTCAAGCCAATAAGACATGCCCAAAGTTCCTTGCACTATCTTTTCTCAATTCTTTGAATTTTTAACTGCTCTCTTACCACCCTTCCATGTAAAAATTGCCAACTCCATACAATTCAAGGTAAAGCATGAAGGTAAAATCACAAAAGAGAAATAACATCTTAAAAGGAAAGAGATTAAAGGAAGATAAAGACATCTCTCAAAGACTGCAAATAATAAAGTTTGGAAAACCTCTGAATTACTAGGAAGCACTATTTTAAGGGAAACTTTGATAAGAATAATTGGCAATAACTTTATTATCTTGTTTTAGACTATTTTTCTCCCTGGAATGGGAATGTGAAATATTACATTTTTAGATTTTTTTGCTCAGCTTCGATGGAAAGAAAATGCTTTCCTCACATTGAGTGGATTATTTCTATATGTATAAAAGCCCAAAGAGAATTCTGAAGCACATCTTGTTTTAAAAAATGCACACAGGGGAACCTGAGTGGCTCAGTTGGTTGAGCATCTGACTCTTACTTTCACTCAGGTCATGATCCTAGGGTCATGGGATTGAGGCCCCCATTGGACTCCACACTGAGCATGGATCCTGATTGAGATTCTTTCTCTCTCTCCCTCTGCCCCTCTCCCCAGCACTCTCTCTCTCTCTCTCTCTCTCTCACTCTAAAATTAAAAAAAAAAGAAAATAAAACTTCTAAAAATACACACAATATTTTTGATGTTTTAAAATAATGCTCATTTTTGGAATTCATATTCATAGATTAGGCTCTAAATGACAATTCTATCTTGCATCTTGTACTGTGATTGTCTCCTGTCTTGGCGATTTATGTGTTTGTTAATTGTTCATTGAGAGTAGTTATATTGGGTTAATTATATCAACAGAATTGAAGATTTCAGCATTGTAGTCTAGTTAAATAAAACTAAGTAAACCTTGGCCAAAGTGCCACCGGCTGGAATTGCCAGTTATTTTAAGAATTAAAAAAAGAGCTTCACTCAGAAGACTGGTAGCATCGAAGAAACAAACTTACCAGGTAACTTAATGAGGAAGAAAATATCAGAAGATATCAGAAAAGAAGGCAAGACAAACACACACACACACACACACACACACACACAAAGAAAAAGAAAAAGAAAAATCTGTCCAAGAAAAAAGTCACTAGAGAGAGAAAAGTCACTTAGGAAAGATCTTCCTTCGAAACAGGACCTTTTTATGCTAAAACTCCATTATTTTATCCTTAAGACACTGAGTTACTAGCATTCAATTTCTACTTCCAAAAACTATGGTGTGAACCAGAGGTCAAAGTGAACACAGGCAAACTGGAAGTATCTCAGTCCACTTAATAAATGGTCAGCGCACGAATTTCTGCTTTCTGTAGTTTCACCTCAGGCTAGGGGTTAAATAATAGCCAACTTGGAGGGCAGGAATAAGTTGGAAAGGTAGACTAGAGGGATAAACATACAGACAGATATGTATCAATCTAGAAACCTTTCCAAGTAGAAGGAAGTAGACCTAAGGAAATTGTCAAGAAAACCAGGTCAGCGGTGCCTGGATGGCTCAATTGGGTAAGCGTCCAACTCCTGGTTTCAGCTCAGGTCATAATCTCGTGGTTTGTGGGCTTGAACCCTAAGCTGCTTACAGCAGAGCCTGCTTCAGATTCTCTCTCTCTCTCCATCTCTACTCCTTCCCTGCTCAAGCTCTCTCTGTCTCTCTCCCCCGCTCTCTCTCTCTCAGAATTAATAAACAAATAAACAAAACAAAACAAAAACCAAAAAAGGTAATCAGTTCAAATGCCAAAGGAATTGACCTCAATGATGTAGCACCTAAGGACTGAAATAGCACCAAATACCTATGCTGAATTATTCATATAAATTATCAATGGGAATATTCATAGATTTAAAAAAAAACTGGCAGCAATAGGCCTAGCAAACATTTGATCATTAACAAAAGTTTCCTCAACAGTATCATTAATCCAAAGGACATGGGTTTATAAAACCTTGTTAGTACTGATTTTTCTGGACAGCATAACACATATCAAACTGCTATCAAGCATTTTCAGGACATGGATGTCATGGAGACACATTGCCCTTGCTCCCTATCTGTCACTTTTTCTGTGGTGGTTACAACTTGATTAGCAGCTCATAACTAATCCTTTCGCACCCCCACATATTTTGAGCTTTCCTAGCTTCCTAGATTACCCCTTGAAAACCTTTTCACTAGAGGCTTATGTCTCCCCACAAAGCAAGTAAATCTAATATAAAATCACTGGTTGCAGAGAACCTCTGGGGAAGATGATAGAAGAGTAGGAGGATTGCAAGTTCACTGCCTCCTACAAATATAGTTAAATAACACCGTTGTCAGTGTAAATAACCCAGAAAAATGACCTGGAGACTCACAGAACAAATTCTCCACTGGTAAGTGCAGAAAGGGGCCACATGGAAGAGGTTAGGAAGGGAGAATGTGTGGCGGGGAACTGAATGGACCTGAAGGACTGTCCGTGGGAGGGGAGGACACCATGGGCAGGCAGAGGGGAAAGAAACAGACACTCCAGGCAGCCCAGGGATGGGGAACCTGCACAGCCCGTAACATTTGGCTTTGAAAACCAGAGGGGCTGACTTACACGAGTTCTGATAGTCAGAGGGGCTTAACATTTGGAGCTTTAAACACTTTTTTAAAGGCTTATTTATTTATTTTGAGGGAGAAAAGTAGAGAGAGCACAATTGGGGGGGGGTGCAGAGAAAGAAGGAGAGAGAGGATCCCAAGCATGCTCTGTGCTGTCAGCGTGGAGCTGGTTGCAGGGCTGGATCCCATGAACTGTGAGATCATGACCAGAGCTGAAATCAAGAGTCAGATCCACTCAGGACCCCAACATTTGGAACTTTAAAAATCAGCAGGCTCAGCTCTGGGAGAGCCAGGAGTTTGGAATCCCTGACACTAAAGAGACCACACAAGGGGTGGCTGGGTGGCTCAGTCAGTCCAACTTCGGCTCAGGTCACAATCTAGGGGTCCGTAAGTTCAAGCCCCGTGTGGAGCTCTGTGTTGACAGCTCAGAGCCTGGAGCCTGACTCAGATTCTGTGTCTCCCTCTCTTTCTGACCCTCCCCCATTCACACTATCTTTCTCTTTCTCTCAATAATAAATAAGCATTAAAAAACATTAAAAAAAATAAAAAGACAACACAAGAAACAGCCTCATGGAGATACAGCATAGAAGCAGCAGTTTGAACGACATATGGTGTGTATGGAGGGAGATTTACTCACTAATCTCAGAGCGCGTGCCAGAGGAGCAGAGATTGTTGAGAGACTTCTCCAGGAAAAAGGGAGGTGGCAGGCACCATTTCTCTCCCGGACTCCCCAGCCTAGATACAAGGACACCTGTTGGATCCAGCACAGCAGCAACACTCCCCATCTAAGTAGCTAATACCAGCTCTCCACCCACATGTGCTTCCGCAGATCTGCGCCCTCCAATTTGGCCTGTCTTGGTCCCTGGTGGTTACAGGTCCCCTCTTGCAGCAGACCAGTGGGTCCTTGCTGGTACCATATGCCCCACCTCCCCCTTGATTCTCCTGCAGACCTGCCCCCTCCAACACACACTTGGCCTGAGCCCATCAAAAGTGGTGCCACAAATCTGGTTGTGTGCAAACAGGCCTGACAGGGGCCAGGCCCACTCCTAAGTGACTCCTGCCCCAGAGAGAAAGGAAGATAACCACATACACCAGTCTGGTTGAGGCCCCAGAAGTGGGCTGGGGGCAGGCATCTGGTCTGCCTGCAGGTCCCGCCCACCAACAAAAGCCTCTAAGGGGGACAGTATGGGAAAGTGCCCTGCAAACTGGTGCTATTGCATCCTTGGCAAATGTCTGGTCTGACTCCATTCAAACCCAAGATGACCACAGAGTGGCCCGCTAACAACACAGGGATCTAATCCTGCCCCCCCAACAGGCACAGTGGACCCATTGCAAAGGACTGGGCTCAAGGCAAAAGCAGTTCACCTCTAATAGTATGGTTCATATAGCACATAGGAAATGCCCCTGACACCAAGCTTTTAAGGAAGAGTTAATATTTATTCTTCTCAAACTATTTTAAAAAGTAAGTGAGGGAGGAAATTTATAAATTCATTCATTCTATCAGCATTACTCTGATACCAAAGCCAGATAAAAACATCACAAAATAAAGAGAACTACAGGCCAATGTCTCTGATGCACATAGATGCAAAAATCGTCAACAAAGTATTAGCAAACCAAATCCAACAATACATTAAAAAAAATCATTCATCACAATTATGTGGGATTTATTCCTGGGATGCAAGGGTGGTTCAATATTCACAAATCAATCAACATGATACATACATCAACAAGAGAGAAGATGAAAGTCATATGATCATTCAAAAGATGCAGAAAAAGCACTTGACTAAGTACAACATCCATTCATGATAGAAACCCTCAACAAAATAGGTTTAGAGGGAACATATCTTAACATAATAAAGTCCATACATGAAAAACCCACAGCTAACATCATACTCAAAGGTGAAAAACTGAGAACAGTTTCCCTAAGATGAGGAACAAAAAGGATGTCCATTCTCACCACTTTTATTCAAACATAGTACTAGAAGTCCTAGCCACAGCAATCAGACAAGAGAAAGAAATAAAATGCATCCAAATTGGTAAGGAAGCAGTAAAATATTTACCATTGGCAGTAGACATGATACTATGCATAGAAAACACCAAAGATTCCACCAAAGGCCTATTGGAACTGAGAAATGAATTCAGTAAGGTCACAGGATATCAGATCAATATATAGAAATCCATTGCATTTTTATACCCTAATAATCAAGTAGCAGAAAGATAAATTAAGAAAACAATCCCATTTATAATTGCATGAAAAATAATAAAATGCCAGGGATAAGCTTAACCAAGGAGGTGAAAAACCTGTACTCTGAGAACTATAAAAGATTGATGAAAGAAACTGGGGATGACACAACAAATGGGAAGCTATTCCATGCTCCTGGACTGGAAGAACAAACATTCTTAAAATATTTATACTACGCAATGCAATTAGACTTCATAGAATTCCATATCAAAATATCAACAGCATTTTTCACAGAACTAGAACAATCTTAAAGTTTGTATGGAACCACAAAAGACCCTGAATACCCAAATCAATCTTGAAAAACAAAAGCAGAACTGGAGGTATCACAATCCTGGATTTTTTTTTAACATTTATTTATTTTTGAGACAGAGAGAGACAGAGACATGAATGGGGGAGGGTCAGAGAGAGAGGGAGACACAGAATCTGAAACAGGGTCCAGGCTCTGAGCTGTCAGCACAGAGTCCGACATGGGGCTCAAACCCATGGACTATGAGATCATGACCTGAGCTGAAGTCGGGCACTCAACCGACTGAGCCACCCAGGCGCCCCACAATCCCAGATTTTAAGATATACTATAAAACTGTAGTAATCAATACAGTATGGTACTGGCACAAAACTGACACACGGAACAGGAGAATAGAATAGAGACCCCAGAAATAAACCTACAGTTACATGGTCAAATAATCTTTGACTAAGGAGGCAAAAATATGCAATATGAAAAAGACGATCTCTTCAACAAATAGTGTTGGGAAAACTGAACAGCTACATGCAAAAGAATGAAACTAGACAACATTCTTACACCATACACAAAAATAAACTCAAAAGGGATAAAAGACCTAAATGTGAGACCTGAAGCCATAAAAATCCTAGAAGAGAGCACAGGCAGTAATTTCTCTGACATAGCCATAGCAACGGTTTTCTAGATAGATCTCCTGAAGCAAGGGAAACAAAAGCAAAAATAATCTATTGAGATTACATTAAAATAAAAAGCTTCCAGACAGCAAAGGAGACAATCAGCAAAACTAAAAGACCACCTACTGAATGGGAGAAAATATTTGCAAATGACAAATCTGATAAAGGGTTAATATACAATATATATGAAGAACTTACTACTCAACACAAGCCCCCCCCCAATAATCTAATAAAAAAAAAATGGCCAGAAGACATAAACAGACATTTCCCAAATAAAGACATCCAGAATGCCGACAGTTGCATAAAAAAAATGCTCAACATCACTCATCATCAGGGAAATGCAAATCAGAACCACAATGAGATGTCACCTCACACCTGTCTGACTGGCTAAAATCAACAACACAAGAAGAAAGTGTTGGGTAAGGATGTGAAGAACAAAGAATCCTCATGCACTGTTGGTTGGAATATAAACTGGTAGAGACACTGTGGAAGACAGTATGGGGGTTCCTCAGAAAGTTAAAAAGAGGGGCACCAGGATGGCTCAGTTGGTTGAGCTTCTGACTCTTGATTTCAGCTTAGGTCATGATCCTAGGGGTGTGAGATCCAGCCCTGCATCAGGCTCCACGCTGAGCATGGAGCCTGTTTAAGATTCTCTCTCTTTCCCTCTGCCCATCTTCAACTCTTTCTCTATATTTCTTTAAAAAAAAAATGAGGGGGCGCCTGGGTGGCTCAGTCAGTTGAGTGGCCGACTTCAGCTCAGGTCATGATCTCGGCAGACCGTGAGTCTAAGCCCCGCGTCGGGCTCTGTGCTGACAGCTCAGAGCCTGAAGCCTCTTTCAGATTCTATGTCTCCCTCTTTCTGACCCTTCCTCGTCCATGCTCTGTCTCTCTCTGTCTCAAAAATAACTAAATGTTAAAAATTTTTTTTAAAAATGAGTTAAAAATAGAACTACCCTATGATTCAGTAATCACACTACTGGGTATTTGCCCCCAAAAATACAAAAACATTAATTCAAAGGGATACATGCACCCCTATGTTTATGGCAGCCAAACTTTGGAAATAGCCTCAGTGTACATCAGTAGATGAATGGAGAAATAAGCTGTGGTGTTTATATGCAATGGAATATTACTCAGTCATAAAAAAGAATGAAATCTTGCCATTTGCAACAACATGGATAGAACTAGGGTGTATAGTGCTAAGTGAAATAAGCCAGTCAGAGAAAGACAAATAGCATAATGATTTCCTTCATATGTGTAATTTAAGAAATAAAACAAACTAACAAAGAAAAACAGAGGCAAACCAAGAAACAGACTCTTCACTATAGAGAACAAACTGATAGTTACCAGAGGGGAGGTGGGGGGTGGGTATGGGTGAAGCAAGTGAAGAGGTTTAAGTGTGTGCTCATCATTATGAGCCTGAGTAATGCGTACAATTTTTGAATCACTATGTTGTACACCTGAAGCTAATATAACACGGTACGTAAATGATATTAGAATTATTTTTTTAAGTTAATGGAAAACTAGCTTCCCAATGTGGGCAGAATTTCTCAGGAAATAAGCAACAATAGAATAAACTTATAGCTAGAAATAAATCACTGATTGCAAAGAAAGTTGCAAAGAATCTCAAAGCTGTTTAACAGGTCTTTGGAATATTACAGTTTATTTAACATTCAACAAGTATTTATTGAGAACTATCAGTCAGAAATGCAGTTAAATGCTACAGATGAGAATGTGAGCAAGATAATCTCTTCCCTCAAAAATTTTATCATGGAGAAATCGATGTAAACAGGCAAATGTGGCTTATAAATGTGAAAGGATTAATCCAACAGTGTTTATCTCAACTGAGCAGGCTAAGGAGTAGGGCATTTTAGAGATGGAAGGACAGCCGTATCAGTACTTCTCAAGTCCAAAAATATAAACACCCCCACATGTGTCACTTGTGTATTCTAATGTCAATTTTTATATTTTCACATTTTCCAGTTTTCACTTCTTAGTACATATAATCTCATCTATATGCCATAAATGTGTTTTGAATCAGTAGGAATCTGTAGACAGTGGGAAACAAGTGCCTGCTGATGGCCACAAAGTAAAAATTTTACCTATAAAAAAGAAACTTCTCACATTAAAATATTTTAGAGCTTATTCTGAATGGTCTTAGCAATATTACAGAGCTCACAGTTTTAGAAAGTGAGGAAATAATCACAAATGTTTCTGAGAATGACTAGCTCTTAGAGGAGAATTGCCAGCCATTGCTTCGTTGATTTCAGTTGATTTCTTTTCAGAATGAGAAATTATAATGAATCACCACCAATCAGCAAACCTGATTATGGATGTCAGTTACATAGCCTAAAAAAAGCACCTGCTTCCTGGGCAAGTGCTAGACAGCTGTGGGCAAGACTGGAACTAAGTAGTCCTACACTAGCAACAAAGATTTTGGAAATCTCTCATTCTAAAACCTCTCCATCTGTAACATATTTCTGAAATCGTACCTTAATTATGCCCCCTCACAATTGAAATCTAGGATTTAAGATATATATTATATAGACTTAGAATTGTATCTATCTATTATCTATCTATCTATCTATCTATCTATCATCTATCTACACTATATAGTAAGTTGTCAGCTTTCTATTGACAGGGCTCTCATTTTAGTCCAAAGATAATGATAAAGGTGATGTGCAAAAACTGAATTACCCAGTAGGCAGGATATCATATACGGGTAACCAAATACCTCAGTAAAATAAAATGGGAAATGTAAAACTAGAAATTTGTTAAATATTAATGTGTGTGTCCGTGTATGTTCTGGATCCATTTCAAATTTTGCTTTATGATATAGTGTTGTCTTCATTTTAAATTACCTGTAGGATACGTATCATTTTTTCCAAGGCTTAAAATTACTGAAGTTCTTAATTCAGCCCAGATGTTGCCACTGCCTATCTCAAACATAAGTGGTTCTCCCTTAACTGGGCAGTGTCCTATGTCAACCCATGTGACATATGTTGCGGTGTTTGGGTTCACCCTGTATATAGTTGTCTCTGGATTCAGCATAAGCTTCTTATGAAATCTGTCTAGGTTGAGAATGTTGACTTGTTCTACGTAACAGAAATGGTCCCAACGTTGATCATAATAAGTGGGAAAAATAATGTTAGCTATGTTTCTCAGGAAGAGGCAATGTAACAGATAGAAACCGTAGGCATGATAATCTCCAGGTTAATACCTTTAATTAATGCTATTACAGGAAAGGTCAAATTGTTTTGGATGGGTGATTGGGTGCCTCTAAAAATCTCTCAATTCTAATATTTTGATTATAAATGTGACAGCTGGGATGAAATACAAAACTATTTTGAAAGTTTTAATTTGCTAAAATACTTTTGGTAAAAAGCATACAGTATTTTATCTTTTCACCACAAAATACATGTTCTGGTAACTCAAGGATGCTACTATTGACAAGTTTTAGCGTTGATGAGTGAGCATGACCTCAAAGAACAACATACGGTCCACAGATCTTTTTGTGCTGTGTATATGCAAAAATTTCACAAGAATCAAAATAAAGCCAGATGTTTCAGTGAGGATGCATGAACTATCTGTACAACCCAAATAAAGCATTTTATTTTTTGTCACAAGCAAGCCTTCAGGTTAAAACCTACTACAAAACCATTTTCATGGCTTGAAAACAGGTTTTTTTTTGGAGCCCCTGGGTGGCTTAATTGGTTAAGTGTCTGACTTCAGCTCACGTCATGATCACATGGTTCGTGGGCTCGAGCCCCATGTTGGTCTCTGTGCTAACAGCTCAGAGCCTGGAGCCTGCTTCAGATTCTGTGTCTGCCTCTCTCTCTGCCCCTCCCCCACTCACACTCTGTCTCTCTCTGTCTCTCAAAAATGAATAAACATTAAAAAAAATTTTAAACAATGTTTTCTTCATTTGTTAGTCTGCCATCTGAATGACCTTCATTATATTTTATCTCAGATCTTAATAATAGACTCCAACATGAAGAAGGAACCAAAAGTCCTAACATTTATATATATCACCCATCCCAACTTCATGTTTCATTAAAATTTGAGGAAGAGGAAGGAGCTTAAGATAAATGGAAGGTGACAGCAGCATTAGAGAACTAAGAAATAAAATGGGGAAGTAGTAAAATGACTAGGTAACCAAGAAACAGGACACACATTGGTAATCTCCTCCAATTACCATGTTGACTTTCTTCTTCAGCTGAACTTCTCGTTTTACGACCCTCTCTATTCACTTCAAGATTTTTCTTAGAAAAACTAAATAAGAATACCTACCTTAAGAAATCACAATTATGACATATTCAGTGACCGTAATGAAGTCTTAACAGTCGTTAAACAAAACTTAAAGATGGTTATACCTGAAATATAGTTATAATATGTAGAGTTTGGAATGGTCTTATAAACATCTTAATCTGCAGATAGAATAATTTGACATGTCTCCCTTTTGTAATAAAAAGGTGCTAGGTAAAAATATGAGTAATTTTCTCTGTAGATGTATTATGTGATAATATCCTGCATTTAGTATCTAAAAAGCATATTTTCTGTGGCCAACTGCAGTAGTATTTCCACACCATTCCAAGTGTCTATCAGTCTTTCATATAAAGCAATCATTTATTTCATTAGGACAGAAATACAGTTATTTCCAACATTTCATATTAAGTGATCAAGTTTTTGAAATGAGTTTAAATGCTAGATCAGTTAGGATAAGCCAAGAAGTAATACCTTAGAACTGTCCTGTGTATAACCTGGTTATAAAACCAAGGCTAAAAACAAATTACAATGCTGACTAGAACACTGCATTTGTTGGTGGCAGTTAACTCCCCTACCTGTATACAAATGCAAAATTTCAAGAGTTCTGGGAAAATGTAAGTATATTTACATGTATACGCTTTAGCTGAATCAATGCTAAGCTTTTAAATACAGTGTGTTCCTGCACTTACTTTAGAGTTAATTATATATCTTGTCTCTTGTAATAATAATTTGCTAGTATCTCTGGTACAATGTTACATGACAATGGCAACAACGGATATTTTTGCCTACTTGCTGACTTAATGGAGGTATAAATCTTGCCTCACAAGGCTATTACAGTATAGATTACAATATTGCACATAAAATCCTTTCATAATCCCCACACTTACTGAGCACCTCAATTACTTGGTAATACTTGGTAATATTACTGTTTTATACAGATTAGTATCTTGAAAATGTGTTTAATTATATTGCCAGAATTCCTCTCCTCTCCTTTGGAGAGTTCGTCCCTCTGTGTTACCTTTACCTTACTCCACATGTTCCTGGTGGGTCTGTCGGGCACAATATCTACCTTAGCATCCCCACAGATATAGGCATGAGAAAGTGACTCAGGCCTCCAGAAGTAGAGTCCGCATGTACTGTAATTGATCTAAAGGTTGGAAAATGACACAAATACATTCACTTACATTCTTTTTATTTGATTGTTGTGTAGATATTGAAGAACTGAGTCTGTTCTTCAAATGAAAGTATTGTCTGCATGATTTAAGCCAGGGTTTGCCACTGGCCATTTTTCCTGTTGGGGGGGGGGGGGGAAGCCCTTCTCCAATAGAGACAAAACATGTTTTTAGAGTCAAGTAGGATTAAAGAATTATTGCGTTCAAAATATTAGAAGGACTGAGGGGCCAGAGATACAATGCTGGAAACTGAGAAAAACAGAGCTTTGCGGTGAAAGTACATACAAAGATCCAGAGCATGACTCTGGGGAGTGAAGGATGGAGAAGGGGGACACAGTGAGATCATTTAGGAGGATGTATTGATACATTTCATGATGAGAGAATTGGAGAGAACTGGATCCTATTTGTAGATACTGAAATTGTGAAAGCATTCAGTTATGAGTAGAGTCAGGGGGACAGTGAGTGAGGAGCTAGAATCTTCCTGAGTATGACTATGATGCAGAAATGGTGGAATAGCTTAATGGCATGGGAGTCAACGTGGAGAAGTTTTACAGGAAGGAGAATGGATTGGAATTAGCACTGAAGAGCCAAAAGGTCACCACTTTACTTCCACTGGTACAAAAATGGTAGGGAAACATGCCCCCACTTGAGAAGACTGGATGTAATACACAGCCCTTAGGGGAGAGTCATATTTCAGGAAAGAAAGAAGGTAAATGACATTTTTTTTTTAAATTGAGAGTATGTTTTTGTTCCTGGATGACTATTTACAGAGGGTACAAAGGAAGAATGTGACGCAATCTGGAAAAGTTTTGGGGCAGGAAAATCCCTGAGTCCTCTGAACAGAGGAGGGATAGCAGAGAGAATAGTCGTCTTACCCAGAATGGGCCAAATTACCCTTCACTCAGGCTGGAAGAGCATTGTAACATTAGACACACAAGAGTCTTTGAAAGATATTATTTACATTTTATATTTTGTTTTAAAATTCATGGAGGTTTGGATAACAGAATTGGCCCCATTTATATATGAACTAGCAACAGTGTTCAGATAGTTTCAAGATGAAAAATTAAAATAGATTTTATTATTTTATTTTATTTTTATTTTTTTATGTGTATTTTTTTTTTTTTTTTTTTTTTTTTTTGCGAAAGGGAGACAGAGAGAGAGAGAGAGAGAGAGAGAAAGAGAGAGAGAGAGAGACCACGAGCTGGGGAGGGGCAGAGAGCAAGGGAGACAGAATACAAAGCAGGCTCCAGGCTCCTAGATGTCAGCACAGAGCCCCATGTGGCGGGGGGCTCAAACTCACAAACTGTGAGATCATGACCTGAGCCAAAGTCAGACGTTTAAGGGACTGAGCCACCCAGGCACTCCTAAAATAGATTTTAATGTTAAAATGTATTTTAAACACTGGACTTCTAGCCATTACGTTCACTTCAAGCTTAATAAATGCAGTAACATTTTTGTATCTTTCCTGATATACACATACATCTACAGACTCGCACCCCTGTACTCACACGTTCTTTTAAACTCTTAAGAAAATGTTGCAGCATTATACACATTGTTCCCACTACTGAAAATTTTTCATTGAAAATATTTATTTTAAAGCCTTTTGATGGGTAAGTTTTATTCCATTTCATCACGTCCCATTTTATTAAATGTATCCATTATCAGTGAACATCTATGGTTGTTTTATCCCCAGTCTTTCACTATTACAAGCCATTTTGCAATGTGTAACCTGCATAAGTGAACCTAATCAAGTATTTCTAACAACTAAATTCTGAGAAGTGAAATTTCTGAATCAAAAGGTCAAATTATAAATGTAATTGTAATTTCAGTAGAGATTACAAAATTGCCTTTCATGAAGTTGTACCAATCCACATCTGCAAATAGTGGAAATTTGTTTTCAGATTACTATTTTTATAGCTATAATTCATTTATAACTTCTTTTTTAAATTTCTTTTAAATTTTTTAATGTTTCTTTATTTGAGAGAGAGAGAGAGAGAGAGAGAGAGACAGAGCACAAGTGGAGGAGGGTCAGAGAGAGAGAGAGGGAGACAGAATCTGAAGCAGGGTCCAAGCTCAGAACTGTCAGAACAGAGCACCACGTTGGGCTCGAACTCATGAACTGTGAGATCATCACCTGAGCCGAAGTCTGACACAACCAACTGAGCCACACAGATGCCCCAATTTTTACTTCCAATAACAACTGGATAGAATCTCTGAAACAAAGTTAAATGACAATGTACAATAAATATTCTTTTCACTTTCCTGACCATCCATTGACACCATACTATTTGCTTGGGTGGATTTTTTTTTTTGGGGGGGGGGGAGGGTTAGAAAATATTTCATATATACATTTGTCGTTCTTTAAAATGATGGTTTAAAAGTGCATTTTAAGCTTTTCTGAAAATGTAAATATTATTTTCTTAAATTAATATGATGAATTATTTTGATATATTTTGTAATATTGCACTATCCTTGCATTCTTGGATTGAACAAAACCATCCTTCCCCTGCTCCCCCCAAAAATGAGTAAACAAAAATGTTAAAAATAAAACAATTATTCTAGGATAATGAGGTTGTCTGAACTTTTTTCTTATGTATAATCAGTTTCAGTAAATTTTATTTTGTAGTTGCAGACATACAAATACTGATGCTACATTATATGGTGCATAGGTATAAGTAACATCTTAATTCTATTATAAAAAAATAATTTTTAACTGGTCTTCTATATCACCTAATAATTTGGGGTCAGTTTTTCTTTTTTATTATTGGTTTTATTTTTAGAAAACTTATATCTTCAGGTATAATTTTAGTCTTAATTTTATTTTCAAATAGTCCTATTCATTTTGTTTGCCTGTGTCTTTATATAGAGCATAGTCACATAGTTTTTATTTAATTTTTTTAACATTTATTTATTTTTGAGAGATAGAGACAGAGTGCTAATGGGGGAGTGGCAGAGAGAGAAGGAGACACAGAATCCAAAACAGGCTCCATACTCTGAGCAATCAGCACAGAGCCTGATATGGGGCTCAAACCCACGAACTGTGAGATTATGACTTGAGCTGAAGTCAGACACTCAACCGACTGAGCCACCTAGGCACCCCCATAGTCACATATTTTACTTTTAATTCAATTGAAATATGATAGCAGATACTTTGTGTGTGTGTGTGTGTGTGTGTGTGTGTGTGTGTGTGTGTGTGTTTTACCCAATTGCATTTACTGGTACAGTAGATAGGTCTTGGTTTTTTTATGCCATATTTGTTTTGCTTTCTCTCTATATATTTTTAAAGTAACTTTTATTATTTATGCATTTTTGCTTTGAGTGTGATATGTTTACATTAGTATATTTTGCTCTAGTAATTAACTATATAACTTTATATTTGAAACTCCAAATCTACTTGTTAAAGTTTTATTTACTAATGTAGATGTTTATGTTCCTTCTTCCTCCATATCTGTCAATTTTCTTCACTATTTAGTGTAAATCATATTATTATTCTTGTTTATATTTATAAAAATAGTATTTTATATCATTTATTTCCTTGATTAACTCTAATATCCTTCAGGAGGTGAGACACTTTACTCCACCTGCCATTTTCTTTTCCCATTTCCATTGTAAAAGTTAATGTAATACTTTCTTTCTAAGCAAACATTTGTTTTTGCCTGGCATCTAATTTTAAATGTTATCAACAATTTTTTTTCTGTATTTTATTCAAAAGTCCTTTTTACTCTGTGGTGATTTACAGGAAGAGAAAGCAGGCATATTAATATTCAACACATCTTCAAAGAAAAAACCCATAATCAATGATAAGGAAAAAACTCATAACCAATTGATAAGGAAACTACTTCTGCTAGTAATAAAACAAAATACTTTTACATTATAGTTACTTTCCATCTGTCAAAATTTTTGAAGAATTGATGAAAAATCATTTTTAATTTTATTTTAAAACATAATTATTGCTTGAAAAATATCTAATTGTACAATCATCACCATAACAATTGACTGGTTGAGTGACCAAACTCTTGGTTTTGGCTCAGGTCATGATCTCAGGTTGGGACTTCTAGTCCCTTGTCAGGCTCAGTGCTGGGTGTGGAACCTGCTTGAGATTCAGTCTCTCTCCTTCTCTCTCTGTCTCTGCCTCTCCCCTGCTCACTCTCTCTAAAAAAAATAAAATAAAATATAAAATAACAAAAATAAAATAATAAAATAAAATAAATAAAATAAAATAAAATTGAAAGATACTGTATTTTATTTCTATTGTTGTGGCAAATTACTGCCAGTTTAGGGGCTTAAAACTACACAAATTCATTAGCTCTTGTAGATGAGAAGTCTGACATGGATCCCGCAGGGGTAACATCAAAATGTCTGCAGAGTTATATTCTTTTCTAAGGCTTTAGAAGAGAATCTGCTTCCTTGCCTTTGATAAATTCTAGCAGCCTCCCACTTTCTTTGACTCATGGCCCTTTCCTCCATTTTAAAAGCCAACAATCTTGAGTTGAGTCCTTCTCATAATGCCATTTCTGTGATTCTCCTCTATCTCCATCTTCCATACTTAAGGACCCTTGATTATGTGGAACTCACCCACATAATCCAGGATAATCTATTTTAAGGTCAACTGATTAGCAACCTTAATTCCGTCTGCAAATTCAGTCTCCCAGCCACTAACTACATCTTGTCATGGGACATAACCCATTCACCACCTCCAGACGTTAAAATGTGGATATTGCTGAAGGGGCATATTTATTCTACTTACTACAGCTACCCTTCATCACGTATCATGGTCATCAATGTAGCTGTTTCTCATTAACTGACTAGTATGATGGCCAAATACAAAAGATTTAACTTTTCTAGTTTATTTTTCCTTATGAAGAAAGTGAATGTTTGATGAACTCTGCCTTTAGTTCTTGATTTGAGTTTAGTGACTGTGTCTTTTAAAAGCCATTAATTTAACATTACATACAATTTCATATTTGTGAAGTTTATCCTTGCCAATATCCTACCTCTTAAACAATTAAATGCATTGATGAGGAAACTCAGTTTCTTTTAAAGACTTTACTTGAGGATGAGAGAGAAAAGCAGAAAATCTTTGGGAGAGATATCAGAATGTCCTTAAGTTTAATAACTGTATGTTTTGAAGCTAAGGAGATGATTGGAAATGTTGGCAACAGAATTCATCATAGAAGATTATGTAGCTCTTAATGATCAGGTTTTTGAAGAATATTGAATAATATTTCATAATCTAAGGTTTCCTGAAAATTAAAGACACTAATCTTTTGTTTAATATTTTAATTCTGTTTAGTTTGTTTAAAAATGCTTGCAAAAGAGCATAAAAGGACTCAAAGTAAATACAACTAATTAATGAGCACAATTTTCTTTTTGGCATATTGTCTATAGGATATTCATGTATATTTTTTCTTTAAATTTCTCTGTATTTTCCCATTTTCTATCAGATCATAACTAATACATCTATAAAAAGTAACTTTATTTTATTTTTTTAACTTTATTTTATTTTGGAGAGAGAAAGAGAGTGTTTGAGTAGGGTAGAAGGGCAGAGGGAGAGAGAGAGAGAATCTCAAGCAGTCCCATACTCAGCATGGGGCCCAACATGGGATCATGACTTTGGCTGAAATCAAGTCAGATGTTCAACCAACTGAGCAACCCAGGTGCCCTCAAGGTAGTTTTTTTGAAATTAGAAGTTTGGGGAGATGTATAATAAAGAAACTGATAGCGAGTCAAATAACTAACATAGCCCCATGGATAAATAATAACACCTAACCCAGAAAAAACTAGAGATACTTTTCTAAATACAACATTTTAATCCAACTGTCATTATCCAGAACAAGACCTCCAGAACAAGGAGTCTGACTCCTCACACAGTCTTGTGCCACATCTACACAATTTATTCTTTTTACTCCAAACACAGCAAATCTTGACCTCATATGTGCCTCCAGTTCAAAGAGCCTTGAAGTTTCTTCCTATTCACCAGCTCATTTATATCTTCATGTTATTCTCTACAGAGTTTAGGTTCCATAGTCCACCATTTCTATCAACTTTCCTGCCAGTATACTAACTATCCTTGCCTCTTTAAATTTCTAATGTGCCCCTTTGGCTAAACCCCAATCCCAATCAAATCAAACACAAAAATCTCACAGCTCCAGGAAGCCTGAATACCTCAAAGGAAAAAAAAAAAATCACATGTCTATTTTTGTTAACACCACTACACTTTCAGGGCCGTTGGCTACAGTTGTAGCTTACAAATATGTAGACCAATGGAACAATGTTTCCCTACAAAACACTTTTTTCCAGTTCATTTTTTCATGGAACTAATTGAAAATATTATCTACTTTCTTCAAATTTCCAACTAGGACCCTATCTATTCTCTCACACTTAATAATGTCTCCCTTTATTCCCTGGATAATATAGAAGCCAAAAGGAAAAAACAACACTTTAAACCGAGATTTTCTTCATTCATAGATAGATATATTCACATCTAAACACACAAATATACACATGCACATTCTATCTTTCAGATTTTTTGTTGGAATTCCTTTTCCTCTGGTGCTCGCTTTCTAGTTCTCTTCTAGCTTATGAGTTTACATTTCTTTTATTCCTTTTGTATAATTATTTTGGGATTTTGTAGTTAGAAGATAAGTATTTGTATCTATTTACTCTGATTTTGAGTTTTATAGAATACGCATCTGAATGTACAAAAAGTAGAGAAATCAACATACCCCCTTGTCCCATCACCCACCATCAATAATGATACACATTCTATTACAATGTTTCATCCATCCTTTTCATTTCCCTTTTTGGTTCATGACTTTAAAGCAATTCCAGGACATCATATCATCTCATTATCAAACACTGTAATGTGCCTCTAATAGGAGACAATTTTTCATAATCTCAATACCATTATCATATTTAACACAATTAACAAAAATACTTCACTATCATTTCACACAAATTTCCTAATTGTGTTATCAAATTGGCTGAATTATTCAAATCAGAACCTAAATAAAACACACTGCTTTTATTCAGTTGTTTTATACTCTTTCTCTTTTAATTTAGAATGCTCCTGTCTCCCATTCCTCTTTTTCACACTGACAGCTCAGAAATGAAGTCAGTTTTCCTAAAATATCTGGTATTCGGATTTGACTGATTACTTCCTGAAGGTAGGGCATTTCTTATTCCTGTATGCCCAATATTTTCTTTAAACGGGAAGTACAATGGCCTGTTTGGATTTAGATTCAATTTAGAGGACAAAAGTGGTTCAAAGGTATTCCATGGATTTCACATTATTTCAAAACATAAGGCATATATCTCCAGTCATCTATCTATCTTATTTTGAAAATGGGTTGCCTCTGCTGTGAACATATTTCAGAAATTTCCCAAGCACTATACTTAAAATGGCAGAATTCCATTGGCCTGTACAATATGAATAAAATTATTCGTTCAGAAATTTACTTTAAAAATTGGAATAATTTGGCTTTTTCAAACAACTTCTTAGGTTGTTCAGCCTGAGAAACTTTTTTTTTGTACTATTTCCATAATAGGAGTAAGAGGTTGTACACTTACATCATTCCACATCATTTCCATTTAAATGGAGTTGATTTTTATCCAGGGACTTAGCTATTTCTACCCATAACCTGTCGGCTAAGATTTCAAAATAGATTTCAAAGCAAAATATAATTTTTTGGTTCAAATGATTTCCTTAAACAAAATTACCTATTTCAGGGGAAACGTATCTTATTATGTACTTATTTATGACAGAAATAATTTTACATCATTGAATCCTGAAAAGACCTCACAATATAGACAACAAAATGGCTTTTTAAAAATCATTTTTCTTTGTAAACCTCCTCAAATTCTTAGAAATTGCAGTACTTTACAAAAATAAATGTCTTGGGTAATCAAGATATTCTGTTTCTACTGTTAACATTCTCAAAACAAAACCAAACCAGAAACAAAACAAAACACTTACCTTAGAAGTGGAGATTTCCTCAATTTCTTTCACAAGCTTTCTATAGTTTTCAGTGTACAGATTTTTCACCTCTTTGGTTAGATTTATTCCTAGGTATTTTATGGTTTTTGGTGCCATTGTAAATGGGGTCACTTCCTTGATTTCTCTTTCTGTTGCTTTATTGTTGGTGTATAGGAATGCAACCGATTTCTGTGCCTTGATTTTATATCCCACAACTTTGCTGAATTTGTGAATCAGTTCTGTCAGTTTTTTAGGGGAATCTTTACCGTTTTCCATATAGAGTATCATGTCATTTGTGGAGAGTGAAAGTTGGCCTCCTCCTGGCCAATTTGGATGTCTCTCATTTCTTTGTGTTGTCTGATTGCAGAGGCTAAGAATTCCAATACTATGTTGAATAACAGTGGCGAGAGTGGACATCCCTGTCTTGTTCCTGACCTTAGGGGGGAAGCTGTCAGTTTTTCCCCATTGAGGATGATATTAGCACTGGGTCATTAATATATGGCTTTTATGATCTCAAGGTATGATCCTTCTATCCCTACTTTCTTGAGGGTTTTTATCAAGAAAGGATGTTGTATTTTGTCAAATGCATTCTCTGCATCTATTGAGAGGATCATATGGTTCTTGTCCTTTCTTTTATTGATGTGATGAATCACATTAAGTGTTTTGCAGATATTGAACCAGCCCTGCATCCCAGGTATAATTACCACTTGGTCATGGTGAATAATTTTTTTAATGTATCATTGGATCCAGTTGGCTAATATCTTGTTGAGGATTTTTGCATCCATGTTCATCAGGGAAATTGGTCTATAGTTCTCCTTTTTAGTGAGGTCTCTGGTTTTGGAATCAAGGTAATGCTGGTTCATAGAAAGAGTTTGGAAGTTTTCCTTTCATTTCTATTTTCTGTAACAGCTTCAAGAGAATAGGTGTTAACTCTTCCTTAAATGTTTGGTAGAATTCCCCTGGAAAGCCATCTGGCCCTGGACTCTTGTATTTTGGGAGATTTTTGATTACTAATTCGATTTCTTTACGGGTTATAAGTCTGTCCAAATTTTCTATTTCTCCCTGTTTAATTTTTGATAGTGTATGTTTCTAGGAATTTGTCCATTTCTTCCAGGTTGCCCATTTTATTGGCATATAATTGCTCATAATATTCTCTTATTATTGTTTTATATCCACTGTGTTGGTTGTGATCTCTCCTCTTTCATTATTGGTTTTATTTATTTGGGTCCTTTCCTTTTTCTTTTTCCTCAAACTGGCTAGTGGTTTATCAATTTTGTTACTTCTTTCAAAGAACCAACTTCTGGTTTCATTGATCTGTAGACACACACACACACACACACACACACACACACACACACACAAAGGGAAAAATAGTCAATGCTCCAGAATAGGAAGAACAAATATTGTTAAAATGTCAATACTACCCAAAGCAATCTACATATTCAATGCAATCCCTATCAAAATAACACCAGCATTCTTCACAGAGCTAGAACAAACAATCCTAAAATTTGTATGGAACCAGAAAAGACCCCAAATAGCCAAAGCAATCTTGAAAACAAAACAAAACAAAACAAAACAAAACAAAACAAAACAAAACAAAAAACAAACCAGGAGGCATCACAATCCCAGACTTCAAGCTATACTACAAAGCTGTAATCATCAAGACAGTATGGTACTGGCACAACAACAGACACTCAGATCAATGGAACAGAATAGAGATCCCAGCAATGGACCCACAAATGTATAGCCAACTAATCTTTGACAAAGAAGGAAAGAATATCCAATGGAATAAAGAAAGTCTCTTCAGCAAGTGATGATGGGAAAACTGGACAGCGACATGCAGAAGAATGAACCTGAACCACTTTCTTACACCATACACAAAAATAAACTCAAAATGGATGAAAGACCTCAATGTAAGACAGGAAGCCATCAACATTTTCAAGGAGAAAGCAGGAAAAAACCTCTTTGATCTTGCCCGCAGCAACTTCTTACTCAACATGTCTCCAGAGGCAAAGGAAACACAGCAAAAATGAACTACTGGGAACTCATCAAAATATAAAGCTTCTGCACAGCAAAGAAAAAATCAGCAAAACTAAAAGGCAGCCAACAGAATGGGAGAAGATATTTGCAAAGGACATATCAGACAAAGGGTTAGTATCCAAAATCTACAAAGAACTGATCAAACTCAACATCCAAAAATAAATAATCCAGTGAAGAAATGGGCAAAAGACATAGATAGACGCTTCTCCAAAGAAGACATCCAGATGGCCAACCAGCACATGAAAAACTGCTCAACTTCACTCATCATCAGGGAAATACAAGTAAAAACCACCATGAGATATTACCTTACACCTGTCAGAATGGCTAACATTAACAACTCAGGCAACAATAGATGTTGGTGAGGATGTGGAGAAAGAAGAGCTCTTTTGCATTTTTGGTGGGAATGCAAGCTGGTGCAGCCAGTCTGCAAAACAGTGTGGAGATCCTTCAAAAAAACAAAAAATAGAACTACCCTTTGACCCAGCAATTGCGCTACTAGGCATTCATCCGAGGGATACAGGTATGCTGTTTCGAAGGAACACATGCACCCCAATGTTTATGGCAGCACTATCAACAATAGCTGAAGTATGGAAAGAGCCCAAATGTCCATCGATGGATGAATGGATAAAGAAGATGTGGGGTATATATATATATATATATATATATATATATATACATACATACAATGGGGCATTACAAGGCAATCAAAAGGAATGAAATCTTGCCATTTGCAACTATGTGGATGGAACTGGAGGGTATTATGCTAAGTGAAATTAGTCAGTCAGAGAAAGACAAAAATCATATGACTTCACTCATATGAGGACTTTAAGATACAAAAGAGATGAACATAAGGGAAGGGACACAAAAAATAATACAAAAACAGGGAGGGGGACAAAACATAGGTGACTCATAAATATGGAGAATAAACAGAGGGTTACTGGAAGGGGTGTGGGGGGGGATGAGATAAATGGGTAAGGTGCATTAAGGAATCTACTCCTGAAATCATCGTTGCACTATATGCTAACTAATTTGTATGCAAATAAAAGAAAATTAATTAAAAAAAAGAAAAAAATATATACACCTTATGTTCAATAAAAAACCATGATTGTTAAAAAAAAAGAAAAAAAAAGAAGTGGAGATTTCCTTCACTATTTTTGTTTTTTTCTTTTTGCCCTTAGGTTTGAAGTAAACTTAACCTGAACTTCCAGTCACTAGCAACAACAAATAGATGATGGAGTGTAAGTACAACTGCTAAGAAACTTGTATATATATTCTAAAAGTTAAGAATATGTAACTTTACCCTTTCATTCTAAATGCTCTTTTGAAACCACGTACTGCCATAACTGAAGATTTTAGAGATTTTCCACCCAAACCTCATCCTTATGTATATGAGAAAAATGTGGCCAGAAGGTGGGTGGCTTTTCTGAAGGGTTAAATGCTAATTACAGGCACAGCTTGTACTAGAATACATATTCCCTAACCTCCAATATAGTATTTTTCTAATTACTCACATTCTTTGCTGCTTTCCTTCCTATGTGCTTTGTAGTTACCGGAACTAAGATGTAGATCACTGCAGCAAATTGCCTGAAACATAAAAGGCATTCAATAGTGTTTAGTGAACTAATTTGTGTCAGCTATTTTAGTAGAAAAAAAACATAACTGTATATAAGTATCCTCCCAAAGAGGTGTGTTCCTTTGAGTGGAAATAGTGGTTTCGTAGAAAATCCTTCTCCTCCTTTTTAATTATAACAGCCCTTAGTCACTAGAAAATTAGTCAGGAAATTAGTAGTAATGCATAGAAAATTAGTAATGCAACAACTATAACAATTATTTTCATTTTTTATAAATTTATGGTATTCATATCAAGTTGCTTTGTGCATTTGTTTATTTTTTAACTATTAAAATATATGTATAATATATTTAGGAAACAGAAATACATCAAAGGATAAAAGCATTGCCCACAAACTCAAAAACCTAGCAATAAACAACACTTAATATATAGTAAATATCTGTGTGTTATCTTCAAAAGGAATAGCAAATTTTATAACTGACTGCTCTTATAATACTCCAATAGTAAACTTCTCTCCAACATAAATTCTTCCTAAACTTATTTTAATTTCTACAAAATATTCAATATATCTATTGCTTAGAATTAAGTTACTAGTCTGAAATGATTATCTTAATTTCTGTCCACATGCATGGGAATACTGGTATAAAGTATATAATTATGTAGACACTCTTCAAAAGATTTGCCACATTCATTTCCATAAATAAATCCCAAATTGTACCAATAGAGGTAGTGCAAAAATAAATAAATAAATAAATAAATAAATAAATAAATAAATAAATAAAGGTGAGATTTCCCTAAACACTATACAACATTATCATT
Organism: Puma concolor; assembly: GCF_028749965.1. NCBI lineage: Eukaryota > Metazoa > Chordata > Mammalia > Carnivora > Felidae > Puma > Puma concolor. The sequence goes on along the minus strand of NC_141670.1, from coordinate 180,575,084 downwards.
TCCATCTCTCAAATTTCATAAATAACAAATGGCAAATCTAAATTTGTTTAATTTATACTTATTTAATTATCAGTGAGTAAACACCAAAATACATTTACCCAATACTAACTTATTTTATAAAATTCTGAAGAGACTTATTTCAAATACACTTTGCATTAATTACTTTGTATATTCTGTCTCTCATTTTATAATATGGAAAAATGTTAATGACAAAATCAAGACGGTATGTTAGTGTGGTTATGTGTAATAAAACAAAAACACTTTACAGAGACAAAGTTGTTGCATAATTCAATTTGAAACCATCAAAACATATAAAGTTGATATGAGATGCATATGTGTATATCTGTATACCTGAAATAATGAGAGGAGTTCATAACCATCAAAATATATTCATACACATTGCAGTCTGATACATCCTCAAAGTTTATCCCCATATTTCTTAAATAGCATACTAAACTCTTGTTCCCTATGCTGTAGAATATATGTGCATAATATATACAACATCTATTTAAATTAGTTATAAACTTTTGATGTACTAACTGAAGGCTAAATTTGGACAAATGTGTCCACAGAAAAGTGGAATTTTTTTTTTTCAGTTTATTTACATTTATTTTGAGAAAGAGAGAACACTGCAGGGACTAGGCAGAGGGAGGGAGGGAGGGAGAGAGAGAGAGAGAGAGAAAATCTCAAGCAGGCTCCCCACCACCAGCACACAGCCCACCATGGGGCCCGAACACATGAACCGTGAGATCACGACCTGAGCCGAAATCAAGAGTCAAACACTCATCCTACTGAGACACCCAGGTGCCCCACGAAACATTTTTCATTCATATCTGTGAGGCAGAAGTGGATCAGAAAGGAAGTGAGAGATAATCGGTAGGTTTCCAAAGGCCAACTTCAAAGCGGAACAGGACTCACAAAGGGTTAGAAGAGAGAACCATATGACTCAATTCAGCTGTCAACAAAGAAGAACGTGGCAGGTGGTGTTCTCCGAAAGGCAGACTTGGGTGAGGTCTGGTGTGCACGAGATTTACCGGAAGTCAGCCCAGTCAAGGTAAGGAAGCAGGATTCGACCTAGTCGCTCTCAGTCAGGTTGTGGAGCACACCCATGGTGACCTCAGCTGACCCCCAAAGAGCTGTGGACCTAAAAAATTGCCTTGTGTTTGGCTAAAATAAAATAATACAATAAAATAGGCCTTTGCACCCCCGCTTTAATCAGTCTGCCCTGGGAGCATAGGTTCTGTGGCAAAGTGGCTCTGGGCAGCAGAAGGCACTTCCCGGAGTAGCTGATAAGCTGGAAGTTCTCCGCCAGACAGCATGCTCAGAAGCTCTGAGAAAAGGGCATTAGTTTATGATGCACAGTTCCATGTTCATCATAAAGACTCATCAGAGATATTAGAGAAACTAATCATATTTGAAACAGGGGGAAATGGTGGGAAATCAAATGGTATTGAGATAACTGGTTGAAATTCTCCAACTTGATTCCAGAAAGTGACCGCTTAAATCACAGAGATTTAAACACCTGGGCCTCTTTATCAGGTGCTCTTATGCTTCTTTCCAACACTTTTACTTGGTTGAAGTTACAAAGTTGCCGTGGTTATATAATACCCATGGTTAATACACATCGTATCGAAACAATAAAACACAGTTTGGTGTGGATGGCTGCTTGCCTGCTGTACAATGTTCAATGTTGAAACTAGAAGAATAAAGTTTTCAAATTCCCACAAACATGATGAAAATTATATGGATCTTTGGGCCAACCTCCTGGTTGGCAACGTAAGGTCAAATTGCATTGTACCTTTACTTCAGCTCACTTCTGTGGGTACAGAAAAATAGTTTATATCAGATAAAGTATACTGTGAACACGTGATTTTTTTTTCTGTTTAAATATGCATGTGCCTAGAAAATGTAAATTAAATTTTGACATTTAATAATGAAACTATATAGTTTTATAAATGTCTGTGAGAAAAAAATAGGAAATTTAGAAAAAATAGCAACAGAATTGAAAATTTTAAAAAGGAAAAAGGTATTTGAGAACCTTAACTCCCCACAAAAATAAGTCCAGATAGATAAAATAATATGTTCCAGATTATTTTATAAAAATTCTAAATACTTCTCATACAGTCTATTATCTGGTGTCATGATATTTTATCTCAATAGTAAGAAAAAAGGAAAAGTGACTTAAAGCACCTATTATTGTTCTCAATTACCACTTACAGTTTTAGAAACAATCAGTTCTAGAATGTATTGCAAGAGGAAGACAAATCTAACTACAGAAGTGGGAAATATGGTTATTTTTCAATGCTCAACAGTAAAATTAAGGAAAAGATCAGTAATACATAAAAATCTGTTTCAATGATGTAAAACAGCAATTTTTGTTTCTTTTAACATGATCTCTTATTTTAGATTTATCCATACTATTTTATCTGTTGAAAAATAGTTTACTTAAAATATTCATAAATACATTTTCAATATATTTAGTTCTCATTTCACTACATTTTAAGGGAAGGAGTAAAACTCCCTTTACCTGTAATGTGAACTCAAGTTAGTGACTTTTTAACACATAGAATATGAAAACAATGATTTTTTTTACATTTGATAAACCTAGCGACCAGCACCTTATAAGAACAAAAATTATCACCAGTAAGTGCTTTGTATCCCTGTCCTGATGTGATGAGACAGGAACATCACTTCTGTGGTATTCTTCCCCCAAATACACGACCTCAGTATAATCATGGAAAAATATCAGACAAACTGAGTAACCTTCTGCAAAATATTTGATCCCCTCTCTTCAAACTGGTAAAGGTCATGAGAGACAAAATAAGGCGGAGAAATGAGTCCAGGTTGGAGGAGACTAACAGGACATGACAAATAAATGTAACACGCTACCTGGATTGGTAACCGGATGCTGGAACAGAATAAACAGCGTCAGGGGAGAGACTAATGAAACATGAATGGAATCCAAAGTTCAGAAGAGTAGAGCCTCTATATTACCGTATTATACCGTTATAGTTTTTAAGTTTGGATAAACATACCTGTGGAAGGAGGTCATCCATAGGGTGTGACCTCTAGTTAACCGTTGAGTTGGCCCCCGGGCAATCAGAGGCTCCTCACCCCTCCCTCCCCCGTGCTTGGAAAAGAAGGGCTCCGTCAGCTGTTTCCACCGTGGGAGCCAGTTTTTAAGTTCACTTTCTCCGGAGAGCAACGTTGAGAGGGTCTGGATCATACACTTGACTGAACCCAGCTGAGACCTCCGTATAAACTTGAAAGATTCTGGCGAGCTGTGGGGAGGTCTTCGACTCCTGGCGGCAGCCCAAGACAAGCCTGGGATGTAAGTTTCCTTGTTTCTTAAATCGGCTCCTGGCAACCAGGAGCGCCTTGCTTCTTTCTGTGTCCTCTCCTTGACCTCTGTATTCAGAGCTCAACCAACAGTACCGTGATACATCAGTTGTGATCATTTGCCGGGTGAGGGTGGGCTGTGGGTCATACGCGAACACTCTCTTCTATTTTTGCTGCCCTTCCATGCAACTACCATCATTTCAAAATAAGAATATACAAATAAAGTGGCGCTTGCGTGGCTCAGTTGGTTAAGCTTCCGACTTCGGCCAGGTCAGGCTCTGTGCTGACAGCTCAGAGCCTGGAGCCTGCTTCAGATTCTGTCTCTCGTTCTCTCTTCCCCTCCCCCATTTGCATTATGCCTCTCTCTCAACATACACACACACACACACACACACACACACACACACACACATATACAATCATTAAAATCGTTTCCAATTAATTTTACGATTTGTTTTTAAAGTTAACAGAATACCCAAATTCAAAGAGGTAGCCTATAAAAAAAAAAAAAAATCAACCTTAGTTCTTGTGCCTTGGGACCCTTCAATCCTTTAGGAGTTTAATATATGAGTCCCCACCCCTCCCCCATTTTCTATTTCTCTCTAACCACCACCCCCCTCGCACATACATACACACTCAAAACATTTACTTTGAGATCTATGGTGTTTCTGTCTCATCTAAACAAAATTGTATCTATAGGAATATTTGGACATTTTTTTTTTTTTTAGAAAATAAGAATTTTGAAGTAAGTTTTGATGATTTTCCATTTAAAACAGTTTTCATAAGAAGACCAAATTCTGTCCACATTCATATTCATTTTTCCTTCAGAAGTTTTAACCGAGGGCATGGCTGTTCAACTCAGGTATGCATTTATCAGCCTCTGATTCAGGTAGGCATGGCCAAAGTACATAAAATGTCTATTTCATTACTTTTATTTAAAAATTTTTTTAACATTTATTTATTTTTTAAGAGACACAGAGCGTGAGCAGGGTAGGGGCAGAGAGAAAGGAAGGCACAGAATCCAAAGCAGGCTCCAGGTTCTGAGCTGTCAGTGCAGAGCCCTTTGGGGGCTGAAACTCAGGATCTGGGAGATCATGACCTGAGCTGAAGTCAGAGTGGGCTCAACCCACGTGAGCCACCCAAAGACCCCTTTATTTCATTACTTTTCTGTAAGGAGACAAGAGTGCATGCTCTGGTCTTTTAGCTCACTCACTGACAGGAATGTTAAGGTTATGACCTTACTAGAGAAGCCCCCCTAGGCTATGCGTACAATACTGGGTGTGGACGATATAACAATTGATGGAAGGGAATTGCATCCCAGGATGAATTCTTTCCCTCCCCTCCCCCCTCCCCCCCCCCCCCCCCCCCCCGCCCATTGTGGAAAAATGAATCACTCTCTTATTTGTCACTGTTATTTGTGAAATCTCTTTAAACAAGTCCATGATTATCCTTGTTAATAGTGTAACGCACTAGCATAGAAAGTTGAAACAAATATGTTTCCACAAATTAAAAGGTACTGAGTTGCATAAGTCAGTGTTATATTGAAATGTTTGTTTATATGTTTACTTAAATGTCTATATATGACCATCAAGTGCGTTGTGCTTGTTTTTCCAGTGATAGATCACCGCTTAAATTACAGTCTTTCTTTTCATAGTTCACAATACTGGAGTAAGAAGGTAGAGAGGCACTTCATTACATTTGGATAATTTAGCTCAAGTTGTCACTTTTGTTTTATAATATGTACTGTGAAATATGCTTCTGTATTTTTACTGTAATAAAATTTCTTAAAATTTTTGTCCTTAATTGTTCAATGTTTTCATGTCTTAATCCTCTAGACTTTATAGAGATATGAAATATGATGCTATATTTATTTAATTATGTGCATCAGATAAATTAGATTAATGTGTAGATAACTCCAGACATGTCAGCAGGATAATATTAAGTAGAATAAATTAGCACTAAATTTTTTCTGAAGCTACATGAAACTAAAATAAAATATCATTATCTTTCCATATAATAACTCATGTTTAACTAAATATGTATATATATATATATATTTGTGTATATGTATATATATATATGTGTGTTCATATATATATATATATAATGTGAATGTTGTATAAATATAATATTGATCCTAATTAATCACTTTTGGATAAAAGGAAATATTAAAAACATGGCTGTACTAATTATATTCCTTATTAGGATATAATAAATATTTATACTTTTTTTTTTTACTTTGTGGTGAAATGTTTTTGAGTTGGATTACTGAATATGACTTTTTGTTTCCTGTTTTCCTTATTTAAAACATTTAGCTTTGTAGCTATGTAATTGCTGTCTCTAATTTTGAAATACTAGGCAGCTATATTTAAGTATTGGGTGTTGCAGTAGGCTTTCAATTAAACCTCACCTTTTAAAATTTTCTTTGTCAGGCTTAGTATTTTCAAAACCACAAAATAAAGTAAATAAAATGTTTTAAGAATAAACATTATTATGCTCAAAACTAGGCTATCCATGGGATTATTTAATAACCAACCTGTTCAGTTTATTATTGATATTTTGCTGAATTTTGAAAACATCCTAGGATAATTTGTGGTTGGTACAACAGTTGGTTTCAAATTTTGTAAACAGTATATCTGGAAGGAGATAAACACTTTACAAGGGCTACATAGAAATGGATAGGTTTAAGGAATCAAAATCCAGATCCTCAGTGTCTTTGCTAAAAGATGTACCTAGGAGATCTTACCTAGGAGATAATACCTAGGAGTTGTAATTGCAGATAATACCTAGGAATTGTTCTGGTTCTCAGGTCCTAATTTTCCCTTCACCTTCATAGAAATGAAGGAAAGAAAAGGAAAAAAGTTGGGGAGTGGGCAGGAAGAAATGATCAATTATATGAGACTCACGTATTTTAAATCTTATGATGACAAATATATCCCTAGAATGTTCTTTTGGACAATTGAAATTCTCAATGTAAGCATTTATTGTTTTTGCATTTTTTTTAAGTTAATTTATTTTGAGAGAGAAAGAGAAAGTGGGGGAGGGGTAGACAGAGAGAGAGAGAGAGAGAGAGAGAGAGAGAGAGAATCCCAAGCTGACAGCACGCAGCCCAACCTCAAGAACCATGAGATCATGACCTGAGCCAAAATCAAGAGTTGGACACTTAACCAAGTGAGCCATCCAGGCACCCCTACAAGCAATCATCTTAATTCCATTCATTCAGCAGGATGTTTTTTTCATGTTCATGCCCAACACTTTTAAACGTTGTACTTGACATTAGGAACTGGCATCGACTCTTTTCAGATGGTTTCTGAATTTTGGTAAGTTCTAGAGTGAGGTAGCAGTGATACAATATTTTATGTTAATGACCTCACTTTCTCATCTCATGACAACTGTAAAAAGTTCACTGCTTCTGACAGAAAATCTGTTGAAATTTACGTGAAGGAACTGGTGAAAATTAATGGATTTGGCAACTAATATCTCCTGGGCAACGACTGTTGGTAAAGCTTTGTGCTTTTTCGATCCATATGACAGATAAAAAGCCTTATCCAATTTAACACTCAATTCCAAAACTTCGACTTTTTATGTTCAATAGTTGTTCATCAAAATGTGCAAATATTTTCTTAAACAAGCATATACTAGTACTTTTACTAATTAAAGTTGAGAACACATCTTTAACCATTATAGCCTTACAGTCTCAAGTTTTTTTTTAATATTTTTAATCTTATCTTTATATGGAGAGTATGATATGGAATTCAGCAAATACTTTCATGGGTGAAATATTACATTAGGTTGAAAACTTATGGGGAAAGTGGAATGGAAATATAATGCTACAGAAATGACTACTTCTGCAAATCTTTAAATTTATGATGAAAAATTTTGTCAACTTTTAAAAAATAGAGGTTTACAGAGTATTTAAAATTTGTTTTAGGGTGACACACATAAAAAATTGAAAATACTATGCTAATGCATCAAACCAGCAATGCCCCTAAAGAGTTTGGAGAGTGTACAAGATGACTATATTATATTATTATTTTTATTAGAATTTTATCTTAGTTTAATTTGTAAAGCAGATTTTATTTTCTTATGAAATTTATTGTCAAATTGGTTTCCATACAACACCTAGTGCTCATCCCAACAGGTGCCCTCCTCAATGCCCATCACCCACTTTCCCCTCCCTCCCACCCCCCATCAACCCTCAGTTTATTCTCAGTTGTTTTTTTTTTTTTTTTTTAATTTTTTTTTAATTTTTTTGGGACAGAGAGAGACAGAGCATGAACAGGGGAGGGGCAGAGAGAGAGGGAGACACAGAACCAGAAACAGGCTCCAGGCTCTGAGCCATCAGCCCAGAGCCCGACGCGGGGCTCGAACTCACGGACCGCAAGATCGTGACCTGGCTGAAGTCGGCCGCTTAACCGACTGCGCCACCCAGGCGCCCCTATTCTCAGTTTTTAAAAGTCTCTTATGATTTGGCTTCCTCCCTCTCTAACTTTTTTTTTTCCTTCCCCTCCCCCATGGTCTTCTGTTAAGTTTCTCAGGATCCACATAAGAGTGAAAGTCATACAGAGAAAGACAGATACCATATGTAAAGCAGATTTTTAAACAATATATTTTATGTTCATAAACATGATCAAGGTACGAATTTGGGGTAGGCAGCTCATTTTTGACAAACCTGAAAACTATGCAATTTGTTTAAAAACTGTCAAAAATGTAGAACAGGAATATTTGGTTGAACTCTAATTAGAAATGGTAAAAGTCATCTCAAATTCAAAGTGTATGAGTTATTTTCTAAGATTATCTGTTGCCTTATTTATATGTATTACAAAACAACACCAAGTCATTATAGAAAAAATGCAAGCAAAAGAACATAAAGAACACCTGTTAATCTACTGGAGAGATCGAAATCCTTCAGAGTGGGATCCTTTAGATAAACAGCACAGCTAAATAGTCATAAGTACAACTCCTTCATTTCAAATCTTAAACCTTTTTAAAAAGTAGCTTCACTCTTACTTTATCCCTTGTTTTCTCACCTTTAAACGAAGCTGCTAATAGTACCTACTTCACACAGTTGTAGAATTAATACTTATCAAATACTTGGAAAAGTAGTAGCATATACTTAGCAATCAATCAATATTATCCCAATTTTATCTATGCATATATTTATGTGACATTTAAAGTGAAATAATGTAATATATATATTCCATATAAACTTAAACATGTACATATGGTTAATAAATGCTATATGTATGTATATGTGTGTATGTGAATGTGTATATATATGTGCACACGAAGAAAATTTTAACATGTATTTTTCTACAAATTATCCATTTTATCTACTGTTTTCTAATTAATCTCTTCTAAATAATACAAAGCATTATGAATTAGGTGAATATGAAAAGTAAAACATTGTGGAACCCCAAACTTCTGATAGTAAAACAAAAATGATTAGAGTAATGTAAGGCTAACTCATGATTCCCCAAAACTAATATGTGAAAAAAAAAAAATAAGAATATCTTTTAACCAGTTTCAATTTAAGCAGATTGTAACCATACCATCTGGTGTAATCAAGTCACAATAAATTACATTGAGAAAAAAAATGTTCACAGAAAGCCTATATTCTGGAACGACAGCAATATATTAAGCCTTGCATCTAAAAAGTGTTTCTGTTTAAATACTTCTCTATAATTTAAACTAAACTTAATACTTGAGAAGAAAATGTTCAGTCTTATACATTAACAGGTACCTACACCAAGAATTCAGGTCCTCCACAGATGAAGATTTGTATCAATTCATTGAATAAAAAACCTCAGCCAGGGTAAGGAGACCATGGAGGGAGTGGGGGAATGGGGTACTGGTAACCACAACCACAAGCTGCTTGATCCACTAAAACAGATGTGACTGTAGCTCTTATAGCTTATGATACTCAATCTTCCCAATTCTTTTCTACTTTAATGTAAGAACGGTGATCCTAACAATCATTTTAGGTTGTAGGTAGAAATAAATCTGAACTAATATCAATCTACAACAGTAGTTCATTGACTGAGCTTTATGCACGCTCCACATTAGAGAAAAGTTTTCCTCCAGATAGAGTGTTTGCTAAGGAATCAAATCCGTGGACCATGCCTAATAGCTTTAAGGGCATAAAGCCTTCTACCTAAGCTCTCTGCCCTAGGAGGAGTCATGTTTAGGCTACTGCCAGTAGATAACACCGGCCAACTAGAACACAACTGGATTTGGCCAATGGGGTCTCCCGCAAGAAAGTAGAATGACGTAGGAAGGTAAAATCAAAGCATTTGATGCTCCTGCCTTCTTCGAGAATTACTTTTGGTTGAGTTCTTGCCCTAAGGTCAGAATTCCTCTCAAATGAGCCCTACAAAAATTTCTCCTGGCTTCTTCAGTAACTTCTCTCTATATTTCATCCTTCATGGAAGAGACTAAGGCTAGTAACAGATCCAATGTGCTAGTGATTTCCTTAAACCCTGCCAACACGTTAGAAATAGGCCTTCTCTCCAAATTATAATTTAAGTGCCATTTATTTCCTCCTGTGCTGATTTAGTATCTTCATCCCATGCTCTTTTATCTGCCATTTCTTCTCTGGCCATTTGCCTGTGTAATGCCAACCCGTTCTTCGTAGTAGTTTTAAACTCTTAAAAATGTTAATGTCTTTCATGATCCTTATGTGGTGAGATCATGGCTTTGATTAAACAAACTCCCAGTACCTTAAGCTTCTTGTTCTTGACACTTAGCACAATTACGCCTGAATAATTATGTAATTTGTTCTTTGTTATCTTCCCTTTGTTCGAGAATTAAGTCACATTATAAAACGAAATAGCTGTGGTATGCTTACTATACCTACCTGTCTGAGGGTACACTAAATCAATAAGACTTGGATGAATGAGTGATTTATTGGATAAGTGGTTGGTTAAATGAATGAAGAATAGACCATAAGTCCTCTTGTATCCAATTGAATTTAAGTTAATGATTCTTAGAGAAATATGGACAATAATTGGGGGAAAACTGAGTGATTTCTGATCAGTAGTCAGTGTACTAATTCATTTTGTGAAATCAATACCCTAAGCTAGGTGATCTTTGGAAAAGGCAAATCATGCTTAACTCCTCCATGCTCAAAACTCTTAAAAGTCCTTCTGTAAGTTTACAAAGAAATGCCTTCACTAGTGTGTACAGGTTATTTCATGATCCGGTCTCTGGTTCGCTGTCTGAAGGTATTTTAGTCTCCTGCTCATGAACTACCCACCAGTCTACTTAAGTTATTGCTCTTCTCTCTTACATACATAGTTCTTTCTCTACTCAAACCTTTAGAAATTACTATTTATGCTAACTAGAAAGTTATTCCTCTAAAAATTTTGTGTAACCTATTTCATGTTGCAATTTTTATTCTCTGGGAAGCAGGCTTTAGGACACAATAAATAATATGCGAGATCAGCACTTGTGGAATGGAAGGAAAGATGCAAGATGGGGCAGAGAGAGAGAGAGAGAGAGAGGTTGAGACTGCCATAGTCTTACATGGAGAGTTCAGAGACCGGAAGGATCATGTGGCCCCCATGTTGGCCATTCGTTGACTGAAGACTCCCTTTGATGGGGATGTGAACTTGGGTGAGGTCATTCACTTCAATTGAGTTACATCTGAAGAGACACAACAGCCAGCACACCCAGGATCTGCGGAAATAAGTCCACCAGTTCTGAAGGGATATCTGGGAGACACATCACAGTGTCCACTACCCAACATCATATAGTGTCATTCCAATGTTTTCTTTCAAATAAGTTTGTCATTACTACAATGGGTTTTATTTTACCCTGCCTTAATTTTTATCATAGCATGTATCACCACCAGACTGTATAATATGTATTCATTTTATTTTTGCATCATATATTACTCCCTTATAATGCAATCCCCCAAGAAGATGACACAGTCTATAATACTTATTGCTTTAGTTGCATAGCCTAGAATTGTGCCTAGTGAAAATGAAACTGACTAGTTCTTTTTTTTTTTTTTTGAGGGGGGATTAAAAGCTTTTTTTAAAGTACTAAAACAATGGTTTCTTTCTTTTCATCATTCTTTCAAACATATATACACTAAAATAACCTTTTCTATAATCTATTAAGTTATGTGAGACAAAACAATCAGCCTGATTATTTTACTAACATATTTTTTTCATAAGGCTATATTTTTTTCAAATATCCTATCAATTAACTATTAGGATTCCAGTATATAGTAAACAATAATTATATAATTATTTGTAAGCACTTTCCCTTTACATGGTAAATTATGCTTCTAACATGTTCTGAACCTCATAAAAAGAAAATCATGTGTATATTATAACAAATCTTTTTCATTATTTAGAAATGTTAGAAAAGGGGCTCCTGGGTGGCTAGGTCGGCTAAGCCTCCTACATCAGCTCAGGTCATGATCCAGCAGTTTATGGGTTCAAGCCTGGAGTCTGGCTCTGTGCTGACAGCTCAGAGCCTGGTGCCTGCTTCAGATTCTAAGTCTCCCTCTCTGTCACAAGGATAAATAAATAAACATTAAAAAAAAAAGAAATGTTGAAAGTATAATCCAATATATATCTCCTTCAACAAAACGACCAGGGAAAAGTTCTAGCGTGGAAGATTAATTGGCTGCATGCAGTTATTAAGAATATTCTTAGCAGCAATTTCAGAAATATCAGAAATAATAATACTGGCGTGCTTGATAGAACCAAAGATAGCATAATTCAGGAGGTTTTTTCTTCTTTTTTTTAATTTGTGGAGGGGGGCTTGTCAGTTTGCAAACGATGAATGACTGTGTGCATGTGAAAGTATACGGTAGGTAGACAGAAATTGGGTAAGAAATGTAATTACCATCTAAGCAGAGAATTAAGGACTAAATTCTAAAAAGTTAAATTAGTATCTAAATTAGAAGCACTCATTACTTGCTCTTGAGCTTTTTTTTTTTTTTCTTATTTATTTATTTATTTATTTATTTATTTATTTATTTATTTATTTATTTAAGTAGGCTCCACACCCAACATGGAGCTTGAACTCAGGACGCTGGGATCAAAAGTCAGATGCTTTACGGACTGAGCCAGCTAGGCACCACTTGAGTCTTTTTTTTTTTTCTTTTCTAACTCAACGAGTAAGTTTTTCACCACAATTATGAAATTAGTCAAATAAAGATTTACCTATTAAATTCAAAAATGTCTCTTGGGTATTTGCAAAATCTCTCACAATTTCAAAACGTAATGTCAGAAAGGAATGAGCATTAAACATGTGATAGCATGTTAAATATGATACACATAGTGCTAAGAACTAGTTTTTCAGACACTCAATACTTAGACAATTTCCAATAAATGTTGATTTTATAAAGACCAGACAAATGGTTAATTGATTGAGGTTTTTATTTTAAACTAGTGATTGTGTTGTTATACAGCAGGGTTAGCAAACTTTTCCTGCAAAGGGTCACATTGTAAATATTTGGGGTTTGCAGGCTGTGCAACAAACAAACATGAAAGCAACAATAGCCATTACATAAACAAGATTGCTGGCTGGACTCCAATAATCTGGATTTACAAAAACAGTAAGAGGAAAATCTTGATCTAATACCATTTTCCAATAAAAGGAACAGAAGGTTTTCAAAGAATGGCTAATCTTAAGGCTAGGTAGATAATATATAAAAGGAGCCTAGGGTCATCTGGGTGGCTCAGTCTGTTGAGCCTCCAACTTCGGCTCAGGTCATGATCTCGTGATTAGTGAGTTTGAGCCCCGGGTCGGGCTCTCTGCTGACTGCTCAGAGCCTGGAGCCTGCTTCAGATTCTGTGTCCCCCTCTCTCTGCCCCTCCCACGCTCATGCTCTGTCTCTCTCTGTCTCAAAAACAAATAAACATTAAAAAAAAAAAAAAAAAAAAAAAAAGGAGCCTAGAACATTATGCTGTGCTCCAAACCAAAGAACTGTTTTTTTGTTTTGTTTTGTTTTTAATTTTTTTTTTCAACGTTTATTTATTTTGGGGACAGAGAGAGACAGAGCATGAACGGGGGAGGGGCAGAGAGAGAGGGAGACACAGAATCGGAAACAGGCTCCAGGCTCCGAGCCATCAGCCCAGAGCCCGACGCGGGGCTCGAACTCACGGACCGCGAGATCGTGACCTGGCTGAAGTCGGACGCTCAACCGACTGCGCCACCCAGGCGCCCCTAAACCAAAGAACTGTTAACACACACACAGACACACACACACACACACACACACACACACACACACACACACGGGCAAAGCTGATAAAATTGGAGCAACTATAACATTGGATGATACCTCAAAACATAAAATAAATATTCCTGAGCCTATATTACTACACAAATGGTTGAGTAAGTAAACAAATTATGGACAAAAAGCAAATCCCCTGTAAAGAATCCTAAAAATGTATGAAGATACTGCAACCTCCAGAAGACGGAGAGCTTAACTTGCTACTCCTTACAATGGACTGCAAATAGTGACCTTGTTCCAGTCTTCCATGTTTTTCTGAAACAGGTACTAAGAAACGGATTCTATGCAGCTAAAGAGAATTTTCAGCAATTTATATATTCAAATACCCTTTTTAATTTTTTAGAATATATGTATTAGCTTATTTATTCCCTTTTTAAAAAAGAAAAGCATTGTAATATAATTAATGGACTGGAAATATTGTGGCATTTTTATTTCTCTCAAATCAAAATCAATTGCTACTATTGTTAAATCAACATATATAGCGTTATGGTGGTTTTTAAATTTACATATTTATTTTTCGTGCCATTCAGAGGTTTTGGTAAAAATAAAAATAATAAAATGACACTAATAATGACAGACCATTTCCTTATATCATCATACTTTCTATTTTGATTTATTAATGGGATCATAAATTGTATTATAAATTTTCTAAGCACATTTGCATACTTTTTTCTATTCAGATTTTTGTTTAAATTCTAGTGAGTTAACATACAGTGCAATATTGGTTTCAGGAGCAGAATTCAGTGATTCATCACTTAACATACAACACCCAGTACTCATCAAAACAAGTGCCTTCCTTAATACCCATCACACATCTAGCCCATCCCCCACCCACATCCCTCCATCAACCCTCAGTTTATATTTGCATATGGTTAAAAGATATGTTGGGAATCCATAGTATCCACCTTATTTTACAGCACTTTATATTGTGTTATAAGCAGATTTTTTTACATTTTTTCAATTTTACAATTTGAAACATAGTTTTGAATTTAATTATATATCATATGGCTGTATTAATGCTTCTTTGTGAGGCAATCACAATTCCAGATATTTCAAAATAATTTGATGGCACACATTTGGATTTATGTAACGACCTTTTGAATGTTTCAGCCTTTGTTGAAGCACTTTAGTTTAATTCCATAATCTGAGATTATCTCTTCCAATTTAAAGCTATTGAATAATAAGCATAATTGAGAGATTCATTTGTTAATGAAATGTCCTAACAGTGTCAAATCTAATTTTTGTATTAGTATTTTAATTAATATTTTAGTATTTTTCTTAGTATCTACTTGCTTAGCTTTAAATTTCAAATAAACTTCTTTCCAAAGGTGCTTTCACAGGAAGTGACATTTGAAATAAAATGAATATTAAAATTCTGTGTGTCTCTTTATGATCATTAAAATATATCAAATTAAAATTGTTAAGTTCCTTAGCTTGTACAAAAAAAAGCACTATTAATCCATGTGAATGTATTTGTTTTATAGGTGTTTTTTTTCTTAAATGTTTATATTCTCCAATTATTTGGCTTGCTATGCATATCCTTCCAAATGTATGTCTTCTTATGAGATTATGGCCTTGAACAAGAATTTGACAGTAGTGAATTGTGGAAAATATATTAATTTGAATTCATATATAATGTAAAATAAAGCATGGTCATGGTCAAATAATGTCATTGCAGTATTAAAGATGACAAATCCCTTCACAAGAATGGAAATCCATTGGAAAATTTAAATATGAATTCTGTTAGCAAAAGAAAAAGCAAATGAGCCACTTTGTTTATAGGTGACTCAGATAAATAGCCATGAACAGTATATGAAGAGTCCTTTTTAACAATTTGGAAACGTAAAAAGTTCAGGTTATTACTCTGTTCATCTTACACTCATATCTGCCATCTATTAATTTATACTTTACTATTAAACATAACTGCCATTGTATTTAGTAAGCTTTTAAATGTATTGAAATTTAAGTTCAAATATTTGCAATTAATGTTCTTTGCATATACTCATCTGTAAAAAATGATGTAGTAAACAATTTGGAAAAATCTAATATATCTTCTAAGCAGTCGCTCAAAAAATAGGTCTTCCTGAAATTAAACTTGTCAGTGGCACTCTTAAACTTCCTATATATCTATTTAGATGTAGAACTTCTTTGATATTACCTATAAATGCCATGATAGAATTCCAGGAATCAGCATTGTAATCTTACTGTGACAATTAAAAATAATATTTTTCATAAAAAAATTGGAAAGGGATTTTCAAAGAGAACAGATAATGCTACATATTTTTAGAAGGTTAAGTAGAATTGGATTTTGAGGGATACTTAGTATCAGGAGAAGACTAGAATAAGAACTGATAGCATATCTTTGGGTTCCTAGAAAGAAATATAATTTTCTTGCACCATGTAAAATCAGCTCAAACTATAAATATTTTCTAAACAAGGCTCTAGACCAATTGAGTATCAAAATCACAAATAAAAAAAAGTTAAAAATGCATGTTTGAGGGGCGCCTGGGTGGCTCGGTCGGTTAAGCATCTGACTTCAGCTCAGGTCATGATCTCACGGTCCGTGAGTTCGAGCCCCGCGTCGGGCTCTGTGCTGACAGCTCAGAGCCTGGAGCCTGTTTCGGATTCTGTGTCTCCCTCTCTCTCTGCCCCTCCCCTGTTCATCCTCTGTCTCTCTCTGTCTCAAAAATAAATAAATGTTAAAAAAAAATAAAAAAAATGCGTGTTTGAAATACAGTTATATGAAGTCCTAATAAAGAATTATTATTAATTGTGTTAACAATGATAATGTAATATTTTAATGTAAATAAATAACAGAGGGAGCTTAGTATGTTAAAGATGCTTGCAGAAATTAGTGTGTGAAATCATTTAATAGCTTGGATTTTAAAAAATCATGCAGCAAAAGGATAAAAAAAAAAACAAGTGAAAAGGAATTTGCTAAAATTTATATTCCCAAGAGCTAGTCTCTCAGATAGAGATTGATATTTGTAATGTTTATTGTATGTACTCTTGGGATCAACAAATGCCAGGACAATAAAAGCATCTTCTACTTTGTGAACAGGAAAAAGTAAGCGCATATTGCCATTTTATTCTTTGTCCAAAATATGAAAATGAATTTGTCTCTTTATTTCTTTTAAGTATTTGATATTAAGGGTCCTGAATGCCTTGAAATATGGAAATGAACTTGGAAAAACTTACATGAGCTGTCTGTAGGCTATTCAGACTGTTCAGAATCTACTTTGTTACATTTTTTTATTACTAAGCATCACTAATATTTTAATTAACATGTTAATACTCATATGGTCATTTCTGTCATTACTTGCAATTTGCAAGTTGGAAATTATTAGCTCTTAGACTACTTGCTAGGTTTAATGATTTCTTACTTGGTCCATTATTTGCAGCCATGAACCAAACTCAATCTTGACCCTTGTTACTTAATAAATGGTCTATAATCATAACTCAGTCACCATCACTTCAGGGTGAGCTAAAAATGCAGGATAGAACTTGGTTCCGTGACATAATTTTTCGGTGAGTAAATTACATACTTTAAAAAAGAAGTTGGGGGGCCTGGGTGGCTCAGTTGGTTAAGCGTCCGTCCAACTTTGGCTCAGGTCGTGATCTCACGGTTCGTGGGTTCGAACCCCGCTGGGGCTCTGTGCAGAGAGCTCAGAGCCTGGAGCCCACTTCGGGTTCTGTGTCTCCCTCTCTCTTCCCTTCCCCCACTCGTGCTCACGCACTCTCTATCTCAATAAGTAAATAAATAAATTAATTAATTAATTAATAATAAAAAAAAGAAGAATGAAAAGTAGGAGGAGTAATCAGAAGAAGAGAAATGAGACAGGAGGACGGATAAAAAGGTTGAAAGGAGAAAAGAAGGTGAAAGTGTAGAAGACACTTTGATGAAGGAGTCATAGTGTTCTAACATTGCAGTTCTGTTTTTGTGTGAGGCTACTGGCTCTCAGCTGACACTTAGGCATCACCCAGATACCTTTATCTATATATAGATATACATCTATCCATATCTGTATACCTGACTTGATTTAAATAAAGAAATCTCTGTATAAAAGGACAGTGGAAGCGAAGGCATATGGCGTTTATCACAGGTCCAAAAGGGATATCTGTGGGAATAATGCAACTGGAAGCAGACTTCAGCTGCTTCAGCTCAGGTCATGATCTAGCGGTTTGTGAGTTCGAGCCCAGCGTCAGGCTCTGTGCTGACAGCTCAGAGCCTGGAGCCTGCTTCGGATTCCGTGTCTCCATCTCTCTCTGTCCCTACCCCACTCATGTTCTGTCTCTGTCTCTCTCTCTAAAATAAATAAACATTAAAAAATAAATAAATAAATAAATAAATAAATAAATAAATATTAAAAAAAATAAATCTTACTCTTTTTTTATCTTACTAGTATTCAAAACAACCCCAAGTAAATATGGGGCCTATATCTAAATTTTGATGAAGAACATATGAAAATGTCTAGTCAAACTTAAAATTTTAATGAACGATATGTGAAAATGTCTACTAAAACTTTGTCTATTGTAAGCACGAACCTATTCTAGGGGAAAAGATGGTCTTTGGAGATCAGCACTTAAAGACTAAGATAATTGCTATTTTGGCACAAATTATATGATTTCCATAAATATCAGATCAACCAAAAACAACTTATTGCTTGCATATTAAAATAAATGGCTCACTACATATATATATATATATATATATATACTCATTATTTTCCATGGCAGCTGTTGTCTATAGTTGTACATATAGATATTTTACACTTGCTTAGCATTTATGCACTTGACATGTCCTTGACATATTTTGTCACTAAATCCTTACAAAAATCTGTAATGTTGATATGATTAACTCGAATTTTCAAAGGAGGAAGTTAAGAATCAGAAAAGTAGATGTTAGACAAACATATTAAGCAAATAAGTGTAGGAACTAGAAGTTAGACAGTGTATGTCAATGTGAAGAGCCTACATATCAAACATCACATGTCCACATAGGATGTGAACTTGAGTTATTTAAATTAAAATGCCAAAAATTTATTTTGAACATTTATTAAAATTTCAGTGTAAAGAATGCCATCAACAATCTGAAAATATGAATATTATTTACAGCATTTTACATGGTTTTTTTGTTTTGTTTTGTTTTGGTGCAAATAGTGATCTTCCTTGATGTTAAGTTATATTTTTCATCCAATGTGCAGAAATTAATGATGTAATTACAAATGGTTTATATGTTTAAATTCCATTTACTTTCTCTTTTCCTGAATTGAATTGATCTTTCATTATATACCCAAGGTCCTTAATTTGTTTTTTTTTTTCTGTCACTGACTTCATATAAAAAGACCATATTATCCATTCTGCAATAAATATATTTTCAAGATGTTTTAAGTACTGTGAACATTATTTGAGTAACCATCTAAGCATATATTTTTCTCTAAACAACTGAAACACAGAATAATGTCAAAAGGTAATTTTTAAGGGGCACCTGGTTGGCTCAGTAGGTTAAGTGTCTGACTATTGGTATCGGCTCAGGTCATGATCTCACGGTTTCATGAGTTCAAGTCCCACATCAGGCTGGGAGCCTGCTTGGGATTCTCCCCTGTTTTTCTCTCTCTGTTCCTCCCCCCACTGGCACTGTCTTTTTCTCAAAATAAATAAGTAAACTTAAAAAAAATTAAAAAAATTATATGTACTTATTTTTCATTTATGAAAACTTAAATAAAACCAATATATAATTTGCATTAAAAATAATACAAATAGGAAGATTTAAAACATTTCATATACTAAAATGTGTGTATATAAAGTTTAATTCTAAATAGTTTAACAACTGCTGAATTTCCAAATGTTATTTTTTTAAAAGCATATTGTACTGTTTTGTTCAAGTAATTGTGACTTTTCTTTCTCTACCACATTTGTAAAACTCTCTCTACATAACTTCTTCATAAATGAAACACATTTTCACACAAAAGTTTAAAAAAAAACATTTATGAACTAAACTGTAAGAATTAAGCATGGAATCCACTATTAATGACATGATCAAAATAGAAAACTTTGAATAATAAAACCTGATAATGAGAAGTAAAATACATGTTTTTGGAATTGGGAGCCATAGTAATGAGGTTTAAACTCAGTCCTGATCAAGTCAATTACCAGACATATGATTTTAGGCAAGTTCCTCATTCTATCAGTACACTAGTTTACTTATGTGTCATGTGGGTTAATATTTAGCTCATTATGTGGTTGTGGCATTGAAGTATTATGAGATCATAAAATAAAGCACTTAGAAAAATGACTAAACCTGTGTATTGATAAAAATGTTATTTCTTTTTCTTTTTCTTTAAACTTTATTTATTTTTTGAGAGAAAGAGAGACAGCATGAGTGGGGGAGGAGCAGAGAGAGAGGGAACTGCAGAATCTGAAGCAGACTCCAGGCTCTGAGCTGTCAGCACAGAGCCCCATGTGGGGCTTGAACTCATGGACCATGAAATCATGTCCTGAGCCAAAGTCCGATACTTAACCAACGGAGTCATGCAGGTGCCCCCCCAAAAATGCTATTTCTTAACGATTTACTATAGTTAATATTATTTGACAAATATGGAGTCCAAAAATATAGATGACCCAAACTCAAACCCAGTATTAACCATGCCCTATAGCCACCTATTATTCTTTAATTTAATCAGTCCATCTTATTGATTGAGAAACATCTCTGCGACGCACTCTGGATATGTCGTTGAAATATAAGAACAGAAAGAAGCACACATCCTTGGTGTTCCTCCAGCCTGACACAGTTAACTTCCCACAACTGCAGTTTTGGTTTATGTAAAACAGTTTCATAAGCCTAAGTGTTCATCAGTTCAAAGGTCTGGCTTGCCAACCAATAACAATAATGAGGAAAACTGCGCATGTGCAAACAGAGGAAACCTGGATCAAACTACTTGGGCCCAAGCAGATTCCTTTAAATAGGCCAGATGCTACTGTGCTAGAAGGATTGATGGGTAATTCTCGTATCAGTCTGCCATCCGACTCCATGCACTTGTATATTCTTGGGCAAGTTAGTTCTCTTTGATCTTCAGGTGATGGAAATTATCTCACCTGATATAGCTGCTGTAAAGATTAAAAGAAACCATATCTGCAGTGGCCTTGGCACTAAGGGTGAGAAAGAGAAGTACCCTACAAGTGATAGTTAGAATGAGGAAGGGGAAGAAGGGACATGAATCCAGTATTGCCATAGTTTCACATTACCAAGGACAATTTATTAGGATGACAGGTTTTATATAAAATGTCCTCATTTTTAACATTGATCACTAACCCTAAATGTGAAAGAAAAAATATATTTGCTGTGGCCAGTGATCCACCTGTTAGTGACCTGCTCGTTAGATAAACTTAATGACCTTTCGCCTCCAACACGGTCTTCATATGTTATTCACCTGGAATGGAAAAAAAAAAAATGTGCTTTTCAATAGATCCTTGTGGAAAGTAATCAAGTCGCTTAGGACACCCAATTAAAAACAAAACAAAAACAAAAACAAAAACAAACAAACAAAAACCTTCCACCTCCTTTGAAAGAATAACAAAATTACATGCTGACTTTCTTCAAAGGACCTATATAGTTAATCAAATGAATCTGTCTAATTCTACACCATGGATTGAGAATAGGAGACAGACACCATATGTGTGTATATCTGTCACCGAGAGCTGAGCTAGGTCATTCAAGTACTGCTTTCTCATCTTGACAATCCAGTGACATATTCTTACAAATTTAGCTAAGATCCAGTGACCCTAATTCACCCAATCTTTCTGTAAGAAACCTAATATTGCTTAATAAACATTTTCCATTGGCAGAAATTAAGGGCTTCACTTAAAAATTTTAAAAATTATGCTACTTACTACTTTGTCTCATCTAAATAAGTAAATATTATTTCTTCATATTGATGTTTCTGTACCTGAATATTCTTTGAATAAATTTTGCATTATACATAAATAGTAAGTTTAGTCTAGTCCACCATGTAGTATAACATGTAAAAGGCATATTTTAAAATATATTGAGGGGCGCCTGGGTGGCGCAGTCGGTTAAGTGTCCGACTTCAGCCAGGTCACGATCTCGCGGTCCGTGAGTTCGAGCCCCGCGTCAGGCTCTGGGCTGATGGCTCAGAGACTGGAGCCTGTTTCTGATTCTGTGTCTCCCTCTCTCTCTGCCCCTCCCCCGTTCATGCTCTGTCTCTCTCTGTCCCAAAAATAAATAAAAAACGTTGAAAAAAAAATTAAAATATATTGAAATCATACGGAAACATCTCCCCTCATTAAAAAAATATTTCAACTTGAGTAACAGTAATGCTAAACTGGAATAGACTGAGATTTAAGCCCATTAAAAGCCAGTGTTTTTCCTGTGTTTCATTGCATCATTGGAAGAAGGTCATCAGTTTGGGGCATTTAAATACATTTTACTTTTCTATGCTGAAATGGTTAGTACTAAATTAATACTGCCAAGCACTTTAGTACTATAATAGTAAGGTTAGTAAACTGTAGCAGAAAAAAATGAAGGGAGTAAAAACACTCCCTTCAACACAGCAATATTGAAAGAAATGGATTTGAGATGGCAAAATGAGTGTTTTTGACAGTAACACAAAAAGGTTGAAAATGGAAAGATTTTTCATTGTAATAACATTGGCTTAGTGTGTGTGTGTGTGTGTGTGTGTGTGTGTGTGTGCATGTGTGAGAGAGAGAGAATGCATTCAATAATACAATTTTTATTAGTTTATTGCACTATGCTTTAAAGTTTTCAAAGCCAATGCACATATATCATAAATTTGTCACAAGGGCACACATAGAATGTTCATTCCATTTTACAGAGAGCAACCTAAAGCCCAAAAAATGGTTGGTTGATTGTCGTGAATATATTTAATTGTGTTTCTGCTTTCTTCCTCCCAGTCTGGAACTATTTTCACTGGACAAAATTTTTGCTATATTCATTTCAAGAGCAATTGGCTTATGGATCTATAAGAATATGTATAAAAATACATATTTATAATATATAAGCAATTATATATTATGTATTTACATATACATTTGTGTGAGTACTCTCTGTATCTATTTACCTATCTAAAGAGAGAGACAGAGGCAGAGAGAATTATAAAGATGAGGCAGTGTGCAATTATTAATGTGCATATATTGCATATTTGTTTCTTAGAAGTCAATATCTGGCACAGAATAGGTTCTCACTCAATAAGCAGATATCTACATAAATAAATAATTTAAATTAATAACCATTTCAATAGCAGTTATGATAAGAACAGACTTAGTTTATTTTATGTTAATTTACCTGATATTTTGATGCGACATTAATACATATGCAAGTTTATGTGAGAGAGCCATCACTGTGGTCAGGGTTGAAAAATAAATGTTTTAGAGATGAGGAAGGTTTGGACTTATGTGAAGGCATAATTTGGAAATATTTTTTAAGGAGTGACAATTGTCTGAATGAAGGTGGAAAAGTTCAAGATTCTTTCTAAAGAAAGTTAACAAGTCCATGTTTTTTCAGCACGGAAGCACAGAGAGAAGGAAGACAAGGCTCGAGCACAGTTTTGAAAGGTCATTAATCCAAGTTAAAGAGTTTATTTCACCACAGGAAGAATCCTTACGGGAAGGAAATGGCAACTTGAAAGCAGTGTTTAAGCTGGCTGCCTTATGAAGGATGTGTTACAGTGGTAGAAACTCCCAGTTGTGACTCTAGTAAACTAGTGCTTATAGACATGATTGGTGAAACGCAAAAGCCTGACTGGAGAACTTAGAAACACTTGAGTATATATTTTTCTGTGTGTGTGTGTGTGTGTGTGTATGTGTGTGTGTGCATTCATTAATGATCTAGTAATTTTCCAAAGTCCTGGTATGGCCTAGACTTAAGCCAAACAGTTACCAGTAGGGTTAATATGGTGGCTTCTAGGGATTTTTGCTTGTTTGTCTTGAGTATTTTTTTCTTTTTCTTTTTTTTCCTTATTTTCCCCCAATTTCATGAGTTTGTGGATTGTGGGGAGAAAAAGGGGATCTGGCCTAAATAGATTATTGATATGGACGATCTATAAAATAACTTAGCAACATGGAGTGATTTAAGCACAGGGGTACCTTCCCCCCCTAAGTTTTAGTAACACAATTTTAATTTTTTTAATGACCTGATTTCACAACTAGCTGGTGGGAGATAGCTATCAAGGAACAAGCAAGGAACACGTTGTTACATCTACATATCTGCCAATAATGGACATGAGTTTTGTAGACACGGAGGTCTGGGTTTGAATCCAGGGCTTCTTGGCAGTGTGACCTGCAGCAGTCAGTCAACCTTGCTAAAATCGTTTCCCTCATCACTGCTCCTCATGGTGATAAGATTGATATAGAAATAATATGTGTGTATGCTTTGTGGAGAGCCTGGAATATACAATATGCAGTGAATAAGAGGCAATGATTGTCAGTAAGCCCGGACAGCTCAAATCCACAGCCAGAAGTGGCTGATTTTCAGGTATTTCTGTACATTCCTCAGAGGAATTCATAATCGTGGACACCTTGTTGGAAAAGATCCTCCAAGTAAAAAAAAAAAAAAAAAAATCATATGTATGGCCATGTGACATAAAGGAAGAATTAGAAGTGGTTTAGAGCCTAAGGAATCTAAAGGATAATAGACACATTGGATAACAAATCATGGTGATTTTTATATATCACTTAAAGAATTTTGCATTTTATGATGTGTATACTGAGAAAAAATTGAATGTAAGCAAGAGAAGTGATAATAGAAAATTAATAAAACCATGTAAGAAGGGGTGAGAATAAAGGTAAACATGTAAGGAAATAGTAGCAATAGTATTCAGCAATCCCTTGGGTGTGTAATCCACTAAATATATTGTAGTCCGCGGTCTTTTCAGCATCTCAGCAATATTCATTTTAGCTATTAGCTATCAATCCTTCCTTTTTGGAAACCCACAATTCTAGGCTTCCAGGATGCTATTCTCCTCTGTTTTCTCCTTATCTCTGGGGCGTTTCATGTTACTTCTCTTCGCTATTGCCATCTCTTTGACTTTTATTTTTTAATTTTTTTAATGTTTATTTATTCACTTTGAGAGGGAGACAGAAAGAGAGTGTGAGCAGGGAAGGGGCAGAGAGAGAGAGGATTGCAGATAGGCTCAGCTCTGTCAACATGGAGTCCAAAGTGGAGCTCAAACTAACAAACCATGATATCATGACATGCGTCAAAGTCAAGAGTGAGACGATTAATCGACTGAGCCACCCAAGCACCCCTCTTTTGACTTTGAAATAATGAAAGGTCTCAGAATTTGGTTCCAAACTCCTGTGTCTCTTAATCTATTTTTCCTCCTAAATGAAATGATTCATTTTCATGTCATTTGTAGTTAACAAATTTATTAAAAATAGATTCATGTTGGGGTGCCCGGCTGGCTCAGTTGATAGAGCACACAAGTCTTAATCTCAGGGTTGTGACGTCCAGACCCATGTTGGGTATAAAGATTACTTAAAAAATAAAATCATAAAAAAAAAAGAAAAGAAACTCATGTTGCCTGTAACATAAATATTCTGACTCTGAGAACTTGAGTTAGCGTAAATTAAAATAACACCATACCGTTTCACACATATCAGTTTAAAAATGATAGATTAAAAAAAAAACTGATAATGTCAAGCATTAGTAAGGGTATAGATAAAAGAAAACTTTTCTACACTATTAGTGGGTATAAACGGATTCAACCATGATATGTAAGTTTCATGAAGTCAGAGACATTCTTCGTTTTGTTTATAGCTATATGCCTAGAACAATGATACATTCCTGCCTAGCACATAGTAAATATTCAATACGTATTTATTGAATAATCTAAAATAAATGTAGACAATTTGAAAATATCTAATTAAATTAAAGTTACATATTTCTTATCTAGAAATTCAGATCCTCTGTGAATTCCTGAAGGACACCCAGAATAATATGCTCAAAGAGACTAGGACTATGATATTCATTGCAACATTGTTGTAATGGCAAAAAAATTGAAAATAAAGAAACATGGAAAAAGGTATAAATAGGGTTGCCTGGGTGGTACAATCAGTTAAGCTTCCGACCCTTGATTTGGTCTCAGGTCATAATCCCAGGGTCCTGAGATCAAGCCCCACATAAAAACTTCACATTGAACATGAAGCATACTTAAGATTCTCTCTCTCACACCCTCTGCCCCTCTCCTGTGCTTATGTTCACTGTCTCTTTCCATCTCAAAAAAGAAAAGAAAACGAGAAAAAAAGGAATAAATACATTATAGATCATTGTATCTCTGGTGAGATCCAAAAAAAACAAAAAACAAAACAAAACAAAAAAAAACAGGATGGGGAAATACACATAAATATTTTGAATTATATCTACAATATTTTACTCCTATAAAAACAATCTAAAAGAATTATGACAAGATATTAAAATATAACTAAGCCTGGGGATAGGTAGGTTTTAATTATATTATTTCCTATACTTTTCCATACAGTTGAAATATGTCGTAACTTTATTTTTTTTAATTTTTAGTGTTTATTTATTTTTGAGAGAGAGAGAAACAGGCACAAATAGGGGAGAGACAGAGAGAGGGGAGACACAGATCCGAAGCAAGTTCTAGGCTCTGAGCTGTCAGCACTCAACCGACTGAGCCACCCAGGTGCCCCAAAATATGTCATAATTTTGAACATGAGAAGGCACACTGAAGCAACAACCGTGAGGCTTAATATTATAGTTCCTACTCTGCTACAGTACAAAATTTCTGAGCCAATTTATATAACGTTAGTGCTAGAAAACACTTTATTAACATAGTATGATTTTTTTCAGCAAGAAAAAAATTGTTTTCCTTACTCATAATTCTCCTTACTTTTACAGAAGATATAAAAATGTTTTTCCTCAAATTCTTCCTCTTCATTCCTGTGCTTCATATATTAGCATTCTCAACTTTTACATATCATCATGTATTCTTGCTTCTGTTCTTGTTTCTTTAATTCATTTTTTTGTAATTACCCCTTACTTAATAATTTAGCAACAAAATCTGTAGATAAGTCAAAAAACTTATTTTTACCCCACTAATTAATAATAACAATAATAATAATAATAATAAAGTGATGACAGAAATACAAGAAAAATGGGCATAAAATTGATTTCTCAAGTTCTCTGTCACAGTAGAAGTCATGTAATAAGACAGATTCTTACCAAGACCTCAAAATACTAGATCTTATTTGGCAAGTGGTGGCTGCTTCATGAATATTGGTCGGATTGATGAGAGAATGAGTGGATGGATGGTTCACCATGAAGTTATAATCTTAAATCTGTGTAGCTCAATAGTTCAAGAGCATCATGGAATAGTATAAAGTGGGATATGAATTTTCTTTAAGTTTTTCCATAAGGAAAATCAAGTGGAACATCTATCTCAGGATAGTGTCAGCATTTTTCATTACTACTAAATATTTGGTTAGAAGTCCCTTCATGCCAGTGGTACAGCAATACAGTTTGCTGAAATGCATCAATAAACTAAACTAGTCTGTGTCTATTTAAAATGTTAGTTTGCCTGCAGAAAAACATGATGACCTAAAGTGTCATCCTTAATGAGATAGACTTTATCAGAGATTCTGTAATTTATCCACTCTTAACAATTTTTACCAAGTCTAAAAAGCAGTCAATTTACCTCTTAATGCGCGTATATGTTCAAGGTTTGCGGAAAGGAATAAGAATGGCTTCTCATCCCTTATATCTTGCCTCCTGTCTAATCAAAGCATTTTCTAATTCAAATTGCATTAAGTAGTGCACATCAGATAAGTTCATCTAGTCATTGAATGAGGAAAGCATCCCACTGAGGGCTGAGCTGAGGAATCACTTAAAGCTTTTAACTATCAAGCTGTTTTCAACCTATTTATTTTCCATGACATCAATTATCATTTTCACAAGACTGGTTTCTCAATACTTTCTTTTCCTCGTGAGGTCGCATGAAGATAAAAAATAATAATAATAATCTTCTTTCTCAATTGCATAAATCTTAATACCTAACCCCCATCACATTCCAAACAACTATCCTACCTAAATTCACTGACATAAAATATTACAAACTATAATACTCTAGTCCAAAGTAGGTGTTTAACATTTTGCTTCTTTTATGAATAAAATGCTGGTGATGCAAGCAGGCTGGGTTCAAGGACCCAGATGGGGTCTTGCAGGATCAGTCAAGAGTGTCCTTGGCCAGCAGGAAGTGAGAGCAGAATTTGTTGAAGATACAGAGATCAGATACAGACAGAATTATCTGGGAGACTCAGAAAGGAAAAGGAGAGTGAGTCTCATTCTTGATTAGGGTCTGGGATTTTTATTAAGGACCGAGGTCTGGTGTACACGTGTCCTCTTAGGCATCCAGGAAGCAGTCAAAACAAGGATGAGTGCTTGGGTGTCTTCCATAAGTCACTTATGCCCTGGAGATAGAGGTCTTGGCGTCAACATGTCTGGAGTCAGTCGTCTTGGAAAACGTACATGAAGACCTTCTCCAGTCATTCCTTAGATGTCATCATGCCGGAAGACTCCAAAGCTGTCATTAGCTTCTTGACCTTGACAAGGAAGCCATACATTAAGGCATGTGTAAGGCGAGGGTACAGGTCCTAGCAAGCACAGAAGCAGGAAAAGTTGCCAAGAAAAAAAATTCTTTTTTTCATGGGGTCCCTTCAATTTCCCTTGTTGGGAACTTGGGACTTGTTTAGCTAGATATGAGCAAAGTCAAACCATATTAAGTGTAATCATTCACTGTGTGCTTTGACCACATTCATTTAATAATTAAAATATCAAAATCTTCAGACCAGTTTCTGCTTAATTCCTTGATATTAAGCCATTTCTCAGTATACATTGTATTTCTTACTAATTGATTACAGTAACATAAAAATCAGTCTAAAATTGTCTTTTTCTCAGGAATCTATTAAAAATAAAAGTGATATCGGAGCACCTGCGTGGCTCAGTCGGTTAAGCAACTGACTTCACCTCAGGTCACGGTCTCGTGGTTTGTGAGTTTGAGCCCCCCATCAGGCTGTGTTCTGATAGTTCAGAGCCTGAAGCCTGCCTCAGATTCTGTGGCTCCTGCTCTCTGTGCTCCTCTCCTGCTCACACACTCTCTTTCAGTCTCTCTATCCCTCTCTCAAAAATAAATAAACCTTAAGAAAAATAAAAAAAAAAAAATAAAAGTGACATCAATGAAAATTTCAATTCAATTTTAAAATAGAATCTGACGTTCACAAACATTTCACCAGTTTCTCCCGATACCCACAATTCGAAGCCAAATGCCTCATGGTAGAAATTCTTTAATTATATTTAAAACTATGCTTTAAAACTTATGTTTTTGTTCTGTTAACTCGCCCATAACCATGCTAGCCTGTCTCAGAAATGTTTATTTATATTGTATGATATTGATATACCCTCAATGAATGCATGAAAGAGGAGATGAACATCAGAACAAGTATTAAAAGACCAATTATTCTGTCTTGACAATATGGAATTTTGATGATGAAATGGAAAGATGGCTTCTACATGGGACTGAAGCTGAGGCATAGAGATGGTAAGTGGCTCCTTGGTCACGAGGACTAGAGAGGCAGAGGAAGCTATTCTGCCACACCATAGAATAAAGCTCATGTTTGGAAAAAAACGTAGACTGGACAAAAGAATCCTGATTTCTTGATAATGCCCACAGTAATTCAGACATAGCTCTTATAAGGGAAGGATCAGTAGGTAACATGCAAAAAATATCTATACATGTGTAAGTGTGCATGTGGTTCACTGACAGACATTAATTGAAAAATTTTACATGACTGATTCAAAGGTCTCAATGAAAAGAAATTGGAGTTGCTATTTTCATGAAAACTTCAGATAAGAAGGAAAAATAGGTGCTGTAGATATTATTATAATATTATGATAAGGGTACTTATAAAGGACTTTTTAATAATATAAAAAGAAGCAGGGGTGCCTGTGTGGCTCAAGGTGATTAAGTCTTCAACTCTTGATTTCGGCTCAGGTCATGATCCCAGGGTTGTGGG
Source organism: Puma concolor (assembly GCF_028749965.1). Classification (NCBI taxonomy): domain Eukaryota; kingdom Metazoa; phylum Chordata; class Mammalia; order Carnivora; family Felidae; genus Puma; species Puma concolor. Next base: position 180,545,425 of record NC_141670.1, on the reverse strand, counting down.
ATCAAGCCCTGTATCAGGCTACTCGCCAACAGCACAGAGCCTGCCTGGGATTCTCTCTGTTCCTTATCTCTGCCCCTCCCCTGCTTGCTAACACATTCTCTCTCTCTCTCTCTCTCTCAAAATAAGTAAATTTTCAAATAATAATGCTAATATAAAAAAACATAAAACTGAATGGCTGATATTGGAAGGTGATAGAGAAGTGTTGATCAAGAAGATGGACTTCCAAGTGAATGAAAAGTAAATAATTATGTCAAAAGAGGGAATCTGTATATATTTTACTCAATGTGCTGTGATTATGTTCAATATTTCATCTAGGGATCCACCTAATTGTTAATCATTTTCTAACTATTAAATACCCCAAAAGACTATCCTTTCCCCATTGAGTGGCCTTGGCATTTTTGTAAAAAATCATCTGAATATAAATGTGAGAGTTTATTTCTGGGCTGTCTATTCTATTGGTCTATGTCTGTCTTTATACCAACACCACTTTTGTTTTGAATACTGTACTTTGCAGTTTGTTTGAAATCAGGAAATGTGCAACGCCCAGATTTGTTTTTCTTTTTCAAGATTGCTTTTGCAATTTGGAGTCTTTAGAGTGCATATGAATTTTTGCATGACTGTTTCTATTTATGCAAAGCAAGTGTTGCTTGAAAACTAGACATCCACATGTAAAACAATGATACCTTACACCTTCTGCAAAAAGTAATTCAAATGAATCAAAAAACCCTAAATGTAAAAGCTTAAGCTTTAAACTCTTAGGAAAAAAAAAACATAGCAGAAAAACGTTATGATATTTGGCAATGATTTCTTGATATGACACCAAAGCCTCAGACAACTAATGAAAAAATAGATGAACTGGACTTGATCAAAGTCAGTAACTCCTGTGTATCAAAAAAAAAACAAAAAAAAAAAAAAAAAAAAAAAAAAAAAACAAAAACACTATCAAGAGAATAAAAAGGTAACTCATAAAGTGGAAGAAAATAGATGTAAACCATATAATTGATATGGGATTAATAAGTAGCACGCATAAAGAACTCCTAGAACTCAAGAAGAAAAAGATATTTTAAAAAATGGGACTTGAGGGGCGCCTGGGTGGCGCAGTCGGTTAAGCGTCCGACTTCAGCCAGGTCACAATCTCGCGGTCCCTGAGTTCGAGCCCCGCGTCGGGCTCTGGGCTGATGGCTCAGAGCCTGGAGCCTGTTTCCGATTCTGTGTCTCCCTCTCTCTCTGCCCCTCCCCCGTTCATGCTCTGTCTCTCTCTGTCCCAAAAAATAAATAAATGTTGAAATAAAAAATTAAAAAAAAAAATGGGACTTGAATAGACATTTCTTCAAAGAAAATATACAAATAACCAACGCATATATGAAAAGAGCTCAACATCACACATCATCAGAAAATGAAAATCAAAATTATCATGAGATACCATATCACACACATTAGGATGGATATTATTTTTTTAAAAAGGAAAAAAATAGCATATTGATGGAGATGTGGAAAAACTAGAACTCTTAATCATTGCTCCTGGGACTATAAATGGTTCAGTTACTCAAAAAAATTAAATACAGAATAACTATGTAACTCATCAGTTACACTTCTGAGTATATACTCAAGAGAACTGAAAGCAGGGATTCACACAGGTATTTTTACAGCAAGGTGCATATCAGTATTGTTCACAAGAGCCAAAAGGAGAAATGGACAAACAAAATGTGATGTATACAAATAGATAGATAGATGATAGATAGGTAGACAGATAGATAGATAAATAGATAGTATGAAATATTTAACCTTAAGAATGACTGGAATTCTGATACATGCTAAAATATGACTGAACCTTGAAAACTATTATCCTGAGTGAAATAAACCAGACACAAAGGACAGATACTGTCTGACTTCCTTTATATGAGGAACCTAGAATAGCACAATTCACAGGGGCAGAAAGTAGAACAGTAGTTACAATGGGATGGAGAAAAGGAGAATGGGGGGTTCTCATAATGGATATGGAGTTTCAGTTTGGAATAATGAAAATGTTCTGGAGGTAGATAACCATGATAATTGCAAAACACTATGAATATATTTAATGACACTGAATTATACACTTAAAAATTAAAGTTAAAGTAATTAAAATGGCATATTTTAGGCTATGTATCTTTTATGACAATAAGAAGTTCAACAAAATACCTCGATTGAGGTTTTTATTTTTTTCGAGTTCTCTGAATTGAGAAATCCGGTTACTCACCAAGTCCCCTCTCTTCAAGACCAGTTTACATTCGGTAAGATTGGAAATTTCACACATGCTAAGCTCCATTTGAAATATACATGTAAGTGACTTTTTTTTTTTTTTTTTTTTTTTAATTTTTTTTTTTTTTTTTTTTCAACGTTTATTTATTTTTGGGACAGAGAGAGACAGAGCATGAACGGGGGAGGGGCAGAGAGAGAGGGAGACACAGAATCGGAAACAGGCTCCAGGCTCTGAGCCATCAGCCCAGAGCCCGACGCGGGGCTCGAACTCACGGAGCGCGAGATCGTGACCTGGCTGAAGTCGGACGCTTAACCGACTGCGCCACCCAGGCGCCCCTGTAAGTGACTTTTAAAAAGAATTCATGCAGCCTGAGAAAAAAGATGTTTTTAAAGGCTGCCCCTTCTACATCACTGCAGAAAACAACAAATAACTCCTGTGCGGATGCACAGATATGATACAAACTAAAAGAAAAGCATACTTTTAGATATTCCTGGATTTTTTTCAGCAGAAAAAAATGAATAGAATTATTTAGAACTACTTATAGTTGACATAAAGACTTTATACTTGGAAGTTTGATCTTTGAACAAATGCTGAAAGAGAAAACTCGCATGGCAGAGTGTCAGTCACTCTTATACAAAATATGTTTTAATACAAGGAAATATGTCATTGTTCCATGATCGTGCTGAATGAGTATACAATAGTATTCACAAAGAAGAAAAAAGATTGGAAATATGCAGTCCTATAAAGTAGTGGCCAAATGTAGACTAAAATAAGTTGTAACAAAAGATGTTGAGGATAGCTGAAAAGTTTCACCTTTCGGAAATATATGAAAGGTATAAGTTTGAATAAATAACTTAATGTTAAGAATAATCCAGCTCACAATGGTGGGCAATAAATAGAATGCATGCATGGAAAATTAATATCATATTATTATACATAAATCAAGATGGCAATCAGCATTTGGCATAAGAAATGTCTCAGGATTACATAATTTAGATCGTAGTATAACATGACCTATGTTCTCTCTCCATTCTTGTCTAATTCCATATGATGCTTTCACTTTAGCTCCATTGAATTTCTCTCAGTACATCTAGCACATTCTTTCTCTCCTAGCAATAAATTCATAGCGATAAATTAAAGATTTTCATATTGAATGGCTTTTTCAGAGGAAAAAGTAATGAAATTTTTTCTTCTAAATAACTTTCTTAGTCTGAAATATATTAATTGTCATGTCATGACTATGGCTGATTTTCAAAGTTATGGTGGTATGCCACAAGGACTGCACTGATTAGAATGTTAGCTAAACACTCTGTTAGCAGGATAATGTGCCATGGTTTATATATTTTTCAAGTGATATGCCCATTATTGTTTCGGTGTGTTGAATGTAATTTATGTATTTTATGTTTTTATAGATACTATTTTTCCATTAAAATCTTAATGCCTAAGTCTGGGGGAAGTTTTCTAAGTTGATTCCCTAAAGCATTAAATAAACCCAAAACGCTGATTTTATTGCAGAATGTGAATCTATATGTACAAAGACAAGACAATTCACAGGTATGATGCTTTGCACAAGCGACTTAAATGGAGTATGATAATGAATATCTAATGATTGAACCAGTGACCCAATGAGTCTTAGTTTGGTTTCCATTATGAAGTATCATCAAATGGTATTATTTAGTTATTGATTGCATCACATTATGTTCAACAAAAGCACAGTAACCACTATGAAAAACCAATAAGGATGTTCCGAAACAAGTACTTTGCGAAATTTATAAATGTTGTCCATAAAGATAAAAGAGCTCAGACCACAAAGACATAATTAAGAGGTGTAATATGTGTGGGAAAAATGCTCTATCTTGTTACTGGGATTCTTATAAATCGAGTTAAAATACTGATAACAATATACCCACAAAGGAAGCGGAAACTATAAATCCTGAGAACCACCTGATGGTTGCCAGAGGGAAGAGGGGTAGAGAGATGAGCAAAATGGGTGAAGGGGAGTGGGAGATACAGGCTTCCAGTTAAGAAATGAATAAATCAGAAGGAATAGAAGGTACAGCATAGGGAATATAGTCAATGGTACTTTAATAGTGTTGTATGGTGACAGATGGTAGTTACAGTTGGGGTGAGCATAGCATGACATACAGAGTTAATAAATCACTATGTTGTATACCTGAAACTAATGTAACATTACATGTCACCTTTATTTAAAAAAAAAAGTCAGGAGTAACAATAGGAAATTTTTCTAATTAAACAAAACACATCAATGGCTTCTAATATTGAAAAACAATATCATGGCCTTTCTGCAAATAATAGATGCCCGTTTTACAACAGGGTAGAAATATTGAATTAGTGTATGAACCAATAGTTAGCCTAAATATATTATGTATTCAAACAAGATTTATTTTTTGCTAAACTAAAAATAGTTTTGTGAGTTTTGATGGTGACTAGAAGAGATAAATAGTACCTGCATGCCAATCCATCTTCGATGCATTCAAAGGGAATAGTGGAAATTAAAAATAACTATGCAGTTTCGATTCAGTATTGTAGTAAATTTTGAAAACCTTAATATGAATTACCAGCTTCGTATAATTTTTAAACAAAGAGAAAACAATAGGCAGGAACTATAAGATTTGGCATTTCCATTCTAAATTTAACTGTATATTAAGGCAAATGAGATAAAGGGCTATGATTTTATTTGTTTTAGGTACAGATATGGAAAATATTTCTTCATGAAACTGATAATGCCAGAAAAGACTACATCTGTGATTATAAAATATTTATCAAGTGAACAACATGGACAAATTTTTAAATGTCTTTAATAGCCTTTAATTAAATCATAACTTATCACATTTACACTTAGAATGAGAAATTTTCCAAAATAAATTTGAATATTTAGCACAAGATAATAAGTCTTTAAGGACAATAATTGGCAAATGTACGACCTTGGAAAGTGTTATGCCTCTGGTACTAGTATATAATTTAACCTTAATCCTTAGGAAGAATTAAATCCATAATTCCTCATTGCATGTTTCACCTCCAATATGAGATACTTGTTGCTATTTGAGGATATTTATAATTCTTTGATGGGAATTTTTAATTTATTCCAAATAAAGAATAAGAAAAACTTAACTGTTGGTATATATGTAACCTGATTTACAGCTTAAGCTATTTACCATGGAATGAGTCATTTGTGCTAAGGTGAAAAACTACAAATCTTGTCATTTCTCAGAGTTATTTAAAAAAAATAGTTTTAAAAATGATAGATTTTAGTTCAGTTATTAACATTTATGAGTACCCAGTGATGTAATTTATATTACATTTGGTGGGCTAATGTGCGTCAATGTTGATCATTTGAAAACTTTCCTCTAAAACAACATGTATATTTTCCTTCTGGGAGGATAGTGGCCTGTGTGGGGAAACAACAATGTGTGTATGTGTTCAATCTTACATCACAAAAATGAACTACTGGGACCTCATCAAAATAAAAAGCTTCTGCACAGCGAAGGAAACAATCAGCAAAACTAAAAGGCAACCAACAAAATGAGAGAAGATATTTGCAAAGGACATATCAGATAAAGGGTTAGTATCCAAACTCTATAAAGAACTTATCAGACTCAACACCCAAAAAACAAACAAAAAAAATCAGTGAAGAAATGGGCAATAGACATGGATAGACACTTCTCCAAAGAAGACATCCAGATGGCCAACCAACACATGAAAAAATGCTCAACTTCACTCATCATCAGGGAAGTACAAATCAAAACCACCATGAGGTACCCCCTTAACCTGTCAGAATGGCTAACATTAAAAATTTAGGCAACAGATGTTGGCAAGGATGTGGAGAAAGATGATCTCTTTTGCACTGCTGGTGGGAATGCAAGCTGGTGCGGCCACTCTGGAAAACAGTATGGATATCCCTCAAAAAACTAAAAATAGAACTACCCTATGACCCAGCAATGCAATACTAGGTATTTATCCAAGGGATACAGGTGTGTTGTTTCAAAGGGACACATGCACGCCCATGTTGATAGCAGCACTATCGACAATAGCCAAAGTATGGAAAGAGCCCAAATGTCCATCGATGGATGAATGGATCAAGAAGATGTAGTATATATATAGAATGGAGTGTTACTTGGCAATCAAAACGAATGAAATCTTGCCATTTGCAACTACAAAGATGAAACTGGAGGGTATTATGCTAAGTGAAATTAGTCACTCAGAGAAAGACAAATATCATATGGCTTCACTCATATGAGGACTTTAAGACACAGAACAGGTGAACATAAGGGAAGTGAAAAAATAATATAAAAATGGGGAGGGGACAAAACATAAGAGACTCTTAAATATGGAGAATAAACAGAGGGTTACTGGAGGGGTTGTGGGAAGGGGAATGAGCTAAATGGGTAAGGGACATTAAGGAATCTACTCTTGAAATCATTCTTTCACTATATGCTAACTAATTTGGATGTAAATTTAAAAAATAACGTTAAAAAATTCTTTAAAATGGCAACATTTGAAGGGGGCCTGGGTGGCTCAGTTAGTTAAGTGTCTGACTTCGGCTCAGGTCATGAACTCATGGTCTGTGAGTTCATGCCCCGTGTCGGGCTCTGTGCTGACAGCTCAGAGCCTGGAGCCTGCTTGATTCTGTGTCTCCCTCTCTCTCTTCCCCTCCTCTACTCACGCTGCGTCCCTCCCTCTCACAAAAAAAAAATAAACATTAAAAAATTTTTATGGCAATATTTCATCCATTAATTTAATGTTTTAGTTAGATTGCAACTCTATATGTATACCTGAAATGTGTGATAAGTTTTATTTACATACAAAGTGGAAATGTTGTGTCTTATATATTTTCAAAATCAGGATTAATTGAATGCCACACGAGCCTGCATAATTCATAGAAGACTGTACATCACCAGTAATATTTTCTTAGAAGGCTCTGACTTCTAGGAGGTTGACCAGCTCAGGGATTTATTGGTCCTCTAATAATGTCAGAACAATTTCTGACATTCACTTAGAATAGAAGCTATTCAGAAAAAGATGCTTTCTGGGATTTGAACACTATGACTTTCACTAATGCACTCCCACTCTTTTACCCAAGTATTTTCTCTCTATTATTTCAGAGATGAAATTAGTGCTATTGTCAAAAGTTCATAACTAAAGTGCCATTGTTATTCAGTGTTTATATTATACCCAAAACAATGATGAAAACTGAACTAAAGGTCAAGGCACAGTAGGTTAGAAAACACACACACACACACACACACACACACACACACACACCTGGCAATTAAAGTTAGAAGCACATAGTGGCAAAACTCCTTCTTGGCGATGAAGTATATACTGCAAGTGAATGTAAAAACCCAAAGTGGTAGTGACAGAAATTAATTTTGCTTATATCATGGGCATTTATAAGAATCACAGCACTAGGCAAGTTCATAGAGTCACAAAAATTGAAAACACAAAAGACTTATTAAAGCCATCAAGTTCATCTCATAGCCAGTGAAAGCTTGTTTAGAGCAAGAATGATGGATGGTTCTCATTCTTAGTCTTCTCTAGTTTGGGATATTTTGAGAAGCAGGGATTTTGCTGTTCCTCATTTCAATTCATTGCAATTTCAACCTAACACATCACTTTCATCCTAAACATGCCCCATGTGTGTACTCAGAGCTCTACAAAAAAAAAAAAAAAAAAAAAAAAAAAAAAATGCCACCTCTTAAGCATAGTCAATTTTGTCTTTCCGTGTGTGTGTGCCTTTGCATAGCTTTTTATACAGTTGAAATGGCCTCCCCATATCTTCCATAGCATTTTCCCCAATTTTTCTAAGTCACCACAAAGGCCACCACTTTCATGAAGCATTTCCTCATCTCTTCCATTTTTATTGGTTTGTTTTTAATTTTTAACTATTATTTTAAACTAATTTTAGATTTATACAAAAGTTGCAAAAATACTAAAAGAAAAAAAACACCTCCTTTGTATCTTTTTTATTTTTTCCAGTCTTAATATTTTAATTAGCCACAGTACAATTATCAAAAGTAGGAAATTAATATCATTACAATACTATTTAAAAACTGCAAACTATACAAGTGTTGCTAGTTTTTTCTACTCTTGTCCTTGTGTTGATGACCTGTAGATATCTATATCTATATCTATATCTATATCTATATCTATATCAGGTATACAGAGAAATACTGATGGTTCACGAAAGGATTGTTAATTGTGATAAAGAGGTCCTTGGATACAAAATGTGGTATTTGATCTTATTTATACAGAATAAAAGTAGGATGTTTGATTACTGTAAAAGAAGAAAAGGTTGTGTTTAAGCATACAGACCCGAGAATGTCAGTAAATAATAGTTTTGGTAACATGAACATAGCAATTCTCTTCTGTTAGCTTTTATTTTTCACAGTGAAAAAAGAAAACAAGATTATCAACCAAGACTACTGGGAAGGAGGTGGTGAAAATGAGGGTATTTAATGCAAGCAATTTTAATGATCAAGCTCTAATCTCAGAGGCTTAGCACAGGGAAAGACCACTTTTTTCTTACCAATTATCTGAATAATCTTGTCTAAACTAATCTATTGGATGAATCTCTTCCAAATGGCTCTTGGAGCTAGTTGCCCAATATTTGGCTTCATAGACTGCAACACGCGGCTTCATCTAAGATTGCAGAAAGAGTTGTACAGAGTGTAGAAAAGGAACTTAAGTTCTTAACCACCTTAATCCTCAAGTGATTCATAATCCCAATCGCATTTCATTGTCAAGAATGAGTCACTTGTCTCCACTCAACTGTGACAAGGCCAAGCAATATTGTTTAGGTCTATAACCAACCAGGCAGAGGAAATGGCATTTGTGAGGCTCTAACTTATCTCTGCTAAGGCAATATTGAAGAGTTGAGGAGAAAAAAAAATGGCTAGCATATTATTTTATGTCTTTAGGAAAATAAAAATTACTAGATACAGAAAAACTGTTGAGCAGAATGAAAGTCTCCCTTGAGATTCATAGTTTTACAGTTCGATTATTAACATGGTTTGATGTTAGTTCTTAAAATTATGGTCATGGTTTTAAAGGCAGAATAGCAGTATGATTATAATGTGTCTGCTTGTGGGGAATTGAAAGAGAGTTGGATTGACCATATTACAGTTTTGCCTGGAAGTTTCTAATAAAGGAAACAAAGCAAAAGAGTTGAAGGAATAAGTAAAGGAGTGATAATAAAAGAGATCATAGAATCCAAGGGAAGAATGTAGGAATAGAACCATGTGAGTAACAATTAAAAATATTGTAGAGTTAACAGATTTATGGTACCATTGTGATTTAACAACAACAATAAAAAAAAAAATGTTGAGTCAGAGATCAGAGGTAATGAGACAGAAATGCAGGAATTGTGTGGTCCAGTATTGAGTGGCTTATAGTTGGACAATGAGTGGGGACTCAAGGAAAGAATCATCGGAAGCGAAGATACTGGAAGTTTCTCTACAGGAATTTAAAATAAGTATGAATTATGACAGGAGAGGTAGAGTGGTTATGAAGTTATGAAGAGGAATAGACTAGGAACTGCAGATAACCCTGATTTTCAAAGGAGCTTGGTGTTTTATACACTAGAAAGCGTCATCTGGGACTGACAAAAAGGGGTGAGGAAGATGCCTATTCTGCTTCGAAGCAGTGATATGCTTGAGAGGTAAAATAACACCATCAGGGCACCTCAAGGAAAGCCAAATCTCAGGGCAGAGTAACAATTTTCTTTTCAAGATGGTAAAAGGAAACCTGTAAATAAGGAATTTTGTGGATGAAAAAGCATGAATTTCCATGGACAAATAGAAGATTCATTATTGTCCAGAAAAGTTAAATTGGGTCAGATGAGGGGATTTGCCGAGTTATTTCAGGAGGAGAATCTTGTCAATGAGGGATGATATTAGGGGAGTAATTAATTCCGGTAACTTTAATCAGTTGACTGTTCGTTTATATCTTTTCCCAACGATCCCTGGAGCACAATCCCTCTGGTTAGATGGTGGTTTAACCTCACAAATTTACACACATAGACACATCCTTACACGCAAACAAAGGAAATATGCCCTGGGATATAAATTGCATGTATAATACTTGAAAGGCCAGACATAAATCAATAAAAATGTCAAATGCATCATTAAGGCTAAAATATTTTGATAACCAAAGGGAAGAAGCTAATTTATGTAAGTATTAGAGGATCTTTTGTGTGTATTTTTGTTTTTGTCAATGGTCTTATTTGAAGGGAAATAAATTATTACCTAAAATCAAGCGAGTGCTTTTCTTGTGATTATAATCATCAGTATTTGGAAATACTAAGGGTTCCTCACAGTGATTTAAACTTAGGAAATTGTACTATTCTTCTTTAAAAAAAAATTTTTAATGTTTATTTATTTTTGACAGAGAGAGAGAGAGAGAGAGACAGAGCATGAGTGGGGGAGGGGCAGAGAGAGAAGGAGACACAGAATCTGAAGCAGGCTCCAGGTTCTGAGCTGTCAGTGCTGAGCCTGACATGGGACTCGAACCTATGAACTGTGAGATCATGACCTGAGCAGAAGTCAGACGCTTAACCAACTGAGCCACCCAGGCGCCCCTCTAATATTCTTCTTAAATTCACTAACTGCTATCATAGCCCAAAGGAGAGACGACTATGGTTCAGATAAATAAGGGACTCATATCACGGACTTTAATTAACATTTGTGCTAATTGATCTTTACTAATTGGGATGATGAAATATTGTATGATAATTAGATAAGATAGTAATAAAAACATATCCATATTTTGACAAGATTTAAATCAACCAATACGTCCAGAATGGTGCCGTAGGTTTTAGTGGTAGTAATCATGGCCAGTCCTCCTTCCAGGTACAATCAGTTGTGCAAAAATGTTTGTTCTGAACATGCAAATGGGTCTGATGACTGACATACTAGGGAACCGTTTGAGCAACATGAGAATATTGTATCTGCTTATGTGCAAACTCATCATGAGAAACACTAGATGAACAGAAAAAACTGTACCCATTGAGCCACCCAGGGATTGTACAAACTGCACACCCCTTCCAACATCCCTGCCAGCTGCCTCAGTTCACTGTGTGTATTAGAACTTTCCATCCCACTTCCAGTAACTCTCTTTCCACTGCTTTGCAATAACCTCCAAAATGTGATCATTCTGACTCTCACTTCCACACGTAAACCTCTGATCTGTTTCAAAGGTGGAGTGCCACTGTTTCTTGTAGTATTTATATAACTTTACTATTTTTATTCAGTTCCTAAGGTATGTTGTTGTTGTTTTTTTTTTTTTAATTATGTGTCATCAATGACGTTTTTGAATGCTGTTCCCCTAACCTCATCTCTTTGTATAAGGTCTGTGGTTTTTATTCATGATTGTTTAATGTTTATTTTATTTTGACAGAGAGAGAAAGAAAAAAATATGAGCCAGGCAGGGGTAGCAAGAGAGGCAGAAAGAGAATCCCAAGCAGGCTCTTCTCTGTCAGTACGGAGTCCAACGTGGGGCTTGATCCACAAACCATGAGATCATAACTTGAGCTGAAATCAAGAGTCGAATGCTTAACTGACTGAGCCAACCAGGCGCCCCCACGATTTTATATTTGGGGGAAAGAACTGATTATCCTGGAAATGTTTACCCCTCAGCGTCCTTTCAGTGGGGTAGGTAGGATCCTGTGACTTAATTTGGCTCTGGGCTGTGAGCATTAGTAACATGTAACTTGTGGGAGAGAGTACAAAATTGCAAGCAAACAGCCCTCCAACTGTTCTCATCCCCCTCATCAACAGGGAAGTAAAATGTTCCAGACAGTGCAGCTGCAGGAGGGTGGAGCCTCTGTCAACGACATCATTTTGTCTCTGCGTGAAGGACATTTTCTTTCAAGAAATTTTGGAACAGCATCTGACTTTATATGAAAGGAAAATAAGCATTTATAATGTTAAGCTACTGAGATTTTGAGCTTGTCTCTTATTGAAGCTTAACTCTAGTATTTTGACTTTTATAGAAGTCAAAATCAATTGCATGAGCGTGAGGTACAGAATGTTTCACCATAAGCTGATTTTTTTTAAGTTTGTATATATAGATTTTTAATTTTGAAACAGAGAGCTCATGCATGCACACGAGCAGGTGGAGGGGCAGAGAGAAAGAGGAGAGGGAGAATCCCAAGCAGACTCTGTGCCATGAGTGCAGAGCCTGACATTGGGCTCGAACCCATAAACGGCAGGATTATGACCTGAGCCAAAATCAAGAGTTCGACACTTAACAGACTGAGCCACCCAGGTGCCCCTCACCCTAGGTGCATTTTGGAGTTTTTAATATTTGTCATTATTAATTTTATCTTGAATGTGCATAAGGTGCTCTGTATCAGAGGTGTTCTGATGTTTATTAAAAACATCACAGTCAACTAAGTCTCCCCAGTCCTGCCCTTCTGGAGCCCTCGTCCTGGCTCTTAAAGCACTTAATGAGAGTCAGATCAGTCATCCTAAGCAAATCACCGGACAACTTATAGACGAGGAAGGAGAAAAATTATTTTCTTGTGTTTATAAAGAAAAAGAAGCAGCTATCTCTCTCTCTTTTCCCAAGAGTCTATTCCTTACTCCAGCTCTTCGGTAGAAAAATAAAGTCTCGCCAGGAGCCAGATAGTCTATAGTTTTTCTGCTTCATCACCTAGAGTTGTCTCCAACTTCCTGACTCCATTGCTCCCTAAAATGCAAATACCCAGAAAGAGAGACGATCGAGTCTTCCTGGTAGTTTGGGAGTTTAACCTAGGTGCCTCCTTTGAGATGTAACCATTGCCCCTCTCCAAGAGATAAGAGAAGTTTTATAATCCTTTTGGATAAAAGCAATTAACGAGACAAATGGCTACAGACAGAATTCCCATGGTTTGCGAAGAATCTTAGGAGGCTGGGGCTTTTTACGGAAAACACTGAGAAATCCAGGAAATTTTTGTTTCCTCATACCTATTAATGCAGCGAAGAGTGTATGTACCTCCTTTTTATTGCCTGTTAGCAGATCGCCACAATTAATTTTCGGGCCCAAATTGACTTTGATAGTGGCTTCTGACAAAGTTGGCAAGTTATGTTTTCACTAAGATGGGATTAATAATTTTGTGCTCCATATAAGAGCAAACACTACGAAGAAATTTTTTCTAGATTTTCAAGCAATAACTTCTGGTTTCTGATTTAATATATATAGATAACACCTTTAAGACACAAACTTTGGGGCAGGTACTATTTTAAATTTATATTATATTCACGTATTTGTTTCCCACAACCCTACATTTAAGTACATATTAAATAGAATATACACTTTATATAATATATAAAGTAAGGGACTGACTCACACAATTATTAGAAACTGATGTCCAGCCCAAGTGACAAGGCAGAGCAGGTAAATTGTCCCTTTCTTCATCCTTTTGTTCTGTTAGGTCCTCAGTGAATTGGATGATGCCCACTCAACACTGAGGGGTGCAAATCCCCTCTACCCCAAATGTTAATTCTGTTCTGGAAATAGCCTTGTTCATAGACACATTAACAAATATATTTAAACAAATTTCTGGCATTCCATGATCCAGTCAACTTGACATATACAATTCACTATCATAATGGGCATGAAAACACTAAAGATAAATTCTACATGATGATAACAATATAATGGGTTTGAGGTTTGTCTTAGTCCATGTGAGTTGCTACAATAAAATGCCATAGTCTTGGTGGCTTAAACAAGTTATTACTCCCAATGTTGGAACCTGAGAAGTCCAAGACTTAGTGTCTGCTTAAAAAACCCTGTTCCTGGTTTGCAGACAGCCACCTTCTTTTTTTCTTTAATTTTTTTTAACATTTATTTATTTTTGACAGAGAGAGAGAGAGAGAGACAGACCATGAATGGGGGAGGGGCAGAGAGAGAGAGGGAGACACAGAATCAGAAACAGGCTCCAGGCTCTGAGCTGTCAGCACAGAGCCCAATGCGGGGCTCGAACTCACGGACTGCGAGATCATGACCTGAGCTGAAGTTGGACGCTCAACCGACTGAGCCACCCAGGCGCCCCAAGACAGCCACCTTCTTGCTGTATCCTCTTATGACAGAAAGGGGGGACTCTGGTTTCTTCTTCTTATAAACTATCCCATCATGAGGTCTCTACTCTTATAACCTCATCTAAACCACCCAAGGAGCCCACCTCCAAATACCATCACTGAAGATGAGGGGTTCAACATGACTGTTGGGTGGGTCACAAGCATTTAGTTCATAGCAAGGTTAGAGATGGTATTTATAGAGAAATAAGAATGTGATCACATAAAGTGACTATGGAACAAATATAAATTAATATAGGATAATTATAAATTTTAAACTTTATGTAATTATAAATTATAAACGTTATTTGTAATTAATAAACTGGGAAAGAAATTAAAAATCATTATGTATATATAAATAAATATATAATGTCAACTTAAGAATCACCTCAAGAAAAAAATTTAAATATACAGATATGAAACAAGCAAATAAAAAACTAAGATATAAAAATAAATTACAGAAATACTTTTAATAATCATAGCCATAGAAAACATGACTACAGATGGATGAAATACTATTCAATATAATGAATATCAATGTTTTAAACTCACTGTTAAGAAAGGAAAGACTCAAAGTTTGGGAGCTATCAAACAAGATCTGATCATAGGATTTATATAAGAGACAAATTTAAAAACAAAGGACCCATAAATGATAGAAAATGTGTCAGGTAAATGTTATGCCAAAGAAATGCTGTGGTGGAATTTTAAATTTAAAAAATCTAGACTATAAAAAAAAAAAACCTCTCAAAATGGGCAAAGAGGGACCCCATTCACCAACAACAGGAAAAACAAGAAAGCATAATCACCATGAAAATAAATGTACCAAATAAGATACCCTCTAAATATATCAGGCAATAACTGAATAATCATAGGGAGAAGCAGACAGACATAATTGCAAATTTTAACCTAGCACTCTCAGTAGTGGAGACAAGGAGCAGGCAAAAACAAACAATTAAAAAGATTTGAAAAATAGGACTAATTACTTTGAAGTTCTTTTTTTTTAATGTCTATGGCATGTCTCTGTGTGTGCATTCTGTTCGATAAGAAATAATCGTAACAGATTTTTATGCCAATAATATTGCTGCTGAGCGAAGTTCATCTAAAATGCTATCTTCTTAAAGCTAGAGGACTCCTAATGATTTATACACATGAGATCCTAAGAAACAGTGGTGATATTTTTCCTTTCAAGTCAATCTAATTAATCACAATGAAAGCAATCAGACAAAGGCTTTGAAGCAAAGGACATGTATTATGTACCCAAGACAACCAAAATAACAAGAAAGAATGTCAAAATACTTAAGAATGATACACAGCTCCTTCTAATATGATGATTAATTATTTAATGTATTTGGTTCTGAAATACCTGAATATTAAATGACACATTTTTATTTAAAGAGATAACTTTGTTAGAGTGTTTCAAACTCTCTCTTAAATGGAAAGATATATAAAAATAACCACTGGCAATATAAATTTTAATTCCAAGGAATTTGGGTACATTATATCCCTCCTCAAAAAATAAAGATTTTACTTTTAGCATAAAAAAACCTTGCTTGGCATCTGTACCTTTAAAGACCGTGATTGCTCATATGCATGGCAATAGATAAGATTCAGGTTTCTTCCTTATTTTTGACTTCTTTTCAACTTGGCTCTGGTTAACCTTTGCAACTTGTTCAATGAGAAACTCCAGTGAACTGTATCACCATACACAATTAATGGTTGAGAGGTCTATAATAAATGAAAATGCCACCACCGCTTTGCAATTAGCTTATGGATCATCTCCAACCACTTAGAACCTCTTCCGTCTGCCCCATTTAAACATGCTGGGTGATTTAAATTATACTTAAAGCGAGCAGCAATATTCAATTACCAGTGGGTTCATTGTGTGGAATTGTCACCATTATGATTAACAGCCCTTATGAAAAACAATTAATTTGGTGTCTTGTTGCTAGGTCAACTATAAAAGCTAATTCCCTTGAGGAAAAAATTGTTTATCAGGACATAGCCTTTTAAAATGCTTTGATGGAAAACTTTGAGATGATCCCTTTAAGAAGAAGGTGCAGAACTTAAATGTGAAAATATATATTCAACGTTGATTTAGGAAGACAAAGAAGAGTCCTTTATTATTCTTGAGAGAAGAACATAGCGACAGGTAAAGGGAAACAAAAACTTCAACTTATGCAGAAATTAGATATATTTTCTCATATTTTAAATCTATCTTTGGGACTTCAGTTACCCACAGTGGAGGGAGACATGGCTGGTAGACAAAGGCATTTGACTGGTTTGAAAGAGTTCAAGAACCAAGGAGATATGTTTCATTTCAAATGCAGTAACATAACAAACCAGGATCAATCTCATCCGACTAAACCGCGGAGTTAAAAAGAAACCAAGCAACCGCCAGTCTTTTCCAGCAAAGGTTCTCAGTAGGTATTATATAGAAATGTTCTTGACTTATTTATAATCCCTTGGATGAGGTGAAAGAAAACACCACTATGTTCTTCAAAAAAAAAAAAAAAAAATCACTCTCTGTTAGTATTTATACTCTTCCCTGAAAGACTTAAGATTTCATACCATTCTGTTCTTTGCAGCTCTTGGAATCAAGCCAATGAATTGGATGGCAATGGTTTTACAGTGGTTGCATTTGTTATATTTATGTGTGTATTTATTTGATTTGTAGGCAGTTATACCTACAGGCAGTCTCAGTGGGTCTATTTGGGCAATGTCTTAACCTCCTTTCTAGTCTTCATTTATATCCCAAAATTATCTCATTACTTAATCTCATTACTTAATCTTTTACAGTGTATCTCCATCATGACTAATTATTCTTTTTCCATTAATCAAATTCTTTATCTGGGTTCATACAAAGGTTTCTTACATCATGAATTGTTATTGCTCTAGGTTTCTTATGTATCTTGACCAAAAATTAAAATTAAAATAATAATAATAATAATAAGTAAAATAAGAAAGAAAGAAAGAAAGAAAGAAAGAAAGAAAGAAAGAAAGAAGGAAACCTTAAAAATTCATAAAACCATGGAAGTGGAAAAAACTTGAAGGACATTGGGTTTATTCATTATATAAGTGACCGTCTAAAAACATTTTGGGGAAATTTTGTGATTATAGTTTCACATGGCAATTTGTTGTCTGTCTTGATCTTACTGAACAATTTAATGACAAGAATATGCCACCTTTTTGCGCCACCATCACCCTATGTATGTTTTTATTTTGCCTTTCCACATTGCATTTTAAAAACATCTAGGAATCATTCTGTATCCCATTAGGAGTACTTAGTAATAGTAGTTGTTTTTATTTATTTTTTGTTGTCTGAGGTTTTTATTTGAATTCCAGTTAGTTAACATAAAGTGTAGTTTCAGGAGTAGAATTTAGTGATTCATCACTTATCTATGTAACACCCAGGGGTCATCACAACATGTCCTCCTTAATACCCATCATCCATTTAGCCCATCCCTCTACCTACCTCCCCTCCAGCAACCCGCAGTTTATTCTCTATAATTAAGAGTCTCTCATGGTTTGCCTCCCTCTCTTGTTTTTCCCCTTCCCCTATATTTATCTGTTCTGTTTCTTAAATTCCACATATGAGTAAAATCATATAGCACAAAGCTGTAGTCATCAATACAGTATGATACTGGCACAAAAACAGACACATAGATAAATAGAATAGAATAGAAAACTGAGACATGGACCCATAACTATATGGTCAATAATCTTTTTTTTTAATTTTTTTTAACATTTATTTTGAGAGACCGAGAGAGGCAGAGCATGAGCAGGGGAGGGGCAGAGAGAGAGATACAGAATCTGAAGCAGGCTCCAGGCTCTGAGCTGTTGTTAGCACAGAGCCCGATGTGGGGCTCGAACTCACGAACTGCAAGACCATGACCTGAGCTGAAGTCAGACGCTCAACCAACTGAGCCACCCAGCCGCCCCTATGGTCAGTAATCTGTAATAAAGCATGAAAGGAAAGAATATCTAAAAAAAATCCAATATCCAAAGAATATTCAATACAACAGTGTCTTCAACAAATGGTGTTGGGAAAACTAGACAGCAACGTGCAAAAGACTGGAAGTGGACCACTTTCTTACACCATACACAAAAATGAATTGCAAATGGATGAAAGACCTAAATGTGAGACAGAAAACCATCAAAATCCTAGGAGAGAACATAGCGATCTCTCTGACACTGGCCACAGCAACTTGTTACTAAACACGTCTCTGGAGGCAAGGGAAAAATAAATCAAAAATGAACTATTGGGACATCCTCAAGATTAAAAGCTTCTACACAGTGAAGGAAACAATCAACAAAACTAAAAGGCAACCTACAACCTACTGAATGGGAGAAGGTATTTGCAAATGACATATCGGATAAAGGGTTAGTATCCAAAGTCTGTAAAGAACCTATCAACCTCCAATACCAAAAATCAAATAATCCAGTTAAGAAATTGGCAGAAGATATGAATAAACATTTTTCCAAAGAAGCAACTGTTTTTTTAGCTCCTATTTTATTTAGAATATGGCCTACAAATATTTGCTAAATGAATACATGAGTGAAGTCATAACTGATATTTATTTTATTCAGCAAATGTATTGAGAACAGAATTGTTCTATGAGACGTATACACAGTGATAAACAAAATATCCTGGTTCAATAATACTGTCTGATAATACTTTCTACTGATAATACTGGGATATCTGAAAATCCTTATCAGCATGACATAATAAGCTTCAGAAGCCAAGTGGCTTACTCACAGGGGAATTAGTCTGACCAAAATCCAAATATAGATTCTCAGGTATTTGATCAGGAATAGCATTACATAGGTTACAAAAAGATAAAAATCTAACAAACAAAAAACAACTATCACTTTCTCTAATCTATAAAGGACTTTATGGTTTATGAAATATATTTGGGGATGATTTTTTTTTTGATGCTCAGAAAATCACAAAAATAGTTTGATTTGTTATACCTAATTTGTAGTTAAAGAAAGTAATTCCCCAAAATATAAGGGACTTCCACAAGATGGTACAGAAACTTGAACCAAGAAAATTCTACAGCCTTCTCAAAGTATATTCCTTGCATAGTGGCATCAGCATTCTCTGGGACCTTATAGGACATGGAGAATCTCAGACCTTAGACGCATAGAATCAAAATCTGCCTTTAAACACATTTCTAAGGTAATAAATAGCCCTGTAGAATATAACATTTGAGAAGAGCTGGGCTAATTATCTTCATATTGTATCATGCTTACCATTACATCAACTTATTAGATATTATATAAAATGCTGTGACATTTCTAGAAATAGCAGAGACTGAGGGTTAAAATGCAAATCTGCACACTTACAGTCTGGTGAGAAAAAATTATTTGGGAGTGTTTATGTTACTTGTTTTACAAAGAAAGACGTTTTGGGGTGGAATAAGGGGCTTAAGAATGAATGATAAAATATAATGCAGGGAAAAATTAAGGTTCAGTGTTTTGATGAATTGAGTATATAAAACCAAGTCTAGAATTATGTTTATGTGATTTGTGAACTCTTACAGACGCTGAATGCAGCTTCCTTCCTTTCTGTCATCACAGTGCCTAGCAAGTGATTATATTTGTTTGAAGAGAATTTGCTAATTGTGACAATTAAGTAAAAACACAGAAATGAAAGGGTATCAGAGAATATCATTCTATAACATGCATTAGAAACTAATGCACATGATTGCCAGATTGCATTAGAATTTTGTGTGTTTTACCAAAGACAGAATATACCAAAGTGCAAAGCCATTTATGAGGCTGTAGAGGGTTTTTTTTTTGTTGTTGTTGTTGTTGTTGTTTTTGATCTATTTATTTTTGTCACTTACGTTGACTATTTGTTCTTTCCCATGCTGATCCTTAACGTCAATATGGTATAACATCTCGGAAGAATATTTTATGTAAGAAAATATAAATAGATATAGAAACATGTAGTTGAGCTGAAGTTGCCCTGTACTACCTATAGTTTTCCCAAATGAGACCTAAAATGTATAAAGTAAAGAAAACGGAGAAATTCTCTGTCTAAACTCAAACAAATTGCTGAATCCTGTAGAGGGTGAATAAAAGATTCCTTTTATTCCATTTGGGTGGAGAAAAAGAACCAATCAGAGGTCTTAAATGCCTGAACGTATGAATAAGAAGCTCCTAGTTTGGCTAAAAGTTCATACTAAAGATTCCTCTGCCCCTTGGAGTCTCATCCATCCTTGATATTGATAGTTTGTACTAAATCTCTACTAAAAATTACGTTCTCAAACAGAACACAACATGTCAAAAGAGAAAAGTTCTGAGCCCTCTGTCGCCAGCCTTTAGTGGCCTAATGTTGAAATGGTCAGCCCCCAAACAATAGTCTAAAAAGTAACTGGTGCATAACTTTAAAGGGGGTTTAAGAAGAATTGCATCATGAGACACATGCTTCAAAAGAAAAACAGTGTGGAAGGCACCTGGCTGGCTCAGTCGGTTAAGCATCCAACTCTTGGTTGCAGATCAGGTCATGATCTCTGTTTGTGACTTCAAGCCTCAGAGCTGATGCAAGGAGCCTACTTAGGATTTTCTCTCTCTCCCTCTCTGTCCTTGTGTTTGCACTCTCTCTCTCAAAATAAATAAAAACATTTAAAAAATTTTAAAAAGAGGGGCGCCTGGGTGGCGCAGTCGGTTAAGCGTCCGACTTCAGCCAGGTCACTATCTCACGGTCCGTGAGTTTGAGCCCCGCGTCAGGCTCTGGGCTGATGGCTCAGAGCCTGGAGCCTGTTTCCGATTCTGTGTCTCCCTCTCTCTCTGCCCCTCCCCCGTTCATGCTCTGTCTCTCTCTGTCCCAAAAATAAACATTGAAAAAAAAAATTAAAAAATAAAAAAAAATTAAAAAAAATTTTAAAAGAAGTAGAGAAAAACACTGATATATCATAAATCATTCTACAATGTTAGCTTTCCCCTGTTGAGTTTGGAACATTGGGAAATGGAGCGAGATTCTCATGTCTCATTTTCAAATGAGGATAAAATCATTTCTTCTTTTCTTCTTTCCTACTTTCTCACAAAAATGTTTATTGAGTGAACACAACAAAGAAAATCTTCACTTTAATGGATGGTGGGCAGTTTAATGGGATGCTAGCCAGCAAACTACATGTTATCATCTAGTAAAGAGTGCTGTGAAGAAATTAAATGAAAATAAAGTGATAAAGAGAGATAGAGATTATTAAAAACTATTTACATATGAAAGCTATTTCTGAAGAGATAATGTTTGAGCGGAAGTAAAAAATGACAAGGCATGAATCACTGGAAGAACCAGGAAACCATATCCAAGGTACATAAGATAACGCTTTTCAGAGCTGTGAAGATTATGACACACGCAGACACACGCATTAGGTATCATTTATTGAGTGTCAGGTAATCAGTTTTTCCTTATAAGTTTATCTCTTACCTGGGATATTCTCTCACCTATATATTTTTAAATAACACTAAGGAGCACCTGGATGGCTCAGTAGATAAAGCATCTGACTTTGGCTCAGGTTATGATCTCACACTTCGGTTCGTGAGTTCCAGCCCTGAGTCGGGCTCTGTGCTGACAGCTCAGAGCCTAGAACCTGCTTAGGATTCGGTGTCTCCCTCTCTCTCTGCCCCTCCCCTGCTCGTGCTCTCGCTCTGTCTCTCTGTCTCTGTCTCTCTCTCAAAAATAAAAATTAAAAAAAAAAATTAAGGTTAAAAAAAACAACCTTCAGAGGTATACTTATTATTTCCATGTGACAATTTCAGAGATGAGAAAACAGAGTTAGGAGAATTTCAATAACTATATGATCTTATGCAAATAAATGATTTAGCTGACCATTGATCCTAGATCTGTCTAATTACCAAAAGCCTCTCTTTCTGTTACCAAACAACCTTCATTTATGCATCATAAATTGTAAGTGCTATGGGAGAATGCAAGGAAGACAGTTTAATCCCATACATCTGAATATTTCTCTAAATCAATAAAAGTATTTGTAAAACATTTCTCCTTTAGCTTTAAAAATTATAAATAGGAAACCATATATCAGACTAAGTATTAAACATCATTGTATTTTCTCCATGCCAATTCCCTGTTATATTTGAAACTGTGGTATTGATTATACATCACTTTACATATGAAAAAAATGCCAACTAACTTCTCAGCATTTATTGATTTAAAAAACGTATGATTGTCACTTAATCATGAGGACACACACAAAGTGGCATGCCCTCTGTTCTAAAATATACATATCTGAAGATCCTGTGTAGGTGAGCCAATGCCAGCACAGTGAACAGAATGTCTACAAACAATGTAATGATATTTATAAATTCGGCTGTAGTTTAATTGAGATTGATATCGCCAAATATTCAATACAAATTATGAAAAAAAAAGAAAGAAAAGAAAGATATGTAGCATCCTAAAATGCATACATTTCTATATAGATAGAGAAGACAGAAGAGACTTAGTCCTATAGCTAAGTTGTGACTCCATGTAGCAGCAATCTTCATAAACACATGCCTGCCCACCATTTTTATTAATTCACAATTGCAAGATGCCCAAAAGGACTCTATGGGATTCTTAGTGAATTGTTAAACCATCTTTATATGCTTGGAAGAGATGGAAAAGACTATCTAGTCCACTTTCTTTACTTTAAGAAGATTGATTAAAAGATGTCACTTATATGTATGTATCAGTCAACAGTACTATGGATCTCAAGGTCTGTAAATGATTATTGGACATCTGTTTGCCTTTAAGGATCAAATCATTTAGTTACACTCAATAAAATTCTTTAATATTATGATTAAAGAAATTAAAAACAACAAAAACAACATATATTTGCTTCTAAGCCTCAATATTTTGTGTCAACATTTTTAAATACTTATCTTGCAATTTTCTTTTGCAATGTCACACTATAATGTAGGAAGGACTAAGAAGGCACCATTAATTTCAGATAATTGATCATTATATATTAAAGGAGAACCACAAAAAAATTAAATATAATTTTTTACCACGGAAAAGAAAGAAAATGTCTACTCTGGAAATGTGAGGAGAATGAGACAAGTATGCTCTGGAAGAGAGACTTATATACCAGGATACCTATAAACTGTTAACAGTGAAATTGTGCCAGACTGAGGGGATTCAGTACAGATAAAATATATACATCATGTATAATTTATAGAATTCTGTAATCATGTTTTCTTTTTCATGGAATTCTCAATGAAAAAAAATTAATAATGTTCCTAATTTTGGATTTTACTATGAGGGGTTAGGACCCAGATAGAGAATTCAATAGTGCTTTTCAAAAATTAGACTTGCGGGGCGCCTGGGTGGCTCAGTTGGTTAAGTGGCCAACTTCGGCTCAGGTCACGATCTCGCGGTCCGGGAGTTCGAGCCCCGCGTCGGGCTCTGTGCTGACAGCTCAGAGCCTGGAGCCTGTTTCAGATTCTGTGTCTCTCTTTGACCCTCCCCCCATTCATGCTCTGTCTCTCTCTGTCTCAAAAATAAATAAACGTTCAAAAAAATTAAAAAAAAAAAGAAAATTAGACTTGCTATCTGAATAATATATTTTTTCCCGTCAAATCATATTCAATGTTTTTGTTTAGTTTTTTTTTTTTATTTTTTATTTATTTTTTTCCTATAGTCTAATTATTTTCAAAATCATCTAGGACATGTTATTTTCATCAATGGACTCCTGGAATTTTATTGTGGCTTAAGGCAACAATATAGCACAGTTTATTGATTTTTACTGCATGCAGAACATGCATTTACACTCTATTCATTAACCTTACAAAGAGATTTGACTTAATGAAAACACTGGGAAATGTTGGTTGTTGCATTTGTTATCAACATATCATCCAGTGGGAGGACTCACTAAACCCAAATGATTGCTTGAAATGAGGCGGAACATAAATTGTAAAACTTTATTTTAAGAAGGTAAATTACTTAATTTTCAAAGAAGACGTGTCTACATTGTAGAAAGTATCTGTATTAGCCATGTCCTTTATTTTCTTCATTGAGACTGACATCTGGAGTCTTAATGACTCTAGTGATAGTTGTAGTAATAGCCCCTCCCAGGGTTAGTCAATTCCCAGAGATAGTAAACAACCCACCCATGAGAGCACTTTTCAAATACAAACCAACGAGCCCAGAGTTCCTTGCCCAGCTAACTCCTTTATCAAGCTCTCATACTCTGGGCACAGTCCACCAGCCCTAATCGCCCCCAACTAGCCAGAGGACAGTCACTATACTTCACTGCCCACTGACATTACTCAAACTAGCCAATACTAAACCTGCTTTCCCTGCCTCACTCATTCTTTCCCATGGAAACCACAGTGTAGGCTCTCATCACAATTATTCTCCTCCCCCCGGACTCCTGACTGACCTGGTGCTTCCCATGTGACCCCATAAGCTGTAGAGGGCCTCTTACTCTTGGGATCTGTGAATGTAATAAACTGTATTTTCAATGACACTCACATCCTGATCTGTTGAATTTATCATGACTGAATAATAATAAAACCTATGTTAAAACAGTATCATGATTATATTTGGGGTGTTATAAAAGTTTATTGCTATATTTTTTTTTTTTTAATTTTTTTTTTTTTTCAACGTTTATTTATTTTTGGGATAGAGAGAGACAGAGCATGAACGGGGGAGGGGCAGAGAGAGAGGGAGACACAGAATTGGAAACAGGCTCCAGGCTCTGAGCCATCAGCCCAGGGCCTGACGCGGGGCTCGAACTCACGGACCGCGAGATCGTGACCTGGCTGAAGTCGGACGCTTAACCGACTGCGCCACCCAGGCGCCCCTATTGCTATATTTTTAAGTTTAAAGCGGTCCTTTTTGTTTGTACGTTTTTGTAGTGCTAAAAAGCTAAGTGAAAGATACACGTTAAAACTGTTTATTTCTTAAAGTCTTAAATTCCATATATGAGTGAAATCATATGGTATTTGCCTTTCTCTGACTGACTTATTTCACTTGGCCTAATACTCTCTAGCTCCATTTAAGAAACAAAATGAACAAGCAAAAGGGAAAAAGAGAGAGAGAGAGAGAGAGAGGCGAACCAAGAAACAGACTCTTGACTACAGAGAACAAACTGAGGGTTACCAGAGGGGAGGTGGGAGGTGGCATGGGTGGAGCAGGTGAGAGGGATGAAGGAGGGCACTTGTCACGATGAGCACAGGGTGTTGTATGGCGAAGTGTTGAATCACTAAATTCTACACCTGAAACTAATATTGCATTGTGTGTGAACTAACGGGAATTTGAATAAAAACCAAAACAAACAAACAAAAACGTTATTCACTTTAGATTAAGCTAAAATGGCACAGTGTATTACAATTTGAGGTCAAGAACTCTGATCTTATCAAATATATCACATGCCATTGAGGATCTTGTTTCTTTAAGCTTGGTGTCAAAGTTTCTTTTTTTGTTTGTTTTTTGTTTTTGTTTGTTTGTTTGTTTCTCTATGTATCTCTTATCTGTAACTTTTACCTTTATTTATATATTTTTCCTAAGAGTTTCCATCAGCTCAGTCTGGGGGAAGTTCAAGACAATGAGGATGTCTTTGGACTTAAAAATCAATGCATACCAGAGAGAATTCAAAATGGAAATTTGGAATAAGGCATCGTATTCACAATATACAAGTAGAACACTAAAGATCTAAATGTCTCGTATATTCTTCTTGATCCTATTTCTATAAATCATGGAGAAACAAAAAAAAAAAAGAAAGAAAGAAAAAATTAAGTGAAAATAGACTATTTTTTGAACTTGTTTAAAATATAAATTTGTTAAGACACTTATAATTTACACTTGAGATATATTTATCTACAAATTAATATTCATTTCTGTGTTCTGTACCATAAAACAAAACTTTTTTTCAAATTTTAATAATTTTGACCTTTGAGGATAGAATTAGAATGCCTTAGAATTAGGAAAGTAATAATTTTTCAATGTTTTTGCCTACTTGCTACAGAATCACGGTGGTTTTAAAACACCTTTGATAAGTCTATTGGTTTTTATTTGTTAAGAAAATGAAGGGGCGCCTGGGTGGCTCGTCAGTTGAGCCTCCGACTTCAGCTCAGGTCACGATCTCGCTGTCTGTGGGTTTGAGCCCCATGTCGGGCTCTGGGCTGATGGCTCGGAGCCTGGGGCTTGCTTCCCATTCTGTGTCTCCCTCTCTCTTTGCCCCTCCCCCATTCATGCTCTGTCTCTCTCTGTCTCAAAAATAAGTAAAAAAAAAAAAAAAAAAAAAAACAACGAAAAAAACATTAAAAAAATAAAAAAAAAAGAAAATGAATAAACAGTTTTTGACATTTGTTACTCTTACAAGAAAGCTGAATCTTTTAGCTATTAAATATTACCTTAGAACATTAATTTGCCAGGTAAATGCAAATTTCCTAAGGAGAATATACTTACAAGAAATAAAGTAGAATTTTTGTATTTTGATATTAGATGTGGAAGTTAAAAAACATAGTTTAAACATAAATTGCTAATTATTAACAAAACAGAATATTATTTATAAAAGTAGGCCTTGTGGTATATTTTACAATACCTTATACATGTTACTTTGGCTCATGACCTAGCCTAAGGAAGGTATCAGTTAGCTGAAATAATTTACTGGCTAGTTACTCTTAGTAGGTCTCAGAAATATTCAATTTTTTCACAGGAAGTCATTTATGAAAGTGGTTAATAACATCTTGTAAGGCCTCATTAATTCCGAACTCTCAAGGAAAATTATGAGTTTGCATTTTAAGGAGAGATACCTGAGAGCTCTAATTGTATTTTGTACAGTAAACAACATTGTAATATTCATGTTTTCTTCTGTCTTACTAAACATTTGTACTTCCGGTATTCATGGAGAAATTTATCTTTGTCTAGAACTACGTAGATGTTTCTATGCTTTTGAATAAAATGGTCCTAAGCACAGCAAAGCATTAGTATTTATTATAATCACATATTTTTAAAGTCACAAAACATTTTGTTTTTACTATCCCCTTTGGGGATCACTTTGGGTTTCCACTAAGAATTAAAACATCTTCCCTTATAAAACACTATATTCCTTTTCTTCTTTTCAGTAAGTCAATATATATAACCCAAAGGGTATCCAGAAAACTGAAAGATTCAAAGATAGAAGAAGTCTCTAGAACCAACGTGGAAACTTCTTCTTGCCCTAAAGTGGTCGCAAGTAACTGATACATATGGAATGTTTCAATGGTTGTTATTTATTATGATATTCACTTAAATTTAACCCTGAATACTTTGGATACAGATACCTTCAGGATAATACGAGGAATGCCAAGAGATACTAAATCTGGAGAACACACTTGGCATATCTTACTGAGATACATATTTTACTCTGAATTTTTTTTCCAGTAAGCATTTAAATTTGCAAGTTATTTAAAAACACCACTGTTGGATTCCAGTTTCCCTTCCAACAAGTAAAGAGCTTGCAAGTCATTATTTCCACTCACAAGAAAAAGAAAACTGAACAAGTTGAAATACAACAACTTTCTTTAGATCCATCAGAGAATTTAGGCCATGGTGCAAACTGCCACCCTCTAAACTGGAGATACAGGCGAAATCAGGGAATATAGATCAGCTTACCTGAAGCACAAGTCACTGGAGCCTCTGAACGGTGACTTTAATAAACTGCCAGAAGCTGAATGTAAACTAGCTTAAAAGTTAAAAATTCTTGCTTGCCTAGCCTAAGATGGTACTCAATACTTGAGTTTTACTCCAAGAACTCTACCAAGTTCTCCAGATGAAGAGCAAAGTCCTCTTTTGTATTGTCAGGGAAGGGGAAGAAATAATCATTTTTAAACAAACCCCAAGTGTTCTCCATAACAAAGGCTTACCCAGAAAGAGAAAAGACCTCACCAAAGCTTTATCCCACTTGGGGGCAGGGAAATTACCCAACTCTAGCCCCCTCTGGCTTGCCTATGTCACCTAAGCTAAGAAGCACTTGTGAAGGTCCTAAGATAGGGACACAGATCCACTAAAAGGCTGAAACCTAATCATGAGTTTACTGAATAATTTCCCTCCCTTAATATCTTAGCAGTACATCAACATGGCTCCTGCATAATAATAGGGGCACACAGCTGAAAAGTGTTTCAGGGCTGACACTCTGTTTAACAAAGAAAGAGTACCTAGGGAAAACCAAAGACAACTGGAAGACAAGAAAGGACATGGAAGGAAATTGAAGCCTCTGACATCTACAGGTCCAGGAAACAGTAACCATAGCCCAATTCAGAGTCATATGAGCATAAAACTTCACATTAAAAGACTATCTGTCTCAGTCCCTATTATTTGATACATCATGTACAGCTTTCACTAAAAAAAAACAAACAACAACAAAAAAAAAACACAAGTCATGATAAAAGGCAAAACATGCACATCTACACATATATACACACAAATACACATGAAAGCCACTTGCAATTGACTTTAAAGGAAACATTTTGTGATCTTGGAAATTATTTGAAATGTGGGACACTTTCTAGAAATGTGGGACAAAATTAAAATGAGGGGAAAATATGTGGGGATTACTACATCGCTAACAAAAACCCAATCACTACATTTGTTTATTATTTTGTTTTTTATATTTAACATATTGAAGAATACTTGGCAGACATAAGCAATGCATCATTCCATTTTAATGTATTGTGATACAAGAGTTATGCCAAATCATTTTGGAATGACATGTGCATAAAATTATTCAGTACTTTATATTTTATAATGTCTCCATCATCAGTGTAGTAATATGATGGATAGAAATAAAAAAAAATAAGAATATTCAATTTCAACACTGTCAAATGTACAAAGGCTGTAACATTACAGAGGTATTTCAACCTGCATTTCCATCTTAATGTTGCTTTTTGCTAATATATCCAGATACCCATCTTCCATATAAAAATTTTTTTTTTTAACGTTTATTTTTTTTGGGACAGAGAGAGACAGAGCATGAACGGGGGAGGGGCAGAGAGAGAGAGAGACACAGAATCGGAAACAGGCTCCAGGCTCTGAGCCATCCGCCCAGAGCCTGATGCGGGGCTCGAACTCACGGACCGCGAGATCGTGACCTGGCTGAAGTCGGCCGCTTAACCGACTGCGCCACCCAGGCGCCCCCCATCTTCCATATAAACTGTGGAACCTGGCAGTCAAAACCAATAAGTGTTTGAAATGCTTTTATTTTAATGTTTTACAGTGAGCATTAATATTTTTCATTTTCAGTTCATCGAAAAGAACGTTTTCCATTCATTAAGGAAGATGAAAACACAAACCGGTCAGGCTGATAAGTATGACCATACAGTATATTGAAAAATACCTACTCTCTGCATTCAGCAGAAACACTGAATAATAGGCACTGTTTGATTCTCTTAGTTAGTTTCATGGATGATAAAAAATATTTGACAGATTGAGAATTTCCAGTCACATTTTTATTTGCCTCACAGTTAATTAGAAGCTACCACTAAATCAGAGTGTAAGGGAAAATAACAGTTTTTGTGGTTGTTTTGTTGATCTATTTTATTGTGTTTTTCTAGGAAGGTCAGACAGGTTTCTCAATTGCAAAGTACATTTCTTAGAAAATAATGAAAGTCAAGCACAATTTTTCTAAGAATTTATTGAACAGCTTCCTGTTGCTTATCATTATGCATTGTGCATAAAAAAAAAACTCAATTTCTTTTCACTCTCCCTCCCATTATCAAGGTCATATTCCTAATATAGATAGTTAGATAGGTGATATAGATATAGATATAGATACAGATATAGATATATAGTTATGCCACATATTATTATTTCAAGTGTTTAAATGCTTTGAGATTTTTTTGACATGCTGTAGTTATAATAGTTATCATAATATTGATTTGTGAATGATACATATGGGCTTTTAGGTATCTTTGGACATGAGAAATTCTCTGCCCTCATGAGGACATCCATAACTTCCAAGTTGCTTAAATACTTTTATAAAATTAAGTATGTCCTCCACAAAGACTTCATTGTCTGTGGCCAAATTTGAGTTTAGTGTGTCCCAATGAAGTACAGTTGTACTTTGAGCATACAAACACATTTTTAGATCATGGGGGTACCTCAGTTCTTGCGTCAGACAGACCTGAGTAAAATCCAAGATCTGCCATTTGAAAATTTTTCTTTGCCAACATTTCAAAATTTTCAAAAATTTTGAAAATATTTCTTAACCCCACTTCATCTGAGATTTTATGTTTTGTAAAAGATAAAGATAATGCCTGACAGAAATATAAAGAGAAAGGACTAGTAAAAATTTTTCTGTAAAGGGCCAGAGAGTAAGTATTTGGGGCTTTACAAGCCATAAAGTTACTATTGCAACTACTCAGCTCTGCCATTATAGCACAATAATGCACAAATAGGTATGGTTATGTTCCTATGGAAGTGTATTTATAAAATACAAGTGAATCAGACTTGTCCCATGGGGCGTAATTTGGTAATTGCTCTCTATGGAAAAAAGCTGTTGAGAATTATGACACCTACTTCCCACTTCTAAACATATACTTAATGGAAAAACAAAAACAAAAACAAAAACAAAAGCAAAAACAAAACCAAAACACACACACACACACACACACACACACCCCAAAAAAAGAAAAGCTTAGAAAAGTAGACTATGTAATGGATAGTGGGAAAGAAATAACTACAAGTTCCAAGAAATGCCATGAACATAATCAAAGGCAAAGAAAACATTAAAAAAAATAAGTTTAAAACACACAGCACAAATCAGCAATTGCTTTAATAATTAAAGCATAGATACAAAAAAAAGCAAAAGATCTATTCAGTAGAAAAGTCAACAGATCCTACCAACAGATGTTTCACAAAAATGAAAACAATGTTGCTGTAAAATATATGAGAAACATTCATTTCATTCACTGTAAGATTTTACTTTGTCAAATTACCAGTTTAATAGTGTGTATCAGTTTATTTGTTTAAGCTAAAAATACATGTATATCTATACATATAATATATAGATAGATCCATACATACTATTTAGATTCAGTCAGTCTTAAAAGATGCTAAAAGCCATAAGCCAGGCTATGGACAAGTAAGCACTTTGATTTATTGATGGTTCAAAAATAAATTGGCATAGGGCAGCTGGGTGGCTCAGTGGGTGGAGCATCATACCCTTGACCTCAGCTCAGATCATGATCTCACAGTTCATGGGATTGAGCCTGTCATAGGTCTCTGCACTGACAACATGGAGCCCATTTGGGATTCTCTCTCCCTTACTTTCTGCCCCAACCCTGATCACATTCTCACTCTCTCTATGTCTCTCTGTCTCTCTGTCTCTGTCTCTGTTTCTCTCTCTCTCTCTCTCTCTCTCTCTCACACACACACACACACACACACAAATAAATAAATAAACTAACTAAATAAATAAATAAATAAACAGGCACAAAACTGTTAGGGGCAATTGGGAATGTCTACCAATTACAGCTCTAAGAATTTAGGTCAGCAACATAGTAGATATGTGTAAAATAATGTATGTACTATAGTTGAAAATTTGTGTAGTGTTTTTTTGCTATTTTTTTCTCACTAGTAGCAAAAGTTTTGCAACAAAATATATACCATAAATTATGCTATATCAATACAGTAGAATACAATCATCTTAAAAACTATAAAAGCTTCCTATTCATTGATATGAATAAATTTGGAATACATAGTTAATTTCAAAGAGTAAGGAGTAATTTCAAAGATCAAGAACAGTGTGTAGAGAATATGACTTTTCTTAAAAAATAGAATATCATTCTTCTTAAAGAAAAATATTATGTATATATATATTTTTTTATTTTTTTAAACATTTATTTACTTTTGAGAGACAGAAGGACAGAGTATAAGCAGGGGAGGAGCAGAGAGAGAGGAAGACACATAATCCAAAGCAGGCTCCAGGCTCTGAGCGGTCAGCACATAGCCTGAAGTGGAGCTCGAACCCCTGAACTGTGAGATCATGACCTGAGCTGAAGTCAGATGCTTAACTGACTGAGCTATCTAGGCGACCCTATAAAGACATATTGTTTTAAGTTTCTAAAGAGACATATAATTGATAATAGGCAGTAATTGCAGGATTAAGGGTGAGAGGAAGGTATTACTCTTCACTGATTACCTTTTAATTTTTATTGAAATCAAATTACAGGTTGGGAATCAAGGGTGAGAGGGAGACATTATTTTTCACAGATTAAATTTTAACACGTATTGAATTTAAATAAGATAAACATGTAATTGACTCAAATATTTAATTAAAAATAAAGTACATATATATACATATACAATTCATCAACATATAAAGTTAATTATTCACATATGTCTAAAATCATATCTTAAATTTTTTATGTGTATTTATTTATTTATTTATTTATTTATCTTTTGAGAGAGAGACATAATTGCGAGCAGGGGAGGGGCAGAGAGAGAGGGAGATATAGAATCCGAAGTAGGCTCCGGGCTCCAAGCTGTCAGCACAGGGCCCGATGCAGGGCTAGAACCCACAACACGTGAGATCATGACTTGAGCCAAAGTCAGATGCTTAACCAACTGAGTCACCCAGGCACCCCTAACATCATATTTCAGGCACTGATGTTAACAAATAAAGAAATTTAGATGTTAGTAGATTATAATTGTTGAATGGCACAATTACAAATTCCACTGTACTGGAAATTTTCTCATACATTGCTATGTAGCAAACAGATATCTAAAAAAAAAAAAAAAAAACAAAAAACAAAATGAGCTCCTACATTCTCCCCCAAAGCCTAACTTTATAAATGGAATTGATAAAGGAAGACAGGTTTTATTCCATTAATTGGTCATGACAGTAACATAAAGAACAAGTTTTTAGTCTATATTCTGGGACAATAATGCCCAGCTTATTTGACTGGTGAATAATAAATGATGTACTTAAATTTTAGAATGTCTAGGTTATAAAGAAAATTTACAAAGAATACTTTCTTGAAATGTTATTAAATAAAAGAATAAACCATGATGCCTATTATCACTGTAATCAATGCAGCACATAAGGAGCATTTGTGAAGGGAGAAATATAGTACTGAAATTCCAAAACCATGATTAAAATCTTAGTTCCACCATGTGGGAAGTGCTGATTAACTTCTCTGGCTTACTTTAATAATTTATACCATATTAAAAATATTACTTTTGTCACAGAATCACAGTCAGACTTAAATGTATGGTAAATATAGAAGTGCTTATCATCACACTATGCACTCTACAAGCATTAATTAATATTAGTAGACTTTCTGTCAGCATCTGTATAAATATAAAAACGACTTTTTAATAAACTACTCTTAGAGTTACTATCCAATCAGAAAAGAAGATTGTATCACCTGAGAGATTATTTGGGCATTTTTCTTTGACAGAATCTTTAGTTTTGATAAATACATTTCATTAAGCTTTATTCACTGATCGTCAATTTCATTCCTTTCCAAAACGTTTTTGAGAAATAGTCTGAAGAGAGCCTGTCCCACTTTTGAACTAAAAAGCATAGTGAGCCCATAGGTACACTGACCTGAGATTATAAAGCAACTGCAGATCATCCTAATACTTTTACCAGAATCAACAGGCTTACATTTGAAATATTTTATGCCACTTGCAATACAACTTATTCTTGCAATCCTTAAACATAAATATCTGTATGGTTTGCCAAAAATAATTGCTACAATAACAACCACCACAAAGAATTATGCTTTCTTTTCCTAAATCAGAAAGCAAGTCTGATAAATGTCCCCTCTTTATTCTCCATCTATACCCACCACCTTAAAATTTATATCTATTAGATAAAAATATATGACCTGTATAAATATTTGACCGTATACAATTATGCAGAGTCAATACAAATGTAAATATAAGCCTAATAAATAATCTGTACAAAAAGTTCTGTCAATGTCAAAAAAATTGAATTCTTACAATATGCCAGAATTAAATACATACAATAAGTACTAATAAATAAAGCTGTTTATTACTGGCACATAAGTAGACAGATTATGTGAAAGGAGAATCACTTTTAAAATGCACTGAAAATCATTTGCCAATTTAAGATACATTTAAGGTATAACCCAATATGTGGAGTAAGTGAGCCAGAGATTAATAATTGACATTGTGGGGGAAAAAAATTAAGCAAATCCATAACTTAGGCAGCAAAACTCTGAAACTAGTCAAGTATTTAAAATAAAAATGATGAATATAATAGACTAGAAAAAAGTTCAAGTGACTCATTTACACTCTTGGAGAGAGGAAAAAAATCCCAAAGCCATAAAGACAAGTTTGAAATGTTCTTTCAGTATCTATAGGTAGAGATACAGATGCAGACATTGGCAGAAAAATGTTACTACACTTACCATATGCAAAAGAGTAAGATCCCAAAAGTATAACGATCTTTATAAATTGTTTAAAAAAACAGTAGGAAACAAAGAGTATGGAAAGATGGGCTTCAAATAAGGAGAGACCCATTAAACTTAGAACAAAGCATAGTATATTCCTAAGAATAAGACAAATACACTTTAAAAGTACATGGTGGTACTGATCTTCACCTATCAGCTTTGTAAAAGCCACATGTTCAATAACACCTTGTATTTGTGAAGAAACAGGCTGATAGGAACATAAATTGGAAATCAACAACAGAAATTTGATATCTTTCCGTATAGAGAGTAATTTTGTTACATATGTGTATATGTGTCTATTTATCTACCTATCTCTACATTGATAGTTTTACATCTCTATCTATATAGATTTAGGTCTGTGTCTAAGTGTATGTCTACATCCATGGCTATGGATACCTTTTAACTCAGAAATTCCACTATTGGGAATTTATTCTAGATATACCAGATATACATTTCACATAAAAGGATAGAGATAGGTGCATAAAAATTGAAATGACCAGTGTTCAAGTTTATTCATCCCAGTATTGTTCACAATAACGAAAGCAGAGAATCAACTTAAATACACACCAGTGGGTACCTGTTAAACACATTATAGCACATCTTTAAAGTCCAGTAGTGTTTAAAACATCACATAGACACACAAATACACAAATTAATGAAGACGGAGGGTGCTCTTTATGTCCAGATAGGTAAAGACCACCAACATGTGCTGTTAAGTTAAGCAAGGTGACCAACAAAGGGTAAATAGAGCATCCTATATTTTACATAAAACATTAAAAGCATAAATATGTACTTTTGTTATTTAAAAAAATGCTGCTGGAAGTTTGAACAAGAAACTAATACAAGTGTTTGTGTTTCGTGGGATTCTCCATTGGAAGGTAAGGATCCAGGAGAATGGAGAACAGGTGTGAAAGCAAAAACCCTTTATACTTTTTACCTGTTTCCTTTATTTGACTCATGCGGTTGTACTATCTACTTAATGTAGAATTTCTAGAAAAGAAAAACTGTTGAAAACAAAGCAAAACTGGACAGCTGATTTCATTTGCTGGAAGTCATTAGTTGTAGAACAACCCAGAGGCTTTGGTGGTTGCCCAGGACTATTTTTCCCACCTTGCCTGGTTCAGTTGCATAACAATGGCTGGCCTGAGGGTGTTTTTGTCTTTTCCTTTCTAGACCATTTTTCCCCAGAGCCTTTTTTTTCAACCAATGTACAAGAATTTAAACTTCTTCAGTCACAGTCACTATAGATAGAAACAAAAAAATTGTTAACCATTTTTTTTTGAGCGTCATTTTGAGGTTAATTTATATCTTTTTAGCATTAAACCTGAAGGACAGCGGCTCCCTCCAAACACTGGGATAGAGAAATAGTGCACATGGAAGAAGAAACACTGTTCACGAACATCATCTAATTTGATATTCAAACAACTACTAAGTTGAATTATTACTCCAAAAACAGAGGTGAGACTAGAGGACGCAGCTCGTTAAATTGTCTAAGGTCACAAAATAAGTGTTTCAGGCTCAGTGCTACTACATTATTAATTTCTTACAATATTCTGTCTCCAGCATGCTGCTAGCACAGAAGTCTTTACACAGGAACTCTCTCTTCAATAGATTAAGTTAGTACTATTAATCACCCACAGTCCTAGATGCTTCTATGGAAATAAACGCTTCTGTGGAAATAAATGAAGAGCAAACAAATGAGAACAAGTGAAGACTATTTATTAAAGCTCGCTGTAACAAAGGAGTCAGCCACCATCACTTGTGTGTGGCAGAGACTCAAAGGCGGACAGAGTGGGAAAATTTAAGGGTGAAAAAAGGGAAGGCCTTGAGTCTGTTCTTATTGGAGCTTATTGGCGTGGGGATACTGGAACTGGCTTACAAGAAGCTGGGCATCCTGTGTGATGGGTTAGGGGAGCATGATTAGGTTTCTCTGGTTGGCTCTAAGCTGTCAGTGACTGAACAAGTCCTGACCGGGCTGCTCCACAGATTGTGGGGGTCAGAGTACTATGTTTATATATGATCTGGACTTTATCCCTTTGTTCTCTCTCTGCCCTCAAGGAAGACACTCTCTACTGCAGGAAACCTATGACCAAGATGGACCTAACTTTAGACAATGTTCTGCTTACTTTCCTTAATTGGAGCATCTACTTCACAAACTTGTCATTGTAAATTCTCTTTGTAACTTTGATTGTAATTCATTTTAGAATAATCTTGTCAGTTTTATAGCCCAGGACTCTTTCCCAAGGACTTGGGAGCAATCCGTTTTCAGTGAAATCATCTGGAAGATAACACCCTATCTCCCAGTCCCTGTGGGAGGGTAGGAGCTTAACTTCGTAGAGCATCTTGTTCCAAATTGTGAAACTGCCTTAATTTCCTTTTGGGTAAGGCCAATTAAGCAAACACAGAAGGTCTGTGACTTCACCCACCTGCCCCATCCTTTGTTTCAAAGGAGTTGAGTTCAGATTCTCTCTCTCCTATTTTAGTAGCCTTATATAAAATCCTCCTTACCTGTTGGACTTCATCGAGTACAAATTTGGCTTAGTCATATACCTACATTTGCTTTGCCCATAGGTTTGTCTCATAACTTTATTATTATAATTTTTTTCTATTCCATATTTTAAAGAATAAAATAAAATGAATAACTAAATGTGGAAGGTAGAAAGACTAAAGCAAAAACAATTTAAAATGTTATCAATATAACAATGCCTAAATGAACATTAGATAAAACTCTTAATTAGCAAGTTGAATCTTAGTTGAAAAAAACACTTATTAAAAAAAGAAAAACATAAACTCTGATTAAAAATATTAAAAACCTATTATTAAATGTTAATTAAATGTGGGAATACAAAAACCTCAGACTAGTGAGCTCAAATTGGTCCAGGTAGGGTCATTTTTCTTTCTTTCTATCTTTTTTTTGACATCTCTCTCAACAAGCCTACGATCATTGTAGGGGGTCCTGGATGGTGTTAGCCTAGGACGCTTTTTTCATGTATATATAATTTTGTTTAACATGACAATAATTTCTCTAAGAGTGGTCATTCTCTACAATTCTCCTAACATAATCATTAACAGAATATGTTGGGTTAACAGTTGGCCCATTCAGAGAGGTGAGCTTTGAAATGGCTGCAAAAACAAACAAAAAGGGTAGATTATTAGCTGGTTTAAAATTGAACATCTGAATATAGGTTGCAAATTGTTAGTAACATTCCATCATTATGTTTAGATAATTATCTTGTACAATCTCTGGAAGGGTCTTTAACTTGGAATTTTATGCAGGCATTTAAATATCTAAGGGTTACTCAATCATGCCAACTTTCACACAAACAAAAACTTTAACAAACCTACACGTAGAGAGAAAAAAAATACCAAGAAAGAATCATTAACATGCATTTCTATATCAGTAGGGGAATGGTGATAGGATTAGTCAGTTATCTGTCTGACATGATCTGACTTGTTATTCTTTGTCTCCCAGAGTTAGTAACATCTCCATCTATGTATTCATTTAATGCCTGGGGTTCTTCATGGCTCACAAAGCCCTACATCAGAATGGACACATACTTCTTTTAGGATTTAGCAGGAGCAAATACAGTTTGTTGTTTTTGCCTGGAATATCATAAAATCATAATCATAGTGGAGATAGAGTTCAGATTTATGTTCATTAAATGTTTCAGTTTCCAAAACTATCTATCTTCTTCTTTTTTTTAAATGTTTATTTTTGAGAGAGAGAGAGAGAGAGAGAGAGAGAGAGAGAGAGAGAGAGAGTGTGTGTGTGTGTGTGTGTGTGTGTGTGTGTGAGCGGGGGAGGGGCAGAGAGAGAGGGAGATACAGAATCCCAAGCAGGCTCCAGGCTCTGAGCTGTCAGTACAGCTCACCCAACTGAGCCACCCAGGCGCCCCCAAAACTATCTATCTTCCTAGTTGTACTGGACTAGCAAAGGTCAGGGTCCCTTTAATTCACTCCGCAAATGCTTGCCATTGTTGTCAATTTCCCAGAAAATAGTTCCTCTGTATCTAATCTGTATCCTTAAAACTGCTGCAGCTGGAGGGTTCACTCTTCTTAGTTTGGGGAGGAAAGAGAGAAATTTCCAGAATACTTATAATCTAGAAAAAGCTCTCTCAATAAAAACAGCCATATGTTACTCAATGCATCCTGTCAAAAATTTGCACTGACTACAGAACATTTATAATCCTGTGATACAGTCATTATGTGATATAATTATTATTGTTCCTCAGTGGGGAAGGTAGTAAACAGCAGAACCCACACCCATTACCATTATTTAATAATGACTTCCCATTTCCCTGATGTCTCAGGAAATAATACCAGTCACTGCTGTGGCTGCAGCTAGAATGGAATATGGTCCTAGCTCATGATAGCCATGGCCTATATATCATTTTAAGTACAGGGGACCTGCATTCAATCTCTCATTCTAATAAAGTTACTGGAAACACAGCCATATTATTATATAATATAATCTCAGTATTATAATGTATAGGCATCAAATGTTATAGGAGAACAGAGTTTGACTCTCTCAGCAAAAAACAAACTAAAAAACTAAAAGTTAACATGTGAAATCTAAAAAGCACCCACAAATGAATACACAAGCAAAAAGCAGAATCAGACTTATAAACTGAGAACAAACTGATGGTTGCCAAAGGGAAGGGGGATGCAGGGATGGGCCAAACGGGTGAAGGGCAGTGGGAGATCCAAACTTCCAATTATGGAATGAATAAGTCAAGAGAAGAAAAGGGACATCATAAACAATATGGACCATAACATTGTAATAGCAATGTACGGTGACAGATGGTTAACTACACTTGTTGTGAGCATATAATAATGTATAGAGAAGTGAAGTCACTATGTTGTAGCCCTGAAACTAATGTAACTTCGTGTGTCAACTATACTCAAAGTTTAAAAAAAAATTAAAAAAATAACTCAAAGTTAATATGGTATTTATATTGGCTTTTGATTTGAATTACTATGAATCACTAATAGTTCTAAGTGAAAATATATAATCTAGACCATGTCCTTCTTTATTATTTTAAGGGATTTTTCATGTCTGAGTATTTCTTTGGCATTTTATCTCCTCACATGTATCACATTGTAATTATTTTCTCTCTAAAGGCCCACTTGGATCCTCAGAGAACATCTAAAGATTTTTTTAAGAAAAAAAGCGTATTTAAACATATTGACAAAATAGGATATATGCATTGTTCTGATTACTTTAAATCTGCGTGTATAAAATGTGCAGCATCACAACCCCTGCATCATCTCCAAACTTTTGTTAAAAAGATGTTCCAGTGGAACTGGTATTTTCCACTTTGCGTAGTTATCTAAAGCTTCTTGAACTCAGTTTCGGGTGAAATTACATCTTGTCCTAGGAAGTAAAAGGGACTTTGTTGTTCTTCTTTGTCTCATGGCCCCATTCGTCATTAGAGAAGACTTAGGGATTCTTTGTCAGACCTTTAAAAATAAATACAACATTTATGAAGCATCTTGTCCATGGTCCAAGTCTGAGAATCATGATAAGAAGGCCTGGTTTATAAGGAAGAAGCAATATTGATTCAAGCAAAGCTGAATAGTAATTGACAAGTAACATCAAACTCGTAAAGACAGGGCCAAGATGAGAGAATTATCCAAGTGAGCGAATTACAACTTTCTGGGCTTAATTGTGGATATTAGATGTTGGGAAAAAAACAGACACTAAGAAATTCATGTAAGTAAAAAAATAAAAAAAAAAAAATTACAGCTGAGTAAAATTCTGGGCCTATCTATACAGAATGGATTGGCACATCCAATGTGTGACAGAGAGGGTGGGTTGTTTCTTTGACATTGCTTACTAGAATGACTATAGTTCCCATTGTTGGGCTAATGATACATAATAGTGTTCTATAGAGAGTTTTAGTTAAAAACATTACATTGGAAATGGAGATTATATGAAGATTTACATGTTTAATATTATGCTCTTTTTATTAATATTTCCATTGGAAATATACTCATTACGTGTATATTTTCCTAATGTTCTTCAGTGATATGCATGACTTTTTTTATCAGGAAAAATACATACTACTAAAAAATAGCTAATATATAGTTATGTTTAAACCTGATAGATGAAGCAGATACTGAAAATGAAAGCATTAAAATAACCTTATTTGGGTATTTTAAAAAATGACTCGTTCAAAGCATAGTTAATTTGGTGATTGTCCGTATTTTGTGTCCCAAATATTATTTTTTTCTCTGTATGCCTGAATATGAAAAGTCACAATAAATATGGACTGTTACCACTGTTGACAAGTTCTATGTCTTTATTCAGTAAAATATATGGACTGGTCACAAATCCTTAAGGAGAT
Source organism: Puma concolor (assembly GCF_028749965.1). Classification (NCBI taxonomy): domain Eukaryota; kingdom Metazoa; phylum Chordata; class Mammalia; order Carnivora; family Felidae; genus Puma; species Puma concolor. The sequence goes on along the minus strand of NC_141670.1, from coordinate 180,504,359 downwards.
GTGGAAAAAAACGGATGCAATGAATAACTAAGTGACTGAACAAATGCAGGAATAATGTATTCTAGTTGTGAATATTCAGGTTGACTTGAAAATAAATACGTCCTGTATGGGTAGTGCAGAAAGAAATTTTCCAAATGACTGCATGAATTTATCGGGTATCCTTGTGACTGATGTCAGTTATTCCGAAGTGAGGCATGCCCCTCCAACATCCACAGAAGGCATCTAGGTAAAGCCATCATGCTTTACTTCTTAAAGTTTGGGAAAATCCTGTATCTTTAGGCATGCCACACAGCTTTTAGCGTATTTTATAGCATATAGATAGAATTGATAAAGTCATTAAATTAGACTTATAAACATACAATTTGGAGATCATAAATGTTTTTAAGAGATCATTTAATCAACTACCCTTCATTTATTGAGGAGACATAAATCCTGCAAGTATCTCCCCAGTTCACACAATGACTTAACATTGGAGCCATACCTTAACATCCTGGACTATCTCGGCTTCCTTAAGGACACATGAATACACATTGGCAGGATAAAAATGTATAAACTTTAAACAGTTTGATTAAAAACGTAACTTAAGGAACACAGTGTTTAATACAGCAAACTAACCAGAAAAAATGTTTAAAACAATAATGTCTGGTGCGGAATTACCAGATTTTGTTGTGTATGTATTAGCAAATTTATAACCTTATTTTTCATCCACTACCACCTTAACTTTGTGTTTTGCAGTTGTGATCTCTAACTTAAATCAACAGATATAAGTGCAATAAAATGCAATGAAAGAAAAAAAAATCTAACAAATGCCAATATTGAGAACTGCAGAACTCTAAGGGAAAATGATTGTATTCAAACGTTAGCACTAAAGACTTAAGTCTAGCCTGGCTTCCAGTAGCCTAAGAATCTGAGCCTAGGATGACCCTAAGCCCCCTTAAAATGCCTGCTGAGAAAGTTCAGTACCAGCAGGTAAATTAGCTGTTTGTTCCAGCCTCTTAGAGCAAGTTACTTTAAAAATCTTGTAGTTTTAAATTCTTTCTCTGCCCATTGAGATGTAAATCTACCACCCAAAACTGTTTCCTCCAGGACCTGAGAGCTGGTTCTTTGAAATGCAAATATGCAAGGAGATAATTTTCAGCCCCGCTCTCCCAATCCTTGTGGAAGAATCAGGTCCTGACGTCAGTGGGTGCCTTGCTTACCTTTGCTCCCGTCTTAAAGGTAAAAATGTGTTTTCCTCTGGGTAAGTGCCCATTAACAAATGCAGGTGGCATAGTCCCATGGACTAATTCTCCTTGACATCCTTCAGTACCTTTCCTTTGGTACATGCCAGTCTTAAGAAGTCTCCAGTCTTTTGTTTTACGAATTTGAGTTCAGTTCAGCTGGATCTTAGTCCCTGTTGCAATACTATTACTACAGAAAACCTACCCTTACCACCTTAGTATGTTGCTAAGGTGGCCAGAGTCGGCAGATCAAGTTCAGACCATGAATGACTGAGTGAAGTCATCCCACTACAATTAATCCAGGGGTAGTATCGAGATTACATTGTGATATGATGCCACTGACGTGTACTCCATTTCACACTATATTCTGAGATTAAATATTTTAAGCATGAATATTTGCTGAATGGCAGCAGTGTAGATGGCGGACTCTACTGTTGATGCTGTAGGATTCCCCAACCTTGTTTCAGTGTCGTTGAAAAAAAAGTGAATCCTCCCTAACTTCAAGGCAGATGTTACATACTCTTAAGTCTTCAAAATTCAGGCGGATTAAATGTGTGAAGTCTTTGTTATAAATGGTGGGAGTCTAGGATACAACAGCTAATCAGAGTATAAGCTATGTCAACATATTCAAATTTAGAATAACTTAAAAAATCCTGACTAATGCATAAGTTCATTTAGGATATCTACTTTTTCACCCATGGTTTAAAATGATAGTTTTATTATATGCATGAAAAAATATTAACTATTTCTTTAGGTTTACTTATAAGGCTATTGCACTCTATGTCTTTTGTATATTTATAAAGTGCTTTCTATTTTAATTAGGAATCAAATTGACTCTTTTAAAAGAAAACCAATTTTTTGAAATCTAATATGCTTAAAAACTTAGCTTTTAATATTGGATAAGTTTGAAGAAATAACTTGTTACTTTATTTTAATTGTATCTAAACATCATTAAATTGCAATGCTACTAAAATTACTTCGCTGGGTTTTCAGAGGTAAGTCAAAGCTATGAACATATCAGGTACTGAAAATAAGAGTGCCTGGTACAATGTGACAGTTTTGACTATGTCAAATATAAAACCACCAACAACAAATTTTTTACTAAAATCTCAGAAATTTAATTTATTTAACTAATACCAGGCTCTGCGCTAATGGCACAGAGCCTGCTGGGGATTCTCACTCCTTCTCTTTGACCCTTCCCCGTGCACACACACCCTCTCTCTCTCAAAATAAATAAACTTAAAAAAATTAAAACATATTTTAGACATTGAGTCTCCTTTCAGTCTCTCCACCTTTGGTATGAATTAGTTCACACAGATTTATTTTTCGAGCAGTTAAAAACAAGAAATTGTGAAGTTTGTATACATTTATTTTTATTTTTGTTTGAAAAGAATAACTGTTGAATTCAAAGGTCCTGTGAGCAAACCTGATGTTAGGAGAAAGATTGTGCCAAGATTTGAGAGACCATGTGAACCAAACATAAGAAGGAGCCAAAGACAATCGACTTGGTAATTTCCCAATGAAAAGTGCTAGATATAAACTTGGCTTTGTTATCTACACTAAACAATATCAACAGAATGGCTGGGGAATCTGAAGCTCATGGTAATTTTACACCAATGTGAAGTATTTCCTGGGTGCCTATTTTATTCAAGGTCTTGTGCTTTGTGCAAAGTCTGCAAAGTGCTATTAAAGAAGCTAAACATTTACACAAATAAGTACGATGAAGAGCCATATGTGAATAATTAGTTTTGTTATGTTTATTTCTAAGTCCATCCATTTTCTTTCTCCCATGTAAAGCGTCCAAAAATATCGAAAAAAAAAATTGGAAAAGCATCAGAGCTTTGGTAAACAGGTTGAACAGTCGTTCATTTTTAGCAGGAGCTGTAGAATGGTATATTTGAAACAATTTTTAAAAGCAGTGTTTATATGTAAAGGGTTTTAAAACTTTGATAAAAATTTAAAAGAAAAAGTGTGAAAGAAATAGCATGCAGCAAGCAGAGAGGTCCACAGAATTAGCATTCTATATGTGTCTCCGGATCTCAGATCTTACTGCTGTACCCTACTCAGTCTTCCTTCTCCTGCTAGATGGCTTTGGCTGCCTTCTATCTTCTACTTATTAATACGAAACATCTTAAAACCTATCTAATAGTCATGTGCTCTAAGCCTTTCAGATTTTAAAAAAGATAAAAGAAAAAAAATAATAAAGGACTTTATCTAAAAAAAATAGCTGGCTGGTTCTCAGTGTGGCACATACTTCTTTGGTCACTGCAAACCCACCCATCTATGTCCCCATGCCCCACAAAGATACATTCAGCTTCCTTGGGAGCAGTGGCAGATAATGGAGGGTAGCAGGCATGACGAAAATGTTCAGACCCAAGGGACATTTGGTTGATAGCAGGACTCATACTTAGATTACCCAAGAAAATATTGAAGTGATACAAGGCTTTAGTAAATAATGCTACCTACGCTGAAAAATCCAGTATGCCTCTATATAGATACCTATCTTGTAAGCAATGGAGTTTAAAGAGGAAGAGAACCATGTTGTGGGTTCAGGAAGAAAATATTTGAAAAATATTCAATAATAAAAGTAGTAGTGAACTCTACTTTTTCATTAATAATTTGCCTCAAAAATAGGATCTGAAATATCAGAAATAAATACACTGAAGAAATACAATTATCATATGTAATTTTAATAATATAATATGATTGGACAGAAAGTGGCTTTTACCACTTGTACGTCTCTCAGATTAACACAGGGGCAAAAATTTACGACAAAATGGATGGACCTAGAGGGTATTATGCTAAATGAAGTAAGTCAGACTGAGAAAGACAAACAGCATGTGATCTCACTCATATGTGGAATCTAAAAAAATAAACAAATGAATAAATATGTAAACAAAAAGAATCAGATCTATAAATACAGAGAACAAACTGATGGTTGCTGATGTGGAAAACAAAAGCAAAATTAAAAAAAAAAACATTTCCTTACAACTTACAGTCCTTCGACACATCCTTGAAATAGGCCTTGAAACTTCCTTTATCTCTACCTCCCTCCACCCCAGGATATATGTTGGGAATCATACTCCAAGATAATGGCTTACTGATATACATCTAAAGGCTCTCATGACTGAGGGTTTACTAGACAGAAGTAAATGACCTTTTCCTAACACTAGTTAGACCCCTCAAGGTCCTGGAAACCTTGGTTCCAAAAGTCCTTAGAGACTTATGTTATCCCTAATCCCCTCCCAACTTGAGGGTATGTAACCTGTCACCTGTCACAACCACCGTTTTGCACCGAAGACATGTCAGGGACTTCATCTTGGCTGTCGGCTCCCTCTGAACCTTAACATTTTCTACATGAGTCGCCAGAGCGGCGGGAAATGGGGAGGTCAGCAAAATGGGCGAAGGCAAGTGGGAGATACATGTTTCCACTCATGGAATGAATAAGTCACAGGAATAAAAGACACAGCATAGTCAATGACATTGTAATAGCATTGTATGGTTGACATGACCCTTGTGATGAGCATAGCAATGTACAGAGAAACTAGGCTGTACATCTGAAATTAATGTAATATTATGTGTCAACTATACTCAAATAAAAAATTGGAAAAAAGGGAATATACCAAATTATCTCCAAACTTTAAAAGGACAAAGAACTATGATTAAATAATTTTGTTTAAAAGAACAATCTCCCCTCCCCAAAAAACAAAACACTGGGGCAAAAGCTGAGCGAACATTTATTCAATTCACAAACAAATTAAAATGTATGGTACTGATGTGTCCTAAAAATAATCACACCAAATTAATGTTTAATGATTTCAAAAAAAGGGACAGCTTTTAAAGAGAAAAATCTACATTTGGTTACTAAAATGGAACACATCTAGGTGACTTAGTTATTTTCTATTGATTTACACTCTTTATAGTATTTTCTATTCTAAATTGACTCACAGAATTAAGAAAGCCAAAGCTGTGAATGAAAAGATGCAGAGAAACAAAGCCATCATTATTTCACCAATAGGAGTCCAAAATAATTGAGCCAAGAAAATAGAGCTCTAGTAGGATGTACTATTGATACTATGAATGTCTGAAAAATGGATACAATCAAGGTATGACTACACCTGTTCTCTTAATTCACCTGTGAACAATTTGCACCATAGAATGTTCTTTCTTTCTGGGGCCCACGGGTGGCTCAGTTGGTTAAGTGTCCAACTTCAGCTCAGATCCTGATCTCAATGTTCATGAGTTCCCACCCCGCATAGGATTATGTGCTGACAGCTCGGAGCCTGAAGCTGCTTCAGATTCTGTGTCTCTCTCTCTCTGTCTCTGCCCCCTCACACTCGCACTCTCTCTCTCTCAAAACAAACAAACAAAATTTCAAAATGTTCTTTCTTTACTTTTCTTGGAAAAATAAAATCTTGCAATATTAATTTAAAAATTAGAAATGTGGGGTGCTCGTGTGGCTCAGTTGGTTAAGGGTTTGACTCTTGTTATCGGCTCACATCCTGATCTCAAGTTTCTGAGACAGAGCCCATGTCCAGTTCTGCACTGAGCGTGGTGACTGCTTGGGATTCTTTCTCTTTCCCTGCCCCTCTCCTGCTCATGCTCTCTCCCTCTTGCAAAATAAATATACATTAAAAAAAGTATAAATGAAAAAAAAAGACTATATGATGACTTACTGCTACATTTTATACTTAAAATAATATTAAATATGATATTTAGACCTGTGCTATTCACTACTATAGCCAATAATCACATGTGGCTGTTGAGCCCTTTAAATAGGATTGGTACAAATTATATGTTAGAAGTATAAACTACATACAAGATATCAAAGATGAAAAAAATAATATAACTATTTTGAATACATGTAGAAAGAATAATATTTTGGCCATATTATGTTAAACACATTATTAGATCAGTATTGTCTATTTCTTTTTACATCTTTAAATGTGGCTATGAGAATATTCTATTTTATTTTTTTCAGTCTGCACACCTTTTATTTCAATCAGGAAATAATCAAGCCTATATACAATGTAGAAAATTCTAAATTATATTATGTGGCTCACATTCTATTTCTACTGGATGTCACTACTTTATAGTCCCAGGATACTATTTAAGATATGTTACAAGTTGGGGCGCCTGGTGGCTCAGTCAGTTAAGCGTCTGACTTCAGCCCAGGTCATGATCTTGTGGTTCATGAGTTTGGGCTTCACACTGGGCTCTGTGCTGAAAGCTCAGCCTGCTTTGGATTCTGTGTCTCCCTCTCTTTCTCTCTCTACTCCTCCCCTGCTCACATTCTATGTCTCACTCTCTCTCTCTAAAATTAATAAACATTAAAGAAAATTTAAGATATATCAGGAGAAATGAAAAAAAAAGTTTTTTATTCTACAGTGCATTAGATGAAATTCAGGGCATAGATCTAATCTGAAGTTTGGAAATCTTTAATAATATAGCGAAACATAGGGACAATAATTTGCACAAGAAATTATTTTGAAGTTCCTTATAAGAAAATATGCAGGCAGCATTCTATTTCATGTGCAAATAGTAGATACAACCAAAACTAGAAACAAAGATTTTTAGTATTGCAGTTTAAGTGAAAAGTTTTATAGAAATATTGATGATTCCAAAATCTATGAGGCATTTTCTTCTAAAACCTGGCTTCTTAGATACTTTTCCCCTTCTCCTCCAATGATCTTGTCCTCTACCCTCACATCAGTCACTCACTGTCTTAGCCCTAGCTCACACTTTTCCCCTGAAATAGTTTCATTACTCTTGCCCTGCAATTGGTTTCATACTTTCTGCTCTGGGACCACCTTCTTCCTTTGTTACAGTTTCTCCCTCCAATGCCCCAACACCTACAGCCATTCAACACAGTGGAAATTAGAACTATCGATCTTTCCATCATTTTACAGCTACTAGCTTTATTTCTTCCTGCCTTATGCAGCTTAAAGTTCATGACAAATCATTAACATCACTCTCCTGTTAGGCACCATTTTTATTTATTTATTTATTTATTTATTTATTTTTCAATAGCATTGAGGAGAGCAAAAGCGAAGCCTCCACTGCCATGTCTAGAGCTTTTGTGACAAACACCCAGAGGACGGGAACCATATATTTTTGACACGACGTATCTTAAGGTACTAGTAGAGAAGTTGTCAAATAACAAGTGTGCAAATATTTGATAAACACACGAGACAATGGAACAAACAACCTAGGGTTTCCGTTCTTCCCTCCCTATCTCACCAAACAACCCGCCGTTGTATTAATTTGCAAAACAGTACATTATCATTTCTACTTGATTTTGTTTTCAAGAGTTGTTTTGTCTTCCAACTATCTTTTATTTATTTTATTTTATATTTTATTTTATTGCTAAAGTTTATTTATTTATTTTGGGAGAGAAAGTGAGAGTGTGTGAGAGAACGTGCATGAGCAGGGAAGGGACAGAGAGAGAGGGAGAGAGAATCCCAAGCAGGCTCCATGCTGCCAGCACCGTCAGATGAGGGGCTCAATCCCAGGAACAGGGAGATCATGACCTGAGCCGAAATCAAGAGTTGGACATTTAACGGACTGAGCCACCCAAGTGTCCCTACTTGTTTATTTTAAATCACAAATGGAGAAGTTGCCAGTAATAGAAAGTTATCACTAATTGAAAACTGCAAAACCTTTTGTACAAAAAGGGATGTATGAAGTTAGTGTACCTTTTGTACTATTGTTTAAATAATTGTCTCACACAAATATGTATCTCATTAACTGAGCTTACCATTTTCGTGAATTGACTTGAATTTTATGAATTTCATGAATAGGTTTTTATATTATTACTCACTCAAGGGTTTCACTTTTTAAAGAAATATTTAACTTATACATCTTTGATTTTGTTTTCCTTTGATAAAATAGAACTTTAAAAAATATCCTTTATTTTTTTTTTTTAATGTTTATTTATTCTTGAGACAGAGACAGAGCATGAACAGGGGAGGGGCAGAGAGAGAGGGAGACACAGAATCTGAAACAGACTCCAGGCTCTGAGCTGTCAGCACAAAGCCCGACATGGGGCTCGAACCCACGAACTGTGAGATCACGACCTAAGCCGAAGTCGGACACTTAACCAAGCCACCCAGGAGCCCCTAAAAAAATCTCCTTTATTAACATATAATTTTCACGCTATTTCCACCACTAAGAGGTAAATATGACTGACTTATTGCCACATGATTCATAATAAGCTTTATTAATTAAAAGTCAGTCTTTGAATAACTCAATTTAAGAATTTTCAAAGAGATTAAAAAATTATATTTTCATTATTGTTTCTTTGAAGTATTATATATATATAGTTGCATTTATTGAAAGTTTGCCATTGATTATTTTAAAGGTGTTTTAAAAACACATGGTTTTAGATAGGAAACATAGCTTTAATGTTATTCTGTGTGCCATACAACACATATGGAAACTGCCCCCCTGTGGGTCCAAAATTTTGCTCATTAACTATCACAAGTACTGCTGGGTATTACATCCCATAAACTCAAACCAATCTTTTTCACTCACAATTTGCTGTAACAGAGTTTTTCATTAATCAAGTATTTTTTAAAATGCTTCGAATAGCTTTCTTTTTAATTTTTTTAATGTGTATTCATTTTGAGAGAAAGAGAAAGAGAGAGAGGGAGAGAAAGAGAGAGAGAGAGAATGGGGGAGGGACAGAGAGAGAGGGAGACACAGAATCTGAAGCAGGCTCCAGGCTCTCAGTTGTCAGCACAGAGCTTGACTTGGGGCTCCAACTCACGAACCACAAGATCATGACCGAGGAGAAGTCCGACGCTTAACTGACTGAGCCACCCAGGTGCCCCTAAATAGCTTTCTTTTAAAACACATATGCCTAAGAACAAAAAGGTGTTAGCGTATTTTTTATTTTTTATTTATTTTTATTTTTTTTAAATATAATTTATTGACAGATTGGTTTCCATACAACACCCAGTGCTCATCCCAACAAGTGCCCTCCTCAATGCCCATCACCCACTTTCCCCTCTCCCCCACCCCCATCAACCCTCAGTTTGTTCTCAGTCCTTAAGAGTCTCTTGTGGTTTGCCTCCCTCCCTCTCTGTAATTTTTTTTTCCCCTTCCCCTCTCCCATTGTCTTCTGTTAAGTTTCTCAAGATCCACCTATGAGTGAAAACATATGGTATCTGTCTTTTTCTGCCTGGCTTATTTCACTTAGCATAATCCCTCCAGTTCCATCCACGTTGTTGCAAATGGCCAGATTTCATTCTTTCTCATTGCCCGGTAGTATTCCATTGTATATATAAACCACATCTTCTTTATCCATTTGTCAGTTGATGGACATTTAGGCTCTTTCCATAATTTGGCTATTGTTGAAAGTGCTGCTATAAAGATTGGGGTACAGGTTCCCCTATGCATCAGCACTCCTGTATCCTTGGGTACATTCCTAGCAGTGCTATTGCTGGGTCATAGGGTAGATCGATTTTTAATTTTTTGAGGAACCTCCACACTGCTTTCCAGAGCGCCTGCACCAGTTTGCATTCCCACCAACAGTGCAAGAGGGTTCCCCTTTCTCCGCATCCTTTCCAGCATCTATAGTCTCCTGATTTGTTCATTTTGGCCACTCTGACTGGCATGAGGTGATATCTCAGTGTGGTTTTGATTTGTATTTCAATACAATTAAACTGGTATTTAGAGAGGCATTCTGTGTAAAAGTTAACACGCTAAGTTATAACCCGTTTTGGCCTGGAAGAAAGACACACTTGCAATTAGCCAGTGACTTTAAAAATTAAAATATACTAGCTATGTTCAATACAAAGTAAATGATTTGCCTTAAACTCCTTTATTTGGCAGTGCTGTGAGACTGTGCATTCCATTTTAATAGTGACTCAAATTCAGTGTGATGCAGAAGAAAGAAAAATAACTTCTGAAATTGGCAGATATGAGTTTAAATCAGTGTCTGCAACTTGATGTCTGGCTCTGAGCAAGATTTTAACCTCTTCCAGTTTTTGTTTTTTTTATTTTTAAAGTGTAAATAAATATCATTCTCTCAGGGTGCCATGCATGGTGCTTGAAAGACAGCTGGCAGTCCAAATAGGCAAATACTTCTCTGACATTATATAGTAACAGGTGCCTGTTGTTAAAATTCGTGGACAGCTAGGTAGAACTTAAAATAGAGAAAAAGATAGAAGAGAAACAGATAATACTTCCAAAACCTAATCGAACTGTACTGATAATTACTCACTATTTGAGTGTGGGAGAGAACTAGGGTAAAAACAATGATATAAAGTAGTTCAGATAGAGGAGAGGGGAAAAAAAAAATAAGATTTTCTCCAGGGATTCTCAATGACTTTCTTACTACTTAAAGAATGAAATACAAATGCATGGAAGCCATAGAATTGTAAAGAAATGACTTTATAGATGATATAAAACGGGTTCTTATTTTACAGCTGAGGAACCCACGGTCAAGAGCTCTTCGATTAATTGCTACAGTCAACATAGTGAGACTGTCGAAGACGTACAATTTTCCTCAGTGTGCCAAGACCTCTTACAAGAAAACAAACCACTTCCCTTTGAAAAGCCACACACTCATAGATACGCAACATAAGTCAGAAAAGAAGAAGAAAAAAAAGAGTAGGAATGTTACAAAAAGCAGAAACAAGAATCTTAAAAAGGACTTACAGGTAAATACAGGTAATTATAAACTGCATCTTGCTCTGTTTATGTTTACTATTCTTCCCAGAGGGAATTTAGATAACATTCATCCTAATTATTTGACTAAGACCATTCTATTTTTAAGAGTTATTTACTCATTGATGAATGTAATATTTTGGGGGCCATTTATTTGGTAACTGAAATTATTTATGCTTAATGTGTCATCAAGGAACCTTAATCCCCTATTGACAAAATGTCAGAATTGCCAGTGATAGTCAGTCTGTAACAGTCTTAAAATAATGATTTGCCACACATGTATACCATATTTGTAATTAAACTACAACATAGAAATCTGGGACAACTTTGTTAAAGAGTTGCTCTGTTCAAAATTCCTAAACATGATACTGAATACCTGTTATAAATGATCGATGGTAATGAGTGAAATTCATATTCTTATTCAATTACAAATAATATCTAAGTTTAACTTGAAAAAGTCCCCTTGTATCATATTTGTTCATAATTAATTATAATGGGACATGAAATCAGTATAATTTTATCGGTTAGAAAATGGTTTTTAAGACATTTGTGTGTATTTGATATGAAATTCTTTTAAAAATATCACTAGATTTAATTTGTAGTTTTAATTTTGGAGCTGTGTTAGTTTTATAGCAAAATTGAGCAGAAGAGGGGCGCCTGGGTGGCTCAGTTGGTTAAGCATCTGACTCTTGATTCAGCTCAGGTCATGATCTTAGGGTCGTGAAATAGAGCCCCATGTTCGGCTCACCACACAACACAGAGTCTGCTTGGGATTCTCTCTCTCTCTCTCTCTCTCTCTGGCCCTCTTGTGCTCGTGTGTGCGTGCACATGCTCTCTCTCTCTCTCTCTCTCTCTCTCAAAATAATAAATAACCTTAAAAAAAATGAGCAGAAGACACAGAGATTTCCCATATACATCCTTTCCCTAGGCAAGCATGGCCTCCTCCATTATCAACATCCTCCACCAGAGTGATAACACTTTTTTTTAAATTGATGAAACTACACCGATACATCATGATTACCTAAAGTCCAGACTTTACATTATGTTGTTGTTATTCTATGCTTTTGAGCAAATGTATCTACCATGATAGGATCATGCAAATATTTCCAGGGTCCTAAAAATCCTCTGTACTCCTCTTTTTCTTCCCTCCCAATTTGACAACCATTGATCTTTATACTGTCTTCATTATTTTGCCTTTTTCAGAATGTCACTTAGTTGGAATCATACAGTATGTAGACTTTTCAATTTGGCATCTTTCACTTAGTTATATATGAGTTTCCTCTATTTCTTCCCATGACTTGATAGCTCATGTCTTTTTAGCACTGAATCCTATTACATTACTTGGACATGCTACAGTTTCCTTATTCATTCATCTACTGAAGGCATCTTGGTTGTTCCCAAGTTGTGGCAATTATTAATAAAGCTGCTCTCAATATCTGTGTGCAGCTTTTTGTGTGAACATAAATTTTCAACTCCTCTGGGCAAGTGCCAAGGAGTATAATTGCTAAATTGTATGGTAAGAGTATATTTAGGTACATAAAATCTTTTAAGTGAAATAACTTGGGCTTATTAAAAGAATAAGAAAATAGTATCTTTTAGAAAAGGAGAAATAGTTTGTTCTTTTTTTATTCCATCTTCTTAAAAAACAGACAACAGAAAATGAGATACCTGCTTTCCAGAGATGATGAACTTTTATGGTTGACGAAAAACACTTGATCTCCTGTCAGCCTTACGCTAACAACCAAATTGCCTGGCATTAAAATTGTATGCTATTCTCTTCCCAGATATAAATCATTTGAATAGTCTCATGGGTTAAATAATGTTCAACATAAAATAGCCTAAATATTATCTTTAGACTACTTTCCACCAGGTCCTACTGAAATTTAGAAACCAACTATACATGTTTTTAATCTAGCACATATTATACAGCAATCTATTCTAATTGAATTTAGTACACCCCTTAATTTTCACGAGAATTTACCTTATTCCAATTGATCTTTGATATATGTGGATATTCTCCAAACTACTCATATAATGAGTATGCCTTACTCTAGGTTTTTTCAAAGGAATATACCCTAGAACTCCATGAATCATCATTTAATTTTACGTATGATAAGTAATACCCTTAAGGGATAAAACGAGGCATATATAATGCATTCATTCTGTAATTGTCTATTTTTATTGCAAAACCTAGTTGGACCAGAGAATTATATTGTCTATGTTATTTTTTTCATCTTCCCCAAATCTTAATCATTTTATTTATTTACTTATTTTCATGAAAAAAAATTTAATGTTTATTTATTTTTGAGAGAGAGAGCACAAGCTGGGGAGGGGTGGAGAGAGAAGGAGACAGAGGATCCGAAGTAGGCTCCAGTTAGTGAAGAGCCCGATGCAGGACTCAAACTTATGAACCATGAGTTCATGACCCAAGCCGTAGGCAGATGCTTAACCAAATGAGCCACGCAGGTGCCCCAAATCTGAATAATTTTAAATAAACTTCTTTAAAATACTAATAATACTAATAATACTACTACTACTAATAATAAGGGTACTTGGGTGACTGGGTCGGTTGAATGTCCAACTCTTGATTTCAGCTCAGCTCGTGATCCCAGGGTCATTGAATGGAGCCCCTCATTGAGCTTGCATGGAGTGTGCAACCTGCTTAAGATTCTCTCTCTCTCTCCCTCTGCCCCTCTCCCTGGCTAGTGCTCTGTCTCTCTCTTTAAAATAATAATAATAATAATAATAGGCATACTTTTTTTGATACAGAACCATTAAAATATTCACAAAATTAAAACTACATCTGCTTTTAGTGTTATTTAAGATATTGTCCAAAATAGGCATATTCTGGTTTGGAAAATTTGGGGAGGGTGTTTCTCTCAGAGGTCAGTTTTAGTAAAAAGCCATATCTTCCTGACAAACTTGTAACGACTGGTTAGTATCATGTATTGCCAACATACAGCATTTACTTTCTATATTTGTTCCAGAAATCAGTAAGCTCCTATTCAGCTTATTTTTCAGCTAAAAAGATACATATTGTGTAGCACCAGATAAAATGAGTTGTTGAATCTCTCCTGATTATAGAATTTATAAATTAATTAATGGCTTCAGTTTGCCCTGTTTTTTTATATTTCCAAAATAATTATACTTAAATGTTGTTGTTTTTAAAATCATTTTGATTTCTTTACTTAAGACAAGAAAAATTTAATAGAAACAACTTCAAAATCAAATGGTTTGTTCAAAATGTGCTTACTCATTTAGCTAATTTAAGACTAAGTTTTACTAATTTAAGACTGAAAATACCCTGTATTTTATTTTGTCTTCTTAGAATATGCCCACTGATAATTTTGACAGAATTATTAAGAATGTTGGAATATTAATCAAATGCTCCTTTTCAAGAAAATGGGACTGGCAGATGAGTCTTCAAATTCATGTCATGCCTATGTGCCAGAGATTTACATTGATTCATTCAAAAAATGTTGAACTTTCTGAAGCTATATATTCAGTAATACTTTGCACAAATAAGTGCTTCAAATATTTATTGAATGTAAACCCAAAGTGATAAAATCAATGATCTATTTTTAGTTTATTTTAAGATGATTTTGACAGGGAGTAACCTGTGAAATGTGGAAACATTACCAAAATAATGGAAACACTTCACTGGCCTATTTACATATGTTATAAAATTCTTATTATTTACATTTTTACCTTAAAAAGATTCAGGATGTGTCCAGTGTCTAATTATATAGAATTTTCAACAATAAACTTACCTATTTGCTGATATATTGTAATATGGTAGCTTTTACTCAGTTGATATGATACCATATTTCATGTTTTACGATTACCTTGAATTTCTTGGTTTTGTATCTAGAGAATCATAATAGTCCAAATAAAAATTTTGATAAGAATTATGTGTTCTTTTTTTTTAATATTTATTTATTTTTGAGAGAGAGAGAGAGAGGGAGAGAGATAGTGTGCATGAGTGGGGGAGGGGCAGAGAGAGAGGGAGACACAGAATCCGAAGCAGGCTCCAGGCTCTGAGCTGTCAGCACAGAGCCTGATGTGGGGCTCAAACTCATGAGACATGAGATCATGATCTGAGCTGAAGCCATACCCTTAACTGACTGAGCCATCCAGGCACCCCTAAGAATTATGTATTCTTAAATGGCCAAACTGAAAAATGTTATGAGAATTATGATGCCTTAAAATGTCTTATAAGGCTATATCAACTACTTTGTGCTTAGTCCTGATGACACTTGTCTCTTTTTAATTCGTATTCTGTGAAAATCGAGTTTTAATGCAAAATTACAAACCATATAATGTATTAATAAACACACTATTAAAATCTAACCCTCTAGTCAGCTACATATATGGAGGTTTAAACATTTTGAAACAATTAGACAACTTTTCACAAACATAAAGTGACTCAAGGCACTGTCGTTGAAGCAGCAGTCACCCCAGCAGATGAACTTGGCCCCAAAATGTCAAAGGGCGTTAGCATAATAACTTGTATATAAAAACACCAATAAGACATTCATAATAATCCCCAGTGAAATCATCAAAAATTTCATCATAACATCCCTATTTCTTAAGGTCATAGATTTATGAGGAAAATATATGTTGAAAAGAACTGTTGCTTATGTCTCTCAGAATTTAGAAAATAACTTGGTTTTTACCCATAGTTTGCTCTGAAATTCAAGACTGTGAATTTTCAGTAAACTTTCAAGAGACAAGAAATTTGAAGGGGTGAAGTCTGGAAGCTAACAGTTCATTTAATTATCAACTTTCTGGGAAAGCTAAAGTAACCTCAGATCAGAAACCTGGAAGACACGTCACAGACAGCATCTGAACAGGTTAGGATGCAGTCTCTCTACTGAATGGAGTCACGGGCTATGTTTTTCTCGGAGTGCGATATTCACGGAAAGTACCATAACTCAAAACTTCTTATAGATGTGAACTCACAAAAGTGAATATTAGTCAAGATATTTTTGCTGAATGTATAGCATGTGATATTTTTGGTGAGACATGCTATAAATCCTACAATTAATAATACAATTATGAGATATATGGAGGGATAAAATGTACAGTAGAGAGAATAGATATATCATAAAAGAATTAGGAAAATGCCTTTCTCTTAAAAGATGAACAGATGGTAAAATAAATCATTACTGCAGAAGACAACTTTTGGCCAATGGGCAGAATTTAAAAAAAAAATGAAATCACATAACATAAAATAAATTAAAATATATGCATAGGATTTAAATCTACTATTTGGAAAGGGAGAATAAAAGGGAGTCCAGCATGAGGAAAGATTTAGATGCATGTCAAAATCAAACTATTTAAATCATGTTTGAAGAGATAATTTCAAAGGTATTAGGAGATTTATCTTTAACTAGTCCTTTAAGTCTCAAGTTATTTTTGAAGTAGTCGAAGTGCTAATTATAAAGATATTATTTTGGTTTGTGTAGAGTAGTGTTGAAGGGATACATATTAAAGCAAGTTTGGGCCAAATTATAAAAACAATCTTAATGCCTGGGGAATTTTTTTTTTTTTTTTTTTTTTTGGAATTTTTCTTTTAAACTAAGTTCAATGAGTTTCTGTTGAAGGATTTGACCATGTCTAGGGCATGATCAAAGTGAAATTTGAAATTTAGTTCAATGGTAAATTGGTCAGAAGCAAACATGTTAAGTGACAATAGTTAGAAACTTCGAGAATTAAAAACAAAAACACTTTAATTGGAATCTGAAGGCCTGTGGTTGGACACTGATGAGTCAAGGTACTCTCAGTCAAATTACTTGAACTACCTTTTGTATTGAGATTATCTTTGTAGCTCTTTATTTTAGCATCAAATGGGGCAGTATATCACACACACACCCTGTACAGTTTATGTTCTCATATAAATACAATATATAGCTTTATGGAGGTGAAGAATATATAAATGGGATTTAAAAGACTAGTTTGTTAGAGGATCCATATCGATAGAACTTCATAGCTGACTAGATAAGTGGAGAAGGAGAAAAGGAAGATGGAACGAATATTAGCAAATTTATCCCCAGATGTAAAATAAGATCTATAATTAATATAGTTGCTCAGTCATCCCTGACTACTAAGTGTAATGCCATCTGAGTTCAAGATCATAAAACAAAATAAACGAGATTGTCAATTCCATCAAGATAGTGAGGAAATGACTATGTTCTGGCCATAACTGGAGATTTTCAGAAAGTAGCTTCCTGGAAGGGGGAAAAAAAAATATGCTCTCCCTTGAAGAATGCAGAGTGATTTGGGAGTAATACTGGATCCGGGAGTTCATTTGACTTGCTTACTCAATCAATGACCTCAATCAATGACCTCTTCATACAGATTACTTAATTCACCCAACCCCACGTTGGGTTCATTGAAAAAAAAAAAAAATAGCTTATTTTTTAAAAAGAGGATTATAAAGAACTTTATTATATTTTAAAAACAACTTTGAATTTTGAAGAAGATGCTTAAGTTGGAAAAGTGGCAATGTACAACAAAAAGATGAAAGGTTGGGGCGCCTGGGTGGCTCAGTCGGTTAAGCGGCCGACTTCGGCTCAGGTCATGATCTCGCGGTAGGTGGGTTCGAGCCCCTGTGCTCGACAGCTCAGAGCCTGGAGCCTGCTTCGGATTCCGTGTCTCCTTCTCTCTCTGCACCTCCCCTGCTCACACTCTGTCTCTCTCTGTCTCAAAAATAAATAAAAGTTTAAAAAAAAATTAAAAAAAAAAAGATGAAAGGCTACAAGAGGAATTAAGGAAACAAAGTCTCTTAAGTGTTGCTTGGTAGCTATGGGTACTTTGGTTCCAAAACTATGACATTTCTTGACAGTGAAAAAGGAGGCGCTGGGAAGCGGGTGGAGTAGCAGATGGGGCTGGAGGTATACTCAGAGAGGAAGTCCTTAAACTGAATATCTTTTAAGATTTGCTGCTTTTTGTACAACATTCGTTTCGTGTGTCCACAAGGTAAGTAAAAAGAGGTGTATCTAACTTTATAAAGATTAGTATAAAATTATGGAACCGTGGCTGTAAAAAAAAAAATAGAAATGTATGGAAATAATTGCAAAAGTTGCAGTTCATTCTTAATTTCAAGAAAGCATATAACTATCATAATCTGTGAATTTATAATTTCTTATGTAATAAACCTAGCATAAAAGAAATGCATATTGAAGATTGGATATATGGATATATATCATGGGTATTGGATATATATATATATATATATATATATATATATACATATATATATATATACATATATATGTGTATATATATATATACATATATGTGTGTGTATATATATATATATATATATATATATATACACACACAGACACACACGGATATATATATACACACACATAGTAATGTATATGCGTGTACATTTGCACCATAGGTATATACAAAATAGAGCAAATTGTAGTCTGAGTGCTACAATTTGCTCTGGTAAAATAATACCATCTATTTTACAGTCAGTATTTATGTGATTATAACAGATAAGGTTAGGAAATATTATATAAATAGCGATAGAGATTAAACATATAAAATTATTAAAGAGATTAAAAATATATATTAGTGGAAAATATGAAAGAAGACATTTTGGGATAAGCGCTGCATCTAACAGGCAAAAGCAATAATCTCGTTGGATAATCAAAACCATCTTGTTATGTAATTGAATATGCACGATTTATTTTATAGAAATTATGTCGCTTCCCTTTCTGTTTTGAATGAATGAGCAAATCAGATAAGTGCCTGGTAGTTTGTTTCACTTTGCTTGTACAGGCAAAAGATATGCAAATATGAGACCACTATGTAAAACAGTGAAGTAAATTAGATCCCTGGTTAAATATTTCATATGTATTTAGTAGCAGAATATTATCATAAGCATTAACTCAGGGACAAAATACATATCTTACCACACAAGAAGTAAAGGGGTAATAATGCTCAACACTGAGAATTTTCTAGTTTTGTTGTTGTGGAAGATTTTCCATGGGAGGAAAGAGAATATGTGTAGTTGGAACAATCATGTAAATACATTAACCAGATGTCAGGTGTGAATGGTCTGTTTTCTCAATGGCATTGACATGTAAGCAATGAACATAAAGTATTTTGGAGATGATAGCAGTCATTGTTACACAAGAAGTGACAATTATATATATATATTTTTGGAATCTTTCTTCCGGCAACAGAAACACATCTTTTTAAGTTGCCTGTGAAATACATACTATACCCCAGCTCGGGGCTTCATGAACCAACATGCAGAAGAGTTGTACAGTCTATGCTGTCTTATCAAAATCATTTACCCAAGCCAGTATTTTCCAACATGTTTTTTACAATACTCCACAAAAATAAAAAAAAATATATTTCCTAAGAATGTGTGACATATTCATATTCCACCTTCCTTTTGGAAATCTAAGCACACGTGCACACATGTACACATATACATACGTTAACCTACAGGTATAATTATTTCTAGTTATAATTATAATTATATATCTAATCTGTATATATGAATAATTATTGTTATATGCATGACTTATAGTGAGCAAATCTCCTGCATTTTCTCCTTTTTAATTTTTCTTTCTTTCTTTCTTTCTTTCTTTCTTTCTTTCTTTCTTTCTTTCTTTCTTTTTTTACTGTTTATGTTTGAGAGAGATATAGAGCAGGGGAGAGGCAGAGAGAGAGGGAGACACAGAATCTGAAGATCTGAAGCAGGCTCCAGGCTCCAAGCTGTCAGCACAGAGCCGGATGGGGGGCTGGAACTCACGAGACATGAGATCATGACCTGAATCGAGGTTGGACACTTAACCAACTGAGCCACCCAGGCATCCCCTGCATTTTCTTTCATCAAAAATTCTCAAACTTCCTTCAATGACACATTATCTTTCCGCTGCCTTAGAAGTAACCGAGTACGTTGGTAACTGTTCCAGTAAACTTTGATGACAGCTGGTGAATACTTCCATACTTATGAAAACAACATTTACTTAAGGTGGAAATCAACCAAAGCTTCTCTGCTCAGGAGAGAAAATCATACTGAGAGACTGAAGTGGTATCAGGAACACATGAGGGACAATCAAGACACTTTGGCAGTTCAGAAGGTCACATCCTGTTCCTTGACTCCTAGAACTCTGTACAGAGTGGTTGCTAAATTTCATTAATTCCATTAAACTGACTTAAACTAATAAATGTAATAGTCTCTTGAATTTAAAGGAGTAGGTGCAAAACCAATCTTAAGGAATATAATTTTCCCTAAAGACTTCTTGAAATATAAGCATGAATCCTAAATAGATGGGTTTGATTAAGCTCACAGACTTTTACAAAAATATCCTAGCAGATAGATGTATTTCATTTTAACATAATGCCTTTTAGCTGATATGTTACATTTCTAACTCTACAAATTATAAAAGTATTTACATAAGGAGTCCGCTCTCTGGAATGATTATTTATTTTTTATTTTTTATTTTTTTTAGTTTACTTATTTTTTTGAGAGACAGAGAGTGAACAGGGGAAGGTCAGAGAGAGAGAAGGAGGGATAGAATCCCAAGGAGGCTCACAAACTCACAAACCAGGAGATCATGACCTGAGCTTTAACCAAGAGTGGGGCACTTAACTGACTGAGCCACCCGACACCCATGGGATGATTATTTATAAAGTCATTCCATCATTCATGAACCTGAAGCTCTGTAGTTTGCCTGGAATGAGGGGCAGCATTAAGAAGGCACTCACTATTGTGGCCCCAAGTTAACTATTAGAATTGTATCCCTTGATAACATTATTCTATTTTGTCAACCGTTCTGTCATTTCTTACATAATTTGGGAAAACAAACCTATGTTTTAGACCTCCCTATGGGAATAATTTCCTCAACAATTGTAGGAACTCAAGAGTTGACTACATAAGAATCCCCAAATATAAGCCTGGGTATTTATCTGTGTGTATTTTAGAAGAAAATAATTCCTTTCCTTGATTATGAATGCCTTCACTTCAAAAACAGAGGTGTTTTAGATGTCAGCTTCCATTTCATAAAGACATGTTATATATGTCATTCTTATTTACAAGAAGTTTCCTTTATAGTTCAGCATGTACTCTTCTCCTGACTACACTGAATGGATGTTGATGAATAAAGAATCCAAAGATGTTGGCTTCGGGGCAACTGAGATCAATCTCATTACACAATATTGTTAAGAAAACTGTTAGTTTTATACAGGGCAACCATTATATGCGACATACAGTAGACAAAAGGTTAAATACATATTGTAAAATTTTAAAAATAAAATTGTTTCAAATTAAAATAGATTGAGAGAATATGTGCTGTCATGAATAAGAAAAAAAAAGCAAGAAAGAAAATTGATAAGCAATTTATGCTTTACTTTAATTCATTTCACCATATTGAACTTCAAGATGGAATAAATGGTATTTTTAGCAAGTTTAAAGTAAACCATTAACTCTATCACAGCATTTTTGCCAGAAGATAGTTCTGAAGGATGTGAAAATCATCATAGCTCTTATCACAACATGATTATTATATACTTATCTATATCTATATCATATATTTTAAATCAGAAGTGATTTTCTTTCTTTTTAAAAAGTAATCTCTACCAACATGGTGCTCGAACTCATGACCCAGAGATCAAGAGTTGTATGCTCTACCAGTTGAGGCAGCCAGGCACCCCTCAGAAACAATTTTAAAGGGGTTTACAAATGTTGAGTTTTTGTAAGACTCTATTATCTTCACTAAGTTGTCAAATTCTGAAATGTGGAATTATGTAGGTGAATTATTTCACCTAGATTGCCTATTTATATTGATTCAAACTGATGAGATTAGGCAGAAATCAGTTTGACTTTGATTTTAATTTTATTGACAGAGGTTCAATATGCAACCACATCTCTATAAAAATAGGATGTATTCTGAACACAAACTAATGTGTTACATATTGTCTATTATACTACAAGATATTAATATGTATATGGTGGATAACATGTATGAAAATATAATGAATTATTATCCATTGCAATTATTTTAGGAACATATAACATTAAGGGTGACTTGATTTTGGAATTGATGTTTTTAGATAAAATGAAGGCACTTACACTTAAACACGAATTTGTGAAAGACTGGCATTTCACATTTATTTATCTCTTACCTTGCATTTAAACCACTGCATCACACCTGTTTTTGGCACCTGGCATCAGTTTCTTTGTAAAATTAAACTCCCTATCATTTTTAAACAAGCAAAAAGAAATGATTTATTAAGGGCAATGAAATTGTATTCTGTATCTAGATTCATCATAAAATTATAGGCATCAAATAAATTTGATATTGTGAGTTGAAAGGTTCAAATGCCTTAAACTATCTACTTGATGTTGAGAAAGAATAACTATCCACGTGTGGTGATGGTGTGGTGATAATGTTTCCACAGAGGTAATTAAAGGCTTATCAAATTATGGCAAAGATTTAATCATGTGGCAGGTCACAAAGAACTAATCCAAACCTTTGCTCAAAGAAGTTTGTTAAAGTCACTTTGAATGTAAACTAGTGTTCAAGACTGAGGTTTGCCATCTGGGCCATGTCTGTTACCATTTTTTCCTAAGTTCACCTAGCTTTTCTCCATCTGTGGTGGCATTTGATACATATGTGATATATGTGCTTATTCAATGTGCAGGTTAATTCATTTAAGCCAACCAATCACCTACTTCTTTCATACGACCGAAGCTTATTTTCAGTCTCAGTCTGTACATTTTTATTCTCATTGAATTATTGCATAGTAAAAATGCAAAATTTTGTTTTAGCTTGATACTTTCAATGGAAGTTCTTTTTTTTTTTTTTTTAAACGTTTATTTTTTTATTTTTGAGACAGAGAGAGACAGAGCATGAACGGGGGAGGGTCAGAGAGAGGCAGACACAGAATCCAAAACAGGCTCCAGGCTCTGAGCCATCAGCCCAGAGCCCGACGCGGGGCTCGAACTCACGGACCGTGAGATCATGACCTGAGCCGAAGTCGGCTGCCCAACCGACTGAGCCACCCAGGCGCCCCAAATGGAAGTTCTTATAGAAGGGAGCAGATTACTGGAAGTTAAAAGGATTAGGTTCATATGAGATATAATTTGATATTCATGCATTCATTAAAAGCACACTGTTAAAATGTTGGTTTTATGTTAGACTGCTAGAAAATAGCATATATGTCGGTTGGACTAAATCCTATGAAAGCTCACTGTGGACAGGATCTGTCATGTATCAGGTAGCAGATATTTAAGTAATTTGTGCTAAATAAAGGAATAAGGCAAACTGACCTCTAATACAGTTATAAAGATGTTCATGTGATGACAAAGATCCTGCTTATTCTGAGTAATAATGCAAAGCTCAGTTAATTTATCAGAATTTTTCATTACTTGGTATAAAAATACATGCTTTTGTAAATAGCTGTTTATTTTACTGAACTTTTTAGTTTGGATTTGTATGTTTAACATCATGTGGCTATAATGGTATAAAGCATAATTAGGCATTTATATAACATGAGGCTCTGGAATTTAAAAAAAAGGAGATAAAAATCAATGATCATTTCTGTTGGGGGAGTTAGTAGTGATTAGAAACTTTAGTGCTATCTTTCACTCTAGAGAGCATTCTTGGGAGCTGCAGTAATTCCCAAAAGAAGGATGCGCAGAACTTTGATCCTGTTTGAGTTAGAGTTCTAGCAACAATACGTCAGAGTGGGGTAGGTGAGTGGACTTGTCTTTGGCTCTATGGTCTTACTTGAAAGAAATTGTGTTGCATGAATTCTCAAATAATGTGATGGAGTTGAGTGTTTCCTAAAGATTTAGCACATTAATGTAAATCCTGGGAGATGCCCTATGCAGTCTATATAATATATATAATATATATTTGTCCTCAATGAGTTTAGGAGACACTATATGCTATCCTACTTGAAGATTTAAGTACACATTAGCATATTAAGGGCTCACTGAAGTCGTTCAATAAATTGTTGCAATGCGCTTGGAAAGTACTGATTACACAAAGAATGCAGTTTTTTGGTCAAGATGAACTTATATTTATTAAGATATCATTAGTATTCGAACCTTTTTAAAGTAGATGTCCCATAAACACCTACCAATTTATAATTATTCAGATAGCGACGTACTGCCTTGTGGCTATATCTTAAAGAAAGCTTCCAATGGGAAGTAACACTTGATTTATCCGAATTACACCTGAACAGCTTTGAGACCTCCCATAGTTAAGCAACTATAACAGCTTGCAGACCACCTGCATTAAAAAAAAAAAAAATACCCAGAGTGCTGTAAAAAAGCAAAATGATGTAAGTCAGTGAACTTCTTCCTATTTCTGTTTTATTTATACTGTTTATAAAAGTAAATTACTTGTTTGAAGTACTACTCTTGAAGCTGCCTGGATCTCCATGGGGAAGTACTCCTGTGCATCCTCTTTTATTGGTACTTACTGGTTGATCTTTAGCTCCAGGGATGAGATCTGCGAGGTTAAAAAGCTTTGCTTTCTAAGGGGAGAGTCAATCTGATTTGAGAATAGAGAGAGACCTAGTAAGAGCCAAACCTGATGGAAATTATCTCTTTAAAAATGACTCTGAATAGTGTACCCAGGACAGCTGCATTTCTGTAAATAGCTGGATTTTGCTGTCCTTTAGCTTCAGCTCCAAAGAACAACCGCAAAGATAACAGCTAACAGGAATGTGGAGCCATTTTGTCATCATAGGGAAAGTTTACTTCTTTTCTTTTTTTTCCCTCTGCTTTCATTTTTGGTTAAGAAAGAAAAATGATGCAGGGCACCTGGGTGGCTCAGTCAGTTGAGCCTCCAAATTCGGCTCAGGTCATGATCTTGCAATGTGGGTCCAAACCCCGCATCGGGCTCTGTGCTGACAGCTCAGAGCCTGGAGCCTGCTTCGGATTCTGGGTCTCCCTCTCTCTGCCCCTCCCCCGCTCATGCTCGCTCTCTCTCTCTCTCACTCTCTGTCTCTGCCAAGAATAAAAATAAACATTAAAAAAAATTTTTTTAGGGGCGCCTGGGTGCCTCAGTCGGTTAAGCGTCCGACTTCAGCCAGGTCACAATCTCGCGGTCCGTGAGTTCGAGCCCCGCATTGGGCTCTGGGCTGATGGCTCAGAGCCTGGAGCCTACTTCTGATTCTGCGTCTCCCTCTCTCTCTGCCCCTCCCCCGTTCATGCTCTGTCTCTCTCTGTCTCAAAAATAAATGTTAAAAAAAAAAATAAATAAATAAATAAATAAATAAAATTAAAATTTTTTTTTTTAAAAAAGAAAGAAAAATGATGCTTATTCTGATGCATTCTCTTAATTTAGGAGAATAATTCATTTAAAATTTATAAATAACTACCCTGAGTCTCTATTATGTGATGAGAATACATACCGTATTTTCTAATCATCATTTTAATTGAGTCATCAGAAACAGAATGTCATATTTTCTCCTAGATAATATCACTGGTTTTGATGTCTTTAATAACACCGAAACAGTAATTTTTAGCCTTCTTGGAAAATCCTTGTGAGAACTGGATAACAGCTATGATCATTCATTCATCAGAAGGAAAAAAAAAAAAATGGATTGAAACCCAATTGAATGAATTACCAAAATCTCAGATTAAGAGGCAAGGAGGGTCAAAGGAGAAAAGGTGGCATTCACCCTACTTATCCTAGTCTTTCTTTCTCTGATGAAAAGAGGATACATAGGTAGATAATGATCAATGCAGACATACATATATACATACATACTGCCCATACTCACAAATGTTTCTAATTAATATTTACAATTATGATTGCAAATACACAGCAAAATACTTAGGCCATCTAAGTTTTTGGGATTTAAATGACAGAATTCAATACCCTCAATCAATCATCAGTAGGAGTGAGTTTTGTGAAATTGACTGTTTTAATGGCAAAATTATCTTCCATGTGACCAACTTGATTAGTGTTTTTATTTATTTCTTTAAGTATACTCTGTTTTATCCTACCAAGATTTAA
Organism: Puma concolor; assembly: GCF_028749965.1. Lineage (NCBI taxonomy): Eukaryota > Metazoa > Chordata > Mammalia > Carnivora > Felidae > Puma > Puma concolor. The sequence continues at coordinate 180,478,459 of NC_141670.1, read as the reverse complement.
TGCAGACTACGCTAGATTGGAGAAAAAACAAAATGGTATCTTGAAAGATTTTATTAAAATACACAAATTCTCATTTTTCCTACACAAAAAAGTTTACCAGTTAATTCTTTGCACGTTTATACTGTTTATAAAAGGAAATTATTTGTTGAAGTACTACTCTTGAAGCTTCCTGGGTCTCCATGGGAAGGAGTCCTGTGAATTCTCTTTTGCTGGAAGTAGTTAGTTGATCTTTAGCTGGAAAGATCTCACATAGATACGGCCTTAGAGATAGAAACAAAGAGAAGTCAAGCCTTTTCCAGTAAGAAGCATAAAGATGGAACAGTGTTTTAGATTTTCACCACGCAGATGCAGCTTAGCATCACCCTCAGATGTCATCTGCTAATAGTACACGTTCACATACATGAGTTAGGTCACCTTCCACGCTTCTGGCTTCTGTGCTTAAGTTCTCTCTCTTTCTCTTTCTCGTACTCCTCTTTTTCTAACTCCCAATTTCCATCTCATCAAATCCCAGGCTTTATGGATCTCAGTTCAGTTTGAGCCACTTAACGAAGGCTTTCTCTGGCAATCCAAACACTCGGATCATAATTTTCAATTTATTTTCTGTATTTCTACGTAATAACCTTAAAATCTCATTCTTTACACCTAACTATATATATTAACATGTCTTTAAAACAATTTTCCTGAGTGTAAATCTTGTTCACTCAATGTTCAATAGAGATTGTGAGCAAAATTTGCCTTATAGCAATGACTTTGTTACTTTTCGTTACAAGTAAAGAGTTTGAGTCTGATTCTAGAATGCAACTACTGCTATGAACTATACAAACCGATGAAATAAAATTCTCTGTTCCATTTCCTGTAGTGAGGATCCAATTGGAAAAAAAAATAATGTGTCCAATTTTCTTTTAAAGAGTACATTTCTATTCACATCTTAATATTTAATATAAACTCATGTACCCAGCAAAGCATTGCCAAATACAAGGACTTGATAGGAATTTGATCTATGTTATAGAGGTATATCAAACTCTTTAGGGACTTTTTTTTTTCCTACTCTTCAATATTATTTTTTAATGTTTATTTATTTATTGAGAGAGAGAGCACACAAGCGGGTAGGGGCAGAGAGAGAGAGAACCCCAAGCAGGCTCCCTGCTTTCAGTGAAGAGCCCAACTCATGGGACACAATCCCAAGAACTGTGACCTGTGGTGAAACCAAGAGTCAGACACTTAAACGACTGAACCACCCAGACATCTTTCTCTTCAATATTATTGAAAACTATACCAAAATATCTTTGTTTTTTTAAAGATATAAACATCTCTTAAAAAATGTGAAATATGAATTCAATGTCCTATACAGCAAAAATGAAAGGAATAATGACATATTAGATGTAGGTATCTCTATAAAAATTACCATTTTTAGAGAAAATCTAACACAATAATATATTTGAAGAGAAAGTAAAAATTAATGAGGCATTAAGAAGAAAGTAGAGATGGGGCGCCTGGGTGGCGCAGTCGGTTAAGTGTCTGACTTCAACCAGGTCACGATCTCCCGGTTCGTGAGTTCGAGCCCCGCGTCAGGCTCTGGGCTGATGGCTCGGAGCCTGGAGCCTGTTTCCGATTCTGTGTCTCCCTCTCTCTCTGCCCCTCCCCCGTTCATGCTCTGTCTCTTGCTGTCCCAAAAAAATAAATAAAAACGTTGAAAAGAAAAAATTAAAAAAAAAAGAAGAAAGTAGAGAATTCAGCTTTTCAGAGACCTATTTAAATAAATTAAGGATACCTTTATCCTTAAATGATGATTTAGAGTAATTTTCTGTGACAAATGGCTCATCTAGCCTCCTCTATATAATTGATATAAAGGATCCTACTGTTTACCAACTAAAAATCTCAGATATTTATAAAACATATAACATTTATCACACTCTCAAAAAAGCAAAATGATTTCTTAGAAGAAGTACAAATACTTGTCTTCTTACTGCTGTGTGGAATAGTGAGAGAGATGTTAGCTCTTTCAGAGGTGTCAGAGACCATGTCTAGCTAATAGCCTTCTGCCAGATCTACCATTTGCAAGAAGTTTTCTCCTTCCAGCCCACCTACACAGTGCCAAAGGGTTATGTTTCTTCAACTGAAGCTATTTCCTAAAATAAATCTGATTATGCTCATCTGCTCCTTCCAGCTTCCTGTTAACTATCCACACAGGTGTTGAGAGTACCCTTATCACAATTGACACTTTTTGTCACAGGCTTCCAGTCTTCTTCACCACCTGTGCTTTTTTTTTTTTTTTCTAAGTGTTTATTTTTGAGAGAGAGAGAGAGAAAGAGAGAGAGAGAGAAAGTCAGAGAGAGACAAGAGGGGAAGAGAGACAGGGGGACAGAGGATCTGAAGCAGACTCCATGCTGACAGCAGAGAGCCCAATATGGGGGTTGAACTCATGAACCACGAGATATGAGATCATGACCTGAGCCAAAGTTCCATGCTTAACCTACTGAGCCACCCAGGCCTCCCACCGACCTGTGCTTTTGATGCCATTCCCTCTCACCCTCTTCTGTGCCTCCTCTAATCCAGTACACCCTTTCTCTCATCTTTCTCAGGGCCTCCACACTTCCTATTCTTTGATCCATTCCTTTCCACTTAAAAATGCACTGATTTCACCTATTTGAAAAAAAAAAATCTACTCTTGATTTTTCTTTAACATGTAGCTACTATTCCTTTTTCTTTCTTTCTTTCTCTTCAATACTATACTCCTTGAAATAGCTAGCAGGCTTAACACTATCTAGAATTTCTCCCATCTATTTGTTTTTCCTCTCTGAATATGTTTTCTTATCATCATTATAGTTTGCTTTACAACATTGTTAATCACATCTTATTATCAAATTTAATATATTTTCTACATTTGACAAACATTTTCTCAAACATTTGACCTATTTAGCCAGACTTATTCTTAAAGCTCTTTTGACTAGTGCATCACTGGTCTTCCATTTCTTCAATGTGTCTGCTACTTTGTAGTCTCTGTCTAATATTACTATTCGCAAATATTTTTATTTTAATTTCAACTGTTGTCTTATCCCTGGGTGACTTTTTACTCTTATAGCCATTCGTATTAGTTCAAACATGCAAAATTTCTCTAATTTATTATTTCTACAATCTAATTCTTTCTGCACTCTCCTTGGCTCTTTTTCCTAAAATGCATTTACTTACTTCAGTCACCTATAAAAACACGCTTGTAATTTCATGGGAATTATTTTGTTTAATAATTAATTAGAGTGATGAATACGTTATTTAACTAGTGCTTTATATATATATATATATATATATATATATATATATATAGTTGTTTTTTTTTTCCTTTATTGCTCTTTCTCCCAGAGACTGTAAAAAAAGATTCCACCTCAAAAATTCACTGAAAATGTAATCTCTTCACGGACAGGTTCTTGATTTTAATAGGGTTATAAAATCAAATATTTTTTGACTTTATAATTTAATATGACTTGTTACCATTTTGCAATTATAAGCTTCAAGTGATGAGACAGCACCATGATTGAGTATACTGTGCATTATATCTGGTTAAACCATGAGACACTATTTGGTGATGATGATTGAAGAGAAGTTGATGGTAATCATAGCAAGTCATCGACTAACTCATGTTCTTGCTTCCTGAACTGGCCCCAGTTATCTTCTTCCAGATTAGTAAGTGAAAAATGAAGTAAAATTTAAATCATTTGGGATTTAGAAACTTACCTTTTCTAATATTTACATATTCTTAATTATTTTAGAGAATATTATAATTGTGATGTATATGAAATAATACATATGTATTAAGTTAAAATTCTCAATTAAATTGAGTGAAAATTTTAAGTATTTTTCCTCAGTAGTGGCAAGAATGACTCTCTTTAGAATACAACTTTATCAACTTTCCCTGAATCTATGCCTGTGAATACCCCTTAATCCAGATCTTCATTTTATCTCCTAAAATGTATAATGAGAAGGTAATTCGCCCATAATGAAATGCCAGAAAATGTATACCAGAAAGTATTACGAAGGAAAAAGTGTCATTTCAAATAGGTACACCTACTTTCTAAATGACTAACAGTAGGGAACTTCTAACTCTCAGGTATATCAGAAAATATGCAAATTTCCTTTTTAAATTCTTTTCCTATAAAATGGATAGTAAACGTCAGAATAACCTTGTGCTTGGAGAAAAATGATACAGGGATAAAGTGTTAAGCTTCAGAGCAATTTGTTTCTAAACATTTTGCAGTACATCAGCATGTGGTGACTTAAAATATACTAACTGATATTTAGGTCTTAATGACATATAAGTACACTAATAGCAAGGGGACAAGATAATGCATAGAATTACATGTGGTTACAAGGTTTTGTTTTGTTTTGTTTTGTTTGTAAATAAGAGTTAAAATATTTAGACTTGGAAATGACCTTTGGAGTCAGACAAATAATGTGGATTGCATCTCTGTTTCTGCCATGTATTAGCCGTGTCATCATGGGTGAAATATTTCAATTCTTGAAATTTCCTTAACTAGGACTAATGCATAATACCTACCTTTCAGAGTTATGTGAGAATGAGATATTATATATGCCAAATATGTGCATGTAGGTCCTCAGAAACTTTCAGTTATTTTTATTATTAAGTTAACAGAAATTTCAGGAATAAGTATTTGTTAGTAAAAATACTTTTTAAAAGAATAATATGAGAATACCATAAAATTGACAAAAGTAAAGATCACTATTTGAATGCACAAAGATATATGTATATTGAATATGTGCTTAAAATAGCATTCTTGCCTTAAGGTTTTAGGGAAAACAGCAACTATAGTGTCAATGTTTGAAAGGGATTATACAGGTTGTTTAGATTAAGGAAAAATGAAATGCCTGTTCAATCTATCCATAGATACTCAGGATGAAATAGGTTTTTAATAGGAAAAGGGTCCTTCATAAATGAAATCCACGTTGTTTAAAATATTCTTACAAAAATGGATTGTTGTAGTTTTAGAAAAATGTATGTTATTTCATGGACTGGCATATGGGGGAACTAATATAATTATTAACTCAAGCTAGCAAAGTATTTTTGTCAGTGCTGGTGGAGCTTTTCAGTGTCTCCATCACCACTGCCTCCAGTTTAAATTACAAATATAGGAATTTAAGGAATTTCAGTAGCCAGTAAAATCTAACAAATATGCCCTTCCTGCATATGTTCATCCACATTCTTTTACATTATGGTCAGGCAGGAACAAAATATAACGCAAAGGATTCATATGCTCTGGTGGAGAGGTCTAAATGGACATACTTGAAAAGGCTGATTCTGAGTGCTAGGGGTAAATGCAAACCTGCTTTGTGTGTGAGGGTGTAGATGGTATGGTGACTTGGACATTATACATGCATAAAAAAATAGAGGCCCTTTTCAGACTCTTCCTCATATTATTATGTTCCTTGGAAAGTGGAATCCAGTACCTGGGAAACTGATATTACTAAATATCAGAAGTGAAAAGTTGAGGTTTATATAGTGTTGGTTAGACATGCGGGGTGGTGGGTAATAAGGAGAGTGGAGCACTGACTTCAAAGAAGGATAAGTCTACCTGAAAACATATATAATTGAAGAATTCAAGGATAGGAAGAGAATGAACATTTAGAATGATGGGGGGATAACTCTTCACATAAAATTTCTGGAGAACAAACATCATCTACTAAATTATCTACCAATCAAAACATATATCCAAAAGAACAATTTTCTGTGCATATAGTCCTGTAAAGGATAACTTGATACAACTTGTTTAGGTAAAAAGAAATATGCATCTTACAATTAAGGCATAACTTAATTATTGGTATGTGAGTTTAAATTCAAAGGTACAAAAGGACTAACTTGAAAAGGGAGAAAAAAGTCAGTATCTAAGATTCCCCTGTACCAATACAGTGCTTCCTAATTAATTTTGTACTTCTGAGTGACCCAGTAAATTGTGACTCAAGAGGAAATTGCTAGAGATAGACAAATTGTGGCTTAAAAGATAAAAAAAAAAAAAGATGGAAAAAAAGAAAAGAAGTTGTTTTGCATAACATTGGCAAGTTAGAAAGGTTTACTATCTTAGTGCAACTTATAGTAAATTAACGAAAATGGTGTAAGAAATCGAAAACGTGATTCAAATAACTTTTTAAAAAATCTCTGCCTTTACCATTATTTATTACATGGGGATCAATAAATTTATCTGTAGTTAATTGGATTATTATGAACTGCCCCAAAGGAAGACTAATACAACTACTCAAAGGGGCTAGATTTAAATAAAAAAAGTTTATGTATTTATTTTAGAGAGAGAATGAGGGAGGGAGGGGGTGAGAGAGAGGGAGAGAGAATCCCAAGCTGGTCCATGCTCTCAGCATGGAACCCAACACAGGGCTTGATCTCACTCACTGTGAGATCATGACTTGACCTGAAATCAAAAGTTGAACACTTAACTGACTGAGCCACCCAGGCACCCCTCAAAGGGGTTACATTTTATTATTTAAAAAAAAATTTTTAACGTTTATTTATTTTTGAGACAGAGAGAGACAGAGCATGAACGGGGGAGGGGCAGAGAGAGAGGGAGACACAGAATTGGAAGCAGGTTCCAGGCTCTGAGCCATCAGCCCAGAGCCTGACGCGGGGCTCGAACTTGCGGACTGCGAGATCGTGACCTGAGTCGAAGTTGGAGGCTTAACCGACTGAGCCACCCAGGCACCCCAAGGGGTTACATTTTAATTGCTAGAGCTTTACCTATGTTGACTTGGAGTGTGCAGTCACGATGTAATGGAAGTTGGGAAAAGTGGATACAAAATATATCATGAATGAGAAATTTGGACTTTTGCACTCAAAATCAATTGACCTATACAAATCTGCTTTTGGATTTAGATATGAAAAATTATATAACTAATTGGTTTTACCCCATTGGGACGATATTGTGACCACATGAGTTGTGATATTAATATGAAGTTCGAGTAGGTAAATCATGGTTGAGTAAATGTTCTGTAGCTTGAATTTCTGAAGCTGTGGGTCATCATATTGTTGGAGAAATGGAGCATGCACTTTGATATATTCCATATGAAGGTTGTCCATTGGGACACAGCTTTGTACTACTTTATTTCCAGCTATAGAGTCAACACTATGGTCACATTAACAAAACATTTGGAAACAATTGTATCCTTGATTGACTCTTGTATGTATTATAGTTAATTAGAATAGTGCTTTTATGATTGTTGGAGATAATTTTTATTGTTGAAAAATATGATGGAAATTGTATGTTGTATGTGATATTATGTGATATGTCATTTGAAAGAGAAGTAAGGCTGAAAGCTAAGAAGACAAAGGAAAAGTAAAGAAAGATATCTTTGAAGAAATAGATGATAAAAAGTATATAAAATAGGTGGAAAGACAATCTTAGACTTAAAAAAACTGTTGGAAAAATGTAGAAAATAGGAAACTCCGTCATGAAATATTCAATATGTATGGGAAAATGGTAGCAAATATGGTCAAAATTGCATAATGTCTCAAATACTGTGTTATTCATATAATGGTCCCAAACACATCATTTTTTGTTGTCACTTGGTTCTCCTCTATGGGTGATGCAAGAACAACAGATTCCTTCATCTCAAATGGCTATCATTCTTTACAGCTTTGTTATTATTTATATCCAGTCGATGGAAGGGGAAAGAATGTGTGAAGGAGGCATACCTGTTTCTGAAAAGTTTTGGCCAGAAAAAAAGCACACCATTGCTTTCAGATTCCTTTGGCAGAATTCAGTATATGATAACCCCTAACTGGAAGAGAGCCTGGAAAATGCAATCTAAAGTTCAAGAAGACAACTGGATTGTTGGTGAAAATCTAGCAGTCAAAGCCACCATGACATAAAAAGGGCTCTTGCCCTGGAGTTATTACAAGGGTAAAAGTACATCAGCTAAGCTCATGTGTACCTCTATAAATAAAAGGGGAGCATCTTTCTGATAGGAACTGGACAATTTAAGAAATAACACAGGTAAAAACAGGACTGGATTTGGAGTCTGATGCTCTGAGTTCAAACCCAACTGCTTAAATTGTTATTTGCTTTTCTGGGTCTCAGTATCTATGTGTAACAAAACAGGTTTTCTGTACTTCAGAAGCGTTGTCCAAATCAAAGCTTTCATAAATGCAAACATGTTTTTCTTTAAGCAAAAAAAAGTGGCATATAAACAGAAAATCTTAATGAAAGTAAGGTTTGGGGGAAAATTAGTCATTAACAGTATAATAACTTGAAGAATTTTCCCTGTCCTGAAACACCAATATTTCCTAACTAATGGCCTGGAAATAGTCCTGTTTAATATGGATAAGTTGGAATGAGGGGAAATTTTGCCTTACATGTACTCTGAAAGTCAGGTGTTTAACCAGTAGCATCTAGAATGACATAAGCTTAAGACCTTCTCTTTGCTTGATTTCCCCTGTGCCTATAATCCAGGTCTTTATACTATTCCTCACCAAAGAAGCTCTGGGCCTCCTAAGGAGTAGCAAGTCCTGGATTTCGGGACAGGGAAGAGGATGTGCCTGGGACATCCTATTTCCAGAAAGCAATGTTACTCTAAAAAAATACTTAAAAAAAAAAAAAAAAAGGAATGAGAAAGATTCAGTCTGAGGACAGAGATCTGAAATGTGATGGAATATGCTAGGTCTGAAGTGAAAAGTGAGGTTCAATGATATGTGCTTAAAATACAGGACAGATTCAGATCAACCTGAGATCCACAAAAATTAGAATTCATACTAATATTTTACGTAAAACACGATATATCAAAATAAAGAAGTTGAATAATGAGTATGTGTGTATGTCTGTGTGCTTAGTAATAAGCAAAGATGGTTGGAACAATTGCTACTCTCTATAAAAAACATAGGCTCTAGAACTTGTGTGTTCTTAGAAGGTGAAGTTAGTGGAACAGGGCCATTTATTCCATATAGCCAACTCAGGACCTGGGCTGACTGACCATCTTCAATACATGGCTTCGTGATTTCCCTAGAGTTCATCTCTATCTCTTGGTGATAAAGGTAAACAAAGAATGGAAGAGCACATATGGGAAGCTTATAGGATCCATTCCAATCAGTGGTAGAGATGACTTCTACTCCCATCCCATTGACACTGCAAAGAGGCTGAGAAATATAGACTTACTCTGTGCCCAGGAAGAGAAGGACATCATAAACTGCTGAAAAATTTCTACCACATAATGATTTATATAATTGCAATAATAAAAATAATAATAATAATAATAATAATACATATGTGATTGGTGCTAGACTGCCAAAGTTTAGTTAGCAATGCCATTGCTAATTATCGGTGTTATAAAGAAATGTTGAATAGTATTCCTATATTGATGTCTATTAGGACATAATGCGTGTGGTTATGACTCCATGGAGTTAATGTACCCAATCTATTAGGAGAATTAGGATTTTTCAGAAAAAAAGTGACCAAGGCTTTAAATAAATCAAACTGTACCTTTCAGAATAGAACAAGCTAAGATGAAATTTCTGCCAACAAAAACAGCCAACAAAACATCCAACAAAAACAGGTGAATTGTAATTAGGGAATTTAAGGTTGGTCATTGATTGGAGAACATATAATATCTTGATATGGGAAGAGTGGGGTGTGGCTGGTGGATGTTTGCCCAATTGAAGGGATCTAAGGTAGCTCTTGAAAATATGAAGTCATAAACTTGCAAGATCAATTTTTGTGAAAATCATGAAAACTTTAATATCCTTCCATCTTTGTGTGTTTCTTTTATTCTTTGGTTCTAGACCGTAAAGTTTAGCAAGGAGATGTACTTGGAATAAATACTTGCAGTATCAATATTTGAACCATGTCCATCATCGTTTTTGCTTTTAGAGAATTTTTGCATACTCAATACCTTTAAATGACACTTAAACATACACATCTGATCAACTATGAAAATATATTCCACAGTATCCTATTCATTCTTGACATTTTCTGCTCCTTCTTCAGACTGCCAGCATAATCCCTAAATCCCCTTCAACTAACCCTTGTCATAACTTGTTTTTACCTGCACACGTTTGTGTTGATTACTAAGCTCTCTTGTATTCTTAATTAGACCATAATCTCCTTTAGGTGAAGAAATACATTTCCATATTTATAGATGGTCCAACTATCCAGTAAAATGTTATGAATCCTCAATGATTCCTCTTTATTCTGACTGATTTGGATGGTGTGCACTTTCGTGTTATTGACTCAGATCTTTGTGTGGTATTTCTAATGGTATCTCAGCTCATTTTATTATCTGAAGAGAGGGAAAAATAGGAAGCCCTTGTCCTAATGATAATTATATGTATCCTTAATAAAAAAAAAAGAAGAGCTTATAAAAGAAAGAAGTATACAAACAAGCCGTAATGAAAATCATAAAAGTACTTCGTCCTCGATACTGTCAAGAGAAAGTCATGTTGCTCTTTGAAGTCTTAATACCGTGTCATCTCTCACAAACTTTTATCATTTTAAATCTTTTGATCATCATATCTGACATAGTTTGATTGACAATGTGCACAGCATGCACTCATTTTAGCCAAAGAATACTTGGAGATATTTGAAATCCTAGATGAAAACAAAACAAAACAAATGAAGAGTAATTGAATACAGAAATGCATTTTGTAATTTCTAGTACATTTGTTTCTTTCCAAAGTGCTTTGTGACTTCTCCAAATTCTCAAATTTTGTTAGGGAATAACAGAATAATTAGGATTTTTGATCTTTATCTGTGTGATAATTCCATGCCTGTTTTGTTATGTAAATTTCCATGTCTAATTTATATATTATCAGGCTTGATTATCAAATTTGAAATTATTAACTATTATTGCAACAATTCTTAGTCTTGATTAGAGAATTTTAAGCAATTAATTATCTTTGCAAGTACTCATCTAGAATATCTTACCAAAATTGTTCTTTCTTAACTAATCCACATGTGTGTGTCAGTCAGTGTGTCCAGCCGGGAGATAAAGCTATGCGAGTAATTTAAACATATAACATTTAATATGAGGACTGCTTAACCATAAAAGGTGGCAAACTATTGAAAGGACAAAAGAGGACTCCTAGAAATAGGTAAATAACAAATACACATAGTAGCTACTGCCTCAAAAGCCAAGTACAAGCATGGAAGGAACGAAGATCTGAGATTCAGATTTCATTTTAGAGGGCACACCTGACCCAGAAACATGCCGCCTACCAGTAACCAATATCCTAGAGGGTGTGGTCAGAGGGCCCACAGTACGTGTTTCACTGGTAGCAGAGAAATTAATTGGAGGTGGCTGGCAGGGCAGTCTTTTCACTCTGTCGTTGCTGTATTAAGTACCATTTAGCCTCTGGTACATCCTTCTGCTGACAGCTGTTCCACAGGAGAAGGGGCACAAACCCACTGAGTTGCTCTGGCCTCAGAGGAGTGTCCTTCTCGCACCCTATTGACAAAGGCTAACATTTCACAAGTAGGGCAAAGAGAAGTGGATTGGAAACTGGGTGGAAAGTAATTGAAAATTGGCACAGATAATTCCATTGGCTGCTAAGTTACTGTACACACTCTTTCATATTCATTTAACTTGAATTTAAATGCTGTCCTTCATAGAGTGAAGACTCTCTCGTACTTCATCCCCCAAAATGTGGAAATACAGTCCCAACAGTCATTGAATCTGTCTCTGATTATATTAATAACTCTTCAAATCCAGTCATAGTTTCATTGGTCTAAAGCTAACCTTCAACAATGTGTTTTATAAAGTAGAAAGGGGAAGGAAGAAAAATAAAATAAAAAAAAATAATCAATTTGCAAATAGGTACACATAACAAGAAAAGAGAAAATAAACAAAACTATTAGTCTTTTAGACTAATTAGACTTTTCTGCTATCCATTCCATGTTTCCCTTGCCTAGTCAGGACCTCAGCTGGGTTGAACCCAAACTTTATTTCCCAAAGAGTCTGAGTCCTTCATGATCCTGAATTTGAGATTCTTTAGTGTTTCATTAATTGTAATTATTGGACATGGAAGCACTAAGAGGAAGTCCATAGAATTCCCTGGGTGCCAGATGTTGTCCTCTTTGCCTTTGTTTTTTAGCAAACAACTCAATTTTATTTGGTAATTGTTGTAGATCCATCCAGTAAGGTAGGCTATTTTTTGCCTGTTGTTATAGTAATGTAAGGATCCCCAAAAAGCTAGGTGGCATTCTCATTTTTAATTAAATGGAATTGTTCTGAGAGTCATATTGGAAGAATCTCCCTACCACCACCACCATTGGGAACTAAGATATCCAAGTCAACAAAATGAAGAGTTACCAGGGTAGGATTATTTTTCATTTATTTTTTATTAATTTTTTTTACATTTATTTATTTTTGTTAGACAGAGAGAGACAGAGCACAAGTTGTGGAGGGGCAGAGAGAGAGAAGGAGACACAGAATCCGAAGCAGGCTCCAGGCTCCGAGCTGTCAGCACAGAGCCCCACGCGGGGCTTGAACTCACAAACCGCGAGATCATGACCTGAGCTGAGGTTGGATGCTTAACAGTCTGAGCCACCCAGATGCCCCTGGGATTTTTTTGTTTTCAAGTGTATGAGGGAGTTATTACATTTAGTAACTAGAGACACCACTTCCACTTTCATTTTTTGATTTCCAGACTTGTTTATTTGGCTATAAGTGGGACAGTCCTATGTTTCTGATTCAAAGTAGCCAATGCATTCCTAGACAGAATGCCATTGCTATTTTTCAAGTTCTTATCTCCCAACAATTTCACCACTGAGTTTTTAATAAACCATTAAAACTTTGCGTTAATCCAGCAGATTCTGGATTATGTGATTCAAAGAAGAATTTGTTAATCCCATGGATGTGATCCTATCATTGTACTTTTTTTTGTTGTTGTGGAATAAATTACTGGCCAGAAACAATGTTGTACAGATGCCTTAACAGTGGAAAAAGCATTCCATGAGTCCATGGAGGGAGCTTCTGGAAGAAGTATGTATTGGCTGTCTATTACTGCTATTGAAAATTGTCATAAACTTAGTGACTTAAAGCCTGAGCTTTGTTACCTTACTGTCTGCAGGTAAGAAGACTGTATGAATTTCACTGGGCTTAAAATCAAGGTGTTAGCATCTTGTGTTTCTTTCTGGAGGTTCTAGAGGAGAATCCACTTCTGTTCATCCTGGTTGCTGGCAGAATTTGGTTCCTTGTAGTTCTCGGACTAAGATTCCTGTGAAATATTAAGAAATATTTATATTTCTCAGTAGGACCCTCATATGTTCTAATGAGGCAACACTAGGTGCTTCCTGGATGGCTCTGGATGGGCACTGGTCACCAGAAAAATCAAACCATAATTAGAAGCTTGGAATTTTCAGCTTCCCACTCCCAACCTCTCAAGAGAAGGGTATTAATTTTATGATATTATTGATATTATAATAATCGATCATGCCTATGTGAAGAAACCTCCATAAAATCCCAATACTATGGAATTTGGGGAGCTTCCAGGTTGGAAATACATCCATACCAGAAGGTGACACATCCTGCTTCCATGGGGACAGAAACTCGCATCCTTAGAATGCTCTTACCTCTCCCTATATATCTCTTCATCTGGCTGTTCATCTGTATCGTTTATCACATTCTTTAATAAACTGGTAAACATTAAAGAAATGTTTCTCTGAGTTCTGTTAGCTGCATCAGCAAATCAGCGGAACTGAAGATAGGGTTGTGGGAAACTTCAATTCATAGGCAAGTTGGAAAAAGTTGTAGGTAACCTGGGAACCTACTACTTGCTATTGGCATCTGAAGTAGCAGGGTGGGGGCATTCTTGCGGGACTGAATTTTTGACCTGTGGGATCTGACACCATCCCCAAATAGGTAGTACTAGAATTGAGTCAAATTGTAGTATACCAAGCTGGTGGGACACGGCATTGCTTGGTGTGGGGGACCAACCTCCACACATATAGTGACCAGAAGTGAAGAGTTTTGTGTGAACAGTAAATGAGACACACAGAAGAAAGACTCATGGCCGGGGGGGAACGACTGGATTTTTCCCTTTAAGAACCCCATTTTCTTTCTAGCTGTAAACTGAGGGTTATCCCATGACTCATGGTTTTGTTCTTCCACTTTTAATGCCAGCAATGGTCCAATTCTTCTCATATCACATCTTTCTGACTCTTTTTTTTTTTTTTTGTAGGCTCATATTTCTCTCTAACCATAGCTGAGAAAGTTCTGTTCTTAAGGACTTATGTGATTATTGATTCCATTAAGATAACTCTCCATCCGAAGGCCTATAACTCTAATTACAACATGCATTCATTTATGACATGGCAGATAATTCTAGCATGGTAGTAAGTTGACTTTTGTTTAGTTTCTGAAGTAAATTTGTATGTTTTCTTCTGTTTCATTAAAGCTAATATTCTTTTTTCGCTCTGCACACAACAATCTGGTGATCTTTTTTATACCACTGAGAAAATAGAAGCCATCAAATGTGAGTTTTGCTATTAATCCCTCACAAATCTACAAAGCTAACGACTTTTTTTTTTTCCCCCAAAGCTAACAACTTTTGAACACAACATTTTGTACTTTTTTTTCTAGGTATAATGGAGAATATCATCTTCTTCCTAGCAAGGCATGATCTCTATTTTTACATTATATTCAGAGATCCAGCATAGACTTCAGATGGTTCAACTGATAAAAATTCATTGATCTACCTTGAGAATAAGATTTAAGAAATTATTAGGGTTCCCTTGTTTTGTAACCAAGTGTTCCAAATCATGTCTACATCCTTTATATGTCTCATGAGTTTCAGTTTTTTGCATCCAGTTAGTTGAATATATTTTCCTGTTTGTACTCTAGAAATCATACCCATATTGTCTCCAAAACAACACTTTCCATCTTCCTACCAGATATGCTACTCTTCCTGATTTTCCTTTCTTGGGGAATAATATACTTACAGGACAAATTAAGAAACATAGTATCATTCTAGATACTTTTCTTTCAACTCTTACATTCATTCACACTCTCTCTTGCCACCCTACATCCTATATTAAATCTAGTTTCCAAATATTTCTTGAGTTTATCCCTTTCCAACCATCGATATTAAAATTGGCCTACATTTTTCTCTGAGATCTCTGGATTGTTGCTATCACCTTTTCCTCTTCTGCAGTATTGACCTCCTCGACTTTATCCTTCCCCTTGGGCAGACTAATTATTCTTCTGCGTCATACTTCACAGTAATGAGACTTATTGCATACTCCTCATGGAATTCTATGCTGTCCCATTGTTTTTTTGATTCCTTGCTCCAAGAAAACACTGCTTAACCTACTGAACTAACCTACATTCTTCAAGATTCAGTTCTGATATCATCTTACTTGAGAGTTTTCCACATACCTCTCAGATTGGGTAATGGTCCAGTAGTGTGAAAAAGTAAAGCATTTGTCTCTTCACATTTTATTAAAATCTAATGTTTAGCTAGCAATCTCAATACTCTCCACTAGATTATAAACAGTTTTTGATTAAAGTACATGTTTTATTATATATCTCTAGCTCTTACTTCCCCCAAAATGTAAAGCAATATTTGATTTGTTAGCTAATACATATGAAGCTAAAACAAACTGCTGATAAGCTAAACCAAGTAATGATTTGCATGACTGAGGAAACTTAAAACCTGAGCCTCTCCAGGGGATTCACAGATGATACAAGACTTGCTTTTCTAGCTCCACATCCAGAGTGCACATTTTACAAACAAAATGTCTCTTAAATACTATCAATTTCGTGCCTTGTAAAAGTATCTAAAAAGTTATTGTTAATATCAAATAAATACTAAAATGCACACTATAAATGAGTTGAATCTAGTTAGGAATACTTGATTATAAAAAATTAAACATTTTATGAAAGCTAATGCTTGCATTTTACACCTCATAAATTATTATTTTTTTTAATATTGGAACTTGTTATATGATGTTGCTTGACTAGTTGCTGCTCACAGAAATAGCCTTATTAACACAGGTCTTGAAATTATGATGGCATTTATTAAAATAGAAATGTACCTATATGTGTAATGACACATATGGAACTCAGAAAAATTACTTGTGACTTTTTTTTTAATTTTTTTAACTTTTTTAAATTTATTTTTGAGACAGGGAGAGACAGAGCATGAACAGGGGAGGGTCAGAGAGAGGGAGACACAGAATCCGAAACAGGCTCCAGGCTCTGAGCTGTCAGCACAGAGCCCGACGCGGGGCTCGAACTCACGGACCGCGAGATCATGACCTGAGCCGAAGTCGGCCGCTTAACCGACTGAGCCACCCAGGGGCCCCTTGACTTTTTATTTTTAAGAAAGATCTCCTACAAAATTATTTTAGCCAATGTAGAGTAAAATTAAAGTAATTATAATATAATATCTTGGATAGAAGATTTATTATACTTTATAGAATTATTTCCTAACACTCTCTCTGGAAAGATGATGTGTAAATAGCATACAATTTCCTGCTTTTTAGGCATACATTTAAGTATTTATCATTTCTCTCCATCTAAAAATACATGCAAGTGCTTTAAGCAAAACAGAAATATGCAAATCTAGCTCTTCTCAGAAAAGATAAACCAGGACTGTATTTTGTAAAATAACTCCTAATCTTCTAAAATATTAGAAGAAGGATTGTTTTAGAATTCACTTTAATATAGTTTGATTGGCACAATTTAAATGTCAAAATATTGTTTAAATATTGCAATTCAAGGCTCTTGCGAAAACTAATCACTGTGATAGATAATGTGTTGTTTGATTCTCTCTCAGCTCTTTTATTTTTCCCCCTTTTAATGGTGTCTCACCCAGTGATTACCTCAAGTCAAAATCAAGGCTTTACATAGAGGAGTTTTAGGATAGTGAAAATGCTGTGTATGATGTTATAATGATAGATATGTATCAATATACATTTGTCTAAATCCATACAATAATGCCACCAAGGGTGAACCCTAATGTAAACTATGGACTTTGGGTATTTGTGATGTGTTGATATAGGTTCATCAGCTGTAACAAATGTACCACTCTCGTGGGGGGTGTTGATCATGGAGGATGCTATGCATGTTGGGGGGAAGGGAGTATGTGAGAAATCTCTGTATCTTCCTCTCAATTTTGCTATGAAACTGAAATTGCTTTAAAGAAAGGGGGTATTCTTTTTTAAAAATGGAGGGAATGCGCTAATATATAAAAAATGCATACGATACTCAACATCATTAGTCATGAAGGAAATTCAAATAAAAAAATGAAATACTACTTTTAACCCACATGCATAATGATAAATAATAAACGGGAGGTGGAAACACTGAAACCCTCACAGATTGCTTTTGAAGATATAAAATACTGGAAAACAATTTGGTAGTTCTTCAGATGGTTAAACACAGATTGCCATATTGTTCCCGCCTGGAGCAGTGCAGCCCTCGGTCCTTGGTCTTCTCGAGGGGAAGAATTCAAACAAGAGACCAGAAAGCAGGAGCAAGCAGAGTTGACTGAGTGCACTCACAAGAGGGATGAGCAAGGAGCTTGAGAGAGACTCAAGTGCCCTGAACAGAATTGGTCCCAGGATTTTTGTTGTTAACCAGGAGGTAGAATATTCCTTATTGGGGGCAGGAAGCATGGTTTCCACCTGTTGTTTGTAATTTGGTCAGGTGTTTCCAAACATGGCAACTGCCATATTCGGTCTGTCTGGTCTGGTTTGATCTGGCTTTTTGCAGAGTGCTGCTAGGATGGGCCTCTGACCTTTCTAATAGTTGGCTGTTGAAGGAAAACTCCTTCCTTGTTATGGTGTGCCTGCATTTAGTTCTTTAGTCTTCTGTTTGTTGTTTTTTTTTTTTTAATTATTATTTATTTTTGAGAGAGAGACAGAGCATGAGAGGGGGAGGGGCAGAGAGCAAGGGACACACAGAATCTGAAGCAGGCTCCAGGCTCTGAGCTGTCAGCACAGAGCCCAACATGGGGCTTGAACTCACGAACTGTGAGATCATGGGGCTTGAACTCACGATCCATGACCTGATCATGTTCTTACTTTTGTCTTACTTCTTACCTAGCATCCCCTAAGGAAGTCCAAGGTGGAGGGAAGGCCATACCACAATGTTAATTGCAGTTTGTTTTTTTTCTTTCTGCACATATGTGTCTTGTGGCCTCTGTATTGGAATTCCCCTTGGCCATCTGGACAGGATATGCCTAATTGCAGGTCTCCCATGCCTCCCACATATCACCTGCCCCCCTACCCTCTCTCCTGTGGAACCCAGGCCTCACAAAACTATCTAACTACCTACCACAATATGGCCAAACAATTCCACTTGTAGATATAAAACCCAAGAGAAACAAACATGGATGCCTACACAAAATTTATACATGACCCTACTTAGCAGCATTATTCATCATTGCCAAAAGGTAGAAACAACTCAAATGTCCATCGATGGGTTAATAAATAAACAAAGTATACTGTGTCTATACAATAGAATATTTTCAACAGTAAAAACAAATGAAGTATTTGATACTGGCTATCACATGAATGAAGGTTGATGACATCATGGTAAGTGAAAGAAGGTAGACACAAATGGCCACATGTTGTATGATTCCATTTATATTAAATGTGCAGAACAGGCAAATCAATAGATTCAGAACGATAAGTGGTTGCCTAGGGCTGGAGAAGGTTGGGGAGAAATGAGGAATGACTGCTAGTGGTGAATAAACATAACTCAGTGAATATACTAAGTTGTGTGTGACTTGTATCTCTTAAAAAAAACGCAAGAGCCTCCCATTGTCCTGTGTCTTTCATTCCTGTCATTTTAGTATTTCAGGGTATGGAATATGATAAAGTCACATTTATTTTCACAATAATTCAGGGCTGAAAACTGTGTATATTCATAGGAATTTGAATTTTTATTTTCATTTTGACATTTATAATTGTCATCTACATTTGTATCTGTCTCTGAGTTACTTCCTGTATCATATTTCAAATGTTCTTTGCATATGAGTCTCAACATTCTGCACATTTGACAATGTTCAGATCTCCTACTTGGCAGGTGTTCTCGTTCTAACCAACCCTTCAAAAACTAGGAAACTCCCATCACATTCAGGAATGATTTTCCCAGATGTCAGTCGCTTAAAAAACTTTAAACTCTTACATTGTCCCAGTTGGTCTTAATTGACTGTCTTACCTATTTGATTATAACTTTAATGCAAATAATGATATAGTCTTCCCTTTAGCTCCTGATTGTCTAAATGTATATGCTATTTGATGTAATGTAACCACTTCTGAGCTTTAAAAATAGAAACAATTTGCATAAAATTATCTACCAGATTTTTTTCTCATAAGAATTTGACATATGCTATCATAATAAAAACAGGACGAGAACAAAGAAAAAGGTTTGTATAGGTCGGAAAACAAAACAGAAGAAAATCTCACTGGAGACTGACATCCAGCTAACAAGTCCCTTCAAGTCTGTTAATACCTCTGTCTTTTGGCTTGCTGATTAAGAATCAGTAAAACTGTGTTCAGTCACTGTGCCTTCTAACAAAATTATTTCAAGCATAGCACCCAAAGGAGCCAGAGGAACAATAAGGTTATTCTTACAAGATTGACTATTAAACCTGAAAATGAAGTTAAACTCTCTTGAGTTCATACCATAAGGACTCTGTCCACAAGTCTGTGTACTCCCCATTGTCCCCCAAATGTCCTCACTACGTAGCTGTTTTTGTTAATAGCAAGATTGTTGCCCTTATTCCTGAATACCTTAATTTTGCTTTTCTGTTCACTCCACTGAATTTTTATCAAGGCAAATTAGAGCAATATAAAAGAAATGTATGTACTTGAATTTAACCGTTTCCTTTTTTTTAAAATATGAAATTTATTGCCAAATTGGTTTCCATACAACACCCAGTGCTCATCCCAAAAGGTGCCCTCCTCAATGCCCATCACCCACTTGCCCCTCCCTCCCACCCCCATCAACCCTCAGTTTATTCTCACCTTTTAAGAGTCTCTTATGATTTTCCTCCCTCCCTCTCTAACTTTTTTTTCCCCTTCCCCTCCCCCACGGTCTTCTGTTAAGTTTCTCAGGATCCACATAAGAGTGAAAACATATGGTATCTGTCTTTCTCTGTGTGACTTATTTCACTTAGCATCACACTCTCCAGTTCCATCCACGTTGCTACAAAGGGCCATATTTCATTTTTTCTCATTGCCATGTAGTATTCCATTGTGTATATAAACCAAAATTTCTTTATCCATTCATCAGTTCAGCACTCCTAGGAATTTACCAAAGGGAGACAGGAGTGCTGATGCATAGGGGCACTTGTACCCCAGTGTTTAGAGCAGCACTTTCAACGATAGCCAAATTATGGAAAGAGCCTAAGTGTCCATTAACCATTTCCTTCCATTTACACGGCCTGGGATGTAATCCAGGTGAATTTCATTTTTTGGTGAGTATTAAAATCTGCTTTCTGGAAGATTCCCAATAGCCACTCCCTCTCTTTCATTTCCTACTACATAGATGTACGTGTACACACGGCACATATTCCACACACGGACATACATTTGGAAATTAAATAGAAATGCATTGAAAGTAGTGCCTCCCCTACGTGTAGTATGGATTCTCCAGCCGCCAATATGAAGCTAAGCCAAACAGGCACTGAAGAGGATGAAGGATGGAGGAATTCCTCTTTAGATAATTTAGATACACACACTTTTTTTTTTCATGGCAGAGAATCATTATGAACAACAGCTTAGTGTACATCTTCACTTAGTTAATAACCACGTAAACTTTAAAATGTTTGTATTAATTTGCTTGGTTCATTTCACCACAATGGCAAAGACCAGGTAACTTAAAGTAAATTTATCTGCCACAGTGCTGAAGACTGGAAGTCCAAGATCAAGGTGGGGCACATTTGTTTCTGGTGAGGCCTCTCTTCCTGGCTTTCAGATGGAAGCCTCCTCTCTATGGCCTCACATGGCCTCTCTTTGGTGTATGAGCATGGAGTGAGATCTTTCTCTTGCTTTATCTTCTTATAATGCAATCTGACCTATCAGATTAAGACCCCACTTTCATGACCTCATTTAAACTTAATTATCTCCCATAATCTCTATCCCCAAATACAGTTGCCTTGGGGGCTAGGGTTTCAGCATGTGGATTGGGGGGTGGGGGGGGGTTGCCAATTCAGTACACAGCAATTCCAAAAATGAACTTCTGGTCTTCCCACAAAAACCTAGGTGCTCACCATTTTGCATATATCGATTAATGGTGACTTTAGTTTTCCATACTCTACGGATGAACACTTTGATCCATTGTGATCCGCACTTTCTCTCACACCTTGCATACCCTCTGTCCCATTCTTTTTTTTTTTTTAAAGTGTATTTATTTAGGGCCACCTGGGTGGCTCAATTGGTTGGGTGTCTGACTTTGGCTCAGGTCATGATCTCACTGCTCGTGGGTTCGAGCCCCGCATCAGGCTCTGTGCTGACTGCTAGGAGCTTGGAGCCTGCTTCAGATTCTGTGTCTCCCTCAGAATGTCCTTCCCCTGCTCTCTCTCTCTCTCTCTAAGATATAAAATAAAACATAAAAAAATTAAAAGTTTATTTATCTATTTTGGGGAGAGTAAGGGGGAGGAGCAGAAAGAGAGGGAGAGAAAGAGAATCCCAAGCTGGCTCCGCACTGTCAGCAGAGAGCCAGATGTGGGGCTCAAACTCATGAACTGTGAGTTCATAAACTGAGCCAAAATCAAGTCAGAGGCTTAACCAAGTGAGCCACCCAGGAACCCCACTCTGTCTCATTCATCTACAACCTTCCCCCCAGCTCAGCTGCTCCAACTTTATTGGCTGTCTTGCTGTTCCCTGGATATGTAAGACAGACTGTTTCCTGAAGTCACTGCATTAAGCTATTGCTTCTGCTGGGAAACATTAGCCAATATTCTTAAAGTATATGCCCAAAGGAGGTTATCCTAAACACAGCCCTTAATAATGCTGCCTGTATCTTCCCATATTCGTGATCTTTCTATTCAACATTTCCTTGGGATCATGGTACTTACTATCTTCCAATATATTATGTAACTTACTAGTTATTCTTATGTCTCTCTTCTTTCTCATCTAATTATCATATTCATTAAGATGTCAACCCATCCAAGATATAAGTTCCATATTACTGATATATTCCAAGTGCGTAGAACAGTCCTTGGCACATTAGAAGGTGTTCAAAAAACATTTGTTAAGTGAATGAAAGATACCTGAGTTCTGGATCAAGATGTTCTAATAACAAAACCTAAACAGTTTCCTTCTGATTGAAAGACTAACTATATTCATTTTCTATGTTTAATAACAAATAACATCAAATTTTGTGGATTAAGACAACATACATGTTACGATTGCCTTGGGTAATGACTCTGTGCACAGTTTAGTTCTATCCTCTGCTCAGTGACTCAAGGCTAGGCTGAGTTCTCATTGGGAAGATTGACTAGGAAAGGATCTGCTTCTATGTTCATGCAGAGTGTCAGCAATATTAATTTCCTTGCAGTAGTATGACGGAGGGTTCCCGTTTGTTGCTTGTTTGGTTGAAATCTTCCTTCCTGTCTTAGAGGCCAGCCACAGTCTTTACCAGACGGCCTTTGGAAATAGCATGTTCTTAACTTGGTAGTGTGCCTCTTCAAGGCCAGGTAGGATAACGTCTCTCACTTCAGAAAGGCCTAGTCTCTGTCTAATGTGCTTTCACCTTACATTGTCAGGCCTACCCCAAATAACAGCCCTTTCAGTTAATTCAAAATTAACTGATTTGAGACCTTAATTACATGTGTGCTATCCTTTTGCATTGTCACAAAGGTAGCTTAATTAAGGGAGTGGCATCCCATGACCTTAGCCATTTAACATACGTTAATCATGAAAATGACATCCCATCATATTTTCCATATTTTGTCAGCTAAAAGCCAGTTACAAGTACCTTCACCACTCAAGGGGGAGGAGATTAATCGAAAGTGTGGACATTGGGAGGCAGGAGATCATTGGAGGTCAAAGTAGGTTCTGTCTATATGCCAACTAAGTGCTTCTTATAGGCCAGCTCCCAATTCAGCCATGTGTTCTATGTTAAAAATCATAGTGTTTTTAGGCATGATGCTATAACTTGGGTTATGTACTTAGAAATTTTACTTTACTCTCCACACACACCCCGGTGCACATAGCTAAGTAAAACAAAATAAAATTCAACAGGGTGTGCATTAAGTATGAAAAAACAAACAAACAAACAAACAAACAAACTTGTGATCTTTAATCCAATTTCTCTGATTACAAATATCTTTAGGCATCTCTATATATGCTTATGAGTGATAATAGCCTCCAATTTTTTATCCCTTTAATAAATGAATTTTTTATTTGTATAAGCATTTTTCTACTCTACCCTAAATTTCTATTGGTTATAATGTTATTAAAATATCTTCTTGAATTTGGTAGCTTATTGTTTTTTTTTTTTTGTTTTTGTTTTTGTTTTGTTTGTGTGTTTTGCTTTAAGTGTAGTCAAGTTTATTAATTTTCTTCACTGGCCACTTTATTTTGTGTCTTTATTTTATTTTTTTTCCTATCCTTAGATTGGAAAGATATTCTCATTCATTTTAGTGGTTTAAATATTTGTTTTGAAACCTTTCATTTTACTGGACTTGATTTATTTGTGTTGTGAGCTACAAGTTTGTTTTTAGTTTATTGTACATTGATGGTCAATCTTTCCAATTTTATTTACTGAAGGATTCTTATATTTTTAATGATCTGCAATGGTACCTATATCATATATCAAAGTACTATATATATTTGAGACAACTTCTGGGTTTTCTATTTGTTCTATTGTATCTCTTGCTATCCCAGCACTAAGTTTTAAACAGGGGCACCTGGATGGCTCAGTCGGTTGAGCGTCCGAGTTCGGCTCAGGTCATGATCTCATAGCTCGTGAGTTCGAGCCCCGTGTAGGGCTCTGTGCTGACAGTTTGGAGCCTGGAGCCTGCTTCTGCTTCTGTGTCTCTCTCTCTCTCTTCCCTAACCTACTTGCATTCTGTCTCTGTCTCTCTCTCAAAAAAAAAAAAATAATAAACATTAAAAAAAAACTTAGAAAAGTTTTTCAACGTTTATTTATTTTTGGGATAGAGAGAGACAGAGCATGAACGGGGGAGGGGCAGAGAGAGAGGGAGACACAGAATCGGAAACAGGCTCCAGGCTCCGAGCCATCAGCCCAGAGCCTGACGCGGGGCTCGAACTCCCGGACCGCGAGATCGTGACCTGGCTGAAGTCGGACGCTTAACCGACTGCGCCACCCAGGCGCCCCAAGAAAAGTTTTAAACATATATATCCAGGAATTCTGCAACTGAGTATACTCCAAAGAAAAAAATTTAATATATGAGCTCAAAGACATGTCTAAGAGGACCTGTAAAAGTACTGTTCTAATAACAACAAAAGAGCCCCTAATTTCCCATCAACTATATGGAAAAATCACTTTATATTCACATCATATATTATAGAGTGGTAAAATTAATGAACCAAAATAGATACAGTAACATGGATATACCTTAGATACATAATATTGTATGGGGGGGGGAGAAAAAGAAAACTTTCAAAGAATATCAGTATGATAATCATTTGAAAAATTTACAAACAAGTATCATTTTGTAAACATGCAAAAGTAAACAAAATACAGGCAAGAACATTTGAAAGAGAGAGAGAGGAAGAGAGAGAATGAGGAAGATAAGGAGAGAAAGGGAGAGAAAGAGTATGTGAAGATGTGACATTGTATCTACAAGTTCCATTAATAACTGACCAATTAGCTGATCTTTGTTCCATATATCACTAGTATAAGCTGACATATACATCATGAGTATCATCTCTTGGTAACCTAGCAATGGAAAAGAACAAGCACATTTTAGCCCTTTTCTCTTTTTACCAGGAGAAATTTTGTCATGACAATAAGAATAGATTTCTAATGGGGCGCCTGGGTGGCGCAGTCGGTTAAGCGTCCGACTTCAGCCAGGTCACGATCTCGCGGTCCGTGAGTTCGAGCCCCGCGTCAGGCTCTGGGCTGATGGCTCGGAGCCTGGAGCCTGTTTCCGATTCTGTGTCTCCCTCTCTCTCTGCCCCTCCCCCGTTCATGCTCTGTCTCTCTCTGTCCCCAAAATAAATAAACGTTGAAAAAAAAATTAAAAAAAAAAAAAAAGAATAGATTTCTAAGTCAGAAGATTATTAATTGAGTTGAATCTCCTGTCCTAACTTATGTTTTTAATGATTTCGGCAGTTTAACTGAGAGGAAGTATGCCAGTTTTCTACATGGCTGTAAATGAGGAAAGCACATCTTTAACACATTATTTAGTTTGTTTTTGTAATTAAAGAGAAATCTGAGTCAACAAAGCTTGTTTGAATTAAAAAAATACATTTAATGCAATTCCATTCAAACCATATACATTGAGCATTTTTATGTGCCCAACACTCTGTTCAACACCCTGAATGAAACACCGCTATTTGAACCTCTGTCCCCTACAACTCATTTGGTGACACAAAACATCAATATATAAAACAATTTGAGTTGACCATGCAGCTGCTTTTAATCAGCCTAACACACTTGCTGGAAGCATCTACAGAATTAGTTTCGCTCAGGCACAAGTTCAACCCTGAAGTTAACATCATTGCCCTTGCTGATGTGGTTCTGGGCAAGGGGGGGCAAGGGTCTAACAAAATTTGTCCAATTTACTCTAAGCAATTCGATTTAACTGGCAGTTGTTACCTTGTGTCCCATCTCCTGACAGGCAGATTTAGAGCTCTGCAATATCCAGTCAGGCTCCATGCCAGGGTGTCAGGACCTAACCTTAACTGCCCTGGCTCTCCCTCCTGAATCTCTATCAACAGCAGATGGATTAACATTTCACAGTCAAAACACAGGGCAGTGACTCACACTCCAAGTACTCTCTTGTGCAAGCGAAAGAAACTCTTCCCTCATTTGGATAATAAACTAAAAGACCTTGCTTGTGCCACAAACCTGGCAGGAGGCGAAGCATTTCTCATTGAATTCAAGGCGACGGACACAAGTTGTGGATCCAAATGATTTGAAATTGTAAACGGTGATATACATACGTACAGGCAAAAACCCAAATCTCAATCACCAATTGGAATGGTTCTGAAGTGGAGGGTGTTTCCTCAGAAGGCACTTGACTACTTAGCGCAAGCTTGAAAATGTACTTGAAAATGTTCAAAGGAAATAGGGCACGATTGGTTATTCATTCACCTATCTGTGTAGTGCTAATGTACCTTTGTCTGTATTTGCAAGGATGGATGTTTTGTTGCATTGTAAAAACCATGTATCTTTTTTTTTTTTTTTTTTTTTTATTTTTTTTTTTTTCAACGTTTTTATTTTTTATTTTTGGGACAGAGAGAGACAGAGCATGAACGGGGGAGGGGCAGAGAGAGAGGGAGACACAGAAGCGGAAACAGGCTCCAGGCTCTGAGCCATCAGCCCAGAGCCCGACGCGGGGCTCGAACTCACGGACCACGAGATCGTGACCTGGCTGAAGTCGGACGCTTAACCGACTGCGCCACCCAGGCGCCCCCCATGTATCTTTTTTTAAGGGATATCTCTGTTCCACACACATAACTCACTGATGAAATGATGATAAACCAATACATGCTCTGTGGAAACATTCTTTTTCCCAAAAATCGGAATTGGCTTTCTCATTTCATCTATCAGAATTTGGTCATAAAGACCTATGGATCGGGACCATAGTTATTCAACGAATAACTGTTGAATAAATCACCAAGTAAAGACTTTTGCAACTGCATTTTTTAACAGGTTTATACCATAAACTATAAGACCTATTCTGTTACGTTTTTCTTTTCTGAATTTCCTGACTTTTTCTGGCTCAGTCCAGAATTCATATAATTTTAATATTATATAATATCAATAAATATATAAATAATTTATATATAAATATATAATTACATGTAAATAATATAAATTTAATATCAGATAATATTTCAATAAATATCTAAATATATGTAGTTTTTACTATAACTGTCATATATTAAATGTTAAATAAAATAAGTCATTCATCAAGAATCATGGTCTGAATTTGGTCATTATTTTCTTTACTGTATTTACAATATACATCCAATCACAATCATTTGAGATTCTTGGGCTGCCTGGGTGGCTCAGTCAGTTGAGCATCTGACTTCGGCTCAGGTCATGATCTCGCAGCTCGTGAGTCTGAGCCCTGCATCCAGCTCTGTGCTGACAGCTCAGAGCCTGGAGCCTGCTTCGGATTCTGTGTCTCCCTTTCTCTCTGACCCTACCCACTTGCATTCTGTCTCTGTCTCTCTCAAAAATAAAAATAAACATTAAAAAAAAAAAAGATTCTTTACATCAAATGGCAGTGTATTAGTGTCCTAAGGCTTCTGTAAAATTACCAAAACGTTATGCAGTTCTGAAGGTGACTGAAAATCCAAAATCAAGGTGTTGTGAGAGCAACCCTCTCTCCAATGTATCTGGGAGGAAATCCTTCCTTGCCTCTTCCAGGTTCTAGTAGCTTCATATGTTCCTTGGTTTGTGTCAAGATAAATCTAATCTCTACTTCTGTCTTCATATGGCCTTCTCCCCCATGTCTCTGGATCTCA
Source organism: Puma concolor (assembly GCF_028749965.1). NCBI lineage: Eukaryota > Metazoa > Chordata > Mammalia > Carnivora > Felidae > Puma > Puma concolor. Next base: position 180,450,836 of record NC_141670.1, on the reverse strand, counting down.
GGTCTCCCTCTGCCCTTCTCTTGTAAGTACACCTGTCATTGGATTTAAGGTCCACCCTAAGTCTGGGGTGCTATCACATCAAGTACTTCAATTTTGTTACATCTGCAAAACCATTTTTTAATGTTTATTTTATTTTTGAGACAGGGAGAGGCAGAGCATGAGCAGGGGAGGGGCAGAGAGAGAGAGGGAGACACAGAATCCGAACAGGCTCCAGGCTCTGAGCTGTCAGCACAGAGCCTGACGCGCGGCTTGAAAACACGGACCGTGAGATCATGACCTGAGCCGAAGTCAGATGCTTAACTAACTGAGCCACCCAGGCGCCCCTGCAAAATCATTTTTACAAATAAAATCACATCTGTAGTTTCCCCAAAGACGTGTCTTTTCAGGGACTACAATTCATTCCACTATAGGCAGTAAAGATCATAAAAGGACATGTATTTAATTGCAGGAAAAATTTTAGTTAGTAGTCAAAAATGGACTATGTCAATAAATTAAGGAAATATCTATAAGTAAGCCAGACTATGAGGGGAAATGAGGGAAGAAAACATTGTGGAGAAGGCTATAGGGCATTTACATTCTTGCAAGTACAAGAGTGAGGTGAGCCAAGAACACAGGTCAAGTTTGAGCACATGAAGGGCACAGTCATTGCATTAAGAACTATTCCTGATTATGTAGGTTACAGAAGCCCTCCTCACTTCCTGATCATGATTACATAAAGAGAAAAAACATATATAATTATTTGTAATTACAAGGAAAGCAACATGTGGTTTACCTATGAAGCCTGGAGGCAAATCTAGAGATGAGTTTCAGAGATATGGGTACAGCAAAATATGAGGTCCCATGAGAAAGGTTTTGAATAATGAATTTGGTCTAAAATTACAAAATCGATCATTCTTCCAATGATTTGGTTTATATTCATTAGAAAGAAATGGAACATTTGTGGATCTATATTGCCTTACTTGTCCTATATGATAACGGACAGAAGGGAATAAAACCAAAGGAAGATGATTAACTAAATATGACAATATTGAACCTGAAAAGTTGGTTACAAACCTATGCCATCTTATCATTTCAAGAAGAATGTTTGAAGAAGTAAGTCGACTTGCACAGCAATCTTGCACTTTCCCTGTACCACTTGATTCATGTGAGATAAAGCTAATTTTACTGAGGGATGCATCCTTTTTAGAAAGAATTGTAGCCCTTTTAGATATATTTGTATATTTAAGTTTGTCCCAGGAGTTAACCCTGCTCCTCGATCATTCTGACCAACTCAGTTCTAAATGTTTCTTGATGTAATCCTTATTCCTGTTTCTATCTCAGGGCCTGTAGACCCTTCTCAGAGGAACGTATTGTGAGAAAGAGAAACCTGAACTTATTCTGAAATGTTAGATTTTGTCAGAAATATTCCAGGAAATCCAAAAAGGGTGTTCCAAAAAGGAAATCCAAAAAGATTACAGCGGTGTTGTCTCTTATAGCTCATAATATAAAATGTGTTGGGAAGTTGGTGTTCTCAATCTTTGCATGATATATTGCTCAAAATCATATAATGAGTTGGTACATACCCAGGCTGTGGGGACTGTAAACTCTCATGATAGTCAGATAAAGGAGAAAGCCAAAATCTTTGATTTCTTAAGCCTTTGACCATGGATTAGGTCATACTAATACAGAAGAGCCAGAATTGATATTATTAGTAACTAAAAGAGAGAGAGAGAGAGAGAGAGAAATATAAGTAAACTTCTATAAGTTGCTTATTGCTTTTAGATTTTAGAATCTAGTATGTTGAAGATAATTGTACTAAGAACTAGGGTAAATGGGGATAGAATTTGGATAAATCATCTCCTACATGAATATTCTGCTATTTGTACTGCTCTGGACACAGAATAATGTATTATTGGCAAATGAGTAGCATATACAGTAAGGTACATAAAAAATGTGATAATTGCCTTAGGAAATAGAATAAAACATCTTGCCAGAGTAAGGCACATATATACATTTTTTGAAAAGAAAAACATTTCTCTTATATCTCTAAGAAATGAAGTGATTTCTTTCATATAATTAGCATGACGGTGCTAAAACATATCAAATGCAATACAAAAGTTTTCAGATATTTATCCAAAAATTATTAAGAACTCATTCTCACCAGATGTTGTCCTAACTGCTTTTGTATGCTAACATATTGCTGAAAAAACTCTAGGAAGTAAAATTACTATCCTTGTTTCATAAATGAGGTTAGTGAAACACACACAAAAAACTCACTTGCCCGAAGTTGCACAGATAGCATGTGGAACAGCAGAGAGAGGGTGACAAAAGAAAGAAAAAGAGGACACATTTTATACAGTGTGGTGAGATACAATGAAATTAAAGGGAAAATAGGATTCTTTTTTTAAGCTTTCTTAGACATTCATGAAAAATTCAGGTCTACGTAAATAAATAAATTAGGTTTTTCAGTATCTTGTAGTTGGTTGTGTTTTTACATGTCTTTGATTTATAAAATGAGTTAAGTCAATCAACTAACTAATGACTATTGTAAGATTTTTAAAAAAGGTTTATTTTTGAGAAAGAGAGAGAGAGAGACAGAGAGAGAGAGAGAGAGAGAGAGAGAACAAGCAGGGGAGGGGCAGAGAGAGAGAGAGAGAGAGGGAGACACAGAACCTCAAGTAGGCTCCAGGTTCTGAGCTGGCAGCACAGATCCCTACCCAGGGCTTGAACCCATGAACCACGACATCATGACCTGAGCTGAAGTCCGATGCTCAACCAACTGAGGCCCCAGCCCACCCCCCCCCCCCCGCCCATGTAAGATTTTTGTAGTAGTGTCTTATCAGTTTGTTTGTATCAGACACTTTTTAGAAACTGACATAATGTTCCTGGTCAGACATCTGTTAATATATGTGCTGTTCAAAATACATCAAGTAAAATAATGACAATTATCTCAAGGATATTCATACAAGGCTTCATTTTTAAGAGTTTTGAACCATTTTCTTCCATAATTATTGAACCTTTGCAACACTTCTATAAAAAAAAGCATATCTTTGTATTCATTTGAAAATGATAAATCTGAACTTAGAGAAGGTAAGTGCCTTCCCCAAATCACACAAAACAAAACAAAGAAAACAAACAATAAAAAGACCCAAATACAAGATCCTTGATTCCATACTTAATTCAGAATCTTTTACACTTAACTCTTCTGAGGGAAAAGTGTCTGCTTTCAGCCATGGAAGCTGCTGTAATAATCACTTTCAGTAGGCTGCATAAACTTCTGGAAAATTTATTATGTAACAAATGCTTCTTTCAAGAGGGATCAATGCAAGATGTATTCTATAGTGTATTGCAATTTAGGATTTGAAAAAAAAAATTAGGGACATTAGATAATTTCCTCAGTGGGAAAGTTAAATAAAAGAGCTCAATAATGTCTGAACTCAAAGTAAAATTTAAAAATATACACATAAAAAACTTCCCTAATTTAGTTAATTTTGGAAAAGTAATCCTTATATATGATTTATAAAATATGTATAAATTTATAGGCTTGGCAAGACACAGCACCAGAAAATATACCCACTCTTCCTCCAGATGCTATGATATTACATAGAATACTATGAAAATTGTTAAATCAAAGCAGATTTATTATTGTCTAGGACTCTGGGTCTTTAAATTTTCTAATATGCTTGTGCCTAAATAATTTACCAAGCAGTTTAAAACCCAAGATTATATCTCAGATCCAATAGATGTGAATCTCTCCCCGTCCATTTGTAATGAAGAACAGATTAAAGATTTCACTAATGAAAATGATTGAGATTAATCCAGAAAAGCAGGATTAATTTATTAATTTATTGGGCCCTCCCAATAAATAAGCCGGCTTTCAACACTTAATCTGATGAGGCTAGGGAGAGTTTAATTAAATTTCTATCTCAAATTTATCTAATATTCAAGAGTAAAATATCTGCTAAAACAGCTTTCTCTTTAACATGCCTTTTTCCTCCTCCTCAGTGCTGACTAAAAAAAAAATCATTTAAATTGGAATAGACAAAAATCATTCCATCAATTTTATTTTCTTTGGGAGGAATCACAGCTGTGAGTCAGTAATGAAGGCGAGACTCTGCTCACTGACTTTGGAAGGTCTCCCATGTGAGATTGTAGATACCATAATATAAGCATTGTATGCTTGTTTTATTCTTTGGGTGACTATTCAATTGTAGCAGATACTCTAAAGGCTGTAACATTTAGGGTAACAACATTGACTATTACTTGGTACTCAAGTCAGTGATGCTAGGGCATGACATGTAGTGAGCAAGCAAATAAAGGTGGTTCCTGTGCTTACGTTCAAATACACACTGTGGAGTTGGAAAAATGAGAGACAGAGACATAGTTCATAAACAGTCCATGTCAACCGAAATAGTAAATTCTAGTTAAAAGAACAAAAGTCAGGTTTTTACTGGCTGAACCCTCTAGCTGCTAAATACTATGCTCTCCCCTAAACCACTATTTTAATCTTATGTTTATGGAATCTGTGAAGGAAGAGTGTTGATTCATGACAACACTTTCCAAATTTGGGAATTCCAGAAATTTTCTGGGAAAAAAAAATGTGTACTTAGCGTTTGTTTACTGTCCCTAAAACAGAGACACTATAGTTTGCTTTTGTTGAGCTTGGCATTACATTAAAGAAAATATTTATACATTAATTACAAATTTACTGTAGCCCCTTGACAAGTCAGGTAAATAATATGACAGCATTCTTTTGATCTTTCTGATGTAAATTTCCCCCCTTTCAAGTGCAGTTTTTCTTCCTGCTATAGACACAGATCAATATTCCCATCCATTATGCCTTCTCTGGGCTACTAAAGAATGTCTTTATCTCTACCAGATCTTCTAATCACTACAAATGCTTAAGTGAACTTAATTAAAAACAAACCCAAACAACCAATAAACAATAAGAAGTCTAACAAAAATCCTTCCTTGAGCCTGTATCTTGTCTAATTTATATGCTATCTCTTTCCTTCCTTTTTGAAGGCGATCCTCTTGAAATGTAACTTAAAGCCACTCTCTCTTTATTGTTTTTTTTTTTTTTTTCATTCTTAATCCACTGCAATTTTGCCCCTTTCTCTGCCATAGCAGTGAAACTTTGCTGGCAAGAGTCACCAATTCTCTCTTGATTTACAGACAGGTAGTTATTTTAATTAATGTACTTGGCTTTACCTGTACAGTTCAGTATTCACGAGGTATGATCTGTATTTAATATGGCAGAAATAAGACTGTGATTGTCATCTGCTCTGACTCTTCTGCATCTACTTCTCAGGCTCCTCCTCCGTCCGTTCTTTAAGTTGTTGATATTCTTTTGTTTTTTTCCTCATTCTATACATTTTTACTGTACACATTTCTTCATGCTTATGGTTTTGATCATAAACATCACTCTGCTCAGTATAGTAATTTGGGTCCAGTGGAGATACCTCAAGTTCTAAAAAATGTTTCAATTATGATGTTAATTAACAGGATTGATACTAAAAACCCAACAATGAATTATTCACCTAATAGAGTGCAGTGAGTTTTACATGTGATATTTCTGGCAAAAGGTAAAAATTAGAATAGACGGCTTTATTTTAGAAGTTCAAAACATGAATGTCAATTAACATATGCCACTTTCGTCACTTTATTTTCTTAACTATTCTTCAACTGAAGTTTTGATTTTCTCTTTGGCTCCACAGGAATATGAGTTTTTACTTTAAGTCTTTTTTTTTTTTTTCAGTTGATAGTTGTTTTACTACGCAAACTATTATGAAGAATTTGTTGAAAACCTCTCTGAATCTATATCTATTTGTCTATCATATCTATCCATCTATCATCTATCTATCTATCTATCCATCCATCATCTATCTATCTAACATCTACCTAGCTATCTACCTAAGCTATAGTGAAACCTTGAATAAGAGGCTCATTTTCCAATTTTTTTAAAGTTTTATTTATTTAAGTAATCTCTATACCCAGTGTGAGGCTTGAACTCATGACTCTGAGATCAAGAGTCACATGCTCTTCTGACTGAACCAGCCAGGTGCACCACATTTTCCAATTTTTGAGGAAGAATGTACATCAACTACTTTTGATCAAATCAAGTATATTAAATTAATGATTTTGTCTAAACAGTCTGTCAAAAATTGAGAGATGTGTTAGAATGTCTCTCCACTGCTATATTTTGAAGTATAATTGGCATACAATATCTTTTTAGTTTCAAGTATACAAATAGTGATTCAATATTTTTATATATTGTGAAATAATCCCCACGATAAGTCTAGTTACCATTTGTCACCATACAAAGTTACTACAATATTATTGACCATATTCCCTATGCTGTATGTTAATTACATCCCATGACTTATGTAGTTTATAAAGAGATGTTTGTACTTCTTAATTCCCTTCTCCTATTTCACTAGGCCCCAACCCCATCCCTCTGGTAACCAAGGTTACTGATCTATGAGCCTGTTTCTGCTTTGTTTTGTTTTTCCCTTTGTTTTTTAGATTCCACATATAAGTGAAATCATGCCATATTTGTCTTTTTTCTAATACTTATTTCACTTAGCATAATACTCTCTCAGTCCATGTTGTCAGAAAAGGCAAGATTTCATTTTTTATGGGTAGGTAATATTCTAGTGTGTGTGTGTGTGTGTGTGTGTGTGTGTGTGTGTGTTTACACACGCATCACATGCTCTTTATCCATTTATATCTATCTATGGACATTTAAGTTGTTTCTGTATCTTGACTATTGTCAATAACGCTGCAATTAACATACAAGTACATATATGTCTTCAAACTGGTGTTTTCATGTTCTTCAGATAAATACTTACGAGTGAAATTGCTGGATTATATGGTATTTCAATTTTTAATTTTTTGAGGAACTTCCATACTATTTTTCATAGTGGTTTCATCAATTTACATTTCTAGCAACAGTGTAAAAGTGTTTCCTTTTCTCCACATCCTTGCCAACACTTGCTATTTTTTTTTGTTTTGTTTTTTTGATAATAGCCAATCTGGCAAGTGTGAGGCAACATCTCATTGTGGTTTTGATTTGCATTCTCTGATGATTCATGATTTTGAACATCTTTTCATGTGCCTGTTGACCATCCACTGCGATTTTGTTTATAGCAGTTATTCTAAGTATCTCAAAAAATAATCAGTTTTAAATGAGATTGAATTCACCAAACATAAAATTAATGACTTTATTTTATTTCTTTTTTTAAAATTTTTTTAAATGTTGATTTATTATTGAGAGACAGAGGGACACAGAGCATGAGCAGGGAAGGGGTAGAGAGAGGGGAGACACAGAATCCGAAGTAGGTTCCAGGCTCCGAGCTGTCAGCACAGAGCCCAATGTGGGGCTCGAACTCACAAATTGTGATATCATGACCTGAACCGAAGTTGGATGCTCAACCGACTGAGCCACCCAGGTGCCCCTATTTTATTTCTTTATTAAGATATAATTGGCATACAACATTAAATTAGTTTCAGCATAGTTCACCCTTGAGCAACATGGATTTGAATTGTGTCAGTCCACTTACATGCAGATTTTTTCAATAAATACAGTACAGTACTATAAATGTATTTTCTCTTCCTTATGATTTTTTCAATAACATTCTATTTTATCTACCTTAATTTATTGTAAGAATACAGTATATGATACATATAACATATAAAATATGTGTTAATCAACTATTTATATTACTGGTAAGGTTTCCAGTCTACAGTAAGCTAATAGTAGTTACGTTTGGGGGAAGTCAAAGTTATAGTGGATTTTCGATTGCATAGGGGATCGATGCCCCTACCCCTTGCATTGTTCAAGTGCCAACTTTATTGCAAAATGATCACCAAAATAAGTCTAGTTAAAATCTGTCACCATACATAAGTTACAGAATTTATTTTTATGATGAGAACTTTTAAGACATAATCTCTTACCCAGCTTTCAAATAGACAATACAGTATTATTGCTATTAACCGTAGCCACCATACTGTACTTTATATGCCCATAACTTATTTATTTTATAACTGGAAATTCATACCTTTGACTCCCTTCACCCACCCAAATTAACCATTTTGAAGTGGACAACTCAGTGGCATCTAGTGAATTCACAATATTGTGCAACTACCCCTCTACATTGTTCTAAAATATTTTGATCATATCAAAAGGAAACCACATACTCATTAAGCTGTTACTCACCATTTTCCCAACACTCAGCCCCTGAACCACCAATTTGCTTTCAGTCTATGGCTTCTTTTGTTCTGAATGTTTCATATAAAGGGAATCACACAGGATGTGACTTTTTATGTGACTCTTTTCACTTGAAAGGATATTTCTTATGATCTATGGGCATGAAACAAGCATTACCTTGATTCCAAAACCAGACAAAGGCCCCACTAAAAAGGAGGATTACAGGCCAGTATCCCTGATTAACCTGGATGCAAAAATTCTCAACAAGATATTAGCAAGTCGAATTCAGCAGTACACTAAAAGAACTCTTCACCATGATCAAGTGGGATTTATTTCTGGCCTGCAGGGCTGGTTCAATATTTGCAAGTCAATCAATGTGATACACCACGTTAATAAAAGAAAGGATACGAGCCATATGATCCTCTCAATAGAGGCAGGAAAAACATTTGACAAAATACAGCATCCTTTATTGATAAAAACCCTCAACAAAGTAGGGATAGAAGGAACATGTGTCAACATCATAAAGGCCATATACAAAAGACCCACAGCTAATGTTATCCTCAACAGGGAAAAACAGCTTTCCCCCTAAGGTCAGGAGGATAACACGGATGTCCACTCTCACCACTGTTGTTTAACGTAGTACTGGAAGTCCTAACGTCAGCAATCAGACAACAATAACAAAATAAGAGACATACAGATTAGCAAGGAAGAATTCAAACATTTACTCTTTGCAGATGACACGATACTCTATGTGGAAAGCCTGGTAGTCTCCCCCCAAAAACTGCGAGAACTGAGACATGAATTCAGCAAAGTCACGGGATATAAAATCAATGTATAGAAATCACCAATAATCAAGCAGCAGGAAGAGAAATCAAGGAACCAGTCTGATTTATAATTGTACCAAAAACCATAGGATACCTAGGAATAAACCTAACCAAAGAGGCAAAAGATCTGTATGCTGAGAGCTATAAAAAGCTTACAAAAGAAATCTATTTTACTTTCTTGATGAAACTCTTTACTTTGTTGACAAAGCTCTTCCTAATCAAACTATAGTCACCAGTCTTTAGCACTCTTCACTGGACTGCACTATCCCCTGAATATCAGGCGTGCACACACACACACACACACACACACACACACACACACACACGTATGCATACACATGAAGGGTTATATTTAACTATACATTATATCATATGCTTTATAATATTTATATTCATAAATGCATATACAAACATTATTTTATTTTCAAGGAATTCCCTTTTCCTCGTGTTGGTCTAAATAAGAGGCACAGAAATAAAAATTAAAAAATTCAACTATCCAGCCTCTCTTCAATGTTTCACTTTATGTGATGATATTAGTCCCTTATATTTATAGGCTAATGAATCTACCTCGAATTTTATGCAATTTCTCGTGTTTTATAGGACAATGCTCCTATCAATCACCCTTAAATACTTTTTTTATCTAAATTACATTTTCTTAAACTTCCAAAATTAAAATAATTGTGTAATGTATGACATCATGAATCTGAAATGTGGGGCTGTATAATAAATCCTATGGTGCAAGTTGGCTACTATTCATATATGTTGTTATATTAAGGACATTGTGTTTGAACAACAAAATAATTTATATATTTTTCAGTGCTCTTAAACATTTTAGTTCCTTTTAAATTTTATATCTTGAGAACTAATTGCCATTTAATATTTATAGGCAAACCTCAGAGATATTGTGGGTTGGGTTCTACACCACTTCAACAAACCAAATATTGCAACAATGGTAGTCGGATGAATTTTTTGGTTTCGTGCATACAAAAGTTATATGTACATTATTCTGCGGTCTATTAAGTGTGCAACAGCATTATCTCTAAAAGACAATGTAAATACCTTAACTGAAAACTCCTTTATTGTTAAGTGTGCTAACCGTCATCAGAGCTTTCAGTGAGTGTAAACATTTTTGCTGATGAAGGGCTTTGCCTCCATGTTGATGGCTCCTGAGTGATCAGGGTCATGATTGCTGAAGGCTGGGGTTTCTGGAGCCATTTCTTAAAAAAAATAACACCTATTGCAACACCTACTGACTCTTCCTTTAATATATATATGTGTGTGTGTGTGTGTGTGTGTGTGTGTGTGTGTGTATTTTTTTTTTTTTAAACAGCATGGGATGCTGTTTGATTGCATTATACTCACAGTAGATCTTCTTTCAAATTTGGAGTCAATCCTCTCAAAACCTGCTCCTACTTTATCAACTAAGCTTATGCAATCTTTTCAATCATTTGTTGTCATTTCAACCATCTTCACAGCATCTTTACCAGGAGTAGTTCCCGTCTCAAGAAACCACTCTCTTTGCTCAGCCTCGAGAAGCAGCTCCTCATCCATAGAAACTTTATCATGAGATGGCTCCACTTTATCATCCTTCTGGCTCCACTTCTGATTCCAGTTCTCTTGATGTTTCCACATCTGCAGTCATTTCCTCCACTGAAGCCTTAAACCCATCAAAGCCATCACACTCAAAAGTTTGAAATATTGCAAGAATTACCAAAATGAAGTGCAATAAAGTAAAGCGTGATAACAAGAGGCATGCCCGAATTGAAAATAAACTCCAGAGAAACAAAATCACAAATAACTTTATTACCAGGACTCATGTTTGCGTTTTTGGAAATGAACCAGATTTCTGCCATTATACTCTTTACTTTCTATGTACAACCAAAACTAAGTAGTAATGTAGGACCTCATTTTGGCTTATAGCTTTTACAAAGAAATTTTAGTTTAAATATTGACTCTCTTTGTTTAAGAGGTATAAGAAGAAAGGAAGAAATTTTGAAAAGTAGAGGATTCTCTGATTACCGGACAACTACCATCAATGCAGATATGAAGGTATATGAACCATTCAAACAATAAGCACATTAATGATTATCATCTATTATGCTGAGACTTGGTCCTTAGGGGATTAGCCACATGGCTGTCAACTAAATAGAACTCAATGATATTCTGCTAAACATATTTTTCTCTGTTTTAAATAGCAATATATCCCCATTAGCCAGACATTTTCCGCACACTATCATTCATTGATAATGGACAAGAAGGTTGGTTATGATAAGGCATGAGAAGGATTTAAAATGTCTTCCAACTCATCTGAGACTATATACACTTTACTTTCAGATTTTAGGTAGATCTTAAGACAACGTGTACTGTGTTGTCTCTAATTTTTTGAAATTAATTACACATGGATGATACGCATGATTTCATCATTAGTCAGAAAATGCCTTCATATTCACTTTCCTATACCCTGAATGTTCTGAATACATAGATGCTGAATATGCACATTTATGAAAAACATGCTTTCTCCTGATGTATTTTCCTGTAAGAAGAATAATCAATGATAGGATGTTACCAACGCTTATTCTATCTACTTATCAGACATTTGTAATTCTCTTAGTGCTCCAAATATAAAACTTGCTGAAGGAATCAATCTCAGTGGAATGCAGTGAGTGAAACCTATTTTCCATTTTCTGTTATTATAATTATATAAGGGCCACAATATCAGAAGAAATATTTGGCTAATCTCTGAGTTGGGCACTATGCAGCTATAAGTAGTACACTGCTTTTACTTTATTTTATTTATTTATTTATTTATTTATTTATTTATTTATTTATTTTTATTTTGAAAGAGACAGAGCATGAGTGAGGGAGGGACAGAGAGAGAGGTAGAGAGAAAATCCTAAGCGGGTTCCATGCTGCCAGCAGGGAGCCCAACTTGGAGTTGGATCTCACCACTGTGAGATCATGACCTGAAATTCTTTAAAGACATTGTCTTTAATTTTATCTCATTTTAATTTTCCTATTTCATTGTACTATAATTGACATGTAACATTATATACGTTTAAGATGTGCAACATAAAGACTTGATATATGTATATATTGTGAAGTGATATCAAAGCATTATGTCTTCAATTAAAAAATGTTGTCTAAAATTATTTTAAGACATTGATTATTAGACTGTGCCTGTTTCCTGATTTTTATAACTAAACTCATGAGGCATTATGGGAAGTGAAGATATCTAGAACAAATACATTCATTGGTCTTTACTGTTTCACGTTAAAGTTTTACAAATATTTGAGCAGGCTTAAGTCTCTGGATATATCCTGTGAGTCAGAGCGGTTTTTTTAAACACCTTATTTAACATTGAAATTGATTACTATCTTGGGTCTTCTACAACAGTGCTTCATGAATCATGTACATCCTTTGCAGAATGATATATTTGTAAAACACAACAAAAATTTCATAGTACGATAAAATTGCTAAAAATGTTTCCAAGTAGGGGCTCCTGGGTGACTCAGTTGGTTAGCGCCAGACTCTTGGTCTCAGGGTCATTATCTCAGGGTCGTGACTTCAAGCTCCACATTGGGCTCTGTGCTGGGTGTGAAACTTACTTAAAAAAAAGTTTCCAAATACTTATAATTCCAATCTGTACTTACCTCACTGGGGATTAGTGCCACAAAGTTATGTAGAGCAGCATGTGTCTCACAAACGTGTCATACATATTAGCTGAAGATCACATAAAACTGCAGATTCTATTATAGGGGCATGTGGTGAGGCCGAAGATTCTGCATTTGTAACAAATTCCTAGGTGATGCTGTTCCCTATTCATATTTGGAGTAGCAATTTCTACAAAGCAGAGCCTGCAGCAATGATTAAAATGCCAACACTTTACTTGGGAGCTCTAAGCCTAGGGGAGTTTGGGTAAGAAATCATGGGTAATACAGGAACAAGGGAAAGAAAGTAATGAGATATTGTTCTTTACCACATTCACTGCAGGGAGTTAAGAGACAACAAGTTGCCCTGAAGTGTATTCACAAGACATTTTTCATGAAAAGTTGCAAGGAAGAAATCCATTTTTAAAGAGAGAAAGGAGGAGGGATTATATTCAAAGTTGGTCAGGTTTCACCCCACGACAGCTGTCTCAACCATACTTTTGCAAATCATCTCTGGCCCCTGAGTGGCCTCTCAGAAATCCTTTATCTCATGGTGGGTATTTCAGGCAATCCCAAAAGTGGCAGGACCACCTAAAGCAGGTAAGATATAGACTAAGAAAAATGAAAATAGAATGATGTCTAAGAAGGCATACAAGGTTGTGCCCAATACACATTCCAACAAATAAATTATTTCCTTCTAAGCTTGATTTTTCTCTGGAATATATGTTACCATCTGATGACATATATATAATCTCTCTCTCTCTCTCTCTCTCTCTCTCTCTCTCTATATATATATATATATATAGATCTATCTATGTATCTATATATATACACATATATGTATGTGTATCTATCTATGTATATCTCTATGCATATCTATCTATCATCTATCTATCATCTATCTATTATCTATCTATCTATCTATCTATCTATCTATCTATCTATCATCTATCTATCTTGTTTTCTCTTTATCATTCTCTTCTCTTATCACAGTGTATGATACTTGAGGTCAAAGACTATTTTTGTCATCTAACCCAAGAATAATGCTCAACAGGTAGTAATTGCTGAAAAATTCTTTAGCAAATAAATGTCTATCAATAAAAAAAGAAGTATTATATAAAGAGATTAAGTCCAAAACTGAATAGTTAAAATGACCATTCTTTAATCCTGGTTATATAACTTTTTCCTACGGTGAGGCATTAAAATGCCAATTTTTCAAACCAGGGAGTTACATGGAAATTGGCCTGATAAAAGCTTTGGGATTAGCATTTCATTAGCTATTGCAGTTTAACTACCCAAAGCCCAAAATTAACTGGGCTTGCATTTAGTATATTTATGACAAGTTATTGAGATTTTCAGAAAATAATGCCTCAGTTGAACAGAAAGAGTTAAATTTTGAAAGAAATGAACAAATATATTTCACTGAATTTTGATATTTTCTTGTCATTTAAAAAGCATTTTGAATAATTTGCAGTATTTTCAGTAAAGACTTTATTGTGATTCATGTCCTTATATATGAATTTTTGAAAATGAGAATATTTTCATTAATTTCAGATTTACTTTACTATCATTCTATATCTAAATTTGCAAACCTTTTCCTACAGGTAGAGAGAAGCTGATTTTAAGAAATTTTATCTGGCACTTTAAAGCACCTTACTTTGACATTATAAAATAATATTTATTAACATACTAAACATTATAGCTTTATGTCACTATGAGTTTCCCTTTCATTTTGTTTAATAATATACTTAACAAGTTATTTCATTTATATAACTTCTGTTTCCCAGTAGAGTGACAGAAAAATCAATTCATTTATTTCTGTTTTCAATTTTTCTGCTTCTATCAATTTTATGCTTTTATCAATTTTAAACCATAGATTTTATTTTTGTATTTTACACTCCTCTTAGTACCAGACAGAATTATTCAGTCACTCACTCATTCATTCATGAATTCATTCATTCATCATTAATTGAGTGATTACCATATGAATATTACCCTATAAATCACACTGGGCAGATTGAAAATATTTATCCACTTACACCTAAACAAGACAACATTTGGCACTCAAAAAGTACTATAATAAAGGAAGATACAGTGCTTATTATTGCCAAATAACATAGTTCTTTCAAAAAGTGAAGTATTTGTAATGAAAATTCTTCTAGCTTGCTATGGAACTTCTATAACATATACTTAGTTATATCTCTTCTTGTTTAGAAGATTACTTAAAAGTAACTTTATATTTAGACTCCTTTGATATATCTTGAGGTATAAGTAACCTATGGATATAAAACAAGCTGATTCAATATTTGCTTTCACAGTTCTTTATTAACTTACAAGAAGGAAATTTGAGAGATTCCATTTTTTAATTCTAGATTTTACCATTTGGGTATACGAATAGCTTCTTTTTATCAACTTTTTATCATCTTTTTATCAACTTCTTGTCTCTATTTTTTTTCCTTACCGCATTAAGTGTAGTTACAGGAGCTGCTATAAAATCTTTTTTTTCCTAATATCAATATCTGGGTCATCTTCGGCTTTAACCCCATTCTTCAGCTTTTCTTGTGAGGATGAGTTAAATATTCCTGATTCTTGACAAGCTGAGTATCTTTGTCTTGTACCTTGAACATTTTGAATGTTACAGAGTAGATTCTGTTATATTCCTTAGAAGAGTCCTAAACATTTTGTTTAATAGCAGGCAACTTATGTGATTAAACACACACTGCATATTCTCTTTTGAGTGCATCTCCAACCTCAGTGCATTTTTTTTATAAATGTGCTGCACATGTATGGCTCAGAGAGAGCCAGAAAATTGCACAGTTTATGCATAGACGCCAGGCTCCATGTTTTTGGCTTCCATATATCAAAGATACCCACCTACTTTCTAGCATCTATATAATAATGATGTTCTATCACAGTTTTAGCCTTCCCATTTCTGTCACCTGCCCACTTTTTGTTCACTCTCTAATGCTTCCAGGTGACTGTGGTTTTTGTTGTTGCTATTGTTGTTTTGTGATTAGTTCAGAACTTATAATGGTTATATATGGGAAATTTGATCTAGTATGAACTTAATCTATTACCTAGGAAGAAAAATCTATAGTTAGGAAATTGTAGGGAAAATTGAGTAAATTTTAGAAACTCTCCAAACAAAACAAAATAAACAAAATAAAGAAGCTTCACATTAGAAAGATATGATATACCTATACTGCTGAGACAGTGCAAGTTTCACTGATAAATTAAGGAAACATGAGAAGAACATACAATAGTATGTCACAGTAGAGAGGGATATATAATATATGAATTAAAAAATAGCTGAGGATGTTGATCATCACATTTTAAGTGAACATTTGACATCTAAAAATGTCAAATACATTCTAAAATTTATGATTTTGAATGTTGGATATCTGAGTGTGTGTGTGTGTGTGTTTTTTTCTTTTTTAAGTATGCTTGAACTTTGTTTTGGAACACAGATTAATTATGTAGAAGTAACATGATCCTTTCAAGGACTTACTTTTGCTCCCTGCATAGGCAGGGCAAGAGACATCTTTAGTCTGGGATTAATGTTTTGACTGTTAATGAGGCCATAGATTTCTGAATACTCCAATATCCCATGCATTTATTACAAGATTCTTCTTCCCCTGCTAGGAGGGAACACAGACTGCTTCCAGCCCTGTGAGTGCTGGTGTCTATTGTATACTCTCCTCACTCCCTCCCCTGCCTTGAGCAGGCGTAGTCACAGATCTTGCTCCCCAGTAGTCACCTGGAGTCTAGAAGGGAATGCCCTGTAGATCTCCTGAGCTTGCTCTCTGGGCAAGTCTCTGCTCTCCTCTTCTCACAGCTGACAGAGATCTGCTCTGTGAATTCGGAGTGCCTGGCCACCTGAATGTCTCCTTTCCGTCACTTCCCTTCGTCTTCTCAATTGAAGGAGACTTCTGGGTTCTTTTAGGATTACCCTTCCCTGTTCTGCCACCTGGAAACTCTCTAGGCAGTAACAGGGAAACTGTGTGGCTCACCTTGTTTGTTTCCATTCCTTCAGTCATTGCCTATTATACAATGTCTGAATCTGCTTTTTCATATTTTTGCCCGTTTGTTGATATGTGTGAAGCAGGAGATTAAATTCAGTCCTTACTACTTTGCCAAGCCCTGAAAAAAGAAGTCTGAAACTGTGATCAAATTCAAATTTATAACAGAGTGTATGTTGAAAGTCACCTTGAGATAATGGCTCACTAAAGTTTGTCATTTTATTTTCCATTAATTAAAATGAAAATATTATACATACTAAAATAGCTGATTCTTTTTTTTTTTTTTTTTAACGTTTACTTATTTTTTTGGGACAGAGAGAGACAGAGCATGAACGGGGGAGGGGCAGAGAGAGAGGGAGATACAGAATCAGAAACAGGCTCCAGGCTCTGAGCCATCAGCCCAGAGCCTGTCGCGGGGCTCGAACTCACGGACCGCGAGATCGTGACCTGGCTGAAGTCGGACGCTTAACCGACTGCGCCACCCAGGCGCCCCTAATAGCTGATTCTTTAAACAGAGGGGAGAAGATCTTCAGCCTCAGATACTCAACCGATATGGTAGGAATTTTTACTGCAATTTGTGTGGAAAGTAAATGTTCTCAGCTCAAATCTGGAGGAGAGAAGTCTGTACATGCCCTGGAGCAGCTCTACTAGTCTGAGAATATTCTGAATCAAATTATTCTTTAATTTTGCGGGAAAATGTGCAGACACAGAAAGAGCCTGTTACATTTATTATGTTAGCCGAGTTGTTAGTGGAGACATTCTCCCCTACTCTATTTATTACAATAGCAGCCTGCTAACATAGCTCCCCAATTCAAATTGCCTCTAATAATCTAGTCTCTGGGCAGCCACCAAAGACTGTATTTTTTTTCAGGCAGGCACCAGTGCTTTTTTTCTTTCCTTTCTTTCTACTTTCTTACTGCATTATTTTTGGTAGAGTAAATCATTTTATTACCTTTTGCTGAAAAGTATTTGGGGCCTTTCTATCTCACTTACAATACAATCCAAATTATTAAGACTGATACCCTTCATTTTGTCCTTCTCATCATACCTTCTTTCCAATTAACCGAGTAATTTTTATGATTCCATTGCATATTCTTGTTTATTAGCTATATTAATATGCATTCTAAATCTGTAATTGCCTTAGATTTTCTAGTGTACGTTTTTCACTTATCACTATATTTCTTTAAGTATTACTACACCGCTTCAGGTATAATGTTTGAATCTGACAGTACTGTATTTCTTTTTTTTTTTAATTTTTTTTTTCAACGTTTATTTATTTTTGGGACAGAGAGAGACAGAGCATGAACAGGGGAGGGGCAGAGAGAGAGGGAGACACAGAATCGGAAACAGGCTCCAGGCTCCGAGCCATCAGCCCAGAGCCCGATGCGGGGCTCGAACTCACAGACCGTGAGATCGTGACCTGGCTGAAGTCGGACACTTAACCGACTGCGCCACCCAGGCGCCCCTGACAGTACTGTATTTCTACTTGTCTTCTTCTCACTTATGTGCTGTTGTTAAAGGAAGTCCTTCAGGAAGAAGGAAAATAACTCCAGGTAGAAATCTGGATCTGCATAAAGAAATAAAGAGCACCGGGCGTGGGTAAATTTCAAAATATTTTTTTTTTTTTATGATTTTAAAGATATTTTGTAAAGATAATTGGTTTCTTTATGCAAAAATAATAACATTATCTTGCCTCTCTTATTCCTTCACTTTGCATGCTTGTCGGCCTCCATTCAGCTCCTCAAACACACCAAGAATTTCCTACTTTTAGGCTTGAGGAGGATGTTCCTCCTGCACGGAGGTATGACATCCGCACGCCACACACAAGCACACACGTGTGCTCTGGCTCAGCCTCTTTGTAATGTTGCATCCTAACTTTCATATCCCAAAGGACCTTCACAACTCATCTCATATACCAGTTTTCTACTTGGTATCCTTCACCTCCACAGAATCCTCAGTTCCACTTGGCACAGTTTGTAATTGTATATTTGGTTTGACATTTACTATATATATATATATATATATATATATATATATATATATTTCTACTAGTTCTACAAGTTCCATGACAATAAGAGATCTATTTCTATGGTCATGCTTCCAGAATCCAAATAATGTCTGTGATTTACGAAGTACCCATTGAATAATTCTAGAATGCTTGCAGGATGTGCTTAAAAAAACATTTCTTTATAAGTTGATTTTCCTATTAAGACAGTCTTACAAAAGTCTTGTAAAATAATGTTTCAGTCTACAGTAAGGACTTCATGCTATGAGTAATGTGAAGTTATTTAGATTCTACTTTGTGCCATTGGGTTCTATCTACAAAATAAGCATTACAAAATAGGCCAGTACATTTTATTTTTAACATGTTTTTAGAACCTAGAAGAAAAGTTACCATATCATTTTTTTTAATCCCTTGAGCTTCTTTGAAGTGACCCTGTCAACATCTCTCAGTGTTTCAATACTTAAAGTTGTTTCTTGGTCTGTTGCCAAAGGATGCACCACAGGGATTTATACTGGTGACTTCTTTAAAAATATATACAGAATATTTTAAAAAGTAAGGTGTACCTTGGAGCCATTCAAATCATTGTGTCACTTGTGATGAAAGGCTATGTGCTGATATGTCATTATACTTATTCTTAGGGCTGATAATTGGTAAGGCTTGACATTCAGCTGACTAGTTAACCTCACAAGGGGATGCCAATGGACATCACAACCACAAAGTCATAAACAATGTGGTTGTAGATGTTCATATATATACTGTAGGAAACATGTAGCATAAGAAGAATGGTTAGTAAGATATATAATGAAGAGACAATTTCTAAATCCATTTTTTACACCTAATAAATTGTTTCTATCGTCATTATCTTTACTGGTATACGTTTAAGTGGAGGCTTCTTAGTTACGCACACATATTATCGTTTTATATTTCACAAAGCAATGAGCTTTAGGACTGTAACAACAGATTATGATATGTCCTAATGGGATGGATTGAGTTCAACCATTAGGTACCCGAATCAGCATATATCTAGAGACTCTCCCAGTGATGCTCTGGCCCATATGAAAAAAATCAGAAAACACTGAATATGGTTTATTGACCCAACACTTGATGTTATATTCTTTTTTTACATGTATAGATTCAATTTAGAGTCTGCTATTTCCACTTGAGAACACCTTATTTCAACACCTAGGTAATTCTGTGAAAAAATGTGTCTATGATAAAAACAAACAAACAAAAAACCCTTAACCTAAGTTCTATATAAATTGGTAATCTGGCCAAACACGTCTGTCTGGAAAAACATTTTTTAATTAATTATGTACATTATTGGTAATATTCAAATCCAGAAGCATGGCGTAATTTAGGATTAAATGCAAAATTTTACAAAGAAGCAAAAGTCAGAGCTAAAATGAATATTATATCTTAGTAATATATTGCTTATACATTTTGAAACTCTATTGGAAATGTTAATTATAGGCAGGAGAATACATAAAATTTATGCAATCATTAACTTAGGTACGATTTTCTACAATACCTATAGAAAATTGGAGAGTATTCTAATTTGGTGTTGAAAATAAGCAAAGGCCAGCTTTTGTCAGAATAACTAAAAAAGTTTGTTAACAAAACAAATAAAATCAAATTGTGTTTATTGAATATCAATTTGCCTGTGGGCCTGCCCTTCCTTGAACCAAATATTTATAAAATTCTACACAGGTATCTGCAGAGCACTCTGTGATTCAGAACAGTCACGTGTGTAACTTTATTTTTCTTTTACCATGGTTATCAAAATTTTGATGAGTATAAAGAGCCTTTAAAACTGTGGCTTTGACAAATGCTTTCCTCTCCTGGGAGAGAGCATGAAGAGAAAGAGGTCTGTTTTGTTTTTTTTTTTTTTCTCTTTTTGTGTTTTTCCTTTTTTATCATCTCTTTATATGTAAGAACATTGGGTTTTCAGGGAGTTGGAGAGAAAAAACAAAACTCAAGCTAGTTTTATTTGTGAGCTTTTAAAGCTGTAAGGTTCTTTAAGCAATATCCTGTCTCATGCAATGCATTCCTTTAGTTAATAATAAATTTCTAAAACATGGCCTCTGGTTATTAAAGGCCTTGAAAAAGCTAAGCAGGAGAAACAAAGAAAAAAAATTATTTGTCCCAGGTTACAAGAACTTACCTTCTCAAAAATTTTTTTCATGTTGCTGAAGTAAATTTTGCTCTATTAAATTGGTTTTATGCTATCTAATTGCATGGAGTATGCTTTATTTAATACACAGAGATTTTTAGATTCTCTAAGTTCTGTGATTTTATTATTCAGTAGTGCAGATAGAAACATGAATATCAAACTTGTGCAATGTACATCATTACCCACACTAAATAGACCTCAACTTGATATTTGTAATTGAAATGCTTTAGCTAATGTATACTTGTCAGAAAAAGGATTGTATTTTCTCTAGTAGGGAAAATAAGTTCTATTCACATGCATACTTTTGTTGTTAATTAATCATTTCATAGATTTCTTTCTTTATTAATATTTTGCCTTGGTATCTGCTTTATATTTACCAATTCAGATTCTTTAAAAATTTGACTGAACGTAAATATATGCTTAAAGTTACAGAAAAACAGCCATTTAAGCATAAATTAGGACAAAAATCTGCACGTATCCAGTTTCTGGATATTTGCACCAACATTCAGGGTGATGCTCATGCTAGAAAATATTCAGACTTTACATTCAACTTGATCACAAAACCTAGGCATAATTAACCTGGTGTTAAAGAAAGAATATGTACTATTTAGTGATAGAGCCCAGTATTCAAATTCGTTCTTTGCCCCTTATTTGTTTCTAAGATTTGAAACAATTGAATTTCTTCGAGTTCTTCCTGGTCTATTAAATTAGGTTAATAATGTTGCTCACAATGGGAATTTATGAAGATTCAAGAAATATTTCAAGTGTCTCTAATTGGTGCTCTAATGTGATAACTAGCATTATTGTTGATTCTAATTCATTATCTTCATTATATCCAATTTCCTATGAGGTTTGAAGGTGGAGAAACTATGAAAAAAGTGCCAAGCGCAAGTTCAAGGATAAAAGGCAGTAATAAGAAGCAAATATTTCCAGAATGTTTTATTTTCTTGGATGAATGATATTGATTAACATTTCATTTGTTAAGTCTAACAAGTTTTAAAAATCGCAGGCAACCATTAAAAGAATATAAATAGGAAGCATAATCCAAAATATAAAAGGAAAATTGAGGGAATGAGGGATATATTGTTGTATCAGAAACCACAAACCACATACGGTAACGCCCTTTACTCATTTTGCTTCCTGGAGCTACAGTTACTTGCAGTCAACCACAGTCTGGACACAGATTATTCTCCCGATATGTGGTTGGAAGGCCATAAGTAGCCTAACGCTCTTCACAATGCCTACGTCATTCATCTCATTTCATCTCATTATGTAGGCATTTTATCATCTCACAACATCACAAGTACAAGAAAGGTGACTATAGTATAATAAGATATATTGAGAGGGAGAGAGACCACATTCACATAACTTTTATTACAGTATATTGCTATTATGATGGCTCTATTTTATTAGTAGTTATTGTTAATCTCTTACTAGGTGCCCATTTTATAATTAAACTTACCATAGGTATGTTTATTTTGGAAAAAAAACATAGTATATATACATATATAGGTACATATAGGTACATATGTATAGGTACATATATACATATATGTATAGGCTAGATCTGTCTGTAGTTTCAGGCATCCCCTGGGAGTCTTGGATGTCCCGCATGAAGAAGGGACCACTGTAGAGGAAAAAAGAATGCTCAGGTAAATGCATAATGTTTATAAATTAAGCAATGGAAATCCAATATAATAGTATGATGAAATAAGTTTCTCTAAGTGTGCATTGTTTTTTGAGAACATATCTGCTACATTTAGGAAGCATGGTGTTTATATAAATTCTAGTAGACAGTAAGATAAAATATCAGGGTTTATGTCCAAGAACAGAATGACAGTAAAGTTTAAATTAGACTAATTCAAGACTACTGACCAGTTCAAATGTTGCCAAGACATGGCAATTATTGTAAGAACATTTATTTTGCACTATAGCAATTAAAGAGGTTATATTAGTCACGTCTTTCCAGAGACAAAAAAAAGACCACAACATTCAGATATGTATAAGCATAGATAAAATTTTGCTAAATGATTGTTTTTCATAATTATGGTATTTGGCAAGTCTAAATCCACACTGTGAGCCAGAAAGCTCAAGACTAAAGACAAGCAGTTGTATAATTTCACCACAAAGAGTGAAAGCCTGGGGACCTGGGACAGTCAGTGGTACAGATGAAGGCCAAAGGAAGTCTGCTGGAGATTTTTTTTTTTTAACATGGAGGGGGGTCAGTCTTTTTGTTCTATTCTAACCTTCAACTGATTGGTGGGTATGGCCCACTATAGTATGGAGAGAAATATGCTTTCTTCTATTCATTAAATGTTAATTCCATCCAAAAACACCCTCAAAGAAATACCCAGGGAATGTTTGACAGATATGTGAATAGTCTGTGGCCCAGTCATGACACATAAAATGAATCATCACAAATGTCCTCAATTTGGGTGAGGGAAAAAAAAAAAAGGAATAAAAGAGGGTGTTTCTGGATGTCTTAGTGGAATTTAATGTTAGAAAGGATTAATGGCGGGGCAGCTGGGTGGCTCAGTCAGTGACATTTGGTTTCGACTCAGATCACGATCTCACAGTTTCATGAGTTCGAGCCCCACATCAGGCTCTGCGCTGACAGTGTGGAAGCTGCTTGGGATTCTCTATCCCCTTCTCTCTCTGTCCCTCCCTGATTCATGCTGTCTCTGTCTCTCTCAAAATAAATAAATAAACTTAAAAAAATTAAAAAAAAAAGAAAGGATTAATGGCACTCCAGCAGAATGTTTATCACAAAAATAATAAGATGACATTGAAGAATTCTGAATCATGAAAGTGAAAGACATTTTGTTACTCTTTAAGATCTCTTGGTAGAATTACATTATGTTGATTCATCTGAATGGTAAAAGAAAATCTTGATGCCACAGAAATGAAATGAACTTGAGACCATTTTTAAAAGTGTTTCCCTACACATCATTTCCACACTACTATTTCAGAACTCCCATTAACAATTCTTGGTAGGGACACCTGGGTGGCTCAGTCAGTTGAATGTCTGGCTCTTGATTTCAGCTCAGGTCATGATCTCAGGGATGTGGGATTGGGCCCTGCATCAGGCTCCATGCTGAATGTGGAGTCTTCTTGAAATTCTCCTTCTACCCTTATTTCTGCTTGTGCTATCTCTCTAAAAAATAAAAAAATAAATAAAAGTAAAAAAAAATTCTTGATATATTAGTTCCTTGCACTCTACAGTTTTCCATTTTACATATCATCCTCTAGCTGATGTGACATTTCTAGGCATTTTATAGGCCTTTCCTTCTTCAATATTCTCAGCAATCCAATTATGGACATTTGTACTATCTTCAAAAATGAGGAAATAGGTGATAATTTAACCCCAAAACATGCAACTTCAAGGTCTAACTCTAAGTTAGACAAATATACTGCAAGACACTGGGAAAAGAAGAAAAAAAAGTATCCTGACATTCTTCTATTTCATATTTGACCTGGAAGAATGAAGATCAACAAATAAATGACTCAAAACAAAGCGGTTTGAGAGCTTCTTTAGGAATAGTTGTTTAATGTTTGATGAAGATCTATTAAAGGCAAAGAAACCAATGATCACCATTTAATATAAGTATCAGGGGAAGATTTTAATGCTATACTAGCAAAAGTTTAATGTTCAACCTGAAACAGTCCTCAACAAGTTTTAGATTCATGCTTAGTGTCTTGATAATGGAAATAAAAATTGCACACGAAAAAAATTAAGAATATTTTCTTGAGAGTTGAAAAGCAAGTTGCTATAATCAGACCCAGAATTAAAGAATGGATATAACATGGTGGAAAGACTGGTGTCAGGCATCAATTTATGGGGTCAGATCTAGGGCTGCATAGTGTGTACAAATATGAGCAGAATTACACTTAGAGTCTAGTTAATAGTAACATAAATAATAATTAGGTAAACAAAAATGGCTATGAAAGTAGCATAGTGTCAAGGTAGAAAAAGATCTGTGTGGAAAGATTGAAAGGGGGGAAGACTTCTGGTTTCCTGTTCCACATGTAAGGATTTAAAAACTCTTCTTTCATTTGTATTCTTCACTTTCATCCTGAGAAACCATGGGATAGTTTATGATATATTTCAGTTCCTTGGCCAAAAATCTATCAGTCACCACCTGATCAAAATATATATCTCTTAGACACTAGTTCAAATGCAACCTCTTCATCAGGAAGCTTTCTGTATACATTTCTCTTTGCCCTTTTCTGAAGAGTCTTTTTCGAAAAAAATATTTCTATCTTCTCTAAATTTGGTGATACAGAGGAAGTTATTTAACTTCTATGGGTCAAATTTCACTTATCAGCAACAAAATTAGGGAGACTTATGGTTTCTAATCCCACTTGGAAGCAGCTTGGAAGTCACTACTCTGTTCTAAAGACAACTAAAAAGCTAAACAGACTTAAAAATCAACAAGTCTTCTTGGATCTGTAAGAGAGGGCAGACACAGGGCAAACCATTGTCACCAAGATTGAAGAGAAAGACAGGCAAATACAGGGAGTCAAGGCTTACTGGAGCAGAGATTCATAAGGGGAAACACGACAGGAGCCAGTGGCAGGATAGGAAAATCTGAACTGTAAATGACGAATTGCTGGAAAATCAGTATGGACAACTCTGAGAGTTAAAAACTCTAGGGGGACCCAGTCACAGGAGAGCACCTACAATACTGTGAGATTTATCTACAGCATCTCGGTTAGGTTCCCGCACTAAATATTGAAGACAAATCTCCGAATGCTTCCAGCAGGAGGAGAGAAAAAGAAACCATGTTGTAATATGCCAGAGAATTCTGTTCTTAGCAAGACTTGCACTCAGAGGAAACTAGTTAATCAGAGCCCAACATGCTGGGGTATTATCAGGGACTAACTGACCTGGGGAAAAAAAATAACGAACTCCAGCCCACCCTAGTCATTCTGTCCCATTCAAGTGGGGGCGAAAGCATTAAAAATACTAGCAAAGCTTCTAATCCTAGGATTAAAGAACAATTTCTCTCCCCCTATACCTTACCACCACATTACTAAAAGACTGTTTATAGCAATTCATTTTACTAGGTACATTATGTCCAGCTATCAAGAAGCAATTAAAAGGCATACCAAAAGGCAAACAATGCAGAAGAGACAGAGAAGACTTGGCGAAGATGTTTGAATTATCAGACTGGGACTGGAAGAGATGTATTGTTATAAGAGTTCTACTGGGGGGCGCCTGGGTGGCGCAGTCGGTTAAGCGTCCGACTTCAGCCAGGTCACGATCTCGCGGTCCGTGAGTTCGAGCCCCGCGTCAGGCTCTGGGCCGATGGCTCGGAGCCTGGAGCCTGTTTCCGATTCTGTGTCTCCCTCTCTCTCTGCCCCTCCCCTGTTCATGCTCTGTCTCTCTCTGTCCCAAAAATAAATAAACGTTGAAAAAAAAAATTAAAAAAAAAAAAATAAGAGTTCTACTGGATAAAATAGACTGGATATGGCTGAGGAAGGAATTTCTATATTTGAGGACATGACAATAGCAACATCCAAAACTGAAAAGCAAAGGAAAAAAAGAGACTGAAAAAAAAAAAAAAAACCCAGAAGAGAATATCCAATAATTATCGAAAGAATGTTACAAAAGATGTAACATACATATGATGGGAATACCAGAAGAAGAAGCAGAGAAAGGAACAGAAGAAATGTTTTAAATAACAACTGACAATTTCCTCCAATCTTATGTCAGACAGATATAGTAAGCTCAGAAAACACTAAGCAAAATAAATATCCAAAAACCCCTACATCTAACCATATTATTTTTAAATTATAGAAAATCAAAGGTAAAAAAAAAATCCCAAAGGACACCAGAGGAAAATTATCTTAATTTTATCTTAATTTGATCTTAAAACTAGAACTCTGTAACATAAGAAATTATCTTTAAAAAGTGAGGCAGAAATAAAGACTTTCTCAGAACAGCAAAAATTCAAAAGATTTGTTGCCGGTAGATCTTCCTTACCAGTACTGTTAAAAGAAGTTCTTTAGAGAGAAGAAAGATAATTTGGGTCAGAAACTTGAACTTACATAAAGTAAGGAAGAGCATAAAAGAGGGAATAAGTCAAGGTAACCTAAAAACTTTTATTTCTTATTCTTAATTGAACTAAGAAATAATACTTTGTTCAGAATAAAAATACCAACAATTTATTTGATGCTTATATATAGAGAGAAGCTTATGTATGTTTATGCATAAGTGAAATGAATGACAGTAATTATACAAGACAAGGAAGGGAGAGATGAAGGTTATTTTGTTATTAAAAGATACAACACTCATGGAGTAGTAGAGTGTTATTTGAAATTTGACTTGGATTAGCTAGCTGTATGTGTATACTGCTAAGAAAGAAGAGAAAATAGAGTCATATAAAATGCTTACTTAAAACTACAATAGGCAGAGAAAGAGTGAAAGACGAAAGGAAAATAAACAAAGAACCGGGCCATCAAATGGAAGACAGTAGCAAATACGGTGGATATCAATACAACTATATCAATAATCGGGTTGAATGGCAGTTATCTAAATGCACCAATAAAAGACAGAAATTGTGAAACTAGGCACAAAAACAAAAACAAAAACAAGAGCCAACTATAAACTGTACAGAACCTCACTTTAACTATAGGGACACAGAGATTAAGTGGATAGAGAAAATACACCATGCTGACATTAATCAAAAAAAAAAAAACAGTAATTATATTAATTTCTGACAGAGCAGACTTTTAAGCAAGGGAAGTTATCAAGGATAAAGAAGGACATTACATAATGATAAAGAGGTCAATTCTCCAATGAGCCATAACAACCATTAATGTGTATATATTTAACAATAGAACATCAAACTCTGTGAGGCAAAAACTGGTAGAATTACAAAAAAAAAAAAGTAGATAAATGCACAATAAGAGTCGAATGCTTCAAAGCCTCTCTATGAGAAATGGACAGTTCCAGCAGGTAGAAAATCAGTAAGGACACAGTTGAATGCAACAACATCATCAGTCAACTGGATATGACTAACATCTACACACTATTTCATACAACAATAGTAGAATACAACACCAACAATCAATTGGGTATAATTGACATCTATAGATGATTTTATTCAGTAACATCAGACTACACACTTTTTTCAACCCACATGGAATATTCAGCAAGATAAAATAAAACACAAAATAACAAATTGCAAAGAATAGAAGCAAAATAATTTCTGCTTTCAGACCTCAGTGGAATTAAATAAGAAATTAATGAAAGATATATAGCTGAAAAATCTTAAAATTCTTAGAGTAAACATACTTCCAAATATTGGATGATAAGAAATCTCAAGAGAAATTTTAAAATATTTTAAACTGAAAAAACCCACAAAATGTGGATGCAGTAAAATTAGTGCTTAGAGGGAAATTTATAGCATTGAAAGTTTATATTATAAAATATGAAAGATCTAAAATCAGTCATCGACGTTTCCACCTTAGGAAACCAGCAAAAATAGACTGAATTAGATACAAAGTATGCAGAAGAAAAGAACTACTCCTGAAATCATTATTACACTATCTGTTAACCAACTTGGATTTATAAATAAATAAATAAGTAAATACATACATACATACATGCCTTTTCATTTCTGTAAAAAAAAGAAACAAAATAAGCAGAAGAAAAAAAAATTATTATTATGAAACTGAGAATAGGAGATCAATAGGATATCAATAGAGATAATCAAAAAAAATCTGGTTCTTTGACACGATAAATAAAATCAATAAGTTTTCAGCCAGGATAACCAACAAAAAACAGAATGAGGACACAAATTACTAACAGTAGGAATTAAAGAGGAAACATCACTGCAAATTCTATACACATTAAAAAGATAATAAATAAATAAATACTGCAAACAACTCTATGCCCACAAATTTGATAACCTAGTTGAAATGGACAAATTGAAAGACAAAATCTGAAAAAAACTCATGTAAGAAGGAACAGATGATCCGAATAGGGTTACATCTGTTAAAGAAATGGAATTCGTATTAACCTCCCAAAACAGAAAGCACTAGGCTCAGATGAGTTCTGACGGTAGTACAATAAAAAAAGTTATACACCATAATCAAAAGGGATTTTTCTCAGGTATACAGGGCTGTTTCAACATTTGAAAATCAATTAATGTAATCCATTACATCAACAGGCTACAAAAGAAAAATCACATGATCATACCAACAGAGGCAGAGAAAGCACTTGATAAAATCCAAAAACCGTTCATTATTTAAAAAACTCTCAGTGCACTAGGAATAGATGACAAACTTCCTCATCTTGATAAAGAATATTTACAAAACATCTACAGATAACATCATAATTAATAGTGACAAAGTCAAAGCTTTCCCACAAAGATCAAGTACAAAGCAAGATGTCCCCTCTCATCACTTCTTTTCAGTATAGTACTGGAAGCTTCAGCTAATGCAATAAAACAAAGGAAAGAAACAAAAGGCATACTAATTGGGAAGTATAAAATCCAAAAGAAAAGAGAGAAACATTTCTGAAATTAATAGGTAATTATAACAAAGTTGCAGGATCTGAAGTTAAGATATGAAAGTCCATCGCTTTTCTATATTCCAGTAAAGAACAGATGTAATTTAAAATTAAAAGCAAACTACCATTTATGTTAGTGCACAAAAATTGCATACTTAGGCATAAACCTAACAAAATATGTTCAATATGTAAATGATAACAACTATAAAATGCTAATCAATAAAATCAGAGAACTAAATAAACTTAGAGATTTTCCATGTTGTTTATGAAAAGGAAGACTCCATATTGTCAAGATGTCAGTTTTTCCTCACTCAATTTGTAGATTTGATGCAATCCCAGTCAAAATCCCAGAAAGTTATTTTGTGGAGATTTACAAACTGATTCTAAAGTTTATGTGGAAAGGCAAAATACCCAGAATACCAGCACAATATTGAAGGAGAAGGACAAATCAGAGAACTGGAACTACCCAAATTCAAGGTTTACTAACAAGCTAGAGAAATCAAGATAGTGTGATTTTAGCAAAAGAATAGACAAATATTTCAATGTAATATTTGAATAGAGACAAAATAGAGAAACCATAGATAGAGCCCCTTAAATATACTCAACTGATCATTAATAAAGGAGCAAAGGCAACACAATGGAGAAAAGATATTGTCTTCAACAAATGATTCTGGAATAACTGGGCATTCATATGCAAAAAAAATGAATTTAGACACAGATTTTATACCTTTCAGACAAATGAACTCAGAAGGGATAGCAGTCCTAAATGTAAAGTGTAAAACTATAAAACTAGAAGATAACATAGAG
The DNA here is from genome assembly GCF_028749965.1 of Puma concolor. NCBI lineage: Eukaryota > Metazoa > Chordata > Mammalia > Carnivora > Felidae > Puma > Puma concolor. The sequence continues at coordinate 180,420,658 of NC_141670.1, read as the reverse complement.
GAAATTCTAGATGACCTTGGGTATGGCAATGACTTTTTGATACAACACCAAAGGCACAATCCATGTAAGAAATAATTAATACATTGGATTTCGTTAAACAAAACAAACAAAAAGCAACAAACAAACAAAAAAACCTGCTCTGAGAAAGATAATGTCAAGAGAGCCAGAAGATCTGCCACAGACTGGGGAAAATATTTACAAAAGATATATCTAATAAAAATGGCTATCCAGAATAAACAAAAAATTCTTAAAACTAAACAATAGGAAAACAACTTGATTAAAATACAGGTAAAAGACCTTCACAGAACTCAGCAAACCAGGTAATATAGATGGCAAATAAGCGTATGAAAAGATGCTCCACATATATGTCCATAGGGAAATGAAAATTACACCAACAGTGAGATCCCACTACACGCTTACTAGAATGGCCATAATACGGAACACTCACACCACCAAATGCTGGTGAGGGTAAGGAGCAAAGGAACCAAACTTTGGTTCCATTGTAGTGGAACTTCCATTGATAGTGGAAATGAAAAATGGTAAAGCCATTTTGGAAGCCAATTTGGCAGTTCCTTACAAAACTAAACATACTCTTTCCACATGACCCAGCAATTGTCCTTCTTGGTATTTACCAAAGAAGTTGAAAACTTTGTCCATGCAAAGGCCTGTACACTCATGTTTATAGCAGCTGTATTCACAATTGTCATAACTTGGAAGTGAAATCAACATGTCTTTCAGATCATGAATGGATAAATACAGTGTGGTACAACCAGACATTGACATATTACTCTTGGAGAAAAAGGTATGAGTTTTTGAGCCATGAAGAGTCAAGGAGAAACCTTGACATGCATATTCCCATGTACATGTAGTTAATCTGAAAAGTCTGTATACTGTATGATTTCAATTATATGACATTATGGAAGAGGCAAAACTACGGAGACAGTAAAATGATGAGTGGTTGTCAGGGATCAAGGGTGGCAGAACAATGAAGAGGCAGAGCACAGATTTTTAAGGCAGTGAAAATGCTTTGAATAATAACGTAATGATAGATACATGCCATTATATACTTTTTAAAACCCATCGAATGTATACCACCAAGACTGAACTGTAATGCAAACTGTGGATTTTGGATGATTGTGAGGTGTCAATGTAGGCTCATCATTTGTATAAATGTACCACTCTGGTGAGAGATATCACTAATCAGGGAGGCTATGCTGCGGGGGGAGGCAGTGAGTATAGATTCAGGAAATGTCTGAACTTTTCCCTCAATACTGCCGTGAACCTAAAACTGCGCTAGAAAATTTGTCTTAATAAAAGTGTTTTGAATAATCCAATTTATCTGGAATCAGAGGTTAGTAGGGCTTTAATACATTGAAATACAGGGTCATGAACAACAATAACAACAAAAACTCAGCTAGTTTCTGGATAAGACTGAAAAGGAAACAGTGAGTTGAGCTTAACGTCAGAGAAAAAGATAAGGTAAAAACTGGGCTTGGGGTATGAAATCCTTGCCACAATCACTCTTGTTTCAGGGTTTGTGTGTTTTAATTTACAAGATACAGTGCCCTATGCTTCTGTGTAGCCAATATATTCTATCATCTTCTGTCTGTGATGTTTTCATGTCAACACTGATTCACAATGTTCTTTTTTGTGGATTGCTCAGTGGGTAGCTTATAGAAACTGAAGGTGAGTGTCAGAAGTGATTAACATAGATTCCATTTTTTTGTAAAATAGTGGAATGGCTGGCATGTAAAGGCCGCTGTATTTGTAAAAACGAACAAATATATGTAAACAACTGAACTTAGAAAAAAAAAACATTGTCCCTATTTAGACATTATATTTTGGGAACATATTGATGATGATATGCTTTTTACAGTGTACTTATTATGCCCAAGACTGTACAAACAAGTTTTTTTTTTCTTTTTTAATGTTTATTTATTTTTGCAAGACAGAGAAAAAAAGAGTGAGCAAGGGAGGGGCAGAGAGTGAGACACACAATCTTTTTTTTTTTTTAATTTTTTTTTTTTTAACGTTTATTTTTGAGACAGTGAGAGACAGAGCATGAACGGGGGAGGATCAGATAGAGAGAGGGAGACACAGAATCCGAAACAGGCTCCAGGCTCTGAGCGGTCAGCACAGAGCCCGACGCAGGGCCTGAACCCACTGACCGTGAGATCATGACCTGAGCCAAGGTCGGCCGCTTAACCGACTGAGCCACCCAGGTGCCCCTAGACACAGAATCTTAAGCAGGTTCCAGGCTCCATGCTGTCAGCACAGAGCCCGACATGGGGTTTGAGCTCACAAACTGTGATACCATGACCTGAGGTAAAGTTGGGCACTTAACTGACTGAGCCACCCAGGTGCCCACAAGCAAGTATGTTTGGGAAAAAAAAAAAGACATAAATATTCTTATTTATGTATTCACTTAGTTATCTAAGCCTGGATATTTTTATAACAGAGCCTAATATATGAATAAATGTGTATATTTATAAATTTTGTATATATGTATATATACACATATATGTATATATACACACATATATGTATAAATATGTATAAATGTATGTATATATGTATATATAGGTATATATGTATATATGTATAATTACATGTATATATGCATAAATTTTGTATTCCTTTTAATAGACACCATTCTGTATGTTAATTCCTAGATTTTCAAACCAAATGTATTAGAATAAAGAAGAGTCTCCAAGTTTTGCTTTAAAATGCATTGTAATAAATTTGTAGGAAAGTGATTTACAAAGTGGGAACAAGAGATATAAACATCAATTAGAATATTTTTAATGCAACTGTCTCATCAGAGATTTAGGACATCTAATGTCAGGTATTTATTTAAATAAAGTGGAGGACAATTAATGAGAGACATAGGACATTCAGTTAAAAAGCATAAGAGTATACCAAGGTAGGAGTTATGAATTTAAGGAATATTAATATTTTTCGTGTACTGTTAAATCAGAGAGAATTAAGATTAGAGCAAATTCTATCCTTGTAACTAATCTGGAAATTTTAGAAGTTACTTGTTGATATAAAGTCTGTTAGTGGTTCCTAAAGTAATCATGAGATTACATAAATATGTAGCCTTTGAACTGAAAGAAAATTTAAAATCCAGTAACAAAATTTAAATTTAAATTGACTGACAGTAATTAAATAATGGGGTGCCTGGGTGGTTCAGTCAGTTAATGTCCGACTCCAGTTTTCGGCTCAGGTCATGTTCTCACAGTTCATGAGTTTGAGCCCCGCGTTGGGTTCTGTGCTGACAGTAGGGAGCATGCTTGGGATTCTCTCTCTCCCCCTCTCTCTGCCCCTCCCCGACTTGCACTGTCTCTCTCTTTTCCAAAATAAATAAGCTTAAAAAATAGTAATGGGATGTTTGTGTTTTCTTCTGATTTTCCTTCTGATTTCAAAATCCTTCTGATTTTCCTTCCTTTGCGTAGATTAATATATCAACTACATATCTTTTATTGCAATATAATTGACATATAACATGGTGTTTTAGGTTAACACATTTATATATTGCAATATGATAGCCACCATAGCATTAGCTAATATTGCCATCACATCAAATAGTTATCATTTACTTTTTGTGGTAAGAACATTTAAGATCTAGTTATTTAGCAACTTTGAATAATATAGTATTGGGGATTATAATCACAATGCTATCTATTAGATCTCCAGAACTTACTCACCTTCTGTGAATTTTTTTCTTTCACCAACATTTCCTAAGTTTCCTTATCCCCCAGCCCCTGGTACCCACCATTCTATTCTCTGACTCTATGCATTCAGTTTTTTAAGATTCCGCGTAGACTTTTTCTTTCTTTGATTTATTTCACTTAGTGTAATGCCCTCGAGGTCCATCCATGTTATTGCAAATGGCAGGATTTCCTTTTTTCTCAGGGCTGGAAAAATATCCCATTATATATTTGTATATGTCTACACCATATCTTTTTTTATTCATTTATCTGTTGATGGGCATTAGGCTGTTTCCATATGTGGGTTATTGTGAATAATGCTGCAATAAACATGGGAGTGCAGATATTTTCTTCAATATGCTGTCTTTGTTCCTTGTGAATATGTATCCAGGAGTGGGATTCCTGGATCATGGGCTATTTTCATGTTTCATTTTTTGAGGAAACTTCATAGTGTTGTCACAGTAGCTGAACGAATTTACATTCCCAACAACAGTGTACAAAGATTCCCTTTTCTCTACAGCTTCACCAACACTTATCTCTTGTCTTCTTAGTGATAGTTATTCTAATAGCTGTAGTTTATTTCATCAATGTCTTTGTGGTAGAGATCTTTGATTTCCTTGGTTAAATTTATTTCTAATTATTTTATTGTTTTTTGATTTTGAATTTTTAAATGGGCTAACTTTATTTCCTTTTCAGATATTTTGCTGATGTACAGAAACACAACTGATTTATGTTTACTGACTTTATATCCTGCAACCTTAGTGAATTTATTAATTCCAACTTTTTTTTTTTTTGGTGGAGTCTTTAAGCTTTTCTATATGTAAGATCACACACTCTTCACATAAAGACAATTTTAGTACTCCATTTCTGATTCAGATACCTTCTACTGTGTGTGGAGCGTATCATACACCATGATCAAGTGGGATTTATCCCTGGGATGTAAGGATGTTTCAATATGAACAGAACAATAAACGTGACGTAGTACACTAATAGAATGACCAATAGAAATCATATGATCATCTCAGTAGGTACAGAAAATATAACTGACAAAATATCACATCTTCTCATGGTAAAAACCTTCAACAAATTGGATACAGAAGGAACATACATCAACATAATAAAGGCCACATATGACAAATCCACAGCTAACATCATACTCAACAGTAAAAGATTATAAGCTTTTTCTCTAAGATCAGGAGCAAGACAAGGGTGCCCACTCTCACCTTTCTTATCCAGCGGGGTACTGGAAGTCCTAACCCCAGGAATTAGGCAAGATAAAGAAATACTTACCTATTGTGTGATATTCAGCCAAGTCTAAAACAGAAACCATTACTCAAAATTCATCTTTACAATTAATAAGTAAATATATTTGATTAATAAATATATTTGTGTACATTTAAGGCTTCTGGGGTGCCTGGCTGCACAGTTGGTTAAGTGTCTGACTCTTGATTTCGGTTCAGGTCATGATCTCCTGATTTGTGGGTTCAAGCCCCGCATCAGGTTCTCTGTTGATAGCTCAGAGCCTGCTTGGGATCCTCTTTCTCCCTCTCTGTCTCTGCCCCTCCCCTGTTTATGCTCTCTTTCTCTCTCTCTCTCTCAAAATAAATAAAAACTTAAAAAAAAAAGTATACATTACACATATGCATTGTCAAGTATAATTAATATGTTAACTGTAAATAATATCTTTAAATTTCCTGTTTCTAAGTTAGAAATACACTTAATCTGTCCACATTTGAAAGTGAAGATCTAACTTGAATTTTATCTCCAACGAAACTAAAGTTTTCATATATATCTTCTACATATTTGAAAATTAAAATATACTTTAAATCTTTTTAATACCTCTGTAGTCTTATGAGTCTTCATGAGCATAATGAGGAAAACTTACTCAATTTATAGCTAAATATAAGTATCATCATGTTTCTTAAAATAATTTATGAAGTTTATATTGTAATATGAATATAACAAGGCAGTAGTTGCTTGAATAATCCTTGATAACATGATTTAATATTCCCTATCCAGTAAAGTTGAAGAAAAACAAAATTTAGGATAAAAGACCTTTGAGTTGAGATGTCAGAATATTTCTCTAGTGGATCTACAGGGAGGCACTAAAGTCAATGATTGAATCTAATAATCAAGCATAGGAAGTAAATAGACTGAGTTTAAGGCACTGGGTCTAGGTTCCATGGAAGTACATGCAGAGTGCCTGGTCATACTTCATGGACATTTGAAACTAGAAGTTGCTTTGGGGGCACCTGGATGGTTCAGTCAGTTCGTTGTCCGACTTTTGATTTCAGTTCAGGTCGGGCTCCGCACTGGTGGCTCAGAGCCTGCTTGAGAGTCTCTCCCTCTGCCTCTCCCCTGCCCACATTCTCTGTCTCTGTCAAAATAGATAAACAAACTTAAAAGAAGAAGAAGAAGAAGAAGAAGAAGAAGAAGAAGAAGAAGAAGAAGAAGAAGAAGAAGTTGTTGCTATTGGTTATTATAAAATCTGGAAGCAGCTTACCTGAGTACATATCCCAGTCTTTTCACTTATTAATTGAGTAACTTTGGGAAAGTTCAATAGCCTTTCTGTGCCTTAGTTTCCTCATCTGTAAGATGACAATAACAGTGCTTCATAAGGTATCTAAATTTAAAAACTTAAAAAATATTTAGCACGCAGTAAATCTTCAGTGGATAGTGATAATAGTTTTACTGCATTATTATTATTGCTATTGCTATTATTATTTAGTAATAGCACCTTCTCATGATTTTCTACATTCAAAAAATACCTATCATTTGAAATTAAAGTTTCTCTAATGGTATCAAGATATTTTTTATTGCTAAACTAATAACACCCAAAAACTTTAAGTTTATACCAGAGGGAGGCAAAGTTGTTTCTCCTGATGACTTCATAGCTCTGTAATTGCTTTCCAGAGACACAAGAGTGTGAGCCTTGACCTGTGAATCAAAGCATAAAGTCGTCCTATTTATTCAATCTTTTATCTAAATGACATGAAAGGATCAATCAGGTAGAGGAGTGATTAAAGCTGTTTCTTTCTGTATATTTACCCAGAGGCAAAATCAATGAGCATCTCCAGTTAATAATAAAAAAAAGTGATAAATGAATAAATGATCACATACATTTTGAAGGAAGTATGTCTCTACCTTGAGGTAGTTGTCTGTCAATTATTGATAGACTGATTCCTGTACATGAATATTTTGAAGCATATCCTTAATGCTCCAACTTACAATGCAAACTTTTAAATTTACTTTTGAATAAGAAGCTGTCTTTTTGTCTCAACATTATTGGTGTAAAAAATGTCCTAAAGAAAGGCAAGGAGATCAAAGCATATTGAACTTGTAAAACAAAATAGCTCAAAATGCTATCACTGAAAAGTCTCATTACCAAGTCAATCATGTGAAGGAGTGAACTCTACTTCCAAAAAACTCTTTCCTTTTCCCTAGTGTGGGACTGATTTTTAATATAAGCCCAGTGAAATTTTTGCTGTAATCAAAACTAAATGTGATTCATCTCTGCAGGAAAAGATCAGGTACAGTATGGAACAGTAGAAGAAGTGAAAGTGTGTAGTGATAGTTACATAGGGTTCTTCTTTTTCTCTACTTTCATCTATTATAAATTGATTAATTATGTTTTATGTATTACCCTAATAAACAGCAACCTATGCTAAAGATAAAAATATTCCACATATTATATGTTAAAGACAGCAATAAAGTTTATGGGGTGCCTGGGTGGCTCAGTAGGTTGAGTGTCCGACTTCGGCTCAGGTCATTATCTCGTCGTGAGTTCGAGCCCTGCGTTGGGCTCTGTGCTGACAACATAGAGCTGTGTCTCCCTCTCTCTCCTCCGCAACCCTGCTTGTGCTCTGTCTCTCTCTGTCTTTCAAAAATGAATAAACATAAAAAAATTAAAAAATATATAATGAAATAAAATAAAATAAAATAAAATAAAATAAAATAAAATAAAAAGTCAGATAAGTTTCCAATCATGATTCAAAATACTAACGAATACTTTGAGACCTTGATTTCATTAACAATCAGACCTGAAATATATTATCCTGAAAACACTTTTAAAAACTCATTGTATTAACTTGAGATATTATTTTAGTGTAACATTAATTCATGTCTCATTTTTTCTGGTCCTAATCATTAGAGGAATCTATTGTTATTATCTATATATTATCTAAAATGCTTAAATTGTGTAGCATTGATCGACTTCATTGGGGGAAAATTTAATGATTACCAAGGATATAGCAGAAATGATTAGGCATGTTCCACTTCAGGAAATTCACTCCCCAGTGGCTTATGGCAATCCATGATTTTGGAAACTAATTGCGGTTGAAATAGTCTTCAGTATCTGCAAATTCCTTCAAGCCTTTCAGTCATGAGTATGATTAATGCTTAAATCATATACGATTTGCAATTAGGTATTACAATAAAATTTATTGAATATAGCTATTTTTCTTGAGAAAGTAAACATTGAAGTCATTTTTTAAAGATTTCAAAAGAAAATTAATAGATAAAAAGAAAGTGGAACAACAGAGAAATTGAGTGGGGCATTTTGAATGTTTACTCTGATATTTATCAATCCAAGAAGAGATATCCTCTTGGGATGCAGTATCTTGGTGAGATAAGAAACAAAGATTTAAGACTGAGAGTTTAGACCTAGGGATGTTTTAGTTTCATCCATGAAAGTATATCTCATATGAATAAAAGAAAACAGAGAATAAATCTATCTGGGAGTCCCCACAATGTACAGGCAAAGCAAAGGCTAGATATAAAATTTGGTGATTTGGAGACAAAAATAGGCAATGGGAAAATGGATGTGTCGAATATTAGCAGTGAGAACCAGTCAGATTAGAGAAGCTAGAGAAGATATAGAGGAATCACAGATGATACCAGTTTTTTAGCCATACAACTGGATAGAGAGTGAACAGTTGAGAATCAGTTGAGTTGGAGAAGACATTGGTAGACTGCATTTTGATGGCCGCTTTTTTAGTAGAGATAAACAGTACTTTTTGGACATGGTAATTTGACGATACCTATTAGTGATAAATACAATGAAAAGAATATGGGGAAGAATTTTGGTGACTACTGGAGGAGTGAATGCCAGCAAAGAAGACTGAGAAGGGATAGTGAAAAAAAAAAAATCAAGAATATAGTATCCCAGAAGACAAAGAAAACAGTGATCATGGAAGGAAGGATGGGGATGGTAATCCGTTAAAATATTGCTCAATATTTACAAAAAGGAAGAGGGAGATTTCAGGACAATGAAACTATTCTGTATGATAATATAATGGTTGATACATGTCATTATACATTTGTCCAATCCCCTAGGTTGAACAACACTAAGAGTGAACTCTGCACTGTGGGTGATAAGGCTGTGGCAATGTAGACTGATCAGTTTTAACAAATGGACCACTCTGGTGGGGGGATGGTGTTGATAATGAGGGAGGCTATGCATGCACGGGAGCAGAGAGTATATGGGAAATCTCTGTAACTTCTTTTTTTTTTTTTAAGAATTTTTTAAAGTTTATTTATTTATTTTGAGAAAAAGAATGAAAGGGTAGGGGCAGAGGGAGGGAGAGACAGAATTCCAAGCGGGTTCCAGGTTGTCAGCACAAAGCCAAATGAAGGGCTCAAAGTCATGAACCATGAAATCATGATCTGAGCCTAGGTCAACAGTTGGACACTTAACTGACTGAGCCACACAGACATCCCCAAATCTCTGTAACTTCTGATCTATATTGCTGTAAACCTAAATCTACTATTTTATTTATTTATTTGTTTTTGAGACAGAGAGAGAGAGAGAGAGAGAGAGACTGAGCCATCCAGGCACCCCCCCCCCATCTACTCTTTAAAAACGCCTATTAAGAAATGAACACGATACATTGACTTTTAGCCTCAGCATGAAGGTGGCCAGTTGCAACCTTTTTCAGCAAAACTTTGTGGAAGAAATCCTGTTTGGAGTTGACTTAAAGATAGAAGAGGAAAAAGTAAACTGCAAACATGGATTATAAACATATCTTTTTAGAAACACTGTTGTGAGATGGATATAGTTTGGAAGAGTTACCAAGGATGTAACAGGTTGTGTTAGATGTCTTTTGAAAATTAAATGTATTTCTTTGGAATGTGACACTGAATAGAAGCTTTCTATAAGGTAGAGGTGAGTATATAAGCGGGTTTAAAAATATGAATAGCAAACTTCTACAGAACCCTTAATGTCTGCCGGATACTACTCCAAATAGGCAGGTCCTCTTACCAGTGTTATGTTTACTGTTAGCTGTTTTGCTGAGAAAGAAATTGAATATAGAAATTGGAGACACTCAAGTTTATATGGCAGAACTGAGAGTAGAAACAGTTTCTAATCTGAGACAAGAACACAAATAAGAAAAGATGGAGAGAGTATCTATTAAATCCAAAGGATTGAGGGGGTCAGAATGAGAGTAGGTGCAGAGAAGTGCATCTGACCAATTGTAGAGGGACATGAGACTAAAGGACACATCTTAAAATTTGCACCATGAAGTAAATTGAAGGTGCCATAGCCAAGCAAGAAGGAAAGATTTTAGAATGATCAGTATAAAGACGGTACTTTGAATTGTAATGGGAATAGGAGCGGAGAGATAAGAAAGGATATATATAGCTAGGGGTGCTTGGGTGGCTCAGTGGCTCAGTTGGAGCCAGTGTCCAACTTCGGCTCAGGTCATAACCTCATGGTTCCTATGTTCGAGCCCTGCATTGGGCTCTGTGCTGACAGCTCACAGCCTGGAAAATGCTTCGGATTCTGTGTCTTCCTCTCTCTCTGCCCCTGCCCTGCTCACACTCTGTCTCTGTCTCTGTCTCAAAAAAGTGAGTAAACATTAAAAAAAAATAAAATGGATATAGCTAAAAAGGAGCCGCAAGACTTGAGGACAGTGTTGATAGTTGTTTATGCGTGGATACTTTTAGAGGGTTATTTTCTTTCAAGTTCCTGGCGTGCATTTACCTGAGTAAGACGCGTTCTTTCAAGGTGACTGGTCAGTACACACTGGACTGAAAAATATGAAGCAGAGATATGTGAGTGATGCAAGGAAGCTACAAAGTATTGTGGAGCTTCAAAAAAGTGAAGCAGTATGTGAAAGCGGAGAAAAGTATTCAACGGAAATATTACCAGTTAAAATGGGCCTTAATAACTGCACGAGGATTTGATCACTAGTGATTAGGAGGAAGTGTATTGTAGATAGAGAAAGCATCTTTAGTACCTCATGAAGCCAATCATTCATCCATTCATTCATTCATGCAATGCATATTCATTGACCTATCAGTGCACAGCACTTTTAAAGTATCGTAAACTGGAGCATGCAAGCAAAATTATAATACCAACATAATTTGCAAGCATTACACAAAGGTCAATACCTTACAAATATCCAAATGATTATTTCAGACTTAAAAATCACATCCTAGAAAAGTCGGTGCAATAATATATAAAGCTAGATTTACACTGAAGAACATATAACAACATATATATAGCACACATAGTAGAAATACATTCATTTTAAAATGTAGTCAATATATCCAATATTTGCATGTATTTCAATACACTTTTTTTCAATACACTTTTAATGTATTCAGTTCCCTGAAAAAAATTGTCTTACCTACCTTATGCTTCTTTACTTATAAATATCATTAAATATGTAGTGTAATTTAAAAAAGCTAGACTTAACAAAGTATCTATTTACATAATAATCATTTAACATAAACGCATGCTTTTTATTGGGACCCTAGACGTTAAGTCTACTTACTATATCCTCCCTGATGTTTGAAACTGATTAATTTCAGCTGAGGTTTAGAAGCAAGTTTTTCCAATTATTTTCGTTGTATTCAGTGTTTAATGACTTCAGTTTTTTAAATTAGATTGTTTAATAATCCACAAACAAGACTCACACTGCCTTACAGATTTATTTGCTTTCTGGTTTCATTTTACTTAAAACTTTTGTTTTATCGTATTTGACAGCACTTAACAATTTTGACCTTGAATTCTTAAGGCAGTTGTGTAAAGTGACTCATCGTTGTTTCTGCAGAGGGAAGAAGAACTTGTCCTGATTGCTGATTTGCCTTTTATATCATTTGATATTTTAGTATCTTGACATATTTGTGACTAAAAGTAAAAAAAATGTGCTGATGTGGAGAGATATACAAAAACAAGGTTTTTTTTTCAACGTTTGTTTTTGATCTGAGGAAAAGAAAAGAGGCTGAAGTTTTAAAGGATAAACTTATACCTCCCAGATGTGCTAATTATAAACAAAAAAAAGTAGCTAATTTTCTATTGTTTAAATATTTCCTAACAAGTTCTCAGGACAAATTAATTGATAAAACTTTAAGGATTATTTGGAAAATAAACATTAAGAAAAGGACAACCTCCATACCCAATGAACAAAAGAAATATTTTGTTTGCTTTTCAACAAACTTTCATTTGTAGAATAGTTTTTGATTTATAGAAAAATTCAGAAGCTATTATAGAATGTTTCTGTATACCCTTCACCCCGTATCCCCTATTATTAACATTTTATAAAATACGGTGCATTCATCACAATTAAGGAACAAATATTGATGCATTATTAATTAAATATGTATTGCTTTTTCAGATTAACTTAGGTTTTACCTGATGTCTTTTTTTCCTTTTCTAAGATCCTATCTAACACACAAATATTTAACAAATATTAAATAAAGTTAATGTAAAATAATATCGGGGCGCCTGGGTGGCTCAGTCGGTTAGGCGTCTGACTTCGGCTCAGGTCACGATTTCGTGGTCCGTGAGTTCGAGCCCCACGTCGGGCTCTGTGCTGACAGCTCAGAGCCTGGAGCCTGTTTCGGATTCTGTGTCTCCCTCTCTCTCTGACCCTCCCCCATTCATGCTCTGTCTCTCGCTGTCTCAAATAAATAAATAAATAAATAAATAAATAAATAAATAAATATAAATAAATAATATTAATATGCATTAACTTAATCTTTTCCCAAATATTTATGAAGTGCCTACCACATACTAAATCCCATTAGAAAATAAGTGAAAGAATGGTACAAATCTTTCTCTGAAGGAACTGATGCTCATTAACTCATAGGATACATCTAGATGAGATGTTATACAGCATTGAGTCCAATATCCACATTTAGAGACCAGGAAACTAAAGACCAGAGAATTCATGAGAGAACAGAACAAATGTCAGAATCTCCAAATCCTGAACCCTTGCTATAGCAGAAGAAAAAACATGTATTAAAAAATAGCAAAAATAAAAATAAGTAGAAAAGAAACTATGATACAAGGGATAATGTGTATATATTATAAGAAAATACTAATAATGCTATGTATGAATAATTTTTTTTTCATGTAAAGTAATTCAAAAGTCACTTCTACATTGTTTTGAAATTATTACTTTAGCACCCAAAGTGATGTCTTTGGTGTTAATAGAGATCAAGAAGGCACTAGAACTTGAAAATGTATTCAGATTAGTTAGTTGTTTAAAGAAATACATCACATTAGCTACCTACTAGAAAATCCTGTTTTTTGTCTCTAAAGGTTTTTCCCTATACATAGCTCCTGTCAAAATATTTCACATGTAATCACAAAACCTTGGCCAAATATCTCATACCTGTCTTCAATGTTTCCATTCCAAATAGTTTGCTAGCAACACTTATCAAATATTGAATAAGCAATATGCTAGAAAAATTGCAACACCTTCAGTAATCACCTGTTTCAAATAACATGGTCCCAAAATAGCAGTTAGTAGAATATGTGTAATTTTATAACTAGTGTGCTTGGCAGTAATACTAAAATCAACATTTGGCAATAAAGTCATTTCTAGCAATATGTGTTATTTTTATCAAAAACAATACCTTTATTATGTCTGAAGAATTTCTCATAAGCCATGGATTGGGACAGAAAGTATGTAAGACTATGGTAGGCACCTTTATATATGGTGCTAATAATTAATTCTCCTCACTCTTGATTAAATACATTGTTCCTAAGTGTTCAACTCCTGAAGTCATTCAGTTCCCTTGGGGAAAGAGAAAATGGCAGAAGGGAACCATGTGTACTAATTCTGTTTCCAGGAAGGCAGCTTTAGAGCCAGATGGATCTTTCTGCCCCCAAGGGCCTTTTCCTTCTTGGGAGAGCTTTCATCACTATTGATTTTTCTTTGAGGAAAAGAAGGCCCCTCTCAAAAATGTGTCCCTGATGCAAAGACCCATCTCTCTGTAGCCACAGTACTTAGGTTCCCAAATTAACACAGAAGAAAATGGAGATTTGTCTGTCTCAGTGGATCCCTTGTGACCATATTGTGACTGTATAGTGTGACTGCACAGTGCATGGATAAAGAAAGTTCTGTTTCAAGAGAGGGAGGAACAACTATGTAAAACAATGACACTAGGTCAGCTAATAAAGGCCAACCAATGTCCTTTGGATTTGTTGACATGGAAAACAACAAAAAGGGCGATTCAATGGCGTGGTGGAGGAGAGTCTATTTGTATTGGGGCTTGGAGGAGACTTGGTAGTGAGAAAACTGACCTCTTGAGTGCAGAATGCTCTGTCAAGAATGCTCTCTCTATTGATAGGGTGAAACCATAAAATGTGTTGTTGTTGTTGTTGTTGTTGTTGTTGTTTTCATTTTGGACATGAGAACACATTTAATTTGCAAAGGAAACACTCCAGTTGATTGTAGGAAATTAAACTGATATTCTGTGATTTACCATAAAAAATGAAGTTCTCTCATATGTTTTTAAATGAATAAATAACTTATCTTACAAGCTAAAGATGATTATTAGCTTTGTTAGCGTATACTGGACCTAGTGACTTGTTTCTAATGAATAAAATATGCCAAGTGAGACATAATATCACTTCCGTAATTACACTACAAAGCTCTGTGATTTCTGCTTGCTAGCTTTCTCTTTGTGGTGCCAATGTGTCTTGCCCTTTTCCATACTCTAATGAAGCAAGGGGCCATGTTGTAAATTGCTCTATAGAGTGGTCCATGTGACAGGGAATTGAGGGAGGTTTCGAGACAACAGCTTGTGAGGGACTGACCTCTTAGTTTGAAAACATCGGAGGAGCTAAACCCTGCCCATCGTTAGAAGACTAAGCCAGAAAGAGGATCCAATCTAGCCTTGTGATGACTGCAGTTCACAGATTCATGGCTCACAGAAACTATGAGGTTATAAATGTGTGTTGTATTCTATCCGTAATTTTAGGGGTAATATGTTTCACAATAACAAACAACTAATAAATTGTTCTAATGAAAAACTTATGCTAGTGACAATGTTCATCATGACGTGCCGTGATGAAAACCTTTTTTTCCCTATTATTATTAGCACAGAATCAGTTGCCTTGGTCTATGTCACTCTTTCAAGAATCAGGAAAGGAATGAAGGTATAAAAAACTGAGTTGACAAATACCTTCTTTCCAAGGGGTATTTCCGTTTAAAAAGAAGAAGCTAGGGGCTCCTGGGTGGCTCAGTCGGTTATGCGGCCGACTTCGGCTTGGGTCATGATCTCGCGGTCAGTGAGTTCGAGCTCTGTGCTGACAGCTCAGAGCCTGGAGCCTGTTTTGGATTCTGTGTCTCCCTCTCTCTGACCCTCCCCTGTTCATGCTCTGTCTCTCTCTGTCTCAAAAATAAACGTTAATTTTTTTTTTAAAATATAAAAAAAAATAAGAAGAAGCTAACAGGAAAAACATTTTAAGTTCGATAAATATCATTAAAATTAAATTGCATTGAAAGCCACCCAATCTTCCTTCCAAGAACCAGCCAGCCAACCTTGATTGTGGAACACAAATGTTCTTTGAATTTTTTCTAAGGAGTAAAATAATTCTTGGAAGATGACAAAGGTTCTCTTCACTATGACAATGCCCATCTGCAAGTTATTTCAAGGTTCTGAATTCTCATCTCAGTGGAAAATTAATTATAAGAATATCTCAGCTTTTAATGGATTTTAAATGATCTAAAAACCTTTTCTGTATTTTTAATATATAATTCTTTTATATTAATAACAGAACAGATATGAGGAATAAACTTTATGAAGCATACAGCACATCAATAACTCTCCGTGTATTTGAAGTCTTATGCTTACATTTTTTAATGTATGCTATGAATAAGATTAATTTTCTCATAAGAAGCATTTGCAATCTAGCTGAAAATACTTAATAGAAATTTGTGTTATTTCTTTAGAATGAATGCTGACTAATTTTCCTATTCTCACTTATTTAGCATAACTCTGTTCAAAATTTATCTGAAAGTCATTTTCATAGCAATACTACAAATATTTCCAAGCATACGATGGTGCTTTGTTTGGTAATCTAAATTGCAAAATTGTTCTAATCAGTGGCAGTGTTATATACAAAAGTTCCAAATAAGTTATGAAACACAAGAAAGCATTAAGGAGCATTTACAGTTAATAACAATTTGGTAAAAATGTGTTTTTGTTGGATGTTGCATATCTGCAACATTATATCAACAATAAAAGATTTCACCAAAAGTAGATGAAAATATAATTCAGAGAAATAATTGACTATGCAGTTTGACCATGTACCATCTGTACCTTATTTTTAACATCCAATAAAGTGAGGATAATATAATAATAGCTATCTCAAAGTATTATTGTAAGGAATAAATGAGTTACTGTAAGTAGAGTGTTTAAAAAGTGCCTGGCACATGTAAGGTGATATAGGTATCATCCATTATTATTTTTACCCTTTCTAGCTGTATAATTATGGTAAGGAAAATACAATTGTGTCATTTGGTGCAAATATGCATTCAGACATATTAGCCATGAAAATGATGTAACACATCAAAGTGGTACATGCTGATCCATGTACAACTTGTTGTATGGTTAACTTAGAGAGTAAAAAATACATGTATTTTATTCAACACATAATGATGATAGATAAATAGATTATAGATAGATAGATAGATAGAAAGATGATAGATAGATAGATGAAAAATAGATAGAAGGCCTAACATACTCCAGAAAATTGTTGTGATAGAGTAGTGTATAAAAAACAATTAAAAACTCTTCCTCTTTTTGAGCTGATATTGCCATGGAAATGTATACAAAAGATAAGCAAATAAATACCTATAATGTATTCCAGATGATCATAAATGTTAATGGATATAGCAGGAAAGAAAGAAAATGAGGAACCAGCAGTAGGAGAGTGGGAAGGAAGACTACAGTTTTAAAGATTGATCAGCAAAAAGTCTTTGAAGAAGAAACATTTGATCAAAGACAAGGGGGTGAGGAGCAAGCCATGTGGATAAGGAAGAGGGCCCTTCAGACATAAGAAACTGTCCGTGCAAAGGCCCTGAGGTAGAGTGATATCTTGTATATTCCAAGAAATCTTAATAAAATATTTCACATTATAAATATAATTATAATGTGAATATCATGTATATATATATATAATATATAATTATAATTTCAACCACAGTATCTTTGAAAATCTAATTGCTTTCCATGAGGATAAATTACTATATGCCGTTTCCACTGCTTAGATGAAACTGAGAAGGACTAACAAGTGTCTTCAATCATAACACATAAAAACCATCTGTAAAGGAGATCAGTCCCAGCTGTATCTATCTATTATTTTCTTATTTGGGTTTTATATCAGGTTTTAAAAGCAATATTGATATAGCTATGGGGAACGTCTGGCCATGCAGTTGGAAGACTTACAGGCAAGTCTTATAATCAATGTAAATTTGAATAACTCTCTTCAGATTTAGAAGCTTTAGGATTTTTTTTTATGCATTGTGATCCTAGTTAACATCAAGAGTTGTGGATGTGATTGAGACTTACATGTGAGAATACTTTGTGAACTGTTAGATGCTATATGAATATTACATGTATATGTGTGTGAACACATGTGTGCTATGTATATGTGTGTGGCACAATTAGATTTTATGGCATCCCAGAAAAATTTCCAGATTGTGCGAGGAAATTATATACTATGGGGTTTAAGAGGCCTGTATCTGTAGCCAGACATCCTGGGCTCAGGTCACATCTCTGTCACTCCCTTTCTAATCTTGGACAGGTTTATCTTCTTAGGGCCTTCATTCCCTCACATGTAAACCACTTTCATTAATAATTTAATTAATACACATATAAAGTATTAGTACAGTTAGACCTTTGGTTGGTGTATGATTTGCACTCTACTACTATTAGCTTTTAGTTTGAACAATTATTAGGTACTTCTCTGCTGTGGTTTGCTCAATTTTTCTCAAATATGGCCCTGTTAGGTTTTTCCGTTCTCTGTACTTTGGACAATATTTGTATACTTCTTCCATTTCCCAGAATGCTGAAAATGTCAGGCATGACATCAAGGCAGAGAGCCCAGAGAAAACAGGTTGTCACATTCTTGCCCCTGGAAACAATCAGGTTTCTGGGATAGGTGACAACTTCCCCTTTGGGTGACATCAGTGGGCAACACATATTACGTTTGCTTGTTTATCACTGGGTTTTCCCTGGTAGGCGATGAGTTCCTTAAGGGCATGAATCTTTTTAAATTTATCAGTGTAAACACAGGGTCCTTTTTAGCTACATGAGAGGAGTCAGAGGATTGAAAAAAAGGAGCCAGGCAGGGGTGAGGAAGAAAAGACTTGGAGGGAGAAGTGGAAATTGCAGAAATTTGCACTCATCTGTGAAGCACTGAAGCGAGAATGAAAAAAAATATATATATTGCTGACAATAATAATTCCCCAAAGGACTGAGGCGGAGTGTGTAAAAAAGACAGTAGGAATTTAAAGGTGCAGTGGTGGTAACATTAATAGTAAGAGTAGAAACAGTTGGTGTCAGTTTAAAAGGATTAATTGTTCCCTAATCTCTGAGGTCATTGGTGGTCCTGCTTACACTCAGATGTTTGAAGCAATGGGAGTTTCTTCCTCGTGCTCTAAAAGTCAGCAGGAATATTTAAAATCATGAAAGAAAAATAAAAATTTATTTCTTAGGGAAACTTTGGTGATGTCACCAAATGAAAGAATGTGAAAGGCCATATTTACACTAAGGTATCTGGGATATGTCTATCTATCTATCTATCTATCTATCTATCTATCTATAATCTATCATCTGTCTATATAACCTATCTAAATATCTGTGTATGTGTGTATATCTATACACACACACATTATACATAAACAAAACCAACAACAAACCTTCAAGTGAGTTTTGACGTTAGGATCACCAAGTTCATCGTACTGGAGTTTCCTTGAAAAAATCTACAGCAATGTAGGTATGGAAATTAATGGTTGACAACATTGGTCAGAAAAACCAGTGATTCTCTTGATTCTCTCAATGATAGATGAAGGAGATAATCTGGTTCAAAACTCAAGAGTTAACAGTTTGGTTTGTTTGTTATTCGAAAGCTTGAGGAAGATCATAGTGTCAAGATGTCATGACCATGAAGACAAGTTATGTAAGAATAATCTTAGATTTAATGGTATTAGAAGCATTCTGAGCATTCCCTCAGTTCTGCAAAGATATTAAATAATGTGTCTTGTTAAGTCATACAGGACATATTCAATCATCTGCAAACAGCAGGGAAGAGTTTTTTAGTATTATAATGATGATTCATAATGAAGGTATTAGGATGTCTTCAACTTTGATATCTCTCTCTATAGATAGATACATAGATGCAAAGAAGAAATACAGTGGTGGAATTCTGGGGATCAGACAAACCAGTTTTTGACTACATCTTTATACTAAATTCTCCCATTTTCAAAGGAATTCTTTAATATACAAGTTATTTTATTTGATACAATGAAATATAATTTATAATAGAACATTTAATATATAAAACAGTAATTATTGCTCTTTGAATTTGATTCTAATATTAAAACATCAATGCTTACTTTGTTATGAATCCACAGATACTTAAAACAGAGGGTGAAAACCAGTTAGATATTTGTGTATTGACATATGATCTTACATGATTTGGGGGATTGATAAGAAAATTGGAATTTACCAACATCATCACCATTTTAAAAAGAATGTCATAAAAACTACTTAGAGAAAGAAGTGTGTCTAGCTACCAAAAAAAATGCTCAAAAATGTATTGTTTCAGAGTAAAATTAAGACAACCTTGTATCAACAGGAACAAATAAAGACATTTTCTGCTATGCCTTGCTACTTGAAAACTTCCACTAATCTATATGCCCCATAAGATAAAAATCAAGGGCTGACGGATGTTGCAGGGTCATGGGTGAGTCTGTAGAACCTTTTGTCACCAGCTTTCTCACTCCTTGGTTCCCAGAGTTAGCCTGGTCATTTGCCACTGCTGAGATCATGGCTCTAAATAGAGGGACCCGCTCTGTGACTCCTGGGTCCCTCTACCTCATGTGTTGGTGTGACCTTGATAGTGCAACAGGCTCTGGACTCCTGAAGCTCTGGCGTGAATTTAAGAAGATTTTGTTTGTGTATGGCATAGAGGATGAATTCTTCCTCCTCTACTATGAATAAAGAACCTAATATTCTCTCACATTAGTTAACCAGTTACAAGATCCACCAAAAGATCTACTAAGTAGAAGAACCATTGTCTACGATGTCGTGGATGTCTGCCTGACCTTATTTTACTTATGGACCTTCCCAACCCCTCTGTTGTCCATTTGGCTTTGTTTGCTCGTCAGTACTTGGCAGAATGCCACACTAACAGAGAAAAGATGGACAGAGAACTGGGGATGATGCTAAGTTTGCAAAATATTATACAGAAGACTACAATTCCAGGAGAAACAAAACTGCTGGCTTCTGAAATGTATGACATTCTTCATGAGGTCTTTCAAGATGGCAGATGGTGTTGGTTTAAAATAAATGAATTCATGTAGAAGGAAAGCTCAGTTTTTGTTTTGTTTTGTTTTGTTTTTTTTCTGGGAACTACAAGCAAATGCTCCAAAGCAGTGGTTTTGCACATAGATGGTCTTGGTAATAAGTCTTGGAGATATCTCTGTGAAGAGACTTTGTTATAAATGAAAGGTGTTATTAAGCTTTACTTTTCAAATGGCTGTTCAAAGATGCATGTTGCAGGTCCATTCAGATTTGAAAGCAGACACTTTGGCATCAACAATAGTATCAACCAAGGATATGAAGGCTCAGCGAGTTGGGTGAAAAGTGAGATTGGAGAAGAGATGCTGGTCCCAATCTGAGATAAGCCTGTGGAAATAGAGTCCCACAAAGGAGCAGAATAGCTCAGTGTCCCGGGTGGGCTTACTCCTGGAGGATGGAGCCAATTAACTGAGCACAGCTGCAAACTTTGCATACAGGTCATTTTCCTGATGACTCCAGTTTGGGTCTCAAAGACTGCGTGAATCAAGAAGGGTCCAGGTTTCCATTGTAGTGGTGAACTGTCAAGTGCAATCTGCAACACGTTATCATGAAAAGTTTTTAGATTCCATGATTGCATATGCTGCATTTTACACTTTATTGGACATTTTCCCCCAATTAGTGGTAAAAAGGATAAATGCTACAGGTGGACTTGCTTTGCTTATGAGGGTTTTATAGCAGTTAAGGCAACAGCAACTGCATTTTTTTTGAAATATATTGTAAAATAATAATAGGTAACATAGTTTAAAAAAAGTAAGAAAAATAAAACCCACTTCATTACTTCTGTACATGGAATAGTATCTAGAACATAAAAGGTATCTAATAAATATGTATTCTCTAAATACAATTATAGTAAGAATATGAAAATGCATTCATTGAAATAAGTAAGTGCTTACTATGCACCCATTATTATTCATAATGATCAAGAATTCATACAGATGCAAGTGAAATGATTTAGTTTTAATGTAGGAGAAACTTGCATTTGGGCCAAGGGCACAATATATGAATAATACAGTTGGAGGTATCATTTGAGAATTCTTACAGTATGTGATAATAAATCCCAGATAAGAGGAAGGAAAATAATTTTCTCCAACTATTTTAAACATAACACATTCTTTTTTGTTACAAGTAATTAGGTAATTGAAAAACCTTTGAAACAGCTAGAGAAGCAGAGTCTAGGCTTGTCCTCAAGAACAATTGCTAAACGATACTACATACAGACTAGAGCAACATGGGAGCTTCCATATCTGCACTAAACAGGAATGACAGGAACTAGGAAGAATTGTTGAATTCAAGAACATACCACTCTAGTTGTAAATCAAAAATCTGGAAGCTATAGAACTATAACAGCTGTCTGTCACCCATGAAGACAGTGAATGGACATCTGAACACTTCAGTAGAGAACCTAATATCTTCAGCATGGACATTAACTGTAGAATGGTACTCTTTATTACCTTCAACCTTCAAATCTCAGTAAACATACCCAATTGGCAGTCCCTCGTCTCCAACCAAAACTCTACATACTAAGAATTAGGTCCATGGGGTTTAACTTTCCAGCCTATGTATCACAGGTAAGCAGAGTGCAAGAAAGTTGAATGGATACCACAGACCAATCCACAAATATATGATGGCCCCACTTTTGATTATTTCTCTCTAAAAACCCTTCCCCCACACTTGTACATTCCAACAATAATGATAACATCAACAACAAATTTCCGTCAAACACATAATAGTCAGCAGGGAGAGTTTCTAAGCTTTAATTATTCATTCTGTCGCATAAAAATATATAGAACCAGGGGCGCCTGCGTGGGTCTGTCGGTTGAGCGTCCGACTTCGGCTCAGGTCATGATCTCAAGGTCTGTGAGTTCAAGCCCCGCGTACGGCTCTGTGCTGACAGTGGGGAGCCTGGAGCCTGCTTCAGAGTCTGTGTCTCCCTCTCTCTCTGCCCCTCCCCCGTTCATGCTCTGTCTCTCTCTGTCTCAATAATAAATAAACATTAAAAAAATAAATTAAGGGGCGCCTGGGTGGCGCAGTCGGTTAAGCGTCCGACTTCAGCCAGGTCACGATCTCACGGTCCGTGAGTTCGAGTCCCGCGTCAGGCTCTGGGCTGATGGCTCGGAGCCTGGAGCCTGTTTCCGATTCTGTGTCTCCCTCTCTCTCTGCCCCTCCCCCGTTCATGGTCTTTCTCTCTCTGTCCCAAAAATAAATAAAAACGTGGAAAAAAATTAAAAAAAAATAAATTAAAATATATATATATAGATCTAATTATAGCAAATACATTGTCAATTTCTCTACACAAAACTGTCACATATTAAATGACTTGTAGTACTAGGCATTGTTTAAATAATTTGATCTAATGTTTAGAAAAGTAAGTAACACTATATATTGGTTGAAGTTACAAACATATTTAGCAGCAAAGCACTCAAGTGGTACAAAATGGGAAAACAAATTATAATTTTTAAATAATTACCATTTGTTTTGCTCTTATACTCCAGGGATATCGTCTATATAGGTACTAGTGTCATGACCTCGGCCTTGGTCATGACCTCTGTCCCAGGCTTACTTCTCCCCCATGTTGATTGCCCCCTACTTGCTTGGAAATATTCTGTGTGCTTAGGATAGGTCATGGAACAAAAATACAAAAACTGCCACCCTAGTGTAACTTTCACTTAGGAGAAAGATTTAACGAATAATAAAATAAATAAGTAAAGTGCAGAGTATATTTGGAGATGATGTAAAAAAAAAGTAAAGTGTACAACATGAAGTAAACATGGGGGTGCAGGAGGTGGGACTGTGTTGCAGTGTTGAACAGGGTAATAAGGTTTCAGGGGAGGCCTTACTGAGAAGGTGAGCCTTCAGCAAAGGTAAGTGCTTGAGGGAGTTATCTAGAGAAAGAGAACCCAGGTGGAGGAATAGGTCAAGTAAATGTCTTATGTATTTACAGACAAACAAGAAGGCCAAAATGACTACAGGAAAGAGAATTGAGGTAAGCAGGAGGAGATTAGAATAGATAGGTGTTAGGGACCCATCTTGAAAAGGACTTGAGCCAGCCAGTATGTGTACTTTGGTTTTTATTCCAAGAGGAATAGAGAGTAAAAGGAGGGTTTTTTTTTTTTTTTTTTTTATACTAAAGAAATGGCCTATTTTCACAGACAAACATTTTTCGGTGATAGCACCTTGATTCCTGATAAAATATTGGAGAATGTGGCTCATAATTAAAGATTTACCTAGCATAACCCTGGTCAAACTGGACTACAGAGTGTTTTCCAAAGGAAGTTTGCCCCTTATACCTGTGCCATGAGGAAGCAGATAAGATTCATGTTCTTTCTGGGAGACTGGACACCCAGATTATAAAGAAAAATGAGAAAAGAAAAGAAGAGAAAAGGAAAGCATGGGAATGAGGAGGTGGTCTCTTGTGAAGTTGTTTCCTTCCAAACTTTCTAATCAGATGAAAGAAGTGAACGAGGGGCATAGATCAATCTGGAGTGTTCTGTGGGGAGCTCTCCAAAATAGAACAGAATATCAAGATCAGGAAGAAATCTTTCTGTCCAGCAGGTCCATTCTTGTCCATTCTTCTGCCTCACAAAAAGGAGCCTATCCTGTTGGTTATTCAGTTGAGTTGGTCATTCTAATTCAAGTGAGTGCTACGTGGCCATTTGGCCATACCTAAACTCCATCTTTGAGGCCAGTTTTAAACAGTCATGGCTGCTTAATCTACATTAATCTGACTTCTCATTTCTCAGTTGCTTGTAAATTAAGATGGGGTATTCTTCGTTAATTATTGAAAGCTGAACAAAATGAAAGCATCAGTGATCAAAAGTAGTTGGGGGCGGGAAACTCCAAAAGTAATGGGGGCAGAAGGTGTCATTTGGAAGAGACAAGAAAGAAGTGCTTCTCCTCCAATAGGAAATGATGCCCTCCAGAAGAGGGCATCATTGCCAACTCATTAATTACAGACATTTGGGTTCTATGGATACAATACTTGCATTGAGTTCTCAAGGCAGCGGCATCTGAATTTTCCCAACATCAAAGGTGCCACCTGGATTAGGTGGAAGCAGCAGATGTACCAAATACCTGAATATATGAAGACACATCTCTTTCGAACTGGGAAGCACAGGCCACATGAGATAAAAGGAGAGATGAGAGTCGCTTCAGGAGTCTTTATGATATTTTGAAAAGCATGACGAAACTAGGTTGGGAAAACATGGAAAAGCTGTCATTAAAATTCTAGACACCTAATAAATTTTTTGGCTGTCACCACTCAAGTGGTCACCAAAGAGTAATTAAAAGATTTCATTTGCAGTGAGCACAAAAGTTTGAAATTTGAGGCATATGTTGGAGCGAGCCCATTTTAAGTGGAAAAAAGCAACTTATTTGTAACAGGCATAGAAGTGTTAACCTGATACAGAGAAAAATCTCCAGAAATATGTCTTGTAATTTGTCTTTAGAAAAGAATGGAGTATATGTAGAAAAATAAGTTGGAATAAAATAGAGAAGGGAAAACATCCTTTCTACACTTTATTATTTTTAAAATATAATTTATTGTCAAGTTAGGTAACATAGAGTATATACAGTGTGCTTTTGGTTTCGGGGGTAGATTCTGTGATTCATCGCTTACATACAACACCCAGTGCCATCCCAACAAGTGCCTCCTTTCTAAACTTTAAATGGATTCTTAATTCTATAGGCCTACAATGGAGTTTCAGAATATATGTGTTTTTGTTTGAGTGTTTTGCTCTTGGGATAATTCCTTGGATATTAATGTGGAAGGAATATCTATGTTCACTTGAAGCAGGAAAGATTAGGATTGGATAACGCTTACAGAGTTAAAGTTATTTCAGTTTAATGATTCTCAAACTTCTGTGTGCAAAGGAATGATCCAAGAACTTCCTCAAATGCAGATCCTAAAGCTTTAGCCCCAGGGATCCAGATTCTTTTGAACTGGGATAAGGCACTGGTATTGTAATGAGCTGAACCCATGAATCTAATGATTCGGATGTGTATGGCCCAACACATGTGGAACAGTGCTGTGGTAGTCTAAAGTGGAAGTGATGAGACCTTGAACTTGAAGATGGCAGTAAAAATGAAAAGAAGAACACAAACCAAGAAGATATGTTGAGCGTTCCACTGTCAAGGTTGTCTATGTAAGGGTAAATACTCACGAGGAGTTCTAACAACACAAGCCCTGGCAGTGAAGGGAATGCTGTCATTTTTAATGCAAATAAAAACTTAAAAGAGAACTACATTGCAGAGCAGGGAGATAAATGTTGATGTACGACAGCTAGAGTTTAAGATGGCATGAGGAAAGTGAAATAGAGGTATGCCCACTAATTGACTGCTTTGGGGCCAGGGAGAGTGATGGCAGTGAGAGACTTCCATCCAGCAATCTTGTGCATGGGGTTACCAAGTGAAATTGTAAATGGAGACAAAGGAACTTGAAGCTTGGAGAATCCATAAGGTGAATGGGGAGACTGGGGAAAGTGAAGGCTTCGACCTAGTCATGAAAATCATGTTTTCCCTGAGAAGTGAGCCTTGGGATAAAATTAAAAGGTGGGGCGGGGATTAATTTGGAGAAGAAGAAAAGAGCATAATCCAAGCAGAGGCCATAGGCTCTGGGAAAACCCAGGGACAGAGGGGATGGGAAAACCACTGCTTGAGGAGCATCTTCAAGGGCTAGGACAAAGCCACGTTTTGAGGGCTTTGGTCTTTGTAGAGCAAGTAAAATATTTTTTTTTTTTTTCTTTACTGCAAAAGTAATGAGAAATCACAGGAGGGTTTTTAAGGAAGGAGTGTCCAAGAACATGATGCTGAAGACCTGCCATAATATACACTCATAATTTTGGAACAGAGATATACTACACTCCTAATTCCAGCCTGCTGTTGCTTTCCCAAATACAGGACAGCTGAATGGACCATGAAGAGTCTACCTTGCTGAGGGCCGATCCCGACTTCACCTTCATTGTGTTAACTGGGGGAAGTTACATGATTTGGTGTTTATCGACATTGGTTTCATATTAGCACCCCGAAAGGGGCCTTAAAAAATACCAGTGTCTCTCCCCACCTGCAAGGGAGTCTAAATTCAAGCCCTGGAGGTAGTTTTAAATCATCTTCAGGTGCTTCTAATGTGTCTCCAAGTTGAGACCCATTGACTGTAGCTCAATGTCCCTGATTCCTCCTCTCTGAAGATGAGTTGATCATAATAGTGCCTCAACCTTGGAGATGCTGTGAGAGAATGCTATGAGATGGTGTCCGAAAAACAGTTAGCATACACCTGGGCATGCAGGAAGACTTAAATGTGCACCCACCATTGTCGCGGTCGCTTACTAGAGCCATTCTCATTGTTGCACAGATCCTTTCACATAGCGGATCCTTGAAACAGCTTTGTATTCAGCTTCCAGTTACAGAAGACCCCTGGTTTGATGTGTGGTGAGGTCTTCCTGCTTTCTGTTGATAGACACAGAAAAAATGTGCTTGCATCACTTTCTCCAGATGCATGTCCTCAAAATTATTTATGTTGTTTCTTTACCATTCCTTCCTGAATAAAAATTCCTTCTCTCCTCCCCCGTCAGGAATCAGCCGTCCTCATCAGCATCAAAACACAAAAAAACAACCAAATAAAACAAAACAAAACAACAAGCAAATAAAACTAACAGCAACAAAAATCTTTATTTGGAAGGAGGGTGGATCTTTAAATGCCAGTGCAGATGAAATTTAGAAACATCGAGCATAGTTACTGATGAGATGCCTGTCTTTAAAATAGGAAACAAATTGGGCTATGCAGAATTAATTGTAGAATCAAATTTTTAAGGGGCACCATTTCATTCTCTAAAGAAGTGCCTACTAGGAAATGGTGACTGAAGCTGACTGAAGCTACTTTATAACCTCCATTCTTGAGTTCTTAGGTAATATACACCTTCGAACTTGGTGGTCTGAGTAAATTGTGGATCATGGCAGGCTGCATTTTCCTGCCTGACTTTGGTTCCTGTATTGATTCACTGTTAAGAGGTTGTACTTAGTGCCTAGGTCTATCTTCACAATTTGTTATATATTATGATCCATGATCCCGTTAGCACTTAAGAAGAATTTATTTTCTATTATTCGTGCTTCCTCAAATGTTCTCTCGATAAGTCGCGTATGTCCGCAAGAGTAACTTTCTTGAGGTCAGAGACAGAGTCTTCAGGTTGAGGCTGGGTTAAGAGAGCTGGTCATGTAGCACAAGCACCATTTTAGAAAGTGTACAAGACCTAGGATTAATGTATTATTTTGTCCTTAACAGTTATTTGTTAAACAACCTTGACGCATGTCTTCTCCAATGAGTAGAAGATAGCAACATGACACGAATTAAAATGATCATAATGCTGACCAGAGTTCCACTAAGCTTCCGCACCTTCTTTGCTCCCGTCAGTTACATGAACGTGCTGAGTTTTCTTCCTTTCAGTACAATGCTTAGCCACAAACATTACTAGCTAATCATTTTGTCAGATGGAAGCTAACTCACAAGGAAAATGCAAAATGTGGAAAGAAAATGTATCCAAATATCAAAACATGAAAAAGTAATGCCAAAAAAAATAAATTTTATCACTAAACACACGAAGTTGTAAATGCTATCTATAACATGATTAAATATGTTGATACCCTGATGTATCTTTGCTGTGCAATTGATTTCTTATATTACATGAAGAGTAGGAAAACTTGATATGGAAATGGAAGAAGAGATAAAGATGTTGGAAATCTTGGGGGAGGCATTTTTTCCATCCATCAAGATATAAACACTAACACTTCATTAAAATTGTATAAAAATATACAATGTATTTAACCACAACCATTATTTTCCACTTGGCCTAGTGCTATAGCTTTTGCAGCGATTCAGTCTGACAAGAGCAATAGAATTAAGTGTCTCTAGCTTCCAAAATTATGCTTTATTGTTCCAATGTCGAAAAATTCTCAGTATGATGAGCATTTACTGTTTTTACTAACAGTGTTTATTTGAATTTCACTTCAGGCACCAAAACACTGTGTTAGGAGCTCTTTGAAGGACAAGAGGCTGGGTTTTTTGGTTTTTTTTTTTTTCCTCTAAAATACCATACTGTCCACAGAGCACTCATCTCTGAGTTTTTCAATGCAGGTTTTCCTGGATCTACTTTTAAAGAAATGGCTAGGTGAACTGACATGCGAAAAAGCTGTTACCACTTTCTGGGACATTGAAACATTCCCATCAAACAGCTTCTAAAAACGTAAGTGGAAAGAACAAAAACAAAAACAAAAGAAACAAAAACAAAGACAAAGAAATGCAGTGGTGGAGGTAAAGACTACCTGCAAGAGAATGTTAACATTTAACAAACATTTAATGAGCATTTAACGAACAGTGCCACTTAGGCACTTAGTTTCTTTTCCTTTTTACTTTAAATTCCACTTCGTTTCTATCTCATGTGAGTCTGAAAATGACTATATAAGTTAGATTTAAGTGTCTCTATTTTTAAAATAAGGAAAATAAAGCCCCACAGATGGTAAGTAACTTCCCCCATCATCACCCAGTTGGACAGTGACCACCTCAGAACCCAAAACTACCCTTCAGATGACAGAGACCTTACTCAGCAGACATTTCTGTGCCATCTTGTTGGTTCCACTCTTTCTAGGGGCTAAATGTTTTCCTGCTGTAGTCTGCATTTTCAAGATAAAATATCTTGACTTGAATTTGTAAAAATTCACCCAAGAAGGAGTGTGTTTTTCATATCATTCTGCTGGAGGCTTTAAAGCTTAATAAGTTTGCAAACTCAGAATGTAAAATTTCTCTCCTGGTTTTTTCTTCCATCTATTTTGAGGCGATGACCAATAAGAATGTTCTCTGCAATCTTTGGAATAATAAGTGTATCCAAAAGTAGTATCACAAAATTCCAGAATGTTTGAGTTGAAAGAGACCTTGGAGATTGTTGGATCTGAAACACTAAATCTGCATGTGAGGAAATTGGAAGCTGAGCCTCACTGAAAAGAAATAACTCCTTCACAGTAGGTCTTAATCTAGTCACAGAGCTAATTAGTATAAAAACCAGAATTAAAACCCACGTCCCCTAGCACTTGGTGCTTTTTTTTTTCACTGTATTATGAATAATCCTACAAGTGAAGAATTAGTTTCCCAATGTCTTTATATTCCTGAGCCAGTTTTAAAATATCTGCTCTACTTAATTAAGTTATAGCACTCCTTAAAATAATAAGCCAAATTTAACTTGTTTCTAACTTGGGAATTTATTTTTTTTTTTTTTTTTTTTAATTTTTTTTTTTCAACGTTTATTTATTTTTGGGACAGAGAGAGACAGAGCATGAACGGGGGAGGGGCAGAGAGAGAGGGAGACACAGAATCGGAAACAGGCTCCAGGCTCTGAGCCATCAGCCCAGAGCCCGACGCGGGGCTCGAACTCACGGACCGCGAGATCGTGACCTGGCTGAAGTCGGACGCTTAACCGACCGCGCCACCCAGGCGCCCCTCTAACTTGGGAATTTAAACCAGAGTGCTGAATTGGGCTCTGTGTGCTTGTGTATTCTCAATTAAAGTAACCTGATTGTTCTAGAAGTCTTATTGTTTTCACCAGGCTGAAACTTGACTTCAGTTGATTTCAATGTGATCCATTTAGGCAATATTCGCTTCAGTCATTTGATATTTAATTATTGTCACTTGACTTATCAATCTCATTGTAAAATGCCCAATTCTAGTAGAATGGACAGAAGGAGTTTTCAATTGAACATAGGGAAATAAGCTAAAATTACTCAGCTCTGCAGAAGCTAATTCAGGACCATGTGAAATCACTTCATATTTTATGTTCAAACACATTCACCTACCAAAAGCTTAGTCCTTTTAAAAAAGAATAAATTTTTATTCATTTTCTCTACGAATACTAAATTGCTTTCGAAAAAACACATGTGTTCTCACTGCACAATCGAAAATTACTAATTTCTCACTTACATAGATTTCTTAGAACATCTGATATATTTTTTATTCCCTCTATGAGCAATAACATTGTAAATTGAGCTGTTAAACTGATTCATGCTTAGGCCAGCAAAAAAGAACAGTAAGTGGCTCTGAATCTTTCATAAATGCTACAGAAAAGATTTCGGTCTGTGCTTGCCCCTAACCCCTGCTATTTGGTGTCATAATGCATCATTACATACTGATGTTTGCTCTTGTGCAAGTCAGCAAAAAAAAAGGATTACATCGTGTAGGCTGGTCCCTTTCCTTGAATTAACGGTGTCACTTTTGATTTGTTATGTTATTGGACCATGTTTTAGGACCTCTTAACATTGACAGCTGTGACACAAATATATATAGTCATCCCCAGAGGTTTGCTATTTTGTAATCTGCATGCTAAACCTTTTAAATGTTTTTATTCGGATAAAGTTAGTTTAAAAAAAATAAATGAGGGGCGCCTGGGTGGCGCAGTCGGTTAAACGTCCGACTTCAGCCAGGTCACGATCTCGCGGTCCGGGAGTTCGAGCCCCGCGTCGGGCTCTGGGCTGATGGCTCGGAGCCTGGAGCCTGTTTCCGATTCTGTGTCTCCCTCTCTCTCTGCCCCTCCCCCGTTCATGCTCTGTCTCTCTCTGTCCCAAAAATAAATAAACGTTGAAAAAAAAATAAATAAATGAATGCTTGAAAGGGAAAGAAATTGTTGATGTGCCCTCCAATGAGTGTGTTCTCTGTTGTCATCTCTTTGTGGAAACTATGGTAGAAAGAGTTATTTTCTGGGCTTAGTTATAAAAGAAAATGGATACAAAACTGGGTATGAAATGGCCTTAATTAGTATACAGACTACTAATCCTTTCCATTATTGTTTATTCTCTACTGGCTAGGTCCAGTGTCCGGTTCACATTTTGTCTAAATAACTTCACTGACGTGGAATTCACAGCCATCACTGGCAGTTCTAACCACGAAACTATTTCCCATAAGTGTTCAAATATTCTACATATAGGTTTATTCTTTGACCCCAAAAGATGTCACCTGGGAAAACTACATAAACCAGTCGTGCACATAGTAAATGCATTTGCCTAATATACTCTGGGCAGGTAATCTAGTATTTTAATAGTCTCAATTCTACAGGAAACACCCAATGTGATTTTCCTATTTAAATAGATTCATTTATTAAATACTTATTGGGTTATAACGCTGCTCTAGGCTCTAGGGTAAGCCCTGGGTATTTGAAGGAGATTAAGATACAGTTCTTGTCCTCAACAACTTCACGGTCTTATGGGAAGACAAAAGTGAGTAAATGTACTGCTTAAGAGAATAGATAAAGGAGGGAATTAGAAACTCCTGGATTCAAGTCCAAATTCTGCTACGTGCTTGCCAAATGATCTGGAACGTGTGTGTATGTGTCTTTGTGTGCACGGAGATATGTTTGTGTTAGAAGGGATCATGTATTTAAAGGCTTAGCACAGTTAAACTGAAACTTGGTGATAAAACCAGTAAGAGGTTGATGTGAAAGTCATCTACATTCCGAAGTTCATGAACTAAACTAAGAGAATGGACTTTTTGTGACATTGGGTATGAATAGAGACAGAATTTAAATGGTATTTTTGATTCTGTGATAAATATAGATTGAAATGAAGTTTTCAAATGTGTCAGCTGGTAATGTGAAAAAAAAAAGTAATGCTTATGTTACATACTGTGGAAGTAATATCTGCCATTTCTTGGAGTCAGATTTTGAAAGCTAGAAGAAAAATATGAGAGGGTTAATATCACAGAAAATAAGACTTTAGGTGTATTGATTAATTGTAAACAGGAAATAAGGAAAATATTTCATGAAAAAGAGTTAATATTTAAATGTCTACTAAGGCCGTCCTTGGAATAAGTTGTGCTGACAATATAGTCATTTAAGGCTGTGTTCTCATTTCAACTCAGAACTGCTGAGTTGAAGGCTGAAATTTATTTAATATTACAGTCATTTTGCAGCTTTAAAAAATACATTTTTGCGATTAAAATCAAAGGATATATCTATTCTTTTCCTCATTGACTGGCCTATTGTCTCAGTAACTGAATTTTACACAAATTTAGAATGTCACACTTATAGAAAGTGTGTGAAAAAGATAACTTCTTGAGGTCAGATCCAAAACCCAATAATTTAATGTCTAATTGACAGATAATAATGAAAAAAAAAACTGTCTCTTTAACCTCCTCCTTGTTCTCTTTCATACACTTTTGCTTTCAGTTTTACCCTTCAGCTAAATTTAGTTCCTTTGTGTGAAGTTGAAATAGATTGTTGTCTGATTGAGGATGTTATGGATAATCAATGATATAGAGAAAGAGAAAATACATAATATCATTCCTAAGCAATTTCTCAGTTTGCTGAAAGTATTTGTACAGGACAATGACACGGCCTTTCTGTCTTGATCATGGAGGGGGTTTGCTAGTGGGAAATTAAAAGTGGGGGGGGGAGGAAAGCAAGCAGAAATTTGAAACCATTTATATTCCTAAAAGCTAAAATAACTTTCAACTCACACATCACGACAAAGTAAGGCAAGGAAGTCTTTACAAATGTGTTCTTTTTTTCTCGGTGGTATTCGCAGCACTAATGCATTTACAAGATGTTAAATCACATACTTAAAAAAAATCAGATTGAAATGGGAAACAATTTTCTAGCATATTTGAATCCACTTCCATTGCTAATGTAGACATTCCCCAGAACCTTTGTATATCCATTCAGCTATTAATGGGAGTTGATGTGTCATCATTCAAGTCGCTTCATTTTACTGCTACTGATTGTGACAGCTACACTGGGGAAAAATGGAGGGAACCAGTGATTTATGAGTAGTTTTGCCTCAATAACCTTCCACAGTGCTTCCCAAAGTTATGATTCAATGCAGATATATGAATTCTTGATTAAAAATGGCTTTCAACAGTATGAAATTTACATAAAATAAGAAAGGAAAATATTTCAACTTTGCAAATAAAGCCATCGGAGGTGCATAATATCTGGCACGCAGTAGTTCTCAATAAATGTGGGTTGAACAAATGAATGAAGAGGTAGTTAGGTGACTAATACTAAAGCAATACAAAGCCACTTGATAAAAACGTATCAGTGTCGCGGGCCATATGCCCGATTACACCTGATGGACCTACATAGTTATTGTGACGCTTTACGATACATGGTTATCCATCTCAAAGACAAAAAC
Organism: Puma concolor; assembly: GCF_028749965.1. NCBI lineage: Eukaryota > Metazoa > Chordata > Mammalia > Carnivora > Felidae > Puma > Puma concolor. The sequence goes on along the minus strand of NC_141670.1, from coordinate 180,386,966 downwards.
AACTCATTCAATATTTTTCTTCCGGCCAGGTAAGATTATTTAAATACTTGGCACTTGCAAACATGTTTGTAGACCCTGCTCAGTCACTGGATATATATGTTGTACTGTTCGATGGCCAACTTAATTATATCAGGAAATATATATCCCAGGAACCTGTTACCTATGCAATTCCAAATTAGAAAGGATGAGTGGGAGGCAGAGGGAAGAAATACAGCCTCAGCCTTCAGACTTGAGGTAGGTATATTGTCTTTGGAGAGACCAAGGGGTACAGTTGTTTTCCAATTTGTCCCTGTTCCTGCCTGCCCTGCACCCAACCCTGCCTCCCATGACTGCCAGTCATGTTAAACAACAGCAACCCAAAGTCCACCCCCAGATGCTTTGTTGCAAAACTCAGAGACGAGGTAACCACAAAGAGCAAAGGAACAAAACCCTTTCCCAGTTTACCATGCCAGGCCCCTTCGCACCGCTACTCTAGAAGCTAGCTGTAACTAACTTCAATATTTTCCTGGAAATTCTACACACGTTTTCCTATTTCTTCAACTCTTATGTTTGTATCATTATTGCCTTGGATCCACAATCATGTAATAATATCCAATTCCGTTAGTAAACTTCTTAACCTGTAATTCTAATGGTGGTTCTCCTTCACTGATTTTATCCAGCCAAAGATGGTCACAATGATATCTCCAGTTCCGCACGCTCTTTGGCAGTATGAATTGCTATTGGTTCATCACGAGTTGAAGATGATTTCTGTACTCTCTTGAATCAGGGCCAGGGAGTAGGGGGTCTGTGATTGTTTACCAATAGAATATGGCCCAAGTGATGTGCCATTTCCAAGCCTAAGGCTTAATTGGCTTCTGGTCCCCACCCTCCATTTTGGAATACATTCCCTAGAGAAGCCAATCTACGTATAAAAATTCTGACCACCCCAAAATCTTCATGTTGTACATTAGGCCAACTTAATATACAAAAAGATGCAGTGTTGATAGTAAGAGATAATCAACCTATCCTGAGACAAGCCGAGGCCCCTGTCAGATGAAAACAAACAAACAAACATGAAACAATTTAGTAGCTTATTTGATATCCTTTATTCAACGGAAAACAGTCCATGGATTTGGGGGAGTATGGTGCCTCACAAGCATTGGAACACTGTGCCCAAGGGATTTGAGGCAAGAGTGAGTTTTCTAGAATGTTACAGGCAACAAGAGGGAAGGTGGAAACAAGGCATACTTGGTTAGGCTTTTATAAGCCTAGCTGGTCCTATTTTCTAGGGTAAAGCTGCAATGCACAGTTGTGATTGGTGTGTATTAGGTTTCCTTGACAGTAAGGCATATCCCATAACTGCAGGATGACAGGTTTAGATTTGTGATGTAGGCCAGGCCACTTGGGTTGCCTCCATTCTGTGGGTCCTCTATTCAAATTAACTTTATCACCCCAGATTATTAGAATTAGAATTAATCCAGCCCATTCAGAACTCAGATCATACCAGACCCAACTGACCACTTAACGACCGTAAGTGACATTTGGAGCAAGAACTTCTATCTGAAACCAGCCTACACAAAGGGCTGTGAGAGAGGATAGTTTATTGCCATTTTAAGATACCTATGTGTGATTGCTTATTAATGTAATATTAAATAACAAAAGCCATGAATTACGTGCACTCTCCACTTCCTTGATACCCTAATTTTACCTCTTCAGTTCATCGTGTAAGGGGATTGGCTATTGCTAAGTGAGGTCGAGAAACCCATTCAAAGGTCAAGCAATGACATATAGGAATTGTTTAACTTTTAATAGTTAAACATAATAGTATGTTTATTTTCATACCATGGGACCATTTGCTGTGCGAGATTTATAAGTATTACTCAGACTGCAGTACTCAAATACATCAAAACTATGCAATGACTGAGTCCCATTGTCCCTTCCTCCTGGGCAAAAAAATATTTTGAGTGAGAATATGCACTGTGCACCATTTTTAAAATAAAATTCCTTATATATCACCAAAAAAAGTGTTTATTTTTATTTCCTCTCTTTATGCATCTTGACTGCTGGAGAAGGTTGAAGCAGTGGGTAGCCCAGAGACTTTGGCAACGGGATTTTTGACCAGAGATTACTCAAAAGTCACTTAATCCACTGCTGATGAATTAGTTGGATTTTATTGGTTCTATAGGAAAAATGGGACCCTTCGTGGCATGGTTGTTGCCTAGAAATTTATTGCGGTGATGTTGGTTCTTGCGTCCATCAGACAAAATTTTGAGTTCTTCTTTTACTTAATGCTTACCTGTTTTATTTTTTTTTAATTTACAAATTCATCTTTTTGAGATTTAGCACTCTGGTATGTAAAATATGGAGTATAGAACATATTTGTGTTTTTCTATTTCTTTAAAAGAATTCTATGCCAAGGATTTTGGCACCTGGAAAATTCTCAGTGAAGGCTAGTTCCCTTTATCTCTTAAGTCTCACATACCCTTTCTTTCTTCTGCCTCACTCAAGGTCTGGTTTTTTGTTTGTTTGTTTTTTGTTTGTTTTGTTTTTACTTTTTCTTAATATCTTTATTAAGAATTCTGGTTTACTAATTCAAAATTGTTTAACACTGTGGCTATTTACTTCTGGGAATGAACACATGCAATATCCTACGTTTTCTTTTACTGTAAGACCTTATCCTACCTTTCCCCATATAACAGTAGCTAAGATTAATTGAGCAATGATGTGTGAAGCATTATCTTAGGACATATATTTTTAAGTGGTTTAATATATATCTATAATCTATAATGCAGGTATTGTTAACATCCCCATTTTACAGAAGGAAAATTCAGGGAGAGAAAGCAATGACATAAGTCAGGACATCGGTAAAGAGTCCTTCAGACAAATAAAATCAAAGTAGCCAGACAGTATCCCTTTTCTGAGAGTGAGCATTAACACTTTTAATGGATAAACCAAAATTAGCATTTTGCTTATGCTACAGTTTCTCAAAATGTGCTCCATAATTAACTGTATCAGAATGTTCTTGGATGCTTCTTACAGTACAGATCCTTGGGTCCATCCCAGCATGGCAATGAGATGCTCTGAGATGAGAGCAGGAATCTGAGCCTTTGATAAGCTTTCTCAGCGATTCTTGGTATAGGAAAGTTTGGGAGGGCTTAGTTTTAAGCCTAATAAATATCGCTTTTACACGGTATCCCTGACTACTTAATATTTTACTTCAACTGTTTTTTTTTTCTTTTTAAATTTAAAAAGGTCCCGGTGTATGGCAGTGAAAGTAGTGGTTAGGGCTTGCCTGTGTTACTTTCACAGTCACTCTCACACTACCTGTGACTCCGAGATGCTCTCTGATTCATACTCACTACAGTTTTCTACAATCATTGATATTCTAAGGTGAATGTAAGTCAGTTACTTTTCTCATTAATATTGACATTTTCACAGTATTTTTAAAAAGAGAATTTCTGAGCTAAATTTTTTCCACCCCCAATTCGTATGTTGAAGTTCTAACCCCAGTTCCTTAGAATGTGACTGTATTTAGAGATGGATCCTTAAAGGAGTATTTAAGACAAAATGAAGTCATGTGGATAGACCCTAATCCAATCTGCTGGTGTGCTTATAAAAAAAGTAGATTAAGACACAGACAAGAGACCTTGGGATGACCAGGTGATGGTGACCATGGTCACCAGTGAGAAGGTGGCCATCTTCAAGGCAAGGGGAGAGGCTTCAGGAGAAACCAAACTTATTTATTCCTTGAGTTTGGACTTCAACTCCCATAACTGTGAGAAAATAAATGTCTGTTGTTTAAGCCACTCACTCTGTGGTATGTTGTTATAATGGTCCTGGCAAACTAAAACAGAAACTAATATATTTTTTCCTGAGTAAGGTAATTAGAGCCATCAATGAACAGTAGAGGAAAGTTGATACTCTTCAAATTAGCCCTGTGACCTTATCTGATATATCTATTTGGTCATTATAACATGGCCATAACATATGGCCATAACATATAATGCAGTCATCCATTTGCTTTGGAATATATATATGGTGCTAAACATCCTTATATGCTTACATTCAGAGAAAAGATATTACTAGATATGTAAATACTGAAGTAGTCCTTCTCCAGTATGTTGCATACTATACCATAATCTAATTTCAGCCATTATCTACTACTCTTCCTCAACATTTCTGTTCTTCTTTGATACCTCCTAGGGGGGGAAATAAAAGTTTGCCCTCATTTCTCATAAACACAAAATATCTAAAAATTCCCTGGAAAGAACCAGATGTACTCCTGAAATAGCAAAATATGATATTGCTGGGAAATATTCAATCTTTCTCCCCACCTGCAGAAAATTTTCCTTGCCTCCTTAATTTTTCTATTAATCATAATATTTTTATTTTTTTTATTTTTCTTTTTGCATTGGTTTCAAAGGAAACAAAAAGAGGACTTCATTCCTGGCACTAATTTCTGACCTCACCATTGCTTAAAACGCCAATCATATGTTCTCACTCATGAATCTCAAGTAGGCTTGGGATCACTCGATATAGGACGGCTCAGCTGGGGGGGCTTGGTTCATGCTTTGCTGGGCTACTTGCCATTATAGTCTTAGCTTTTGTTGCTTGAAACTTATTATTAGTTCATATTCATATTAATTTTATGCTTAATATTTATAATTAATTCACACAATCTTCAATTATAATGTTTCAAATTCACATATATGTAGGGCTTTAATTTTTAACATCTTTCTGCAAGCATATATCACATTTTTAAACACTCAATTATGAATATGCTAACTTATTTAGTTGTCCAAAGAGTCAAAAAGAAGAGTTAAAATTCATTTAAAAAGATATGTGTATTTCTTTTCAAAATTACAATGTTCTCTGTCAATATTTACAGCTTGAAAATAAAACCTAGATTTGAGTTGTATCTCAAAGAATCACAGTGGTGGACAAATAAATAACATTATTTGATCTTAATGCTCGGAAAATATAAAACATGCAAATTGGTCTAATAATTTGCTAAGGATAAATAGAAACAGAATTTGATGTAAAAGCAAGCAATCATATGGATGTGGACACAAAATTGCAACTAATACTGATAGTCAAAGGCAGTTTTATTTTTGCTGAAATTATGCAGACAATTGGAATTAACATAAATTGAAATAGATACAGTGACAGTACTATAGCATGAGAATAGAAGACATTATAAATTTGATGAACAAAACACGTTAATACAATCATTCATTTACACTATTTGATCCACCACCTAGTGATTGACTCCCACTCTCTGATGGGTGCAGTTCTAGTCATATGGGATCTGCAAGAACAACACAGCTAGGACGTCTGGCCTCACAGAACATATTTTCCAGTGGGGCAAAACAGAGAGTGAGTAGATAAACATGATATCAGCTACCAAAATTGCTTTAAAATGTTAAGTTCTGTGGGAATAAAATTGAGAAATGTATTTTAATACCAAATCATTTTAATAATTGGAAAAAAAAAACCCAGATACTTATATTCTAATATGTTGATTGTTCCGCTTGGATTATAAACACATCTTCTAAGTACAGCAGTAATATCCCTGCAACATGCATTACCTTTACTAGTGAGCATCTATGGGTCCTGATATATTTCATCTGGCAAGTTTCATATATTCCTGTTTGTAAAAGAGACAGCACAATACTAAAATGTTACATCTTATGGAATGTACAATAGTGTTCAATCTTATGCTATACATTGCTCTATTTCCTGGGAATGGGGTAATTTCAAATATTCTGCATGGTACAGATATCTATGAGGATGAGGGAATGGAGAAAGTGGGGATAGGAAAAGAAAAATGCCTTTTTCTTTTTACTAGCTTTTCAGTTTTTGATCTAGTTTTATCCCCATTACTCTTGTTAAACTTGATGAGAGTTGGGACAGAAGAACATTTGGTTTCTTGGAGTTGAGCATATCCATGAAAACTCATTTTATTGCTATTTTAAGAGATATTTTTCTATTTTTGTATTCTGTATTTTATAGTGTTTCTATGGGCCGATAGAAATGTATTACAGAGTTATATAAATTCAATAAATGTAATTAGAAACATCAAAAACACCAACATAGTGAATATTTGCTTACTATATCAAAATTTCCATGATATAGGCAAAAATATGCACCAAATTAATGTCACCATTTTGAGTTTACCCCTAAAACGATGTGAAAAAAATTACAAGTTCATTTAAATTTAAATGAAATACACCCTTTCATATTGCAAGAAAGTAGAAGCTTCAAAATAAATTATCTCAAGTCTCTTCTATTACAAAAAGTAGTTTATTTTTGCCTCTACATAAAATTTGGATGGAATAATGTCCTTTAATGAAATCTTTCGTAAATGCCTGCCTCTGGCAAGGAACAATTGAAAAACAAAGGATAAAATGAAATCTTCATATGTGTCACTAATCAAGGATGTACACATGGAGTCTGTTTTTGAGAAAAGCTGGTACAAACAGTATCTTGCCTTAGGAAGACAGCAATAGAACCTAAATAAATATGAATTACTACAGTGTGTCATCGAGACAAACTGCCTTGTATCACAAACAGTTTAGCTGGACCCCAAAGGGTTAGTTCATCCAAGGATTAAGCTGTGCATGTCCACATTTATTCTCTTTAAATCCCTTTGACCAGCAGTAATTGTTCTTTTAATTTCGCAAATTGTTTTGCACATGTGCCTTTTACGGTCGGCCTGTGGTGATTTAAATATTTGGGAGGAGAGGTAAGGGGTAGAAAGCAGGAAATATGTGTAGCAGTTTTGTTTGTATAAAATCAGGATTAAGTTGAATTCTGTTTAAAAACAAGTCTTAAATTAGAGGAAAAAATAAGGGTAAGCAATGTTTTTATTTTATTTTTTTAATTATCATAATCAGCAAAGTGTTCTCCAAAAATTTTTTTTTATTCTCTCAAAGAATCATAAACTTTCAAGATCCTAAACATCACCCACATAGCCCATCCATTTAATGGTTAAATTCCCTTATACATTTTTAATGCTATTTTTAGAGATAACTAATGATACTTTGTCCATATACTGGAATCTTGGCAGTTTATGAGACATCCAGAATTAATCTCATAATCCATTTTATTACCGTACAAATATATGTTTAACAATTGCAGAAAAAGTAAAGTTCTCACTTAAAAGTAAAATATATTTTAACAATATTAAATAAAAATAATACTTATATAAAATATCTCTTAGTATGCAGTAACAATTTTAAATAGATCTTAATAAGTTTTGGAAAGATTTATTTTAATTATTTTAGTATTCTACACAATGGTCAGCAATTCATGGAGATTGGAATGCTTCCTTATTATTGGAAGGAGCTATTATAACTAGGAAATAATGTTTTCTTATTTCCTTAGATGAGGGGATTTCTCCAGTTCACAGTATGGTGGGATGCCTTATCTATCCTGGGCTCAAGATTTTTAGTTATGCTCTGTATTTCCTTTCCTCTTCTTTCCTAATTAAACTAATTAAATCCTTAGCAATTTGACAATAATTGTGATGAGCAACAAAAAGCTTCTCTGAGTTTCAGTATTATAAAAACATTTTAGGATAAGCATTGTTGGTGCCCATGTGTGTTCTTTGTTGTATTTGATTTTATTTGATTTTAAATCAGTATCAAACATAGGTGTTTCTCCTCAGTGATATGAAAATGCATCTTACCTGAAGATAATAATTTATACCTTTTGAATTAATCTTTGTTCCTACAACCAGTATATAGTATGGCCTTATGTTTAAAAAATTATAAAAGAGATATATAAAGAAATAATTGAACTTACATGTCAATATTTTAATGCATCCAAAAACAGATAAAAGAGTATTACCTTTAAATTTTTATTTAGGCATATAAGTATCATTTATAAGAAGATATATATTACATATATACACTATTATATATACATATTACATATGTACGTATACAATATATACATATTACATATGTCTACTAAAATGACATGAACATTAAGATAAGATTGAGATTTAAATTTACTAAATTCCACCTCAAAATATTTCAATTGTTTCCCTTAGTGTTTATATTGGATTTACAAGCCCTTAAATCTTATTAAATTTATCTATGTTGTAAATGAGAACATATGTTGTTTTTACTATCACCATCATCATAAGTTACACTTTCACTAGCTGATCTGTCCTTACCCTGTTGAGGTTAATAAATAAAGGGTGGGTTGATTTCAAAATCTATTTTTCCATTTGTTTGTCTCTGTATCTTCTACATATATCTCTTTATCTGTCCATTAATCGAGAAATTATAATTTCTCTGTGGAATCAATGAGCTGATTCAGAAAGAAGACTTTCTTTGGGATGTATGATTTTTTCCTCCTTTTTATAAAATCTCTGGACCCTAGGGAAGATGGATATTGAATTGACAAAACATGCTCTTTAAGGATCACGATATAACTAAGCTGGAGTATAGGTCTCTAGAGAGTACTTTGATCATACAATTTGATTACCTTTCAACTTGAATCTTCTGATCCACATGTTATCTAAATTAATCTTTTCTGATGGGGAGCTCATTTGGCCTTAATTCCACTGTTTGCAGTGCCAAAGTCATATACTTAAAAAACTTCCTTGTTTTAAGTTTCAAATTATTAATGATATTTTGAAATATCTTACAACTCCTTGTTTCTTCCAACCAAGAGCTATTATTTGAAACTACCTCATTTTAGGGCTTATTAATTAAAAGATTTTCACTAATTAATACATTCAACAATGAATAGCCCTATTATACTTCGACTATGCTCAGATCATGTTTAATCTTGAGAACCATAAATTATTCTTTCAACTGTTATTTATAGAGCAATAAGTACATTTTATGCACTATGGTTTCTGGCTTTTTTTAATGTTTTAATTAGATCATGGTACAATTGTTGAAATTAAATTTCAGAAATCTCTTAACCATGTCTCTGTCTAAAATTCATCTGATATAAAATGTCTTGGTATATAAAAATTCAACAACATACTATTATCTCCTTCCCAGGCTTTATATTCTTACATTATTCAGATAATCTGAATTCTCAATTGTAGGAATTTTAAGTCCTGTTAGAACTAGAAAAGTGACAAGCTTTTTGTCTGTATGCTTTTCTCAAATGCTTACGTGAAATATAGGAAAACTAAAGTCAACCTTACTAATCAATTTCCATTTTGTGAGATAAACTAGTTTAAATGATGTACTCTAGGATGTAAGAGGTTATGATCTACATATACAGACTATTTTCCTATGCCCTAATTCCTTTGTATAGATTTTCATATATTTATCTAGTTTCTGCTCATTTTATTGAGGTTTGAATTTTCTATGGGAGTAATTGTATTTTTCTATAGTAGCTACTAAGTAATGGATAAGAGATAGTATGTATGAGCATTATTTTTATTTAAGATTGTTTTCAGTTATTTTTGAAATAAAAAAAGGACTTTCAAAATATATATTTTTAATGTTTATTTTTCACACACACACACACACACACACACACACACACACACACACACACCGTGAGTGGGGGTGGGGCAGAGAGAGAGAGAGAGAGAGAGAGAGAGAGAGGGAGACACAGAACTGAAGCAGGCTCCAGGCTCTGAGTTGTCAGCACAGAGCCTGACAAGTGACTCGAACTCACGAGTTATGAGATCATGACCTGAGTCAAAGTGGACGCGCAACCAACTGAACCACCCAGATGCCCCAACTTTTAAAATATCTTAAAATTGTGATCCTGAGTGACTCAGTTGGTTAAGTGTCAGATTCTTGATTTCAGCTTAGGTCATGATCTTGGTGTTCACGGCTTTGAGCCCCACGTCAGGCTCCACGCTGACAGTGTTGAGCCTGCTTCGAATTCTTTCATTCTCCCTTTTTCTCTGTACCCCCTCCCTCTGGTCACACTCCCTCCTTCCCTCTCTCTCTGTCTCTCAAAATAAATAAATAAACTTAAAAGGAAAGAAAATAAATTTTTTTAAAATTATAGAAAATTTATCAGATAACACTAGATAAATTCCAAAGCAATTTCTAATGAAAATTATCCTTAGAGGTTTGCTGAGAAATAAAAATATTATAGAATTAAATGAAAGCCTTAAAAATATTATACATGAAGATATAATTTATGTGGAAAATGGACAATTGCCTCATCCAAACTTTTCAAAAAAGTTTGAGAGTTAAACATGCAGGCCTCTATAGAAATAAGTATTAATATGCCATAGCTTACTTAAAATTCAACCTCTCAAGTGCAGCCAGCACCCTGAAAGTGGTAAGACTTGGATGCTTGATTGGCTATATTGTTGTCTACGAAAGCTGGTTAATAAGCTTTGCGGTGTCGAGAATCAGTACTGTACCTGTATCAGTTCCAATGGCCGACGCTGGCTCGAGGGTTTTATGAACAAAAATTTCTTTCCTAAGTATACAGAATTGCTATACCCCTATATGTCACAAACCAAAGTGAAGAATCCAAAAGAAATAACTACTATTAGACTATTTTCTTGTCATAATGAGTTTTAGAATCCTAGGGACAGATTTGTTTTGATTTGGAAAACATAGACTATGACACTTCTTATATATATATTTTTTTCCTTAAGTTGTCTCTCTCATTTTAATAAGGGAAGGGATGCTGAGTGGAAAAACAAAACACAACAAAACAAGACAAAAAGAGATTATTCCCTTTAGTCTTGTCTCTTGTCTTTCTTCTTTGTCAAATTTCACTTACTAGTTATGAAAATGAATTCTTTTTTTTTTAAATAGTTTATTGTCATATTAGCTAACATACAGTGTATACAATGTAGTCTTGGCTTCGGGAGTGGATTCCTATGATTTATCACTTACATACAACACCCAGTGCTCATTCCAACCGGTGCCCTCATCAATGCCCATCTCCTATTTTCCCTGTCCCCCTGACCCCCAACTCCCCAGCGCCATCAACCTTCTGTTTGTTCTCTGTATTTAACAGTCTCTTATGGTTTGTCTCCCTCTCTGTAACTTATTTTTTCCTTTCCTTCTCCTATGGTCTTCTGTTAAGTTTCTCAAATTCCCCCATATGAGTGAAAACATGTGATATCTGTCTTTTTCTGACTACCTTATTTCACTTAGCATAATACCCTCCAGATCCATCCACATTGTTGCAAATGGTCACATGTTGTTTCCTTCTTTTTCATTGCCAAGTAGTATTCCAGTGTGTGTGTGTGTGTGTGTGTGTGTGTGTGTGTGTGTGTGTGTATACACCTCATCTTCTGTATCTGTTAATCAGTTGATGGACACTTGGGCTTTTCATAATTTGGCTATTGTTGATAGCGCTGTTATGAACATAGGGGTTTATGTGCCCCTGAGAATTAGCCCTCATGTATCCTTTGAATAAATTCCTAGTAGTGTTGTTGCTGGGTCACAGGGTAATTCTATTTTTAAATTTTTGAGGAACCTCCATACTGTTTTCCAGAGCGGATGCACCAGTTTGTATTCCCACCAACAATGTAAGAGGGTCCCCCTTTCTCCACATCCTCACCTACATTTGTTGTTCCCTGAGTTGTTCATTTCAGTCACTCTGACCGGTGAAGTGATATCTCAGTGTAGGTTTGATTTTGTATTTCCCTGGTGACAAGTGTTAGAATTGAATAGAGAACCAGAATTGGACCACAGATCTTTGACAAAGCAGGAAAGAGTATCCAATGGAAAAAAGACAGTCTCTTTTGCAAATGGTGCTTGGGGAAATGGACAGCAACATGCAGAATAATGAAACTGGACACCTTTCTTACACCATACACAAAACAAATTTCAAATGGATGAAAGATCTAAATGTGAGACAGGAAACCATCAAAATACTGTAAGAGAAAACAGGCAACAACTTCTTTGCCCTCGGCTGCAGCAACTTCTTACTTGACACATTTCCTAAGGCAAGGGAAATGAAAGCAACAAATGAACTATTGGGACCTCATCAAGATAAAAAGCGTCTGCACAGCAAAAGAAACAATCAATAAAACTAAAAGGCAACCAACAGAATGGGAGAAGATATTTGCAAATGACATATCTGATAAAGGGTTACTATCCAAAGTCTATAAAGAAGTTACAAAACTCAACACCCAAAAAACAGATAATCTAGTAAAGAAATGAACAGAAGACATGAATAGACATTTCCCAAGGAAGACATCCAAAAATGGCTAACAGACACGCGAAAACATAATTTGGCTATTGTAGGTAGTGCTGCTATAAAAATTGAGATACATGTGCACCTGTGAATCAGCACTCCCGTATCCTTTGGATAAATTGCTTGTAGTGCTATTGCTAGGTTGTAGGGTAATTCTATTTTTAATTTTTTTGAGGAACTTCTACACTGTTTTCCAGAGTGGCTGCAATAGTTTGCATTCCCACCAACAGTGCAAGAGGTTCCCGTTTCTCCACACCCAACTCAGAAAAAAACAGATGTTGACTAGGATGTGGACATTTCTTATATTTTAAGTGTTGTGGAGTAATTCATACTGTGAACAAAATTTGTCTGCAGCATTTTCTCAACAGGAGTTTTATGTAGGATGGGAAGGATGGTAAAGTAATAAAGTTGACCCATTTATTTTTGTAACATTTTATCTAAGTATGTTTCCTCTTTTTTTTTTTTTTTTTTTTAGTTTATTTTGAGAGAGAGAGAACACATGTGAGTGGGAGAGAGGGAGAGAGAGAACCTTAATCAAGCTCCACACTCAGCACAGAGCCTAACGCCAGGCTCAATGTGGGGCTTGACATGGTGCCCGATCCCACAAACTTTGAGATGATGACCTGAGCCGAAATCGAGTCAGACACTTAACCGACTGAGCCACCCAGGTGTCCCAAAGTTGACCCATTGTTAACGAAGCCTAGACATGTTCTTAAAATTCCCCCAAGCATATTTGAATAGCAATTCACACTAGTATCATATTAATGAAAATCATTTATGGCTGTGTTTAGGGTGGACCATTTTAAGAATAAACTACTAAAGCAAAATATATTTTCTACCATATCACATCAAAGTGTGTGTATAAAGTGACATTTCATTAATTTAAATAAGTTGTATTAGTGAGGGTTCTCCAGAGGGACAGAACCTATATTTCCTATGTTCCTACTTATCCTATATATCTTATAATTGACCCAAATGATATGGAAGCTGAGAAGTCCTAATATCTGCAGTCAGCAAGTTGGAGACCTGGGAGAGGTGAGATATAGTTTCAGTCTGAGTCTGAAGATCTGAGAACCAGGAGAGCCCATGGTGTAAGTCACCATCTCAAAGCTGGCAGGTTCAAGACTCAAGGTAAGCCAATGTTCCAGTCTGACTCTGAAGACCAGAAGAGACAGATATCCAAGTTCAAAGCCATCAGATCAGGGGAGCTGCCTCTTAGGCTTTTTGTTCCATTTGGGTCTTCAATCGATTGGGTGACAGCCAGCCTTTCCTCAGTCTACGGATTCAAATGTTAAGTTCATCCATAAAATCTCTCATAGACACACATTCATAGTAGTGTTTACTCACATGTCTGGGCACCCCAGTGGCCAGGTCGAGTTGACACATAAAGTTTCCATCACATAGGTTTATTATATTCCACACATAAATGCAGAGTTTCTCTTACCTTCTCACTCTCCCCCATCCCCATCTCTTTCTACGTTTTTATAAAAATTGCTGTTTGGGTGATTGAATGAAGTTTTTATTTTTTTCCTTATATGAGAAATAGTTGTGAACTAACCCTAACTCATTAAAACTGTGCCTTGCATGAAAATTATAAGGAAACAAACTTCAACAATTTGAAGAAGAGGATAAAGATTTGACAGGATTAAGACTTGCATTTTTGAAATTATTATTAAATCATCAACAAATTAAAAATAAAAATACTTTGCATTAATTAGAAAAGAAGCACGAATACATATATTTTTTTTTAACATTGATTTATTTTTGAGACAGAGAGACACAGAACATGAACGGGGGAGGGTCAGAGAGAGAGACACAGAATCCGAAGCAGGCTCCAGGCTCTGAGCTGTCAGCACAGAGCCCGACACGGGGCTCGAACTCACGAAACGCGAGATCATGACCTGAGCAGAAGTCAGACGCTCAACCAACTGAGCCACCCAGGCACCCCGAGAAGCATGAATATAACTGCCTTCTGAATTGTCTGGAATGTCACAGAATGTGATATTTTGAGCTGACTATAACACCAAAAATGTAAGCTTGGAACTCACCAGGAGCCAGTAACTATATTTAGAGTTCACTCCCTACCTGGAAGTTTAATAATGTCTCTATTTGTGAAGGGATTCTATCCTAAATAGAATATAATGTCAAAATATTACTTATGTGGATCCTGAGAAACTTAACAGAAGACCATGGGGGAGGGGAAAGAGAAAAAAAAAGTTAGGGAGGGAGCCAAACCATTAGAGACTCTCAAAAAACTGAGAACAAACTGAGGGTTGATGGGGGGTGGGAGGGAGGGGAGAGTGGGTGATGGGCATTGAGAAGGGCATCTGTTGGGATGAGCACTGGGTGTTGTTTGGAAACCAATTTGACAATAAATTTCATATATAAAAAAAGAAATGGCATTAACACTTAGTAATTGTCAAGAAATGAGTATAAATTTACTAATGTTTGAGGAAAACTCTTACAACCTGAGTTATATGCATCAGGTTCTTACTCTGAATGGCTATCATACTTCTCAGGAAACTATTCATTCAAAATGGCTGACTCTGCTAATTTCAAGTTGGATGACAGAGATATGTTTTATTATATGTCTGTTTCAATGGCAGTCACCACCTACACAATGAACTCTGTCGATGGTGTAGATAGGCATGATTTGGGCAACCATAGTTTCTAATCTCCAATACCTGCATATTTGTTTCACATGGCTCATGTAACAAAGTGGAAATGCAGAAAGAAGCACAATCCATGGCCTATGAACACAAGCACTCCAGCCACTGCCAAAGGCTGAACACAAGGGAGTCTCTGCTGAAAGTATAGAAAGAATACATGATGAGGAAATTAATGACCAGGAGAGATGGAAAACTCCTTTTCCTAAAATGCATGAGTTAGTGAGCAGGTTTAATTCTTACCCCATTTTATAGAACCACTACATTTATTATTATTAATTCAATACATTATGCTTTGGAGAAAGACATTAATTTATTAGTTTATAGGAACTTGTTTTTTCTTTTCTGTGATAGTAAAATGGCAATCTTTTTACTCTTTTATTGGTCTCTGTCTTAAACTTACCTGTGAAACTGCTTAGAAATACTACTTAATGTAGAGGCTTTAAGTTAGTTAAAGGCTGGGTGACTCAGTCAGTTAAGCATCTGACTTTGGCTCAGGTCATGATCTAGCATTTCAGGGAATTTGAGCCCCTCCTCGGACTCTGTGCTGACAGCTCTGAGCCTGGAGCAGGCTTCAGATTCTGTGTCTCCCTCTTTCTCTGCCCCTCCCCCACTCACACTCTGTCTCTGTCTCTGTCTCTCTCTCTCAAAAAATAAATAAACGTTAAAAAATTAGAAAAAAAAGAAATACTACTTAATGTGACATTGAAGTTTTGGATCACTCTGTTGTGTACCTGGAACTAATTTAACATTGTGTGCCTACTGTATTCAAATGTAAACACATAAACAAACAAACTTATTTCCCAAGGAACAAATTTTAAGAAAGTTTTGAAATGTTGACTTATGATTCTGAATCCATGATTGCCCGATGATGCAGTCTAAAATCTACAATGGAACTAAATGGTCAATATGGAAAATACTCTCCACTATACTGTGAAATTGAAGGACCTAAAAACCAGCTCTTGAGTAGCAGTCCAGCTCCTCAATAACCTGTTCCCTGGTCCAAGCATTTATTGAAATGTTGTATAAGTGTAACACCGTGATTGATGCTTTAACAAGAATATGTGCATGAGAGAATAGAAAACATTGTCCTTAATTATAGGGAGAATGGAATTTATTTGTGTAGACCACAAAGACAAAAACAAAAACGAAAAATACCACCTGCTAAGCATTATACTGGTTCAGGATGTTTTAGAAGTAATATTGCTCAGAAGTAATATTATTTCAATATTTAGAAATAATATTGATATCATTTCATTATGTGATAATAATAACTTCTGAATTAAAATAATCTTCCATTGATTTAAAGAGAAAATACTCAAGTATTTGTGTTGCCAAGAAACAAACTTAATTTATTTTTTCCAACAACATAAGATGTCTCATAGCTCTTTCAATGTAACAAATGAAAGGATTAAAAATAACCATTATCTCAATGAATGCCAAAATGTTTGATAACATTACAAATTCATTTTTGATATATTTATTACATTGGGTATTGGATTTAGCACAATAAAACTAGTTTTATCATACCAACAGTTAGTACTTTATTTAATAATGGCACATTAGAGGAATTATAATAAAATTTGTAATAGGTAAAGGATTGTTAGGGTCATCACTATTATTTAACTGTATTCATTTGCTCTTACTTGAAACATATAATAAGAAAATGAAATAAGAATAATAAGTATCTGGGGCGCCTGGGTGGCGCAGTCGGTTAAGCGTCCGACTTCAGCCAGGTCACGATCTCGCGGTCCGTGAGTTCGAGCCCCGCGTCGGGCTCTGGGCTGATGGCTCAGAGCCTGGAGCCTGTTTCCGATTCTGTGTCTCCCTCTCTCTCTGCCCCTCCCCCGTTCATGCTCTGTCTCTCTCTGTCCCAAAAATAAATAAACGTTGAAAAAAAAAAATTAAAAAAAAAAAAAAGAATAATAAGTATCGTGGGGGGATGTCCTTTTTAAAGACTAAATATTTGCCTATCTAGAGGATACAAAGCAATTACTTATAAAAGATATTAGAATTAAAAATAATCCATTAAACACAGTTGCCAAATAAATATACGTAGATTAACAGGTTGCTTGCTGTATTTATCTATGCTTCAAACAAATTGTGCCCAAATCTGACAGTTCAAAACAATAAACATTTATTGTCTCACAGTTTCTGAGAATTGGAAATATGGAAGCTGCTTAGCTGGGTGACTCTGGCTTGTGGTCTGGGTCTCTCAGGAGGTTGTAATCATGCTGTCAGCCTGGTCACAGCCAACTCCAGACTACACTGGGGCGGAAGTGGACATCTCTAAGCTCATATCTAATATAGTTGGTATGTCTCAGTTCCTCACAACTGGTTAGAGAGAGAGAGACAGAGAGAGAGAGAGAGAGAGAGAGAGAGAGAGAAGGAGAGAGAAAGAGCTCAAGATGGAAGTCACAGTCTAAATCAATCTGAGAACTGATAGACCATAACTTCTACCATATGCCATTAATCATACAGATCCACTCTGGTATAATACGGTATGTAAATTTCAGTACCAGGAGTTTGGAGTCATTGCTGGACATACTGGAGGATGAAAAGAAAGCAGTCAAAAAACAAGGTTACACACACACACACACACACACACACGTATGTATACACACACTCAAACATGTATATGTACATATAATTCAGGGCATAAAGGAAGTAAATAAAGGATATGTATATATGTCAAAGGTATATTTATTGTAGTCCATATCTGCATTTTCTTTCTTTTTTTTTAATGTTTATTTATTTTTGAGAGAGAGACAGAGTGCATGCAGGAGAGGGGCAGAGAGAGAGAGGAAACACAGAATCCCAAGCAGGATCCAGGCCCCAAGCCTTCAGCACAGACCCGGATGTGGTCCTGAACTCACTGACTGAGAGATCATGACCTGAGCCAAAGTTGGATGCTTAACATACTGAGCCACCCAGGAGCCCCCATATCTGCATTTTCTAATACAGTAGCCACTAGCCACATGTGACTATTTTTCCCTTAGTTGTACTAGCTATCTTTTAGGTGCTGAAAACCCACATGGTGACTAGTGGTGACCAAATTTAATGGCACAGAAATAGAGAACATTTCTTTCATCAAGAGACATTTACAGCACATCCACGAGAAGTAGAGAGAAAGCACTTCCAAGTACCAAATGACACAAATTTTTGTAAAATATTTTTGTGTTGTCTAATATAATGAAAATAAAAAGAAACAAGAAAAAAAAAAAAGAGTGAGTTGCCCTCACACTTTGTTTAATAGGAAGGAGTATATTGGATTAAACTCCTAGTCAAAATTTTTAAAAAAAGCTAATTTGGATAGGCAGGTATTTAATTTACACAGAAAATAAACATTCCTTTAGCAATATCACTCAATATACACATGAAAAATTAAATTTCAATTGCTGAATGAATCTTTTTTTTCTTTTTTTTAATTTAAACCTCTATATCATGATTCTTATTTTTATTTTTTTAAATTTACATCCAAGTTAGTTAGCATATAGTGAAACAATGATTTATATAATGAGTCTTATATAAAATCAGTATCCAAATAATGGAGGTAAAGATTATATTCCCCCTCTTGGAGTTCTTGGGTTATTTATACACAAAAATAAGAACTTTGCACTAAAAATATTAGACCAAGATGCTGTTTTAGAACATTTCATCTTATCAACAGCTTCATTTTTCTACTGCATCATTTAATTTAATGAACTGCCCATTGGTGATCAAGAGAAATTACAGACTTAACTGATAGAATGAGTCATTATCAATGTGTCCTTATGTCAAAATTACTCTTGTACTTTGTCAAGGGCATTGTCAACCTAAACAGTTATTTTATTTTTTTTTTTAATTTTTTTTCAACGTTTATTTATTTTTGGGACAGAGAGAGACAGAGCATGAATGGGGGAGGGGCAGAGAGAGAGGGAGACACAGAATCGGAAACAGGCTCCAGGCTCCGAGCCATCAGCCCAGAGCCTGACGCGGGGCTCGAACTCACGGACTGCGAGATCGTGACCTGGCTGAAGTCGGACGCTTAACCGACTGTGCCACCCAGGCGCCCCTAAACAGTTATTTTAATATCATTAAAACTCAATGATATGAAACAACCCTACTTGTTATTATGTGAGTTTAAATTTATCGTTTTCAATTTCAATGCATTTGAAATTGTTTAAAAAGCAAAGTAAAGCACAACAGTGCTTCTGCTGCTGCGTATCCCCAAAGAAGAATAGAGGATGGTTGTGAGACGAGTCCTCAGAGAAATTCACCATTACTTTTCTTTCCTGAACCAGGTTGCATTTCTAGGTGCACATACTCTTCAACTACAACTATTATGTATTTTTTTCCAACTAAATGTTTTTTTTTTATATGAAGAAAAACATCTTACATATTTCAATTTTGCCTATGTGTGAATTTTTTTAAAGTTTATTTATTCATTTTGAGAGGGAGACACAACAGGGCAGAGAGAGGAGAGAGAGAATCCCAAGCTGGCTCCACACTGTCAGCACGGAGAAAGATGTGGGGCTCAAACTCAAGAACTGTGAGATCATGACCTAGTCAGATGCTTAACCGACTGAGCCACCAGGTCCCCCTGTGTGTGAAATATTTGAGGACTATTAGTGAAAGAGAAGAAACACGGCTGAGTGGAAAGAGATAGGAAAAACCTATAGACTGATTGCCTACATCCTTCCAAGGGAACAGGAAACAAGGCCTCTTGTGCAGAAAATGAAATTTTACAAACTAGCCCAGAGCTAGATGGACCTTCAAGACTATTTTTAAATAATGTTGAATGAGGCTATGTAATCTTGGGCAGCAGAATACAAATGAGTCTTGTTTTTTCACTTTTCTATCGAAAAAGGGTACTGATACTCACCTACTTAAATGATAAAATTACAATCTACACACATGCCAAATAGCTAGCACTTAATAAATTGAACCATCTGTGTTTGTATTTGAAATATTACTTCCAAATATGGGAGAAACACTTTGTTGGAAAGGATGTTATGCATCAGCAAGCTTTGGGTAATCAGTCACAGTTGTTGGAGAAAAAGAGATAAGTAGGAGTGAAGCCAGACCTGCCGGTAATCTGTCTTTTTTTCTAGAAACTAAGAAGTCTTGGGTATATCTGATGAGAACATGAGAAATCCTATCTTTTATAAAACAAAAATCTGAAGATAGTGAGGTCTAGGGCCTTTGGTTCTTCAGACTTGGGCTCTGACTCCTGCTCCACAATTTCTCTCTGATTTTGCCAAAACTCATTCTTTCTAAATTTTACCTTTTTTATCCTCTAAAATAAGGAAAGTAAGCCTCTTATCTTACAAGATTATTGTGAGAAGTAAGTGAAATAATGATACATTTATACTTAACTGGGTCTCTTGCTCATATTAAGCAATCAATTAATTATTATAATAGCTATTATTTCACCAGAATAATTTCCTTATGAAATTTTAATCTTGAGAAAGGTCTACGGTGTGAGATCTGCAAATTTACATTTAGAAAACACTAAAAAAACTATGTGTTAAACCCTGGCCTGTAATGATAGACTTGCCCTTATTATTATTATTATTATTATTATTATTATTATTATTTTGACAGTTACTACTGGAAACTGCTGGATTGCTGCTGTTACTTCTATTAACACATTTTAGTATCCATTTTAACTTTTATTTTAGTACCAGCTATCTCAAATATGAATAGAATGTATGTACTTTCAAGACACACAGAGCAAACCAATTGTTAAAATAGGTAAATCCTGCTTTCATGTTTGGGAACTATGTTTGACATTTAGCTGCTGCTGGAATATCATCAATCTTAGATTTCTTCCTTTACCCAAGAGTGCAGTGCATGTGCCCCTTTGAATCTGCATTTTTGTATCCTTTGAATAAAAACCTAGCAATGCAATTGCTGAGGTATAGGGTAATTCTATTTTTAATTTTTTGAGGAACCTCCATACTGTTTTCTAGAGTGGCTGCACCGGTTTGCATTCCCACCAGCAGTGCATCACTGTTCCCCTTTCTTCATATCCTCACCAACATCTGTGGTTTCCTGTATTGTTCATTTTAGCCTTTCTGACAGGTGTGAGGTAGAAGGTATGTCATTGTAGTTTTGATTTGTATATCCCTGATGATGAATGATGGTGAAAAAATTTTCATGTGTCTGTCAGCCATCTGGATGTATTCTGTAGAAAAGTGTCAAAGACTATACTTTCAGGGGTCATTTCTATAGTTTGTTACTAGAAACGTGTCTATTCATGTCTTTTGACCATTTATTAACTGGGTTATTTGTTTTTTGGGTGTTGAGTTTGGTAACTTCTTTATAGATTTTGGACACTAACCCTTTATCAGATATGTCCTTTGAAAACATCTTCTCCTATCCCTTCGGTTGCCTTTTAGTTTTGTTGATTGTTTCTTTTGCTGTGCAGAAGCTTTTTATTTTGATAAGGCCCAATAACTCATTTTTGTTTTTGTTTCCCTTGTCTCTGGAGATACGTCTAGTAAGGAGTTTCTGTGACCAAGGTCAAAAATGTTGCTACCTGTTTTCCCCTCTAGGAGTTTGACGCTTTCTTGTCTCACATTTAGGTCTTTCATCTATTTTGGGTTTATTTTTGTGTACAGTGTAAGAAAGTTGTCCAGGTTCATTCTTCTGCAAGTTGTGTCCGTTTTTCCCAGCACCATTTGCTGAAGAGACTTTCTTTTTTTCCATTGGGTATTGTTTCCTTCTTTGTCAAAGATCCATTGGCCATACATCTGTGGGTACATTTCTGGGTTCTCTATTCTGTTCCACAGATCTATGTGTCTGTTTTTGTGCCAGGACCATACTGTCTTGATGAGTACAACTTTGTCATATAGCTTGAGTCCTGAATTGTGACACCCCCAGATTTGGTTTTCTTTTTCAACATTACCTTGGCTATTTGGATCTTTTCTGGGTCCATACAAATTTTAGGATTGTTGGTTCTAGCTCTGTGAAGAATACTGGTGTTATTTGGATAGGGATTGCACTGAATGTGTAGATTGCTTTGAGTAGTATGGTCATTTTAACAGTGTTCTTCTAATCCATGAGCATAAATGCTTCTCCATTTCTTTGTGCCATCTTCATTTTCTTTCATAAGCTTTGGACAGTTTTCAGATTATGGATCTTTTACCTCTTTGGTTAGGTTTATTCCTATCTCATGGTTTTTGTGATCTCTCCTCTTCTGTTCATTATTTTATCTATTTGAGTTCTCTATCTTTTCTTTTGAGGGGTCTGGCTAGGGGTTATCAATTTTGTTTATTCTTTAAACAAAACATCTTTTAGTTTATTTTGTCTGTTCTACTGGTTTGTTTCCTTGTTTCTATATCATTTATTTTTGCTCTAATCTTTATTATTCCCATTATTCTGCTGGCTTTAGGCTTTAGTTTGCTCTTCCTTTTCTAGATCTTTTAGGTGTAGGTTTAGGTTGCACATTTGGAAACTTTCGGGGTTCTTAAGATAGGCCTGAATTGCAAAGTACTTTCCTCTTAGGACCGCCTTTGCTGCATCCCAAAGGGTTTGTTTGGACTATTGTATTGTCATTTTTACTTGCTTCCATGTATTTTTAAATTTCTTCTTTAATTTCCTCTTTAACACATTCATTCTTTAGTAGGATATTTTTTAACCTCCATATATTTGAGGGTTTTCCAAATTTTTTCTTGTGGTTGATTTCAAGTTTCAGAGCATTGTGATCTGAAAATATTCATGGTAGGATCTTAACATTTTTGTACCTGCTGAGGGCTGATTTGTGATCCAGTATGTGATCTACTCTGGAGAATGTTCCATGTGCACTTGAGAAGAATGTGTATCCTGCTGCCTTAGGATTAAATGTTATGGATATATCTGTTATCCAATATGTCATTCAAAGCCATTTTTTTTGTTCTTGTTGATTTTCTGCTTAGATGATCTGTCCATTGCCTTAAGTGGGGTATTAAAGTCTCCCACTATTATGGTATTATTATCAACAAGTTTCTTTATGTTTGTTATTAACTGCTTTATATATCTGAGTGCATCAAGTTGGGGGCATAAATATTTATAATCGTTAGATATTGTGGATAGACCCCTTAATTATGATAAAATGCCCTTTCATCTCTTGTCACAGTCTTTGTTTTAAAATGTAGCTTGGGGCACCTGGGTGGCGCAGTCGGTTAAACGTCTGACTTCAGCCAGGTCACGATCTCGCGGTCCGTGTGTTCGAGCCCCGCGTCGGGCTCTGGGCTGATGGCTCAGAGCCTGGAGCCTGTTTCCGATTCTGTGTCTCCCTCTCTTTCTGCCCCTCCCCCGTTTATGCTCTGTCTCTCTCTGTCCCAAAAATAAATAAACGTTGAAAAAAATAAAATGTAGCTTGTCTGATGTAAGTATGGCTACTTCAGCTTCCTTTTGACCTTCATTAGCATGATAGATGGTTCTCCATCCCCTCACTTTTAATTTCCAGGTGCCTTTAGATCTAAAATGAGTCTTTTGTAGCCAGCATATGGATCTTGATTTTTTATTCAATTGTGATACCATGTGTCTTTTGATTAGAGCATTTGGTCAATTTATGTTCAGTGTGATTATTAATAGATATGAATTTAGTGCCATTGTCTAACCTGTAGAGTTGGTGTTTCTGATGATATTCTTTGGTCCTTTGTAGTCTTTGTTGCTTTGTTTATTTTTTTGTTTTTATTTTTTGTTTTGTTTTGTTTGTTTGTTTTTGTTTTCCCTCCAGTCAGAGAGCCCCCCCTTAAAATTTCTTGCAGAGCTGGTTTATTGGTCATAAACTCCTTTAG
Organism: Puma concolor; assembly: GCF_028749965.1. Taxonomy (NCBI): domain Eukaryota; kingdom Metazoa; phylum Chordata; class Mammalia; order Carnivora; family Felidae; genus Puma; species Puma concolor. The sequence goes on along the minus strand of NC_141670.1, from coordinate 180,363,397 downwards.
TTTTTGTTTGTCTGGGATACTTTTTATCTCTCTTGTTCTTAATGACAACCTTACCGGAGAGATAATTCTTGGCTACGTATTTTCCCCATTCAGCACATTGAATGTTTCCTGCCACTCCTTTCTGGCCTGCCAAGTTTCAGTGTACAGGTCTGCTACTACCCTTATGTGTCTACCTTTGTAAGTTAAGGACCTTTTACACCCAGCTGCTTTCAGAATTCTTTCTTTATCTTTGTATTTTGCAAGTTTCACTGTGGTATATCCTGGTGTTGACCTGTTTTCACAGATTTTGAAAGTTCTTTGTGCCTCTTTGAATCATATGCCCATTTTCTTCTCCAGATTAGGGAAATTTTCAGCTATAATTTGTTCAAATAAACCTGTCCCTTGTCCCATCTCCTCTTCTTCTAGAACCCCTATGATACAGAAATTGTTTTGTTTTGAATCACTTAATTCTCTAAGTCTCCCTTGTGATCTAGTAATTTTCATTTCCTCTTTTTCATTTTCATTTTAATTATTTTTCTTTTAAAAAAATTTTTAGTGTTTATTTTTGAGAGAGAGACAGAGACCGAGACAGAATGTGAGCAGGGGAGATGCAGAGAGAGAAGGAGACAAAGAACTCGAAGCAGGCTCCAGGCTCCAAGCTGTCAGCACAGAGCCCAATGCAGGGCTCAAACTCACTGACTTGCAGACCATGAGATCATGACATGAGCTGAAGTTGGCTACCCAACCAACTGAGCTACCCAGGTGCCCCTCATTTTCATTATTTTTCTTAATTTTATCTTCTTATCTTTTATCTCACCTTTTATCTTCTATTTCTTAATTTTATCATCTATTTCTTTTTTAATTTTTTTTTAAGTTTATTCATTTTTGAGAGAGAGAGAGACAGAGACAGAATGTGAGTGGGGGAGGGGCAGAGGGAGAGGGAGACACAGAATCCAAAGCCGGCTCCAGGCTCTGAGCTGTCAGCACAGAGCCTGATGCGGGGCCCGAACTCACAGACCATGAGATCATGACCTGAGCCCAAGTAGAACACTCAACCCACTGAGCCACCCAGGTGCCCCAATCTTCTATTTCTTCCATCTTCTATTTTCTTTAATTTTATCTTATTTTATCTTCTTCTCTTCTCTTCTCTGTTTTCTCAACCCTCTTTGTCACTGTATTCAGTTTGGTTCGCACCTCAGTTATATCATTTTCATTTCATCCTGACTAGTCCTTAGGTCCTTGATCTCTGCAGCAAGTGTTTCTTTTGTGTCTTCTATGCTTTTTCCAAGCCCGGTTAGTAGTCTTATGATTTTTGTTCTAAATTCTTCTTCAGATATATTACTTACAACTGTTTTGAGTAAGCCCCTGGCTGTGATATCTTCTTGACCTTTCTTTTGGGGAGATTTCCTCTGTCTTGTCATTTTGGCTAAGTTTCTGTCTTTTGTGTATTTTAAAAGCTTATTATGTTTCCTGTACCTGAGAGTACTGCTGTATGAAACAGGGGTCATACATGGTTCAGGGCCTGGCACTACAGGGAAGAATTTCTGTGTGCACTCTGCTGTTGCATTTTGGCTGCTCATTCCCATTGGTCAGTGCTTGCAGTGGTGTAGTGTTTGGACATTTAACTAAGTGTGCTTAAATATGTTTAAGTAACCCTGGAAAAAAGGGTGGGGGAAAGCCTAATCCCCCAAAAAGAGAAAGAATGGGAATAAAGGAAATGAAGCAGAATCAAAAAACTATAAGGCTGAGTCCAAAGAAAAAGAGAGGGGGCAAAAAAGAAAAAAAAAAAAAAAAAGCAGAAAAAAAGAATTTAAAAGCCTGATAAAAAAATAAAGAAAGGAAAAGAAAAGGGAATGATAAAGAGCAAACAACAAACTATGAGCCTGATTCCAAAAGAAGGAAGAAAAAAAGAAAAGAGTTGTCTTTTGGTACATGGGGTTGCTGGCTGTGCTGGTCTGGAGGACAGGCTGGCTGTGTTGCCTTAGAGTCAGTCTTGCCCCAGTAAATAAGCAGTTGCCAGGCATGAGGTTGCAAGCATGTCCCACCTCCACTGGGAGCCACCGTGTTGCTCTCTGAAGTCCCACTGTGCTGGTGTTGGGGAGGAAATGGTGCCACCCCAATCTCTCCTCCCTGGACAGCAGATCTCAAGCCCTGCTCTTCAGGCAGCCCTCACAGCATAGCAAGGCCAGTCACCTGCCCCGTGCCACAATATTCCTATGTTTTTTCTATGGCACATGGCTGGGATCAAAAGCCAAAATCTAAAAGGACACAGCACTGCACGGGTCTGCTCCCTTCCTCCAGAGTAGAGCCTCTCCACTCTGCTGATGAAAGGACTTTGGCTGGCACCTGCAGCGTCTTTTGTCATTGGGGGATAATAAACCCTCTTCGAAAAGTACTCTAAGAAGGGGACTGTTCTCTCCCAGTGTGCCCCAGAGATCGTTATACCACACAATGCACACAGGGCCAGTTCCTTCCCCACTAACAACACATGCCCTGGCTCCACTCTGGAGAAAGTTGCCCACTTCCAAAACCTCAGAGTTTAAGCTCTGAAAGCTGTTTGCAATAAAAGAACTGGGACACTCAGCACTTCTCACTTCCCAGGCCATGGTCCAAAGAAGTTTTCCTTTTCTGCTAACTCAATGCCACACAATCTCAACCCCTGTCTTTCTCTCCATTTTGTCTCTCCACAGAAAGAGTCGCCTTCTCTCCGAGGCACCACCATTTTCTCTCTCCAAGTTCACATTCATGCAACTCACACCTGCCAAGCTTCTCCTTCCAACTGTGGAGATTATTCTGCCACTCCACAGATAGAGTTCCTGGGTGTTCCAAGTAATCTGACCTCAATACAGCTGTGTTTGTGGGACAAGAAAAGCCCAGGGTCCCCCTATTTCTCTGCCATCTTAACTCTTTCCTTTCTTAGTGCTTTTGATTAATGGCATGATTACACTTGCACAGCAGTAGACTCTTGTGTTGATTATCCAATGGCAGTTTCTCTCTCTCCCTTAGTAATTGCCCTCTGATTTGTTTTATGTGTCCACGATTTTTTGCATATCTCACAAAAATGTTATCCCAAGCCCTAACCTTGAAGTGAATCCTAACTAATCTAAAGCAATGATGATAATGCTAATCTCCCTTTTCAATGATTACATCAGTTAGCTCATGCAAACACAATTTCTATCAGTGAGGCTTTGGAGAAACGTTCTGGAAAAATAGGAGATATATTTTTCCTTTTAAGAAAAATAAACAAAAAGAATGTTTTGTTTGTTTGTTTGTTGTGTGCAAGCAATAGTGCACATGGTTGTGGTACTTACAGCTGCTGTAGAAATTGAGGGACCAACAGGTCAACTAACAAACCTGCTAAGGTTGAGAGAATTGAAAGATGGAAAGAACATGGATTCTTAGTAATGTGATTGGGATGTGATTTTGCCAGCACAACTTATTATGTGAGATAATAAACCCCTTTATTATTTAGCTATTTTGCCTTTAGATTTTTAGTTACTTGCAGGAAACACACCTTATATAACAAATCATATCCACAGAGACAACTAAAAACATTATAGCTAGTAGATACTGGCATACAGAATTTAAAACGACCAAATTATCATGGAAAATATTTTCTCAATTGAAGTACCATTCCTCAAGTGAGCTAGTTTATTTTTTTAGTGTTTTTTTCAATCTCATTTTCCATCCCACTCTTTGTTATTTTCTCCTGTTTCTTTTACTCTTCTAAAACTCCCTAAATATTAATCTTTTATAAAGTGAGCAATTTATAACAGCAGGAAAAAATGTGTTTTGTTCACTAATACAATTTTTATAACACGTACTAAGGCATTTTTTTTCTGGAAATAGTTAGCTTTAAAAAATTGTATTTTGAACTTTTTTTTGGTTTGCATTAAGGAAATATTCTATTTGTAACCACCTCATGAAAGTATCAACTCATTAAAATAATTTTAAAGCTATTTTCAAAAAAATTCTATTAAGCCATAAATGAACCAACTCTTAATGTCATTGTACTCTCTAAAGATAAAGCATTATCAGGAAGTTGTTGTAAAGAAGTGTCAAGAAATGTGATTATGTTTTAATTTATGCTTAGACTACTAAAGCAGTACATATATATGAAAATATATTAAAACACCTGGCCCACAAATACAACATGATTTTCAAGGCTAAGAAAGAAAATTAGTAAAGGGAATGTGCTTGGCCATACCCTCATCTGATCTAAATGAAATAAATGTTGAAAATCTTATCGTGTTTGAGAAGACATACAAGATCAATTTCCCTAGTGATCTAAATAAATTCATTCCAAATCTGCAAGTAATTGACATTCACTGGTTAGATTTTAATTGCAATACTTATTTAAATAAGCCAATTTTAATGAATGCAGAGGGTCATTTTTACTAATCTTGAATTAGAAGAATAAGTAAGAAAGTAAATTAGTGTTTTGGATTTTCATTCTTTTTTGAAAAGGAGTGACCCCCAACTCATTTTATTGGTTTTGAATAGAAAAATAATGGCAGACTAGCCATGAAAAAGTATGCCTTATGAGAATTTACCCTAATTGAAATTTCAATTTTAAAACATTTTTCTTGGAAATAATATTTTAGAAGCAAAATACAAATGATATTTTTATGTCTTCTAAAAATGAACTCATTTTATTTTATAATTGATATTCTATAAAGGTTGAGTGCTACCCACTACTGCTAATTTATTTTCAAAAGATCTTTTGTTTCAGGCGTGCCTGGTTGGCTCAGTTGAGCATCCAACTCTTAATTTTGGCTCAGGTTGAGATCCTAGGGTTGTGGGATTGAGCTCTGTATTGAACTTGCACTGAGCATGGAACCTGATTAATCTCTCTCTCTCTCTCTCTCTCTCTCTCTCTCTCCTTCTGCCCCTCTCTCCCACTTGTGGCCCTTTCTCTCTCTAAAATAACATTTTAAGAAATTTTTTAAAAGATCGTTTGCTTCAAAGTTGAAGTATGCGCTTTATTTTGTGATGTCTATGAGTCAATCTACAAATATATTCAACACAAATGTTTGAGAAAAAATTAAGATTGCTACATTTTTAATATCAATATAACAGTTTGGATTATAAGAGTCATATATATCAAATATGCACAAGTTATATCTATAGTTATAATTGAGGCAAGTGACTTAAGACAAAAAATTGCTGTATTATCCACTCATCATTTTTTAATAGCCTTTGTCTTTTAGAGATGTTTTCGGTTCACAGCAAAAAATGAGCAGGAGGTACAGAGATTCTCATATGGCTCCTGCCCCACACATGCATAATGCATAACCCCTCACTTATCAACCTCCTTCATCAGACTGGTACATTTTTTATAGTCTGTGAACCTATACTGACACATCGTTAGCACCCAAAGTTCACCCTTGGTGCTGTATATCCTGTAGGTTTTGACAAATTTACAATGACATGTATCCACCATTGTAGTATCATACCAAGTAGTATCCCTGTCCTAAAATCCTCTGTGCTTGGCCCGTTATACTCTTTTAATGGCTAATATAGACTAGCCCTTAGCTGTGTGTGTAAGATAAAAGTATGTGAAAGTTTAGGAGAGTCTTTAACCACATAATTAAAAAAAAAAACAAATAAAAAGAAATCAGAAAATCTCAAGGAATATAGAACTACAAATGTCAACTAATGTTTTCTAGATGACTGGATGAAAACTGAGCTATATTTCCTTTGTCTTAAATGTTTATTGCTTCTTCAAAATGTTATTTTTGAAACTAAATCACCCAACTCTTAGAGCAAATTTTCTCATGATTCAAGAAGGAAGATCTCCCTCCTTTCTCCCTCTCTCTTCACTTTTTTTTTCTTTAAAAATTATAAAGTTTAAAGTAGTCTATCCCCAGATGGGGTGAATCGTAGAAGATGATCTCACTCTTCCAATGCACTGCTGTGGTAACATAAACTTAGCAAAATACTACTGCCTTTGGCAGTCATCTGTAAGAGTTCCTTGATATAAAAGAATATTCATTTGTGTTTGTGTTGGGGATAAATTTAGATTTCATATTCTAAAAGCATAGATTTACTAATATTAGCTGGAGTGCCAATCAGCCTTGTGAAGCTTGCCTTGTTACAAAATATTACAGCATGGAGTTAGAAACATCTGAATATTTTGGTGTCCTTTTGTTTTTGTTAGAAATTCTACAGCAATATGAATTTGGTCACATGATTCTCCTTGTAACGATTAAATGGTTGTGTTATTTCCTGGAAACCAGGTGGTAGAGTATCAGTGCAGAAGCAGAGCACAGAACTCTCTGAAATTTGTGTGTTTCAAGAGCTGATGAAATGGAGGGCAATGTGGCCACGTGGAAACTACCATGAGGTCTGAAACTTCCTCAGTGACAATATTAATGATATCATTTGGGATGCCTGGGTAGCTCAGTTGGTTAAGCATCCAACTTTGGCTCAGGTCATGATCTCTCATTTCATGAGTTCAAGCCCCGCGTTGGGCTCTGTGCTGACAGCTCAGAGCCTGAAACCTGCTTCAGATTCTGTGTCTCTGTCTCTGCCCCTCCCCTGCTCATACTTTGTCTCTCTCTCAAAAATAAATAAACATTAAAATTTAAAAAAAAAATATTGTTTTTCCACGAAGCTTCTACATACTTCTTGTGAATAGAGGAGAACACTTACACCGTCGCAAAATGAACTCAGATTATCAAGCTTCAGAATGAAAGGTTCCTTGGTACTTATTTATTACATAATAATGATATAATATATTCCTATATCTTCTAAAATTATCTTAAACTACTTTAATCTCATATCAACTCAAATGCATTTTAAGCAGTAGCATAGCCCTGGTTACACAGATAACAGTTCAACCGAGTTTGAAATTAGTTCTAGCTCTGAAATTAGTTCCTAAACTCTTTTCTCAACACCACACTGCTTTTGATAGGAAAAAAAAAACCTGCATACAAAATAACAGAAACAGAGAAAATGCTTGAAAAGGGGGAAGAAGAAGAAGCCCTAGACTTAGTGTCAATATTATCCTTTGGCTTATCTGGGTGACAAATGTTTCATGGAATGAAAGGTATTTGAAAGATCATTTGAGATTCAAGCATAAAAAAAATATTTGCTTCTTCCCAGTTTGGTTAAATGTAGGATTGTCGGGAAAAAATACAAGAAATCCAGTTAAATTTGGATTTCAGATCAACAATGAATAAATTTTTGTACAATTATATGTTTACATAATTGTCCTAGATAATTCTGTTTACATCTTTTATTAAACAATTATTTGGTGCTGATCTGAAATTCAAATTTAACAGGTCATCCTGTATTTTTATTTGCTTATTTTGGCAATCCTCACTCGATGGCAATTGTATCAAACATTGCTGGTTACTTAGTCAGCAGAATTTTTTTTTTCCCTTTTCCTTCCAGTTGATCATCCCTAAATGATTAATCATGGCCAAACTAAGCTAGTCCTGGCAATTTGTTTCCCTTTGCCAGTTATTGGCAAAGAGTGAAGATTTGATATAACCAATGAAAAAATAAGTAGAAGCTAGTGAGGACCTTCGAAGTAGAATTGTTCTTCTTGATTATAGGGTGAAAAAAAAATGAGAACATTTGTTTCTATCGACCCTAGAAGGACCACATCTTCAGCTCCACTGTTTCCTACCCATGGAAAGATGGCTATACTAATACCATGACCAACACCAAATATAAGAGATCGTAGTTTACTAGTGCTCACACCATTGGGGAAGAGGGCTTCACCAGGTAAATGTTGGTGCTTACAAGTTAATTGGAGCAGCAGCAGAATTACAGAGGTAAAAGGATTTATTTGTTAGAGAGATGCTACATACAATATAAGTTCAACCAACTGGTTGTGTATGAAATCTAACTGACAGTCATAGGAATCCCTGCCCAAAAGTTGTTTTCTTATATTTGTCACAGTATGTCATGAGACTCATTAATCAAGTAATACACATGGGGTGTTTAACATATCAGTTAAGGATTGAGAGAACTGAGGGGAGGTAAGTAGGAAGAGGTTGGTAAGCATTACTGGGTCAAAGGTATTTATGTCAAGGAGTAATCATTCAGGTATCACAGATCAATGGGCTCTTCTAATTAGAGTAGTGCAAGAACAAAGAGTATTGCATCACTTTTTCCTTCTTGTTTGGATCATTATTACATAAGGATGTGATATTGGGAATTATGATAGTCATAATAATGAGAAAAACAACACACTGAAAATTGCAGAAGTGATAGAAAAACCTGGATTTCTTACTTCAAAACTGGATTGTTTTTCAAGACCTTGGACAGTATACTTTTTGACCTATTATTACCAAAAAACACTTCGAAAAATTCACCCATGCTTATTTCTTGCAATTTTATACATATAAACAAAAGATTAAAAAGTTTCAATTCCTTAATTTTTCTTATTTCTAAGAAAAGAACAGCTCTAAAGACACCTGTGGAACTTCTCTCTTCTTACTTGAAATATTTACATAATAACTATCATGTACCATATACTGTTTCTGACATTAATTATGGTCTTCTGCAAGACAAACAAAGTCCTTTGCATTAGGGTGATAGCATTAAAGATGAAGAGAAATCATAGAATTTAGCTAGGGCACATAGATGAAATGGCAAAAAAATTGATAAAGGCTTAACTTTGGTGGATGAATTCAAGAATTGTTGCCATTTATTTTATGATTACCTAAACATTCAACTATAATAATTATGCAGTAAGTTTTGCATACCCAGGGACATTAGAAGTAAAGATATATATTTGAAAGTCACAATACATGGGTTGAAGTTAAATGTAGACGAAATGATGTAGGGAAAGACTGTAGATAGAAAAAGAAAAGCAAGGTAAACAAAAATGGATCCAGGGATGTTTCCTGTTATATTCAGTCTATTTAAAAACTATTTTTAAAGATTTTTTAAAGAATTTTGAGAATTACAGGATATGGAGAAGTAGCATCCATTGAAGAACATCAAGAATTGTTTCAAGGAAATCGATTGTATTAAACAGTCTTAAGCAGTAGCTTAAAATGAAAAGGAGGCAACCACCTTGATTTGGGCAATGAAAATTGTATCCAACCTTGGCAAGAACTCTAGAAAGAATGGTGGAAACTGGATTAGGTCATTTTAAATGTCATTGGAAGGAAAGACAATCTCAGCACTTTTTCATGTGAAATGCTTTCTCAGTAAATGGAAGAGGAGAAATGAGACAGGAGAAGTATGCGATCAAACATATATGTTTGAGTGCTTCCAGTAACTGTTGGGACAGTGTTTATGAGTAAAAAAAAGGGAAGAGTTCCAGAGCAAGTATAAAAGAAATAGCCTTTGACAACTGATAACATAGTACAATTTTACACTGTAAAATTAAAGAATATGGGGCCACATGTAACTACAAGGGTTCAGCTGGTGATGACATAATGAGGGGGATCCCATCTGATGGGATTCATTTTCAAAATGAATCCTGAGGCGGAGTGCCAGTCAGCTAAGCAACTGACTCTTGATTTAAGCTCAGGTCATGATCTTATGGTTTGTGAGATCAGGCCCTGCATCTGTCTCTGCGCTGACAACACAGAAACGGCTTGGGATTCTCTCTTTCCCTCTTTTTCTGCCCCTCCCTTGTTCGTGCTCTCTCTCTCTTTCTCAAAATAAATAAATAAACATTAAAAAAAGCATACTACTGTCATGTCCATGGAAGATAGATTTACAAGAATTACAGGAGTGGAGATGAAGAGGAAAACAGGGCTCAGTAATTCACATCAACCGCAGAGAAATAAGTAGAAAACCTGAAGGTAATAGCAATGACAGAATACATGGGTGGTACTATGTCTCATAGGATACACTCACTTGTATGTAGATATCCAATCACCTATACAAAAGGTTTTAAAGAGTTGTCAAAGAGTATGAGCTCAATGTTAAAACTGTTATGGAGTGCTAGCATCTACTGGAACATAGTCAATTTTTCTTTAACATTGTTTACTACATTTCTTTGAACTTAACCATTAAACAGACATGATGTTAGCTTTCTAGATTCAAGAAATGTATTTGCTCTGGATTAAATCAAAATTTAGGTAGTATATAAATCTGGAGTTTTTGAAGAAGGAAAGAACTATGGATTGCAAGAGGCAATGGACGTTTACACATGGAATGTGGGACCATAAAGGTAATAATAACGACAATTTAGAGAATAGCCTCTACTTGACAAAACTAGGGGGAGGTGGTATACTCCAAAGATCAATTACTGTCAAGAAGAGAAAAAAAGATTCGTTTAAGGGTGCCTGGGTGGCTCGGTTGATTGAGCATCTGACTCTTGATTTTGGCTCAGATCATGACCTCGGGGTTCATGAGATCAAGCCCTGCATCAGGTTCTGTGCTGACAGCACAGAGCCTGCTTGGGATTCTCTCTCTGCTTCTCTCTCTGCCCCTCCCTCACTTACACGCATGCTCTCTATCTCTCAAAATAAATAAATAAACATTTTGTTTTAAAAAGAAACATTTTTAAAGGGGTTAAGTATATAAGGAATTTTGCCAATCACAGATCTGGAGTGTTAGTAAAATAGGGGCGGCTATTTTAAAAGGCTTAAAAAATTAAGCCACGCCTAAAATGGGGTGGCTTAGAAGGTTGAGCAGCCAACCTTAGTTCAGGTCATGACCTCACGGCTTATGAGTTCCAGCCCCACGTCAGACTGTCTGCTGACAGCTCAGAGCCTAGAGCCTGCTTTGGATTCTGTGTCCCTCCCTCTCTAGCTTTGTCCCTCCCCTGCTCATGATCTCTCTCTCAAGAATAAAGAAAACACTTAATTTTTTTTTAAAGAAAGTAAAATAAAATGTTTTTATGATATTCAGAAAAGGTGAAGGGAAGGACTGAGTCAAACAAGGGGATTTAGAAAGTATGGATAGAGCAGGATTATCTTAGAGACCAGAACTTCTGGTTGTGGTTCAGTAAGGCTGATTATGAGGAGAAATGGAGTATTTTGAGTCCTTTAGTGAAGGGTTCATGCTTGATTCATACTTCACATGACTTGCAATATCTTCTGAAGTTCCTAATGATGTTTGGTCTGGGACAAGAGAAGTAACTGTCAATAACATAATGGATCCCCTTTTATGTATTTTTTTCTACTGCCAGCAGTGGCCATGCAGTTATTTGTAGAAATATCAGATTCTAGTAATGTCCTTGTATATTGGATGCCTGAGAAGTTTCACTGGGCATCAAATATATCCACCCTACAATCTCCTGATAGCAAATCAAAATAACAGTGACAACAGCAACAATAATAAGCTAAAATTACATAGAAGAAATGTTTAATATGTACATATGTTCATATATATATCAATGTTTTGCTCATATTCTCCCATTTATGACTGACACACACACACGCGCGCACACACACGCACCCCAAAGTGAGTAAGCTTAAAAACATCAAGAACTTTAAAATCATTCCAGGGGCGCCTGGGTGGCTCCGTTGGTTAAGCGGCCGACTTCGGCTCAGGTCATGATCTCGTGGTCCGTGAGTTCGAGCCCGGCGTCGGGCTCTGTGCTGACCGCTCAGAACCTGGAGCCTGTTTCAGATTCTGTGTCTCCCTCTCTCTATCCCTCCCCTGTTCATGCTCTGTCTCTCTCTGTCTCAATAATAAATAAACGTTAAAAAAAATTAAAAAAAATCATTCCAGCAGAGTGATTAGATGTCAGGTAATTTGAAACCAGTGCTGATATAATTTTGATGTGGTTTAAGAAATATGGGACTTTTATGATCCTATAAAAAGTTAACTATATAACATCTTTTTATGTTATGATGTGAAGTTTTATCGTGGGATCATTACCCAAAAACATCTAAGATCCTTTTACTACCTAAATTTGGATTTAGTCCAGAACAATTACATTTCTTGAATCTAGAGTGCTAACATCATTTCTGTTTAATGTTTAAGTTCAAAGGAAGGTAGTAGACCCTGTTAAGCAAGAATTGACTATGTTCCACAAAATGCTTGCAGTCCATAACAGTTGTAACTTGAAGCTCCTACACTTTGACAACCCTTTAAAATATTTTGTATACATGATTGGATATCTGCATACTACTGAGTTTCAAAATCAAAAAGTATGGTAGTTCCGTTTTACATGTTTGATATAATCATGTCTAATCTATGTATATGTCAAATAATTAATGTGTTTACAGTAGTTCATCACAAGTATAAATGATTGAAAATATGGTAATGACCTAAAACTAGTGATTTAACTAGGGTAGGAACTTTTAAGTGCTATTTACAGTTTTAAGCATTTTCCAAGAATTAATTCACTTAAATCTCATCTCCATTCTCTTATGTGAAAATATTGTTATTCTCATACAGATGAAGAAAATGTGGCATAGAAAATTTGCATAGTTTCCCCCAATTTATGCATCTGAACCCAGGCCATCAATTCTAGCACCCATATTTCTGACAATATCACAATCTGCTCATAAAAAGATAACATTAAAGGTCTATATTCTTATTTGAATACCTTGAATTTACTTTATGTGAAATATTATTTCTCATAAAATTGAATATAAGTGAGTAAAACAAAGTGAATCACTTTTTCTTTTCAAAAGCATAGTTACAGATTTATACCCCACTAAAATAACCTAAAGAAAAACAATAAAAAACTATAGTCTTGTGAAGTTTGTAAATATCAGAAAATAAAACATCCGAGTTATCAAATTAAATCTTTACACTCAAGGATGAAGCAATGTCTTTTTAACAACAGAACATTGGGGTAGAATATAAAGAATTCATGGACTCTATAAAATGTTCTATTCATATATTGGCAAATGAATACATAACTGCTTGAAAACATTTTTGTTTTTGACATAACCTACATCCTGGAACATGAGAAGTTTTATTTTTTTAATGCAGGGTGCAATAATAGATACACGATTTTGCTTGTTTCATTAAAAGAAATAAATCATTGTTATCAACACATTTTATCCCTTTTGGTGTTAAACCCTAGTGAATAAAATCTGTGCTATTGTGATTAGAAGTTTATTTTGTGATCAGGAACAACAATAAATTTTTGAAAAGGAGATGAATGCATAAAACAACTTGTTTTTTAAAGTAAATTAAAATAAGCCTGGTACATCTTAGTGATGATTCCTTTCATATGTGTGTTAATGAACAGAGTTGAGTTGCTCTAAATTTTAAGTATAACAATTTTCTAGAACCAACCCCAAAATATAGCCCAAGAATATAGAGTTCTGTAGACTGACAGTAGGGACTGAAGAATCCTTGATACTCAGGGTTTTTCAGATAATATTCAGTTCATGTAAATATTTGAATTTCAGGTAAATGATGAATATTTGCTTTGTATAAGTATGTCCCATTTGAATCACAAAGTATTCACTCTTTATCTGAAATTCAGATTTAACTGGGTGTCCTGTATTTTGATTTGTGAAATCTGGCAACTTTATGTATGCTGCATGGCTCTTTCAGCCTCAGGTATGTTATTGATAATGAATCCATTTTACCTTTATCATAACTTTGGATTTAAATTCTTTGAAATTCTGCTTCAATTTATTTTCCAAAAATAATGAAGTTGCTTCATATTACTATGAAGATCCCTAAGACAAATATAATTAATATACAAAATATAGTATGTCTTTGACTATATTAGCAAGACAAGCACTGATACTTCTAGGAATTGGTTTCATTCTCAAACTATCCATACATATTTTGGCCAAAAAATAAAGCAGATGTCATTTGTCATATTGATACCAAACTATTTTGAAGAAAATAAATTTATTGTAGAACTATTTGTATAAAAGGGTTAATAGGTATACAGAAATGTGTGGCTTCTTACTACAGAAACCCAAGTTTTTTGGCTGTTTTAAATTTTATTTTTAGCTTTGCAGTCATTCACCCTTTTGCTCAATTCTCATTGTTAATCTGAACAGATAATTTAGAAAGACTGGTGAAGCACAAAATGTATTTGTCTTGTTAATTTTGTTAACAATTGAAGCTACAAAGAGAGTGTATTTTCATAAATAGCTATGACAACTGAGTAGTTAAAGGCATGAATTCTTTAATCTCCAAAGTGGAGACATAACCCTGCCTTCTTATTTTCAGAACTCTTTGCTTTGAAAAATATCATTTTCCACACAATAACTAAGATGGGTAACATATGTCTATCCAGTTAAAATTCCTGTAACCTTTAGCGTAGCCATTTATTAAATACAGGAAAAGCGAATTTCTAGGCTGTAAAAACAGCAAAATCCTAAAATGACTCCAAAATAGCATACAGTTGTTTCCAGGACCATCTAGATTGGACAGCCCATATTTCCTTTTAGAAGAGGAAATACACTCTTCAACCTCCTAGTACTTTACCTCATTTTATATCATGGAAGGTAAAGAAGTTGTTCATAATGTGAAAGCTTTCTGAGGCAAAACTAGGCTGAAAAAAGAAATCCCAAACCAGAACATTATCATTATGGCATTATCTTCTTTCTTACTCAGTAACACCTGTTTTAAGTTGTAAGTTCTAGTTTTCATTATGAAAGTAACAACATTAGAGAAAATAAAAAAATAAAGAAAAGATAATAAAAACGCTGAATTCTATGACCTCAAAAAATCATTAGAAACATACTTCTAGCTCTTTTCATAGGTATTTGTATCTACATATGTGAATGCATGTCACATTCATTTTATTTCATATATATCTCTCATGCCATGATTTAGTTTAGATTTTGACTAGACTGCTAGAGTTCATTGTCCACCACAGATGTTATTTAAACTTGAATAATCCAGGGTTTGAGAATGTTTGATGAGGATTAGGTGGAGCTGAGGGCTTTCATTAGGTTCTGTGAAAGAATTTCATGTGTTAATCACTTCCAGATGGGAATAAAACAGTCTTAGCTTTAAACTTGTGTGGTGAGAAGGTCTTTTCCTCCTTCCTTCCTTCCTTCCTTCCTTCCTTCCTTCCTTCCTTCCTTCCTTCCTTCCTTCCTTCCTTCCTTCCCCCTCCATCTATCCCCCACTTCCTTCCTTTCTTCTTTTTTTTTTCTTTATTTTATAATTGGTCATTGGACACAAAATTGACCCTGTCCTTTGCTACATGTCAGTCTTCTAGGACCGTGGAACTTTCACATTATGTTGAGGAATTGTGAAACTTTCTCATGAAATATAAGTATTTTTCAATGCTAAAGCATATTAAGCTGAAATTCTGGTAAAAGATGGCAGCATTTTGGTGAGATGAAAGAAAACTATATTCATCTATGATGGGAATAGGTACAGGAAAGCATCCTAAAGAACTCTGGGGCCTCTGTTATTAGCGAAGGTTAGTGATATGGAGAGTAAGCAAAAGAAGCAAATGACAGCTCCCATGACTAATTTTGTAAAAATCTAGGCATTAACTCCCCAAAAATATACTGCAAAAATTCTCAACGTGTTTTAACATCTTCACCGGATGATTACGCTGGTAAGCAGCAACCAAACCCATTTTGTAAATTTTATATCTCTATCTTCTAAAATATTTTTATAGAAGTTACTTTCATTTGTCATAGAAATAAATTATAAAGTATAATTTACCTTAAAGAAGCTCACACTATAAACAGCTTCCAAAGAGTAGATATGTTTAGTACTTTTAACAAAACTATTCTGATCCACTTGGGTGTAGGCTCCATCAAACACGAAAAGGATTTTTGAATTTTAGACAAAAATCCATAATGCTACAAAGTATTATGTCGATTGAATCTTCAAAATAATAGCATGCTTTCTTCAGATTTTTAAATAATAACTTTAGTTACAATCACTATTTCTATTCTCCACCAATAAGTTTTAAATTTTTTAAAACAAATACACAGAGGGTGAGAGAGCTAGTAACAAAACCAAGAGTTATACACAAGCAGTCAGGCTCCAGAAAACAAGTTCGTTGGATCCACTATATTAAACCTGGGTTTGCACTCAAAGTAGCTTTGTCAAAATTAGAAAAACTAACAATGAAAAATTAAGAAGACTCCACGTCTACTTTCTTGTCCAAGAGATTAACTGGGAAGAAGACTGTCCCAGGTGCTTCACTGTAGCAGAGTCCAAATAACTCTAGACAAAACTGTACCAAGGAACCTGTGGGTGTCAAACTCAAGCTGAAAGACAAAATTGTTAGTGGAGGAGAAATGTCCAGCAATATTCAATATGATGAGTGAAAGTCTTCTGTCAATGTACTAACAAGAGACAGGGAGCAAAGGACATATGGAACTGGGTCAGGAGAGTTGAGAGAGTTGCTCAAGATTTGGTGCTCATACCTACAGACAGAATGTCAAGAACTTATCCTGATGGTATGGTGCCTTCTAACCATGTATGTGGGAGTGGACCAGCCACCTCAAAGACATAAAGCTATCCAGACACTTTGCCTATGTTACCTCCCTGGTGGCTTTCCCGATTGCTGGATGTCAAGATGATTTTTTTGTGTGCTCTCGAGACATTTATTTGTCATGCTCCAGTGTAATTCATCATTATTCATCTTTTACCATAGAATACTATGAAAACTAGTATTGTTTTCTAAACAATAAAATTGTTTAGAAACAATTAATCTGGTTCAAAATTACAGCTTCCATACGTTTAAAGCTATGTATCATTGAGCAAATTACTTTGCATTTGTATTTTCATCTGTAAAATAGAGATAATAAAAGTTTCCAAATCTCAAAAAAAAAAAAAAAAAAAAAAACACCCAAAAACAAATACACAGACAATTTAAACAGTATATGTAGTGGTTGTCCAAATATTGAGTAAATGTTTGAATTTCTCTTCAGGTGATTGGAATAATATCTATACCACCTTTCTTGCCTGTTAATAAATATACTCTTCCTTGAGGTAAGATATTCAAAATCTATACCTTCTATGGTTCAATAATTTCTTTAATTTCAACAAGTTCTATGGGAAGTTTAGCATGTCTTTAGCTTATGTGTTGATTAAAGCACAATAGAAATGCGGAATGATGGTTTTCCTCCAGAAAAGATAGATGTTACAAAGCTCTAAACACAGAGTTACATGGATTAGAAAGGATTTGACTAATATTAATCACATATTTACAAAAGCAAAACTTTTAATGAAAAAGCATGAAGCTCAAAGTATATTTACTTTTATAATATTACTGTTAAAACACTTCCCCAAAAGAAGGTGAAACAAAATCAAATCTATAGTCTTTCTAATTAAAAAAAAAAATTTAATGTTTATTTATTTTTGAGAGAGAGACAGAATGTGAGTGCGTTAGGGGAAGAGAGAGAGGGAGACACAGAATCCAAAGCAGGCTCCAGGCTCTGAGCTGTCAGCAGAGAGCCCGACTCGGGGCTCAAACTCACGAGCTGTGATTATGACCTGAGCCGAAGTAGGACGCTCAACCGACTGAGCCACCCAGGCGCCCCTCTTTCTAATTTTTTTTAAAGGTAAGTTGTTCCTTTCTTCTGTGTGTGTGTGTGTGTGTGTGTGTGTGTGTGTGTGTGTGTGTGAAAAAATGCAGTTTATATACATGAGCAAGGAACAAATAGGTATAATAAAACAGTTAATCTTAGATCTAAGATCATAAAGTAGTGGTGTTTGTGATATACATCAAGTATCAGTATTTATTTATTTATTTATTTATTTATTTATTTATTTATTTATTTATTTTTGAGAGAGAGAAAGAGGGAGAGAGAGAGAGAGAGAGAGAGAGAAACCCAAGCAGGCTTTGTGCTGATGGTACAGATCCTGATGGGGGGCTTGAACCCACAAACTGTGAGATCATCTGAGCTGAAATCAAGACTTGGTCTTTTAACCGACTGAGCTACCCAGGTGCCCCCAAGTTACGCTTTTAAAAAATCATTTTTAAGTAATGACTTCAATGTCACCCTACTGATACTTTTTAAAATTTATTTTTACTTTTGACCTAAATGTCAAACTTGAAGGCATCTACAATCAAAATTGCTCCTTAGCACTAAGAAGTCCTAGTGAGACTATATCTGAATTTAGATGATGTTTACATATAGAAAAGAAATATAGTGCATTTTCATTTTTTTTTGTTTTTTGTTTTTGTTTGTTTCAACTTTTTAGTTAAATTCCAGTTAGATAGCATACAGTGCAATATTAGTTTCAGGAGTAAAATTCAATGATTCTTCACTTACATACAACACTCAGTGCTCATCACAAGTGCCCTCCTTAAAACTCATCATCCATTTGACCCATCCCCCTGCCCACCTCCCTTCCAGAAACACTGTTTGCTCTCTATAGTTGAGTCTCTTATAGTTTCTCTCTCTCTTCCTCCCCTTCATGTTTATTGGTTTCATTTCCTAAATTTCACATATGAGTGAAATCATCTGGTATTTGTCTCTCTCTAACTGACTTATTTTGCCTAGCATAATCCATTCTATCTCCATCCATACCATTGCATATATATATATATATATATATATATATATATATATATATAAACACATCTTTACCATTTATCAATTGATGGACATTTGGGCTGTTTCCATAATTTGGCTATTATCAACAATACTGCCATAAATGTTGGGGTTCATGTATCCCCTCAAATTCATAAATTTTGGGGTTCATGTATCCCCTCGAATTAGTATTTTTGAATCCTTTGAGTAAATATCTAGTAGTGCAATCATTGGATTGTGTGGTAGTTCTGTTTTTAACTTTTTGAGGAACTGTTTTCCAGAGTGGCTGCACCAGTTTGCATTCCTTCCAATATTGCAAGAAGTTTTCCTGTGTTGTTAATTTTAGCCATGCCAAAAGGTGTGAGGTGCTATTCATTGCAGTTTTGATTTGTATTTCCCTGATGATAAATAATGCTGAGCACTTTTTCATGTGTCTGTTGGCCATCTGGATGTCTTCTTTGGAAAAATGTCTATTCATGTCTTCTGCTCATTTCTCAGTGGATTATTTAGTTTTTGGGTGTTGAGTTTGATAAGACTTTATAGATTGTGGATACTAACCATTTATCAGATATGTCATTTACAAATACTTCTCCCATTCAGAAACTAAATTCTCCCATTTAGTTTTGTTGATTTTTCCCTTCACTTTGCATAAGTTTTTATCTTGATGAACTCCCAACACTTCATTTCTGTTTTTGTTTTCCTTGTCTCCACAGACATGCCTAGTAAGAAGTTGCTGCGGCCAAGGTCAAAGAGGTATTGCCTGTGTTTCCCTTTAGGATTTTGATGATTTCCTGTCTTATATTCAGGTCTTTCATCCATTTTGTATTTATTCTTGTGTGGTGTAAGAAAGTGGTCCACTTTCATTTCTTTGCATGTTGTTGTCCAGTTTTCCTAACATGATTTGTTGAAGAAACCATCTTTTTTTCCACTGGACATTCTTTCCTGTTTTGTCGAAGATTAGTTGACCATATAGTTGTGGGTCCATGTCTGGGTTTTTTATTCTATTTTACCGATATATGTGTTTTTGTGCCAGTACCATCCTGTCTTGATCACTACAGCTTTGTAAAATAGCTTAAAGTCCAGAATTGTGATCACTCTCGCTTTGCTTTTCATTTTCAAGGTTGCTTTGGCTATTCAGGGTCTTTTGTGGTTCTATACAAATTTTAGACTTGTTTGTTCTAGCTCTTTGAAGAATGCTAGTGTTATTTTTTATTGTTTTTTTTTAATTTTATATTTTTTAGCTTACATCCAAATTAGTTAGCATATAGTGCAACAATGATTTCAGGAGTAGATTCCTTAATGTCCCTTACCCATTTAGCCCATCCCCCCCCCCTCACAACCCCTCCAGCAACCCTCTGTTTGTTCTCCATATTTAGGAGTCTCTTATGTCTTGTCCCCCTCCCTCTTTTTATATTATTTTTGTGTCCCTTCCCTTATGTTCATCTGTTTTGTCTCTTAAAGTCCTCATATGAGTGAAGTCATATGATATTTGTCTTTCTCTGACTAATTTTGCTTAGCATAATACCCTCCAGTTCCATCCACATAGGTTCAAATGGCTGGTTTATTTTGATATTGATTACATTAAATGTGTAGATTGTTATGGATAGTATAGACATTTTAACAATATTTGTTCTTCCAATTCATGAGCATGGAACATCTTTCAATTTTTGGTGTGTGATCTTCAATTTCTTTCATAAGTGCTCTATAGTGTTCAGGGTACAGATATTTTACCTCTTTGGTTAGGTTATTCCTAGGTATCTTATGGTTTTTAGTGCAATTGGAAATGGGATCAATTCCTTGATTTCACTTTCTGCTACTTCATTAATGGTGTATAGAAATGCAACAGATTTCTTTATGTTGATTTTCTTTCCTGTGAGTTTCCTGTGAGCTTTCTGTATCAGTTCTAGTAACATTTTTGATAGAGTCTTTTGGGTTTTCTATTTAGAGTATCATGTTGTCTACAAATAGTGACATTTTGACTTCTTTGCCTATTTGCATGTCTTTATGACTTCATAGAAGTTCTCAGTTTTTCCCAAATAACGATGATATTAGCTGTGATCTATCCTATAGGGCTTTTATAATGTTGAGGTATCTTCCTTCCATCAGTTCTTTGTTGAGGGTTTTTAATCAAGAATGGATGCTATACTTTGTTAAATGCTTTTTCTGCATCTATTGAGAGGATCATATGGCTCTTATCTTTTCTTTAATTAATATGGTGTATCACATGGGTTGATTTGTGAATATTGAATCACTCTTGCAACTCAGGAATAAATCCCACTCGATCATAGTAAATGATTCTTTTACTATACGGTTGGATTTGATTTGCCAGTGTTTGAGTGAAGTTTTTGGATCCATTTTCATCAGTGATATTGGCCTCTAATTCTTTTATTAGTGGGGTCTTTGTCTATTTTTGGAAATAAGGTAATTATGGCCTTGAAGAATGAGTGTGGAACTTTTCCTTCCATTTCTATTTTTTTTGAACAGATTAAGAAGAATAAGTATCTATTTTTATTTAAATGTTCGGTAGAATTCACCTGGGAAGCCATCTGGCCCTGGACTTTTGTTTGTTGGGAGATTTTTGATTCTGATTTAATTTTTTTGCTGGTTATCAGTCTGCTCAAGTTTTTTGTTTCTTCCTGTTTCAGTTTTGTTAGTTTATGTTTCCAGGAATTTATCCATTTTATTCAGTTGGCCCAATTTGGGGGCATATAATTTTTCATAATATTCTAATTGTTTTTTCTATGGTGTTGTTTGTAATCTCTCCTCTCTCTTCCATGTTTTTATGTTTTTAGATCCTTTCTCTTTTCTTTTGGATATGTACACCTAGGAGGTTACCAATTTTATTAATTTTTTCAAAGAACCAGCTCCTGTTTCATTAATCCGTTTTATTGTTTTTTGTTTGTTTGTTTGTTTCTATATCATTTATTTTTGCTCTAATCTTTATTATTTCCCTTCTGTTGGCTTTAGGCTTCATTTATTGTTCTTTTTCTAGCTTTTTTAGGTGCGAGGTTAGTTTTCATTTTTGAGGTGCTTTTTTGTTTCTTTAGGTGGGCCTGTATTGCAATATACTTTTCTATTATGCTCCTTTTTACTGTGTCCCAAAGGTTTTGGACCATCGGTTTTGATTTTCATTTTTTCTCTGTGTGTTTTTTTTATTTCTTTTTAAATTTCCTGTTTCACCCATTCATTCTACTAGGATGTTCTTTAACTTCCATGTATTTGTGGTTTTTCCAAATTTTTTCCTGTGGTTGATTTCAAGTTTCATAGTGTTGTGGTTAGAAAATATGCATGGTATGATCTTCATCTCTTTGTGCTTGTTGAGGCCTGATTTGTGACCTAGTATGTTATCTATCCTGGAGAATGTTCTCTATTTGCTCAAAAAGAATGTGTTTTCTGCTGCTTTAGGATGAAGTGTTCTGAATATATCTGTTAAGTCTATCTAGTCTGGTGTGTCATTCAAAGCCATTGTTTCCTTGTGGATTTTCTGTTTAGATGACCTGCCCATTGATGTAAATATGGTGTTAAAGTCTACTATTATTGCATTATTATCAAGGAGTTTCTTTAGGTCTGTTATTAGTTATTTCATATATTTGGAATCTACCAATTTGGGGGCATAAGTATTTATAATTGTTAGACCTTCTTGTTGGGTTGACCCCTTTATTATTATGCAGTGTCCTTCTTCATCCCATTACAGTCTTTGATTTAAAATCTAGTTTGTCTGACCTAAGTAATGCTACCCTTGCTTTCTTTTTTTTTTAAAATTTTTTTTTTCAACGTTTATTTATTTTTGGGACAGAGAGAGACAGAGCATGAATGGGGGAGGGGCAGAGAGAGAGGGAGACACAGAATCGGAAACAGGCTCCAGGCTCTGAGCCATCAGCCCAGAGCCTGACGCGGGGCTCGAACTCACGGACCGCGAGATCGTGACCTGGCTGAAGTCGGACGCTTAACCGACTGCGCCACCCAGGCGCCCCTACCCTTGCTTTCTTTTGACTTTCTTCCGATTACATAATAAATGGTTCTCCATCCCCTCATTTTCAATCTGCAGATGTTTTTAGGTCTAAAATGAGTCTCTCATAAGCTGCATATAGAAGGGTTTTGTTTTTTTTATCCATTCTGGTAATCGATGTATTTGATTGGAGCGTTTAGTTCATTTACATTCAGAGTAATTCTTGATAGATATGAATTTAATGCCATTTTGTTACTTGTTTTGCAATTGTTTCTGGAAATTTTATGTACTCTTTTTTAGTCTTTGTGGCTTTTGTTCATTCATTAATATTTCTTTTTTTTTTTTAATTTTTTTTTTCAACGTTTATTTATTTTTGGGACAGAGAGAGACAGAGCATGAACGGGGGAGGGGCAGAGAGAGAGGGAGACACAGAATCAGAAACAGGCTCCAGGCTCTGAGCCATCAGCCCAGAGCCCGACGCGGGGCTCGAACTCACGGACTGCGAGATCGTGACCTGGCTAAAGTCGGACGCTCAACCGACTGCGCCACCCAGGCGCCCCACATTCATTAATATTTCTTGAAGGACTGGTTTAGTGGTTGCAAACTCCTTTAGTTTCTGTTTTTCTGGGAAATTCTTTATCTCTCTTTGTATTCTGAATGACAGCTTTGCTGGATAGAGAGTATTCTTGGCTGCATATTTTTCCCATTCAGCACATTAAATATATCATGCTACTCCCTTCTGGCCTGCCAAGTTTCTGTGGAGAGATCTGCTGCTAAACTTATTTGTCTTCCCTTGGAAGTTATGGACTTCTTTTGTCTTTCTGCTTTTAGGATTTTATCTTTATCTCTATATTTTGCAAATTTAACTATGATACATTTGGTGTTGGCCTCATTTTGTTTATTTTATGGGAGTTCTTTGTGCCTCCTGGATTTGGAAGTCTGTTTCCTTCCCCAGATTAAGGAAATTTTCACCTATAATTTCATCAAATAAACCTTCTGCCACCTTTTCTCTTTCTTCTTTTGGAACTCCTGTGATACCAATATTTTGCTTTATGGAGTCACTGAGTTCCCTAAGTCTACTTTTATAATCTATATTTTTCTTTTTTTCAGCTTCATTATTTTCCATAATTTTATATTTGATATCATTTATTCATACCTCTACTTCTTCCATCCTTGTGTTCATTGCATCTAGTCAGTTTCAAATCTAAGTTACTGCCATTTATCATTTTGCCTGACTAGTTTTTAGGTCTTTTATCCTTGTGATAAGAGACTGCTTAGTCTTCTATGCTTTTCTTAAGCCCAGGTAGTATCTGTATGATTGTTGTTCCAAATTCTGGGTTAGGCATATTATTTTCATCATGGCCAGATCCCTGGCCATGAACTTTTCTTATTCTTTCTTTAGGGATGAATTCTTTCTTCTGGGCATTTTGTCTAGGTTTCTGTTTTCTTCTGTGTGTTAGGAAAACCTGTTACATTTCATGCTTCCGAAAGCAACGGTTCTATTAAGAAGTGGTCATATACTGCCCAGGGCCTAGTGCTTCAGGAAGTGTTTCTAGTGGATGCTGTGATCACTCTGCTGCTGTTTTGGCTTATCTTTTCCTCAGATCAGTCCTCTGCAGAGTTTCTCCTTGCCTGCAGTAGGGACTGTTTGGACCTTGGCCAGAATGTGGTGAGTTTTAACTAGGTGGGTTCTGACCTGCTTGTTAAATGATACCTGATGCTATTTCCACTAGTGCTGAAGCTTTGCAGGACTCTATGGTCAGTAGACATGGTGTGTACAGAGGGTCGGGAAGGTTGTGCTGGTTTTCGTGGAGAGGGTCCCACTGTGCTGGTTTTCAGGCACACTTGCCTGGGAAAAGCAGCACCAGCAGAATGCAGGGGGGCGGGGCTTGGTATAAGTGGTTTAGGCCCCCGCTGTTGGTGCTGTACTGCTTAGTGAATATAGTGTATGCTGAAGGGTTGGGTAGAGAAATGGTGCCAAGCCCTTTTGTTGTCTTCCAAGAGGGAAGTTCCTGTCTGCTGCTGTCTGGGAGTTCCTGCCAGAAGAGTAAATAATCACCTCTCATGTATCCCAGGCATCCCTCAGATCACTGCTTCACCCTGTCTGTGTCTGGGCCACTGCCAGTTTAGCAGTGCGGTGCACCTGTGTTCTATCCCGGGCAGGCTGGCTGAGTTTTAAAACTTCAAACTTTAGGCAACTTGTGTGGTGGGGACCTGTGCTGGTCTAGGGGAGGGTCTCACCGTGCTGGGACTGATGCATATTTGTTCCAGAACGGCAGTAACACCAGAGCATAGGGGCATGGAGCTAGGGGTAAAAAGCAGCAAAGAGCAGGTGTCCAGGTTAACCACCCCCAGTAGGGATCTCTGTGCCTATGCTGAGGGGTGAGGAAGGGAAATGGTACCCACAGCTCTTTGTCACCAAGAGGCAATACCACCTTCCCCAGATGTGCTCCAAGAAGAACTGACTCTCCCAGTACAGCCCAGGGGATCCTCACATCGCATGGTCTGCTCCCGGGCTTCTGCCCTCCTTCTCTACATGAGCACTCTGTGCCTGCCAGGCTCAACACTGGCCAAGGCACAGACCTCAAGAACTCCAGTCTTTGAGCTCCACTGTTTGTAAAAATTCATGATAATCAACCCCTTTCATTTTTTCCAGTAAATGGCTTTGGGGAAGTGTTGCTTTGTGTGATCCCCTGTGTGCTGTGCATTCTCTTGCTATCTCTCTCTCTCTCTGTAACCAGGACTCCTTCCCTCTGCGGCACCTGAGATCCTTTTTCCCCACAAACAACGTCTCCACACCTCCTATCTTCCAGGATGTGGCCTCTTCTTTCCCTGTAGTTGTGCAGTTTGTTCTGTCAGTCTTAAGACTGATATCTTGGGTATTCAGAATGATTTGGTATTTATCTTATTGTGTTCAAGTGATGAGGCAAGCATAAGGTGTTCCTATTACTCCACCATCTTAGCTCTTCCTTACTCCTTCCTTCTCACAACATCTCCTGAGTGTCTGAACATGGGTCTCCTGTAATGGATTCAGGGCATGCTACCCAAAAATAGGGTAGCCCCTACCCAATAGCCCCTTGGCATGTTGAATATATTAAGCTGAGGGGATTAGAGAAACCGCAGGTGCTGGAAGAACTCTGTGGCCTTCCCCTGAAGCGGGTCATTAGATCCTCATGTGAGATGTACCCTCATATAAGTGAAGAGGAAGAAATGCTGAGAGGAATCTGAACCAATAAACCTTGCTAAGTCTACTCCAGTTTACTATATCTAGCTCATATCCTTTGTCCTATCATATTTTCCATGACTTTCCATTCTTCATCAAATCTAGTATACAAAAACTCTCAGGTTTAATATTTTTTAAGCCTTCATTTCCTTAGGAGGGCTACTATATCATGTACAATTCATATTAAGTAAATCTGTATGCTTTTCTTTTGGTAATATGTCTTTTGTTATAGAGACTCAGCTGAGAACCTAGAAAAGTAGAAGGAAAAAGACCGTATTCTTTCCCTGCGTCTTTCTACACTAAACCTTAATAATAGGACTTGATAGCTTCTATTCATTTGAAACTTATCAAAAAACCACTTGTTTGGTTTCCTGTGAGGTTTTTGGGCCTACTTCAAAGAAATAAGAAACATTTTTTTTTCAACTGTGGTTTATGTGCCAAGAAACGTGCTAATGTCTTGTTAGGCATTATGTTGCATAATTTATAGAAAACAAATAAATTAGTTTACCAATTTTTAAAGAGGAGCAATGAAAAATGCTAGACCACTTGCCAAATGTCAGACAGGATGTCGTGGAAGGGCCAGAATTTGGTCCTAGTTCTCTCTGATTTCAGAGCCTGTACTCCTCAATATCGTTCTATTCTCAATCTCTTGACATCGTCAAAAACTAACATCTACAACACCACTTTTAGGCCACCAAAGCTAGGTTTCAGGTTGAGAAACAAGGTTATGCAATAGCAGCAAGATCTGCTTTTCAATGTGTCCCTCCTGGTCTCCCTTCCAACCAGGACTCTTTTCCGAACTAGCCTGTTCATGGAATTATATGGCACCAGCATCTTTATCTTCCTCAGGTTCCATCATTGCCTCCCAGACACTCATACCACTGAGACGAATGTCTGGGTTACAATATTCCCTCTACACTTCCATACTATTGATTTTGGGATGGGGCAGGGATGCAGCTATCTTGTAGTCCAGCTACCTGATTACCTTCCCATTCTTTGGAGTGCACACTTCTGCTAAGGAGTGCTTTTTACTGTACAGCTTGGGACATTGAGTCTTTTTCCTATAAGTTTCTCCTTCCTGTCTTCAGAGTGGATTTTATTCATCCCACACAATGTAATGAAGAACAATCCAAATTCTTTTGTGTCAGCTCCAGTGTCTGCTATCCCCACTTTTCTATTTTTTCCTCATTCTCCAAGTTGTATTTTCCTAAAGAGTTCATTCCCTTTGTATTTTTTAAAGAAAATATTAAAAACCTGTCTCAAAAAAACACCTTGGCAAACCCATGTTTCACCATCATCGACATGTTTATATGGTTAAGTGGTTAAAGATCAAACAATAATTTATTTGCACTTGGAAGAACAAAAGTTTCAGTCACTTTCATTCCATTTATTTGTTATTTGTTATTGGTAGTACTCTAGGCTCTGAAACTGTGAAGCAGTCTTGCCTGTCATTGTCTTGCAAATGCAAAAAATTATAAACCTGGCACTGGGAGGGAGAAAAGAAGAGCAGTGATAACAACCACAGTCGCAGGAGGAAAACCTGTTCCTTAGCTGACTTTCTGATTTGCACTCCAAATTCCCAACTGTCCATCAGCTAAAACCTCAGTAGCTGTATTTTTGCACGGTCAGAAAATAATTTATAACATTTTCTGCCAGCATGGACATGGTGCTTTCACTCTTATAAGCCCACAATTTACATCTTTTTAGATTAAAATACACGGCCCACTACAGCAGGGGAAGTAATGTGAACTTCATAGTATTCTGCAAACTGCTGCTCTGAGACCAGAAAAGGAGGGAGAAGTTTCAATTGCTGTTCATTTGATCTTAAGATTTTGCTATGTCAGGGAAAAATAATGTGTTTAGGGGACAGGACATTCAATGCACTGTCGGCCAGCATATTGATTGCTTAAGCTGTGATCTGCTATCTTGAAAAAAAAAATTGGAAATCACAGTTGGAATTAAATATTTGACAGGTTTGTTAAGAAACAAACTCAATATACTGGAAGATTTACTCCACACTTATACTTTGAAATATTTCCCTCGATTGTGTTTTCGGGAGGGGGGAACGTTGGGGTATTCACACCTTGACATATTCCTGGTGGTAACTTTTTCAGTTTTAGCCAAATCATATACACATTATAGATAATGTTGGGGAAAAGGCAGAGTTCTGTAGGGGGTAAGGGCAGGCCTTCCAAAATGTGCTCCTTTGGCACGTTGATTATGTTACATAAGCGTTTCTTAAGAAACAGACAATGTAAGATACTCAGACCATCCTCTATCCCGCTGAAAGCAGGAAACAAATCTCCCATAAGAAAAATACCCTCTGTTTTACTAAGAAGTGAAAAAGAAATCCCTATCACCAGAGATATGGACTTTAAAGCAGAAAAAGCTATAAAAGAGAACCTTGGTACTGTTGTTTTTTAAAACAAAACAAATGAAAGATTCCAACACCTCTTTTTGTTTGTTTTTTTAGCCTATCAATTCCTCACAAATGTGTTGCCTCTTTTTCTAGAATGTATAAAAACTACCTACCTTGGTTCTTATTGAATTTCATTATTGGGCCTCTAATAATGAAACTATGTTTCTTTTTTTTTTTTTTTTTTTTTTCCTCCTGTTAATCGGCCTCATGTAAGCTTGTTACTCGAACTGGGAGAACTTGAAGGGTCAAAGGAGAAATTTTTCCTTCTCTACAGTTTCATAGCGTAAATAATTCTTATAAACACCATCAACTTATTTTCTAGATACGATAACTGAGGTTTAGGGAGGCACAACTTGTTAGCAGAGGTGCTAGAACTGGATCCCATTGTTCTCATTTAAAGGAATATTCTAGCAACTCAAGACAGCAGGTGAGGGTGAGACCCAAATAGCTTTTTATGTGTATTTCATTCGATAGGTTATAATTTACACAATTGGCAGTTTAATAGCCATCTCTGCAAGACTCAAATGTTTATGTTTAAAAAATCAAGCAATCTAATAGTGGCTATTCATCATGGAAAGATTGATAAGCAGGTTTTGTATTATTTTGTTGCTCTCATTCCATTTCCTCACCTTTCAAAGGTGGTAATTGTAGTATCTACCTCACAGGGTGGCTTGAAGTAATACTTGAAGGAAGATATGCCAAACTTACAGCAATATCTAGGCACATGGTAAGTTCTACACATAAGTGGCTATCATTAGAGTCTTTCTGTTTCAAAAAAAAAAAGTTAAAGCTTAACCAGTTGAAACATAACTTTATTATTGAAATATAAGCCAAGTGAGTTTTCTCTCTGAAGAAGGCAGCTAATGTTGTTTCAGTTGGGAAGCAAAGTGTCTTAAAGTGCAATTAACTGTTTAGATGGAGGCTTATACAAAATAGCTTCAGCTGGATTCACTTGAAAGACTGAAGCCGAATAATGAAAGAGAGAAGTCACTTGTATGACTTCCACTGCTGTTCATCAATAAGCCTATGTTTCTAGGTCCTCACATTTTATACAGGATTACTTTTAATTGTCTTTTTGTGTGTGTGTGGGTGAGAGGAATGGAGGGTGGCTAGGACAAGAAAAAACACGGGGAAAAAAACCCTCATTAAATTCATTGAATAATATATTACAGATATTTTCATGCAATATTGACATCCTGAAAGTAATACTTAAATAATTTCCCAGCATGGCATAATCTATGCCTGCACATATTTTGCATAAGTTATTACCTTCCACCAAGGAATGAAAATGAGAATTGTTTAAAATGGAATATGCTTGATAGTGAATCAAATTTCCCTAGTATGTAAATTATTTCCTGGGAGTGAATAAGGCACATTGGGAGCAATTTAATAAATGATACCCTGGAGGTCTGAACGGATTAATGAACCCGATTATCCTTCTCCTGCAGAAGGAGAAAACTGTCACTCTGCAGTTAGCCTCAAATGAGCTCTCCATAGTGTCACTTCAAGGTATTTTGTGGGGAGAAGGGGATAAATATAGGTGTCCCGTTTAACAATTCTTGGGGTAGAGCTACTTTACATGATTACTTTCTTTCTCAGTCCTGTGTCATTAGCAAAGGAGCATAGAGTCCCGTTGAGGCAAGAGAGTAAATGGGTTCTGTTAAAAAATCATGTTTACTCTGGTGCTGTGGAGCCTGGCCTAAGGTGAATGCCATAGTTTTTCTCTCCTAAATACTGATGTTTAAGGATACACCTCATTTCCTCTGCAGTGCTTCGCGGGCATTTTCCCATAAGGCAATTCTGTGGAATGGGCTTAGTGATCTTCACTCAACCACAAACAAAAGGCAAGGTGTACATAAGTTACAATAAAAAAAAAAATCCCTTCTCTTTTTATGTATTTAAAATAATTTATTGGGTCGATATCCTTGTGTAACAAATTACCACCAAAGTAGAGGCTTAAGACAATAAACATCTATTCTCTCATTGTCCTAGCCAGTTCAGGCTACTATAACCAAAAGATCAGAGACTGAGTGGTTTAAACACTAGACATTTGTTGTTTTAGTTCTGGAAGCTGAGAAGCCAAAGAAAGGTCAAGATGATGGCCAATTCATTTCCTGGTGAGGGACCTCTTCTTTGTTTTTAGATGGAAGCCCCCTTGCTAAATCCTCACATGCTGGGGAGAGAGATTTGAGTCTCTTCATGCCCTTATAAGGACACCAAACATGTGGGTCCGTGTAATGACCTCATCTAAACCTAAGTACCTCCCAAAGGCCCTTCCTCCTAATAGCATCCTGTTAGGAGCTAGAGTTTCAACAAGTGGATTTCAAGGGGACACAAACATACACTCCATGATACTCAGTTTCCATGAGTCAGGAATTTGGCTGCAGGTCTTGTTAGGTCCTCTGCCAAACTCTCAAAGGCCAAAATCAAGGCGTCAGCTGGAGCAACAATCTCATCTCAGTCTCAGCTTGCTCTACCAGGCACATTCCGGTTGTTGGCAAAATTTATTTCTTGGGGTTGTAGGACTGAGTTTCCTATTTTCGTGTTGGCTATAAGACAGGGATTTCTCAGCTCCTGGAGGCCACTCTCAGCTCCTAGCAACATGGTCTTCTCTCAACATAGCATGTTACCCCATTAAAACTAGAAGGAGTCTCTAATTTTAAGGTTTTACTGATTAAGTTCAGTGTACCCAGGATCAATGAATTAGTGACCTTATTGTACCTGCAAAATCCATTTGCCATGTAAGGTAATATAAATACAAGAGAAATATTTCATTATATTTCAAGACGTGTGCACACTCAAGGGAGTAGAGTTAAACAGAAGCATGAGTCATTTAGGGCCATATCTGAATGTCACTGATCACAATACGTATATCCACACACACATGTACATACATGTAATATGGAAGATATATATAAAGTTAAGTTTTGGACCTACATACAGAATCTTCTAGGCTGCCTTTGGGTTCTTTCTCTTCCTAGGTAGTTCAACATTTGAAAAACTCAATATAAATGTGTACATTTCCAGAAAAAGAAAAAAAAAAAAAAAAACAACTATGACCTCCATGCTACCCATCTAACAATTAAGAAGACATAAGGAAAAGTTAATCTACACTTAAGCAATACAGTGCAAACTATCTTCAGTGCTGTAATAAGGGATATAAAAATTATTATGTAGTAAGAAAAGGACATATTAATTTCAGGAGAATTTCAGAACAAAGAGGAAAAGTTGGAGACCAGATGGTGGGAAGACAAATTGGGTGAGAGCCAGGCTTTCAAAGTTATGTAAGAGTTTTACAGATTTAGAGTGAAGATTTATAAGATTTCAGGTTATTTGCCCAATATATCATTGACTCTTTAATCAATAATATTGAACACTGAAAATGTATAAGGCACTGTTACGTTATTCAGTGCTGAGTATATAACAGAAACATGTGACTAAGCAGTCCACATATATTAACTAATTTAGTACTTAAAACAGTCCTAAATGAAGTAATTATGGGCCAAAAAAGAATAAATCTAGAGAGGCTTCCTCAATGAAATAACCCCTGAGATACATTTTGAAGAATGTATAGGAATTATTTAGCAATCAAAGATGGGAGAAATTATCTATAAAAGTTACCCAAACATTAGAGAGCAGGACACATTTAGTAGCTAAATGTTTTGACAGAACATGAGCGTGGTGCTAACAGAGTCCTACAAGCAAATGTGATAATTTCTGTGATTAAGAAAAGTTACTTTCTACAAGTAGACATATCCCCAAAAATGTTCTCCTTCCCCTGGCTGCCCCCAAACAGGGTATGAGACTTGGAAAGTGATGTGGAAGCTAAAGTCAGAGCTTGTTTATCCTGAATCTTCACAAGTTTATCCAAATCCCTTCCCCCAGAACTTCTGATGTGGGGCACAGGAGAGGTAAAGGGATTCAGAGACAAAGTTCAAGAAAATCAAGTGGGCTAATAGCTGATGATATTCTGATAAGAAATTGCCTCTGATAATGAGGCAAGATGCCAACATTAATTCTAAGGAGAGATAGTACAAAAATATATAGTAAGTATTTGGGTCTGAGAGTAAACAGACCTATGTCCTGCTTCTCAACCATGGTGTTAGGATAAATTAACCCCCTTGCCAAAAACATTGAGGCACCTTAACACAGAAGAGTAAGTTAGAAAGAACAGTCTGTTGTGTAAGGCAACTTTATAGGCCTGAATTCACTTTACAGAGGTCCTGTAGTCCCCACCTTAAATTTTCTGAGTTTAAGGGACATGGACATGATCTCGAGAACAATCAGGGAACACACATTTCCCTGGACCTTGCAGCCAGGATAAGGGTATATTGAAAAAAAAAAATCAAAGGGACTGGTAAGGCTGATGATGTTGGTTTGGATACATGGCCAGTATTAACCCTGAGATATTGTCTCTGCCCCATATCATGAAGCAACATAGATCTCGGGAACTTAGACTGGGCCCTGATGAAAAGACAGGTGGAGGAATTTCAAGGTGGACTTATCAGAAATGATTTCGTTTCACAGCATAAACTAAAAATAAAATAAAACAAAATAGAATAGAATAGAATAGAATAGAATAGAATAGAATAGAATAGAATAGAATAGAATAGAATAGCAGAAAATAAATGCTAACGGGATAGAATTTCAAGAGATTGACTCACCTCCCATGTAAGTTGAAAGCTTTGAATAATAACTGAGTTCACTGTATAAAAATCCTCCATAATATAATTCTTAAAGACCCGAGTTTTAGGATAGGCAAGAGAGTTCAAGTGATAAACAATGTTGTATTTTATTCTGAATCCAGCAATATCATTGATTGGTTTGACACAAGATGGTGATATGATCAGATTCATATTTTAAAAGGCCACTCTGGATACAGTATGAAAATGATTTTTACTGGAGGATATATTGGAGACAAAATCTCTATGAATGGGTTGATGCTGATGCTTTGATTCAAATCCCTCAGAATAAGGATAAAAATAAGATGGTATAAATTTACTCTATCTTCTTAAAAATAAATAATTATGGTGACTGAAAGAGAAGGAATAGTTAAGAAGGAAGGTATTCTGGTT
Source organism: Puma concolor (assembly GCF_028749965.1). Lineage (NCBI taxonomy): Eukaryota > Metazoa > Chordata > Mammalia > Carnivora > Felidae > Puma > Puma concolor. The sequence continues at coordinate 180,330,393 of NC_141670.1, read as the reverse complement.
TCTGTCCTATTAGTTAGGTTGAAATAATGTCTTTTGTCAAAATAGACTGTGTAGACAGGAATCAGAAGTTGAGATCAGAATGCTGGGACTGAAGTATTTGTGAGGCATGAAAATCAGGAAGGTGAACGTGTCTGGAGCTCTAGAGAGAAATCTAGACTGGAGATTGCAAGTCGCATCATCAGCATAGAAGTGATAGTCGAAAGCCTGGGATGTGATTCACAACGTTTTTAAAGTAAAAGAGAAAAGTGGAAATGTTGCTTTTCCGGAGGATGAGGAAAGACAGAGTTTCAAGAAGAAGAGAAAAGATCAACAGTGTAAATGTCAAAAGGAGTTCAAATACAATGAGGACTTAAATGTGTCTATTAGATGATGCAAAGTATAAGACAGTGTTGACCTTTGTGAAAAATTCAACAAAAATGGTAAGGGCAAAAGTTAAATTACAGGGAGTTATGATATGGATGGGAGATGAGACCTTCATCTTTCAAGAATTTCCATCATGAAGAGAAGGGAGATTGAGTAGTAGCTAAAAATGTCAAGGTAGCCATAGTGTATTCTTAGCAGGGACTGTATCACTCACAAGGGGCAAAATTAGTTTTGCGGAGGAGTGGGAATGAAAACAATCTTACTCTTTTTGTATATAAAGCACCGAGATACATATAGTACAAAAACAGGCATATATCTCTGGTGTAAAATTCATGGATAGAATTGGGAAAAAAAAGTCTCAAAAGTTCCCTTAAGGAGCTAATAATAATAATAATGATGATGATAAAGGTTGAGAAACGTTGTGTAGACTGGAGGTATTTGCAGAAAAGGAAGCTTTGGACACCAGAAAATTAACAAAGAGTATTTAAATCAATGAAAATGGTAATAAAATTGCTATTCAAAAAATCCAAATTATAAGAAAAATATTAACCTCAGAAAGTATAAATGATGCCTCTTTCCCCGAGAAGAAAAAGGTTAAGGGGTGCCTGGGTGGCTCAGTCGGGTAAGCAGCTGAGTCTTGATTTTGGCTCACGTCATGATCTCCCAGTTCATGACATTGAGCCCTGTATCAGGCTCTACGCTGACAGTGAGGAGCCTGCTTGGGATTCTCTCTCTGTGCTCCCCCACTCACTTGCACCTGAGTGTGTGTGCACAAAGGCACTTTCTCTATCTCCCTCTCAAAATAAATAAATACACATGAAAAAAAAAAAAAAAAAAAACAAAAAACCAGAGATAAGAATGAGAGTAGAGATCCATACTTTGTAAATAAAAGGATTCCATTTGGTAGCTTTTATCTTCTCGCCCCTAAGAAATAAAATTATTTACTGAGAGTGATGGTTCAAGAGGTCAGATAGGAAGGAGAAATTAGAAGTTAAGCACATGTTAAACTATTATGGAAAAAATGGGGGGCGGGGGATAGGGAGAATTCTGACATGGCCTCCTGGTGGACAAGCCCTGTATTTAGTTCTCTCCCCTTGAGTTTGGGCAGGACTGTGTATATGATTAATTTTGCCTTCATAATTAGGTTACATTACATAAAAGAGGAAGGGATTAAAAAATATATATACGAGGCCCCAAACACTTTTGAGGAATCAAAAGAGAGATTGTGCTGGATGGGTCTGATTCAATTAACCCTTTCAAACCTCTAATGGTTTGGGCCCTTCCTGAAAGAAAAGTTCTGTGAAGTTTTTCTTGTTGGCCTTGAAGAAGCAAAGAGCCATGTTATGACCATCAGTGAAAGGTGTTCACATGGCTAGGACCAGAGAGTGGCCTTTACCATCTAAGTAGTTTCTGGTAGATACTTAGCAAGAAAACAGGTAACTCAGTTTTATAACCATAAGGAGATGAATTTTGCCAACAACCTGAATGTCCTTAAAAGCAGATTCTTCCCAAGCTGAGCCTCCAGGGTAGGATATAGTCATTGAGTCTTGAATCTGTCTGTATAGCTTTAGGATGATTTTCCAGAATCAGTCATGGAGAGGTGAGGAAAAAGGAATTAGCCTTATTTGTAATTTTTTTAAGAAAGCATGGTAAGAAAAGAAAAGGGAAGGACAAGATGACAAGATCGCAAGGGAGTGATTTAAGTAATGGAACATGACAGGGTCATTACAACTTATCAGAAGACCGATGCCAGAAACTTTCCTGGGCCTTGGCTTCCTAATCCACAAAATGGCATAATGATATCAGCTGCCTCATAGGATTCTTGTGAATATTTGATATATATAAATCACATACAATAGTGCTCGGCCTGTGATAAGCTCTCAAGAACTGTTAGATAGTAATAAAGGGAATGGTTACAAATTAATAGTATTATAAACTGTGTAGGAAAGGAAGATGATATCAGTGTGAATAGATTAGAAGAAAATAGAAATCAAAGGAAATAAAAGCATAGTCAAAGAGAAAATGTTAACAGAGCAAAAAAATGAGAGAGCCTAAGGAGCTTGTAGTTAAAAGTGAACTTACACACCCACATAAGGATACACACACGTGCACAGAAAAAAAACATATATATCATAAAAAACTTGTGCATTCAAGGAAATACATGATACAATTTTTCATGGAATATTTGTGAAAAAATGGGTGACTTATGAAATAAGAGAGGATATAGTTAAGTGGATTGGCTGGTATTTGAACAATTAATCTCATAAAATTATTTTTTTATGGGGTGAAGGTCTCTGGTGGCATGCCTACGACTCTTTTTGTTAAACAACTATATTAATCATATGTGTGGCATGACTGGCTAAATTGTAATGTATGTAACGTAAAGAAACATCTTGACCCATGGTATAAATGGCACCATAGAATATTTTTAAGCTGAAATAATTAAACTTGTCCTTAGTTCAAACCTTTGCCTTAGGCACTCTTAATTTTGGTGAAAGTGTAAGATCCTATGTGTATTAGTTTGTTAAAGGAGCTACACCGCTGTGAAATCCCTTCCATCAAAGAGGTAGAACCCGTTACTCATCCTGCAAAGGTATATTGGCCTTATTACTTGCTCAAACTAATTAAATGTGAAGAAATTGATGCTGTGTAAATTCCGAGCCTGCCCCTCAGAGGCTGGACAATTGCCACTCTTGCTAATTTTGGAATTCTGTGAATGCTATATAAAGAAGTAAAACTTGACGTGAAACGTGAGGTCTGGAGCCCTCTTTTGCCCTGGTCCGAAATCCAGCAAAAATCCAGCAACTGCCTATGCATGAATGAAGACATCCTTGATCAGCCAACCATCAGCCACATCCACCACCTAACCGCATCCCATGAATGAGACCATGACAGATGAGCGAAGTTGGCTCAGATGAGACGAGGTGAACTGCCTAGCCAACAAAAAAATCGTGAGCTAAATAAATATCTGTTATTTTAAGCCCCTAAGTTTTGAAATGGTTGGTGCAGATATATCAGTGCAATCAGAGAAAATAACCTAATATTTGATTATATACCCAATATGAATGACCTAGATGATAAATGTGCTAAAACAAGTAGAGAAACAAAGTGAAGATAATGACAGATTTGCTTAGGCTTCATTAATTGAAATAGATTGTCCAAAATAATAATAATCATCCCAGGCTACATCTCACAGTCATGTTACAAATGGAAAATGGTATTCATTTCAAGTGTTGTACTTTTATAGAAATATTAATTTATTCTTGCATATTCAAAGGAAAGTAACTAGGATGGTGCCCATGAGACGCCATCATTCATTACTTCTAAAATCTGATAATAAGAATATTGAGGAAGAACATAAGAACTATCTTCAAATATCTGAGTTTTAACACGTTATGGAGAATTGAACTAACATTCTACCTAACTCTGAAGTTCAGAAAAAATATATATATATATACATATATATATGCTTTCTGGAGAGAAATACAGATCAAATGTGTATGCACATTTGATTTTAGGAAACAAATATAAGTTTAATCCAAACAGAAATATTCTCGCAATTAAAATTTAAAAAGGAATGAGCCATTAAATGGTAGATATCCCCCTTCCAGGAAGCCATGTATCAGGTAAGACTTGAACTGTAAAGTTCCTTCTAACATGGAGATGTTACTATGTTATATATACTTCTTAACATAAGGGAGAATGGAAAGTCTTTAAGCATGATCATATTGTGAATCAAAACAAAACAAAACAAAACCGGGGCACCTGGGTGGTTCAGTTGGTTAAGCATATGACCCGAAATTTTGGCTCAGGTCAGGATCTCACAGTATGTGAGTTTGAGCCCCATATCAGGCAGCAGGCTGGCAACATGGAGCCTGCTTGGGATTCTCTCTGCCCCTCCCAGCTCGCTCACTCTCTCTCTTTCAAAGTACATAAATAAACTTTAAAGCAGCACCAACAAAAACAAAATCCTACCATTTACCAAGCTGGAAGACATGTGGCTTTAAGTTATGAAGGTGCAGAAGACGGAGAGGAAAGAGGAAGAACTGGGAACCATCCAAACTCAAACTTCTTTGTTTTCTTTTGTGTCCAATTCCCAGGTAGCAATTGGATTTGCCTGGTATGGTTCTCAGTTCAGCTCCCTCTGAGGATATCATTAGTCATGGAACTTGTATCACAATATTCAAGAAGAGGTAAATATCAAAAGAGAATGGAGCAAAGAAGTTCATAACTAAATGCTTAGTTTGGTGGCCTTTGTTATAATATTAAAGGAGCTGAGTGAAAATGAAACAACTATATAGAGGCTGCATCGAAGACAATTTTAAAATAAACTGAGCCGTAATGGAAAAAAAAGAAAATGGAGAGAGAGAGAGAGACAGACAGACAGACCAAGAAATGGATTTTTAATTATAGAGAACAAACTGATGGTTACCAGATGGGAGGTGGATAGGGGATGGGTGAAACAAGTGATGGGGATTAAGGAGGGAACTTGTCAGGATGAGCACAGGGTGATGTATGTAACTGATGAATCGCTATATTGTACCCTTGAAACTATTAGAACACTGTATGTTATCTGTACTGGAATTAAAATACAATCTTAATTAAAAAAAATAAAATGATCCTTGAGTTGAGCCTTAACGGATAAAAAGAGAAAAAGGAGGCGTATTTAAATTCAATGTCCTGAAGTTTAGATCTATTCACTAAGCATGTAATGACAACGGGTTATGTTTATGGACTACTTATTAAGCACACAATACTGTTAGTTTTATTAATTCATTTTTAACTTACAACAATCCTATTAAGTGTGTCCATATTTCTCAATTTTAGAGAGAAACTCAGAGAACAGAAAGGTTCCTTGCTTTGCCTAAGGCTGCACAGCTAGGAAAGAGCAGAATCAGCAATCAACCCTATTCAATCAGATCCCAGATCCCAGGCACTGAATAAGCACAGCACCACCTCTGTGCAAAAGCTGTGCGCAAGGCATCGCACCACACTTAGCAGAAGACGCTGAGCAACGTCTTTCTGATTGAGGCCCTAAATACCACCGTAAAGTGAGAAAGACTAATTTGGAATAAACTAAACACAACTGAAGGCAGAGGTTTATAAAGTTTCAAGCTGACGTGCAAACAAAATGCTCTGGGATCACAGTAGTAGGTGAGATTAGTTTGGCTGATGAGATTGAGGACCGCTTCAGGAAGGAGGTAATATTTAATTTTGATTTGGAAAAGGGGTACAATTTTGAGCATTTTAATCACTCAGACACTTTAGGAGAGACAGATGATGTTTTGTTGCTATGGGTTGAAGCAAAAACTCCAGGGGGAATGAAGAGAGGATTTTTTTCTCCTATTCACAATGCAAAGCACACTCTGCTACCGAAAAAGAAAAATCAGGTGCATGGTCTTTTAGATTCTTGTGGATATCTTTTACCAGGAGATCATTTTGTTTCCCGCACGCTGCAATGCATTAAAGTATACCTCACATACAACTTTCTTTTAGACGCAGATGCTTTTGATGTAATACAATGCTGTCAGAGGATTAATAAAATTAATGTTGTGAGGGTATACTTACGTGCTTCATTGAGTTCTTATAAAATAATCTGTGGAAGAAATTAAAGTAACATTATTTTACACTAAGGGAACACTTTACAATGTTCCTTTGGTGGGGGGAGCACCACTTTTTAATCAAGCTGCTAAATTATTATTTTTTTTTCCTCTCTCTCTTTCCTCTCAGTCCCTGACTTGGGTTCCTTATCTTGGAATTGCATTAGAAGGCAAGGCCAGAATTCACTTTCAAACTAGAAACCTCTGCCCCCACCTAGTCCCTTCCAGTTAAGGCTTCAGTGGGAAAATACATTGCTGGAAGCAGCCTGTCATGTCCACCTGGGAGTTAAGTCTCCCACGAAACTTTCAGGGTCTTCTGGGTCATCTGCTTTTATGTGCCACTGACCTCACTCACATGCCCAAAGTCCACACACCGTCCACAACATTGACATCTCTGACAGAATGCCTCATACTCAGTGATGCCTTCTTCCTAGAGATATCCCTTTAGACAAAGACAAAATTGTAGGTGGGGATAGACTTGAAAGGGAAATACAAACTTGGAAAGAGGATATAACTCATTCTTAAAAAGTTGTGAATTCCATGCTGCAAAAATATGAACTTCAGTGAATCATTCAGGATTATTTAAACTTGGTGCCAATACCACGATAGTGGTAATATCTGTGTTGTGTCACTGGAGTGAAAAAAAAATCGAGAAAGTGAGAGAGTAAATAAAGGGGGATTAGTTTATAATATTGTAATGATTCAAATGTGTGGTGAAAATGGCTGAAAATGGACAGTCGAAGTAGGCATTAATGAACAGAGTCAATGAGAGAGAAACTGCAGAGATAGCATAAATAGAAAATGATGCCATAACTGAGGGCTTGGGCAAACGCAGAGATGGCTTTAACATTTTCAGTCTGGGAAGCTAATGAATTTAATTCACTCAGAAAAACCTTAACAACTATCTAAAATGTGCTTGTCTCAGAAAGAGGTGCTTGCATCCAGAAATAAAAGCTCCAATCCCTACTATCAGATAGCTCACAGTTTATCATGGAAGAGCAATGGTCTAGACAATAAAGGTTGACAATAATTTTAGTAATGGGGGGTCAGAAATCATTTGTATGTTTAAATATAGGAGCATGTCATGAAAGTATGATATTCAGGAAGAACTTAAACAAATGATGGCATTCCAATGAGTGATAAAGGATAAATGCATCTGCCTTTTCTAGACATGGCCGGATGGGGGAAGGATATATTTGGAACAGAACCAATGTCTTCAAATACAATTGTGAGAAAAACTAAATTTTTAAAAGCCATTATTCATGCCTAGAAATTGGAATTCAGTGGAAGAAGGAGAAGACAGTAAAATATTGGGTGGTCAGGGAGCTTCTCAAGAAAGATTTTGTGTGGACACTGCCTTGAATCAGTGGAAAACATTAAAGGTTTTAATTAGGGAAGTTCAAGGATTGGATTTGAAATTCTAAAAGCTCCAGGGTGGTATCCTGAAGAATTGATTCTGTGGTGGTCAGACTGGAGGCATGAGCCTAGTTAGGGAAATGAGGCTACTAGAGAGGGGAGGAGTAGAAAGACCTTTACTAACACAGGACAGGGACAATGGGAATGGAGACTAAAAAAACAGATTCAAATGGCTTATTAAAGAGATGAAGTCAGTAGTATGGAACGATCAAAAATACATGCTGAGATTCTACTCCTCCAGAAAGACCCTCCCTGCTAATGCTAACTAAATAGCCACCTATAGCAGAAACATCTATTTGCCCCAAATCCTTTCCCCATGCAATAGCACAGTGCAATTTTGTTTGGAGTGGCCAGATAACTAGCAAAGAGCATCCTTTCCAGCATGATGTAGTCGATGGTAGTCAAATGAACATATTTTTCTGAGTCTCCAGGAATATTACTGAAAGCTGGCGGTTATGTTGGTGTGTGCCTCTTTTTTCTCTTCCATGCTTTCTGTTTTCTGCTACCTGGAACTTAGACTCAATGACTGAAGTCCCAACTGCCTTCATGAACCAAGAAGTGAGCTGGCGTTGGGAGTTCACGTGGTTGGCTCAGGCTGCTACAACAAACTACCACACCCTGGATGGCTTATAAACAACGGAAATTTATTTCTCATGGTTCTGGAGGCTGCAAGTCTGTCAACAGGATGCCAGCCTGGCTGGGTTCTGGTGAGAACCCTCTTCTCGGTTTTAATTTTTTTTTTTAACGTTTATTTATTTTTGAGACAGAGAGAGACAGAGCATGAACGGGGAAGGGGCAGAGAGAGAGGGAGATACAGAATCGGAAGCAGGCTCCAGGCTCTGAGCCATCAGCCCAGAGCCCAACGCGGGGCTCGAACTCACGGACCGCGAGATCGTGACCTGAGCTGAAGTCGGACGCTCAACCGACTGAGCCACCCAGGCGCCCCTACCCTCTTCTCGGTTTTAGACTGCCATATATCCTCACATGGAGGAGAGCAGACATAAGAAGCAAGCTCTCTCATGAAACCCAAAGAGACAGTGATTCTATCATGAGAGGTCCACCCTCATGACCTTATCTAATTCTAGTTACCTCCCAAAGGCCCCAACTCCTAGTATAATCACACTGGGGGGTAGGGTTTCAACACATGGATTTTGGAGACACAAACATTCAGTCCATAACAGAAGCTCTATAAAAGACTCATAGAGGAAAGTGACTCACAGGTCCCTAAAGAAGATGATGCCCACCATACAAGCTCTAGACTGCCTACGAACAGAGTTTCTCTACAATGAGTTTCTCTACAATTTTAGTTTTCTGTTTTATGCAGCTTAATCTAATCCCCTCCATGCTTAATATTCTTTGTTACTTTCTATTATCTAAACCCATGTGCTTTATTTGTTGCTTTTTCATTGTCTACCACCTTCCCATTAGATCATAAGCATTATGGGAGAACAGTTGTTGTTTATCTTGTTTATCCTAAGTACCTAAGACCATACCTAGCATATATTGGGTGGCCAATAATTATGCTTTGAATAACTAAACGGATGAAAGTAGATAGGGGGTATGGGATAGACACACATACCAAATATTGGTTTATGGCTTTGCAGGCTACCTAGATAATGGAAACATTTTTAAAAAAGGAGAAAATCCTCAGGTCTGAGGAAAGGGTGATTTCAGTTTGTATCATCATGACACTGAGGTGCCTATTTCACAGTTTGAACCAGCCAGTAGAACATTAAGTACATGGAATTAGAACTCAAAAGTGTGTTGTAGGACTGGGAATATCCATATTGTTAATAATGAGAACATAAGGATATTGAAGTCCAGGGTGGTGATGAGGTTGTTATAAAGAAAAGCATTGAGAGCAGAAGCCAGAGAAACACAAATATCATGTGCAACAGAAGAATAAGAGTTACAAAAGCAGGAAAAGAAAGGGCAATGCATCTTGTAACCAAGGCAGGGAGGGTTTAAGGTAAGGTAAGAGTCAAATACTTAATACAATAAGAAATTATTCTTTGGATTTCATATCTAGAAGATATCTGTGAATATTGAGCAGCAGTAGATTTTGTGAGGTGAAAGACAAAAGCACATGGAAACAGAATTGAGATATTGAATGTAGACCAATTGTTCATTAAAATATACTAAAAAAAAAAAAAAACAATGAGAGTTACAGCAAGATTGACAGGGAAACATAAATCAAGAGAGAGTCACTTGTTTATTTTCAAATGGGGAACATTTGGATATATTTTGATCTAATGGAGAGTCAGCATCAATAAAAAGAAAAAAAAAAAGTTGAAAATACAGGGAGAAAAGAGAATTTTGATGGGATGAAATCTCTCCAGACCCTGAAAGCTGAAGTGAGTTATTTTGTAATTCTAAACGGGTAAGTAGAAAAGAGAAATTTATGTTTATAGATCTAAATTCTGACTCAAATCTTGGTCCTAATTTACACTGACTTTTTGAAAATTGTAATGGAAATGTTCAGTCTGACTTTTTATCTGGTATGATTTCTTCACAATCCCTGAAGAATATGAGAGGTTATTCGTTCCCTTCCTTGACATGGACTCAATATTTCCAAAACATCTCCTGTGAGGGAAAGATGTTATTAGGATTAGAGGTAAAATCTCTGCGCAGGATTAAGTATACCCAAATTTTTAAAAGATGAATGTGTAAGTTGAGACTGTGATATTTCAGATATCTAAAGTGATGCTATTGAAGGATGAAAAAAAAGAAAAGAAGAAAATGTCATAAAGTGCCTCCTACTTATAAGATCTTTATCAATCTTACATATGCAGAAGTAGCAATTTTATGTGCACAGAAAATGAAGTTGAAATATTTAGCAACTTACCTTGAGGACAGACCTAGTTAGTATATGACATATGATTCCAAGGTCCATGCTTTTTCAAGCCCGTGTCACTACCCCCTTACAACTATCTTCATTGAAAATTATTCATGGGGTGCCTGGGTGGCTCAGTGGGTTAAGCAGCCAACTCCTGATTTCACTTCAGGTTGTGATCTCATGGTTGTGATCAGAGCCCCACATCAGGTTGGGCTCCTTGCTGGGTGTGGAACCTGCTTAAAATTCTCTTTCCCTCTTCCTCTGCTGCTCCATGGCTCATGCTCTCTCTCTCTTTCTCTCTTTCTCTCTCTCAAAAAACATATCAAGATGTATATGTCAATGTTGTGTGTTTATCATCACATCACTTCCCATTTAGAATAAAGGAATTACATTATGAGCATTTTTTTGTGCTGTGGTGAAAGGAAATTGGACGAAACAGTTAAGCAATGCCAAAGTTGGATGCTTAACCCGCTGAGCCACCCAGGTGCCCCTATTTTTGTCTTAATTCTTAAATTTAACACACTAACCCCACAAAATTAATACTGACCAATTATTACAATTATATTCTGTTTCTTGACAAAGTTCTTAGGTATTACATACTGACAAAATGTTGACTCCCTAGTCTTTGTTATCTAATCAATTGGTTTTTAGCTGTATGCCCTACACTACTTAGGTGATGGGCCAGGGAAGATATTATCTTGTTAGATATTATTGCTTTGAAGACAATGATTTTGTGAATTTACTGTGTCTCAGTATGTAGCAAATCTCTGGGACTCTAAAAGTAGGACTTAGTGATTGAAATAAATGAATAAAAAAAGAAACTTCTAGGCAAATCAAAATATGGAAGAATAAATGTCCCTTAAGCTTTGATAAGAAAGTTCTATTTGATGTCAAGAGCTCTGACATAGCACCTCTATGTCATGGCGCCACAGTTGAAAGCTTCAAATACCAGGTGTTATAATGTGATCAGAATGAAATAAACCATTTTTACTTCTTTATGAAGAGAACTTTGACAGTTTGCCTTAATTTTAGGAAAATGTTTTTTTCTTTTTTTTTTTAATTGAAAAAGGACACCAGTCTTGACCCATTATGCCAAGCTATGTTGTTACTGGAACTAAAAGGAAACCCAAAGAAAAAGATTTTTCTTGAAGGAATATTTTAATTTAAGAAATATTGATGCTATGTATCTGAATAATGAATGTCCGATTTCTCCTGCTGGATTTACTGTTATTTACAACTGTATCTTTGGAAAAGATGGCATATATGTTATAGAAAAATGAAGGAGCACTATTAGTTACAATTTGACTCATGGATATAGAAGAATATTAGAAAAATAATATCTTTTGGTGCATCTTTTCTCCCACAGACTACATCTTCATTTGAAAGTTATGAAAGGCAATATATAAATATTGAGATTATATATTTGTTGTTATATCCAAGGAAGATGTTTTATTTTTTTTCTACAAATATCAAAATTTAAAATGAGAGAAAAGGAAAGGGGCTAGAAATATGCACATTTTAATTAGGATTTAGATAAACATTCTGTGGTATAATGTAGCAGAAGATACATTGATGTGAGGACAGTATTGATTATTTTTTTTGGAGGTTGTAAAATGTTGAATAGAAAGGCCAATCAGTATATCATCACACATCAGTTTGGTCTGTAATAGAGATGGAGCTTTCACTGGCTTGATTTTGGTAAGACCACCTCTGTGATCCCATGTGAACTTAGATAGACTTTGGGGTATTAACCATGTGATTTTGGAAATACAACCAAAAACAAATCATTGGAATTTCATAAAGCTGAAATACAGCCATAAGATGATTTTAAGTAGAAAATCCCATTCCATATTATTGTAGGGAAGCAATATGGGTCCTGCTTTTTTAAAAAATAATAGAGATGAGAGCTTAAAATAAAATGAAGAAATTAGTCTATAACATCTCAGATGTCTCCTTTAGTCCCCTTGAGCTCACAGAACACCAAATTCCTCTCTATTCAATCCTTTAAAAAAAAATTGCCTGTGTTGCTGTATTGTGTTTTATTTTTTTTTTTTTATTTATTTGAAATTTTTGCTCCTACCTAGATACATTTTTATATACTAACTGTGCATGGTAGTATAGTTATTTAATTTTTAAATAAAAATATCCTCTGGACATAACAATTTTTATTTATTGCTATGTAAGATGATCTATGACTCAAATTCACAAAATAGATGTTTAATAAAAAATATCTTTCACCTCCTTTTCCTGGGCTTATGGATACAAAATCAGTATTTTGAACCCAACAATGTGATAAATTAAATATTGGGTGTTTAAGTCATTGTTCTATTCAGCAAATATATTGCCAATAGAGATATCCTCACAAAGGCTGTAATGTGTTGCGGTTGGAACCCTTGTTCTGACTCAAGGACATGAATTTAAATACTTGCTTTTCCACTTGCTATTATGAGATGTGTGACAATATATTTAAAATCTCTAAACCTTATTTATCAAATTTGAAAAATGTGATAACACAAAATTGTTGTGACAGTTAAATAATGAATATCAACAATACACTTACTCTGCATCTGGATCATAGTAAGCACTAATTTAGGTAAGAACTATGCTAAAATGGGTTAGCAGAATGGTCCAGAACTTAGGTTTTCGAGTTAGACAAGGAAGGTTAACTCTCAGCCCCACCGCATATAATTAGAGGTATGACAAGTTGCAAAAAATTTTGAATCCTTAGTATTATCATGGGATTATTTACACTATAAGGTTATTTTCAGAATTAAATTGCATAAATCATGGAAAACATCGACTGGATGGTTAAGGTAACTATCAAACCTCCTAGACACACATCTAATGTGCATATGTGTGTGTGTGTCTATATTTAAATGCAAATGCTAGTTTCAGATCAATAGGTATTATATTGCACAATCATATATAATATAGACACACATATGTGTAATATATATATAAATACACATATATGTGATATATATCCTTATATGTGATATATATTTGATATATATAGATAGATTCATGAACAATTTAGAAGCATTAACTGTAATGACCAATAGTTTACTATATGTTCTGACTAATTAACTATGTATTCTTATTTCTAGTTCAGCCGAATCATTTTTTTCTTTTTTTGTTTATCTATATTTTCCAAGTTTTCTTAACAAGTAAACTATTTGCATAATAATTCATAACAGGAATGTTAGTTCTATTTGTATGGAAGTTGAACTAATTAATGTAGGTATTTTACACAAAGCAAACATAAATTAGAATAAATGTATTTAAATATATAGAAGGGTTTAGGGCACCTAGGTGGTTCAGTGAGTTAAGTTCTGATTCTTGATTTTGGCTCAATGTATAGAAGGGCTTAGGGCACCTAGGAGGTTCAGTCAGTTAACTGTCCGATTTTTTATTTCGACTCAGTTCAAGATCTCATGACTTGTGGGATCGAAATCCACATTGGGCTCTGTACTGACAGCATTGAGCCTGCTTGAGATTCTCTGTCTCCTTCTCTCTCTGACCCTCCCCCACTCACGTGTGTGTGCATACACTTCCTTTCTCTCTCAAAATAAATAAATAAAACTTTAAAAATAAAATAAATATATAGACCGTTTCAATAACGAAAAGAGAAATTTCAGGTGCAAGAAATAAAAAGCACAGCAGAGACTGTAATTGCTCAACAACATCTGTGTGCTTTCTTTTCTCTAAAGCCACAACTAAACTATATTTTCCAGCATGTCTTATTGATAGTTGAATTATTTATCTTATACCTGGTCCTTAGGCTGTGAATGGACTTGTGATGAGCACTGGGTGTTATAGGTAACCAATAAGTGACTAATTTCTACTCCTAAAACCAATATTACACTAAATGGTAACTAATTAACTAGAATTTAACTAAAAACTTAACAACAAAGAATGTGAGTGGAAGTGATATGTGCTGTTTATTGCATGGAAAATAACATTATACCATGAAATAAGTTCATGTTTTATGTCCCACTTTTCAACTGGCTCGAGAAAATTCCAAAGGCCAAAATGGTCTTTCAAGTTGAAAGAAACCTGGATCTCTAAATGCAAGTGTTGAGTAAAAGCTTATACTCCCGTTCCACTGATATCATTGGACTTTGCCATAGACCATACGTGCCATATTCATGAATTGCAAGATTCAACAAGAGAAAACAAAAATCCTTAAATCTATCTAGAAATGTAATGCTTTCCTAATCAAGATACTAGCACACTTTTTAAAAATAATTTGGCAAAACTACGAAAAAAGCCCAAATGTCCACCAACAGATGAATGGATAAAGAAGATGCGGTATATATAATAATGTAATGGAGTATTACTCGGCAATTGAAAAGAATGAAATCTTGCCATTTGCAACAATGTAGATGGAACGAGAGGGTGTTATGCTAAACGAAATTAGAGCAAGACAAATAACATGTGACCTCATTCGTTTGCGGAATTTAGGATACAAAACAGATGAACATAGGGGGAAAGGAAGCAAAAATAATATAAAAACGGGAAGGGGGACAAATATTAGAGACTATTAAATATAGAGAACAAACAGACGGTTGCTGGAGGGGTTGTGGGTGGGGGCATGGGCAAATGGGCAAGGGGCATTAAGGAAGACACTTGTTGGGGGGAGCACTGGGTGTTATACGTAGGGGATGAATCACTGGATTTTACTCCTGAAATCATGATTGCATTATATGCTAATTAACTTGGATCTAAATTTAAAAAAATAAATTACACATTAAAGTTGAAAGAAATATAAAGCTAGTAAGTGCTCATGGTGGTAAATATTTAAAGAGTACTAAAAGATATAAAGAAGAAGGGACACAGCACAGAAAAACCTCCTTCCAGAGAGAACTGCCGTTAACATTTTGGCAAACATCCTCCTGACACACACACACTCAGGCTGTTACATAAATAGGCTCAAGTTATAGATTCTGTTTTAAAGACCTCTTTCTATTATACGTATGTCTTACTACTGTCTTTCATCATGTTGACTCAACCAGAAATGTGTTTTTACATTTTCAATGCAAAAAAAAAAAAAAAAAGAATTTGGCAAGCTGGTTATAAAAGACATATACAAAAAATCTAGAGTGGCCAAGAAAAACAAAAAGAAGAAGATAGTTGAAAGATTTATACTATTAGTTTTTAGACTTCTGATAAAACTACGGTGCTCAAGAAAGTATGATTTTGGCACACGGCGGATATGTAGATCAATAGAACTAAATACAGAGTCCCGAAATAGACCCAGACTTTTGTGGTCATCTGATTTTATAAAAAAATTTGCCAAGGTAATTCGATTGCTGAAAGGACAGCTTTACTGCAAAATATTGCTAGAACATTCGGTTATCCATATTTTTTAAAGAATGTATCTATACCTCTGCATCACACCACAAGGAAAATTAGTTTGAAATTATAGACCTGAATCGATCACAGACCTAAATGTCAGAGTTTAAACTATAAAATTTTGAGAACAAACCAGCACTTATATGTATAATATACATCCAAGGAATTCTACTCCTAAGTATTTACCTAAAGGAAATAAAATTATATAATAACACAAACATCATCTGTAAGTCTTCATTGTAGCATTATTTATAATGGGGAAACGTTTGAATGAAACTAAATTTATATCAGTTAAGTTAATGAAGAAACGCATTGTTTTACATTCTTTTTAAAGTTTTTAAATATTTATTTTTGAGACAGAGAGAGACAGAGCATGATTGGGGAGGGGTAGAGAGAGAGGGAGACACAGAATCCGAAGCAGGCTCCAGGCTCTGAGCTGTCAGCACAAAGCCTGACACGGGGCTCAAACTCACAAACCGTGAGATCATGAGGTGAGCCAAAGTCAGATGCTTAACCAACTGGGCCACGCAGGCGCCCTTGTTTTACATTCTTAACTTGAACTTCTCAGCTATAAAAAAGGATGAGCTATTGATAAATTCAAGAACATGGCTAAATCTCAAAAGCATCATTCTAGGTGAAATGAGAAAAACTATACAAATACAATTTTAGAAAAGCTAACATTGTACTGACAGTCATCAAGGATTAGAACACACTATTTCTGCCTATGAGTTGGTACAGTCCGAGCATGTTGATTGCAGAAGCATAAGGGAATCCATGATTATACAATTGTATACAACTGCCATATATAATAACAAACTGTATGTTTCAAATGGACTAATTGTATTGTATATACACTCTGCCTCAATAAAACTGAGACATTTTTCAGTGAAAAAAAATTAAAAACAATGGACATGTTTAAAGAAATTATACAGAGACTTCCTGAAGTGAAAGACTGATTCAAGGAAATCACTGAGAGAGCAACATAACAAAATCAGAAATGCAAATGCAAGAAGTTAAGAGATATGGAAGCTGTTCATACGTTAAATTAGTTTTCAGAAAGAAAAAAGCATACAAAATGGAGGATTGACAATATATAAAATCCTAATGGCTGAAACATTTCCAGGACTAAAGAAAGATATATGTCTTTACTTCAAAGACCATTAAGTCCTAAGCAGATAAATAGACACAAATCCCTACCTCAAAGTATTAGAAATGAAAAAAAAAAAAAAAATCTTAAAAGCAAAACAGAAGAAAAACACCTACAAAAACTTAAAAAGCATTGCAAGCAAACTTATCAGAAAAATAGTGTCCATAATATATAGAATAATATCGTCAAAGAACTAGGAAGAAATACTTTTTAACCTAGAATTCTGTATCCTACTAATATCAAGAATAAGAGTGAAATAAACATATTTTATGTAAAAATGAAACTGGATAATTTCTTGTGCATACCTTTGCTAGGAAAAACTACTATATGGCACATTGTTAAATGGAACAAATTCAAAACCAAATGCAGCAGCGAAAGTCGAATAGCAAAAAAAACTAACAATGGTAAATGTATGTGTAAGTATGCACGATACTCTTCTATTAAAAGTATTTCTAGAGGCTATAGCACAATGTGGAATTATTTTTGCATTTTAATAAAATATGTCAAGGGGCGCCTGGGTGGCGCAGTCGGTTAAGCGTCCGACTTCAGCCAGGTCACGATCTCACGGTCCGTGAGTTCGAGCCCCGCGTCAGGCTCTGGGCTGATGGCTCGGAGCCTGGAGCCTGTTTCCGATTCTGTGTCTCCCTCTCTCTCTGCCCCTCCCCCGTTCATGCTCTGTCTCTCTCTGTCCCAAAAATAAATAAAAAAAAAAAACGTTGAAAAAAAAAAAATTTTAAAATAAAAAAAAATAAAATATGTCAAACCATGAAGTAATCATATAACTGATCATTGATCCAAAATCATTAGGAAATAATTCAATATTGCTGCATATTCATTATGTATCAATAGCCATATATAATATTGAAAATGAATAATATAAATAAATAAAATTCCTTGATTCAATAGTTGTTTATTAAATATCTCTTATGTCCAAATGTTGTCCTATGGTCGGTGAATCCCTAATTTTATGTCCAATAATAACTAAGTCATTTGAATATTTTAAAACTTTTATATTTAAATTCTAGTTAGTTAATATACAGTGTAATACTAGTTTCAGGTGTACAATATGGTAATTCAGCTCTTCCACACAATGCCCTGGGCTCATCACAAGTATGCTCAATCTCCATCACCTATTTGCCAGTGTCCAAGGTGCTCTTCAATGAAACTTGCCTTCTGTGATTCATGCCTGTGTGTATCCCTTCCCATATTATTTCAGGGATGGTCCCTGTGACTAATAGATTATGGAAGCTCTCTGTTTCTTTGTCTTTCTCTGTGTCTATCTCCATCTGTCACCATTCACTTAGGAGAAAGCCATCTGCCATGCTGTGACGACCTTGAAACAACTCTATGGAGAGGATCAAGTGGTAAAGAAAGCTCATGTGAAGGAGCTGTCCTGGAAACAAATCTTTAGCTTTAGTCAAGCCCTGCATCCCTAGCCAATGTCTTGCAATACTTTAACTTCAATCTCATGAGACAACATGCACCAGGACCACTTAGTTAAGTCAATTTTCTGATCCCTCATTTTCTGACATCTTCCTTTGGCATCGAAACCAAATAGAGGTACTTTTAGCAGCAGTCTCTAAATATGAACATCATTATCATGTGAAAAACTAGTGTCACAAAACTTACAGTTGCAGCTGATTATAGCATATCACAGTATTTTAAGATTCACTTGTGCATTTCAGTATTTAACAGGAAGTTAGAGTAAAATTAAATTTCCTTCAGTGGTGTTCATATTGTCAGTTTACATTTTTTTTAATTTTAAGAATTATTATTAATTGTTTAATATGAGTAAATACTTAGGCCGAATGAAAGGTCAACGCTAAGTTACGCATCTGACAATAAGGGAGTGAAGGTAATATTAAGTATACTGTCATCAACGTTACTAATAAATATTGGCAAAGAACTGCAGTGTTCTCACTTTTTTTCCTGGGTGAAGAACAAAGCTAAGTAACACAGAAGCTTTATTATTATTATTTTAATAATGCCCAACTTATTCTACAGCTTATTGTTGAGGCAACTATTTGATAGAGTAAATTTATAAAACTATAGGCAAAAAATAAATGTAAATATAGCATTTCTTGGACCAAATATGTAATGTAAGTATGAAGGTCAATTGATACATAAGAGTTTTGAAAATTTTAGCAATCAAGAAATCAAAAAATATTGGGGCGCCTGGGTGGCGCAGTCGGTTAAGCGTCCGACTTCAGCCAGGTCACGATCTCGCGGTCCGTGAGTTCGAGCCCCGCGTCAGGCTCTGGGCTGATGGCTCAGAGCCTGGAGCCTGTTTCTGATTCTGTGTCTCCCTCTCTCTCTGCCCCTCCCCCGTTCATGCTCTGTCTCTCTCTGTCCCAAAAACAAAAATAAAAACGTTGAAAAAAAAATTTAAAAAAAAAAAAGAAATAAAAAAATATGATTAGTTACACGCCTTATTTCTGTTCTAAGACAATCCTACAACTACCTAAAATTAATTGGCAGGTGGGATTTTGCGGCCTTAGAATACACAATGCTCTTAAGAGCAAGTGTAAAGAAAATAAAGCACCTTTTTAAATGAAGCTGTATCTTAGTAGTTTCCCTTGATTAGGCCTGTAATACAGAAAGTGGAAGTGATTCTCTAAGGTCAGGTTCACAGACATACTGCTCAAATACCTGGATTCTGACCATCAAGTGGATCTACTGATGCAATCCTAGCCTGCTTGGAATTAAAGCTGTACTGCATAGTCATCATCCAACCCTTAATTAGTAGCACTTGGTTAATACATGCTGTAAATAACAGGTGAAGACAGAAGCTAAAATTCATAACACTTTTTATTTTTTAAAGGATGTAAATGCTATCAGTACTCTCCCACACTGTAGACTATGTAATGAGGTGAGAGACCTTTTGAGATCATCAATCTTACGGAATTATGAAAAAAGAACTTGATTTTAGGCACTTAGACAACCTCCACGGACTAAAATTACATTGATTACAAGATTGTCAGGTACCAATGAAAGGTGGTCTATGTGTGTTGGGGGGATTAAGAGCATATGGATAGAGTATGTACATTACATCTGTATCACCATCTAGCAGAGAACGTCAGTAGATTATATGTATACGTGAGAGTATTTTTTAAGTATCAGTTTGTTATTTAGAGCTATATAGATAACTACCCGAACACAATAATTAGTCAAAGAAACTGAAATTCATTGCCTGTGGGAGGGAGGAATTAAGACAGAAACGGTAAGTCAGAAGAATGCTTCGTTTGTTGTATTTTACTTTGTTTTGTATTTTGCTTAAGACATATTTTGCTTAAGACATATTACTATTTTACATTATGTAATATGGAGACATATCACTTAAATACAAATAAATATTACCTTAGACCTTGCCTCATGTAGTCCCTGTTAAATAATAGGCGGTCAATAAATGTTGCTTCCCTCTTGTGAGGGCCCCAATTTAAATGACTGAAGACACGAAAAGAAAGAATAAGTTGTGGTCTAAAATGATGAGGTAGAGTTTCGAGTGATGCTCAGTGAAAGAAATTTTAGAGTTGGGTAAGACTTTTCAGGAAAGGTTGCCGGTGAGCTTTTTAAATAAGCAAGAGGTTATAGGAGTATAAACAGGGAGAATGGATGCCAGAGGCCTTAGAAGCAGAAATCAGTATGAGGTCTCTGGTCAATTGCAAACAGATTTTTATGATTTAAATGTGGGGAATAGTTTCAACAGTTAATATAAAATTAAATTTTAAACATGGTAGAAATAGGGTCGCCTGGGTGGCTCAGTCAGTTAAGTGTCCAACTTTGGCTCAGGTCATTATCTTGCAGTTGAGGGTTTGAGTCCCGTGTCGGGCTCTGTGCTGACAGCTCAGAGCCTGGAGCCTGCTTTGGATTCTCTGTCTCCCTCTTTCTCATGCTCTGTCTCTCTTTGTCTCTCTCTCAAAAATAAATAAACATTAAAAAACATGGTAAAAGTAATATTTGTTAGACATGGTTACTTGGTATTTGCTGGAGAATTTTAAAAGCCTCTGAATGTTTCTGAGGAAGAAGTTAAAATAATAAAATTAGTATTTGAAGTATATGATTACAACATTAATACACAAGACAATTCAGAGAGGAAGAGAGGCAAAATCACTTTTTTATGTTCTAGATTTTCTCTCATAACAGTAACTATAAATCTTAGTTGTTTTTTTTTAAAAAACAAAATTTCATCTCTGTATAAAATTATCTGCTACACTTTAAAATGAAATACTGTGCACAAATTTATCTAACTACTGATTTTCTTACATTGATTTGAATTTGCTGGGGAGGTTAAGGGTGTTGATGATTCACTAATTTCAGAGGAATGAAGGTTTAGTTTTCATTGGATCTGCCCCTTATATCAAGAATGCTGAGATAACATTAGAGGAATTTAGTTTGAGTCCTGTCTCTGAAATACTCAGTTCTTCCAGAGCAATGTTATATAATGTATATTTGCATTTATCTATATTTCCTGATTCTACAAATGATAGATCAGTTAATAAGCATGCATACGATAAAATGATAAGACATAACTAGGTAAAAATTGCAACCTAATATACAGGTCAGGACCAAAGAAAAACTTAAAATGTAGGAAGATATGCAGGCCATATCCTACCAAGGTACAAAAGTAGAGTTTCAAACATGGGTTTAGTTTCCAGGAGCTCAAGATTAAATAAAAACTGTAGTCAGTGATGACTCTCAATATTTGAAGTTAGAAATTTCAATTTTTTTTATATAGGAAAACACTTTTTGTTGTATTTTACTTTGCTTTGTATTTTGCTTAAGACATATAGCCTGGAGCTCAAGTCTAAAAAAAAAAAAAAAAAAAAAAACTATTTAGTGGTATTTATGTAGGAAACTGTTCATAGAGAAAATAATAATAATGACAATAACTAAAATTAATTGATCTTTACTATGTACTAGTCATCATGTTAACCAAATTGCAGATACTATATCATTTAATTGTTAATTTAGTTATATAATTTCTATTTTATGAAAGACAAAATAACTTTTGTTTGCTCAATATCACACAGCTAAAAGTAGTAGAGAAGTAATTTAATTTTTCTTACAGTAAATAGCACTCAGTTTCATCCTGATAAATAATAAAATATTGCATTCCATAGCTTTTCTACCATTTTCTAATGGTATCTGAATATAGAATGTAAAAGAAAACTCAGAATGTGTGATCCAAGAATGGCTGAAATAAACCTGCTTTGTATTAGTTTTAAAACTAAAAAAGCATTTCATTAATTAAACAATTCATAGCATCAATAAACATACAAATGTATACTCAATATGTTTCTAAAAAATTTTGTTTAATGTTTATTTATTTTTGAGACAGAGAGAGACAGAGCATGAACGGGGGAGGGTCAGAAAGAAGGAGACACAGAAACAGGTTCCAGGCTCTGAGCTGTCAGCACAGAGGCCGACGCGGGGCTCAAACTCACGGACCACAAGATCATGACCTGAGGTGAAGTCTGCCGCTTAACGGACTGAGCCACCCAGGCGCCCCAATACGTTTCTAATAACATAAATAGCATCCTGTGAATGTCCCTGGCAGAGCATTCTGTTGTAATTTTTACATTAATTATTTGTTTCCTATGCTTCAGCAATTCTTAAAAGTTTGAGATTCTCTTATTCTTCTCCAGCATACCACACTATGCCTCATGCTTATTATACACTCAAAAATTAGTAAATATATGAATCAATAAATCATGTAAAAATGCTTTTAAAGATTTTGTATTAGTAAAATCATTATGCATCCTAAGGAATAATCTCAATTATAATTATAACTTCAAAACTGACTTTGGAACATTTGAAATGAAAAATAATAACAAAAAGGAGGCACAATTAATATTATATTTTAATATAATAAAATATATGTAAATAACGCATTCGAATCATAAAGGTCATGGATGTATGAAAAAAGAGAGAGGCATAGACATTGTGATTAAATGATGGTATTCTCAGAACAGAAACATAATGTTGACTTTGAGGTCAACAAAAACATGATGACAACAAAACTAATGTTGACTTTGAAGGAGCAAACTATTATTTGGATGGTAAATTAATAAACTTAGTGAAGAAAAAGCTTTGAGAACTATGATTTAATTAGGCAATCAAAATGCCTAGATTCCTGAAAATTAAGTGATGTGAGCTTATTTATAAAGCATGACATGGATTTATTAATATTTCCATTTATTTTTCTAGATTTTTTTTTCTTGACTGTCCCCCTAGAAGTTGCCCTTTCTAAGTGTATGTTCATTCTGGCATATTCTAGTATACTCTTTGGTAATACAGAGTACTGGCTAAAAGTGTGAACTTTGGAGCCAAACATTTAGGATTAAATCTTGTATCTTCTACTTACTAGTTATTGGTGAGGTAACTGAATTCTCTATATCTGGTTTTTCATCTGTTGAGATAAGAGTATCAATAGTATAATGTTTTTTATAAAGGTTAAAAGAAGTAATGAATGAAAATCACTCAAATTTAGTTGTTAATAATGGTGTTTATGAGTTTCACTATATTAAAATTTGACCATGAATTCACTATAGCTCTGGTTACCATTTGGCACTTTTGGTCCTAAGTCTTTTTTTTTTTTTTTTAATTTTCATTTATTTATTTTAAGAGAGAGAGGGAGAGAGGATGTCAGTGGGGGAGGGGCAGAGAAAGAGAGGGTGGGAGAGAATCCCAATCAGGCTCCACTCTCAGCACAGAGCCTGATGTGGGGCTCAATCCCACAACCATGAGATCACGACTGGGAGATCATGACCACAATATCATGACATGAGCTGATATCAAGAGTTGGATGCTCAACTAACTGAACCACCCAGGTGCACCCCATCTTGGTAGTAGGTCTTAAAACAGGTTGCTTTCCTTTGCACAGTGACAAAACCATAAGGCATAGAATAGGATGTCCTGTTCATTTGTCATTGTGCTCTTAAGACTGTTCACAGTCAGAATATTTTAAGGAAGGAACTGAAGCAATGCAAACAGAGGATCATATTAGGTAAATAGAGAAAATATTGTCAAAGAAATATTCTCCAGCTTTTACCAATAACCACAACACAAACCAACCACAAAAATAAATTCTTCAAAGGGAGATATATAGAGATGTCTCTTTCAAGTTTTCCAGCCACATCTGGGGAAGTTCTATTTTTTCCCTCAATTCCTACTTCCACTCATTAGACCTAGACCCAGACCCAAACATTTCATACTTATGAGTCATTCAGTAAAAGGTAGAACTTTGACTGCCAGCAGAAATACCATTTTTATGACTGAATTGTTGGTACCAAATAGTAAGGAATTCTGTATGTCTGAAATGAGAGCGTGGGGTAAGATATGGGGTTGGAAATTGGTACTGTAAGTTGCAACGACCTTAGAGATCATATTGGTAGTATGAATTGCAGGCACATTCTTTTCTCCTTTAAGAATTATGCACATGTCAAATTCCTGCCAGAAAAAGTTACAATGCAGATATAGCTGAACTCTGTGCAATTGTACATGAAATGTGCTAGGTCCTAAACTGGTGGATTTTGTTGGTCCCACAATTTTTTTTCAAAAATATTATGTCTTAGCAACAGATAAAAAACATAAATTTATACATAAAAATCTTGATCTCAATGTCCTTTGAAAAATGGTAAAGACTGGCAGTGATGATTATAAAGTCAGCCCCCTTACATAAGATGGTGATGAAACATAAAATATTTTCGGAGCACCTGGGTGGCTCAGTCTGTTAAGCATCCGACTTCAGCTTAGGTCATGATCTCACAGTTCATGGGTTGGAGCCCCACGTCAGGCTCTGTGCTGACACTTCAGAGCCTGGAACCTACTTCGGATTCTGTGTCTCATTCTCTCTCTGTTACTCCCCTGCCCATGCTCTGTCTCTCTTGAGCTACCTCTCTCTCAAAAATAAATAAAGATTAAAAAAATTAAAAAAAAATAAAATATTTTCTTAGACACTTCATCTTTCTTTAGCTCCTTCAAGAGATAAAGGAAATCCATGATTAATAAGAAGATAGATTATTTTCTTTCTTCATCTTTCTTGGCAAATTCTGGAATAAGAACGTAACCATATTACTTCTTTTTTTTTAATTTTTTTTATGTTTATTTATTTCTGAGACAGAGAGAGGCAGAGCACGAGTGGGGGAGGGGCAGAGAGAGAGGGAGACACAGAATCAGAAGTAGGATCCAGGCTCTGAGCTGTCAGCACAGAGCCTGACGCGGGGCTCGAACTCACAAACCATGAGATCATAACCTGAGCCAAAGTCGGTTGCTCAACCAACTGAGCCACCCAGGCGCCCCACCATATTACTTCTTAATTGCTCTTCCCTTGATTAGGACAAAAATGAAACTTTGAAATGCTAATCATAGTAAATGCTCAAAAAAACTTTTGTCAAAAGTTTTTGTTCTCTTCAATCTCCTTATTAGTAAATATAAAGAGGCTGGTCTAGACCAGTACAATACCAAATTAATTAATCAATATAGTACATTTCTTGAAAACAAATCCCACTATCCTACAAGTTGCTTGAAGTCAAAGTGTTTTTTTTTTTTTTCCATTTTGTTTGCTGTTATATGCCTAGTGCCTAGAAGAGTTCTTGCCTCATTCAAGGCTCCCAATATATATTTGCCTAATGAATGAAATAAATAAAATAAATAAATAAAAATAAATAAATAAATAGATAAATAAATAGATAAATAAATAGATAAATAAATAAAAATAAATAAAATAAATAGATAAAATAACCACTTGATATCTGAATTTTTAATTTGTTGGGGAGAGAAATATAATTTGAATTTAATGAGTTCCAATTAAATTCCATACCCTGGAAGAGATTAACAATCAATATTTTATTTTATTTAATCATCATAGAAATCGTTGAAACAAACTTAGGAAACTGAGGTTCAGAGAATTTAATACTTATCAGACCTTATGTTTATTAAGTTGTGTTTCAAGCCCATAGTTTTTCCACACTCTGCAAGTGATTGTAATAATACTGAGATAATAGTAATATAATGTGAAAAATAACATTCTTTAAGATGTGGGTTAGCAATGATCTTCACAATTCTTCCTTACTTGCATGAAAATTATATGTCAAGAGTTGTATACATGAACCTTGAGAGGTTTGTCTTCTCATTACTAAACAACACCCCCTCACTCCAACCTATGGTCAGATCAAAACAAAAATGAAGTCTTCATAAAAACAGAAGAAGGTTACTGTGCTATAGGATGGAGCATTATGTGGGACAAATAAAGTAATTATAGGAATTATAACTGGAGAAAAACGAAGAAGTTTATTTCCTTTATTGATTATCTTATTAGATGTCATTTTTCTTTTCCCAATGTAGCCAATTTTGTGAATAAGAACGTCTTCTGCCTTCATTGCAGGCTCCTGAACTTTAGAAGGGTAATCTGAACCAATGTACAGCCCACAGAAAATACACGTAGAGCAGTGTTTTAGAATTTCATTGCTTTAAGCATTTGGAGGAAACTTCTCTTATAGTGTACTTTTTTTCTTTTTATCTTTGTAAATTCAGCATAATAAAATGTAGCGTGCCAGAATCGCGGTGTGAGACTTCAGGAAAAAAGGCAACAAGTAAGTAACTCAATCTTCTGAAAGTCTAAGCTCCAGTCAAAAGGTTTCCTCTAAATCATTATCTTTTGCCTGTAATCCAACAAAATTGAAGAGACAGGATATCAGATGAGAGCTTAAGCCCAGAACCCATAACATAAAGCAATAAAGGGTATAATATGGCACCAAATGGACTTTGTGGTAGGAAGTTTGGAATTGTGGTTGGGACCATGAAATAATAAGATTCCATTATCTAGGGATTCTGGACCTTTCTTTCTTTGGGCATGATGAATGCAGGTGTGTGCTAGTTCGTCAAAATAAGAAGAAAGCCGATAAAGTAATAAGTAAAATAAAGTGTCTACAGAGAACCAGATGTGGCAGGGGGAGCTTCCTTTTGGCGTTGCAATTTGGTTATTATTCTATACAATCAACACTTTGGCTAGTTTCTAGGGATTACTTCTCTAAGGTCTTATCACCAAAGGCCTTTCACATTTTTGAGAAATTACTCTTCTTTATGGTCAAAGGAGTGTTCTTTCTCTTCTAACTGTGATGTTATCTGTGCTGAACTACTTGCAAATTAAAGAATCTTAGATTAGGTGAACCAAAAAATGTTAAGTTAAAAAAAAAAAAAGTTCCAGGGGCACCTGGGTGGTTCAGTCAGTTAAGTGGTCAACTATGGCTCAGGTCATGATCTCATGATTCGTGGGTTCGAGCCCCATGTCAGGCCTCTGTGCTGATAGCTCGGAGTCTGGAGCCTGTTTCGGATCCTCTGTTCTCCTCTCTCTCTGCCTTTCTCTCATTTGTACTCCCTCTGTCTCTCTCTCTTTCAAAAATAAACATTAAAAAAAAGTTCCACATTTGATAGGATTTAGATGTGTTAGAAGTTCTAAAATCAATTACAGCTTTCTAAAATTCATAAGCACAAGAGTCTCTGGATATTTGATGACAAAATTGATTTAATTTTAGGAAGATAGAAATATTCTTACCTTGTTGAAATACAGTGATTTCATTACTGGGTATAGTTTACTGCAGAGAACCAGTAGAATGTCAAGACAATTCTATCAAAATAAAATTACAAGGCTAGAAACCCTTATTGTATGTCAAATGGACTATTGATATTTTCTATCCCATGTTGATTATCCAGAATTTGTAATATAGCTAGTGCCTTATTTACAAACATTTGATTTAAAACCAAACACTTCATCTGATTACCTACTGCCATTTCCAGAGTCAATTGCTGCCTCAAATGCCACTTTCCATCAAAATCTGTTTTTGAGAACATCTGACCAGAAATTATTGCTGTTGGTAGCTTTTTCTTATATACCATAGTAATTAACCCACTTTTGGTACAGACACACAGATTTAATTATCTACTTAATTATCTATTCTCCTGAGACCTAGAAAATGTAAGAAAGCCCAGAAATCAGATTCAAAAAGACTCGTGGTTCATGACACAAGTGAAAATTACACGAGGATAAAATAATTTGTTAGAAAACAGAATTTAAGCAACCTTTCTGATATAAATTTTATATGAAATGTTTTGAGCTCTAGATAACTTACTCAAATGCCAAAATTTGTAAAACATTCTATTAATTACTGCTAGAATGTCTTCTTCAAACTTCTGTAGAACTTTTGTGAGAGCAAGCTTTATGACAAAACATACTTTACACTAGAGCTATGACTAAGCTTGAACTTCTCTCTCTTTATGGATTTTCCAAGCACATTGTTCCACATACTTGGAGAAATAACAGTAAATTAAAGCAGGGTGTTAAATTAGAGGAGTTTGGTAGATAAATTATCCTTTAAAAAGGCTTGATGTTTTCTACAGAATTCTTTTTTTTTTTTTTTTTTTTTGCATTGGGATGTACTTAATGTGTATCTAAATAGGGATGCAGCAGCCAACCGATGATTCTGGTCAATGTGGCAACTTGGGAAGAGATACTAACAATACAACAGAGATAGATGTGATAAAAAGATTCTAAGGATAAAGAAGACAAAGAGTATAAGAGTCCAAACTAAAAGCAATGATTTTTTTTTTTTTTGGATGGTGAAAGTTCAAAATAAAAAAAAAAAAAAAGTTTAAAAAAGTTAAAAAAAGATGTTTCATAAGATGAAAATAATTACATTTTATCCTTCTACTTCACAAAGTTTATGCGATGTGTAGAGCCATTTCCTAACTTAAGCACACAACCAAGAACATCCTCAAGATGGCTGAATAATTCACAAGTCACATAGCTGAAGACATGTCCAAAAAAGTAAGTAAGGCATTGAGAAGCACTGTAGCAGGTGACATACTACAGAGGCTTTATAATAAGCCATAGCTGCAAGATACCTCATATAGCAAAGCAGTCTTGAGAAAGAACAAAGCTTGAGGCATCATGTTTCCTGAACTCAAACTATATATTGCAAAGCTATAGTAATCAAAATGGAATGGTACTGGAATAAAAAAACAGACAAAAAAACAACAATAGAATGTTAGAAATATACCCACACATTTATAGTCAACTAATCTCTAATAAAGTTGCCAAGAATATACAATGGGGGAAGGATATATCTTCCATAAATGGTATTGGAAAACTGAATGGTTACATGCAAAAAAGTAAAATGGGACCCCTACCTTGCACTTAAATGTAAGACCTAAATCTATAGAACCACTTGAAGAAAACATAGAGGAAAAGCTCCTTGAAATTGATCATGGCAATGACTTTCTTGGATGTAACATCAAAAGCAAAAATATGCAAGTGGAACTATATCAATCTCATCAAGCTAAAAAGCTTCTGCACCACAAAGGAAACAGTCAATGAAATGAAAAGACAACTTAGAGAATGGGAGAAGTTGTTTGCAAACCAGATATATGATAAGAAGTTAATATGTAACATACACAAGACACTCATACAACTGAGTAGCATAAAAGCAAATAACCTGATCAAGAAATGGGCAAAGAACAAGAACACACATTTTTCCAAATAGGACATACAAATGGCCACGTGAAAAGGTATTCAGTATCACTAATCATCAAGGAAATGCAAATCAAAACCACAATATCATTTTACATTTGTTAGGAAAAAATGTAATTACCTATCAATAGATGAATGTAGGAATAAAGAAAATGTGGTATTTATATCTATAGATATGAAGAGAGAGATCTTGCACACTGCAATATTATTCAGCTGTAAAAAAGAAGGCACTCCTGCCATTTGTGACAACATGGATGAACCTGGAAAGCACTGTGCTAAGGCATTATGAAAACCCAGACAGAAGGACTGATAGTGCATGGTATCACTTATATGTGGAATCTAAAAAATAATAAAATAAAATAAAATAAAATAAAATAAAATAAAATAAAATAAAATAAAATAATAAAATAAAATAAAATAAAATAATAAAATAAAATAAAATAAAATAAAATAAAATAAAATAAAATAAAATGAAATATCAAATAAATGTCAACCTCAGAAACAGAGTAGTCTCCAGAGACTAAGAAGTGGGGGAAATGAATAGATATTGGTCAGGGGGTGCAAACTTTCAGCTATAAGTTGCCCAAGTTCTTAAAATCTAACATACATCTTGGTAACGATAGCTAATAATGCTTTCCTGAGACTATATCTTAAGCACTGTCATCACACACACACACAGTATCTTTGTGAGGTGATGGATATGTTAATTAATTTGATGTAAATATTTCACAATGTAAACATTTATCAAATCGCATTGTACACTTTATTTTTTTTTATTTATTTTTTTTAATTTTTTAAACGTTTATTTTTGAGACAGAGAGAGACAGAGCATGAACGGGGGAGGGTCAGAGAGAGGGAGACACTGAATCTGAAACAGGCTCCAGGCTCTGAGCTGTCAGCACAGAGCCCGACCCGGGGCTCGAACTCACGGACTGCGAGATCTTGACCTGAGCCGAAGTCAGCCGCTCAACTGACTGAGCCACCCAGGCGCCCCCGCATTGTACACTTTAAATATGTACAATTTTATGGCAGTTATACCTCAATGAAACTGGAAAAAACTAAAGTTGAACACAACAATTACTGGATATGTTAGATATCTGTTTTCAGAAGAACTGAAAGGAAAATTCGCAAAATTCATGAAGTAACTCATTTGCTTTGTAACTTTGTCTTACATTTTTATTATGTTTTTTCATATGAGATATATCATACATACAAGAAAATGTGTGTATGTGTGTGTGTGTGTTCACATGCACGTGTGGCATTTAAAAATAATTATACTGGGGCGCCTGGGTGGCTCAGTTGGTTAGGTGACTGACTTCGGCTCAGGTCATGATCTCACAGTTGGTGAGTTCGAGCCCTGCGTTGGGCTCTGTGCTGACCGCTCAGAGCCTGGAACCTGCTTCAGATTCTGCGTCTCCCCTTCTCTCTACCCCTCCCCTGCTCGTGGTCTGTGTCTCTCTGTCTCTCAATAATAAATAAACGTTAAAAAATTAAAAAAATAATACTTATACGGGACCTGGGTATCTCAACCAGTTAGGCTTCTGACTTGATTTCTGCTCAGGTCAGGATCTCACGGTCTAGTGGGTTAGAGCCCCACATGGGCTCTGTGCTGACAGCATGGAGGTGGAGACTTCTTGAGATTCTCTTTCTTTCTTTGCCCTCCCCCTGCTTGCACACTCTCTATCTCAAAATAAATAAGCTTAAAAAATAAAGAAACAAAAATAATTATAATTATAAAGGAGGCACTCATGTGATTATCTCTCAGATCAAGAAAGAGACCACCTCCAGAATCTCAGAAACCTCCTGTGTTCTTTTCCAAAGATGTCTTCTTCCTCTCCTCTAGAGGCCCTCTCAATTCCTAGCTTTCGTCATCAACCTTTCCTAGCTCTTCCACATGCTTTTACCACCTATGAATGCACACCTAGTTATTATATTTTAATTTTGCCATTTTGTATTTATATAATTGGAGCCATACTGTTTGTTTTGTGCCTTGTTTCTTCAGCACATATTAGGTTTATAAGATGTGTCTCTCACTTTCCTTGTGAAACTTGTCTTTCTATTCTCAGTTCTGCCTATGCACTAACTTTCCTGCCTATGGATAATTCCAAGAACCTATCTTTTCACTTTCTTTCTCCCTCTTTCTCTCTCTCTTTCCTTCCTTCCTTCCTTCCTTCCTTCCTTCCTTCCTTCCTTCCTTCCTTCCTTCCTTCCTTTCTCTCTCTCTTCCCTTCCTTCCTTCTCTTTTTTCTTCCCTTTTTATTTTCTCTCTCTTGCTTGCTTGTTAACATTTAACATGAGATATACCTTCTTAAATTAAGTATACAATCCAGTTTTGTTAACTATAGACACTATGTTGTACAGCAGATCTCTGGAAGTCATTCATCTTTCATCACTGAGACTTTGTACCCATTGAATAGCAATTTTCCATCTCCCCCTCTCCCACAGACTACACTGCTTCTATCAGTTTGGCTATTGAAGACACTTTATATAAATGGAATCATACAGTATTGGTCCTCCTTTGACTGTCTTATTTCACTTAACATAATGTCCTCAAGGTTCATCCATATTGCTACATATTGCAAAAATTCCCTCTTTTAAAAGACTCAATACTATTCCATTGTATGTATACCACATTTTATTTATCCATTCATTTGGCCCGGTCAGCATTTTTTTCTTTGACTTAAAATTTGAATTTGAATTGCTTTACATCTGTCTAATAACATATTTCTATGTTTTCCATTTTCCTCTTTTACTTTTTTGGCTGGTATTATAATTTCTCAAAAACACATATTCATAAATCTCTTCAATAAAGGCACCATACCAATTTCTAAAGCAATTTTGTTCCCACAAATCCTTACAAATATAATTTATCACCTTCCTTCATCACTTTATTTTTCCTTCTCTTATTTTTTCCTTTTATTCCTACATATAGAAAAATCTGAGATTTGGTGTATTGGGGTAATTGGTATAGACATTTTATAAGGTACTTAGTAAAGTATGTCTTATAAGGTGTTTAGTAAGGAATCTATTATATTATTTAACACATACATACATATATATGTATGATATATATATATATATATATATATATATATATATATATATATATACCACATATATTTACTAAATATATATATTTACTAAACCCATGGCCTTTTATTTTTTTATTCTTTTCAAGTTTTTATTTAAATTCCAGTTAGTTAGCATACAGTATAATAGTAGTTTCAGGTGTAGAATTTGATTTGTCACTTCCATACATCACCCAGTGCTCATCACCAGTAAGTGCCCTACTTAATCCCCATCACCTATTTACACCCTGCCGGTCTCCCTGCTGGTAACCCTCAGTTTGTTCTCTGTAGTTACGAGTCTGTTTCTTGGTGTTTGTCTTTTTTCCCCTATCATTTGTTTTGTAATATATATCTTTTCTGTGTTTGTGTTTTTAGCTCCTAAAAAAAGAGAATAAGGGACTCGATGCACAGTGTAAAACTAAAGTGTCCAATTTTTGTCCTTTAAATATTCTTTATCCTCAAGACAATTACTGTTAATGAGTTAAGTTTATTTTTAAGCCTATGTGAGAAGGTAATATAATTGTTCTCTTTAAATAACTAGAGCTTGAAATAACAGAGACAATGCAAACTATGCCTGGTGAATTAACTTGATGTCCTGTACACTTGACTCATCTGGGGTTTTATACTTAGTTCTATCCTTTCAATAAGCTACATGTTGTATCCATTTTTTAAATAAAAATTAAAGAATTAATTCACAGTTTGTGTTTTAACTCTGTGCTTTCAGAAGTGTGTTGAATGTATGATCCTCGAACAGTGGGAATAAAGTGGTTGATTGCATTATTGAGATTTCACATCTATCACAAAATCAGGAAAATATTTATTCTTTGTTGTTTGGTGATTTTTTTTTTGAGAAAAAAATCTTAAAAAGATTTGCTTCAGCTTGAGAAGAAGTCTTAGTTATTCCCCACCCCCCAATACTTCTTTGTTATTATCCTGTTTGGCAGAAATAAATGTGCAATATTTTATGAAATCAAGTTGGGCCCCATGATTGTGCTGGTTCAGGGTACCTAGAGGATTTAGCATATGCCAACCCATATGTCATTTATATGTTTTTCATTTTAAGCACCCTGGGATGAATCTATTCCTTTGAAGAGTGTGATGTAGTTTCTGTTACCGTGGAAGCCTGTGTGGGTTTGACAGTGTGGGTTTGGCAGGTAGGGAGTTGGGGGTGGGATATTATAGGCTTTTAGTAAGAAAATGTCTGAGGGCAACCTGATTTTCAAATTGTAATTATTCTGTTTTTTCCCCTTTCACTTACTTTCTAGCAAACACAGAATCTACTTTTTTATATCACTGTAATATGTTTCAGAACATGTGAACATAAATCCACACATCAAAAGAAAAAAAAAAAATCACTGTGGTGGCAGAAGAGGTGGGAGAGGTGGCCAAGAAAGAATACAGACAGAAGGAGGAAAGTAAGCGGAGGTAAGGTGAGGCGAAGTGAGGTGAGATTAGGTTCTGTTGATGCTGGAGAGGATGAAAAACCATGGAGTAAAGGCTTTGGGACATGACCAAGGCAGCAAAGACATTGCATCTCTGCCTTTTTTGTCAATTTGCACTTTCTCTCTCTTCTTGGCTGTTTTTGAAACATCCTTATTTTTGAGAGTTGAGTTTTCAGATCATCTCTTTTGTTAAGAGACAATACAGAAAAGCCTTGGTATATGATATAACATCCTTTTAATTCCTAACACACTCCCTGAATGTATCCAGCGCCATATCATACCTTTCTGTTTGCAAACAATTGCATTTACTGTATGCATATTCTGTGTCTGTACATTCTTCCTTTCATTTGGTAGCTAACAAGTAAACAGACAAAATATGCTCCTGGTATGCCATAGATGATACGGTGCATGAACAAACCAGCGATTCATATGCAACCTTAAAGATTAATCCTTATTTAAGTGCATGTATTATGAATTAAAATATAATCCTTTAAATAATATTTATAAAGTATAAATCCTTTAAATAATACCTTATTTAAGTGCATGTATTATTAATTCAAGTATAAATAGTTATGGTTCTATAAAAGCACTTAAATTAAGGCATTCACAATAGTATTCATTAAACCAATGAACATTACCAAAACCAGAAACATTCAAGTTCCTGTGCATATACAAAGATGAATCTTATTAAGGAATACTATCAAATTATATATCATGACATTATTTGATTTACATTCTACTATTGTAAAGATGTCTCTCAATCCTCTGTTGACTTTATTAATTGCTTCTGTGAAATGTAAGCGGGGGTTTAATGGGTTATTATACTGCAAGGTCTTTTTCAAAGTGGTTCTGTACTTGTTCATCTCAATTCATCTTGAATTTGTGTTTATTATTTTGGAGTTCAATGTGTGTATCTCTCTGATTAGATTGGAATGTGTTTGGTGTTTAAACTGTTCTAGATGATAATTGGCCTTAGCAAGACAGCATCTAAAAATAAAATCAGAAAATCAAATAAATCTCTAGCTCATTATTCTAAGAAAAAAAGCGCTTTATTTTTAAAGGAGCAGCAGCTCAAAAATCTGTCATTCTTTGTGTTATATCCTTTTATGAACCATGATTTCAATATACTTAAACTGAATATATTGCTAAGGATATTTATTCACAATACCTTGTTCTCCCCCAAGTTCTTTCCATATCAGGACAGCTGCAATGTTTGTGTATTCTGCTTTGTTGGATTGCCATTTGTCTCCTTTGGTTTGTCATTTGGCAGTCAATCTAATATTTTCTATACCATTGAGTATGTTTTGCATCACAGGAAAATATAGAGTACTGAATCCTCCAAAATGAGTGAATGTTGCTCATTGTATCTACGTTACTGATGGCCCAATGTCAGATATGTAATCACTGATTATAATAATGTCATAAGAATTATGACAGAGGTTTGTCATTACTGGCATACGAGGCTTGAGGTATGAGCCTTGTCTGGAGAATTCTTCCACATTCTAAGTTGTAGCACAGTACAGCTATGACACAGTCCCTAAAACATACATTTCATTAGGAACTTTGAAATTTCCTTTGCTCGATCCTTCATTTTTTCTACTAGTGCAGTCTATTTCCATTTATGAATTTAAAGTTCATGGTTTTAAACATATGTTATTTGCCCTTCACTGAGTGAATCATGATGCCCCTTTGTCCTTTCATGTTTAAGTTGTAAGGGAACTCACAGTGGGAAAAGTAAAAAAGAAAGATGGATTAATGGTTGGAGACGTCAGTCAACCGAGTGGCAGGAATGTGCCAGAACCACTCAGAACATAATCACAGAAGTAGCAACGTCAAATATCAGCTTTCTAAGCCAATTTCTCTATTGTCTCACTTTGAACTGAGTTTCCAAGGATAAGACTTAGAGTAAGTATCCTTCAAATCCTCCACTCCAGGGGTTTATTGTAGATTTTTAGTTAATTCATATTTTGAAAAACATTTACATCTAATTTCATAAATGAAGAAGTTGACATAATTAAAAATCTGGGTGTAACATGTTTGTAAGAGGGTATAGCAGCATGGCAAAACATCGGTTAGGCGAATATACACCTAGTTTCAGCCATATGGAACAATTCTTGGCACATTTATTCAAGAAAACAATACTTATTGAGTGTTTCTACATAAGCCAGTTACTCCTCCATTTAACTAAAACAAAAATCTCTTTGAAAGAAGCTTCCAGTTCGGTATGAAAGACTATTGTGGTAGATTTTATTAATACTCCCAATTCTCCATTCTTTCACCTATCAATGCCCTTCACTACATGAGTTTTCTTTTGACTTTGGGTTTGGCCATGTGGCCTGTTTGGGTCAAAGTGACGTTAGCACATGTGACAAAAGCACAGGTATGAAAAGTCCTCATGTGTGCGCTAATGAGAAGGACACATCTATGAGTCCTGTTTATCCAGAAAACAGACTCATTTTTACCCCTTTCTACTGTTGGAGAGTATTTTGCCTTAAAAAAAGGATCTTCTGGGGCGCTTCGGTGGCTCAGTCAGTTGAGTGTCTGACTTCTGCTCAGGTCATGATCTCACGGTTTGTGAGTTCGAGCCCCACGTTGGGCTCTGTGCGGACATCTCAGAGCCTGGAGCCTGTTTCAGATTCTGTGTCTCCCTCTCTCTCTGACCCTCCCCACTCA
The DNA here is from genome assembly GCF_028749965.1 of Puma concolor. Lineage (NCBI taxonomy): Eukaryota > Metazoa > Chordata > Mammalia > Carnivora > Felidae > Puma > Puma concolor. The sequence goes on along the minus strand of NC_141670.1, from coordinate 180,293,967 downwards.
CTCTCTCTCTCTCTCTCTCTCAAAAAAAAATAAACATTAAAAGAAAAGAGGATATTGTCCTTCCTTAGAAGCAGAATGTGCCCAGTATTTACTTTTCTGACCTCTGTTACAGAAGATATGGGTATATGTGTAGGATATCTTAAACAATATATTTGCCCCCGACTTTGATTTGCATCTGGAGATTTGAAGAAACTGTACAGCATCCATTCTCAAGATCATGTTCAAAGCATCAGCAACCATATCAAGTTATGGGGAGTCAATTATTATAACGGAAACCATTAGCTTATATCAGTATATTTCTCTCTGGAAGTGACATAGTGACAACATGGTTGTTTTTCATAGATCTCTGTGGCATGAGTCTGGACATTGTCACTACTTAACCACTGAGCCATATGTTTTACACTTTTAGCATAAAAGGATGAGAGTCATTTGATTTCACCACACTCTTGTACAGGATGAAAAATCAATCCCACGAATCTCAGACTTCCCAGCGAAGTTTCTGAGAGCTCACTGAATTTGGGACATTAGAGTATAATGTACAAGAAGGACAACTTGTCACACTTTGTTCTAGCTACAACTAGGAAAGAGGAACTATGCTTCTTTGGTTTTAAGAGGCAATCTATACCATAAAGCGTGTGACTTTAAGCCATTTCACAGGTGAGCGAAGACTGAGTTTTGAAATGGATGAAGAGTGCGAGGAAAGCACTCTGGCTGATACATACTGTGGTGCAAGAAGATCTACAACTTAGCCTTTATAACCCAGATAATTAAATTACCTGTAGCATCTGAATGCTTGTGGAGACTGTAGCAAGCCCCAATAGGATAACACGAGAGTTCTCCTCTCCTTTCAGTTCTTACTAACGGAGTCCTGCCGACAATGAAACGTGGCTACCAACAACAGGTACACATGTGACATGTGCCATCCGTCCTAAAGTGAATGTCATGTGGTCCACAAACTCACGAACTTAACGAACTTTCCTTAGTAAGCGGAAGTTCATATCTGAAATGCCCCTAAGCAGTGAGTGAAGGCACAGGTGAATAGACGGAGCCGGTGCCGTAGAATCACTGTTGTCTACTCCCATTCTGCCAATTTCTGTTCTATAGCTTCACAAAGAATTCCCTTTGACTGGTTGACTAAGATGAAAATGAATGAATGAATGAATGAAAGCCTTAGATGAAAAAATAAAAGCCTTGGATTAAAAAAATAAAAGCAAATAGATAAAGATGCCATTGTATGATATGCTTTTACCCAAGCAAGGCAGAATTCTATGTACAATACTATATTCCCACTTAGAAAAAATAAATGTCCCCCGTGGTCCGTTCTTATGGTCATACACCAAGATATTCCCTTTCCTTGGAGTGCTAGATTGCCTGAGGTAAGGAAATACACAGAAATCTTAACAATGGTTCATATCTGGCTAGAGAGTCAGAGACATGAAAGTTGCAATATTAGGAAATTGCTTGTAAAGAGTTTAAGGGAATATCTATGTCATGGGTTGAATTGTATCCCACCTCCCCTTAAGAAATGTTGAAGTATTGCCCACAGTACCTGTAAATATGACTATATTAGGAAATAGGTCCTCGAAGATGATCAAGCAAAGATGAAGGCACTGGGGTGGGCCCCCACCCAATATGACAGGCACCTTTATAAAAAGGGGAAATTTGGACACAGAGACAGACTCATAGGCAGAGAGAAGGCTGAGAATGGGATGAATCATCTCCAAGCCAAGGAATTCCAAAACTTGCCAACAAAATACTAAAAGCTAGGAAGGGAGACATAGAACAGATTCTTCCTCATGGCCCTTGGAAGGAACAACACTGCCAAAAACTTAATTTCAAACTCCAGGCCTCCAGAAATGTAAGACAATAAATATTTATACGGATGTACCTTGCAAGGAATAGTTCTTAGCGTGAGCATATTTATGTCCACATAAATGTTCGATAGACCAACACTGTGGAGAAAGTTACAATTAATGAAGATAACTTGATTTGCTCTGTGGATACATCACCTTTTTTTTTTTTTTTTTTTTTTTTTTAATTTCAGCTCCAATAATTAATCAAAGAAGTCAAGAAAAAAGTGGCCAGATGGTACATGGTCTTTCCTTCCCTAAAGATGACTTAGCAACTGCCAAATGTCCTGTAGGACAGAAAAAAATCAGTAGAGACTCCCTACAATGGCAGCATAATTCAGAGATACAAGCCTGTCACTTGGTGGTAGGTTTATTACATTGAACCTCCTTCTGTCATGGATGGGAGTAACTGTTTGTTTTTTTTCAAATATTTGTTTTGGCAAAAGAGTTCCTGTATCTGTCAGTCATACTTTTGTAACACTGCTTCTGTGGACTTGCTGAATGCTTTGTTCATCATCCTAAAACCCAGCATAACATTGTAATATTGTAGCATAAGAGATAAGGTAGTGGGCTGAGGGCCACAATTTTTTTTTTTTTTTTTTTGGTTTTCTTATGTGCCCTGTTACAAGAGTACCACATAGTAGAATGTCTTATACCAGACTCAACTGAGACTCAACTTTCTCTGTCGGCTTGCACAGCCTCTTAACCCCCTACCAATAGTTTGGGAATACTCCACCTTTAAGAGACAAGGCTTACCTTCACCCACAATTGCTTCTTGTATTTGCAAAAGCTCTTGCAGCCAGATCATGGGGATATGACCTTGGATTCACTAGGAAGATATACACAAAGTTTTGACTTCTTAACAGAACCTTCTGATCTGAATAAACAAAATGGAATAAAATCTATTATGACAAGGATGGGGGGGCAAGCTGCAGAAACTATGGCAGTTTCTAAAGATATTGCTGGGCTTACCTCCAGTACAGGCCCTGTGGTTCTGTTCTTCTATAAGCATAGCTTTCCTCTACTGAGAATGCCTCAGAGGGAAGCACAGATTTACTAACATTGTTCATTCTTTGTCCCTTTCTTTCCATCTTATCAGATCTTTCATATTTAGAAGACATTTTCAGAAATAACAATATGTTCCCTATTCTAAAAGTTTCACCTTGTAGCTATTAACCATCCCTTCATGGTGGTATCATGACCACCACTATCGAAGAGAACAGCATATTTAATATTATAAATATTAGTTTATTGGGGTGCCTGGGTGGCTCAGTTGGTTCAGAGACCAACTTTGGCTCAGGTCGCGATCTCACAGTTCATGAGTTCAAGCCCCACATCGGGCTCTGTGCTGACAGCTCAGAGCCTGGAGTCTGCTTCAGATCCTGTGTCTCCCTCTCTCTCTGCCCCTCCCCCTCTCATGCTCACTCTCTCTCTCGAAAATAAATAAACATTAAAAAATAAAAAATAAAAAAAGAATATTAGTGTACCAATAACCAACAAAATTATTCTGAATTTGATGTTAATAATGGCATCGCTAACAAATTAAAAACAAAACAAAACAAAATTAAAAAAAAAAAAAACTAAGAAAAGAAGAGTCTAAACTCATGAACCAATTCTGCCAAGAAGAGAAGTGGTGAAGTATAATAGTAAAAAGAATGGGTTCTGCCATTCATGCTCTGTCTCTCTCTGTCCCAAAAATAAATAAACGTTGAAAAAAAAAATTAAAAAAAAAAAAAAAAAAGGGGCGCCTGGGTGGCGCAGTCGGTTAAGCGTCCGACTTCAGCCAGGTCACGATCTCGCGGTCTGTGAGTTCGAGCCCCGCGTCGGGCTCTGGGCTGATGGCTCGGAGCCTGGAGCCTGTTTCCGATTCTGTGTCTCCCTCTCTCTCTGCCCCTCCCCCATTCACGCTCTGTCTCTCTCTGTCCCAAAAATAAATAAACGTTGAAAAAAAAAAAATTAAAAAAAAAAAAAGAATGGGTTCTGGAGCCAAACAGCCTGGATTCACATCCCAGTTGCAACTCTAAAATCACTATGTTATCTCTGCCAAGTTTCTCGTGCCTCAATACTCCCATCTCTAAAATGGGATGAAAATTATACCAACATTAAATGAGTGTCAATGAGATGAACTGTGGAAATATTTGTAACTTTCTCAAGGAATGTCTCGTTCATCATAAGCCATCTATACTACTTATTTACATTAATAATTAACGTAGATAAATTCACTAATGTGTCCCTAAAAGAGGAACATAATAACATTGTATCTTATGTCCCGAAGAGTCGACTCTTCCTGCTATTTTTATTAGCGTAGCTTCCATTACTTAATTCGAGTAAAGAGAGTGTGAGCCATAAGTCTCACTTTACGATAGAAGAAATGTGTTGATGTGAGATAGCTGTCACAACAGTAGTGAGGGTTAACTCCCTTGCTCCATTACCAATAAAAAAGACAAACAGAAAAATCCCATCTGTCCAAATGACAAGTCCAAACTCAGACACCTGCGTGGCAAACATGCGTAGCAATGAGTACCACAGATGCTCTATATTGAGTACAAACCATATGTTCAATGATTTACTTAAATTGAATTGGGCGGATGATCCACTATAGAAAAAGTCCGCAGAGCAATTAAGGAACAACATGTTTTCTTGCTCTCATCTCATCTTCCCTGCTTTAGTCCCAGATGTTACAAGCACTACAGAGACATTAGTCAATTTGTTAATTTATTGTCAGATTGTTAAGGGTTTATGAAGATTTTGACCCATTTTGCTACATGCATCTTGGCAGCAAGATTAATTTAATTACAACTGTCTTGGGGACAACAGGAACACAGTAGGATCTCAGGCTAGATTCGAATGGCTTAGTACTTTGAGCACACACTTCAAGCACTTCTGTGCTCTCAACTGTCAAGTGTGTGATTGCTCTGGAGAAAAGAAGGAATCAGAGGAGCTACCATCTATCAACATTTCCCAAGTGACATTTATTGGTTCCTCAACTCTTTGATTTCTTTTTTTTTTTTAACGTTTATTTATTTTTGAGACAGAGACAGAGCATGAACGGGGGAGGGTCACAGAGAGAGGGAGACACAGACTCTGAAAACAGGCTCCAGGCTCTGAGCAGTCAGCACAGAGCCCGACGCAGGGCTCGAACCCACGGACCGTGAGATCATGACCTGAGCCGAAGTCGGACGCTTAACCGACCGAGCCACCCAGGCTCCCCTAACCCTTTGATTTCTAAAGGGAAGTCCATACATTTCCTGGATTTCCAAAAGCTGTAGTATTTTATTCAAGTGGCTTTTAATCTGTACCATGTTCCATGTTTTCAGAGTTGCTGCTTAATATTTAGAAACTTAAAAAAATAATAAAGTTCTAGCACTGGTCATTAGCAGAATCTTTCCAACAAAATGTGGTTTGCTTTTTGAAATTTATTTCAAAGGAAAAAGCATGGTGTAGGTTTTTCTCTAGTTCACCACAGTCATACGATAACCTGGTGTTGTTATTTAAGACATGGACTCCTTTTGTCTAGGTTCCCTTTTCTAATAATGGGGATACTCTATGTCCGTGTTGGTGGACAGTATTATTGCATAGATCAGATACAACACTTTGTATAAAGGTGTTTTCAATATTATAATAGATGAGACTATATTGGGATTACAATATTTTATAATATCTTTATGCCATCTCTCCAGCTAGATTCCAATTTCTGCAAGGATAGGGAATATGGTATAAATAACAATATAATACAAATACAGATACTTCTAATACGATTTAGGACAAGTAAGCCCCCTTTAAATACATCTTGAATTAAATTGACTTGTCCCTACTTAAATACTCTGTGTACATGAAAGTTGCCAGGTACAAAATACAAAGCTCAAAGAAAATAATCACTTTTCAAGGAATTTTGAGGAAAAATAAACATACCAAGCCGGTGGTTCTCAAAATGTCTTCTCCAAACCAACAGTATCAGAATCATCTGGGAACTTGTTAGAAATTCTGCAAATCCTCAATCTCCAACTCTGACCTAGTGAATTAGAAATTCCACGGTTAGAGCCAAACAAGCTTATTTAACAAGCTCTCCAGCTGATTCTGATGTACTCTAAAATGTGAGATCCACTGTAGTCAATAACAATGGTACGTTGGAAATAATTGTGTAATTATGTAGACTCTCCTTCAGGGTTTGGGGGTAAAATGTGTCACCCATCCCATAACATTATTCCATAACAATAATCAAATTACTTTAATGAAGGAATTGCACAGAAATTCATGTTTAAAAACCCCATAAGAGAGTCTTAATCCTCTAGTGCGGCACTGTCCATCAGAACTTTCCGCAATGACAGAGGTACTCTATGCCTGTGTCATCCAACTGAAATATGGCTAATGTGACTGGGAAAATTTTTAATGTTATTTTATTGTAAAATTTTTGAGTTAAATAGCTACATGTGGCTAGTCGCTACCATATTAAACAACCCAGCTTTGGTAGCTCTTTCTCTTATGGAGACTATTTTTTTTTTAATGTTTATTTATTTTTTGAGAGAGACAGAGACAGAATGCGGGTGGGTTAGGGACAGAGAGAGAGGGGGACACAGAATCTGAAGCAGGCTCCAGGCTCCGAGCCATCAGTACAGAGCCCGACGCGGGGCTTGAACCCATGAGCTGTGAGATCATGACCTGAGCCGAAGTCAGACTCTCAACCTACTGAGCCACCCAGGCGCCCCTGTTGTGGAGACTATTAAACACTGCATGGAAGATCTTCAGCATGACATGAAATAGGATAATTTATTAAATGATAGGAAGTGCAACGAGAGGGGTTAAATCCTAGAGAAAGTGGCATTTGGGTTGGGCCCTGGTGATGGGATCAGAAATGTCAGGGACAGAAATGTCAGGGATTACAGACAGTGGCTGTGACATACTAAAAACATGCCGTGGGATACAAGGTGTACAAACTAACAAAATCATTTTGTGGGCAGAGTGTATGTTTGTGGAAAATAAAGGTGGAAATTTCCATGCATCCAGAATATGACAGCCTAAAAAGTTTGGGTTTTATCTCTGTTTAAAAAATAATGAATGTTTCAGGCAAAGTAATGACAGTTGAGAAGATGTTTAATTGCACAGGATGCATCAGGTGATAGAAGGAGACAAGAAATGAGGCAGGAGACCCAGCTGAAATGTAAATTTGGGGCAATAAGAGGACTCGTGTAGCCATGTTTCAGTTAAATAAATAATTCTTTGAGAACCCATTACAGGTCCAGCATTTGCAAATATGCCACATTTATCGATATTTCATAAAACGGGTACTGGTTTAAAAAGCTGATTGCTAGATTTCCCATTAGATGCACTAAAACAAAATCTCCACATGTGAGGCCCAAGAATCTACAAAATATTCAGCAACTCTAATGGTGATTGTTTAGAACACATTTTATAACAATTGAGCAAGTGATAAATAGAACTTGACTTAGAAGAGTCATGTCTGTAATTAAGTAAATATGTAATATTTAGTGATTTGACTGCAATGTTTGCTGACCTTGTGACTTGCACTGACTTTAACTTCTTTATTTCTCTGCTGCACCACCCTCCTAAGATTAATGGATTCTGAGAATGAGCTGTGTGATCTTTTTCATCTATGGGGTCATACAAAGAGACATGTCAGATTAAGTCAACGATCTCTACAATTTAACCTAAAATCACTTTCACCTGAAGTAACCAGATAATTTGGGAAAGGGAATTGGGTGTTAAACTGTTTAAATGATCACATCAACTTGATACATTACTATGTGGTCAGAGATATCCCTAGTGTGTATTCCCAATCTATTCACATTCCCCATTTTGCAATTTGAGGAGTCATTATCTTCTGCTCCACTTGTCATTGGGATTGTTCTTCTTATTAGAAGATGACACAGTGTGAAATACTCTTCTGTAACCCCTTTCTATGGGAGCAGGGCATTAAAACAGTAGCATGCATGCATTTCCAGGCCCTTCTGATTGTGTAGTTAAGAATATAATAGTAGGCAGTAGTTCCTTGTGTTGGTATACCCTGTGCTCCACCAGCTAGTTAAGGATTTACAACAAAGAGAAAAATTTTCAGTATCTGTGTCCCTCGCAGCCTATTTCGACTCCAAAGGATTGGGGGTATGTCATTCAACTCAGTAAAAAAAAAAAAAAAGGAGTGGGGGGGAAAAGATTCTAAAGGTGATGCTGATGGAGACAAGGTCCATTGTCTGGTCTTGGAGGCCTTCATCGGCACTATAGTTACAGTTTAGAATGCCAAAATCACAATGTTGCAGCAGTAAGCCTAGGAGTGGCAGCAATGCCAATGGTGTCTCTATGGCAGAAGTAAGCAAAATGAGAGGAGTCGTTTCTTCCTTCTCAGCCGACCTGCAGTAATTTGTGCTGTTCACAACCTTCATTTAGAAGGAAACTGATTGAATTGTGAAACATAGACATTCCCCTGACTTCATTTCACCGGCGATGAATTCTATTTCCTGCATGTTGAAATAGCTTCTCTTAATATATTGCTTTTGATATAGGAAATGAGAGTAACGAACACACTTTATAAAAACAGATATACATTCCCACTTGGCTGACAAAATGATGTTCCTCCTACCTGCTGCAATTGATTAAGAGTAAAATACCAGCATTCATCGGGGAACTCTAAGCACCGTAAATTTCTCTGGCCCCATGGTGTGTTAAAGATTTTTCTCCCTATAATTTAATTCTGTTTACTAACTATTTGCATATTGCTTATGCATCATGGATGCTGAAAAATTGGGACTCTGCAGCCAGAAAATAATGTAACAACAAACATTTACATTCCTTACATTAAATATTTATAAAATCTTAAAAACTGCTTGAAGCTTCTTCCATTTTTAATTATAATTATGAAAGGGAAAACTGTTCAGTTTTCCTCTGAAGAGATACTTTACTATGCACTGAAATTGTTTCTTTTTTAAATAATGCTAATCAATTGTTATCATTTCTTAATACAGCTCCGTGGCTACTCTGTACAATTTCATAGCTCAACTTAACGTTCAGTGCAAAATACTTAATTCACGTGCTACTAACGTTGGAGTTATGCACACACACAAAAAAATCCACCTGAACCTAGTCAATAATAAAACATCAAGTCAACTGTGTTCTAATGGACTTTTAAACACAAGTTAATAGTGTTCTTTTCTAAGAATTTTTTTCTTATGTTTGGAATTGCTTTAGCCCTGTGAAAAACGAAAATGTTCTCTCTTCTATGTCCTTCTAGTATGCCACATTTTACAGAGTCATTTGCAATAGCGATGGTTTCACACATTGCTACCCTCCCATCTACCCAGTTCTTGAAAGTTGGAGCAAACTTCATATCTTTAAAATGAAGTTACCATTACACAATTATAATGGCCCATTTATTTTAAGCTGTCTGCTCATGACCATTTTATAAGAGCAGTAGAGTAAGCTCAGCTTTGACTACAAATCAAGCTTAATAAATAAATTTGACATAAGAAATGGGTTGTGTGCCTCCAATTTTGTTGAATAATAATCTGGTATATGTGGTAAAAGATTTTTTAAAAAATATCATAATGGGTGGGGGGCACCTGCGTGGCTCAGCCTGTTAAGCATCTGACTTCAGCTCAGGTCATGATCTTGTGGTTAGTGAGTCCAAACCCTAGGTCGGGCTTTGTGCTGACAGCTCAGAGCCTAGAGCCTGCTTCCGATTCTGTGTCTTCCTCTCTCTCTGCTCCTCCTCCACTCATGCTTTCTCTCTCTCTCTCTCTCTCAAAAATAAATAAACATTAAAAAATTTTAAGAAAACATCATCTGCTTTTACAAATAAACTATTTTTTCATATTTAAATATTTTTATTTCAATGTGTAAAATTAGCAATGAAACATACATAATTGAACCTCTAATCTGAACACCATCAACCCTTGGGTCAATTTAGCCCTGGTGGCTGTTTTCTTAGTCTTTTCTTCCCACACCTCCAACACACCTTGTTCCCAAAATTGTTGACCCAGTGTCTGCTTTTTGTCTTCACTTATTCCATTTCTGAAGAAACAATCCATCCAAATTCTCCTAAGTTCATGATGTCTGGTGTATGTGAGTTTTGGGGACTAAATCTAATAGGAATTTTATACCTCAAGCCTACCCAGTACGGATGGTATCTTAGGGTTGCACCTGGTAAACCTTAGATGAGAATTCAAGGAAGGTAAGGCATTTTGCCATTTGGTACTCAGCAAGGGGGATGATAATATTTGGAGTTCAGAGGTCTTACCCTTTATTTAGCAAGGTAGGAAAAAGAGCCCTTTCTGGAAAGATTAAAAATTTAGACAAACCCCATAAACTTATAAGAGAACAGGGAAGTATGTTTAAAAGGCTGCTGCGTTAAAAAGCAGAAAATACAATGAGCACTCAGAAGAAGGAAAAACAGTTGGTTCAAAGTTCTCAGGAAAAATCGATGAGATGGGCTTGATGCAAAAGGATGGGATATGCATACGCTGGGGGAAAGGTAGTCTCTTAATGGACATATCCCCTTGCTAGATACTTTAGGAAGAACACTACTTTTCAGTATGTGTTAATGGTTAATGACTCACATGTTTGTGAAATGTCTGGAGGTAGGCATGTAATGAACAGCACTATTAGTAGTGAGGATTAAAAAGCAAACCCCTTTGATCCCTTAAGAAAATTGAAATCATTCTTTTTTAAAGGCAACATGCATGAATTAAAAGACCTAAATTTCCATTAGAGATAAATTTCCTCTAGGGAGTTCCTAAGCTACTTACTAAAACAAATGCAGACTTCAGAGCAAAGAAATGCTACACATTTGCTTTAGAAATTTAGATTCCTATCCAACAACAATTTGCCTCTCTAGGAAAAATTTCAGATAAATTACCCACTCCTACTTATCTTGTGTCACTTCTGTGGCTGCATCAACTCAAAGGTAGTTCATAAGGGCTTTGAAGGAAGCCAGGGAAATGGGATATGTCCTTTCTTTTTCAACATATGGACCCTACTCTTGAATACTGGAATTACATTTCATATCTGGTTTGGAACTCAGGTTTTGAGAGCTGAACATAATCATCCTTAATCCTTTTCGCTGCTTATTTATTACTTTGAAGAGCGGGGAGAAAGGTGCCTCTATTGAGTTTGCTCTCCAATCTCTGCTTCTTTAAAGAGTGAAGGTGAATAATCTATATTTCAAAGAAAGATGACCTTTACTTGATTTAATGGAATCTCTCTTTCAATATCTGAAATGAGAAAGTGATTAAAGCTTTGGTTGATAGGCAAGATGTATTTTAGGAATAGATAAGCATAAAGGTCAGACACTGTCAGAAAGGATTTTGACTTTCTTTAATATTTAAGTATTTCATACGAATCATGGTTTATGCATTAATAGTATATTTTTAAGTTTGATTAAATGTCCTGAATTTTTGTATAATTCAAAATTGGTTTCTGACATAAGGTAAAGATACTTGGCATGGCAGATATATTTTTGTTAGGATTTTCATGGAGACTGGATATATGCTGTTCTCATAAGACCACAGGTGAAGATAATGGTCATTTGACTCACTGCTCTGGAAAGTTTAAAATTCTGTTTGATATATTCCTAAATTACAATTAATTTGAATTTCAATAGCAATGTTTTGAGTATCATCTATATTCAAGGAATCTTTCTCAGTAAATTAATAGGAAAATAAATATCTAACATTTGCTGAGGTCTCACTAATAGGTATGAAATGTTTTTCTAGCTGCTTTACAAGTATCAGTTAATTTCATATGTGTGTGGACCCGTATTTGACCCATAGTAAAGATTTGTTGAAAGAATGAATAACTTTTTGAAGCAAGTTTTTTATTGTCCCATTTTGTAGAAGAGAACTCTGGGACACAGAGAAATTAAACAGTTTGCCCAATATTATAAAATTAGCAGTGATGCTGGTTTCAACACAGGTCTCAAGCAACAGCCTAAATTCCTAACCATGGTGCTCTGCCGTGTGCTCTCAGCATTAACAATGGCATATAACTTTTATTTACTTAACATTTTATATTGTACAAAACGCATTTGCTCACCTTTCCTTTATTACTAATAACTTTGCCAAGTATGTGTATTTTCCTTTTAAAGGTTTCCAAGTACCCTAGTTATTCCTATCTGTACTTTACAGGTAAGTACTTGGATGATTACCCAAATGGCTAGAGTGTAAGGTAGAATACATATAAAGTGACAGAATAAATGTATAACGACAACTCCTAGGGGATTTAAAGGAGAGGTTATAGCCTATTCCTGGGTCAATAAATATTTTATTGAGGAAGAGGAATTGTGATGACCACTCAAGCAAGGTTTTGACTGCTGAAAACATCTCAGGCAGAAAGAATGCCAAGAGTAAGACAAGAAGACAGGTAATTACAGTGAAATCATAAAACTCTTCCTAGAAGTCAACTTACAGCTACATTCGTAATACCTCCTAGGTGTCTTCAATGTAAGAAATAGCGTGAAGTCCTTGACATATCCCCAGTGTTATCGATGGTGCCCCAAATCTGTGATACCATGGGCTTCTTTACCAAGCCTTTACTAGCCTCTTGTAGAAGTCAGAATAGTAAGATAATTCATAACCAGAAAAGGAAACCTGGGTGAAATGCTTGGTCTAATGTGTATTTGTGGTATGATGGGAAAACTAATTAGTAGTTTTAAATCTTTTTTCTCAATTTTAAAATGGAGATAAAATTGCTAATATTACCTTCTTAAGCGGCGCCTGGGTGGCTCAGTCAGTTAAACGTCCGACTCGGCTCAGGTCATGATCTCGCGGTTTGTGGATTCAACCCCCACATTGGGCTCTGTGCTGACAGCTCAGAGCCAAGAGTCTTCTTCAGATTCAGTGTCTCCCTCTCTCTGCCCTTCCCCTGCTCATGTCTCTCTCTTAAAAATAAATAAGACATTAATTTTTTTTTCTGTGGGACTCAAATAAGGACCTTGGAAATTACAATGTGCATTAGAAATTACATAATATGATATATGTATTTCATGTAAAATGTCACCACAATACAAAAGTTTTCCTCTACTTGACCTTTATTTCTACTTCTGTTAAGTAGTGCTGTGTCACTGGGACTAGAACATGAGCCTATTTCCATGATGTATTTCTTGATAATTCTTTTTTTTAATGTTGATTTATTTATTTTGAGAGAGGGTGAACATAAAAGTGGGGGAGGGGAAGAAAGAGACAGAGACAGAGAGAGAGAGAGAGAGAGAGAGAGAGAGAGAGAATCCCAAGCGCAGAGCTTGGGATGTGGGGTTTGATCTCATGAACCATGAGATCATGACCCAAGGCAAAATCAGGAGTTGGATGCTCAACCAATTGAGCCACCCAGGTCTCTCTAATTTCTTGATAATTTTTAATATTCCTTGATAGTTCTCATTTCTTGATATATGAAGGCTGACATTATCTGTTAGAATCTGAACTCAAATTCAAATTCAACACCATCACAGTCTGTGGTTGAGAAGAGTGCTGTGTGCTGTGTGCTGTCCCAGCCACCTTCTCCCTTCGCCAGGAGGGGATCCCTCCTGCCCCTACACCAGCACTCCTAGGTTCCTCATCACTCACTGCCTAGACTCCATCAAGGCTGACTTCATGATGTCATTATTCCAGGTCAAATCAGTCACCAGGAGAAGCCTGGGATGGATAGGTTATTCTCTAATACCTAGACTGAATCCCTGAGGCAGGTGTGATTTACACCTGAATAACTCCTAAAACTTTTCCATTTTATCTTCTGGAACACACAGTTATCAGCCAAATCCTTTGATCTTCAATCATTTACCTAAAAGTCCCTTTTGACTTCTTCCTCTAATAAGGCTCTCCCCCTCAGAACGTGGCCTCCTATGAGGTCCCCCAAATGTCCACTGGCTGTCTCTTTTCCCATGATTATCTGAGCACTAAGCTTAGAGGTAGAATAGGTGTCCTTCTTGCACCTCATTCCTACTTTCAGACACTTATGCTCCTCCCTTCCCCAAAAGCAGCCATGACTAAATCAAGGTCAAGAGTATATCATATATACAGCTTCTTGCTTTTGTCATTTGCCAACCTCAAGGTCACCCTCAATCATTCCTTGAAGAGTTTAGCTGCTTCACTGTCACCCATTCTAATTTACTCTTGCCATGTTCTTGACAATGTCAATATTCTCACAGATATCCTTCCAGCACCCTGCTGTCTCAGTCCCTTCGCTTCTTCTCCTCCACTTGTATTGCCTCTACTCTATCTCTCACTTCCTGAGCCAGATTCTAGAATACACCATTATACCAATATACTAATACCTGAAGCCTTTCCACAGTCTCAAGGTCAACCACCCAACTTTGACTTCACTTCTGTCATCCAGGTAACTCCAACTAGTACGCAGACACCAACAATTTTTGACACCCTCTGAGAATTCTATTTTAATAACTATTTTTCCCTCTTCATGGTCTCTCACCCACTTTATTCCTCACCTCAGTTTTTATCCAAATTAAATGCCTTGTTACAGCAAAGTAGTCATCTCTTTATCTTACAGTTTTGATAATTTTGCTTCTCTTTCATTCCTCAGATACTTGTGTAATATAAAAACCAACCTTGCTAAATATCTGCTGGCTTGGTATCTGCATGTGTAACCATGCTAACTGTTCTCCCTTTAAGTCACTACGATTCTTTTCAGTTGAGTCCATGATGCTGCCCAACATCCATACTATATTTCCCTTATCTATTCACTTACCCATGCCCCTAGACAGTTATTAAATATCTTTTTCTTTCTATTGAAATCTTCAAAATCTTAGAGAACGTGACCTTGTTTCTTACTTTACTAAGAGTATAGAAACAATCATACGAAAAATGAAATCCAAAAGCAGGCTACCATCACCTTTTCCATTTCTTCCATGCTTCAGCTTATTAATATGTATTTACTCTCTGTGTTTGTGTAAGACCAGCCCATCCACCTCTGCATTCCGTCTCATACCCTCTCAGCCCATCCACCTCTGCCTTCCGTCTCATACCCTCTCACTTAAATCCAGCCCGTTACTCCAGCAGTACCTGCTCTTTCTCTCCTGGATCATTTATATCTGCACACAATTGTATCGATATTTTCCCATTTTAAAAATGTAATAAACAAATCCCTCTACTGAGTTCATATTCCTTCCAAGCCACCACTCAACATTTTCTATGCGTTCATTTACAGCAACGATCCTCCAAAAAAGGAGTGTACTTAAAGGTCTCCATTTCCTCTGCTGCCTTAAACTCATTCCAATCAGTTTGGGCTCTAGCACTCACACTGCCCTTGTCAGGATTGACAACAACCATAGCCTTGATAAATCATGGTGAGTCTCTGCACTCATCTCATCTGACATAGCAATACAATTAATACATATAATCTCTATTCTCTTTTGTCATACCCTTTTCACTTAACTTCCTGAGAAGAAGCATCCTCCATTTACTTCCTACCTCTTGATTGTTTCTAGGTCTCGATCTTCTTGCAGATTCGGACTAATCTCTCTGTTTTTTTAACATTGCAGTGTCCAAAGCTCTCAGTTCCCGTACTTCTTTTAAGGTGGTTAACTCCTGCCTTGGGGAATTAAGAAATACTGTCATATGAGCATAAATAAAAAGGTAACCCTATCTTTGTAGTTACATGAAATTATTTTTATATATAATGATGACACAATGTTGTATGTTTTCTGTGTGTGTGGCATGATGAATCTGTGGGGATAGTTGAAAAAATAATTTTAACTATTACAGTAGTTCAACATAAATCCTGGAAGGGAAGAAACTAAAGCTTATCCCAAGCCATGTCTTTGTAGATAGATAGCATGGAGTGAAAAGAGCATGGGGAAAATTTGGACATACCAAATTTGATTCCTGTATTTGCCAATTATTAGTATGACTTTGAGATTTTCTTTTGAGATTTCTCATCTATCAAAAGTGGCCAGAAGACAATACTCTGAATTTTTACAAGTGATAAAACTGGGATTTGGATTTTCACTCAGGTTCAAAGAATGATTTCTCTTTTTCTGACATTCAAAGACAGTCACTTCACTTGTACTCTTGACCCCATCTCTCTTTGTCATCTCCAAACCTTACACCATCAGTAGATTACTCTCCTCTATCTTTGACTTTCTAATATGCTTCATTTCATTTACTCTATAATCGTGCTTAAGCCTCTCCAATAATAAAAGAAATGTGTGCTGGACATATTTAGCAGAATGCAGATACCAATTCCTCAATGTCAATAAGCTCTAAAACAATGTATATATTATCAGTTAAATATAATATTTCTGATCATTTCCATGTCAATGCTTAGCATTATTACACAGCTAGTTATCCTAGCATTGCCCCTTTGTCTTACCATCTCCCATATCCACCACATCTAATTCATTATGAAGTCTTACACATTGTATCTCCTAAATTTTCTTTTTTTTTTTTTTTTTAATTTTTTTTTTCAACGTTTATTTATTTTTGGGACAGAGAGAGACAGAGCATGAACGGGGGGAGGGGCAGAGAGAGAGGGAGACACAGAATCGGAAACAGGCTCCAGGCTCTGAGCCATCAGCCCACAGCCTGACGCGGGGCTCGAACTCACGGACCGCGAGATAGTGACCTGGCTGAAGTCGGACGCTTAACCGACTGCGCCACCCAGGCGCCCCAAAATTTTCTTTTTTTAAGTTTTTATTTAAATTCCAGGTAGTTAACATAAAGTGTAATATCAGTTCCAGGTGTACAATATAGCGATTCAACAATTCCATACATTGCCCTGGGCTTATCATGACAAGTGTACTCCTTAGTCCCAATCACCTATTTAACCCACCCCCTGCCCACCTCCACTCTGATAACCATCAGATTGTTCTCTACAATTCAGTCATTTTTTTTTTTCCATTTGCTTGATCGATTCTACATATAAGTGAAATTATATGGTATTTGTCTTTCTCTGACTGACTTATTTTGCTTGGCCTTATACTTTCTAGATCCACCTATGTATCTGTTTAAATTTTTTCTTAAATCTGTACCTCTCCTTTTCATTTTTATAGTCGCTACCATAATTCAAAACTTCATCATCTACCTTTTAGAATATGGTAAAGATTCTTTCTAATCTAAAAAAAGAAACAGATTCTTTCTAATCTGATTGACATACCTCCTTTATTATACCCCTTCAATTCTAGTTCACATAGATAATTCAAACTGACAATCTAAGATGCCTGCATAAAGCAATTAAGTCGCTTCTCATTTTGTAAGACTTCTCAAATTTTTCCAACAATATATTCCTAATGGACAAAGAAGAGTGGCTTGCCATGTATTTTATAATTTGGATGTTCTATTTCTTATTATCTCTGTTCTAATATAAAAAAATAACATCTTACGATGTGTCTAAGAAATTTTTTTTGTTGTAATCAAATCTACTTTTTTGTTTGTATATCTGAATTCTCCATTAAATCAAGAGCTGCTCCATGGAAAGAAATCTTTCTTATTCTTCTCTGTTTTATCAATGTGGTTCATTATTATTTGATTCATAGGAAGAATTCAGTACATATTTCTCAAATGAATGAGAAAAAGGAAAACACAAGATAGTGTTGTTAATAGCATACTAAAGTCTCAAGTTAGAAGCAATATGTTCAAATACTCAGATTTAATCTATACTGATCTCTACATTTGTCTACTTGTGCTGAATAGTAGGATGGAGGTTCTTGTGAAATGAATCTCTTCTATCCTGTATCTTTGTTTCTTTATGATTATTTGTTTCTTTATTATTCTTGGTTCCCTGTTTGTGTTCATGTAATTGTTCCTCCCTTTCAGATTTTCTCTTTTATCATAAAATGTATGTTGTCTTTTTTTCTACCCTACTCTTAGAAATGGCAATTAAAACAATTTGCTGGAGCAGACGTATTTAGTATTCTCCTGATAGATTTCCAACTACTTCTTTAGCAATAGAATTCCCAATTTTTCCTGGGGCACATGGCCGCTGGGAATATAGATGCAGTCCCCAACTTCCATTAAAGTCTAGTTGTGACTAAATAACTAACTTTGGGCACAAAAATGTTCTATGGGAATTTCAGGAAGAAGCCCTAAATGGAAGACACATTCCTTTTCATATCATCTTTCTTCCTGCTCCCTGGATGGTAGACATGGATGGTAAGACTTGTAGGAGCCGTGGTGGACCTTGAGAAGGCATAAATCTGAGATAGTGTTGGAGACACTATGCAGCCATAGGCTACCTACTTTCAGATTCCATTTACAAAACAGGTTAAGTTCTATCTTCCATGAGCGACTGTTCTCCTGCAGTTATTGTCTATTACAGGTGAACATAATCTTCGCTAATGCACATAAGGAAATTTACCATATTGACAGAGGCCACCTAAATTCCTCTTAGAACAGGGACTGCAGTGCTTGGGTGTTAAAGCAAGTTCAGTTGGTGAAGTGTCTGACTTCGGCTTAGGTCATGATCTCATGATTCATGAGTTCAAGCCCCACATTGGGCTCTGTGCTGACAGCTCAGAGCCTGGATCCTGCTTCAGAGTCTGTGTCTTCCTCTCTCTATGTCCTTCCCCTGCTCATGCTCTCTCTCTCAAAAATAAATAAACATTAAAATACATACAAATAAAAAAGAAGAGAAAAGAATGGAAAGAGCATGGGAAAGAAGAAACAGAGTAAAAACATAATGGGGCAACACAGAATGATCTACTAAAGTCTATTCTAACAACAGAAAACCCTTGATGTGTGGAGAATGGGGCGTTTGATGGGGGAAGAGCAGCAGCGGTTTGCCGTTGAGCTTGGCAAAGAAACCTAGGGGAAAACTGAACGTTTTAGGAATTTTCTGAAATCAAGGTGGGATTTTGGGGATTTTACAAGCCATGAAATTGAGGTTTAGCAGATATAGCTACATCTTTATATGATAGAAGTATTTGCAACGGACATTATCAGTGAACACTCATGTTTGATTCTCATGAACTTAGACTCTACAAAAGGAAAAAACAAAAAACAAAAAGACAGTGTTAAAATAATTAGTGGGAAAATTCTGGGTAATTCTGGATAGGCCTTAAGACAAAATAACAAACAAACAAAAAACAGACTCTTAAATAAAGAGAACAAACTGGTGGCTGTCAGAGGGGAGGTGGGTGGAAGGATGGGTGAAACAAATAAAGAGGATTGAATCTGAGATTAACAAGGCTATAAAAAAGTCCTTCCATATAGGAAAAGAGTATTATTGAGCTATGCAAAATGAAAAATCTGCATTCACTGCATTCACTGATATGGTATTAATTCCAGGATATATTAGAAAGTTAAAAAACAAATCTATAAAATAAAACATTATATATATATATATATATAAATTTGGGGGGTAAAAAAAGAAGTGGAAATAAGAAAATATACACATATCTACTTCTTTTTACAAAGGTCACCATCTGTCACCATACCATGTTATTACAATATTATTAACCACATTCCCTATGATGTAATTTTAATCTTTATGACTTACTTATTTTAAAACTAAAAGTTTCTCTTCTTAACCCTCTTTATCTATTTGACCCATCCTTCCATCCACCTCCTCTCTGGAAACCATCAGTTTGTTCTCTTTATTCAAGAGTCTTTTTTTGTTGTTGTTTGTTTGTTTGTTGTGCTGTTTTGTTTTGTAGATTCCACATATAAGTCAAGTCATAGAGCATTGGTCTTTCTCTTTATGACTTATTTCACTTTGCATAACACCCTCTAGGTTTATCCATGTTGTCACAAATGGCAAGATTTCATTCTTTTTAATAGCTGAGTAATATTCCATTGTGTGTGTATGGATATATTATATTTATACCACATCTTCTTTATCCATTCATCTAACGATGGACACTTGGGTTGCTTTCATAATTTAACTATTATAAATAACATTGCAATGAACAGAGGGGTGCATATATCTTTCAAATTAGTGTTTTCATTTTCTTTGGCTAGGTACCCTGTAGTGAAATTACTAGATTACATAGTATTTCTATGTTTAACTTTTTAAGGAATCTCCATACTGTTTTGCACAGTGGTTGCATCAATTTACATTCCCACTAAAAGTACATGAGAATTCCCTTTTTTTTCCACATCCTTGCCAACACTTGTTATGTCTTCTTTTTGATAATCACCAATCTGACTGGTGTAAGGTGATATCTCATTGCAGTTTTTATTCACATTTTCTTGATAATTAACAACATTAAGCATGTTTTTAATGTGTGTGCTGGCCATCTGTATGTCTTTTATGGAAAAGTATATATATTCAGGTCCCCTGCACATTTTTAATCAGATTTTTTTTATTTTGGAGTTGGTTTGTATAAATTCTTATAAATTTTGGATTATAACCGGATATATCATTGGCAAATATCTCCTCCCGCTTCACTAACTTGCCTTTTTGTTTTGTCAGTTATTTCCTTTGCTGCACAAAAGCTTTTAGTCTGGTATCAATCATTTATTTTTGCTTTGTTTCCCTTGCCTGAGAGACATACACATATATATGTTGCTAATGACAATGTTCAAAAGATTATTGCTTATGTTTTCTTTCAGAGGTTTTTTTGGCTTCAGTCTCACATTAAGTCTTTCATACATTTTGAGTTTATGTTTGTGCATGGTATAAGAAAGTGGTCCCATTTCATTTTTATTTCATGGGGCTGTCCAGTTTTCCCCACACGATTTGCTGAAAAGACTGGCTTTTGGGGACACCTGCATGGCTCATTAGGTTGAACATTTGGCTGTTCATTTCAGTTCAGGTTATAATCCCAAGGTCATGGAATTGAGCCCCTTTTTGGGCTCTACACTGAGCATGGAGACTGCTTAAGATTCTCTCTCTTTTTGTCTCTGTCTCTCCCTCTGCCCCTCTCCCTGACTCACAAGCTCGCTCTCTCTCAAATTAAAATTAAAAAAAAAGACTGCTTTTTTTCCCATTGCATATTCTTGCCTGCTTTGTGGTAGATTAATTGACCATATCGCTGTGGATTTATTTCTAGGCTCTCTAACCTGTTCCATTGGTCTATGTGTTTATTTTTGTTTCAGGGCAATATGATTTTGTCTGATTTCTCTTTTAATCAGCATCTAAGATTTACCCCAATGAGCCTTACCTCCTTGTATCTTTACCCCTATGTATTTCCTTCTCATGCTAAATCACGGCTTGAATGGCTAAGAAATACCAGATGTGATAGTGTGTGTTTCTTAAGGCTAGGCCATAAAAGGTTACACACACACACACACACACATACATACACACAAATATATATGTGTGTATATATATATTTTTTTTCTTGCATCATGCACTCTTGAGGAAGCCAATCACATTATCATACAAATATGGAAGCCATCTTGGTGTAATACCCATATTGGAGGACATTCTAGGGTCTCTGTCAAATAATCAATACCTACAGGGCAGGCATATGAGTGATCCATGTGGTGGCTTCAAACCCAGTCAAATCTTCAGTTCACTGAAGGCCCAGTGGGAACTGACTGAGAAAACTTACGAGAAGTCTTAGGCAGAAACACCCAGCCTAGTACTCTTCAATCCATGATCCACAGCAACTGCAAGAGATAATACATGTTTAAGATTGTTTTAAGCTACTGAATTTTGAGGAAATTAATTAAGCAGCAAGTTATAACCCATATGGTTTCTAAATACCATTAACCACTAAAAGAGCAACCTTGGAACTTGCACCCTTGGAAAAAAACTGATTCTAGGTACTAAAGCTTGATAATGAAACTAAAACATCTTGCTGGGCTAGAAGGCAAGGAATTGCTTAAAAATAATAATGGGGGCTTCTCAAAATCTTGGACGAACCAGTTTGGCAGGGTGCTAACTAGCCCAACTGGTATGATATAGTGTCAAAATATATAAAGGTATTTATGGTCCTATTGAATAAAGTAAGGATCTTTGAGCCTGTATTGAAAATAAATACTTACCATGTATCAATGTGTGCATAAATATATAAATAAGTAAAAGAATAAATAACTAATGGATAAGAAAATCGCTTCACTTTAGTATAATATCAACTAACGTATCGAGAAGAAAGAACATAGTTAGAAATTACCATTACAATCAATATAGTATGAATTGATTCTGGCAAGAATCATCAGGAGGAGAGCATTTGATAAGGAACAGGATATTTACATTTTCTCATAGGGCCTCTCCTCAAATTAGTTATTAATTACAAAACGAAAAGTAGTAATCATGAAATAGGTAAAATGGACATTTTAAACACATGATCAAAACTAACTTTAACAATAAACTACAAAGGAGACTCCTGGGCCTCCGTTGTGATGTCCTGAAAAGGACATAGCATCACTTAAGAAGTGTGCCTGCCAAAAATGCATAACTTGAATCTAATCATGAGGAAACATCAGACAAATGCAAACTGAGAGATAGTGTATAAAATAACTGGCTTGCATTCTTCAAGAAATCTCAGTGTCATAAAAGTCAAAGAAAACCTGGAGAAATGTCCCAGATTAAAGAAGGCTGAAGAGCTGTACAAGATATGTGCAAGCTTACTCATCACGTGACCTGGCAAGAATACTGTATGGAAAACAGTCCTACACAGGGCATTATTGGCACATAAATTGGAGTAGGACTGTGGGTTACAACAAAATATTGTGTTACTGAGAAATTTCATGAATTTACTAATTTTACTGAGGTTATTTAACAAAATATTCTTCTTAATAAATGCAAATTAAAACATTAAAAGGATAAAGGGTAATTATGTCTGAAATCTACCCTTGTACATTAAAAAATATGCATATCACACACACACGCACACACACGATATACTGAGAGAGAAAAAGAAAGATAACAGGAAATGAGCTAATAATTGGTAAAATTGCACAATTGCACTCTTGCAACCTATCCAAAGCTTGAAATTATATTTCTTATAAGAATCCTTCAGTCCTTTAATATTTTACTCCAAATCAATGTCATGTTTTAAGAGTAAATGGTGAAAATATAAGATGTGATTCAATTCAATTATTGGTGGTCAGAAGGAAGAAAGAGGAGTTAACTTCTGTAGTGAAACTGCTCTAATGAGAAGTTCTATTATACAAAGACAAAATCATGAGCATGGTGAGAGCAGGAAGAAAGATAGGAAAGGCTGTAATAAAGAAATTCATCCTGGAGTACAAAGGATTAGAAGAAGGATTCAAGATTTATCTAAGTACCGATAAGAAAGTTATAACTTTGTATCAATTTTGATCCTCTACTACAATTGGAAATTTTTGTTGTACTATGAAATCCACCTAATCATGAATAGAAACTAAAAATGTATTTCTCTGACTCTAATTATTTAATTCTTAACTTTCAACTTGATTTTTTTTTTCAATCCAATTCAAAATTCTCTGTAAGGTCCGGTTTCCCCCTTTTTCATCTGTTCTCATTACTCCTTAGTTTTGATCTAAACAGATGGGAGTGGGATGTGGGCTAACCTAAATGAGGGTGGGGAATATGAGAAGAATCATGTAGGCAAAACTAAGAGGGTAACTCAGATTTTCCTTCTTTATCATTCTTTGGTTTAGAGAAGCATCTGTTCTCAAGTTCTCAGGATTTATCACCCACTGCTTAGGTGGGCTCCTTCCCTCCCTCACACATTTATGACATGGACATGTCTTTATGATTACAAGCCAGTTACTTTATAGACTACCAGATCACTGAGGTTACTCTCCCTCATCATCAGACATAAAGCCTCTCTAGTTCCATTGGCCCACTATTAGCTTCCCTTGATTTTTTTTAAAGACTCGGGACATTTTATAATAATCTATTGTACCTACAGGGTCATCAGAGGTTAGGGAAAGGGGATATACCAGACACTTTCTGAACAAATGCATTTTTCTTCTCTTGTCACTCTTCTTTGTAAATGCACTAGTGGGAAGCCTTTATCTATGATGCTGCGGTCCTCCTTCTTTCTTCTTCTACGTGATCTATGTAGGGATCTATCTAGATTATGTCTTTTTGTTGAAAAACATGCTCTTATATAAAAACATGCTCATCCCAACAAGTGCCCTCCTCAATGCCCATCACCCATTTCCCCCTTTCTTCCACTTCCCTCCACCCATCCACCGTCAGTTTGCTGTCTGTATTTAAGAGTCTCTTGTGGTTTGCCTCCCTCCCTCTCTGTTTGTAACTACTTTTTCCCCCTTTCCTTAACTTCTGTTAAGTTTCTCAAGATCCACATATGAGTGAAAGCCTATGATATCTGTCCTTCTCTGACTGACTTATTTCACTCAGCATAATACCTTCAAGTTCCTTCCACGTTGCTGCAAATGGCATGATTTCATTCTTTCTCATTGCCATTTGTATATAGAAAGGCCATTGTATATATAAACCGCATCTTCTTTATCCATCCATAAACATTGGAGTACATATGTCCCTGTGCATCAGCACTCCTATATCCCTTGGGTAAATTCCTGGTAGTGTTATTGCTGACCCAGCAAACTATGTTTTATTAAAACATAATTACACTAAAGAATCCACCATGTTCCTAACCTTTGCATTCAACAACAAATGTTTCAATTTTTGTGTAAAAATTTTACTTTTTGAAAATATCAAATCACCAGACTTACTAGATATCTATCTCTGATTTTAGAACTTTACAAAATGTATTAAGATACCCAGTGGCTACTTTTTGCTCTGGTTCTCTGGTGTATTTCTTTTCTTTTTTTTTTTTTCTTTTTATTTTTTTTTAATGTTTCTTTATTTTTGAGAGAGAGAGAGAGAGTAGGGGAGAAGCAGAGAGAGGGAGACACAGAATCTGAAGCAGGCTCCGGGCTCTGAGCTGTCAGCACAGAGCCCGATGCAGGGCTCGAACTCACAGACCGTGAGATCCTGACCTGAGCCGAAGTTGGACGCTTAACCACCTGAGGCACCCAGGCGCTCCTGTGTACTTTCTTTACTAGAGAAAATAAAATCTTTTAGGCATGGCAGCTGTTGCTCCAGTGGAGACTAGGAAGGAAAGTAGTAGAAATAGCCACAGCAGAATTACTTTATAATTGACAAAAGTCTTATCCCATTTCTCAGGTTATAATATAGCTCCTATTTAATCCATTAATGTATTCATATGCTCTTCCTTTGTGCCAGACAATATACAGGGCATATTTGGATGGATAAACCATAGTTTCTATCCTCTTGGTATCCCCGGTGAATACCGAAGGAGAATGCATTCATAGAAACTCAAAGGATATACTTACACTAGTCACAGCTGGGGTGTCCTGCTCGGTATTAGCTTAGGAGTGACTTCCAGAATAATTCTGAAAGTCTGAACTTCAGGCAAGACTGCGATAAAACAGCCCCCGCACCCTAAGCAGCGTTTGAGCATTCTGGAAGTTTCTTAAAGTCCATAAGATATATGGCTTCAGAGTTTGTTTCATCAACCTACCTCTGAGCACTACTGAACAGCAGTGATAGAAACACAGCCACCAGAAATACAGTCTTTTAATATCACTGGTCTGGCAACATTGAAACAATATTCATCATAGCACAGCTCTACTGAGCTGCACATGTGCAGAAAATAGAAGACAGCGGGATACCCAACTGCTGCTGTAAAGTGGACTGAAATGGGGGTAATCACAAGCAGAGAGGGCAGCAGAAACATGTTAAGGATTCATAGAAGCACAGCCTCAAGCAATGTAGCATAACTGAATATATGAGAAGGGGCATGTTGCTGAAGGAATGAAAGAGGAAACTTGCTCTTAAAAAGTCGATTTCTGATGAAACAAGACAGTATCAGCCACCTATGAGCAGCTCCCACCATTTCTGGTTTTAAATAACAAAGATTAGCATGCATATCAAACCCCGTCAGAAAATGTGCATTTATCTGAACTGTATTAGAGTCACTTTTACTTATTATTTTCCTTGTTAACTTAACAATTATGTTGCACAACAGCTCCAGAACAATATTATTAATTTCTTAAAAGCTGTTGCAAGTGAATTTGGAGGTACAGATGTTGTTCTCTCTCTCTTTCTCTCTCTCTCTCTCATTCTCTCCCTAGAAATATTATATATTATTCTAGCAAAAATCTAAAAAAGGAAAGGATGGAGGTGAGAGATTGCTTTTGCCTGTATTGTCATAGCATTACCAAAAAGTAATAAACCTGCCTTTTGAGGGTAGCTCCTGGAAATCACTCTCATTATTTCGTACATGTATATTTATTCATTCAATTCATTCAGTAAGTATTTACCCTATATTGTATGCATGCCCCATGCTAGCCACCCCTGGAGTTGAGGGATGCAAACAGTGACTATTGGCATGCATGAAAGGAGGTTTACTTTTCCTTCCAGATTTTAGCTCTAGGTAGGTAAAGGGAGTGAACTTATTTCCATGCAGGCAGTGTTACTCACTCCGTATAACAAGAGTACTTAGCTCTCACAGACTAAAATTCTGGCAAACATCCTTCGAAACTTAGAACAACTTCCAGAATTACAATGACTTTAGCTACAGAATCAACAGTACATCATTATGATGAAAGTATCCTTTTTTTTTTTTTTCCTCCCCCTGCCTGTAGAAAATTTTGTGGCAAAGGTGAGCTAAAGGTTGGAAATGAAAGAAAATGTAAGGGAATTAAACAGCAAGTAAATAATTAGAAGGGATAATTTAATTTAAAAAGATTACGATGGCACACAGAGGCTTTCCAAGGTCAATTCTTTAGATGGTTCAATTTCAGTGCATTTTTTGAGCTGATTTGATTGAGTTCATTTAAAATTTTGCAAGATGGTTTTCTTTATTCTCGAAGGAATTAATGAGGTACAGTTTAATTGAACTACCTAGAAAGTGAGTGAATTTGATTATAAACGTACATAGACAATTACTCAGTTTATGTTAGCTGAATGCCATTCACTTCAGTGATGATCTTACGCACATTTCAGGTTCCTTATTAGCTGTGCCGTTATTGTCTCAGTGGAAACATTTACCAATTTCTATTGAAGAGAAGGAAACAAATGAAGGTGTGGTTTCCTCTTATCCACCTAAAACCCTAAGGGCTTTATTTGAAGGAGGTTTGAATTAGCTGCACTTCCCCGTTTGTTTGTTGTTGTTTAATGAAAGAGATTATTTTCATTTCCTAATAAAACGTCCTTGCATCTCAGTACAAGGCAAACTTTTGAGATTTTGCAAAGATCAAAGGTCGAGACTATAAATCATTCTTTTTTGCAAAGTCAATTTCCACAGCCTGTGAGTTTTATTATTCCGCCAACAGTGGACAGGTTTCAGTGTTTAACGGAACTAAAGGAATAGAATTTTTAAAAATCTAAACTGCTAATCGGAAAAATAAATTACAATTTAGGCTGTACTGAGTTATTTCCTTGTATG
The DNA here is from genome assembly GCF_028749965.1 of Puma concolor. Classification (NCBI taxonomy): domain Eukaryota; kingdom Metazoa; phylum Chordata; class Mammalia; order Carnivora; family Felidae; genus Puma; species Puma concolor. The sequence goes on along the minus strand of NC_141670.1, from coordinate 180,266,850 downwards.
CCTTTCTTATTCATTATTTATTTATTTATGCATGAAGAAATAATGCTGGTTTTTTTTTTTTATTTATTTACTTTTTTTTTTTTTTTTTTTTTTTTTTTGAGAGAAAGAGAGAGACAGAGAAAGTGTGATCAAAGGAGGGGCAGAGACAGAGAGAGAATCTCAAGCAGGTTCCGTGCCCGCATGACGCCGTGAGATGATGACCTAAGTTGAAATCATGTCTGATGTTTAACCAACTGAGCCACCCAGGAGCCCCAATAATATTACTGTTTCTAATTTCATTACGGAAACCCATACAAAAACTGTGTTTTAGAATGTAATACTTAGAATAAAAACTATGTATCAGCGAAACATTAATTCTTGCATTCCTTGTTTACATCCTTTAAAAGAGATTGCCACCCCTGAGTGGGGCAGGTAAGTCAGAACTTGTTAGCCTTAGTAAATTTAGCCAGTCTCTGTATGATTTCTGAGTGCTTCCTGGTTAAAATCAACCCCATGAGAATAAGGCTTATTCTTAAGGTGACTGAAATAATAAACTATTGTGCTGGTATGCTGTTACCATATGCTAGTTTATTTCTTAAGTGAAAATCAAATTAAAAATTACAATTTTGAAGAAAATATTTGGGTATAAGAAATTATGTTTATTTGGTATGTAGCAAGAAATAAATCTTTTAACATGTTAAAGGTGTACAAAATTTCTTTGGACTGTAAGAATTTTAATTATCCTTCTCAGGGTAGTATATATGTTAATGAGAGTAAACTATTATCATTTTTTTTCCTTATAAGCACATCTTGCATGTATACCCTTTAACATTCAAAATTCCAAAGTAAGCAAATAAATAAAACAAAAAAATTTTAAAAAAGCAAAATAAATAAATAAAAAAAAATCAAGATGTTCAATTTATCAGTAAAGTCAGGGTGAATGTGGGTCTCATCTGATTGGTCAAAAATTATCCTCATTTTTTATATTCACATGATCTATTAATATTTATTTTGTATGAAAGTGAAATACTATTTGTCCTCAAAAATGTGTGGTAAATAGCTTTTCATCTCTATCAGAAATTAAAACATAATATCATTTCCTTTAACCTTATCTCAAGGTTTAATTTTCAAATATATAATTATTTATTTTGATCCCTCCATAAGTTTTTCCATAATCTTTCTAAGTCAGCCTCCATATATGTCACTGATAAGGGAACACAATTCTCTTAAAAACGTCGGCATAGGGGCGCCTGGGTGGCGCAGTCGGTTGAGCGTCCGACTTCAGCCAGGTCACGATCTCGCGGTCCTTGAGTTCGAGCCCCGCGTCAGGCTCTGGGCTGATGGCTCAGAGCCTGGAGCCTGTTTCCGATTCTGTGTCTCCCTCTCTCTCTGCCCCTCCCCCGTTCATGCTCTGTCTCTCTCTGTCCCAAAAATAAATAAACGTTGAAAAAAAAATTAAAAAAAAATAATAAAAAACGTCGGCATAATTCTAAACAAAATGAAAGGCTTTCTCAAAAAACTCAGCCTGTCTTCCTTCTTATATGCACTCCTGGCAAAACATTTTTCATTCAAATGTGTTCCATGTATTTCTTATTAACCTAGACCAACTTTTCATTATTCATCATCTGAGTCTATGGAAACAACTCCCTAAAGTGTCACCATATCTAATCCTCATTATGCACAACCCCATGTCTTCTCATTGGCTACTACCATTAAAGCTAAGTTCACCATGATTATCTCCCAAAATGAGAGCAGGACTAAGGTAAGGCATTGAAGGCTGACCTCAACTTCTGTCAATTCTTATGTTCTGATTTTATCATTCTGTTCTTTTCTGCGTAGCGTAATGCAAAGAAGACAAATCATCCAATAAACTGTTTTATAAGAACCCTATGCCTTCTCCAAAAGCAGTTTTCTCTATCTGGAAATTACCATGACTTATTTCAAACTATTGGGATTATTATAGTCTCACCAAGACTTGCTCAAGTATAATCCATATACTATTTTCTCCAGCTGCAGTATTTTGTTTCTACATGATATATAAAATTTAGTACATTCCATTTTTCACATTATAAAATAAATATTACAGTTCTCTTTCTCAAACTGAAAATTTGCTAGAGATACAGATAATGATATTAAGTACTTCTTTTCTTTTTTTGGGGGGTTTCATTTTTCTTCTGTTTCAAATTTTTATTTAAATTCTAGTTGGTTAAAAAATAGTGTAATATTGGTATCGGAAGTAGAATTTGGTGAATTATCACTTTCATGTAACACCAATGCTCATGGAACACCAAGTGCCTTCCTTAATACCCATCACCCGTTTAGCCCACCCCCCCATCTTTGTCTGCTCCAACAGCCCTCAGTTTGTTCTCTATAGTTAAGCATCTCTTATAGTTTACTTCCCTCTCTCTTTTTAGTCCCTTCCCCTATGTTCATCTGTTTTATTTCTTAAATTCCACATATGCGTGAAATCAATGGTAGTTGTCTTTTCTCTGACTGACTTATTTTGCTTAACATAATACACTCTAGCTCCATTCATGTTGTTGCAAATGGCAAGATTTCATTCTCTTTTATGGCTGAACAATATTCCATTGTGTGTATATGTATATATACATGTACTTTCTTCCTTATCCATTCATCAGTCAATGGACATTTGGGCTCTTTCCATAATTTGGCTATTGTTGATAATGTTGCTATATACATCAGGGTGCACGTATCCCTTCGAATCAGTAGTTTTGTATCCTTTGGGTAAATACCTAATAGTGCAATTTCTGGGTAGTTCTAATTTTAACTTTTTGAGGAACTTCCATACTGTGTTCCAGAGTGGCTATACCAGTTTGCATTCTCACCAACAGTGAAAGACGCTTCTTCTTTCTCCTCATCTTCAAAAATATCTATTGTTTCTTACATTGTTAAGTTTAGCCATTATGACAGATGTGAGGAGGTATATCATTGTCGTTTTGATTTGCATTTCTCTGATGATAAAGGATGTTAAGCATCTTTTCATGTGTTTATTACCCATCTGGAAGTCTTCTTTGGAAAACAAAAAAACTCTACTCATGTCTTCAGCCCATTTTTTTAAATGTTTATTTTATTTTTGAGAGAGAGCATGTGAGTGAGGAAGGAGCAGAGAGAGGGGGGCAGAGAATCTGAAGCAGGCTCTGTGCTGACAGCAGTGAGCCAGATACAGGGCTCAAACTCACAAACCATGAGATCATGACCAGAGCTGAGGTCAAGACACTCCACAGACTGAGCCACCCAGGTACCCCGTCTTCTGCCCAATTCTTAACTGTATTACTTGGATTTTTTTTGTGGGGGGGATGTTGAATTTGATTAGTTCTTTATAGATTTTGGAGACCGACTCTTTATCAGATATGTCACCTGCAAATATCATCTCCAATCCCAAAGACTTCTTTTTTGTTTTGTTGATTGTTTTCTTCACTGTACAGAAGCTTTTTGTCTTGATGAAATCCCAAGTATTCATTTTTGTTTTTGTTTCCCTTTCCTTCAGAGATGTATCTAGTAAGAAATTGCTACACCTGATATCAGAAAGGTGTTACCTATTTATTTTTCTAGGATTTTGATGGTTTCCTGACTCACGTTTAGGTCTTTTATCAATTTTAAATTTATTTTTGTGTCTGGTGTAGGAAAGTGGTCCGATTTTATTATGCATGTTACTTTTTAATTTTCCCAACACCTTTTGTTGAAGAGACTGTCTTTTTTCCATTGGATATTCTTTCCTGCTTTGTCAAAGACTAGTAGACCACATCATTGTGGGTCCATTTCACGGCTTTCTATTCTGTCTCATTGATCTCTGTGTCTGTATTTGTGCCAGTACCATAATGTCTTGATTACTACAGCTTTGTAATACAGCTTGAAGTCCAAAATTGTGATGCCTCCAGCATTGCTTTTGGTTTTCAAGACTGCTTTGGCCATTTGGGATTTTTTTGTAGTTCCATACAAATTTTAGGATTGTTTGTTCTAGCTCTGTGAAAAATGCTGGTGGTGTTTTAATAGAGATTGAAATGAATGTGTAGACTGCTTTGGGTAATAGAGATTTTAACAATTATTTTTTTAATCCATGAGCATGGACTGTTGTTCCATTTCTTTGTGTCATCTTCAATTTCTTTCCTAAGTATCTTATAGTTTTCAGAATACAGATCTTCCTTTACCATTTTGGTTAGGGTTATTCCTAGTTATCTTATGGCTTTGGCTGCAAGTACACATGGGATCAATTTCTTGATTTCTCTTTCTCCTTCATTATTAGTGTATAGAAATGCAAATTTGTGTACACTGATTTTATATCCTGTGACTTTGATGAGTTCATGTATTAGTTCTAGCAATTTTTTGGTGGAGTCTTTAAGATTTGCTACATAGAGTAGAAATATCATCTGAGAATAGTGACAGTTTGACTTCTTTACCGATTTGGATGCCAATTATTTCTTTTTGTTGTCTCTGACTGCTGAGGCTAAGACTTCTACTACTATGTTAAATAACAATGGACATCCCTCTCTTGTTCCTGACCATAGAGCAAAAGCTGTCATTTTTTCCCCATTGGGGATGATATTAGCTGTGGGTCTTTCATACATGGCCTGTATGATGTTTAGACATGTTCCTTCTTTCCCTTCTTTTCCCTACTTTGTTGAGAGTTTTTATCAAGAATGAATGCTTTATCTTGTCAAATGCTTTTTCTTCATCTATTTAGAAGATCATATGGTTCTTATCCTTTTTTTTTTTAATTTTTTTTTCAACGTTTTTTTATTTATTTTTGGGACAGAGAGAGACAGAGTATGAACGGGGCAGGGGCAGAGAGAGAGGGAGACACAGAATCGGAAACAGGCTCCAGGCTCTGAGCCATCAGCCCAGAGCCCGACGTGGGACCGCGAGATCGTGACCTGGCTGAAGTCGGACGCTTAACCGACTGCACCACCCAGGCGCCCCTTATCCTTTCTTTATTAATGTGGTGTATCACTTTGATGGATTTGTAAATATTGAAATGACCCTACAGCCCAGGAATAAATCCCACTTGATCGTGGTGAATAATTCTTTTAATGTACTGTTGGATTCCATTGTTAGTATTTCTTGAGAATTTTTGAATCCATGCTCATTGTGTTCAGGGATATTGGCCTGTAATTCTCTTTTTTAGTGGGGTCTTTGTATGGTTTTGGAATCGAAGAAATTCTGGCATTGTAGAAGGAGATTGGGCATTTTCTTTCCATTTCTATTTTTCAGAACAGTTTGAGAAGAATAGGTATTAATTCTTCTTTAAATGTCTGGTAGAATTCCCCTGGGAAGCCATCTGGTCCTGGACTTTTGTTTGTTGGGAGATTATTGATTATTGATTCAACTTCTTTGCTGGATATCGGTCTGTTCAAGTTTTCTACTTTCTTCTGTTTCACTTTCAGTAGTTCATATGTTTTCAGGAATTTATCCATTTCTTCCAGATGACCCAATTCATTGGGATATAATTTTTCCTGATATTCATTTATAATTGTTTGTATTTCTGTGATATTGGTTGTGATCTCTTCTCTTTCATTTGTGATATTATTTATTTGGGTCCTTTCTCTTTTCTTTTTGATAAGCCTGGCTAGGGGGTTATCAAATTTATTAATTCTTTCAAAGAACCAGCTCCTGGTTTCATTGATCAGTTCTACTGGCTTTTTATTATTGTTGCTGATTGTTTTTATATCATTTATTTCTTTTCCAATCTTTATTATTTACCTTCCTTTGATGACTTTAGGCTTTATTTGTGTTCCTTTTCTAGCTCCTTGAAGTGCAAGGTTAGGCTGTGTATTTGGGACCTTTCTTGCTTCTTGAGATAGGCTCAAATTGCCATTTACTTTACTCTTAAGACTGCCTTTGCTGCATCCCAAAAGGCTTGGAGTGTCCTGTTTTCATTTTAATTTGCTTCCATGTATTATTTTTTAATTTCTTCCTTAATTTTTTGGCCAACTCATTCATTCTTTAATATCTTGTTTTTAACCTCCAAATGTTTGGGAGCCTTCCAAATTTTTTTTTGTGGTTAATTTCAAGTTTAATACCATTATCATCTGAAAATATACATGGTATGATATTGATCTTTTTGTATTTGTTGAGGGCTGATTTGTGACCCAGTATGTGATCTATTCTAGAGAATGTTCCATGTGCACCTGAAAAGAATGTGTATTCTGCTGCTTTAGGATGAAATATTCTGAATATATCTGTTAAGTCCTTCCAGGTCAGTGTGTCATTCAAAGCCATTGTTTCCTTGTTGAGTTTCTGCTTAGATGATCTATCTATTCCTGTAAGTAGGGCTGTTAAAGTTCCCTACTATTATTGTATTATTATCAATGAGTTTCTTTGTGTTTGTTATTAATTTATTTGTATATTTATTTGGGTTCTTTCAAGTTGGGGCCATAAATATTTACAATTGTTAGATCTTGTTGACTAGAACCTTTTATTATGATATAGCTACTTTCTTCATCTCTTGTTACAGTGTTAGGTTTAAAATCTAGTTTCTCTGATATAAGTATGTCTACTCTGGCTTTCTTTTGATATCCATTAGCGTAATAAATGGTTTTCCATTCTCTCACTTTCAACCAGCAGGTATCTTTAGATCTAAAATAAGTCTCTTTAGATCTAAATGAGTAGGCGGCATATAGATGGGTCTTATTTTTTGTTTTTGTTTTCATCCATTCTGATTCCTTATGTCTTTTGATTGGAGCAGTTAGTCCATTTACATTTAGAGTAATTATTGATGGCTATGAATTTAGTGCCATTGAATTATCTGTAATGTCATTGTTTTTGGAGATTTTCTCTGTTCCTTTCTAGTCTTTGTAGTCTTTAGTCTTTCTTTTCCACTCAAAGAGAACCCTTTAATATTTCTTTTGGTATTAGTTTAGTAGTCACAAACTCCTTTAATTTATGTTTGGGAAACTATTTATCTATCATTTTATTTCGAATGATGGCCTTGGCGAATAAAGTAATCTTGGCTGCACATTTGTTTTTCCATTCAACACTTTGGATATATCATGTGACTCCCTTCTGGCCTGCCATGTTTCTGTAGAGAGATATGTTGCTAAACTGATATGTCTTCCTTTGTAAGTGAGGGATTTCTTTTATTTTGCTGCTTTCAGCATTCTTTTGATATTTTGTGAATTTTACTATGATATGTCTTGGTGTTTGCCAGATTTGTTGATTTTGATGGGAGTTCTCTGTACTTCCTGGATTTGAACATTTGTTTCTTTCCCCAGATTAGGGAAGTTTTCAACTCCATTTTTTTTTTTTTTTGGTTTCTATTGTTTATTTATTTTTGAGAGAGAGAGAGAGACAGAGACAGAGACAGAGACAGAGTATGAGCAGGGGAAGGCCAGAGGGAGAGGGAGATACAGAATCCTAAGCAGGCTCCGGGTTTGAGCTGTCAGCACAGAGCCCAACATGGCATTTGAACTCACAAGTGGTGAGATCATGACCTGAGCTGAAGCTGGACGCTTAGCCAAGTGAGCCATACAGGTGCCCTTCAACAATAATTTTATCAAATGAAACTTCTGCCTCCTTTCCTTCTCTTCTTCTGGGACTCCTAAGACCAAAATTGTATTATACTTTATGGAGTTGCTGAGATCCTTAATTTCTATTTGTGATCCAATATTTTTCATTTTCTCTTCATTTCATCTTCATTAGTTTCCATAATTTTGTCTTCTATATCACTTATTCATTGCTCTGAGTCTTCCATCCTTGTGGTCATTGCATTCAGCTGGTTTTGTATCTCAGTTACAGTATTATTTTATTGGGACTGACTAGTTTTTACATCTTTTATCTCTGTGATAAAGAGTCTCTCTGTTTTCTTCTATGCATTTCTCAAACCCAGATACTATCTGTTGTTTTAAATTCTGTTTCAGGGGGCGCCTGGGTGGCACAGTCGGTTAAGCGTCCGACTTCAGCCAGGTCACGATCTCGCGGTCCGTGAGTTCGAGCCCCGCGTCGGGCTCTGGGCTGATGGCTCAGAGCCTGGAGCCTGTTTCAGATTCTGTGTCTCCCTCTCTCTCTGCCCCTCCCCCATTCATGCTCTGTCTCTCTCTGTCCCAAAAATAAATAAATGTTGAAAAAAAAAATTTAAAAAAAAAAAATAAATAAATTCTGTTTCAGGCATATTGTTTATATTGATTTTGATTAGCTCCAGGGAGTGACCTCTTCTTGTTCTTTCTTTTGGATGAACTCCTTCCTGTTGACATTTTGTCTAAGACTCTGTCTTTTGTGTTTAGGAAAACCTGTGCCTGGTTCTATTTCCACTAGAGCTGAAGCTTTGCAGCACTCTATGATCACTAGTCATGGTGTATGTAGGGGGAGGTTAGTGTTGGTCTTCTAAGGGAGGAGCTACTCCTGCTCTGGCTCTCAATCCCACTTTCCCCGGTAAAAAAGTCATCTGCAGAGTGGAGCGTGGTGTAAGTAGCACAAATCTCCACTGTGTGAGCTGGGCCAATCGCTGATGTTTGTCTGTAATGATGGGAGGGGTGAAAAATGATGTCAACTCATTCTTCCCCAGAGAGGGAAATGCGTGCCTGCCACTGTTTAGGAAGTCTTCACAGAAAAGCAAACAATCTCCCCTTTTGTGACACAGGCTTCTGTCAGATCCCTGCCTTCACTCTAGCTGTGTCCAAGCTGTCTGTCTTCCCTGCAGCGCAGTGTTCCTGTGTTTTATCTCAGGCACATGGCTGGGTTTTAAAATTTCAAATTATAGGGACCTAGTGTGGTTCAGACCCACCTGGTGTGGCACAGACCCATCCTCCTCCGGGGGGGAAGGTCTTGCCACACCATGGCTGGTAACTGTTTGTCCCAGAATAGCAGACACGTGACCACTGAGGGGCTTAAGCATAGCAAAAAGCTGGCATCCAGGTTAGCTGCCCTTGGCAGGTGTTGCTGCACCTATGCTAATGAACAGAACAGTTTAAAGGCACCCTGCCAGCTCTTTGGTCCTATGGGAGACAGTGTCTCTCCAAATGCACTCCAAGAAGGGGAACTGTCTCTCTCAGTGTGACACAGGGGATCATCAGAGCGTGCTTTCCACTCCTGGGCCTCTGACCTACTTCTCTACAGGAATACCACTACACCCACCAGGCTTGACGCTGGCGATGCCACGGACTTCTCAAACTTCAGACTTACAGCTTTGCTGCTTGTAAAATCTTGCAGGAATCAGCCCCTCTCCTTTTCTCAGTCAATGGTTTTGGAAAGTGTTTTTCTTATTCAATCCCTTATGTGCTGCTTTGTCCATTACAAAAATTTTTAAGAGAGCAGGTGTTTGAGCTCAGATCTGTATGAAACCAAATATATTGCTCTTAACTCTTGTCTCAGAAACAAATTAACATTATATAGTTTTTTTAAATATGTAGTAGAGGGTACACTAACTTAAAAATTGATAAATAGTTGCTCAACTAAGTCCTTGGAAGTCCAAAGGGTAAAAATATCAACATAAATTGACATAATTAAAAGTTGTCAAAAAAATTGTCATGAACTTATTTATATTTGGATGGGCCTGGAAAAGAGAGATTTAAAGATGGATAGAAATGTGATATGTGAAAATGATGATGAAGATATTTCCAAGGTCATCTATTGCAAAAACAGAGGCACATATGACTATAGATTGGATGTATTCATGAAAAATGACAGATTTCACTGGAGGGAAATTCTTGATAAGTGCAACATGCATATGGAAAGTATTTTTCACCTAAACAAAATAATAGAGATATTGCACCTACATCCATGGTAAGTATGTTGTAAACATATTTGTTTCAAAAACCTCCATTTTTAAGTTCAATGAAACATAAGAAACTTTGATAGAGATCATTTTAAAATCAACTGGTTAAGTCCTACATTAGCCTGCTGCGATAAATTAGGCTGTGATAGCAAAATACCACAGAATGCTATAAATAACAAATATATGTATGTTTCATAGTTCTGGAAGCTAGAAGTCCACGATCAAGATTCCAGCAGGGTTGGTATCTAGTACAGCCTTGTTCCTTGGCTGGTAGATGACCGTCTTTTCAATGTGTCCTCCCATGACCTCTTCACTGTGTTTAAGAGAGAAAGTTAGGGTGTCTCTTCCTCTTTTTTTAATTTATTTTTGAGAGAGAGGGGGACAGAATACAAGCTGGGGAGGGGCAGAGAGAGAGGGAGACACAGAATCCAAAGCAGGCTCCAGGCTCTGAGCTGTCAACACAAAGACTGACGCAGGCCTTGAACTCACAAACCATGAGATCATGACCTGAGCCAAAGTTGGATGCTTAACTGACTGAGACACCCATGTGCTTCCCTTTTTTTTCTTCCTTTTTTATAAGGACACTAGTCTTATCATATTAGAACCTTACCCTTATGATGACATGTGACCTTAATTAATTACTTCCTTGTAGTCCTTATTTCCAAAAACAACCACATTAAGTTGAGGGTTTCAACACATGAATTTAAGGGAGAGTGGACACAATTCAGTCCATTGCCAGTCTAGTCATCAGATGCTTTCTGTGTAGAGAGTCAGCAGAAAATAATCATCTCTCATAACATCTTTCTGTCTCTCTCTATTCTCCCTTCTTAGGAATCATACTCAGAAAAAATGCTTACTAAACGACTAAATGTCTATATTTGTGCAATAATGAAAGTCCCATTTAAAAAAAATGATTACTGTTTAGCATCAAAATATATTTTTTAATTTTTTTAATGTTTTATTTGTTTTTGACACAGAGACAGAGCATGAGCTGGGGAGGCGCAGAGAGAGAGGGAGACAAGGAATCTGAAGCAGGCTCCAGGCTCTGAGCTGTCAGCACAGAGCTTGACGCTGGGCTTGAAATCACGGACCACGAGATCATGACCTGAGCCGAAGTCGGACACTCAACCCTCTGAGCCACCCAGGTGCTCCAGCATCAAAATAGTTTTATTTATTTATTTATTTATTTATTTATTTATTTATTTATTTATTTTTTCAACGTTTATTTATTTTTGGGACAGAGAGAGACAGAGCATGAACGGGGGAGGGGCAGAGAGAGAGGGAGACACAGAATGTGAAACAGGCTCCAGGCTCTGAGCCATCAGCCCAGAGCCCGATGTGGGGCTCGAACTCACGGACCGCGAGATCGTGACCTGGCTGAAGTCGGACGCTTAACCGACTGCGCCACCCAGGCGCCCCTCAAAATAGTTTTAAAGAATATTTCCATCTCTTTTGTATTCTTAAGTCAGATTTAAAGCCTAGTATATGTCAAAAAATGTCAATTATATATATATTTGGAAAGTGATTTATTCAAAAGATTTTAGATTTTTTTCTTTTTTACTGTTGAAAATTTCAGAATTACAGTAGGGGTTCTAATTGCTTTTGATGCTTATATAATTGAGACTCACAGACTACTTAAAAACTTTAAAAATCATCAAATAATCTCTCTACGTGTATAAAATATGAAAACATCTGTCACCTTGTAATTTGGGGTACAATGCTGCCAATTTATTTTTTTTCTTTTTCTCTCCATATAGCATCAGTTATTTAAAATAGAATAGAACGCAGATAGAAATACATGTCTCAGGGTTAATCTCTTTCTAATTCCATTTCTTTAACCATTAAAAAGCTAAAGTGTACTTTAACCAAAAATATAATTTATTTTGTTTTTTTTATGTATTGAAACATTGATGTATACTAATGTTTCTTTCTCGTTTAAGAAACATAGCTTAATGATATTTCAAATGTGAATGTAATTAACAAGAAATCAAGTGTTCAAATAAGCTGCTTAGTTTTCTCTGAGTCCAATATCTGATTTAATCTTATTTCACTCTATTGAAACAGAAGATAAAAAGAGTATAACATTGTGAAGACCTTAATTTGATGCTGATTTGTAGTGACATTTTATCAATACATTTTTCCTTCCCCTTTTTTCTAATTTAACCATTATTTCTAGTTGTGTTCTTTGTTTCATGATTAATTATAGTCACCATTTATAGGGATGTCTCTACACTGTCAAAAAATAAAATCAGAATAAAACTATATAAATTTAAATCTTACCAATTTGCATTTGGCATAGATTATGCTAAGTCTAAAGGATATCTCACCTTAGATTAAATGAATTTTCTCTTTATAAAAAGTAGAGAATTGTAATATGAACACAATAAAAAAAATTTAGCTTCATAAGACAATAAAATTTTTTTAAGCAAATTCAACCTTTAATTGCACTCTCTTCCCCTTCTACACAATTTATACAATAAATAGAAAGCATTTCATGCTTTCATGTGTATGTGTATATATTTGGAAATATATACAGATATATGTACATTCATATATGTATATATAGAATATCTTCATATAAATATAATACATACATAGAAATTATTCTATGTGTTCATTAAATTTAAAATCCCAAGTTAAAAAATGAACTAATCATATAAGAAAAGTTAGATCATTTTAGCTTTATTTAAATTGATAACTGTTTTTCATCAAAAAATTCCATTAAGTAAGTGAAATATGAAAGTCACAATGTGGGAAAGAAATTTGCCACAGATAAAGCCTCTCAAAGATATGTATCTAGATTACAAAAAGAACTTATTAAAAAAATAAGAAAAAGACAACTAAGTTTTAACACAACTAAATTTTGAATAGGCATTGCTTGCACGAGTCATCAAAATGTCTAAAATATATGAAGTGTACTCAGCATCATTTATCATCAAAGAAATGTAAACTTAAACCATAATTAGGTGGTCCACACACTCACCAAAATGGCTAAAATCAAAAGACTGATATTACCAGTATTTGGCAAAGATGTTGGGCAACTGGAACTCACATTATTTGTGACATTGCAAATTAATAAATATCTGGGTATTTGGCACGATTAATTAAAATTAATACTACAAATATAATAGTGCCTGGCAATTCCACTCCTAGTATGTGTGTGTGTGTGTGTGTGTGTGTGTGTGTGTGTGTGTGTATATATATATATATATATATATTCAAGAGAAATGAATGCCTACTATGCCAAAACATGTACAAAAATATTCATAATTGACTCTAATTAGAAATAATTTCTATGGTTTCAACTGGAGAATAATGAAACAAGTTCATTTATTTATATAATGACTAGAACAGTTAAAAAGAAAGAACTGATGCATGCAACAAAATAGATGAATTTCAGAGACATAATGTAGGGGGAATGAAGTCAAGACACCAAGAGTAAAAACTGCATAATTTTATTTATATTAAATTGTAGCATAGATGAAAATATTTTATGCAGATGAAAATAAAAGTAAAGGCTACTATTGGGGGGGAACGTTAGCTGAGTCGAAGCATGACTCTGCATTCTGGAATGCTGGAAACATTCTCTAACTTGAACTTGGTAGAATTTTCATGGCATATGCATACCTCATCTTGATTTACATTGAGTTGGGCACTGAAGATTTCTGTATATGTTTCATATAAATTATACTTTAATTTTTAAAAATATCACAGAAGTCTGGAATTTCTGGAGTCTTTATTTAGTTAGAATATTGGATACATTAAATGTTGAGTAGGAGATAAAAAAAAGACACACACACACATACATCACATGCACACACACACGTACACACACACACACACACACACACACTTATATTCCTTAACCATTTCCCATTATTTATAATTAGTTTTCATCATTTTGTTTAGCTATATGGCCATGGGTGTTTTACTGAACATTTCAAAGTTTGTTATTTTCTTTATTAAGAAAGGATTATGATACTTTTACTGTCTCTTGTATTCAACATGTTGTTGTGGGAATCAAGTAAAATAATGGTAGAATATTAACACTTCTTGAGTTATGTATCAGATCTATGACATAGATGATAGATGATATGGTATAGATATAGTCATAGATAGTTACATATCTATGTCTACATTGATATCAATGTTTAGGATGACACTTTATAAAATATTGCCAATCTTTCTTCCCTCCTACTTTGTTACCGATTGTTGTTTTCTATCTCCCTCAATGTACTCTCTCAAAAAGTTCCTGTCTAGTTTCAGAGGATCTTTGTGTTTTGTGCCCCAGAAGGAGGGGGAGTGAAAACACTGGATGGAAAGACCATCGAGGAAAAGGAATAGGGGCATTGGGGAAGGTTTACAAAGGATTTAGAAGAGTGACCTCTAAAGTGTGAGAAACTTTTTCAGGAAAGGAAGAGGAAAATTTCTGTGATCTTTGCTATGACATTTGCATTTTGTTAATGTTGTTTGGGAAATGCAAAGAAAGGAACAATTACGTGGAAATTTTCGTAATGGTTGCTGATTGTCTTCTTTTGTTCATCACACTTGTTTAATATTAAAACCTATCAGATTACATTATGCCCACAACAAAACTGCAAAAATATATTAATATTTCTCTTTTTCTGACAAGGCAATTAAGCCTCTGAATACTTTAATAATAACTCTAAGGGTTTTGGCCGGTACAAGGCATTTCAACCCAAACTTATATATCTCAAAATACCATTTTCCTTGACTACATAATGGCTTTTGTTGAAATGATTTCATAAATTGCAAAGTGTAGATGATACTATTTTCCTCAAAGAGACAATTATAAGAACAAAATCAAATAGGATTTCTTTAACAACTTAAAATTGTTTAAAAGTGTATTTTATGATTATTGTCATTTAAAATAGTGGATCATGTGTTGCTCTTGGAAGCTGTGTGATCCTTATAAAGAAAGTGTAGGTGGGACTCACCCTTTCATCGTACCCTTCTTGCCTGCCAAAGCAGCTGAGGATTGTCCCTGTAATTTAGAAGCCTCTGTCACTGAGTTAAGAAAGATAAGTTCAATTCTTAAAAAGGTAATATGTATTGTGTTCAGTATTTTAGTGAAGAACAGTTTTAGCTGTGACTGGCAGAAAACCCACAATAAAAAGGGCTTATAGATAGGGACGCCTGGGTGGCTAAGTTGGTTAAGTGTCCGACTTCAGCTCAGGTCATGATCTCACTGTTTGTGAGTTCGAGATCCACGTTGGGCTGTGTGCTGACAGCTCAGAGCCTGGATCCTGCTTCCCATTCTGTGTCTCCCTCTCTCTCTGCCTCTTCCCTATTTGCTCTCTCTCTCTCTCTCAAAAATAAATACATGTTACAAAAAAAAAGGGCTTAGAGATAGAATGATGTGACAATGAGCTATTGCCACAATAATGCCACAATAGTGTTATGAAACCATCCAAAAACTCAGTGACTTAAAACAACCATCAATTATTGACCAGCACACATCTGTGCAACAGTGGCGGTCAACAGCTGTTCTGTAGGCTTTCTTCCTTATGGAAGATGGGATTCATTTCTGCTCCACTCACCTTTCATTCTCCTTGAAACAGGAAATGGGACAAGTCACAATGATGACAAACGTGGGAGATACCAAGTTCACCCTGCCGAGCACATTTCTGATGTCTGCTGTAATCAGTTCTGCCCGAATTGGTTACAACATAGTCACGTGACTACTCTTAGGAGTAAAGGAGGGTGGGCAATGAGGTCTGGGTAAGGTACTCTGGCTGGTCAAGTACCTGGCTGAATATCACTGGTTCTTTTAATGGGGAAGAAATATGACAAATGGATATTTGGAACAATCAGCACCCAACACGGTAATAGTTGACCAGGGTCTTCATTATAAAATCTCCAACAAATACACAATCGAAAATTGGACAATGATGGCAAAACCTTGTCATGTTAGAACCACAAAAAATAATTTATTCATGTTAAGATATAAACTATCTTTCTTCCTTAAGGGAATATGAATATTTTGATATTAGGAATGAAGCCTGGGACATGCAAGCCTTTGGTGCCTGTGGATGTTATAAGAAGATTTACAGAAGGATTATGTCCAAAGAAGTTGGCGGAGTACTGATTTACCCTTCTAGAAGGTGTGTGTGTGTGTGTGTGTGTGTGTGTGTGTATGTTTATCCAGGCTACAATATTTTCCTGGCTGTTTTGTACATCTTATGTGTCTACTTGTTCATATAATTATTAAAGTGTGTGAGTCTGTTCTTAATTGGCAACAGAGTTTTTATTTCCACAAAAGTTCGAAGAGTTCAAGGTCTCTTCATTGCCTAGTCCCAGATTGTACCAACTACTTAGTTCTGCTTCAGGAGTTGCTACTCATACATCATAAAAAGTAAATAGAACCCTCTGGACTTGTGCAATACTGCAATACTAAAATTATACCGGCAAATTTTTATTAAGAACACTATGTAGAAATAATATTTATTTAAGATTGTGAGATCAATCTAAAAGTCCGTCTATGTTAAATTTTAGCCTTGGGTTACAACAGACTATCAAAGACAATATTACCTTGACTGAAAATAAAAATTTTAAGCATTTTTTGTTACAGGAAAAAATATATATAATGAATATAATTAGATTCTGTATAAAATGTAGGGCAGAGATATCTGGCTATACCTCTGTACGATCCATTTTTTCATCCCTTGACAATAAAATGCATGTTTCAACATCTTCCATTTCCAAGAAAGATTTCACACACACACACACACACACACACACACACACACACACTATTTAGTGCAAAGTTTCTTTGGGAGATAATACAGTTTTACACCCAACAGACTCTAGGGAAAAATGCATATGAGTTTCTGTTATGATGTTATTCCACACATCTTTTCTTAGCTCTGTGAGTAAAAGAGTGTCTTGTCTTTGACCTCTCATCCTCACAAGGTGGAAATCTGCTTATATGTGTTTTCCTTTACCTCCTATTTCTGCATTCTCTTGGTGGGGGAGTCAGGAATGTGAATGAGGCATTCACAAAAGTGGGTGGGCTGGGACTGGGGCTTCTGAGAGACATACCAGAAGGCGTCCTTTATCTTTCTCTTTAATCCTATTTAGAATGTGGAGAGAGGGGCGCCTGGGTTGCTCAGTTTTTTGGGCAGCCTACTATAGCTCAGGTCATGATCTCATGGTCTGTGAGTTCAAGCCCTACATGGGGCTCTGTGCTGACAGCTCAGAGCCTGGAGCCGGCTTCCGATTCTGTGTCTCCCTCTCTCTCTGCCCCTTCCTTGTTTGTTCTCTGTCTCTCTCTTTCTCTCTCTCTCAAAAATAATAAACATTAAAAAAAAATTTAAAAGAAAGAATGTGGAAGGAATGGCTGGTGGTAGACCAACTATATTAAAATGATGTGAACTAAATTTTGGTAGAAAGGAAACTAAAAGGAACTTGAGTTCTTGAAGAGTTCCTAGAACAGCTGCACCCTATCTGAACTAGATCCTCTAAACATAATTTTTATGAGTAAAATAAACTCTAGTTAGCATCCTATTATGGTTCATTTACATGTTTCGAAAGACTCTCCTGACTCATACAGCTCTTCATTAAGTCAATGTAGTCTGTATGAAATACTGCTTTTACTCTGAGAATAAATTTTAATTTCTTTGTGTTGGGAAAATATTTACTTATTTTTTAGAAACATAGTAAGAATAGATGGTAATTTTATTTTTAAAGATTTTATTTTTAAGTAATCTCTACATCCAACATGAGGCTTGAACTTATCCCCCAAGATCAAGAGTCACACGCTCTACCAACTGAGCCAGCCAGGCACCCCAGGTAACTATAACATTGAAAATACAAAGTTATTCACAAGTTTCATATGTATTTCCTTGAAATAGACATTTCTCAGACCACCAGGATAAGTTTCCAGGTTTCCTACTTGCCACCTCAGTCATCTTTGGCCAGTCAATTGACTCCAGTTCACAAGAGCACAAGGCATATATAATATTTACTCAACTCACAGGATTTTCTGAGGATCAAGATAGATAAAGCATTTTAGAATTTATAAAATGGTATGGAACTTTTCATGGTTATTGCCAACAAAATATATGTCATGACAGTCATATCCAATTCTAAATCTATGCTTGAATGAAATGAATACCACCAAATGAGATTTCAGTATATTTCACAGCTACACTATAATTATATTTCCTAATTTATGATTCTGTACTAGAAATTGTCAGCATGAATGTAACCAGCTCAGTGTTTCCCTTTGCACTGCCAGAATGGTCATCATGGTGAAGAAGAAAAAAAGGACACCTGTGCACATAAATTCCATAATACACAGGCAAGTGGTTTAAGCCAAAACATATTAGAAACCAAGTAGTGTCTCCTTGTAAAAACATTCCTGGTTATATGTACTATGAGTGGTAATCTGGTGTGTTTGCTATCTCAAAAGGCTCTAGGGCAAATATTAATGATGACACGGATGGAAAGGTAAAATGAGGTCTATGGAGGAAAGCTTACAACCAAAAATAATAAATAAATTAATACCCACCAACACTGTAAGAGGTTTCCTCTTTCTCTTTCTCACCAACATCTGTAGTTTCCTGTGTTGTTAATTTTAGCCATTATGACAGGTGTGAGGTGATATCTCATTGTACTTTTGATTTGTGTTTCCCTGATAATGAGCAATGTTGAGCATCTTTTCATGTGTCTTTTGGCCATCTGGCTGTCTTCTTTGGAAAAATGTCCATTTGTGCCTTCTTCCTATTTTTAACTGGATTATTTGTTTTGTGGGTATTGATTTTTACAAGTTCTTTATATATTTTGGACACAATCCTTTATCATATGCCATTTGCAATTATCTCCTCCCATTCCAAAGGTTGCCTTTTAGTTTTATTGTTTCCTTTGCTATACAGAAGCTTTATATGTTAATAAAGTCCCAATAGCTCATTTTTGGTTTTGTTTCCCTTGCCTTAGGAGATGTATCTAGTAAGAAATTGCTACAGGCAATGTCAAAGAAGTTACTGCCTGTGCTTTTCCCTAGAATTTTTTTTTATTATTATTTTAGAGACAAAGCATGAAAGTGGGGAAGAGGGGCAGAGAGAAAGAGAATCTTAAGCAGGCTCCACACTCAGCGTGGAGCCCAACTCTGGGCTCAATCCCATGACCCTGGGATCATGACCTGAGACAAAATCTAGAATTGGACACTCAACTGACAGAATCACCCAGATACCCCTCTCTAGAATTTTGATGGTTTCCTGTCTCACATTTAGGTCTTTCACCCATTATCAATTTATTTTTTATGTATGGTGTAAGAAAGTTGTCCAGTTCCTTTCTTTTGCAAGTTGCTGTCCAGTATTCCCAACACCATTTGTTGAAGAGACTTTTTCTCTGCACAAACTGGTGCAGCCACTCTGGAAAACAGTATGGAATTTCCTCAGAAAGTTAGAAATAGAATTACTCTACAATATAAAAATTGTGTTACTAGGGATTTACCCAAAGGATACAAAAATTCGAATTCAAAGGGATACATGCACCTGGATGTTTATGGCAGCATTATCAACAATAGCCACATTATAGAAAAGCCCAAATGTCCATCGACTGATGAATGGATAAAGAAGATGTGATATATGCATATAAATGGAATGTTACTCAGCCCTAAAAAAGAATGGAATCTCTCCATTTGCAGTGATGTGGGTGGAGCTACAGCGTATTATGCTAAGGGAAAAAAGTCAGTCAGAGAAAGACAAATGCCATATGATTTCACTCAAATGTGGAATTTAAGAAACAAAACAGATGAACATAGGGGAAAATAGAGAGAGGAAAATCATAAAACAGACTCTTAACTAGAGAGAACCAAGAGGATTGTTGCAGGGGAGGTGGGCAAGGAGATGGGCTAAATGGGGAATAGGTATTAAGAAAGACTCTATGATGAGTACTGGGCGTTGTATGTAAGTGAAGACTCATTAAATCCTACACGTGAAACTAAGATTACACTGTATGTTAACTAACTGGAATTTAAAGAAAAACTTGGAAGAGAAAAAAATAATGAGCAGATTACAGATTGTATGTAGTCTCCCTCAAGAGGTTTTATTAAACTAAAAGGGTAACTTATGCCAGGCACAGCCGGCCTGAGCACCTCACAGAAGATTATGCTAGAGAAATATTTACCCTCATAATTCTCGACTAACTTGATTGGAAAGAGTAGGGAAAAAATATCTATACAATCATGTTACAGTGAAAGTTTCTGGTCTTTCAGGGAAAAGAAATTTTCTAAATAGAAGGGGAGATTTTCTGAAGTGCAATCTATTTAATCCAGATTTACTTAGGCTTAAGACAATCAGACTTACATAGCCAGTTCCTTGTTGTTTTTAAAGGAATTAAGCCATAAGGCCAACCATATTTTTTCTTGCCTCGCATATCATACTAAATTTGTTCAGGAAATTATCAAGATTTAATATACCATCCTTTTCATAATTAGAAATTTTTTCTTGACTATCTAATATGAAGAAATCCCATATAATATGAAAAAGATTAAGGAAAATAATGGTACATGCCTTTTAAGGATAATGGTTCTTTAACTTAGCAAATCCTTACCCGAGGCGATTCAATTCCAGGGTCTCATAGATGATGCTTTACCAAAAACAAAACAAAACAAAACAAAAAAAAATTACATGAAAAAACTATTTAAAGATTATAAGTAAAAGGTTTACCAACTGATTAATTAACAGAGATAGGATTCCATGCATTCACTACCCTTCAAATTAGTCACCTTAGCAACCAACACATTTAACATTAGGGATTTCTTCAGAAGCTCCTTTACAATTTTGTTATCCTTCAAAGTATAAAACTACCATCCTTTTGGGGCGCCTGGGTGGCGCAGTCGGTTAAGCGTCCGACTTCAGCCAGGTCACGATCTCACGGTCCGTGAGTTCGAGCCCCGCGTCGGGCTCTGGGCTGATGGCTCAGAGCCTGGAGCCTGTTTCCGATTCTGTGTCTCCCTCTCTCTCTGCCCCTCCCCCGTTCATGCTCTGTCTCTCTCTGTCCCAAAAATAAAAAAAAAAAAAAAAAAAAAAAAAAAAAAACTACCATCCTTTTGTGTATATTTCATTTTTTTTCCATTTGTTTAAATTATTTAGTAGGGATATGTATATTTCTTTGAGAGATGTTGACTAAGAAATTCTTTTTACAGGAGCAGAGGAATACTTGTGTGACATAAGAGAAAGAACTTTAAGTATGCCAATAGATTTCACGTCATTTTCTAATAAGTTATGATTATTGAATTGTATGATGTCTTCTTGTCTTTTTCATACACCAGAGCTGCACTTAAAATCGCACACACACTGCTTAGATTCAATACAAAGAAGTAGATGCCAACCCAACAAAAAGTAAAAATGTTAAGCAACTATCCAGCTGCTTAAGTCAGCAGATTTCTCTGGGTTCTCTAGAAGGTTAAGTTTAGACTCTGCAGTTGGATTTACTGGTTCAAATCCCTACCTTGCCACTTATTAGCCTTGTGACCTTGAACAGCTTATAAACTTCCTTTTACCCAATTTTTTACAAGTCAGAAGATTAGTGTGAATATTAAATAATTTAATTAATTTAAAGCACTCAGATGGTTTGAACTTATTGAATTAATTGTTACTACTAAGGTTATTATGGTCATTGTTTTTTAAATGTTTTTTGGGGGTGTTATATTTCTCTTAAAATATTTTTAAGACTTTATTGGCTACCTCCTTAACTGCCCCTATTTTCAAATATTGAAGGAATAAATGGGAAAGAAATCTAGAAATAAAACATCATGACATTGCCATATTCTAAACATTCACTTTATAAGATACAGTAATGCAGACACCTTAGAACATGACGGAGGGCTGCTATTGCTTTTCTCTTCTATTTTACTAAAAGACCAAACAAAATAAAACATTGCAATGCAACAGGCTTTTTTTTGCTAGTATTTGTGTCATTAATCAGTTTCTGGCATTGCTGATGTACAGATATAACTAGAATGGCTGAAATCACATCAGAAGCACATTTGGTATCGCTGTGAATTGGAAAGAAGTCAGTTAGAACCCTAGTTCCATGTACCCATGAGTGTGTGAACATGTGATCGTCCTTTATAAAGTAGTTATCTCCATGATATGTGATGCTCTGTGTTTCTTCTTTTGAAAAATGATAAACCAATAATTAATCATCCACTTGAAAATCAATATTCATTCTTTCTTCCGTTGCAAAAAGAAAAAATATGGGTTCAGGGATATAAAATAAAATATTATCAAAAAAATGAAAAATTAAATTTGGAGTGGACTATATCATGACACCATGATGAAAATGATCTATAGCCTTAATTCAGAGTGTCTTTATCTAACACATTTGTTAAAGAATATACTCTAAATTCACCCTTTTTTCTGGTCCCATGCTGTTTAGTTCAGAGTTTTATTAAATGCATATTCAGATTGTTATTAATTCTCAAGTTCCTTGTGCTTCTCTAAGATAAGTAATTTGTGTCACAGGGGGTTTATTATTGAATTCTCATTTATATTAAAAACAGATTCCAACTCTAACGTTTTAATTACAGTTCAATATCAGACAAAATCTCTCTTTTCCATTATACTTTCTATTAACATAATAAATTGTTCTTATGGTGCTGAACAATCAGCAAAACAAAGAAGGCCAATGTGTTCCCAATAACATGGACTATGATATATTTCCCCTGTGAAATATATAGTCAGAATCAGGTATTTATTTATAGAAATATTATTGTATTTCAAGGTCATCATCATGCTGACGCATGATGCTCATACAGCATCAATATGTAAATTTGGATATGATAATCTATCAGGTATAGAATGCTGGACTAAATGTCTCTTGATGAGAAAACATATGTTAGAAATTAGTTTTAGAATTATCACCTGATAATAATGTTTTTAAAAAAATACTGACCTCTTGGGGCACCGAGGTTGCTCAGCCGGTAGAGCATCTGACTTCAGCGCAGGTCACGATCTCACAGTTTGTGAGTTCGAGCCCCACATCTGGCTCTGTACTGATAGCTCAGAGCCTGGAACTTGCTTCAGATTCTGCGTCTCTCTCTCTCTCTCTCTCTCTCTCTCAAAAATAGACATTAAAAAATAAAACTGACCTCTTTATTAAAACACAAGTATTGGGGATGGAAGGAAGTATTCTAAAAGTAGTTTAGGTCTAGTAAAGATCCAGCATATGTAAACATATTATATATTAACTGTACTTACAAATATTTTATGTTTCATCAGTTACTCCATAATTAATGTTAATCTGTTTCCACTAGATTTATGCAATATATTAAATCATAATAAAGATGAGACATAGCAATGACAGCCTCTTTTTGGCAAATAACTATCATTAGTTCAGCATCAGTACTGCAAATACATTTGGATGTACAATAATGTTTTCTGGTTAAGAACATATAGCATATCTACTATCGTCTCACATGCTCTTCCTGCAGAATGTGTCGACATTTATCCACCAGAAGGTGGGGTTTAGGTCCTCTGCACTTGAATCTGGGTGGAGCTGTGCCTGCAGTGTACATGATACTATACGACCTCTGTAGTTAAATCATGAAATTTGATAAAGCTTTCGCTTGGTCTATTTGAGATGTTCACTCATGAGGCCCAGCCCTACTGTGAGGAAGTCCAGGCCCCATGGAGGGTCTATGCCTAGGTTTTCAGGATAACTGAGCCAGCTGAGTTCCCAGCTACAGCCAACATCACTCAACCTGTAGTCATGAGAGCAAAGAAGCCTTCAAGCAGACCAGCTCCATCTACTGTCTGACCACAGCTCCACGAGTGACTTTGACCAAGAATCGCATAAGCAACCTTCAGACCTTTAAAAGATGTTAATAAAGGGCGCCTGGGTGGCTCGGTAGGTTAAGGGTCTGACTTCGGCTCGGGTCATGATCTCACGGTTTGTGGGTTTGAGCCCCACATCAGGCTCTGTGTTGACAGCTCGGAGCCTGGAGCCTGTTTCAGATCCTGTGTCTCCCTCTCTCTCTGCCCCTTCCCTACTCATACTCTGTCTCTCTCTGCCTCAAAAATAAATAAGCATTAAAAAAAAAAGAAGTTTATAAAATGATTTTGTTTTAAGCCACCAAGTTTGGTGATATTCGTTACACAGCAATTGATAATTGCAAATAGGATATAATGGCTTTTATTCCTCAAATTAGCTATTTCAGCCTGACATGTAGTTGTATGTGTTTAGTTAACTTCCTTAAACATATGGCTTTTTTATTTAAAACTTAGAGAAAATATAACCTCATATTTATAATATAACATATAGAGCAGTTCTAGATATAACCTCCCAAAATTCCATAATAAAATACAAAATTTCAAAATAAATTTGAAAACTTAGAACATCAAAGATACTAAATATATAGATCATTTGAAATATCAATCAGTATCTGGTATAACTCTGCTAAAGATGCAAAATAAGCCAACAAAACTAAAAGTAAGGAGATGGTTATGGCATACTATACTTTTTATCCTTTTTCAGATAATCTTTTTTACTTGGACTTTTAGCTTGCATTCAAATAAACTTCATGTATCAGATATTATCAGTACTATGTCTATGGGATTCATCCCTGGGATTTATGTAGCTGTAGTTTGTTTTTTCATTGTTTTTATCCCATTTAATAATGTAGTTATTGCAATTAAACATTTGTGCTGTTTGCAGGTTGAAGTTTTTATGAATATTATTTCTATAATATTCCTTTAATGTCTTTTGGTACACTCATAAGTTTATACCAATGAGTGGATTACTGTGTAATATTTTCACTCTGCTAAGTGGCTTTACAAAACAGTTATAAAAATTTATATCCCTGCGTGCAGCATTTGAAAGTTTTAGTTGCTCCAAATCCTTGACAATACATAATATTGTCCTTTTAATTTTTGCTATTTTAGTAGTGATACCTCATTTAACATTTAATTTTTATCCCCCTGATAACTAACTATAATTTGGCCATGTGGATATCCTCTTTCATAAAGTCCAGTTTTGGGGCGCCTGGGTGGCGCAGTCGGTTAAGCGTCCGACTTCATCCAGGTCACGATCTCGCGGTCCGTGGGTTCGAGCCCCACGTCGGGCTCTGGGCTGATGGCTCAGAGCCTGGAGCCTGTTTCCGATTCTGTGTCTCCCTCTCTCTCTCTGCCCCTCCCCCGTTCATGCTCTGTCTCTCTCTGTCCCAAAAATAAATAAAAAAACGTTGAAAAAAAAGAAAAAAAAATTTAGAAAAGTCCAGTTTTAATAATTTATCCATTTTTAAAAAAAAAATTATGTTTATTTATTTTTTGAGAGAGAGATTGACAGAGTGTGAGCAGGGGAGGGGCAGAGAGAGAGAGGAAGACACAGAATCCGAAGCAGGCTCCAGGCTCTGGGCTGTCAGCACAGAGCCCCACGTGGGGCCCGAACCCACAAACCATGAGATCATGACCTGAGCTGAAGTCAGGTGCTCAACCGACTGAGCCACTCAGGCGCCCCTAATTCATCCATTTTTTAACTGAGCAATCTGCATTTCTTAATGATATTTTATTGGGTTTGTTAATACACTGTATTTACATCTTATATCTGATATATAAATGGCAAGTATCTTCTTCCACATGTGACTTGTCTTTTCAGCTTTTTTATAATAACTTTGAATATTAGAAATTCTTAATTTTAATTTGCCTACTTCATAAATATTTTTTCACAATCAATACTTTTTGTTTCCTAAGAAATGTTTGCTTACCCCAAGTTTATTAAGACATTCTCTCATGTTAATTTCTAAACATTTTGATCATATGCCTTTCAAATTTTTAAAACATGCTAGATACTATCGAATAAATATATGAAAGCACTGAAGAGTATGCAGAGAAGATTATTGGGAAATTGTTAGTGGTCTGGGTGAGATACAATCATCACAAAGACCAGGATGATAGCAAAGGAGACAAAGGAAGTGGGGTTTTTTTTGTTTTTTTTTGTTTTTTTTTTTCTGGCTCAAGAAATTGTGAGTGAAGATTGTGAGAAAACCAAGTTGCAGTTTTGGTAACTAATGGGTTCTTTGTAGGATACTTTGAGTTTCATTAACAAATACCAAATACGTCATTACATACACAAGACTGAGACTCATGGAATAGGTGTGACTTGGAACAGAATTTACAAGTTACCAGCATTTAGGTGGTATGGAAAAGGGCCGGGATTGAATCATACAGCTTTTTAATATCTAGAACCCCTGAAGAGGAGGAATATTGAGTGAGAAGTATCCATTGAGTAACGGTAAAGCAGGAGAACATAGCGTTACAGAAATTTATAGAAAAAAAAGTATTTCAAAAGGCAAACAATTGACATGTGAAATGATCCTGAAAGATGGCTTGAAAGAGGAGAAGGAAATATCTATTGAGTTGGTAACAAAATGATGGTAACAGAACTTTGGAAGAAAAGTTTTTGTTGATTGGCAGCAACAGAAAGCAAATTAGAAAAATTGAAGGCTCTATAGGACTACAGGATAAGTAAAACAACAAATACAGGGTATTCTTTATAAAATGTTACTTTTCTTTTTATTTTTTTATTTGAGAAGTGGGTTGGAATAATGAGCAAGTACCTGAAAAGAATGTGCTTAAAAATTGTTTTTTATTTATGTGTTTTTTTAAATGTTTATTTATTTATTTTGGGGGGGGTGTGGAGGGACAGAGAGGGAGAGAGAGAATCTCAAGCAGGTTCCATGCTGTCAGCACAGAGCCTGACATAGGGTTCGATCCCAGGAACCATGAGATCATGACCTGAGCTGAAATCAAGAGTCAGACACTTAACTGACTTTCCACCCAGCCACCCTAGAAGATTGCTTTTTTAAATGAAGGCAAAAATGAATAAATTCATACAGAGTTACATGCATACATATCTACATACCTACTTACATACATACATACATACATACATATGTAAGAACAAAGCTAGGCCGTGGGAATGATCAAGTTGAATCAAGGAGATTAATGATCATGAATAAAGCAGAGCTGAAGCAGAGTCCTTGAGAAAGAGAAAGGCCAGCATCCAAAACACAAGATGAAGTATTGGCCTTTGAGAAGAACAGAGGCTCTTCTTTCATTGTAACAGGAAAGACAATAGAAATTTAGTTACCGATTCAAGTTTCTGTGTTGACTCATGGATGGGGAGATGACCTGTTTTCTACCTAGGTTTTCCCCCACTTTATGAATACTAATACAAAGCCATTGCCTTAAAATGAGTATGGAAAAGGGAGTGTTCAAGTCTTAAGAATGAGAGGAAAACAGTCATCTACTGGAAGAGGGAGAGAGTGATTTTACTGGACAAACAGTAAGACATTCAGGTTGTATCGTGAGATTCATTGAGATCTTTGTTTTGAGGTAAACTTACATATAAATTTGAAATAAAACTAAACAGCCCAGTTTGGTGGTGTTTGCTATAAGGTCTAATTACGTGGATTTCTGCACAGAGAATGAATAAATAAAATGGTTAGTTCTACAGATTTTCAGATTTCCTAGATAAAAATAAAATGAGTGGCACATGGGGAATGAGAGTGGTTTGCAAAAAACTAGGTGTCATAATAGGCCATGAGTATAGACTGATTAGAAATACAGCAACACATAATAGGTCAGTGGAATAGGGTAAAGACATATAATTACATTTTGTCATGGTAAACCAAGGTTACGAAAAACCTTGTATCTAAAATTTCAGTTGCTTCTGTGTATAAATATATATATATATATATATATATATACACACACACACATACATATACATATATACTTTGTATATCTTTAGACTTTGAAATTTTTTACCGTATATATATATATGATTATTTAAGAAAAAATAAACTTGGTAAATAATTCCAATAATACCAATCAATAATATATAAAATATTCATATAAGATAATATGATGCAGCAATTAAAGTTAAGATATTTACTAAGTACATGCACTGTATTAGAGTATACAATTATATAAAATATTATTATATTTTATATTGTATAAAATATCCATGTATAAGAATGTCCCATCATAATGATAACTAACCAGTATACAAAATATTCATTTAAACATTTTCTATGTATTAATCTACAAAAGCCACATGAGGTGCATACAGTTATGATTCCCACTCTATTGCTTAGGAAATTGAGCGTCTGAGAAGCTGTGTCTTATGCCTAAGGTCACTTAGCTGTAAGTGGTAAAGGCCAGATTTGAGCAGAAGCTTGTTTGAGGATCTTGGTCATTACCACTACGTGGTATGTATGCAGAGGGAGAATTCTGGAAGGGTTCACTGTTAAAACTAGCAACAATGCTTGTTTTTTGTTTGATGACATTTTTAAAAATTGATATTTACCTGCATTTTCTAAATTTTATAATATAAAAGCACTATATGATTGCAAATGAAAAGAAAAATATAATTTTTAAGAGCAGCGGGGATCCTGTATAGCCTGAATTAGTGCTTTTTCATAAGCAAACAGTAGTCATACGGACAAAAATGTTTTGTTTGGTGCAGCATGGTTCAGGGCCTCAGACGGAGAGAAGAAATAACCTCTTCCTTACGCTGAAAACTACAGTCCTGCTATTTCTTTCCTTAAGTGATGGAGGTACATGTGTAGAGTCATCCATTGGGTCAATATTTAAAATTATATAGCACAGGGGAGCCTGGGTGGCTCAGTCGGTTAAGCGTCCGACTTCAGCTCAGGTCATGATCTCACGGTTCATGGGTTCGAGCCCCACATCAGGCTCTGTGCTGACAGCTTGGAGCCTGGAGCCTGCTTTGGATTCTGTGTCTCCGACTCTCTCTGCCCCTCCCCTGTTCATGCTCTGTCTCTCTAGGTCTCAAAAATAAATAAACGTTAAAAAAAATTTAAAATTACATAGCACAAAAATAAAAATCTATCGTGTTATGAATTAATTGAGTATGTGCTACCCACTGCCCACTACCTTGAATTGAAAGATTAATCCTAGTAAACAAACTCAGCCCCAAAACGAATTTGCCATAGGTAAATTATCAGTACAATTTTCTATTTTCTTATCTTCGCTTCTTTTCTCGATTTTTCCTTAATTTGCTCTTTTATCTTCATGTAACATATACTTACAATTATAAATTAATTGCGATTCACCCATAGCCATCCAAATTATAGATCCAAAAAAGGAAGTGATATTTTAAGTATGCTTATTATAAATAAAATTAAATACTGAACCATTACCAAAATACCCACAAGGATAATAGTTCTTGAATGTGGACAAGTTCCTTATTCACTTACGACATATTCTTAATCATATAGATGTTAAAATAATTTACTCAAACATTAGGAAAAATATGACAGAGTAGACAAATCACAGGTCTTCAGAGTTCTGAGTTGTAACTGGGTGAACATGTCGTTCACGAGGCGATATAGGAAAATACTGGCAGTAAAAGTGGTGCTATAAAAATGATTCCAGGATAAAAACATAAATCTAAACTCTGTTGGGTAATCTGTATTATGTACTCAAGCTACTTATAATCCTCATTTACCTCATACCTGATACATTGCACATTTATTTGTCTTCTTGGCCCCAATTTTCACATCTGAAAAATGATAATAAGGAGCAGATAAATATCCTATGTGTTTAATATTCATTTATTATTCACTTAATGAAGGTTTTTTACACACATACTATATGAATACATAACAGTTTTATATGTTGGGATAATAGTACAATAAAAAATATATATAAAACATCACTCAAGAAGAATATATTTCATGAAAGAAGATAATCTATGTACACGAGTAGTTCAATACATGGTGAAGAATTGGGAGGGCCATAATTGGGATAACAGGATGAGTCCCAACTCACCTCTTTTTCACCGATGATTCTAGAACCTGGATTATATTCCTTCTCTTACCCACAGGTGCTATTAAAATCAAAGGTGACTTCTTTTCATGTGCCTGTTGGCCATCTGGATGTCTTCTTTAGAGAAGTGTCTATTCATGTCTTCTGCCCATTTCTTCACTGGATTATTTGTTTTTCGGGTGTGGAGTTTGGTGAGTTCTTTATAGATTTTGGATACTAGCCCTGTGTCCAATAGGTCATGTGCAAAAATCTTTTCCCATTCTGTTGGTTGTCTTTTAGTTTCGTTGATTGTTTCCTTTGCAGTGCAGAAGGTTTTTACCTTCACGAGGCCCCAATAGTTCATTTTTGCTTTTAATTCCCTTGCCTTTAGATATGTGTCCAGTAAGAAATTGCTGCGGCTGAGGTCAGAGAGGTTTTTTTCCTTCTTTCTCCTTTAGGGTTTTGATGGTTTCCTGTCTCAAATTCAGGTCCTTCATCCATTTTGAGTTTATTTTTGTGAATGGTATAAGAAAGTGGTCTAGTTTCATTCTTCTGCATGTTGCTGTCCAGTTCTCCCAGCACCAATGTCACTCCTCATCAGGGAAATACAAATCAAAACCACACTGAGATAGTACCTCACACCAGTCAGAGTGGCTAAAATGAACAAATCAGGAGACTAGATGCTGGAGAATATGTGGAGAAATGGGAACCCTCTTGCACTGTTGGTGGGAATGCAAACTGGTGCATTCGCTCTGGAAAACAGTGTGGAGGTTCCTCAAAAAATTAAAAACAGATCTACCCTATGACCCAGCAATAGCACTACTAGAAATTTACCCAAGGGATACAGGAGTGCTGATGCATAAGGGCACTTGTACTCCAATGTTTATAGCAACACTTTCAACAATAGCCAAATTATGGAAGGAACCTAAATGTCCATCAACTGATGAATGCATAAAGAAATTGTGGTTTATATACACAATGCAATACTACTTGGCAATGAGAAAGAATGAAATATGGCCTTTTGTAGCAACATGGATGGAACTGGAAAGTGTTATGCTAAGTGAAATAAGTCACACAGAGAAAGACAGATACCATATGTTTTCACTCTTATGTGGATCCTGAGAAACTTAACAGAAGACCATGGGGGAGGGGAAGGGGAAAAAAAAAAAAAAAAAACGTTAGAGAGGGAGGGAGCCAAACCATAAAAGACTCTTAAACACTGAGAATAAACTGAGCGTTGATGGGGGATTGGAGGGAGGGCAGGGTGGGTGATGGGCATTGAGGATGGCACCTGTTGGGATGAGCATTGGGTGTTGTATGGAAACAAATTTGACAATAAATTTCATATTAAATAAATAAATAAAAGGTGACTTCGAAAACCTCAGTGAAAAGGTCCATTATTTCAACTGCTTCAGCAGCCTTTAGTCAATGATCACATTTCAAACCTTGCCGGCACCTGAATCAAAATATCTAAAACCTCAAATCCCAGAATGCCAATAGCTGGTTAACAATAATCTCACATTATTGTGTAAGCATGACTGAAGCAAATAAAGGCTAAAATAATGTAATTTCCTTTTCAGATTAATTGAAGACGTAACAAAAATGTAAATAATTATTATGAGAGAAAGTGGATTCTAGAGATTGTGTAAATTGAAAAATCAACCAATCATACCAACGATGTAGTGAGGATGAAGTGGTCAAACATGAACTTAGTTACCTGAATGGCAACAGTGTTCCTAAGACAGAAGCCAGAAAAACACGTATGTAAAGTAAATTACAGTATAGGTTATTAAAAAAGAGAGAGTTCATTTACACTAAATATTTTAATCATTAAAGAATACATTAATGGATAATATAGCAATTTTTAAGAAATTTGTCTCTTTTAATTTAATTTTTTCATATCATAATTTTATAGCAATATTGATCGAATACTTGGTTACTTCTAAAGGTTACAGAATTTTCTTTTTACTTAATTAGATATTAATAACTGTTATTAGAAAAATACTGGCACGACTGTGTGGCTCAGTCTGTTGAGCGTCCGACTTCAGCTCAGGTCACGATCTCATGGTTTGTTGGTTCAAGCCCCATGTCAGGCTCTGTGCTGACAGCTCAGAGCCTGGAGCCTTCTTTGGATTCTGTGTCTCCCTCTCTCTCTGCCCCTCCCCAACTTGCACTCTGTCTCCCTCTCTCTCTCTCAAAGATAAATAAACATTAAAAATTTAAAAAAATATATAAAGGAAAAATACTTACCATCATGTCTTGGCACAATTCCTCATTTTTCTTCTCCCAAATTAATTATTATAGTCACTGATTTACATGGAATCACCACCGCTGATGCTCATTTATCTAAACTGACTAGTAGTGGGAAGGAAAGTGAGAGGGATCCGAAGCGTGCTTCATCTGAACCAATCGAACTGGGTTTAGGCATCTGTGAATATATAGTAGATGAAAAACTGGAAGAAATACTTTCTATGAGTCAAGTAATAATATTTTAGTCATAAGAAGTACTTCAAAATATGCCTTCAGATGAGAAATAAGCCATTCTGTAGCTTCTGCACTGAACTAAGCAACATCTGGGCACTCTGAGAACCAGAAGCTGCATACTCAACTACAGTCACTATGTTTACCATGGCCAGTGCCATACTAATGGCAGACAAAGATGGAAAGAAAGTTTTGCCAAACAACTTCATGGAGATTTTCTATAACAAGCGAGTAATGGTGCATAGAAGCAAAAAGGGAAAATGTGCCACAACAAAACTATTAGAGTTTTATAAGATACCACCATGGAGATTCTTAGGTATAACTGATGGACATTTTAACAAGGACAAATTCTAGAAATAAAGTAGGTGGGAGATTGTGCCACAATGTCTCACCCCCCCAAAAAGAATAGTCTAATTGGAGACCGTATCCAATATGTGGGTCATATGTAAATAACCACAATCTATTTAAAAAATAATAATCTTCATTAACTTTCAGTTGATTAAATTCAAATAAAGAAGTCATGTTATGTTGTCTCCATAAAGAGTGAATCAAGGCCAAAACAGAGTAAGAATACTGTTTGGATCACAGATAGTCTTTTAATCATTTGACTTCAGATTTCCTCAATCACGGTGAATGTGGGTCTCTAATTAGTGTGTATTTATAAGGAATTTTACAGGTCTATCTGTGGAGTCTCAAAATGATCCATAGACAATGTCCAAAATAAATATTCTTATTCCTGAGAGCATAGCATAAGGTATACAGCCTTGACTTTGAAATCTTAACAATAACTTTGTATCCCAGGTGAGAAAATGAGATATATCAACTTGATATTTCCAGTTCAGTGTACTACCTTACAACTCACATCTTCCCTAACATTTCTGGAATCATAACAGTTTCAAAGCCTGTGATAGAAATAAGTACAGGTTTTATTTACATTTTATTTTTTGATGCCAACATTTTTAAATGCCCTACACTTATGTCTCTTTAGGGGAAAAGAAGATTTTCTAATCACAGCTTTACAAATGTGGAAACAGATATAAAGAGATAAAAATTGCTCAAGGTCATTGGCAGAGGCGCGATTAAGAGCAAGCAACCACAGAATATAGAACATTACACAGATGTTCAAATCGTAAAGAATATGGATAGTTGCAAAATGAAAAGAAATGACTTCAAAAATCATTGTAGTCTAATGAGAAAGCAAAAAAAAAACACATTATAAAGTTGCATAAATATAAATAAGGAGAAGAGATCTACCTATACTCCCTGATTGTTTTCACAGTACTTCCCTTGAAACTGGGTTAGCTATAGAACAGCATGGTGTAAAGCAGGCTGACTCTTTTCAGACAGTGTGAGAATCTAAGGCTGTGCTCCTACAGATTTGGAATCAAATAAATAGGACCTAGAAAAGCATAAAAAACCAACATATGAAAGCGATACATCTCTATTATCATGTAAATTATGAACTAGGTTATAAGAATAAATGTAGATAGAGGTCAGTAATTGACATTATGCACACATACACACACACACTTGTAAGTGCGTATAACGACTCTGGACTCGGTGAGGCCTGGAACATTATGATATATATTTCCATGGCTCTTTGTTATGTCAAGGAAAAAAGGAATGGAGCTTATTTTTTACCCAAATTGTACTGAACAAGTCATATATGTCATTTCAATCAGGACTTACAAAAGTCCTACAAAATAGTGATTTATTCTCCATTAAAACAAGAAGGAAAGAGTCAAAAGTAGAATATCAGTGAAATCACAGACCTTGCAGGAAATACATCTAGGATTAAAATTTATATTTGTCATACTCTTTCCAGAAACTCACCCTTTCGAGGAGACCTCTGAAATGTAACTATCCATCATGAACGGGGAGGTGGCACTAGGGAGGAGATGGAAGAGAGAAGAAACGAGAGAAAACAAGAGAGAAAGAATTGGTGGGGGGAGGGGTTAGGTGGAGATTTTGAGATCCTTATGGAACAAACCAAAGTTCTAATAACAACGTGCCCTCTATACTGTCCAGTAGCCAGGAAAGAATTGGCACGCCTCCCCACAGTCTAAATCACCACCAGGAAAATAATTTGGCATTAAGGCAATCATTTTACAAAATCTGCATCCACAATGCAACTGCTAATATAATAGTCCCACCGGGGAAAATAAAGAAAGAAACGGTTCAGCATGAGAACTGTTTTCAGCATGAGCCAAATTCTAACTTAACATCCACTTCAAATAGAGTAGCGTTATTTCCTTTTTATTTCATTTCTCCCCCAGTATTGCTTTGAATATTGGATTTTCTTGTGATAAGGGTTCCAAGTTAATGATCAAAGTGCACTTCATGAACCAAAATGATTTTAACTCAGCTTTTCAGAGTTACTCTTCCTAAAATGTTCCCTGGGGAGTCAGATTTTCCTGACTCAAGATATTTCTATTCAAGATCTAAAACCACTTTTAAGGGTAATAGCTAAGTAAACACTGTTATATTTCGGTTGATTGAATCCACATGAATTATTCTTCATTAAATGGCAAAATCTAATTCTAGGGGGGAAAAGTCTTGTTAATTGTTTTCATAAAGATGCGCCCCAGGGCAGCATTTAGTTTTTCACTGACCATGGGCTTCAGAAAGCTTTTCAATTCTGCCAAATCATTGCTTGTGTGTATTTTTCAATGGAAATGGAAAAAAATAAAAATGACTTTTTATGATGAACATTTATTAGATACATTTTTCCTTGTAGCTAAAAACATCTTCCTAGTATAAATATTTACTTGTATTCAGTAAATGAAAAAAGACATGAAAGCCAGTAGACTGGTATGAAGGGAACTTTTGCCAATAAACCAGTTAACAGTTTCAAGTCATGTCTCTCTAGAAAAAAAGCAAAACAAAACAAAACAAAAACCTGTCCATCATGAGCCCCTGCTCAGTTCTCCCAAAGTTGAAGAGAAAGAAAGAGTGTGGCCTGGGAAAAAAAAAGAGTGCTCTTCCTTGGCCAAATGCTCTAATCACTACAGATACTTCAGACACGTATATGCACAATTGTTTTTTTGAATGTGTTGCAAGAAAGAATGAGCCATTGTCCCCTAAGACTAAGCAAGATTCTTATTCATGGCTGATGATCTAGGGCAAGTACAGAAAACAAGCAAACTGATTAGCCACTTCAGTAATATCAAGGAAATTCTTTTGTCCACATGCGCACAGGCACATAGTCACAGTAGAGAATTGAGTGAAATATTGTCTTAGCGATGTTTTAAGTTTAGCGTTTTCTCCTGACCAAAGCATAGATTTTTGTAGTGTTACATCACTTTTATAAGCTGCTTTTATTTTTACTGTGGTCTAGAAGCTTCCTGTTGCAGAATGGATCGATCTTACTTTAGCTTATAAAATTACTCCAAAATGGACTTGATTCCTTCAAACTTTCTACTTAAAATGTCACTAAAGCTTGCATGTCCAGTGTAGAATGTACTTTTCTTAAGGAACATATTACTTGCATAACTTATTTTGTCTCCTATTTGAGAAAAAATTGTCAGCGGCTGTCCTGACTACTTCTACTAATAGAAGCTAAACTGGAGGATTCTAGTGACCTTACCTCTGTGGTAAATGTCCTTCAAATATTAAAGTAGAAAGTTTCCTGAGTTTCAGTGGTAATGCAGTCAAATGGTTACGTCCACATTCTAGAGTCAACCACTGAGACTAAGAGATAAATTATTCACTTCATAAAATAAACAGCACATTTGAATATCATGTTAGTAATGTTATCATATTCTGTGAATACTCTTAATTACAAAGACACTTTAACAAAATGTCAAAATATAAAATTTCAAAACAAACCTATCATTCTTTATATGAGAGGATTTTTCTAATTTATTTCTTATTTTTTGATAAGTATAGTTGAATTCCCTTTTCATTAAATTATAGAAAGAGCCTAAGTGTCCGTCAACTGATGAATGCATAAAGAAATTGTGGTTTATATACACAAAGGAATACTACTTGGCAATGAGAAAGAATGCAATATGGCCTTTTGTAGCAACGTGGATGGAACTGGAGAGTGTTATGCTAAGTGAAATACATCATACAGAGAAAGACAAATACCATGTTTTCACTCTTATGTGGATCCTGAGAAACTTAACAGAAGACCACAGGGGAGGCGAAGGGAAAAAAAAAAGAGAGGGAGGGAGCCAACCCATAAGAGACTCTTAAAAACTGAGAATAAACTGATGGTTGATGGCGGGGGGGGGGGGGGGTGGGAGGGAGGGGAAAGTGGGTGATGGGCATTGAGGAGGGCACCCGTTGGGATGAACATTGGGTGTTGTATGGAAAATAATCTGACAATAAATTTCATATTAAAAAAAAAAAAGACTGTCTTATTTTTGTGTGAAAAATAACAATTTATTCAATAACAATTTATTGACAGACTGTTATATTGATTTGCTAATGAATACCATGTGTTTGTAAGGAGGAGAACATGCAGTGTTACTTTAGAAATGAGGTCAGTACTGGAAACAATTGCAGCTGTCAAGTATTGTGAAAGTCTAAATAGTGAGTGCTCAGTATTAGGCAAATTACATAGATTATTTTACACAAACATGCAACTTTGTAAAACTGATAATATTCTCATTTTTAAAAATGTGTACCAGAAAACCTAAGCTTCTTGCACAATTAGTAAATAGAAATATTAACTCCAAACATGAGTCTGTTATGGTCACTCCAAAATACATGTAATACACTTCCTTTACACTCTAATACTAAAAACACAATCTTTCAATCCACTGAAATAACCTATTTAATGGGGGAAAAAAGTCAGGAATTGATGTCAGGAAAACTGGGTTCGGCTATTAGAAATTGAAATATCATGAGAATAAGTCAAAGATTAATGAGGTTGGTTACCTACATGTAATGGATGAGAATGAGAAAAGGAGGTAAGAAGGTGGCACATTTCTAAATTTCTCTTTTTGGTACAATCCTGATTTTCAAAACATGCTAATGTTTCACACACTTAAAGAGAAAAAATTAAAATCGGAAATTTTGAAAGAGAACCTTAAAATTGATTAAACAGAAACAAGTTAATTTGTAAGTTAAACTGAATTTTAAGGCAAAAATACAAGTACACTGAAGAGTGTGTGTAGGGGGGGAAGAAGCAACGCACGTATATTTTGAACACATTATTTGGACTATATGACCTAACCTAAAAGTAGTACATAAATATATTGTGTGCGTGTATATATATATATATATATATATATATATATACATATATATATGGTTAGTAGACTTCCTTTTTACAGAGACATATTTTTCTATAATCTAGATATTAATTTTTCTATACATTTTAGAACTAAGCAAATATGTTGCTACATTGTGGCTGATGAGAACCAGCTTTGTCAGAGAAGGTAGTTATAATGTGGAAGGGAAAAGCATAGAATAAACCATGTGGTGTTGAGTTGGAATTAAGGATATCCTAGGTTCCAATCCATATAGGTGGTTATGGAATTAGAAACAGATGTGTATGGGGATTGTGTGTGTGTGTGTGTGTGTGTGTGTGTGTGTGTGTGTGTGTGTGTTACATAATTTCCCAGTTCTATCAGCTAAAAATACTAAGAAGCAATAAAAACCATAAACAATGAACACGCAGTACCCATATCTTGGCTTCAAAATAGAATGAATCCTCCACAAAAAGCAAGCTGTGACAAAATGCCTGAATCCAGAGATATAGCTGAAGAATAACAAGATAATCCTGGAATGCCCTGATGTGTCAGAAAACAGACAAGTATTAAAAGAAATGATCAGATAGGTCAAAAAGAGCAGGAGTCAGCTCGGAGGGGCTAAAACTAGAGAAATCTGGGACAATTTGAGTCTCAAAATAAATAATGACAGTGAAGGATTATAGTCTATTTAATAATATAATTCCAAGGATCCACACTGATACAAAATAAATGAGAGATGATGGTGATGGTGATGATGATGATACAAAAATAATAGGTGAGAGGTAGATAAAGGAAAACTCTTCTTTATAACAGAAAAACAATTAATAAATATAGTCAGAGTTATAGAACTGGAAAATAAATCCCAATTTGTCAACCATGGTAATAATAATTGATTCACGCATGAGTCCTCATAGATGCTCAAACTTGTGGTAGAAATTTTGAGAAATATTAAGATATTCGCATATCTTTCAGAATATCTCTCCACAGGATGTTTATTAATTAAAACGTATAAAATCATAACTTCATGATGTAGAAACTCGGCAGACAGCAATTTAACCAAGTATTAACTTAATATCACCAATATTTTAACACACTTCCATTTCCTGTCTACTAATACAAGGCACCAAGAAGGATAAAAGATCACTTTTGTTGTCATTGTGCCCCCATGGTGCATAACCTGAATCTAGTCATGAGGAAACATCAGATAAATCCAAATTGAGGGAACTTCTGCAAAATAACTAGTCTGAATTCTTTGATCATGACACTATCCAAATACAAAGAAAGATTCAGGAACTGTAACAGATTAAAGGAAACTAAAGACGTGAGAAATAAATGCGTTTCATAACCCTAGTTTACTTTTGGTATAAAATATATTATTTAAACAATTGACAAAATCTGTATATGGCTTTCATACTGGTACCAGTATTAAATCTCTTGACTGTTAATTTCACTGTGGTTATGCAATATAATGCCTGTGTTTTTGGAAAGAAAACACTGAGCTATGTAGGAGTAAAGGGCTACATGTCTACAACTTACTGTCCAGTGATTCAGGAACATAATTATATATACCCATACAGATGCATAAAGGGATTCACACAAAGAAAGTCTACAAAAGCTAAAGGATATCTAGCAACACATTAACACTTGGGGAAACCGTACAAAGAACACATGGAGTTTTTAGTACTATTCTTGCAAGGTTTTAATCCTGAACTGACATTAATGTACATTTTTGAAGTTAGCAGTAATGGGCTTCAAATTTCTCATCCTAAAAATTTATGATAATCTCAAAGAAAGCTTGTGGCTGTCACATGCTCTAATTCAATGAAACAATTTATCAAAATAAATCTTCATGGTAGCATACATCCCATCAAGCATGATTCTTAAAGCTGAGTTCCAAAATTATCTTTATGCCAAACCAGCTGTAATCTAGCAGGATCTTTGAATTTAGAAAACTCATTTTTCATGATAGTAAGATACATGCTGGGTTTGAATGTCATTAGACAAAACCTGTTTATCTGCTGCCTTGTTAAGTGTTTAATATTGCCCTGAAATTAATGACATTCATGACAATTCACTCACTTAATTTTTCCAAACATTACGGTATTGCAATATCTCATTTAGTGATTGTCATTAGTACAAAACTAAACTAAACTAAACTAAAATGCAAGTGATATGGTATTTTGTAACAAATTTTACCTATCACAGTGACACTGTTTCCACTCAACTTACCTTCACAGGCTTTGGGTGTGCTGCTTCCTTATATCCTTTTTGCATGTTTTTAGGTTTGCTTCAGAATTCAGGGTTTTGAAGTACTTTGAAGACTCTTCATTTTTCTTTCAATATGTCTGTTCAAAGTGAATTGACTTTACATGAAACTATAATTTTTGGCATTAATTGTAATTAAAAAAAAGATGTAGACATCTACCTCTTGAGGGGATAGATACATGAAAACACCAACTATGGAATAAACGATACACCTGTTGTAGAGTCATAAATTTGCTGCTAGAGAAGTAATATAACAATAAGTAATAGACAAATGGGTACATCTTACTGCATAATGCCTCCTTGTGACCATATGCATTTCACTTTGTTTACTTTAAAGTACCAGCATTTTGGGGCGCCTGGGTGGCTCAGTTGGTTAAGCGTCCCACTTCAGCTCAGGTCATGATCTCATGGTCTGTGGGTTCGAGCAGATTCCCTCACTGGAGCTGATTAGGCAGTTCCTGATCGGCTGGTTTAGAATTCCTTTTATGGAAGAGCCAAAACTATAACTAAGTTAACTCTCAGTTTGGTGATGTGGGGCTTCTCAAAAGCAACTCCATTTGAGGCCTGTTGTCTTGAAGAGCTTAAAATTGGCTCTTTGGGGAGCAGGATAAAATCCTTTATATTGAGACTTTGGGAAACAAAGTTATGTGCATATTTCCAGTAGCTAAATGCCTTTATTTTTTTCAATTTAACATGTATCTTCACTTTTTTTTTAATGTTTATTTTGGGAGAGAGAGACAGACAGCAATCAGGGGAGGGGCACAGAGAGAGAGAGAGAGAGAGAGGGAGACACAGAATCTGAAACAGGCTCCAGGCTCAGAGCTGTCAGCACAAAGCCTGACATGGGGCTGGAACCCACAGATTGCGAGATCGTGACCTGAGCCAAAGTCGGCTGCCCAACCGACTGAGCCACCCAGGCACCCCTATCTTTACCTGTTTTATGCAAAGGGTCAATACTATTATTATGTGAGAATACTATCTTGGTATGTTTTCTTATGACAAATGAAACTAACAAAAATATAAAAATTCAGGATGGGGATTGAGAGAGCAAACAAGTTTAGGGAAAATAATTTCTCCATTCTTGGGTAAAGTAAATGCACATTACTTTCCATAAATTATGCACCCCCTTCATGCTTCATTTTGATTGGTTTCAGAGCATAAAATAAATAATTTTGCATGGTATATTTGTTTTAAAGCTCAACATTTTTGCAAAGTCCCTTAGAAGCCATAGCCCAGCAGTATCCTAGATGATATCCAATACATTGAAAAACAGAAGAGGGCATTTCGGAGGCCTTATTGTGCTAGTGAAGAGAATAGGGAAGTAGACAGTAGCCGAAACCTAGAGAGAATAACAGATCAAAATGGAGGAGGACGCAAAGAAGTAAGTTTTACATTGGTATGTTGCTCACCCTTCCTTTCTCACGTCTTTGTACCAGTTTTAGTTTTCTCAGGACCTGTAACATTTTTAACATTAACAACTTCCTCTACCTTAGTATCTCATTCCCTTAAAACCAATAGAAAGCCGAAATGAGGGGGTGCCTGGGTGGCTCCGTAGGTTGAGCATCCGACTCTTGATTTCGGCTCACATTATGATCCGGGGCACTGCGCTGGGCACGGAGCCTACTTAAGATGTGCTCTCTTCCTCTGCCCCTCCTCCCAAATAAATAAATAAATAAATAAATAAATAAATAAAATAAAGCTGATCGGAAATTTGTATGAACAGAGCCAACCTGGGAACCCTTAATACTGTGTATGTTACCAGAAGGATGTTATGCAATATCCTTTTAATGAAATTTCACTGCTCATGTTAATTCATCTGATCTGAAAACCTGGGAACTGGTTCTTATTAAAACTTCCATCAATTTCTTGGGGCGCCTGGGTGGCGCAGTCGGTTAAGCGTCCGACTTCAGCCAGGTCACGATCTCGCGGTCAGTGAGTTCGAGCCCCGCGTCGGGCTCTGGGCTGATGGCTCAGAGCCTGGAGCCTGTTTCCGATTCTGTGTCTCCCTCTCTCTCTGCCCCTCCCCCGTTCATGCTCTGTCTCTCTCTGTCCCAAAAATAAATAAACGTTGAAAAAAAAAAAATTAAAAAAAAAAAAACTTCCATCAATTTCTTGAGTCCATTTACCAGGATTTGTGTTCTCCAGTATTACAGACAAGACCACAGGCCCAAATGGAGTTGTTTGTGATAAGCCCCGCATCACCAGAGACTTAACTTAATTACAGTTTGGGTCACCCCAGTTAATCAGGAATTTCTTGATTAGCACTAGTTAGGTAATCTGCCTGATAGACCCCTTCCATCTACTAAAAGAAAGTAGCCTTGCAGTAACCAACTGCTTCACTGTCTAGTGTAATTTCTTGTCCCTCTCCTTTCTGCCTGTAAAAGTCTCAGTTTGCACAGCTCTGTTGGACTCCTTTCTATGTGCTAGGTAGATTTGAATCAATTTTGCTGAAGTTAACTCTTAAAACTTTTAATAGGCATCAGTTTATCTTTTTTTTTTTCTTTTTTAAGGTTTATATATTTTTCAGAGACAGAAAGACAGAGCGTGAGCGGGGAGAGGCAGAGAGAGAGGGAGACACAGAATCCTAAACAGGTTCCAGCCTCTGAGCTGTCAGCACAGAGCCCAACTTGGGGCCTGAACTCACGGAGGACAGGATCATGACCTGAGATGAAGTCAGACACTTAACTGACTGAGCCACCCGGGCACCCCAGCATCAGTTTATGTTTTAACACAAGAGAAGTAGAAAGAGTAGAAAATATATATTTGGAAAAAGAGAGAAAGAGAGAGAATGAGAGAAAGAGATTTATTTTAAGGAATTGTTTCATGTGATTGTGGGAACTAGTAAATTCAATATTTGTAGTGCAGACTGGCTGGATGAAAATCAGGCAGTATTTCAATTACAAGATTTGATTCCCTCTTCCTCAGGAAGCACCTGTCTTTTCATTAAGGCCACAACTGAATGGAAAAAGCCCAACCACATTATCATGGGTAATCTACTTAAACTGTCTATAAATATCAATCACAGTGACAAAATATCTTCATAGCAGTGACTAGACTAGTGTTTGACCAGACAACTGGGCAACCCAACCTTGCCAAACTGATAAATAAAATTTACCATCACAATGTAGTTGGACACTAAATTTAACCAAGTCATGCCAAAGATCTATTATGAACCCACTGACAAATATTTTGTCCTTGACCAAACTTTAGCAAATGTCCTGTGAGCCCTTCTTTGACTAGGCTTCCGTTTTGTCCTATAAAGACCTGAACAAAACACTTGTATAGTTTCTAATAACTCAAGGTCATGTCACTAAGATGACCCTAAGTCTCCTTGTAAGCACCTGCCTGGGAAAATTCAAACCTGCCATAAGAATTTGCTACTTTTTTCCAGATAATGACTGAATATAGGACCCTTGTCTCTCTCTCAGTTTTTGTGGGAGAGTAGGAGCCTGACTTGGATGAGCACCAGTTAGCAAATCCACATGGATTTCACATGGATCAACTTCCCCTTTCCCACTTGTAATTTTTCACTTCCCCACTCAATTGAGTCCCTGTTCACCCTGTTGGCTATTTCTTCATTGTCCCTTTAAAATGCTCAGTCATTGGGGCACCTGGGTGGCTCAGTCAGTTGAGCTGAGCGTCTGACTTCAGCTCAGGTCACGATCTCATGGTTTGTGAGTTCAAGCCCCATGTCAGGCTCTGTGTTGACAGCTCAGAGCCTGGAGCCTGCTTCAGATTCTGGGTCTCCTTCTCTCTCTGCCCCTCCCCCACTTGTGCTCTGTCTCTCTCTGTCCCTCAAAAATAAATTAATGTAAAAATAAAAATTAAAAAAATGGGACTTCCTATATTTAAAAATAAGTAAATAAAATGCTCAGTCATCTCTGCACAAATCAGAGCTCAGTTCACCTTAGACTCTTTTCCTTATTGTAATAACACATTACTGATCAAAATCTTTCCTTACCACTTTAACTAGTGTCTTGTTTTGTTTATCTCTGACACCAGTGTCTTTTCCAAAAAACAAAGAAACATTGAGAAAACAACAGCAGAAATGTAGTAATTAATTATAACTATAATTATATTAATTAATGTTAATAATCTATCAATTAATTAATATAGCATGCAGACCTCTGATGCCATGATAAAACCAGAGAAAGTTAGACTTTACAAGACAGTATAATTAAAATATGAGGTCATTATACTTAGATGTCTCAGATGTCACATCATCCTATGTAAGTGAATCAAAATCTAAGCCTGGAAATGCACTTACAAAATCGAAGCCTAAGAACAACCAATCATAAAAAGCCAATTAGTCTTTAGGCTACAGCCAATCAATAATTTATTTTCTTTGCTTCCTCACTTCCAGTTTGGCTCTGTCCAATTCCAATCAATTTTTTTTTCAAATAAACTCCAAATGTTTAATATGCTTCAGTTTATCTTTTAGCAACAGAAAACTAAAAGTGGAAGAGTTGCTAAGTTATTCCTGACTTTTTTTTAAATGTGAAGGAAAAGGAATGTTTTAGATATAAATATATAGAAATATACATATAAATAATACATGTTGTATTGTATTACATTATTTATATAATATATAACTATAAATATATTATTCTCCATGGAAAAATGATAAATGACTAAGAACTCACTTCTCTGAAAGTATCATTTGCCATTTGTCACCCTGATACTATGGTTGAAAGAAATGACTGTTGCAAGATTACTAAAGTCTTCCATAATTAAGGCAAAGATGTTTCCTTCTTCAAAACTTATTCTTCTACTCACAAATAGTTCCACCTGGACTTTATTTCAATGAATAATATTGTATTTCCACTTTCAATTCCCATTGTAGAGTATCCACCGTCTTGTTTTTCCTCTTTATTCTAGTCTTATATGAGTTAAGACATATCAATGCACATCTTCTCCCACAATAAGTGCTATTTCTTCTCTTGGTAGGAATCACTACTCAATCTAGTTCAGGTCACAGGTAAAGTACAGAATTCTATCTTGCATTCACAACTGCTCCTGGATCCATAACACAGAGCAGATTCTGCCTCTACTTGTCATTACTTATTATTCATTACTCACACCAATTTATACCGATTTACACCAAATATCCATTACATCTCTATTTATTAAAAATATTTTTAATATTGTATCTTTACCTTTCTAAGTCCTTATTATATCCATCTACATTCATTTTTAA
The DNA here is from genome assembly GCF_028749965.1 of Puma concolor. Classification (NCBI taxonomy): domain Eukaryota; kingdom Metazoa; phylum Chordata; class Mammalia; order Carnivora; family Felidae; genus Puma; species Puma concolor. The sequence goes on along the minus strand of NC_141670.1, from coordinate 180,222,198 downwards.
TATAATATATAGTATATAAGTTACTACAGTTAATATATTTGTTACTAATATAATAATGTCAATATATGTTAATAATACAGATGTCAGTTTCAGTTCATCAGAAATTGTATGTCTAAATTTGTTGAGGAAGTATTCCTGCCTATATAAATTCTCATGTGTTCGAAAACATGGAATATAGGAGTTAGAAATTTTGAAAGACTGAGCATATACCCAAAGATAGGTGAACAAAACACTACTGCTTTAAACTGAAAAATACTAACTCAGCTTTAAGTAAAGAGTTTACCTCTCAGTCATGCATATCATTATATATCTTCTGTCAATTGGAATAGGAATGACAGAACAATTACATAAATTTATCTAAATAAAGGAACTTTTTTTTTAAACATGTGAGTTGTATTTGAATACATTGTATTCTTGCCACAAGAGGATGTCAAGCTCTTTTTTTTTTTTTATTTTTTTTTCAACGTTTATTTATTTATTTGGGACAGAGAGAGACAGAGCATGAACGGGGGAGGGGGCAGAGAGAGAAGGAGACACAGAATCGGAAACAGGCTCCAGTCTCTGAGCCATCAGCCCAGAGCCTGACGCGGGGCTCGAACTCACGGACCGCGAGATCGTGACCTGGCTGAAGTAGGATGCTTAACCGACTGCGCCACCCAGGCGCCCCAAAGCTCTTTAAAATCATGATATCAAAAGGTCCTAATTCATGCATCTGGTACTTAATTCTCTCCCCCTCAAGTCCCCCTAAGAAATGATTTAAAAGTATTTAAAAATAATGAAAACATATTTGTCATCTTATTAATCCATTTGGTTAGAGTTATTCAAGAATAGAAGTATACAAGTAAAAGGAAGCCCACACTGTTCCATTGATAGGATGTAAGATGTAGACAACTAGGCTATATCGTTAAACATTTTTGCCTTCATTCAGTTCAGTTAAATCCAGTTTTCCTTTCACTAATACAAAAACCCTATTTTTCTAATGAAAAGATAGGAAAGCATAATTACATGTAAGTATTCAGCATGTTAAGTCATAAAAAAGGAAAGGAAAAGGCTAGCCTCAGTAGCTCTAATGTTTTCATTTGACTAAGAATATATGTAACAGAAGGATTTTACAAAGTTTCTCCTCATTTTTGTAATTTTCTTCTTAAAGGTTGTTAATTGCTTATTTTCAAGATAACTGAAATTCTTATCACATAGAGGGAGAGGAGATTGTTTTAAATTGCTTTTAAGTGTTTCATGAAATAATAGTCATTTCAAAGCAAATTTTAAGGAAAGATTTAGATTAGGGAACCAGGATTTTAGTTTCTAAACCAAACATTGGTGATTATAAGTCTCTTAGCTGTACAAGGCTCATATTTCTATCTCTGTAACAGAAGAGGCCCAAATGATGAAATCCCAAAGTTTTTAATGACTCCAACATTCTATGATTTCCAAACCCTATCAAGTAAAGGATTCATGTTTCAGGTATTTTAATGGTTCTAAAAAAATGGGAAATAATGACTAAAATTAAAAAAAAAAAGAGTTTATCTGAAATGCTTACCTTTTCTTGATTATTATCCAACTCAACTCTCGAGCAATTCTAATGAGATTAACATAATAATAGCAATTATATCACAACAACAGCTAAATATAGCCCTAGTAAACTTAAAGAGAATTTTTCAACCCTCAGGGCAGCCAAGAGCTATACCAGGATATTAACAAGTGAACGAACAGAAATATAGTATGAAACAAAAAAGTAAGGGGAGGAAAGCCAAATATAGAACAAACTTAAATGATAATAAGGAAAACTAGGATATGAGGAATACTATTATTTCAAACTGGAGAGTGTTTTGTTTGTTTTATAGGTTTATAAGTTTGACCACAAGAAAACAATGAAAACATCTAAATTAAATTTGGGAACTTTTTTTTGAAAATAAAAAAAGGGGTTTAAATAAAGTTTTTATTAGAATTCTTATATGTTACAAGAGGGATTAAGAAAATAGCTTTTATTTCCCGCCCTTTGACATTCCCTCAGCAACCTAATACAGTGTAGTCATTTTCTGATAAAAAAGATCTCACATTAAAATCAATTTAGAAACAACTGTCAAGTTGGATTCAGATGAGAATGATTAAGTTGAACATTCATGAATGTGATTTTTGATAAGCCCTCTGGAACACAGACATAGTTTGGGGTCAAATAGAACCTAAGATTATATTTAGTAGGGCTCCTGGGTCCTTTCCTCAATCTTCCAATTAGAGAAACATTACAATCAACAGGTAGAACACTTTCTAATATATTTGATCGAGCTGAACAGACAAATGGAAAAAGTAAAATTCCTTCCTTCCCACTATATGGGATTACACTTATTTAAAGAGTAAAATTATTTTCCTACGACTATACAAATTCAACCTATAAATTGGAGTGAAATAATAAGAATGGTCTCCCTATTAGCAAGCTATTTTTTAAAAAGTAATCATTTGCTGAATCAAACTTCAACCGGAAAAATGCAATCCTTTTATTTGAGCCAGGTATGATAAATGATGTTTAGTTTTAGCATCTTGGATGATCGTTAGACTTGAACTTTTATACTCATGAGTGGCCAAAACTCAAAATTGCTAAGAGATAATGATCATTATTAGAAAGCCAATTTTGATAGGTTTGCATTCCTGAAATATTTTCATTCAGATATGGCTAGAGGAGCTAGGTTCTCAGTTTATAAGTGAATGCAATTATATCACTCTTTTGCTTTCTGTTCAAGAAAACTGCATTTGGATAATCTAAACGTTCTATAGTAAAAACAATAATTCCATAATGTTTAAAAATAATTTATGTTTGGGGCACCTGGGTGGCTCAGTCAGTTGAACGATGAACTTCGGCTCAGGTCATGATGTCACGGTTCGTGGGTTCGAGCCCTGCGTCGGGCTCTGTGCTGACAGCTCGGAGCCTGGAGCCTGCTTCGGATTCTGTGTCTGCCTCTCTCTCTGCCCCTAACCGCTCACATTCTGTCTCTGTCTCTCTCAAAAATAAATAAACATTAAATAAATTAAAAATAATTTAGATTTTACTTTTAAGTTCTACAAAAATAAAAGATTTATAAATGTTAAAATTATAATTTGTTTATAATCAGGGAACTCCAAGACATTGATGTTTCCACCTGGTTCCTGAGCTACTGGTTTCCCATCTCTTTTATGCATACGTATATCCCCTCCCTGCTAGCTTCAAGCAGCCTGGTTTCCTGGCTGAGAGAGAGAGAGTGTGTGAATGGGCAGGGAGAGAGAGAGAGGGAGAGAGAATCCCAACAGGCCTTGCACTGTCAGCACAGAACCCAATGTGGGGCTCGAACTCACCAACCATGAGATCATGACCTGAGCTGAAATCAAGGGTCAGACACTTAACCGACTCAGCCACCTGGGCACGCTCCTAGCATTTTAATCTCATGGGCCAAATCAAGCAGTAGGTCATGAGACAGCGATAGACTTACTGCTAGAGATTGAGCCCAGACAGAATTCTCAAGCATTTTCCTCCCTTCTTAATGTGGAGATTCCTATATTTGGTGCAGTAAACTTAGCCTATTAGAAATTACACTGATGGAATGCTAAAAAATAGGATGATTAACATCTTCACTGATTCCATAAGTATTTCCTGAACACCTACTTTGTGATACTGGTGGTGAATTAAGATGGATAAAATAGACAAAATCTCAGACCACATGGGAATTTCATAAAAAAGGAACAAAGCACTTTTCTTATTCTTGAGAAACTTAACTTATTAAAATAGGAAATAACTTGCTGACAGAAAGCAGTTGGAGCAAATAGCTAGGCAATGGGTAATCAAGAAAGAGGATGTAATTATAAAGGATATAGTTGCAAACAGCATAAGTTCAAGGAAAAATAGATCCGTATGTATTAAAGGAGTTGGAGAAAACATTCTGGAAAAGCAGAAATGGAGAACAGAACATTACATGTTTAAAAAAAAAATAAGTAGGCATCATTTATCAGCATAAGGAAAAATCTAAGCAAAAGACTGGAAAAAGAGAACAAATTTGACACAGATATGTAATCGATGAGGTGTCTTCTCAGAATGACAATTTTACATGTTTAATTAGATATATGAATATGAGAGAGAGAACAGAACCATATAATTAGCTTCCTTAGAGTTAAAAGCACATGGAATAAATAGTAGTTAATAAATAACCAATAATGTACTATTCATTTCTCTACAAATAACTTTCATCTGGATTTTTTCATAATGGCTCATCCTATTTATATAGTAGTATCTCATATAGTAGAGCGATTTACTACATTGATTTCACATCTATAAATTGAGTTCTCCCATATTCTGATACATCGTTTGGTACAGTAAACATAAATATGAATCAACTGTCTCCATCTTTATCATGCCTACAACTGAGATTAGAGAGTGGTACAATGAAAGTATACAAATGTGGAAGTTACTTTCATGAGTTAATGCTTTACTTTTCAAAAACTTTTCACAGACATAAATTTGCAATTTGAAAAAAAAAACATGATAAATCTCAATTTCTGATTCAGAAAATGTGATCACAAAAATGGGCTGGAATCAGGCTCCAAGCACTGTTTTCTGAATTATAGGAGTGGCTACAATTAGTATGCATGCCATATGTTAATCTCCAGATGGTCAAGAGCTTTGGAACACATTGCCGATATGTACTATATAAATAAACCTGTTTAACTTTGTCTAATATCCTTCTTTCTTAGTAACATAAGTTGAAAATATTTAGAAGAAAGGAAGGTCATGTCCCTTTTAAGATGCCACAAAATGACCATGAGTAAATAAAGACCACTGAAGGCAGGAAAATAAATGGCTATAATCACATGAAGGTCAGAAATACTTCAGAAAAAATAAATCCAGAATATTAAAAGTGAGAAGAAAGAGAAACTAGCCATTTTTCCACTCTGTGCCCTAAACAGAACCCTGAATAATAAAGAACAGATTTTGACATCTATGGTAATACTAAATAACAAATGAGGGGAAAAAAAAGGAATAATAATACTATCTGTGTTAAAAGAAGGGGAAATTTAGAAATAGTATATGTTACATTAGGAACTCAATAAATAATAAGTGAAATTAACTATGTGATGTTGGTTCCACAATAAATATTGTAGATAGATAGATAGGAAGCTGATACATAGATAGATAGATAATCACACAATTTGTTTTACATATTTTTTAATGATTGAATGACTTCTGAATGAATTTAGTACTCAGCGTGACTATAGTATTGCCGATTACAAATGAGAAAAAATACTAGTAATACTGATTATAATGGTGTGAGGTATAGAATTTATAAATGCAAAGTATCATTCACAGTGTCTGTTGCCTTGCAAATTGTAGCTAATAAATTAACAAATTAATATGTTATTGATTCTTAAACATGTACTTTTGAAAGAATATGTTTTATATGATATAAAAGACTTAATAATATAATATCGGTTTATGGAACAATTTGTCTATGATAGATACTGTAATAGTTTCTATTAGTCTCTTATTGCCACTGTAAAAATATTATCACAAACTCATTATCTTATAATTCTAGATGTCAGGATTCTAAGATGAGTTTTACATAAAATCTAAAATGATTCTATGATTTTATATAAAACCAAGGTATCCGCATGACTACATTCTTTCTGGCTACTCCAAAGAAAAATCTGTGTCCTTGACTTTTCCAGCTTTTGGATGCTATATTCCTTGGATCGTGGCCTTTTCTTGCACCTTCAAAACATACCACACAAACCTCTGCTTCTGTCTTCATATCTTTTTTTTCTCTACTATGATCTGCTCACTTCCTTTTAATAATGACTCTTGTGATTACACAGGTCCTATTCCCCCTTATCCAAAATAATCTCCCCGTCTCAAAATCCTTAATTTAAGTCACATCTGCAAATTCCCTTTTTCCATCTAAGGTAATATAGTCACAGATCTGGGATTAGAATGCAGACATCCTTAGGGACGTTATTCTTTCCTCCACACACACAGTCTTAAAAACATATATATTCTAAGTACATATTAGAAGTGGGAGTTACCCTGTTTTGCAAGTGAACAAATGTAGGTATCATCTAACAAATGACAGACTTCATCTCTATTCTGTCTATCCAAAGCCCTATCTTTACATTTGAAAATCCTACTTATTCCAGTATTCCTTACTGAGAAATAATTTACTGTTTGTAAGGAATATAAAGAAAGATCCCACATTTCAATGTTCCCCTTGATTTTGTGGCTAATATGTTAGGATGATGAATATGAATGGCCAGTCTAGCCTCTGAAATGGTCTTTCAGACCAATTACTCTCACAGCAGTACCTCAGAATTTAGCCGATGCTCCTGGTGAAGCACATGGCAACAGCAACTGTCAACACAGGGACTTCCAGAAGCTAACATTTACTTCCTTTGCTAGTAACTTCCTAGTAACTGCTTCTGGTGGCATCTTTTTAAGTCCTTCTGTGTCTTTCATGTTCTCCCAGCCTCTTCTGTGACAAAATATTTTAAAGTTGCTGTTTCAGGAACTGCTCTACTGTTGCTCAAAGAACAATTCAGGCTGAGCCCTCTGGTGGTGGCCACAGGGCAACACAGCCCTTTTGAAAAACCTGTTCAGGGCTACCTAGATAATACACCATCTGATAGTACATCTCAAGTGAGCCCTCAGCGCCATTTAACTGTTCCACTCATGACATTAAGTGGGACATAACCCTAAAACGACTTTGGAGGCTTGGAGTAAACCTTGCAATTATTCCCCCTATGACTTCTCTTTGTCACAATAGTGCAGGGGGGTGATGATGCAAAAGAAGAGCCAGGTTAAACTAGGATGTTCCATTATCCCTTAGAGGCCATGTTTCAATTAAACTCTAAGAGTAATGTGAAGTGTGTGTGTGTGTGTGTGTGTGTGTCTATAAATACAAATAAGCACATACAATCACATGCACATATATGTGCATTTGGCATATATACATAAATACACACATACGTCTGTAAATATGCATAAAACTCTTTATGCACAAGTATATTGTAAGGGATAGATACTGGCTTGATGCAGTTGACCTCACTTGAAGTGAATCTACCTTTGACATCCTGTAATTCATCTCACTGGAAGTAGTGCCCTCTCCAGGGATATTTTCCTGAGCCTTTCTCTCAAGACCACAGAAGTACTCTGTTCAGAGCTCTGTCACTGCACTGGTTTAAAATCGCCTGTTTTAGTCGGTCTGCTTGACTTAAATTACACTATAAGCAACTTGAGGGGAAAGACCACCCATTATTCATTTGCATAATTCCTGAAACATAATAGAAGCTCAACAATAATTGGCTGGCTTAAACAGGCGTTCAGTCAGACCGTAGTGATCTATGTCCAGGAAAACTATAAAGTGCCCTGGAGAACCCAGGAAGGCATTCAGGCTTATTCTGTGACTTCATAGTTTTACTAGTGACGGGTGCATCAACCAGTGTTCAGAGCTCTGCATTTCCACTCACTGGTACCCACCTCTAGTCTCAACATTCCATTCCTCTTTTGTATTACCTTCCAGTTACTTATGCCAGTTTAGGAGTGTGCATGTGTTAGGCTATAAATTGAAGATATTATGAAAAAAGTCAGAGGAATATTCTGAAAAAAATCCAGAAAACATGTTAAGCAGATAATTTCCCCCCGGCCCTCAATATTTTGAAGAGGAAAAGCAAAACAAAAAACAAAAACAAAAGCAAAATGTATGCAAACAGCCATAGAAGCAAGCAAGAAACCAACCAACCTAATTCTGGATTCTTCCAACTTGGAGAAATTGCAACTTAAGAACCATGCTGGCCGAATTAGGACTCACGCAGATTCCATTACGTAAGTTCACTGATTGTTTGGTTCAACCCATTTGAGGCACCAGAATCTTGGCCACAATGTTAGTTCGGTTGATTAGTCAGGTAGCTTTCTTCAATAACACCTCAAGGGGTTGTGGCTTTTGGCAAGAATGGAGCTAATTCCAGTTTAATTGCCATATAAAGTTTTCCCTAAAGCACAGAAGCCACTGACCTTATGCTGCTTCCTGTGACACACTTTTAGACATCCCTCTTGAGCGTAATAACCTACGCTGGGTTTGCTGGTTAACAGCTTACACCCACAGCAGATGATCCTGTCACCACTGTCACTTTACCTTTTCTTCAAGCAAAGAGGAAAAACTTCAAGTGTTTATACCTCAGACCTTTGAACCCCCATTTTGTTCTGTGTGAAATAACCTCCAGTAGCTGTCCTTTGTCCTTCACAGAATGGAGATTCTTAGCACAGAGCAATTCAAATGCCATCTCTTCTTTTCCAAGGCCTCTAAAGTCCCCTCGCCCATGCATATTCTCTCCTCCCTCCACACTATCAAAGAATTCCATGTGTATTCTCTCCTAAGTATAGCGTTCAATTTTTCCCTCTTCACAAGCTCCTTAAGAGCTATGTTTTGCACACCTTTGTGTTTGGCATAGCATGATTAAACACCTATGTTCTACTGATTCCCTATTTACATCAAGGCTGTGATTCCCTCGTTTGTTCTAAGAATTCCATTGTATGCAGAGTCTCCATAACAGTGTAAGACACTTGTATGCTACCATAGTATTTGGTTAGTTCAGTAGGACTATACTTTATTTTCAGCATTTATTTCAAACTTTCAAAGAATCTGGCCAAGAGGGTCAAAAATTTCAAAGCTATTTTCCCTTTCTATTAGAGAAAAGCACTATAAAATTTCCAAAGACCTGGCCTTATCCATATTGCTTTCCAAATCCAACAAAATTCAGAATGGATTCATCAAGTCTGGTTGTGGTTGGTCTTCTAAAACAAGATTTTATCTGAAGGCTCTTTCTGATTGGGCATGGGCAAATTTTAGGTGAAAGCATTCTTGCCTGTCCAAAGGTAATTCTATAAGACATACAGAAATGTTTTGCTAATGATTCATTGTTTCAGATAAGCTGGACTTTTATCCTAAAACAACACATTAGGTTAGGAGAGAATTGAATTGAACAGAAGAGGACTATACTTCAAGGAAATGTTGGGTAGAATTTCAAGCATTGAAGAGTTTACAATACATTTTCACCATCCTTACACAAATTTAAATAAAAAGAAACCATTAAAGGCTGGAACAAGTGTAAATAAATATAACAAAATTCTAGCAACTTACCTCCTTATTTTGAGTATTGCAAGACTTTTTAAAAACATGAAATATCAACTTATCTAAAATAACTTCTGCCTTATTTGAGAAGTACTCTCTGAATCTACCAACTGGGTTATCTGGTATTACAAAAATAGATGAGCAAAGATGACAACAGCCTTCAGTTATTTCATAGTTGTATGAAGCCTGGCAGTGAGTTGAATCTGGACTTGTGTCTGGCCGTCCTCTAAATATAAAATACAAATCTAATTTCACTTCTCATTCCACACAGTTCCCTGCTTTAAGATTGTCTTGCATGACTTCTTAGTTCATACTTCCCACCCCCTCCTATTGTAGCTTTGGCTTCTAGGATTTGGTATAATTCTTGAAAAATATAATGAGTGTCATCCACCATGTTATGGAGACAATATATACTACGGAATTCTTAACAGCAATAGAGGAAACTAAAACCTTGATATGTCTAAGTGCTGGCTCAGGATCTGGGTAGAATGTTGTGCTTCAGATTTTCAGCACCCAAAAAAGGAGCCCATTATAATCATTAAACAAGATAATGGCTTGTAGTGCATGACCTAGTACATAATGGCCAGACTTTGAAATCAAACCCACACACCATACCATGCTGCACATAAGGTTCATTCTGCTTTAGCAAAAAGTCTAGTGGGTTTTAGTCATGATCCTAGACAGGAAAGTGGCAGCAAAATTCTCAACAGCCCCATTCCCAACCATATATTTCCACAGAAGACCTATTTTTCCCACTGCTAAGATTAACTTGCCTTCCTTGGGTGAGGGAGAGGATAAAAAGTGGTGTGGGAGTTGAAAAAATCACCCAAAAGTAGTGAAGGTGTGCTGTACGTGCAAAGAGTCCATTTGAAGTTTGCGCTCCATGAAGATTACATTTGAGGCTTTTACACAGCACTCTGTAAAGTTTCACTTCAGAAATTATTTAAAAAGCATGAACTTATGTCAGCAGGATGATCACAGGTACACTAGATACGAGAATTGTGTGCGGGTAAGCCATCTGATACCAATTATAGAAATTAATTCCATTACTTATTAACCTACTAACTTCTGCCTGATGCATGAAGCTTTTGGGTGTTCAAATGTATAAGACACATTTAGATGAAATGTTGTTTCTGGATTCCCAATTTCATTCCACAAATACCCTTTAAAAGCTATTACATTTTACTACATTATTTATTAAGCAATTGAGCTCAATCTTCTTGTGCTGTATCATTTTACATTCTAATGACATGTTATATTGTCTACAGCATCTTATATTTGATCCATTTTGTATGCACAGCTTATTACATTTATAGATTGACATTTGCATATCTGATCAATTACAAACCATCAGCACACAGTGCAATATGATACCTTAGTTTAATTCAATTTCACTTTCAATTGGCTCCATCCTTAAATATTAATTTAGGTAAATGTGAGTGCACAATAGTGTAATTACTTCAAGCAAGAACAGATTTAATCTATTTTTAAAACTATAGAAGTAAGATTTATGTGCCTACTTTCCAACTATAAAAAATGTATTGAAACTTGTCCTGCATTCAACATTCTACTTTTTGTACTTCCAAATTGCTTCACACACACACACACACACACACACACACACACACACACACCAGAAAATAACTGTTTTAAATAAAGTTTCATAGAAGCATGCGGTGACCTTCCAACCAATAAAGACACAATCAATCTCCTGTCTGAAATTATTTATGGCTGAGGTCAAAACATTCTTGCCAAAGAGGTCTGGAGCTCATTTTAGATAGTCTTAGTCTATCCCCCAACACAAAAGAGGGCCAACATTTTAATATTAGACAATTTTGCACAAAAGTCCAAACTAGAGATCTTAAACACCTGGATTTCACTCTTGCATGACAACAATTCACTTGAGTGAAGTGGCAGGACTTGACTTTTTTTTTTTTTTTTTTTTTAATGGACGAGGCACAGTCACTACAATTTGCTATAGTCCGACTGTATCTTCTAACACATGCTTACTAAATAAATAATATAGCTACATCTGCCTGTTCGGGGAGGCATTGCTCTTTTCTGTTGTTCATCTCTTATGTTCATATTGTAGACAAACACAAATGAAAAATATACTCGGGGGAGGGGGCCAGTGGGCACATCACTGCTAGTTGGCATCCTGTCTTGGAAACTCACATAATGAAGAAACCTCCAGAAAAGTACCCCTCACTCTGTTCCTGCTCCTTCTTTTTTCAGCTCAGGTTAACATGAGATACGGTATTACAAAGTAATATTCAGCAAATGCTGGGAAACACAGGTAAGAACATTTTTTGAGGTTGTTAATTTTCCTTGTAATAGGAAGTGATCAGAAACCAAAAAATGCTTTACATTAGGGAAAAAAAAAAAAAACACCCTGATTTTCCTGAATTATTTTGCCAATTTCCCCCACTTGTTACAAATTAATGTGATTTGGGAGGATGTTGCTTCTATTGGTTTTCCATTAAATATCTGTGAGACTCTGAGTAAGTCACATAGACTCTCAGGCTTCTGATTTTCTGCTAAAAAGGTGTCTAATATAGTGATTAAGAGCACAGAGTGAGGAGTTTCAATGCTGGCTGTACCATTAGTTTTGAGACTTTGTGCAATGCACCTGAAGTTTCTTGGCCTTGGCCTCTGTACCTGCCCAGTAGAAGTGATAACAATAGCATTTCTTTCATAGGGTTATTTGCAAATTAAATGAGCTACTATTGTAAAGCACTCAGAACTTTGGTTGGCATATATTAAGCACTATGTAATTTTTTTAATAAATAAAACTGTTGATGAATTCTATAGGTTATATCTAAATAAGTTATAAGTTCTAAAGTTCTGCACTACTTTGACTTAATATTCTGTGACTTGATATATCAATAGATTAATTAAAATACCTCTCTAACTGTGTAATATTAAAGAGGTTATCCCCATTATTAATGATTTCAGTTTTATAAAATTATCTTGGCTTAATATTTTTTCAATTCTGTATACAGTTTTTTTATTATCATATATATTTTTAATTTGTTTAATGTTTATTTATTATTGAAAGACAGAGAGAGTCAGAGCGTGAGCAGGGGAGCAGCAGAGGGAGAGAAAGAGACACGGAAGCCGAAGCAGGCTCCAGGCTCTGAGCTGTCAGCACAGAGCCTGACGCGGGGCTCGAACCCACAAACCGCGAGATCATGACCTGAGCTGAAGTCGGACACTTAACCGACTGAGTCACCCAGGCACCCCAATTATTATATTTTTTAAGAGAGAGAGAGAGTATGTGTGAGCAGGGAAGATGGGAAGAAGGAAAGAGAAAGGATCTTAAGCAGGTTCTATGCTCAGCATGGAGCCCAAAGGGGGGTTTTGATCCCATGACCCTGGGATCATGATCTGAGTTGAAATCAAGAGTTGGATGCTGACTGAGTCACCGAGGTGCTCCTGTATATAATTTTTAATAGAAAAAAAAAGATAGAAGCTCATATATGGAAATTCATTGTTCAAGGTCACATCAGTTCCTTAGATTAGAGTGAACTTTCAGCTATATTTTGAAAAAAAATACACAACTTGGTGGGTAATAAATCGGAGATGTTATGATATAGTTATACTGGAAATGTATGTTGATAATCAGGCAACAAAACCTCACACCAGGTAAACTGTCCTGACAACTTTTTCCAATTTAATTCTACCAACAACTTTTCTTCACCTATACTTAGAAATGTTACTAATTATGTTGTGTTCTATCTGGGGATCCCAACTTTAAAGACAATATTACTTCTTTAAAACTATCCTTATGCTGTTTATACTTAACATGGTTTTAATACACTTAATTGAATATTGAAATTATTCTCTCCAGAAAATTTTAACCAGTTGTTTAATTCCAAGGTGATGAAATGTCTACAATTGTTGAAATGCCTTGGCAAAACTAGTGACCTAATTTCATATGGAAATGCAATTTTGAACCAGTATAGTTCTATGCTAGAATATTTTAATTTTTTCCTGTTTCCAGTGAAAATGTATTTTAAACTCTACTTCATGAGTCATTGAGAATTACTACCAAATGGGACTTAATTAAAAAAGAAAAGAAATTATTTAGTTGCAGACAATGATAGAGAAGGAAGGAAATATAGAATACATCTGGTCCAATGCCCTCACTTAAAGAGGAAATTTCAAACCAGACAGTTTAAGTTGTCAAAAATTTATTCCATGAGGCAGAGTCACAGCAAAAACTGGATACAAGCCATCCTGCTCACTGACCACTTCTCAGTGTTTAATGTGGGCTGGAATGTTAAATAATTCCCGAGTCCAACCAAAAACTCAAATCTTAAATGATGTTTGGACACTAAGTGTATCAGGTGTTTTTCTGTTGTTTGTTTTGTTTTGTGTGGGTTTTTTTTTTTTTTTTTTTTTGCTTCTTTAAAACACTGAATCTCATTAACATTTATGACTTCTCACTGGAAGAGGACTAATAAAATTGTTTTTCAAGTTGAAGAATTGTACTGACCAGTAAGTTCAAAGTGTTGGCTGCAGCTAGATTTTAGCTCTAAATATTCTATATTTAGATATATCCGTAAATAATTCTAAGATAAACTTAGAATTGTGGGCAGGATGTATGCTTTCCTCTTTCACACTAGTCCAAAAATAATTTTTATCTCATTCAATACAGAAATCATTCTTATCTCTCGTATTGTATTTCAAGATGTTTGTAAGTGACCTTCCTCTTTCTGTCTCACACACATGGAGGAATATACATTTACAAACCGACTTATTGTTTAAATTATATTTTCATCCTAAAGAAATTAAAGTTTTTTAATTGTTTTAATTTTATTTTTATTTTGAACAGAGAGAGACAGAGCATGAGCAGGTGAGGGGCAGAGAGGGAGACAGAGAATCCGAAACAGGCTCCAGGCTCTGAGCTGTCAGCACAGAGCCCATCGCAAGGCTTGAACTGGTAAACCATGAGATCATGACCTGAGCCAAAGTCGGCCGCTTAACCGACTGAACCACTGAGGCTCCCCATCATCCTACAGCAATTAAATACAACACGAAGAAGACATAGGTATTAGGCATTTTTCACTATCATTAATCATTTCTGAATAATAATAACTTACAATTATAAATGCATACAGCTCTCAAGAATTTTAAGCGACCCCATAATTTAACCACCTACTTTAGCCACTGTAATGTTCCCCCCAGATTCTTTATGATACATATGTGTGTTTCTGAGTGTACCTGCATCTGTCATGTGCTAAGAGAGGAGAATCCTTAGAAAAATCTAAATTCATAATATTTTATTTGTTCTGTTCAAGGATAGTGCATGTACGTTAAGACTTGAACTCCTTGGGGCGCCTGGGTGGCACAGTTGGTTAAGCCTCCGACTTCAGCCAGGTCACGATCTCGCGGTCCCTGAGTTCGAGCCCCGCGTCAGGCTCTCGGCTGATGGCTCGGAGCCTGGAGCCTGTTTCCGATGCTGTGTCTCCCTCTCTCTCTGCCCCTCCCCCGTTCATGCTCTGTTTCTCTCTGTCCCAAAAATAAATAAAAAAAGTTGAAAAAAAAATTAAAAAAAAAAAAAGACTTGAACTCCTTTATGAAGACCAAGTATATTTTTCTACAACATTAAAGTTGATGTATAGTTATTTATTCGTCTTGACTTAAACATGTACGTTAAAATTTTGTAATGCTGTACTTTAAAAATAGTGGGATTTATTTCTATGGATTTACCTCTAAATACAACTGACCAAATTACATGAATTTTGATGGAGATAAATTTCATTAAAATTTTTTTAAGTATTTTATTTTTTTAAATTGTTTAATGTTTATCTATTTTTGAGAGAGAGAGAGAGTGTGAGTGGAAGAGGGGCAGAGACAGAGAGGGAGACAGAATCTGAAGCAGGCTCCAAGCTCTGAGCCATCAGCACAGAGCCAGATGCGGGGCCAGAGCTCACGGACCGTGAGATCATGAACTGAGCTGAAGTTGAATGCTTGACCCACTGAGCCACCCAGGTGCCCCTTTAGTATTTTATTTTTATAACTTTGGCCTAATTATTCACTAATTGGACATTAAGAAACTGACTTCCATTCATTAATTCAAAAAGAGTTTTGTATCCATAGTGTATAAGAATCATTCTCTTAGATGAACATTAAATGTGGTGAACAAACATTGCCAAGCAAAATAATAAAGCCCTGCCCTAATAGAATTTAACATTATGATAGGCAAATAGATAGGATACAAATTAGACAAATTAATACACAATATGATGGCAGAAAGTGATAGTGTGATGAATAAAAATAAAGCAGGAGAATGACGTTGGAGTTGACAGGAAGCATTGTTTGTGATGGGATAGTTTCAGATAGCCTATCTCAAGAGGTAAGATTTGAACAGAGACCTAACTAAAGTGAGGGAATAGAAAAGTGTCTCCCATGAATCCAGTAGCCAGATGCAATGAATGCTGTCATCAACCACCTGAACAGAGAAGCTGAGCCTCTCTTAGGCAAGTATCCAGATGAAAACACAGTCCGGACCATTGTCCCTTTGTGAAACCCTAATCAAAGAACCAAAGTACTGAATTCTACTGCTGAAACGAAACTAACTAGAATTTAAAGAAAGATTTGAAAACAAAACAAAACAAAAAAACACAAAAAAAGAACCGAAGTAAGGCATGCCTGGACTCCTCACTCATCACGGCAAGGGTGAGGTAAGAAATGTGTGGGCTGTTTTGCACCACTACATTTGTCTTAATCTGTGATGTGGCATTTGGAAACTAGTAATCATTTTAATAGCTGAAGTGGGATGCTGCTGAAAGAAATACCTCCAAATGTGAAGGTGGAGTTCATCGAGGCAGAGGCTGGAATTTTGAGAAGCATTATAGAGAAACCCTAAATTTCTTTGAACAAACTGTTAGTAAAATAAGATCTTTAAGGACACTGCTGATGAGGGCTCAAAAATCAAGTGAGGAATATGTTTCTGGCAACTGGAGGAAAAAGTATTCTTGTTTTACGCTGACAGAAAGGTTAGCAAAATTGTCTCTTACATTTATGTGGAGAGCAAAATTTAAAGGGATAAATTTGTTTATCTAGCTAAGGAGATTTCCAAGCAAATTGTTGAAGTTACCACCTGGATTTTTTGCATTGGATTTAGTAAAATGTGAAAGGAGAGAGATAGTTGAGGGGATGTCACAGAGGAAGGAAGGGAGAAAGAAAGAAAGAAAGAAAGAAAGAAAGAAAGAAAGAAAGGAAGGAAGGAAGAAAGAGGGAAGGAGGAAAAAGAAACCAGATCTTGATGGTTTTGAAATACTGAGTCTTTCCAGGTTGCAAAGAGTGCCAAAATTAAGAAATGTCTTTCAAAAGTATGGCATAAGGAAAAACAGAGAGCATCACTATAGAACCTTTTTTTTTTTTCAACATTTATTTATTTTTGCGACAGAGAGAGACAGAGCATGAACGGGGGAGGGGCAGAGAGAGAGGGAGACACAGAATCGGAAACAGGCTCCAGGCTCTGAGCCATCAGCCCAGAGCCTGACGCGGGGCTCGAACTCCCGGACCGCGAGATCGTGACCTGGCTGAAGTCGGACGCTTAACCGACTGCGCCACCCAGGCGCCCCAAGAACCTTTTGTTATTACCTCAGGAAGACTGAAAAGTCAGTCACACAAAGGACCCTTAAATAAATTAATAATGTGCCTGGTGATCCTCTCAATCTTCTCAATCAGCCTAGGGAGATTGAGAGTCTTGTCCTTCAGACATCTGAACAGGAGGTAGACAGGAATTATCTCAAAAATATCTGTAAGTGTGACTTGTGTCTAATGGACTGAACCCCACTGAAATCCACAGGAGATCCATAAGGTTCTTCAGAAAATTATTTCAGTAGATATATTGCCAGCTTGGACTGAAAGAGAGAAAATACCAAAGGATGTAGTTGAACCTCAAAAATTCTACTAACCATCTCTTAGTTCATTGAGGCAATCATACCAAAAATATCATAAGCCAGGTGGTTTATAAATAACAAAACATTTATTTGTCATAATTTTAGAGGCTGGGAAGGACAAGGTCAAGGTGCCAGACTGTCTGGTGAGAGCCCACTTCCTGGTTCATAGATGCCATCTTTATGCTGTGTCCTCACAGGGCAGAAGGGGCAAAAGAGCTCTCTGGGGCCTCTTTTCTAAGGGTACTAATACCATTCATGAGGCTCCACCCTCCTGACCCAAGTACTGCCCAAGGGCCCCATCTCCACTACAATCAGGGGTTAGAACTTCAACATAGAAATCTGGGGACACACAAGCATTCAGTCCATAATAGGTGAGAAGCAGACACATAAACTATTTACCTGCAAGCAGCTCTCTTTCATGGAAAAGAAGATGAAACCAAGAAACCAGAGGATGGAGTAAGAAGCCACAAATAATTATTCTTAAGCTTTGAAATGTAACCAAAAAATTCCTAACATTTTCCCAGAAAGACCAGAACTCTTCTTAAACAAGGACTTATTTTTGCCTCTTATTTCTCACTTTTCTTTTAAAACATGTATTCAGTTTTGAGAGACAGAGCACAAGCAGGGGAGGGGCAGAAAGAGAGGGAGACACAGAATCCAAACCAGGCTCCAGCACAGAGCCCGACACGGGGCTCGAACTCACTAGCCATAAGATCATGACCTGAGCCGAAGTCAGACGCTCAACCTACTGAGTCACCCAGGTGCCCCATTTCTCACTTTTTAAACTATACATTTATAGCTTATTATCTTGTGCTTCACCTACCACTGCATGGAACTGAGGCCAGTACTGTGTCTTGTGTTTCACAGGTCCACAAATGGAAAGGGATTTTGTCCCAAGAGCTATACATACTGGATTACACCCAGGAAACTCATCTGCTCTAGGACCTGATTTATATGATGAGATTTTAGACTTTGATTCTGAAGCATAATGGCATGAGATTTGGAGGATCCTTGGGAGGGAGTGAATGTACTTTGCCTTTGGCCACAATATGATTAAGTTTACAGCAATGAAACATGGTTCTTGATCTCCACCCTGCACATTCATCCCTCCCTCTCCTATCCCCTGAAGTACCTAGAAAACCACTGGGCCAGATAATTTACAACTCCTTTCTTCCCTAACATGTGCTTTTTTATATTTCAGAAAGACACATGGGTATTCAAAAAAAAATTATCAAAAAGTGTGAATCATGTTCTTATCACAGATACTGGGTTTAATTCCTAACTGTAATATCAGTATTATTAAATTATTTAATTATTAAAACCCCAGTGTTATCTACACATTAAAGACAAAAATGCATGTTGAGGTGCCTGGGTGGCTCAGTTGGTTAAGCATCTGACTTCGTTTCAGGTCATGATCTCGAGTTCATGATTTTGAGCCCCATGTCGGGCTCTCTGCTGTCAGCACGGAGCCCACTTAATATTCTCTGCCCCCCTCTCTCTGCCTCTCTCTCTCTCTTTCTCAAAAACAAACAACAACAAAAATACAAAAATTCATGTAGAGTGCTTAACTCAAAGAAAGACAAGTGTATAGTAAGTGCTATAATTTACATATTCTAATCATAACTATACTAAGTGATAAGTTATATACATCATTTATTATGGAAGTGGAGGAGAAACATCTAATTGTGTAAAATAAGCACAATATAAGATGAATATTTAGCCAAACTAATTCAGAAACCAGAAAATATGGTTTCATTATAATTCATGTCACTAAAATATCTCTCTCTTTAAATGACTCAACTTACTCCTGAAAAATCTCATGTTTTATTAGGCAAAGATAGCGGTAAAGAAGTTAACTTATTTGTGTGGGATTTCACGCTTTTACACTTCTCTGTTTATGAAAATATTTTTCCAACCTGCATGGCACACACCAAATCCTCCTTCTCCCTTGACAGTTTTCCTCGCCACTGGAGAAGCTGTTTCCAACTAACTCTCAACCTATTATACTTTCCTCCTCAAGGCGTTTATCACTAGCTATATTTTAATAGAGTCCTCCGTGCAGTATCCCATTCTCTGTACAGGGTTTTGTGAATGGCAGGTACACAGATGTTTATCAAGTTGTTCTACATTCTGCCATAATGACTCAAGCCTAGGGATTTTCTCTGTATTGTTTCAATGCAAAAAATAATTACTTAATAGGCAAGGGATGTAGTTTCTATCCTCCACTTGTCCCACTCCCCAAATCACACAGTACCATAGCTTTGAAAAGGATATTATAACGTCTCTGTAATTCTCTTGCATCATTGGTGAAACGATTTTATGTCTTATCTTTTCGAAGTAGGAAATCCTGAACCAAAAGATCTGTCCGGGTCCCTTGCAAATCTTAGATCTTTGTTAAGCAAAGCCTTTCTGAACTTCACATTGAAGATATGTCTCCCGAAGTAGAAAGTAATTCCTCTGCCATTATTCACAAGGGAATTACAAAGATTTGTGAAAAACACAAGCGACCTGCCTTTAATTCTTAACAGGATTTCCAGATGGCTTTGTTATAGAAGGACATTTTTTTAGTGGGAAAAAAAAAAAAAGTTTGCTCGAAATAACAAAGCACAATTATGGGTTTGGACATGAAAGAAAAACCCAGCACCCTCTGAGTTTAATTTGAAAGTGAAAATAAGTACTTGGAATAAGGAAGTTGGGAATACAAAGAGGGAAAAAGGCAGACTCATGCATAGAATCAAGGTACACCAAGGCTGAATGCCAGTTGGGACGATTACCTGAAAAATTAGCAAACTTCTCCAAAGACAGATGACAAAAGTATACTTAGGGCTGTGTACAAGATGCTAGACCACACTGCTTTTCACTAGCTCTTTATTTTTGTGAGTGATGGTCTTTGATTTGGTTAGATGAATGAGACTTAAGGTGTTTTTTTGGCTGGTGAAGAATTTCCAAGTGTTACAATGGAGACAAATAGGAAGAAGAGGAATTTAGAGGATTCTCACTATTATCAGTATATTAGTATTAATATTTTACCCTTATAATCCCCTTCTGCCATCAGCCGGAAAACATCCTCTGCTTTTAAAGAGCTTGTGCAACTATATTAAGCCTGCCCCTATAGTCTCCCTATCTTGAGGTCAACCATGCCCTATAATATAACTTAATCACAGAAGTGAAATTTCATCATATTCACCACTTCTGGCCACATTCCAGGAGGCCGAGAAGTATTCAAGGCCAAGTTCAGTGAGGATCACTCTGAGAATTCTGTCTACCAAAATAGGAAATATAGTTCAACTTTAGCCCAGATATAAGCTTTCATTCAATGTGGAAAGGAGGCCACCAGCTTCCTTTATTATATATTGACTGCCACATTTAATAGAGAACATAATAATAATGAAAATTTATACAACATTTTTCCAGATACTTCCACATTTGCCCCTCACAGACAACCTAAGTGATTCTTATTATACCTATTTTCTCGAGAAAATAGAAGTGAAGCACAGAGATTTTAAGGGATCTCCCCTCAAGTTCTAGCAGTGATAAATGCTATATTCAAAGAAAAGACTGATTCTAAATACATTATGCTTTACTTTACACAGAATTATTTATCATAGATAATTTATTGTTGCCAAAATCATCAAACATGATTGTTCTCAATATTGACATAGTGAATGTGTTCTAGTGCCTTATGGTGTGGTTTCTAATGTAACTACATGAGTTATAGAAAATGTGAATATTAAATTTGGGATAGAGTCCAAGATGAAGTGAGTCACATTTCCCTGCATCTCTGAGTCAATGATGGTGTTGAATATTAGGGATGAGAACATAGAAGAGGACTCCCAATTCAGGACTGTTCATCGCCAGATGATCTATCTGTCTTTAGGAGGCTCCCCAAATGCTTATGTTGTGGAAATTAGGCTTTCCTTTTGCTAAATGTCTGGAAGCCTATTCTGACCTACTTAGGTTTCTAAATAGATTTCCCTGGCATTATATATCAGCAGTTGCATTGAGGACAGAAAAACACCACTTAAACTCTAACCTGCCCACTGCAAAATCTATGTCATTTCCCAAGCATTGTGCCTGTCTCTTTTCTTTTGTGTAAGCTAGTTGACTGTTATAATGTGGCTTCATTACCAGAAAACTAAGTAAATGAGGTATCATTATATGCAGATCCAGAGGGACATTGAAATAATTTAAGATGATATAACCCTTTCTTCGGGATGATATTTTTCAACAAAAATTTTACCTTCTGGCATTTTTCTGCTGAGTTAAAAAAATCGACAGCTTTAGTAACTAGTTGGCCTTAATATATTGCTTGTAAAAACTTGTACAAGGAATCTCAATGACGGTCCCTAGGAGAATTCTGCTTGAATAGGATTTACACTTAAATAGTTCATGCATTGTTGATTTTTGAGTGTTGGTCTTCCGAGAAAGACAAAGTGCTTTATAAATTATGTACTTTAGCCATGGTGGCCTTGAAATTTCTCACAGAGGGTATCTTTTTTTCACATTCTGAATGTGATTACATAGCACCTTTTCTAAGAGTTCAAGTGTCAAAGTGAAGAGCTCTATAGGAATTACTAATTATAATATTTTCAAATGGGAAGCTAACCATAACTAACAACAATAGAGGCAAAAGATAAAGGACAATTGAAAAATAAAATATAAGCTAAAAAGATAATTGGAGGGGTAGATAATAGTCAACAGTTGCTAACTTGCTATTTGGGCTTTCTGAAATACTTGGAGTTTGCATGGTGAAAAGATTGAAAGGTATTTTTCTTCAATTTTGACATTTGGATAAGAAAAGTGAAAGTAGATACTTCGAGAGATGAGCTGATTTAATAGAATATTTTTTTCCAACTGTGACTTAGAGCATACATACTTTGCTTATAGAAGTACCACATCTGAGTCTAAGAACCTAGACTTATCTTCTCAAACAAAACTGAACAGAATGGTAAAAGAGGTTTGCACCTACTTATAATATGTTTAAATTTAAAACAATCCGAGTTGTGATTAATACCTTAGAATAAATAAGAACACAGAATTTTATCGATTCAAGGAATTTTTAGAGGATTTCTGACCTCTGTATTTTCCAAAGAGTCAGATGGGTATTTACTGAAAGACAATGGATTCAAAGTTGTCATAAGAGTCTTCCTTTTGTTATGCCCAGAATTCGTGATCCCCAAAGACCACTAGGGAGCCCAGTCCGATGCAAAAGCAAAGAGCCTTTATTCGAGCTAGCTCGAGCTCAACCCCCTACCTGCACCGACGCAGCGGTGAGATACCAGGGAAAGAGGGCGAGTTTCAAAAGGACAAAGGTTTTATTGGGGCCTGGGGGCAGTTGGTGAGGTAATGGCTATGGCCTCAGCCGATTGGCTGGGGAAGGGTCCTGGGGAAGGGTCGAGTCCTGTTAGGCAGGTGAGGGGGGGTTACTCAAGGGGAGGAGGTGTGGTCAAGGTGAAGGACACAGAACAAGATGGAGTCCGCTGGCGTAGGCCAGCCCTTTCACTTTATGCATTTCCATTTATATATAGGATAGAAGATTTCAGGTATATCATTCCACATTATCATTGACTCATTTTATTATTAGCAGGAAGATGTTTATCAAGGTTTTTAGTAGATGGTAGTCGTATCTCGGCAAATTTTACTCTGAAATTTGAAATTTTGATGATTCTAGTTTAGTTTTGAAACCAGCTAAAGTGCTGGTACATTAAACCAAGTTTTCTTAAAGTCACAAAATAATAAGAGTAATAATGCAATAAAATTGTGGTAGCAATATTGGATTTTATTTAAAATGAAAATAACTTATTTTGGAGGGCTTTTCGGGGCTCAGTTTGTTAAGCATCCCGCTGAGTCTGTTAAAGCATCCAGCTCTTGATTTCAGCTCAGGTCATGATCTCATGGTTCATGAAATCAAGCCCTATCAAATAATACCTATCACATAATATGCAAAACTTATGTTTTTAAATTTCATTTAGTTTGAAGTGTCATACAAATGAGACCAATGGCGGGAGTTTGTCATACCTATTTGGTTTCTCACAAATGCGAACAGAAATAGCCTCCCTGGAAAATTACTTTGAAAATTATATTTGAATGAATTCTATGAGGTTCAAAACATATTCAATAGTATATATTTTCTGTCTTTTAAAAACATGTCACGTGCGCCTTATAGCAACAACACAAAAACTTCTTTCATCTTGAGCAGTAAGAGATCTACCTGTCTGAAAGAAATTATAATTTTTTCAACAATGAAAAGCCAGTAGATGAACAGACAGACATTCCTTCTGGTAATAAATTTACTCCAAGGGAGACATGTGACGTCACACAAGTTATTTGATCTTTCTAAAAATCCGTTTCTTACTTAGACAATGAAGCTAACTAACCAGGATCTCAAAGGGCCCCAGTATCACCAGGGTAAGCGAGCAAATGCTCCTATAATGGGGAAAAAAATGTCAAAATCTCATTGGCACTTTCTTTTTTTAACTCACACAAATTCTTCTGAAGATCCGGACAACTCCCTAACCCTCTGAGGCTGCTGTGCCCCACACATCTGCTTGGTGACTGGCAGGAAGCCTCCTATCCTTGTATAATCTGGAACACGTAGCTTTTTTGGATGATTCAAGAAAATACGGGTGGGTCACACATAAGGCAATATGTGCTTTAAAACGTGAATCTCCTTAACCAAATTCTAGACAGGCTCCTCTGAGTTCTTTTTCAACTAGTCCCTGTCCTTTTGTGTCCTCAAGATCCCAGTTGTAGCAAGAAAACTGCTCAGGTCAGTTTAACGAGATTCTCCCCACCCCCAACATCTAATCACCCTTAATATCTGATCAAATTCCTCATCCTTCACTATTATAGTCTGCATTTTTATGTCTCCCTAAAATTCGTACGTTGAAACCTAATCGTCAATGTGATGGCATTAGGAACAGATGCTGATGGGAGATGATTAGGTCAGGAGGGCAGAACTCTAGTGAGTAGGATCAGTGTCCTACTCATAAGCAACCCCAGAGAGCTCCCTTGGTTGTTCACAATGTGAAATTAGCAGTGACAGGTTACCTTCTATGAAGCAGTAAGTGGCCCCTTATCAGGCACCAGATCTGCTGGCTCCGTGATCTTGGAATCCCTAGCTCCCAGAACTTGGAGAAATACATTTCTGTGGTTTATAAGCTAGTCACTTTACAGTATTTTGTTATAACAGCCCAAATGAAGTAAGATATCCATCATCCCCCAGGCAATATATATTTACCTTAGTCCAAAGTTGTAATTCTGCCTTCAGAAATTCAGAAAGCATTCTTTTAGGCCAATGTGGCAAGAATTTTCTTACCCTCTTAATAGTTTTCTGTCTACCAGCTCCCTATTCCCACTTTTCCTTATTATATTTGGTATTGAGCCCTCTCTAAACTGAGGTCTTTTGTCCTCTGTTGTAATAGTGCTTAAGTAAAATCTGTTTTTACCACTTCAACCGCTGTCCAGCTCTGGATTTCTTTAAAAGTTGGAAGTGATCCGTGACTCTTCCCCACACATTTCTTCGGTCACAGCTGGTCACCCAGTCACTCTTATTCAAAGAGGCATGTAGAAAGATGAGGAACACTAGAAATCTTTGTGAGAACTGATTATGTCTACCATATTCCCTTGCAGCTCTGACTTCCTGTAATTCCATTATTCCTTGAAATTTCCCCAGGGTTATGACAACTTTACCGATAATAAAAGCTTGAAACTTTCATCATTTTATACATATTTAAATACCTTTCCCAATGTATATTCACACATACACATGTTATAGTCAGGTATGATAGACATCATTCCTTTATCACAAATAAACTTAGGCACACAGTAATGAAATAAAGGTATTAAATAACATCTAAAATTTGTACCCATCTGCTCAGAGGCAGAACAAAGTCTAGAATCTAATTTCCTGAATCCTAATCCAAAATTCTTTTCCACCAGGCTATGTCAAATGCAAATGTAAATAACTAGAAAATCCTAGGAGAACCCAGTGTCGACGAAAGTCAGCTTGAAACAGTGTTTCAGTATTTGAAGGAAAATAAGTAGTTTCATTTATTTTTATTAAAAATATGAACGTCCCCAAATAGGAGTTATGTTCCGTTCCGTTTGCTTCCATCCCAAGTTCAAGGCAGGACAAGAAGAGAGCTGGCTCTCCCCCACAGCATGCACACCCCTCTCCCAGTCAAAATGCATTTTTTTCCTGAATACTGCTCACAAATAAGCCTCTGCACCACTCTGTGATACGGTGTTAAGCACCCCAGGATAATTGGAACTTATAAAATATTAGCACACGTAGGTCCTCAGCAAACATCTGCACTAATGCCCTCATTTGCAGATAAGCTGCATGAGATTTAAGGAAAGGGATTTGTTTTTCAACTGCTATGCTACGGGTCCATATTTTAAAAATTTTTTTTAATGTTTATTTATTTTTGAGACAGAGAGAGACAGAGCATGAATGGGGGAGGGTCAGAGAGAGAGGGAGACACAAAGAAACAGGCTCCAGGCTGTCAGCACAGAGCCCAACGCGGGACGCGAACTCATGAGATGTGAGACCATGACCTGAGCTGAAGTCGTTCGCTCAACCAACTGAGTTCCCCAGGCGCCCCTGGTCCATACTGATGAAACATGGACTGGGCTTAAATCTAAGTTAAGATGTTTGCAACATTTAGTATGATTGCAAACGCTCTAAGGGATCTATCTGGGGAGTTGGTCTTAGAAATCTTCCAGTAACAAAATTCATATAGTTTGATTGTTTAAAGTAAACTTGTTGCCACTAATCTTCTCCCACCTTTTTATATATTCTGTTTTTCTCCCAGTCATTGCAAAAGAACAAATACAATAGCATAACACCCCTGCCAGAAGACCTCCGTAAGCCTCTCTTACTTCCGATAGAAAGTACAAATTCTGCAGTATCTAATTTTGCAGTCTGGCTTCCATTTTCTTCTCTACACTCATCGACAATTCTACAGCCCACGGCACAATCACACTAAAGTCATTCATTTCTGCACACACCATGGGATTTCACAACACTGTGCCTTTGCTATTGTTTACTTCTATCCAATCCCCCTGCCTCTTCGTCCAGCCAAGGCCAATCATTTGACATCCCTCATCTCAAATGACAACCTTTCAGGGAAGACTCTCCCATCTAGGGAGGATCTGTGCCCTCCTACAGCATACTGTCACATCATTATTAAAATATTTACCAAACTATATTGCAATTGTCTCTGCTTCATCCATTAGACACCTTGAGAACAGGCAGAACATTCCATGCATTTTCATTTCTCAGGGATACCAGAGTATCTGGATCTGATAGCTGTGTAATGTATTTATTTTGTAGAAGAATGAAAATATCAATGAATAAAATCTCCTTGCATTGGCGTAACATTTTATAAATCACAAAACACTTTTCACATTGTGTTATGCCAACCACATTGAATCCATCTATTTATAATTCTTATACACAGGCTTGGCCATATGTGGGGGAGGGGTCCTTTTGAAAATTCCATGACTGAAGAAGACTGCTGGTAATTGGAAAATGGGAAACATTTCACCAACTCTCTCCGCACATCTGTGCCTCCTGGTGACTTACCCGGTTGTGTACATCTCTCCTTCTGAATGGCATGACCATGGCGACGCAGCGGTAATCTAAACTAGCAGCTAGACACATTTTCTCAAACTGTAGAAAATGAGGATTTCAAGGCTACACACCAATTTCCCTTTGTAAGGTGTTTCACTCATTATGTTCACTGACCTTATTTCCACTGTGTTAGTTTATATTGCTCTCTGCTTGAGGAGTTTAATGAGTGTGCGAATTCCACTGGGCATTCTGATTACAATATCCCTGCATATGTGCACCTTTTTATGAGAAAACAGATTACCATGCATCTAAAAAAAAAAAAAAAAAAGTGTTTTTTTTTGTTTTTTTTTTTTTTTTGGTCTTCCATCTGAATTTTACAGTTTTGCCTCAATTATGTGTTTCTCAATGCAGATTATAATATTTGTGACAAATAAGCTAGTATGTCAAGAATAAATTCATGTATTTTATTTTAGCCCAGCTAGAAGTGGAAAGAACATGAAATTTTGAGTGAAACATCTAGTTCCACCCCCACTACTTACATTTCGCTTGACATTGGGAAAGTCTCTAACTGCACTTAGCCTCAAGTTCTGCTAAATGTAGATACTAATTAGATTCAGATTCTGTCAGAACCAAGAGAGGGGATAGATGTAAATGTGCCTTTTTAGATTCAAAGATGTATATACATTTCATAGAACAAAATTATATACGCATATTTTCATTGGTTCTTGCTAAATCTTATTCAGGTATTGACCTGATGCCTCTGAAGGCCGTCAAGGAATATAATGAAGCAGCTATGACAACTAATTCTGGCTCTTCAGTCAAAGACATTAATGGGTGACATTGGGGGTTCACAGTAACCTTAGCCAAACCTGCTTCCTACTTTTAATATTAACAGATTCTGAGAACTATCCCTGTTTTGGAGTTATTGGATATGAGTATATCACCACGGGTCAAGATAATTCTTTCTTTCTCTTCTATATCTTTCCCCCTCTTCCTTCTATGACTCAAATGACAACACAATTTTGCCTGTGTCTGGAATCTACTCTTTGTCATTTATTCTGAAGAGTTTGTCAATACCTCCATGATATTTCAGTCCACAGAAAGAAATCACAAATAGGGTGCAGACCTAAATTTAAACTAAAAATTAAGAGATCTGCAATCTATTATGAGGATCAGCATTTAATACTGGACATTCCCAAGTTTATATCATTTACTAAAAAATTCAGATTTTTAAAATATTCAATTTCCCACACAATATTACAATTTTAAAATACATATGCAGACTTCGGGTTTCTTCACCAGCACATGAAGAGCTTACAAGTCACCTCTCCATCCTGATGGCAGTAAAAAGATGAACAAAGTGAAAAAGATCAACAATTCCTCTGAGATATGTCAGAAAAGTGAGATCACAAGACAAACTACTGCACAAAAAATTAGACATACAGAGGTAACATAGAATCATAACTTACCCCAGCATAAACCCTTGGGGAGAAAGCTTTGTAAGGTCCAGGGAATGGGTAGAATAACATGCACTATCATTAACAAATTCCTGGAGGCTTATCATAGACAAATACGAGAGTTTAAAACTCCAGGAGGACCCAGTAAGTTTCTTCCTGCTTTTCTGTTTTCTTCCAAGTCCTCACTATCAAAAAATTTCCTTATGCTTTTGGCAGGGGTAGAGTACAAGTATCTGTTTTTAAATATTCTGGAATATTCTTCTCTTCTAAACAATTCCTGCCCTCAGGAGAAACTATTTTACCAGAGTTTAACCTGCTGGGGGTTTATCAGAGCCTAACCTACCTGGTGGAAGGACAAAACACAATTCTGTCCCACTCTAGCCATCCTTTGTCACTTAAAGAGGAGAGAAAACTGAGTCCAGGGTACAGGCTAATGAAAAGATTAAGATCTAATTATGGGACTATAAGAGGCTTCTCCTCCCCCACACCTCATCACCACATTATTAAATGCCTATTTGTAGCAATTCATTTTATTCGCCTAATTATGTCGACCATTCAACAACAATGAGAACAACAAAATTAAAGTCATGTTAAAATTTAAAAAAAGTTTGAAGAAACTAAACAAGTATCAGAGTTAGTTATGGCAGGAACGTTAGAATTATCAGAGTAGAACATTTTTTTAAAAAATTATGATTATATGCTAAGGGCCTTAACTGAAACAAACAAAAAAAACCCACAAAATGTAAGAACAGATGGAGAGTGTAAGCAGAGAGTAGAAATTGTAAGAAAGAGTAAAATAGAAGTATTGAAAACCAAAAACACTGTAACAGAAATGAACAATGCTTTGATGACCAATAGACTGGATATGGCTGAAGAAGGAATTTCTGAACTTGAGGATATGATAAAAGAAATGTCTAAAACTGAAACACAAAGAGAAAAAAGGACTGAAAAAAACAGAACAAAATATGCCAGAAATGCAATTATAAACAGTGTAATATATGTGTAATGGAAATTCATTAAGGTGAAGAAAAAAGGGAAAAAAAAAACAAAAAAAATTATTTGAAACAATAATCATCAATAGTTTCCCCAAATTAATGTCAGACACTAAGCCACACATATAGGAAATTCATAGAATACCAATTAGTTTAAAACAAGACAAAACAGTACCTAGGCATATCACTTGCAAAGTACAAAATATCAAATATACAGAAAAAGTCCTGAAAGAAGAAAGAGGGAAAAGACAGCTTGCCTGAAGGGAAACAAAGATAAGAATTATATCTGAATTCTCTTCATAGGCTATGCGAGCAAGAGGAGAGTGAAATATTTAAAGTGTTGACAGGAAAAAATACCAATCTAGAATTTTGTACCTTGTGAAATTACCATCCAAAAGTGAAGGGAAATACTTTCTCAGACACACAAAAACTGAACAAATTTGTTGCCAATAGACTTGCCTCTCAAGGAATGTTATTCAGAGAGAAGGGCAATGATATACATCAGAAACTCAGATCTACGTAAAGAAAGGAAAAGCATCAGAAAGGGAAATTTTATTTTTCTTATTATTAATTAATCTAACAGATAACATTTTATGCAAAATAATAATAGTGACAATGGCTTTGACTACATATGTACATATATATGTCATATGTACATATGTATATATATGTGTGTATATATGTATATATATATGCATATATATATGCTTATGTATAAGTAAAATGAATGTCATCAATGATAGAGGGATAGAAAGAAAAAAGTAGGAATATTTTGTCACTATAAGACACTTACACTACAATATTCTTATTTGGAGGTAGACTTGAATTCACTGTAAACATATATTGCAATCTCTGACCAACTACTAAAAAAAGTAATAAAAAGAAGCATAACTGATATGCTAAGAAATCAGAGAAAATGGAATCATATAAAATGCTCAATTAAAACCACAAAAAAAAGCAGAAAAAGTGTGGATGATAATAGGAACAAAAAACAAGTTCAACAAATAGAAAATAGTTACAGACGTAATAGTTATGAATCCAAATATATCAATAATCACTTAATATTAATGGTTTATATACACCAATTAAAAGACAGAGACTGTCAGAGTAGATTGAAAAATAAAATCTAACTATACGGTGTCTACAGGAAACCCGCGTTAAATATAGAAACACCTCTAAATAACAAGGAAAGGGATGGAAAAAGATATACCATGTTAGCACTAATTAGAAGAAAGCAGGAGTAACTATATTAACTTCAGACAGAGTAAACTTCAGACTAAGGAAGTTATCAGGGAAAAGTAGAAGCATTATATAATGATAAAGGAGTTGATATTCCAAGAGGAAATAATTCTTTTTTTTTTAGTTTTTATTTTTATGTTTTTATTTTATTTTTATGTTTATTTATTTTTGAGAGAGAGAGACAGAGACAGATTGTGAGCTGGGAAGGGGCAGAGAGAGAAGGAGACAGAATCCGAAGCAGGCTCCAGGCTCCGAGCTGTCAGCAGAAGGCCCAACGCGGGGCTCAAACTCACAACTGTGCGATCATGACCTGAGCCAAAGTCAGATGCTCAACCGACTGAGTCACCCAGGCGCCCCGAGGAAATAATGATTCTTAATGCATGCACCATACAAATGAAAGTCAAAACATGAGAGGCCACAACTGATATAATTTTAAGGATAAATAGATAAACCCACTATCATAATTAGAGACTTTAACACCTCTCTTCCGGAAATGGACAGAGAAAGCAGGCAGAAAAATAGTGATGGCACGGTTGAACTCAACACCACCACTAATCAACTGAGTATAATTGACATCTATAGATTATTTCATCCAACAACATCAGCCTACGCAGTTTTCTCACACTCGCATGGAAGATTCACCAAAATAGAACCACACTCTGGGACTTAAAACACACCTTAACAAAATTTAAAAGAATAAAAATCGTACAATGTCTGCTCTCAGATCTCAATGGAATTAAGCTGGAAATCACTAACAGAAATATGGCTGGAACATCCCCAAATACTCAGAGACTAAACAACACACTCCTAAATAATACAAAAGTCAAAGAAGAAATCTAAGTAAATAAAAGTGAAAATGAGACTTACTGAAATCTATTAGATGAAATGAAAGCAGTACTGAGAGCAGAACTTAAGCATTGAATGCATAAATTATAAAAGAGGAAAGATCTAAAATTAATAAACCATACTTTCACCAAGGGGAACTAGAAAAATAACAAATTAAATCCAAAGTAAATGGAAGAAGAGAAATAATAAAAATTAAAACAGAAGTCACTGAAATTGAAAACAGGAAATCAATAGAGAAAAATCAACAAACAAAAATCTGTTTCTTTACAGTTTAATAAAATCAGTAAGCCTCTACCAAGGCCACCTAACAACAACAACAACAACAAAGGACACAATTACTGATATAAGAAATGAAAGAGGGAACATCACTGAAGATCCTAAGTACATCAAAAAGATAATAAAGCAGAATTATAAAAAAAGAAACTATGCACATAAATTTGATAACCTATATGGAAAGGACAAATTCCTTAAATGATACCATCTGCCAAAATTCACACAAAAAGAAGCAATCTGAATAGGCCTATATCTATTAAAAATTGAATCAATAATTACAAACTTTCTAAAACAGAAAGCGGCAAATCCAGATAGGTTCACTGGCAAATTCTACCATATTTTTAAGTAAGGATTTACTCCTTATGGTCTCTTCCACAATTTAGAAGCAGAGAGACTATTTAAAAGCCAGTTTGGCAGTTTCTTACAAAACTACACATACTCTTACCATACAATTCAGCGATGCTGTTCTTAGTATGGAGCCAAAAGAATTGAAAACGTATGTCTACAAAGAAACCTGCACATGTATGTTTATAGCAGGTTTATTCATAATTACCAAAACGTGGAAGCAACCAAGGTGTCCTTTAGTGGTTGAACGGCTAAATTGTTGTACATGCAGAAATATTATTTAGCACTAAGAAAATGAGCTATTAAGACATGAAAAGATATGGTACAAAATTAAGTGAATTATAACTAAGTGAAAGAAGCCAGTGTGAAAAGGCTTTATACTGTATGCTTCCAAATATATGATGTTCTGAAAAAGGCCAAATATGGAGAGAGTAAAAAGGTCAGGAGTCGTTTTAGGGGAGAGGGGGGAAGAACACAGAGGATTTTTAGGGCAGTGAAACTATTCTGTATGATACTACAATAGTGGAAATGTGTAATTGTACACTTATCAAGACCCATAGAATATGCAACATTAAGAGTGAACCCTTTCAGAAACTATGATGTGTGATGATGATGCACAACTGTAGGTTCATTGATGGTAACAAATGTCCTGCTGTGGTGCCCATATCAATAGTGGGGGAGGTTGGGCATGTGTGGGAACAGGGGATATATGGCAACTCTTTTGTACTTTCTGTTCAATTTTACTTTAAATCTAAAAGCGCACGTAAAGCCCATTTATTAAAAAAATACAAATACATCTTAGAGTCCTGTTGTCTAAAACAAAACCAGTCCAATTTTTCCCCAAGCCTTGTCATTCTACCATATTTCCTAACTCTTTGAATGATACCACTATTCAGTTGATTGCCAAGCCATAAAACCAGTCATGCTTGATTCTTGTTACCCTACCAACACATTCATGATGTGATAAAATCTTGCAGATTATATCTTCTAACTGTCTCAGTGGTTATTTTGCTTCTCTTCATCCCCACTGCCACTACCTTAGTCCAGGGTTTCTCACTTATTCTGTGGATTGCCTCATTGCCTCCTCACCACTTTTCCTGACCCCAGTCTGGCTCTTCTCCAATCACTCCTCTTCCTAGCTACAGAAATCATTTTTCAAAAATATGAATCTGGTGATATCGTTTTCCTTCTTAAGAATCTTCAATAGCTGTAGCTTCAATGGCTTCAAAGCCTTGTAGCTTTTGTACTGTAAATACATTAGCATCCAGAGACCTTTGTGATCAGGATTGTGCTACTTCTTGCTTTATCTCCACCACTTTTCCAGTAATTCTCCATGAAACTCTCTCTCACTTCCTTGATTTCAGTAGAACTCCTGTCTAACAGTACTTTGTCCCCGTTGCTTTATCTTCATTTTGTAAGTTTATTTATTTTGAGAGAAAGAGATAGTGTGTGCACATGTGAGGGAGGGGCAGAGAGAGAGAGAGGGAGAGAAAGAATCTCAAGCAGGCCCTGTGTTGCCAGCACAGAGCACAACTTGGGGCTGGATCTCACGAACTGTGAGACCATGACCTGAGCCAAAATCAAGAGTCAGACACTTAACCGACTGAACTACCCAAGCACCCTGCTATATCTTTGTTTTACAAACCTTGGAATTATTCCTACTTCTAGGAACATTTCTTTACTAAACCACCCTTCCCATCTATGCTCATCCTCCAGAGTTTCAGACATTTTTAAACTATTCACTCATTTATCAAATATGGTATATCAAGTTGATACCAAGAATTATTCTAGGCACAGGAAACATAGCTGCAAACAAAGACAAAAATCCTTTCCCTAATGGAGCTTATATTCTAATGAGTGAGAGAGATAATAAACAATAAATGTAGGATAGGCAATACAGTGTCAGATCCAATTGCCATGAACTCAAATGGAGCAGGGACAAAAGAGAAAGTCTGAAGAGAAGTCTGGAAAGATCTCTCTAGGGAGGTTACAGTCTTCCTAGCAGAAGAGAGTTACTAATAAGAGCATCAAAACTTTATGCCAAGAGCAAGAGCACTATTCGGCTTTTTAGGAAAAGCAGAGGCCAATGTGACTGCATAGGAGAATTAGGATTATAGTGGCAGGAAATTAATTCAGAAAGATATAGAGGAGACTAAGTATTTGTATCATTAACAAATTTTTTTTCTTTATAAAAGACTTTCAGTCTAAGAACTAAAAGTGCTGTCATATTGTGTACCAGGTTCAACCACATTTAGTCAATTACTCAATTTCAGACTCTGTAAGCATAGTTACAGAGTGTTGAAAAGGTCGGTAGCAAAGATCTTTTAATAGAATAATTTAGAAAGCCTAGAGGTATTCTCCAAAATTTGGAAGACAATGACAATTTTACTTGCATCTTTGACAATTTCTAAGGAAAGCAAACTGATCTTCCACAGATGATAGTGGAGATGTGGGGATTTGCCATAGCACCAATTGTGGGCTCTTTGATAGCAGTCTTTGAGTAATGTTGAAAACATCCCTAGCAGTCTTTGAGTAATGTTGAAAATGTCCCCACCTAGGAGGATTTCTTGCTAGGAGTAAGCAAATCTCATTAAAAAGAAGCTTAAGGTATCATCATGTGTAAAATAGGTATAGGTCAGTGTTGGGGGTGGAGGAAGTCAGGAGGAAGCATTGCTCACATCAAGGAACTGAAAGCAGAGGTCCCTAGTGGTATTCCAGGGTAAGAGAAGCTCTGAAGAATGTCATAAAATTTATTTTCCATGGGAAAAAGAAAGAGCAGCATAATGCCAGATTAGTACTGCTCCACTGCAAGTAAACAACTCTCAGAATGAGAGTAAAATACAATTCAATTTATGTATTTGTTTAGGCTCCCACACTCCCTTTACAATGTATTCAGGAGGGTAATCCTCATGCCTTAATGGAAACTTTGGAAAGCTTCCTGCCCTCTTAGGTAATAGACAATGCTATTCCCACTTTACAATGCAAATAGGGTCTCCGCTCTAAAATTAGATTATATTTTTGAAGATAGTATCCATCATTATTTAATTATAAGAAATCTCCCAGTAAACACATCTTCCTCTGCCTGCCCTGAAATGGGCAGTTCTCGGCATTTGAGTATGGAGTATAATCTCTCTGCCCTCTCCCGGGTTACATTAGCTCTTTTAGTAGCTGGGGAAGGGATAAGGTTCAGATTGCATGATTGTCTGCTCTCTGGCTCAGGGAGTGGTTAAAATAGCTTCTTCCTCCTAGGTTGTTCAGAAATTCCCATCTCTGGGCACCTCTTACTCTTGTCAAGATCAGATGTATCACTTTTAGTCCTCCATAATTCAGCATTAACCACCAGTTTCTTGATTCTGTGGTTTCTCCACTTGAGTTTTTTTAGACAGAACACTACACAATCATACGCCAGCTTTCTCTCTTGTAGGCTCACCTCTCACACACATTTCCTGGCTGAGCTCCCATATTTCTTGGTTCAACAAATTCTGGGAGGACGTGCCTATCTCCAACAACTTATATTTTGCCTTTATGTGTTCTCGGAGGCTGTCAATACTCAATCCGTGGTGACCTTCAATTCCAGGAAAACAAATCAGGTCCTCTGAAGCAAATTAAAAAGATATCTTAGAGAAGAGACTTAAACTTGGGAAGCTTGATAAAAATACCAAAATTGGTACCTGCAGAATCTGCATCTCAAATAAGAGGTGAAGCATCTAAAATATTTAATGTACTTCCCTGAGATTACTGTAATTCACACCAGAGTTTGAGATTAGCTTTCTCACAGCTTTTACTTTTTCTTTTTCCTTCCCTTTTATTTTTTTTTTTAAATCAGTCATCCTTTCATCTGTCAACAATTTTAAGTCACATAACTCCAATTGTTAAAATCAATTTTAGTGTAAGTGGGAAATGCATTTGGCTATAAATTTTTCCTAACATTATATAGTTTTCCTCCATATATTGTTTTACCTTAGAGAGTTAACAGATGCAGTCAAATGTAAAAATGGTATTTTTGTTAAAAAGGGAAAGGCATGATGTTGATTTGCAATGTTCTTAAGAGCTTCCTAGGTGGGGGCACCTGAGTGCCTCAGTTGGTTAAGCATCCAACTCTTGATTTCGGCTCAGGTCATGATCTCAAGGTTCATAGGATTGAGCCTCACATCAGACTCAGTACAGATGGTGCAGAGCCTGCTTGGTATTCTTCCTCTCCCTCTCTCTATGCCCATCCCTCTCACTTTCTCTCACTCTCTCAAAACAAACAAACAAACAAACCAAAACAAACAAACAAAGAAAAAAAGCTTCCCAGCTGAAATCTGAAACCAGCCACTGAATGTGGAGGGCAGGGAGAAAACAAAGAAAGAGACAAGCCACTCCTAGTTGTTAGGTGCAGGTTTAATAAGCAAGAGAACTTACATACTGAGTCTTGTCTTCTTGTCTTGGGTGGCCACAAGGAAAGAAGATCTACAGACCCACTTATCAATTCTTAAAAGTTTATATAGAGGTCTCAAATAGGTTTAGTCATATACGGCTTCCAGATGGTCTCATCATCACATTACTATCTCAAGGCTATGTCCTTGGGCAGTTTCTAGGAGTGGACAAGTTGAGCATAACCTACATTCCAAGGACAGGGAAGGGGATGAAGAGACTTCAATTATCCTGGTGCCACTTATGGGTTAACCACTTATGGGTTAAGTCAGTCATATCTTCTTGATGACTTCTCCCAGCACATGACTCCTAAAGAATCTAATGCCTTAGCTGTCTGTAGCTTTCATTAAATTATCCCTCAATTCTACTGATAGTTACCCCTGTACCTCTGTGGAAAACACCTTTTACAACGGCAAGCAAAGTGCTCTCTGAACAGCTGGACATAAGTAAAGATATCCAAGACATTATTGAGAAGGATGAAATGTATTTGTGGATTTCAGTTACTAATGAAAGGAAATTAGGATAGGATATTATCTTGCTGGAAACTACATACAATTAAGAATGTAGTCACTAATATATATATATATATATATATATATATATATATATATATATTCCATAAATTGTGTGTGGGCATAAACAAAAAAGGAGAAAATATAAAGATCTACTAAGCTTCATACTGAAAATAACATTTAAACTTCTCACTACAAAAAATAATGTGAACAAATTGGCTTCTTTGGATATTCTGTCCCCTGGTACTGAGGAGTTTCTGTAACTAGTCACATAGGCAAGTAATTAAGCCAAGAGAAAGCAGCATCACTACCATAAAATTACTTGCTTCCAGTGGGTAGGGGACTGGCTTGTAGCTTGCTATAATATTTGCTGTTTTCTCAAAAAGAGCATTTGGACCTGGATTCCTCATTTGTGATGCAAACCTACTGCATGAGTAGTGTCCATCTGGGCTCATTGTCTCGCCCTGGTGGGACTTGTGGGCAAATAAAACCAATGCAAATATGCTGATACTTGTATTGCCTGCTATGCTGTAAGAAATTCCTTTGTCTCTAATCTCTCAGAATACATGAAACTGCAAGCTAATTTTTTAGTTAGTAGGGTAAAATCTCAGACACTTTAGTGTTCTTGATGTACTCCTTAACCAGTCTTAATATTTAGCTCTTTTCAGACTGAGATGGAAAATTTCGAGTTAGTAAATCCAGAAAAAAACACAAACTGTCATATAGCATTTAAACACTGTATTAACTTTCTATTATTGCTGTAATAAATTACCACTAACCTATCATGGCTTAAAAGAATATAAATTTATTATCTTATAGTCCAGGAAGTCAAAAGTCCAAAATTAGTCTCATTCGGCTAAAGTGAAGACATTGGCACTTTGGAAGCTTTTGAACAGAATTTGTTTCTTTGCCCATTCCAGTTACTGGGAGATATCTGCCATCTTGGCTCATGGCCCTATCCTCACAGTGGAGTCGCTCCAACCTCTGTTTCTGTAGCCATTGTTTCTTCTTCTCACTCTGACCATCTGCCTTTCCTTTATGAGGATCCTTGTGATAACATTGAACCCACCTGGTAAATTCAGGAAAACCCACTTGTTTCAAGGACCATAACTTAATCATATTGCCAAGTCCCTTTGCCATTGTATGAAGTCATCTTCACAGGTTTTATAGATCAGGACATGGCCATCCTTGAGAGGCCATTATTTGGTCTACCAGAAGGTATTTAGGATGCTAACAAGCCCAGCAGAGGCCCAAAGCTGATCATATAGGGAGTGACTTCAGGGGAGGCTTTTAGGGGATTCACAGACTTTTATGTGTCTCCAGGGTGCCTGAGGATCCAAGAATAAGAAATATATCTTTATAAACAGGGATTCTTAGGGCATAATTAGGATTTAGCTGCACCACAATCACACATGAAGGCAATTAAGACTTTCTACTTAAGGCAATAGTGATGGGATAGACATGTAATCAAAAGGAAAGGATTTGAATTCTACCCACATGTGTGTCTTTGAAAAAACTATGTGAACTAGCCTAATTGATTCTTTAATTAAAAGGTACCAATACATTTATCTGGTTGAATTTTATGAGCATTAAATGGATAAAAACACATTATTAATTATACTGTCATGTAAATATATTATTTGTCATGGCACTTAAATATTATATTTTAAGATATAATATGGTTATATTTATATGTAATTTAGTTTATGTGAATTTATTTCTATTATACATTACATCCTTATAGAAAGAGTTAATATTGGAAATTCCAGTCAGTATCTAACTGGATAGCCCTTTCAAATACATTCTTAATTTAAAAATGATTGAAGTCTCTCTTTAGCTCATATTTGTATTGTGGTTGCAATTTTCTTCTTTTAAAAAAAAGGTTCTATATTGAATTTTAATAAAATTGCTTTATAGGACATTGAGAATATATTTTATAAGACAGTAAAATAAAGCAGTAGACACAAGTAATATTTGTAGACTCCCTACATGCTATAGACTGAATATTTGTGTCTCCCTCAAAATTCATGTATTGAAATCCTAAGCCCTGATGTGATGGTATTAGGAGGTGGGGTCTATAGGTGGTGCTGATTAGGTCATGAGGGCAGAATCCTCATAAATGGAATTAATCTCCTTATGCAAGTGACCCCAAAGTGCTCTCTTATCCCTTTCACCATGTGAGGGCATTACAAAAAATATGGCTATCTATAAACCAGAAAGCAGGTCACATCAGACACCAAATCTGTCAATGCCTTGATCTTGGATTTCCCAGGCTTTGGAATGGTGAGAAACCAATTTCTATTGTTTATAAGCCACCAAGTCTATGGTATTTTGTTATAGCGGCCTGAATGGACTAAGACATCATACTTCTGAATAAAAACATATATACTATTGTTTCACATGAATATAAATGAGATAATAATTACCACTGTGTAGAGATTTATAAGAAAGCTCTGAACTTATGTGTTAGTTTAGAAAATTTAAAAATGACTTCTTCCTAAGGTTCATAATTTATGTTTTTTTTTATGTCTACCTAGATAATTCTTATACAAAGAAGCTCACCACA
The DNA here is from genome assembly GCF_028749965.1 of Puma concolor. Taxonomy (NCBI): domain Eukaryota; kingdom Metazoa; phylum Chordata; class Mammalia; order Carnivora; family Felidae; genus Puma; species Puma concolor. Next base: position 180,182,919 of record NC_141670.1, on the reverse strand, counting down.
AGAGGAAATACTATTTTTTTTTTTTTAATTTCGGATGGATCTAACCCCACAATGAAAGATTGATTTAATACCATTAATAATAATTATTTTTATACACATATCACACATGCTAGTATAATCAAATATATATTATGTACATTATTTCTTTTTAAATTCTGAGTAATCCCCTTTATTTTTTTTACAGATAAACTAGCTTCAACTAATAGGTAAGGAACCTCCTCTATACCATCAAACCCAGAGAAAACAAAAAAACATTTTTTAAAAGACTTTTCAAAAGAAGGTAAAGAAATATACATGGAGGGATCCTACTGAAGGGAGTGCATTTGAACTAGAGAATAAGAGATATAAAGGATTTTGATCAGCAGGAAATTGATAGACTTTTGGCAAAGGAACTGAAATGTATTATAAAATATCCCATAGTTTCTCAGAATTGAAGTAGAAGATACAGATGAAGGAAGGATTTTTTTAAAAAAGAAAGTAATTTGAAAAGAGAACTGATTACACACTTTGTTGGGGAAAAGGCATTCTAGTTACATACAATCATTGAATTTCCACTCTTCAGTGGTCTATGCCAAATAAGTGTATATTATGTTCTCTTTTTAAAAAATATCAAAAAAGAAAAACGCCAGAGAATTTTCAATATAGGATGTGTTTATGATACTAACAAGGGTAACTAACTCATTGAATGAGCTGAACAAAATGGAGTATGAGCAAAAAACTATTTTCTTTCTTACCATTGCTTTTTAAACTTATTCTGTTGACTGTAGTTCCTAACCTTAAATGAAATTTGGATCAAACCTCACAGTTTTCATGATCGCATTTAACTATGAATAAAAAGCCTTATTTGTTTGGACATTAAAAGCTCGAGAAAATCTAATACTCACTTTCTTCTACCCCTAACTTTGGCCTGACTGTTCTAGAAGTTAATGGTAGGGAGGGGGTATTTCCAGTATTATTTTGTCTTCCTCACATTCTTTCCTCCCTGATCATTCACTATTATTTATCTATCCTCCTAGGTTGATCTTTGTTTATTTTTTAATTTTTTTTATTGAAGTATAATTAATATGCAGTGTTATATTATTTTCAGATGTATAATATGATTCAACACTTCCGTATATCACTCATCAAGATAAATGTACTCTTGATCCCTTTAATCTATTTCACCCTTTTCTCCACCTCAAGTAGCTAAAACAATCTTGAGAAAGAAGAGAAGAGCTGGAGGTATCACAATCCCAGGTTTCAAGTTATACTACCAAGCTACAGTAATCAAAACAGTATAGTACTGACACAAAAATAAACACATAGCTCAATGGAACAGAATAGACAGCCCAGAAATAAACCCAAGCTTATATGGTGAATTGATCTTTGTTTGTTTTTGATGTGTGGGGAAGTAAAGGCTTAAGAGCAAAGGGCACTATTTATGATGCGAGTGTATTTATAGTACTATACAGGCTGTATAATGCCCTCAGAGACAGCAGATTTTTTAAACGTAGGATTTCTTCTTTATGGGGGGTTCTTTTGTATATTCTCATGGGCATTTACTGTCTGTATTTCCTTGAAGTGAGAAATGTCCCCTCCCAAATTCCTGACCTCTGATCTACTTCTCAGTCCTTGGACTGAGTGTTTGAGTCCACACAGATTCTTTTTGTTGTTGTTATTGTTGTTGTTCTAAAAATTAAACCTGAAAAAATATTCAGTAAGTCAAATTCAAGTTCTTGTTTAATAGGAAAGAGTGAGTTTATCTTAGGTTCTAAGTATTGAATTTTTAATGGTCAGTAATAAATAATACTTTTCACACTAAAACATTACACTATGACATTTGTATTTTATGTGAAGATTATGCTCCAAGTCAGCAGTCAGTAAACTATAATCCACGAGTCAATCTGCCCCACTGCCTGTTCTTATAAATAATGTTTTATTGAGACAAACCTACACCTATTTTTTCCTTTTTTTATGTAACTCTCTATGGCTGTTTTTGAACAGCAATAGCAGAGTTGAATAGTTGGGCAGATACTATAGAGCTCACAAAACTGAAAATATTTATTATTTGACCCAAACAGTAAATATTTGCCAACCACAGTTATCCATTGTTATCCATAGTTATTCCTTAAATCCACATATGCATATAATATATAAATATTTTTCTTTTCTTTGTTTTATTTAAATTTTAGTTAACATACAGTGCAATATTGGTTTCAGGAGTAGAATTCAGTAATTCATCACTTACATACAATACCCAGTGCTCATCACAAGTGCCCTCCTTAGTACCCATAACCCATCTAGCCCATCTCTCATCCACCTCCCTCAGTCAACTTATAGTTTGTTCTCCATCACTAGGAGTCTCTTGTGATTTGTTTCCTTATCTCCTTTCCATCCCTTGTTTTGTTTTTTAAGTTCCACATATGAATGAAATCGTATGGTATTTGTTTTTCTCTGATTATTTCACTTATCATAATACATTCTAGTTCCATCCACATCATTACAAATGGCAAGATTTCCTTCTTTTTGATGGCTGAGTAATATTCCATTATATATATAATATATTGCATTATATTATGTATCTATATATCTTTATATATACATATATATATATATATACACACACACACACACATATGAGAAAGATCACTTCTTATTTATTATTATTCATCAGATGATAGACATTTGGGCTCTTTCCACAGTTTGGCTATTGTTGATACTGCTGCTATATACATTGGGGTACCTATATCCCTTTGAATTAATATTTTTGTATCTTTTGGGTAAATACCTAAAAGTGCTGGATCATAGGGTAGTTCTACTGTTAGTTTATTGAGGAAACTCCATATTATTCTCAGGAGTGGCTGCACCAGTAGCATTCCCACCAATGGTGCAACAAGTTTCCCCTTTCTCTGCATCCTTGCCAACACCTGTTGCTTCTTGTGTTGTTAATGTTAGCCATTGTGACAGGTGTGAGGTGGTATTTCATAATGATTTTGGTTTGTATTTCCCTGATGATGAGTTATGTTGAGTATCTTTTCATGTATCTGTTAGCCATCTGGACATTATCTTTGGAAAAGTGTCTATTCATGTATTCTGCCCATTTCTTAGATGGGTTATTTGGTTTTTGGTTGTTGAATTTGATGAGTTCTTTATAGATTTTGAATACTAACCTTTTATCAATTCCAAATGGGATCGATTCCTTGATTTCTTTTTCTGTTGCTTTGTTATTGATGTATAGTAATGCAACAGATTTCTGCACGTTGATTTTATATCCTGCAATTTTGCTGAATGCATGTATTAGTTCTAGCAATTTTTTGGTGGAGTCTTTTGGGTTTTCTACATAGAGTACCATGTCATCTGAAAATAGTGAAAGTTTTACTTCTTCCTTGCTGACTTGGATGCCTTTCATTTTTTGTTGTCTGATTGCTGAGACTAAGACTTCCAATAGTATGTTAAATGGCAATGGTGAGAGTGGACATCCCTGTCTTGTTCCTGACTGGAGGGGAAAGGATCTCAGTTTTTTTCCCATTGAGGATGATATTAGCAGTCCACAGATTCTTTATCCTGGAAATGCCTTGTCTCCGTGTTCAGGTCTTTGGGCAAGACGTTCTTTCATGATTCTAGCCTCACAGAGGCTACATGTACCCTCCCGTAGTCACTTGTTTTGGACTTCCTTGGTGCCGTGTGATGTGCTTCTACTCTGTTTCTGTACTTGTCCTGCTTTTGAAGCTGCTCCAGTTTCACTCCTGCTTTTAGTGTTTTTCCATAGGCAAGTAAAGTGCTAAGTTCTGTGTCCACCAAACTCTGCAAAATCTGTCAAATAATACAAATTCAAGTAGGGAGAGAATGGAGAAATCAATGCCACTTACGGAAATCAGGATTCTAAGAAGAATGGTATGTGAAATTGATTGAACTTGTACAAGAGACTGAATAGCAATGGCATGCCAGGTCAGAAAGTTTTCATCGGGTTTAAGAGTTCAAGATTTATAATTAGGTAGCTTTAGATTTGAATTTAATTTCTGGGATATATTACCTGGTTAAATTTGAACCGGACACTTCCATTATTTTGGCTTCCCTATCTTTTCTATAAAAGGAGACCACTATTATATATTTCTTTTTTTTTTTTTTTCAACGTTTATTTATTTTTGGGACAGAGAGAGACAGAGCATGAACGGGGGAGGGGCAGAGAGAGAGAGGGAGACACAGAATCGGAAACAGGCTCCAGGCTCCGAGCCATCAGCCCAGAGCCCGAGGCGGGGCTCGAACACACGGACCGTGAGATCGTGACCTGGCTGAAGTCGGACGCTCATCCGACTGCGCCACCCAGGCGCCCCCACTATTATATATTTCTTAAGGTTATTATGAATGTGAAATTATTTAAGGTATAGAAGAACTTAATACCTAGTTTATTGTAAATAGTCAATAAATCATAGTTTAAATAAAAGATGGTAGAACATACGATTCTGGAGTTAGAATTTTTAATTCCTGCATGGATATGAAGAAATAGAAAATAAATATAAGTTAATAGTGAGAGCTACAGTTGGATGGTAATGATGAGTTCATTCTTACATTCTAGGCACTCTCAGACTACTTTGCACATTACATTGTAATCACCTGGGTGATCACTGATCTTCCCTAAAAAAATGACAGGCTTTTTAAATCAGAAACAGTACCTTACTCATCCTTCTCTGCCCAGGCCATGACACATAGAAGTCTTTGAAAGGAATCTCCTGGATGAATATATTAAGGCATTATGAAATAATTGTTCTTAGAAATTAAATATTGGCAAGGTGATCAAAATAGGTATTGAGAAAGACGGTTAAATAATGAAAGAGCTGAATTGGCAAAAGTGACCTAGTGTTTGAGTGCAGAACAAACTCAATGAGATGAAGATGAGAAATTAGAAAATGATTTCTCTAGAGGCACATGGGTGGCTCAGTCAGTTAAGCATCTGACTCTTGATTTCAGCTCATATCATGGTCTTGCAGCTTGTGAGTTCAAGCCCCTCATCAGACTCTGAGCTGAGCATAGAGCCTACTTGGGATTCTCTCTCTCTCCCTCTCTTTCTGCCCCCCCCCACATACATACACACAATAAATAGACTTAAAAATTCAAAAAAAGAAAATCACATCTCTAGACATGACTCACAGTGACAGGATCCCAGACTAAGTGGCAGTATTGGATGTACATAATCATCCAAGAGATACTATGGAGGGAGAATGAGTGGTCATGTATGACCAAGTGAATAAAGAATATGAAGGAAATTTTAAAATATGAAGTCCTTCTCCTAAAGTGAAGGGAATAATAATATTATGGACATAAATGTGGGAATTAAGAAGCAAATTGATTTAGGAATAAAAAATCAAATATTGACATTTGGATTTTGAGACAGCATCCGGACATTTAAGCGTAAACGTCTTACTCCAAATTTGGAAATATAAAAGTAGAGGACTAATTAAAATAAAAATCAGCATGCACAGTTATTACTGAAAAAGTGACAGCTGTAATGCGAACTTAGATTAATTGGGAAGAATTATCCAAAGTACATTTTCAAAAGTAGGAAATCAACATTAAGCTTGGAGTTTTCTTAGACTTAGAGACTCGAAATGCTACCATTTATTGAGTGCGTGGTGTGTGCCAGCTAAAGAGAGAAACTGGGCTTTGGAGAAGGTAAGGAATTTGCCTAAAATCACACCATAGTAAATGCTACCAAAAGGGAGATCTAGGAATCATGCTTACTCTGTCTCAAAATCTCCTCTTCCCCACTAAACCTCTTCTCCACTTTATAAAGACAACATATGTGAAATAGACAAAAGAAGGACAGTTAATCTGGGTTTTTGTGAAGATGAATGTTTTAAGAGTAGATTATTAAATGTATAGGTTGGCATGGGGAGAAAACGTAAGGATGCGAAATATAAAATGTGATCAAATGACCCAGCTGCCCAAACTGTCCTTGAATGTCCGTTCTTAGAGAACTGTGCCACTCTGCTTTCTGGCCACCACTAAATAACACTTATGTTACCCATGTCCTTACCAATGATTGAAATTTTTAGGTCTTATAAACAGTCTTCTCCAGCAGCACTTCTGGCAAATTTGTCTTGAAAGTTTTCCATAGCCCTGAACACTGAAGGTCTCGTGTAACTGACAAGATAACGACAGGGGCAATTTTAAACTGTTAAAAGATCGCTGTATTTGATCTTTACCAGTGCTGATTTCAGCAAAAGAAGGCGGGAATGTTCATTATGTCAAAAAGAATGTAAAACACAAAATATGATGCCAGTTTCTGAGACTTTTCCATCCAAATCTTCTCTTACCAAATGACAGGAATATGTCAAAATTAGAGTCAGGGAAAACGAAGTAAATGTTGGTCGATCTCAAGCTAAGAAAGTAGTTACTGTTAACAAGCTTTGCAATTTTACAAATCCCCATTTATGTATAACAGTACATGATTTTATATTAGCCAGAAAAGATGACAGGGAAAGGGGTAATATTCACTGCAATAAAAATGATCTTTGCTTATATGAGGCAGGTTTTATTTTTTGATTTTCAATTTGATTCAATGCTCAACCTAATGAAAATGCTACAGCAAATAAAACGCATTTCCACTGCACAATCATTTGTGATTTTGTTTAGACTAGCTGTGAAGAACTCCAGTTTTTCTTAAATGAAGTTATTTAGTTGTCTAGTATCAAACTGCTCGTTATGTTGCAAGCAACAGAAGAGAAGAGGTTAATTTAGAACAACATTAAGGGGGAAAAAAAAAGTTCAACAAGGGAAAATGCTAGGTTTAGTCAAAATAGACAATTGGGAACAAATGGCAAGGAGCAAAATACACTAATTGAAAACCAGGCAGGATGTTTTTCCATTTCTTTCTCTTTTAGTGCACTGATTAAAAAAAATAGTTAATTAGCACACATCATCAGATCTGCTCCACACTAGGAGCTTAACCTTGCAATTTTGTCATTTTTCAAAGAAGTAGGGTGTTTAATGAAAGCACCATTAAGTTATAAATGCATAATGATGTGTATTGTTGATAGACCAGAGACCACTCACAACATTCCTTTGTAAAGTTTGCGTATTGCCAGCATTTATCTACCACTTCATGTTTACCAAGGGTTTTATTCTTATTCAAATCTATTTTTCAAAATCATGTGTGAATGTTTTTGTTCGGGGGCTATTAGAACACACAATGGTGACACTTGGTAAACTTTCCTTGACGGTTTGTGTAACCCAGTTCCTCTCAATTGTATAGAAAAGTTATATAGAACTTCAATTCTATGTAGATTAGAACTCCTTGATTCAACAGTTAATTGTCTATGGCCTACTATGCTAATGTAAATACTAGATCCTTTATCTTTTCAAGGACTTTTTTAAAAACTTTATTTATTTATTTATTTAGAGGGGGAGTACCAGTAGGGGAGGGTCACAGAGAGAGAGAGAGAGAGAGAGAGAGAGGTGGGGAGACAAAGGAGCCGTAGCAGTCTCTGTGCTGACAGCAGAGAGCCCTGTGTGGGCTTGAACCCACAAACCACGAGATCGTGACCTGAGCCGAAGTGGACCTGAGCTGAAGTCGGATGCATAACCAACTGAGCCACCCAGGCGTCCCTTTTCAAGGACTTTTCTAACCTTTTGGAGGAACCAGAATTCTCATCATGTGTGTTACAATAACACAAGGCAGTTGAAACTTAGCTGGGTGTTTAAACCTACATCGATGCAGTATTTCTTCAAGCATACCTCCTGGCGTTCACTATCACATTCAAAATTTTCTCAACTCATAACCATCCAGGGAAGAAATAACTGCATGCAGATACAGCAATAAGTTGCGTGTGTATTCTGGATTGTGCTACGCTTGTTTATCAAGTACTCACCCTTTGGAGGTTGATAATAACTTCATAAGGCACCTGTTAGAATGACTCTCCGTTTTCAGATGAGAAGACTTAGTTTGGGAGAGTCTAAATAATTTCCCAAACATTATATAACTGAATGAGATGGAGCTGGTATTCACACTCGCATAGCCTGAATCCAGAGTCTTTTTCTTTTTTGTCTAGTGAAATATACTTCCTCCCCCCCCATCACACTGGGGACTTGGAATGCCCTCACCTAGTGACTATTTAGACAAGTGCCCTTCTGCCATCCTAACTACAATAAAGAGGACAAGCGGAGCCAGGATTAAGTCCATTAGGTGGAAAGAATAATTTCCCACTCACTTCTGTCCAAAGGGATTTATCTCATGTTGGCTCATGAGGCACCTGAGCCAACAAAAATAAATAAATAAATAAATAAATAAAATAATCCAAGCAGAACTGTTTAAGCTTCGCCTAGCTTCTGTATATAGTCAGGAGGGCAGCTGTTCCTGTGACGGCCGGATCCTCTGGGGATGCCTTGGCTGTGACTACCCATATGATTATGACTGCAGATTGCCGCTTGGCAAAGAGAAAGCATATTCTGACCAGGGCAAGTGAAGGAGAAAGGGTCATGCATTCACAGTTTGGGGAAATTATGAATTTCAGAGTTGGAAGGGCTCTTAAAGTTTACTATCCCTTTACAACAACAGTGTTTGACCCAAATCAAGAAGATCATTATGCCTCTCATCACAGCAGAAAGAGGAGAAAGCCTCTGTTAAATGAGCTGGTCAGAATATTCTATTTTAGCTCTAGTATCTTGTCCTCTGTGGTCTGATTGATATATGTTGCAAAGGTAAGGAGTTTTGAGAGTAAAGGTACAATATAGAACATAGAAAGCTACAGAAGGTACAGAATGGATGATATGAAGACAACACTGACTCAGGCATATCATCTCAGTTGTGTTGGGTCTTACTTTCTCTAGCTTCAAACGCTGATCCATTCTTACCTTCAGAATCAGTACAATCTAGGTACCTAGCCAACCCTCACAGATTTGGCAGAATTATTTCAAGCTTGATTACCACTCTGCTGCGTTGGTATGGGTCACACACACCGACAAACTAACAAAGTTGTAATTTTCATTCTTGCCATTTTTCCCTTGCCAAATTTCACCCCCTTGCCAGGATTTAGCCCCTGCCATTTTCACCTAGTATTTCAAATCAGGCCTCTGTTTGGGTTTTCTTATTCTTCATGAATCTTTCTACATTAAGTTTGATTTTTCTATCTTAAGTTTCTACATTAAGTTCTACATTGAGTCCTGCCTTAAGCCCAAGGCAATTGACTAGCTCACCCACCAGATGACTTCTGGAAGTTGAACTTTTGTATTCTGACTTCCACATCATTACTGGTTATACTGATTTACCTTTGATCGGTCTATTACACCACGACTCTCTCAGCCTCCATGATGATTATTGTTTCCACAATATTCTACTTGTCATGCTTGAGCATTTCGACAGTGGCACAAGGTCCAATTGGCCAATAGTTCTCCTTTTGACCTGGACTCCTTTTCACATGTTTTTGAGGCCTTCGCTAATGGCAGATTGTTTTCTGAGGTCCAGTCAAACATTCTCTTTTTCTCCTGATCATCTATCATTTAGTTTTCAATATGTCTTTCAGTTGTTCTTCTCAAAAATTGATAGGAGGCAATTTTTTATTCTTCTTCTTAACTACAAAGAGCTTGTTTTGAACATCCTCCTGGACATGAAAGAAGGACTCAGGTTCAGAAAAAAAAAAATCAAATAAAACATGTTATATCAAGGTGCAATACCCACAAAAAATGTGACAGCAATAACTCTTTTATTTGGAGATATTTTTTCTAATATTTTGGAATAATCTTCTTTTTCTCTAAAGGAAAATCTTTAATCTCATCAGCTAAGAGGTTTTAATACATGGCTTTTAAGCCCATGGTTTTATCCAGAAAATAATCTATTTAGAAATAAAAGTGGCATTAGGAAAGTGGTTGAAGAGGCTTGCCTGAACTTTCCATAGTGCATCAGTCTCTGTACACTTAAAGAAATGAACCGTCTTTAAATAGTCTAATGGCTTTTAGAGGCACTCTAATAAAACAACACTTCCTTTCAGTTATTTGATGCACTAAATGTATTTCTGCTCCAGTAGCTTCATGTTAAGTGTGCCTTTCTCTTAAATTGTTTTCCTATTTGCATATATATCTTTATAGCTATAGATATACAGTATATTTTGCACAATTAAAGGAAAAGGATTTTCAATCCAGAAAGTTCCAGTGCATGACGTGTAGCTCCCAGCAACCCTTTCATATATTTTCCCAAACTGTTTTCCTTATTCAGGGCCTCTGTTCATGAGTCTTTGTTGTTAGTACTTGAATTCTGTGTTTAATATGGGTTAATCTCAGAAGTTCGTTTATATGCTTGCCATTAATAGTTAATATTTAATGAATGTTTTATTAATGGCGGAGACTATATTTACGTATATTAATTTATCTAAGACGCCCAAGGAACCCTTAGAGTGGGTGCTATTATTATTCTCGTTTGGCAGACAAAAAAAGGAAAGAGAAGTTCAATAGTGCATAGCAGCACCAGTAGATCAGGAAACTGCGGCCCAGAGGTTGTGCAGATGAGAGAGTCACATAATAAACCTGATCGTCAGGGGCGTCTGGGTGGCTCAGTCAGTTAAGCGTCCGACTTTGGCTCAGGTCATGATCTCGTGGCTCATGGATTCCAGGCCGGCATCGGGCTCTGTGCTGACAGCTGGGAGCCTGGAGCCTGCTTCGGATTCTGTGTGTGTGTCTCTCTCTGCGCATCCCCCTCTTGCACTCTGTCTCTCTCAAAAATGAATAAAAGTTTTAAACAATGGTTATCAGATCAGACCTCCTAGTGTCAGCCTCTGCTCTGTGCTATCTTAGTTGATTAGAGAATCTTAGTAGCACACCCAATGCCTCTTAAGTAGGATCTTAACCCAGGTCTTCTAACTTCTAACAATTGCAGCATTATGTTTAGAAAATATTTGCTTCCTGATATGGCCATAAAACTGGGCATTGTAAAATATTTTTGTCAAGAAGGACCTCGAGATACCTTTTCCTAACACTTCTCCCATCACCACCACTGCTGATATGCCCAATTGACGAAACCACTCAGGGAAACATTTTGTTAATCCAGAACATTTCCATTTGTATAAATATGTCTGGATTGGGACAGAGGGGAGAAAGCTCTTTTTCTGCTTAGTGGTCTGGTCTGGATTGGCCTCTCCTTGTTTGTACAAAATGTGGACACTGGAAGCAAATGGGCAGATAGCCTAGGTTTCACATCTAGTTAAAAGCAGCAGATGCAAGTGAAAAGCAATGAAGGTCTTTCTTACTTACTTAAAAAAAAAAAAAAAAAAAAAAAAAAAAAAATGAGAGTGTGACTCTTAGCACGCAGAGCAAAATTCAACCCCAGCAGTCTATGCCCTCACATTTGAGACACAAGCCATGATACCCTTCTTATAGATTTACATTTCTAGTGGGTATTAGGCATTGTATCAAACACTAGGTTTACAAAGGGGAAAAGGGGAACAAAACATTGATTTTCATTATGCTTTGGCCAGTAAGGTATAAAGGAGAAAACACCCCAAGTTTGAAATAAGGCCACACTGTCCCTGGCAGAGAACAAGAAGAAATTCTGAACACTTACACGTGAGACCTCTTCACAGACCATACTAGCTGATCTTTTGCTGGTTCCTTTTCTTCTCTTCAACCATCTATTGTTGGGTTGAGCTCTTGGACAATTCATGGCCTTCAATCTCCTCACTTTTTCTCTAACGTAAACTTTTTACTCCTCTGTCCTCCAGACTCATATCTCTAGTTTCAAACCTAATACAACCAAATCTGCCTTCCTAATTTACTCCCTGTTCCCCAAATTTGATCTACGTAGTCTTCTCCATTCATATGACAGAAAATCTATTTTTCCAACTTCTCAGTTAAAAGCAAGACAAAAACCTGATACTTATCCCCGAACTCCCTCACAATCCACATTCAGTCAGGAAATTCTGCTCATTGAACTTTCACAACAGATCCAGAATATGAAAGTTTCCCACCCTGTTCACTTCAAATTGGGTCCTGGTCCCAGCTGCCCCCCTCTATGTCCAGGATGACTGCAATATCACTCTAATCAATTGCCTTGCTTCCACACTTCCCTTCCCACACTCTACTCTCCACCTGCTACCATGGTCTTCAATTGTAAGCCAGACATATTCCAGTGCTCTGCTCAAATCCTGTGATTGACTCCCCATTTCCTCCAGAGTAGATGCTAAATTCCCTAAAATGGCCTACAAGGTCCAATATCATCTGGGCAACCTTACACTTCTAACCTCACTTGCTACTAGTTCCCTCCTCATTTATTCCATCATGGTGATCTTCTTGCTACTTTCAGAACATGTCAGGAAAGCTCTCACCTGATGGATTTTTCACTAATTATTGCCTCTGCCTTGAATGTTCTTCCTTCCTCAGATAATCATATGGTTTGCTCCCTCACTGCCTTCAGCCTTAATCAAAGTCATCTTTCACTCAAGCCTGCCCCAATTACTTTATACTAAGTTACCATCACTCTCCTCATGTCCCAAAACACTCTTCATATTTTTGCACTTCTTTTCTCTACTGTACGTATCATACTCTAACAGATGCTACACGGTAATTGGCGTTCTGAGCACGCTGCGTATATAAATTAATTTAGTGCCTACAAGAACTCTAACAGGTAGGAAACATTATCATTATAATCCTCAGTTTAAAAAAAAATGAGAACACTGTGACAAAATAAATACATAAATAAATAAACATCCTAATGAAGTTGTGTTGCTCATAAGTGGTTCCACTAAAATTTCCAACAGTCTGATTTGAGATCCAGTTCTCTTAATTACTACCCTGTGGAGCTCCGAAAGGCAAGATGGAGTTTACTACACTGGAACAGTAGTATGTGCAGGGTTACCATGGGGACTCCCAGGAAAGGCACCTGAAGAAGGAAGGTTTCACCCTGAAGTTTAGGACTTGGCAGCGATGCTTTCCACAGGAGGAAGAGTTCACTTTTGAAAGATACAGTCATGTTGGGGGGCCGGGTGGGAAAGTGAACCAAGCATCAAAAGAAGAAGGGACAGCACAAAGACAGAATGCTTGGCCTCTATGGAGAATTATATGAAATGATGGTATTACTTGACCATAAGAAGCCAAGTCATGAGGAACCATATATGCCATCTATATGGCAGACAATGTGAAAACACCGGGAATAGGAAACAGAGTTGTTCTCAGCAGGCCCTGAGAAAGGCATCCGTGGGAATGAATAGGAGAGAAGACAAATGGGGACAGAAGAGAACAATAGAGGGTGGGGTATAAATCAGGGAGTGTGAATTGGGCCTAATCTCACGAGGGAATCAGACATAACCGGCTTTGGAGCAAAAGATACGGGTAAAGGAGCTAGGTTAATATATCTCCTAAAGTTTTTTAGGAAAGCTTTGTTAACCCAAAGGTGCATTCCTAAATACACATGAACTGTATCGACTTTACCATGTGAGACTATTTCGTAGGCAAGGGGAAAATGCCTGTGTGTGAAGAAAATCTCACCTTTTTATAGCCATGCCTTTTTTTTTTTTTTTTTAATTTTTTTTTTTTCAACGTTTATTTATTTTTGCGACAGAGAGAGACAGAGCATGAACGGGGGAGGGGCAGAGAGAGAGGGAGACACAGAATCGGAAACAGGCTCCAGGCTCTGAGCCATCAGCCCAGAGCCTGACGCGGGGCTCGAACTCGTGGACGGCAAGATCGTGACCTGGCTGAAGTCGGACGCTTAACCGACTGCGCCACCCAGGCGCCCCATAGCCATGCCTTTTTAAGTGCCATGCTAAGCCAGTTTTCTGTTTCTGGCTAATGCATAATGAACATAATGAAGGGAAATAAGCTTAAATAACAAGTCAACAGAAATCTGGAGGTTCTTAAGAAAGGAATTTGCTTTTAGTCTCTAAGAATTGAAGAAACCTAATTTGGTAGTAAAAAGATTATTTATAAAATGTTTAACAATTTATGAATGATTCTTTATTAGTAGAATGTGGTAAAATCTGCCCACACACTGTATTATTATGAAGATCAAAGGATAAAAAGGATATTAAGAAAAAGCTTTTCTAAGAAAAAGCAAGGAGATGGTTCTCTCCTAGCGTCTCCAAAAGGAACATAGGGAACAGCCTTTGTTCTCTCTTTCTCTCTTTTTAATGTTTATTTTCATTTTTGACAGAATGTGTGAACAGAAGATAGGCAGAGAAAGTGGGAGGTGAGGGCAGATGATCTGAAGCAGGCTGTGTGCTGACAGCAGAAAGCTTGATGTGGGGCTCGCTCGAATGCTCGAACTTTCGAACATTTTGTGAGATCATTTTGTGAGGTCATTGTGAGAACATTTTGTGCGATCACAACCTGAGCTGAAGTTGGACGCTCCACTGGCTGACCCACCCAGGTGCTCCCAGAAGCAACATAGCCTTGCCAACACCATTATTGCAGCCCGCTGAGACCTGTTTGGCATACCTGACCTCCAAACCTTTCAGATAATAAATGCACGTTGTTTTAAGCCACCAAAGCTTGTGCTACCTGTTATGGAAGCAACAGAAAGCTAATAACCATAGAGATAACAGAATTTCCTGTGCCGAGAGTTTCCACTGCTGAATTTAAACTTAGACTTTTAGAAAGCAAAGTTTTGACAACGTGTTGCTATAAAGAGATATGAAATATTTTTGACTTGTTTCCTAGACTGATGAAATGATTGCAGAGGATTACAATGTCTGCAGAGGCCATGCAGTATTGAATTGGTGAGCCAGTATGGGTGGAATTTACCAAGCTATTAAACATGAGTTTTAAGGTGGTTGTTGTTAGTGGTGGTGTTGGTAGTAATAGTATTTTAATGAAGAAGCAATACTTACGGGAAAGGAAACTTCTCTCTTCTGTTACGTGAGGTCTTAGAGAGAAAAAATATATGTATCACACTTGTGAAGGAAACACAAATATACATTTGCTGTAAATCGTAGTAATGGATGTACAAGCCCAGTTTTCTCTGGTGACCAAAGAGAATTTCATATTGTGTCAAAAGAGAAACAATGTTCAAAGACCAAATCTATTTTTCTGGTTGTTTATGATCCAATAAAAGACCCAACTGTGATGAGTTTTGATGTTATGATCGTAATGCTCAGAGAAAATTAACACTTCCAAGCACAGTGACTTTGTCATAAATGGGGAGGCAGAAAAGGAGGGGGAAGAGAGAGGGGAGGGAGAGAGAGACTAAACAAGACAATGGTTCTGGCACCATCTGTCAGTGTGCTAATAGCTGCTTCTATAGCAGCAGCAGGTTTAAGTCAAGAAAATCAAGCATTTGGATGATTCACCATCACATCAGCTGTTGTCGTTTGCATTTTACTTTCGCTCATTATCTTTATTAGGTAAAGACATTGAATATCATGTTGCTTCTGCAAAGCAATTATTGAGCGAGGGAAAAAGCAAAATCTGCACATAATATTTTAGAGACCAGTAAACAACAAAGGCAGAGGGAAAAGATACTAAAATAGTAACACACTTTTATTTTGGTATATTTTAAAATTGAGATTTTGGAAATAGAGTGGACACAGATTTGAGATCGTTATGCCAATTGACTGTCTCTTTTTTCCACGCACCTAACACGAATTATCCTTCAATAATGATCAGATTCAAAAATGTTTAAGGCATGTCCTCAGCTCACCCATCCTCTATATTCTCGACTTTTTCCTAATATGACCTTGATACTCTAGTGGGGATGGATCAGGAAATGCTTTACGTTGGGCCAATTTCTGTGCCTGTTGAAAGTTTCCATCTCCAAGGTAAACAAGATTTCAAATCCAAATTTTCTTTAACAGCCTATATAAAATTCACTGCATCTGTGAAATTACTTTGACATGAATGATGAGCAGGTGTCAAATAATGGGATGCTGAATAATGTTGGTAAGAGTTGTTAACTGATGTTAAATAACAGGGACAGTGGAGGATGCTTAGACAATGAGACATACTCTGAAATGGAATGTGTAAGTGAGAACAGTGTGGTCAAGGTAATATCCAGTCAATGAAAGATATAGAGCGAGTGTTTTAAAGTTAGCGATAAACCAGGTAAATCAGGGGGAAAACACATTGTCTTTACCAAACGTCAACTTCCTTAGATATAAAAGCCAGTAATCTTGGGGCGCCTGGGTGGCGCAGTGGGTTAAGCGTCCGACTTCAGCCAGGTCACGATCTCGCGGTCCGTGAGTTCGAGCCCCGCATCAGGCTCTGGGCAGATGGCTCAGAGCCTGGAGCCTGTTTCCGATTCTGTGTCTCCCTCTCTCTCTGCCCCTCCCTGTTCGTGCTCTGTCTCTCTCTGTCCCAAAAATAAATAAACGTTGAAAAAAATAAATAAATAAAAGCCAGTAATCTTGCTTAAAAAATAAGGTTTATATGAATTTGAATAGATATTTTCCATTATCTCATTTCCTCCACATACCAGAGAGGTGGAGCCCCTCACTTCATGCTCCCATTTTTAACATGGGCCCAACATAAGCTACTCCTGCGCTTTCTCCCCCACTGATCCCTGACCCTGAACGTGTGTCTGTGCCTTGATGAGATAGCTACTCAGAATTGTAAGCTTTTTATCACAGTGGTGTTTGGGAAACACTTAAATCATATTAACTGAAAGAATGAGTAAATGAATAATAATAGTTGGAAAGAACGGAAGTCAAGTATTCTTCTATTTGGTTATTATTACATTCCCTTAACTAACTAGGGAGCAGAACTAGTAGACTGGACATCAAAAAGAAATGGATTATAGGCTGAATCGTGAGCAATCTTAGCAATTCTCAGGGACATGTAGAGATGCACATCATTTACACTTAAAGGTACTCATAATATAATTGAAATGTACCCCAAAAAAAGAAAAATGCAGCTTCTGTGGCTGTTGGCTATAACACTGAAAATGTGGGCAAATCATTCATTACCAGAAGGTGAATGCACTTATGGAAGGTGGCAAACAAACAAACAAAAGTATATTGTTTTGTTTTTGTTTTTGTTTTTGTTTTGAGAGAGAGAGAGGGTGCAAGTGAGCGAGGGGCTGAGAGTAGAGAGCGAATCCCACAAGGGACACAGAGAGAGAGATAGAGAGAGGGAGAGAGGGAAAGAGAAGCAGGGCACACCCAAAGGGGCACTCATGTTCACCCAAAGCTGAGCTCAAGCTCGCCCCATGAGGGACTCAAGCTCATGAAGTGTGAGATCGTGACTGGAGCAGAAGTTAGATGCGTAACCAACTGAGCCACCCAGGGCCCCAAAAGAAGTGTTTTAATTTTTGTACGTTTTAATTGTTGTCCCTATAGTCTTGATATGAAATTATTTATACTAGAGAACCAGGCATCTTTCCAACTTTTTCAGACATAATGAATTATATTTCTAAAAGGGAATATACAGTGTTATGTTTGTTATACATCCCTAAGAAGTCATAGCAATTTAGTCGGTAGAGGTGTCCTGGAATAGGATACCCCAGGTAGCTAAGAAGTTGAAATAATAAGTCTTCATGAATTTTCAGGCCAGTTTAAAAAAAATAATGTTTATTTATTTCTGAGACAGAGAAAGATAGAGCATGAGCCAGGGCAGGGGCAGAGAGAGAGGGAGACAGAATCTGAAGCAGGCTCCAGGCTCTGAGCTGTCAGCATAGAGCTTGATGCGGGGATCTAACTCGTCAACTACAAGATCATGATCTGAGCCGAAGTCAGACACTCAACTGACTGAGCCACCCAGGTGCCCCTTTCAGGCCAGTTCTAAATGAAAAAAAAAAAAAAAAAAAAAAAAAAAAAAAAAAGCAAATAAATTGTGAAAAATGAACAAAAAACCAAAACCGGATGAAGTAATTAATGAAAAAAGTAGTCACTTAGCTGCGTGAACTAATGAGCTATACATTTGCCAACATGTTTTCCCTATACTACATTTTACAGACACAATAGGGACACATTCATCCAACATACTCTGACATTTTAATGTAGACTGTGACTCCTAAGGCAGTGAGAAATAAAATCAAGGAAATGTCACTTTTGTTGTTATCCAAAAACAACACATTTACAATGGTATTTCCATGTAGTTATCTGTGTGTGTGGATATCCACACACATATATACGTATACACACACATAGCTGCATACATACACACATTATACACACACACACACACACAGATACACACACACACATAAAATTAAAATAATTAGCAGATAAAGTCTTATGGGTAATAACTATATCCATTTCCTGTAAGACTGGTAACAATTAGCCTCTCAGGGATAACAGCGTAGATGTTTAAAATGTGTGATTGCTCACTTACTATTACATTTGAAGGTAGTTTTTATACCCTTTTACTTTAGGTTTATTGACATTGCCATAGTGTTTCTTTTAAAAAACTATATACTTGATCTCCTGTAGGCTACCGGTGTGTTATCTCCTATAAGCAACTAGTGTGCTATCCTGAGGCCAAAATGTGAATCTCTAATTTTCAAACATCAGCTAAACAGGTGCATAGTTCTCCAAAATAGGGGAAAATAACTCCTTGTCCAAATGGGAAGAGATACAACAAAATGCGTTATTATAACAAATGCAATCTTGTAATTTATAAACTTTGTGTTTTCTGAGACCATAGCATCTCTTGGACTCCAACATATGAGCAAAATTTTAGACATCCAATTGGCCTTCTCATAGGTAGCCCTGAATGAGCCTTCCAATCTACCACATGGCATTCTTCCTTCTTTCCTTTGGCTTGGAGTTTCCCCAGATCTTACTCTGGACTCCCCCAAATAGTATGACTTTTTTCAGTATTATTTTTTGTCTGAAATAGGCTGAATCCCATATTATTATTTAATGAAAATTGACCATATTGCAAACCGATTTAATACATTTTCTTATTTCTTTCTTGCAGCAAATCTACCAGGTAACTGTAATTTCTGCCTTAAAGATAAAGAAAATTGGGCTTTGAAACATTAACTAACTGGTTAAGTTCTCATAAGGGAAGGGACACAAAAGTAATATAAAAACAGGGAGGGGGACAAAACAGAAGAGACTCATAAATATGCAGAACAAACAGAGGGTTACTGGAGGGATTGTGGGAGGGGGGATGGGCTAAATGGGTAAGGGGCACTAAGGAATCTACTCCTGAAATCATTGTTGCACTATATGCTAACTAACTTGGATGTAAATCTTAAAAAATAAAAATAAAAAAATTAAAAAAAACTGGTTTAGTTCTCAAATTTGATAAGCTACAAACCTAGGATTCAAAACTAAATGAGTACTTTTCCAATATCAACCTGGGCAAGTAGACCCTGGGTCTCCTCCCTCCTCTTTGCTGTTTTGGGGAGCTTTCTTTGAAGGATGTCTCTCTCTGGGACCTGGAATATCAGAGACAGTAGTCCCATCTGTGAATGGATACCAGTCCTATTTCTTTCCATTAGGGTACTTTCAAACCTCCACCTCCCATTGTCCCCCCCTCACACCTACATGAGGCTGACCAACAAACGAAGGAGCTCTAAGACTCTCACCAATGGAGTCCTGGCTCCAAAAGCTTAATCGGGAAAGCAGAAAGTTCTCACGATCCAGTATGTTATCATCTCATAATATCTCATAATATTATCTCATATTATCTCATATCTCATAAAATCCTTAAAATTGGATGGACCACTAGAATGGTAGTAATACTTTAATTTGTATTACACTCCCTCACTTTTTGATTATTTTTAAAATTTTTAATGTTTATTTTTGAGAGAGAGAGAGAGAGAGAGAGAGAGAGAGCACAAGCAGGGGGAGGGGAGAGAGAGAGAGAGGGAGACAGGCTCCAGGCTCTGAGCTGTACACACAGAGCCCTAGGTGGGGTTAATGACCGAAGCAGAAGTCAGACGCTTAATCGACTGAGCCACCCAGGTGCCCCTACTTTCCTTCATTTTTTTTTTTTTTAATTTATTTTTGGGACAGAGAGAGACAGAGCATGAACGGGGGAGGGGCAGAGAGAGAGGGAGACACAGAATCAGAAACAGGCTCCAGGTTCCGAGCCATCAGCCCAGAGCCTGACGCGGGGCTCGAACTCACAGACCGCGAGATCATGATCTGAGCCGAAGTCGGACGCTTAACCGACTGCGCCACCCAGGCACCCCTACTTCATTTTAAACACAGTACAAGAGCAGGTGTCTGAGCCACAGTCTATCAGTCACCTTGGATTTAAGACTCTTGCCCTTTGTCCATCTACGTTCTGATCTTGGTGCTACCTCTAGTCTACAGTGTTTACAACACAAAGAGACCTGACATCATCTTTTATCCTGTGGGCCTCCACTGCCTGCATCCACAACAGCCACCTTATCACCTTTGCAGATTCTATGGCATATATCAAGCAGTCCTCTGGTAGGAGTCATGCCTATCACTTTTTACGGCTCTTAGGATCTTTGTTCTTCAACACCAGTGGACATCTATGATTGATGTCCTCTCTTTGCTCTCATCCATATGGAGATTGAATATGCCACTAGGTTGCTCTCAAGAATTGCCAGATGAGTAAAAGTTACTCCTCGACCAATTGGGATTGTTTTGTGGAAGGTAAGGGTATGGTCAATATCAAAAGAGATCACAGTCTAGAATGCAGTGTTTTTGGCCTACAGAGTTCAAAGGACGACATGATTGAAAGATGTGCCATTTAAGTCTGTGGTAAGAAATTATATGAGTGGTTAATTTAACATGACCAGAAAATAAAGTATGGTTCACATTTTTCTTCATACTCCAGATAAGACTTGTATTTGTGGTCTTTAGCATTGAAGTACAGGAACAACTTTTGAGAGAGTCACTGTAAGTCAGTAGTCATTATGGCATAATGGGCGATGTATCATCATATTAGTAGTGATGTAACCACAAGAAATACATTGCAGAGGCAAGAAGATCTCGTTTGTTTCCTTACAAGGTGGTTCCAAAGGACTGTGGACTTGTGATTAATAACAATGTCGCTCTTTTTGGGGGGGATGGGAGATATTAAATTAGTCAGGAATGGTGAAATTGGTAATAAAGGACAAGAAGAATTGGTTCCGGGGTTCAGGAACCGGGAACAGCAAGATTTGGTGCTGGGGTATGTTCACTGATCAGACTAAACAAATACCTCTTCTTATCCGTTATTCTAAATCTTCATTAACAAATCACTATACCTCATGTGAACCCATTAGTTTTTGATATAATGTTTATTCAAATTGCTTTTATATACCAGGGCCCAGCCCACATATAATATTTGCCCAAGGTCTTTCATGCCCTACTGCTTTCCTTCTCCCACGATGTTGTCTGTATCCTGTATCCTCCTATGTCTTGCTGCTCAGATGCTTGTTCCCCCCTTGATGCTACTTCTAATGCAGCTAGTATCCTTTACACCAATAAATGCCACTGAGATGGCGAAACAGTCACAAACCTCATTTTTCTTATACTGTGTCACATGGGTCAAAAAAAGGACTGTTAATCACTGATATTTTAAGGACACTTTAAGTAAGCATCTTCCCTTCAATATTCCTACCACCCCTCCCTAGATCTCTGTCTCAAGCCTGTAACTGGATCAGAAACAAATCTAAAGAGCATATGTATTGTTTTGTGGCTGCCTCAAAAATATAATTGAAGCTTGAAGTCTCAAGATATAAAACCGCACTTTTCTTCACCTTAGTTCTGAATCAGTGAAGAGACAAACTAGGAGAAGACAGCTGGAAATAAATATAGCATCTTTATTACTGGTGGCCATTAGGTTAAAGGTTATTAGCTCTTACCTCAGAATTAGGAAGAATTATTGATCCAATCTCAGTTACAGCTGGACGTTGGCTGGCCTCTCCACATGGCAGAACGCCTGGGAAAACTTATGACATGGGACAGGTACTTCCTGAAAGACACCTCTCCAAAGGTGCAAGGCTGACCCACACACTCTCAGCATCCTAACCTAATTCGCCTGCCAGGAACTTCACATATTTACCCTTTAGGAAGACCAGTGAGGGTCAGTAGGGACCAGAAGTGATACCGCTTGATTTCCCTCTGAGTGACTTCAGAAATCTCATCCAGAGAATATGAAAATATTTTGATAAAAGCACTAGGAACTAAATAAAGGGCGTGCTTAAAAATGAAATATATATATATATATATATATATATATATATATATATATATACATTTTTCTTTTACCAAAGCAAAATGCTCAACTACCCAACACTTCTTTGAGATTCCACTGTCATAAATTTTATCTGTGAAAAAGTAACGGCTCAACCAACCACATCATTGGAGTTGTGAAATGAGATAATATACGTTAAAACTTCCTAAAAATAATGTGAAAATAGATGCTGCCAGTCAGAAGGATTGGATTATAAATGAAAAAGAAGTATTATTCACTTCAATTCTCATATTCTAAATGAAGATGCTTCTATAATATAAACAGTATAGCAAATCAGAGGAAACAACAAAGAAAGAAAAATAATAGGGAAAGAACTTAAACTGTAGGTATCGCTGCCATTTGAAAAGTCCCTCCCTTTCACTGATTTAACTAGTATATCTTAGATCAAAGCTAACGTTTATATTCCATACAGCCGCAGGAATAAGGAAGAAGTAATCAATGAACAATGGGAGACATTACAATAGAAAAGTTGGAAATGTATTGGTGGACAGGCCCGTGCAATTAAATTCCCCAAATAGCCCTAAAATAGGGTATACAATTGGTCTGCTGTGATCAAATATCTGCAAAGAGGCAAAAATGAATGAAAATTATGTCTTTCTCTACACCACCATGTACCTTCTATCAACAACATGCCAATGACAAGAATCATCAACATTGCGATTGTGGTTCCACAAAGAATAATTGCCTAGAAAATGCATTAAATGGTTTGCTCCCCTGAAAGCATTTCTTCCTTTCAGGAAAGATTTTTTTTAAATTTGTGTTAACCCTGGGTTGAGAATTTTAGTGATTGTCTTTGAAAGCTTTACAATCCTAAAAGTACCATTGGAATAAATCGCTGTACATCTGGGTATGATCTGTTTATTCTTTTCTATAATCCTAAGTCTCATATTCAAATGCTTGCATTACAAGACAGTAAGTCTAAGAGAATATACATCACAATGCTTTCATCAAATGCCATTGCAACATGATTAAGCATGAATTATTGATAATGAGGTTGTTTTTCGTTTTTCACCAGTTCCACTTATGTAGAGTGAAAAGACATGACAATTTATTTTAAGCAGAAGAAACACAACAGCTGAGAATGCCTACATGGGAAAAGTGAGAAGTATGTCATCAGTTAAAGGAATTTGCTGTCTATATTATTATGGTATCACTTCAATAATGAAGAGGTAAAATATTTAACAGGAGGTATATGCACACAGATTATGACAATGACCCTTTTTTGTTTTTGTTTTTGTTTTTGTTTTAAGAAATTACTCCTAGGGAGGAAGATTAATGCAATTCCTCTGTGATGTAAGTTCTTTGTACTCCTCATTCCTGGTCACTTAGTTGATATTAAAAATATCTTTAACTCTTCATTATTCAATTGTTTTTACAATAAAATAAAAGTTAGAACAAATTAATGTTGCCATAGCAAGATTTCTCATGCAAAGTCCCATACTGAAATTTGTTTAACTCTCTAATCAGTGCATTTAAGTGAGATTTCTCTGACAGAATAACCATAGATTAAGGTAAACTGTGTTTTTCTTAAATATAGAGGATCTGGATATCGAATATAATAACAGGTATTCTGCAGACAAAACAATTAGCAAATTATCTGGAGACATAGTTAATGTTTTGAATTTTTATAGTACTGATTGAAACAAATATTAATAATTTGACTGGTACAGGTAAAATCTATTATTAGACACTTAAAATTATATTATATTATCAAAGGTTTTAAGTACATTAAAAATATACATCTCTTGGGGCGCCTGGATGGCTCACTTGGTTAAGTGTCTGACTTCGGCTCAGGTCACGATCTTGCTGTTTGTGAGTTTGAGTCCCACATCAGACTCTGTGCTAACAGTTCAGAGGCTGGAGCCTGCTTGGGATTCTCTGTCTCCCTTTCTCTCTCTGCCCCTTCCTCACTCATGCCCTGTCTCTCTCTCTCTCCCTCTCTCAAAAATAAATAAACATTAATTTTTTTAAAAATATACATCTCTCTATGGGCGCCTGGGTGGCTCAGTCAGTTAAACGGCCGACTTTGGCTCAGGTCATGATCTCGCGGTCTGTGAGTTCGAGCCCCGTGTTGGGCTCTGTGCTGACAGCTCAGAGCCTGGAGCCTGTTTCGGATTCTGTGTCTCTCTCTCTCTCTGACCCGCCCCCGTTCATGCTCTGTCTCTCTCTGTCTCAAAAATAAATAAACGTTAAAATATATATATATATATATATATATATATATATATATATATATATATACATCTCTCTAACAGATGATTTTTTGAGTTCTTGTTATTTTATTATTCTTAGGCCACAAATCCTATTTCATTACAAATATTTAGAGTTGATTTATTAAAAGAGAAGTGTAGCCAACACCCATTTTATAACTCCAGTCGACTGACAAAAGATAGTCCTGACAAGAATTTTACATATAAACCTTGGGGGTACATTTATCGTCTTCCATTTCACACCCTCATTTTGTTACCATTTCAGAGAAGTGATAGCTTGAAAGGATAGGTGCAAAGAAGGGGGACATAACATGTAAGGGAGGAAAAGAACATCGTTGACCTTCTTAGAGTCCCTGGCTGAGTTTGGAGAGTGAACTGATAAAGACAAATTAACGGGAGAAAAACATACACATTTATTTCATATGAGTTTCACGTAATACAGGAACTCTCATAAGGAACAAAGACCTGGAGGAATAGACCTGAGTATTTGTAGGCTGGGTTTGATGAAGAGTGGCCAGACATGAAGGAATATGATAGGTTAGGGAGTATGAAGTAATCATGGTCAACTGGGGGGCATTTAACAAATCGCCTTTGTTGGGATTCTTCTTGGCGTCTCTTGGGCTTCTGAGATAAGAATGCTCCTTTCCTCTGGGTGTAGGGACGGCCCCTCCCACATGAGGACTTTATGATCCGTTTAGGGAAGAAGGGTGAGGAAGGGGAGGAGGTCAGAGTGATCTTTCTGCTTCGGCTGTTCTCTCAAACTCCTTCAGCTTCGGGGGTTCATTATGCCAAAGCGCTGTCTTCTAGAGCAGCAGGTCCTGAACCACATCAACATCCTACCTCACCTCTTCTCTCACTCGGATGACATTCTCACGCGGATGACAAAAGAAGAGAAGTTTGGCTGCCAAACTGGATCTTCTCCTACTTTAATAGTGAAATCAGAATCCATTGGACTTCTTGCTCATTTCAGTCCCTCGGACTTATGCCTACCTCTTCCTCTCCTGCCACCACCTTACAGCCGGCACTGTCCCAACACTTTTTTTCCTAAGCATGATGCTGAGGCTTTTGTTCGTTTCCTTGAAACCACTTGGAATATTAAGAACATTTTAAGTAAAATCTTCAGGAAATCTCTTTGTCGTTTTTCTTTTTGTCTTTAGCATACACACAATCTACTTTCTTGTCAAGGGAAAATTGCACTGGATGTGTTAAAAATGTAGGAAAAACTGTGCTTACAGCTATTGCAATAAGGGGAAAGCTATTGCAATAGGGGAGAGAGGGTGAACTCAATTCCTTTGAAACAGAAGGTGGGGAAGGTTTTAAGTGCTGGGTGAGCTCATGGGTAAAGTACTGGAGGACCCTGGGAAGTGTGAGAGGATAGGTCATGTGATTAAGGCCATCTGTGTTGGCTAATTGGTGCTTATGGTAGGTGAACTCCTACTATCCCACAGAGGCTGGGAGATAGGGATACAGTCTTTCCTGATGATTGCATTTCAAAGGGTGGCTCCCAGGTTATTTTCTAAATTTTTTTAATGTTTATTTATTTTTGAGAGACAGAGAGAGAAAGAGAGAAAGCATGAGTGGAGAAGAGGCAGAGAGAAGAGACACAGAATAGGAAGCAGGCTCCAGGCTCCTAGCTGTCAATGCAGTGTCTGACGTAAGGCTCGAACTCACGAACCATGAGATCATGACCTGAGCCGAAGTCGAATGCTCAACCAACTGAGCCACCCAGGCGCCCCATGGGGGGCTCCCCAGTTTTTGAGAAAGACATCCTTGAGTTGGAAAACTGGCGCTATCCTGGGAGTTTACATCTCAAAGGAGCAGAGAAAGAATTTATAATTGCAAGTTTTCTAAAGTAAATGCTCTAAGGAAAGGAAGATGGGGGGGAGTGGTTAGCAGGGGGAGAAACAAACCAACCCACTGCTTAGCTGCGGGAGTAAGTTATGAGGTTACTATAGCCATTGTGAAAAATGAAATAAGAGCCAATCTACAGGAAGATGAGAATAGGAGAAACTAGAGCCTACAACTGGTCTCTGAATATTTATTTTGCAATGTCTAAAGGCATTCTTCTCTGGACTTCTCATCAATGTGAAGCAATAAACTTCACTTTGCCTTTGAATTTGGATTTTCAGTTACGTGAAACCAAAAGACACTTAAGTAATGTCCACCACTCACAGATACAATCTCATGGGCGATGTTGCAATACCAGCTGCAACCCCATTGCTTCTGAGAATGAAAAGAAACTTGAAAACACTCATCTGATTTGTCTCCCAATCACAACTGAAATCAACGATGAGATGTAAAAACAAGAACAACTTACATTAGACCAAAAGATATATAAAGAAGCACTTCTTTTTTCTTTTTTTTATAGATAGATATAACCTTAAAATAAATATATATCTCGATTGTGATGGAGATAGTGCTTTACATGTTTATGCAAAGCTATGTCAATTTCCCTCTCTAGATTCAAGATCATGCTTAGAGCTTACCAGTGGATAAGAAATGAGCCCATTAAAATGCATTACCGAAGTACAAGACCAGTTACCTTAAAAAAAAATTGGTTACATTAAAATCAAGTAGGAAATTTTACTTTAAAGATTTCCTTTACTTTCATCAATGGACCAGTATATGTATTTACTAAACTGTATCCAAAGTTAACTTCTAGGTCTGGATTGGGGTAGGCATTATTTTTTTTTAAGTTACAAATGGAACACACTTAAAACACAATTTGAGACACATTTGGTGAACAGAATAATGTTTTATAAATGTGTTATCAAATCAGGAAAAAAAATTGGAAGATTTTATTAATTATGATGCGAAATAAAATATTGGAGCAAATAGCACAATTGGCACGAAAGGAGAAAACTTATGTGGGAGATAAATATCCCACAAGAGGCTTAGGAAATGTTTTTTAGCTTGAGTAACAGCAAAAGGTAAATTGGAGAAGCGCAAATCAACATAAAACAGAGAATTCTCTGGGAGAAATATGGATAGTGGTGCAATCCAATCAAACATTGTGTGTGTGTGTGTGTGTGTGTGTGTGTTTGTTTTTTTACTTATAAATTTATTTTAATATTTAAAACAAATTGGGGGAGGAGTAATTTTCTTTAAAAAATTTTTAATGGTCATTTATTTTTGAGAGAGACAGAGACAGAATGCGAGTGGGTTAGGGTCAGAGAGAGAGAGGGAGACACAGAATCCGAAGCAGGCTCCGGGCTCTGAGTTGTCCGCACAGAGCCCGACGCGGGGCTCGGACTCACAGACTGTGAGATCATGACCTGAGATGAAGTCGGTCGCTCAACTGACTGAACCACCCAGGCGCCCCTAGTAAATTTCTTTTAATTTGAGGTGTTTAACTTAGTGATTTGACAAATTTATATATGATGCTATGTTCACCACAAGCGTCACCACCATCTGTACCACTACATCACTATTACAATATCATAGACTGTAGTCTTTATGCTGTTCCTCTGGGTTATTCATTCCATAACTGGAAACCTACATCGCCCACTTCCCTTTGCCCATTTTGCCCAACACCCCATCCCCTCCGCCCCCGGCAACCATCAGTTTGTTCTTTGTATTTATAAGTCTGATTCTGCTTTTTGTTCATTTTTTTTTAAGATTCCACTTCTGAATGAGGTCATATGGCATTTGTCTTTCTCAGTCTGACTTATTTCACTTAGAATAATACCTTCCAGGTCCATCTATGTTGTCTGAAATGGCATGATCTCATCCTTTTAGAGGGGTGCATAATATTGCATTTATTGGCTGCATTTTATACATATTTATATTTATTTAGATATATGTACATATATATAAATACATATGTATATATTTTCATATATAAATAAATTTATGTATATACATAAAATGTATAAAATATAATGTGTAAATATGTAATATATATAAAATAGATATAATTTATATATATAATTATAAAATATATAAAATTTATATTTATAATAAATAAATTTATATATATATTCTTTATATAGATAGATACATAGATAGATGTATGTATCCCTTAGCTACTCACCTATTAATGGAAACTTAGGTTTTATTCATATCTTGATTATTGTAAATAATAGCACAATACACATAGGGGTACATATATCTTTTTGGGTTAGTGTTTTTGTTCTATTTGGGTAAGTATACAATACTGGAATTATTGGGTCATATGGTATTTCTAATTTTAATTTTTGAAGAATCTCCATACTTTTTTGCAGTGGCTGTGCCAATTTACATCCCCACCAACAGTGTACAAAGGTTCCTTTTGCTCCACATCCTTGCTAATGCTTATTATTTCTTGTCATTTTGATTTTAACCATCTTAACTGGTATAAGGTGATAGCTCATTGTGGTTTTCATTTGTCCTTCCCTGTTGATTAGTTATGTTGAACATATTGTCATGTGTCTGTTGGCCATCTGGAAAAATGTCTATTCGTGTCCTTTGCTCATTTTATAATCAGATTGTTTGGCTTTTTGGCATTGAGTTGTAGAAGTTCTTTATATATTTTAGATATTAATTCTCTATAGGATGTATCATTTGCTAATATCATCTCCATTCTGTGTATATATTTTTTTGTTTGGCTGATTGTTTCCTTTGCTCTGCAAAAGCTTTTTATTTTGATGTAGTCCTAATAGTTTATTTTTGCTTTTGTTCTCTTTGCCTTAAGAGACATATCTAGAAAAATGGTGCTATAACCAATGTCAGAGAATTTACTGCCTGTGTTCTCTTTTAGGATTTTTATTGTTTCAGGTCTCATATTTAGGTCTTTAATCCCTTTTCAGTTTACCTTTGTGAATGCTTTTAGAAAGTGGTCCACAATCAAACTGCTCCTAAAGGGTGATGTAGAAAAGGAAATTTTAAAATTGACACTGGGTCAAATTGTTGAGCAGCTGTTATCATTTTTATTAACATATGAATAATTGTATCTATTCAGTAATGTAATTAGTGCCACCATATGCTATACTCTAGACACAAGGGGCACAATAGTGAACAAAATAAACTAAGTTATCTTCTTTTATGCAATTATATACTAGTGGAAAGATACAGGAAATAAAAGACTGAATGTATGACACTCAGTGATAAGTAATATGAAGAAAACTAAGATAGAGAGTGGAACACAGTGATACTTTATTTGGATTGGAGATGATCAACACTGATTTCAAAGGAGCTAAATTTAGTGAGAAATCCAAATGGATAAAGGAGTGAAATGTGTGGATTATCTAAGGCAAGAAACCAGACTGAGGCAGCAGTAAGCACTAGAATTACGAGAGATGTTTGCATAATCACAAATTCATTATACAGACTCCTATACAGAAAGATAGGAAATCAAGCTGGAGGGAGACACCAAGGAGCCAGGACAATTGGTGTTCTTGTTCTCTTCTGTATCACTCACCTACTCTGTTTCTAGTCATCCAGACCATACTGTTAGATGAGCTGATAATCATTTTCATTAGGTGAAAGGTCATGTAATGTCTTTGGGTACCAACTCTATAGGCTGTTGATAGGCAAGTGAAGGCACAGCTGGTGATGGCTGGTGATGGATGGTGATTTCCCAGTCATATTCTGTTCAAAGTCCTCCTTTCTAAGCCTCACAACCTTGTGAATTTTTTTTCATTTAGTGTAGGGGTCAAGAAAATTTAATACAATAGTCCCCTATTATCTGTGGTTTTGTTTTCAGTAGTTTCTGTTACTCTTGGTCAACGAAGATTCCAAAGCCGATGATCCTTCTTCTCACATATCATCAGAAGGTCAATAGTAGCCTAATGTTACATCACATCGCCATTTACCTCATCTCATCTCTTCACATGAGCATTTTATCATCTTCCATTATCTCAAGAAGAGAAAAAGACAGCACAGTACTATAAGATATTTTGAAACAGAGAGACGCATTCACAAAACTTTCATTACAGTTTATCATCATAATTGTCCTAGTTTATTATTGTCATTAATCTCTTGTTGTGCCTAATTTATACATTAAACTTTATCATTGGTGTATATGTATAGGGTTTAGTACTATCTGCAGTTTCAGGCATATGCAGGGGGTCTTAGAGTGTATTCCCCTATGGATAAGAGGGGAACTGTAACCAGTGGATTTCTTTCTTTTTTTTTTTTTTTTTTTTAAATTTTTTTTTCAACGTTTATTTATTTATTTTTGGGACAGAGAGAGACAGAGCATGAACGGGGGAGGGGCAGAGAGAGAGGGAGACACAGAATCGGAAACAGGCTCCAGGCTCTGAGCCATCAGCCCAGAGCCCGACGCGGGGCTCGAACTCACGGACCGCGAGATCGTGACCTGGCTGAAGTCGGACGCTTAACCGACTGCGCCACCCAGGCGCCCCTGTAACCAGTGGATTTCTAACTCTTAGGCGGTGAGAAATTTTTGTCCTGGTATCTAACTACATCTTGGTGTTCCCTCCTACCAAAACCGTGAAGAACTGTGTCTAGTTATCTAAGCTGAGCATGGTCGGTAAAGATAGGGAAAGAACTCTGATATATGTAGGAGGTCAGACAGAGAATTGCAGTGCTGGGCACTTCTATAGCACCACAAAAGAAATATTGCCATGTATTTATAGAAAATTCCTGGAAGAATATATATGAAGTGATTGATGAAGTTTATCCCTAGAAGTTTCTGCAAAGGCAAAACATATGTACTTTTCATTGTATACCCATTTATACTTTTTTAAATTAAAAATCATTTCCATGTATTAATTTATAACAATAATAGCAGCTGAAATTAGAAAGTGCTGATGAATTGCAATACTGAATATCATATTGAAATTTAAACCAATCTAAAGTATTGGTGGTAAGGACGAAAATATGGGTATTTTAAGGCATATTGTAATGTGTTAAATTTGTAAAGTTAAGGTGCTATTAATTCTAAGCCGCTTAAACAGAAAAATGATACAGGGAACAGATTGCTAATGTATTGTAGATAATGTTTGACAAATTTGCATTGCACGTTAGGTAAAATAAATCAAATGGACCATTTAACTTTCTTATATTTTTTGTTCACAAAAGTAGAAAACTATCTTTTTACTTTTTTCTTTTGTTTATAAGGCTTACATCTGTAAAGCTATCATATTATATATTATTATTTCTGTAAATTTAAATGTAACTGTTACAATTAAGAGCTATATATTAAAAAAAAAAAAGAACAACCAGAAACTCAAACATTTCTCAAGTTTCCTAGGAGAAGACTTTTCTGTAGTAGGAAAAATCATTATAAACTTGTTACTTTGCATCATGCTGAGGTGACTTAAAAATTTTTACACTCTTCACAGCAAAGCAATGAACTCAGGGATGTATACACATCCTACAATATTTCAACATATCATGTTTTGTTTGAAATTCCACCTTGTCTTATCTCTTGTTGGCTTCATTCCTTATACAGCCCTCTTTCTACATCATCATCTCTCTTTCCTTTTGAATCTCTCCTATTAAGATACAATACGCTCTCTCCTCCAACAAAATGCTTTTGTGGTCCCCATGGCTACCATCCAATTTTCCTGTCTGCTTCAGAGAAAATACTCTCAAAATAATTGTCTCTAAACTTTTTCTCCACATTCTTTTTCTCCCTGAATGCACTTCTCAAGGGGACTAATGACTTTTGTATAATCTAATAGTTTTATTTGTCTCATCATCTTGGAAGTGTCCTGTGTTGGCTTTCCTAAGACAACACTTTTTTTTTTTTTTTAACTCCCTAAAATGGTTCTCCTTCTCAGTCCACTTTCTTAGCTTTCTCTTCTTTGCCCAAGCTCTGAATACTGGAAAGCTTGGTCATGGACCAATTTCTCTGCGTTACTTGCCTCTGTTCTGACATAGTACAATCCATTGTCATGGGCTCAATACCATTTAAATAAATGTACAGATAGGTTTCGTCCTAAAAGTCTCCTCAAATTCTTGATATTTCCACTTTACCTATGCTAGGCCTCTCAAACCTACCCACAATCATTTTCCTGCCCTCCAACCTATCTCTTTTCCAGTATATGGTGCTCAATAGCACACACACAAAAATACCACGTTGATTGCCTCATTCCTTATACTCCCCCCATTCCTCACAACTCCTCCAACAGCAGGACCAGGACAACTATACTCTTTTTTGAAGTTTATTTATTTCTTTATTTTGAGAGAGAGAGAGAGAGAGCACACAGAGGTGGGTTAGGAACAGAAAGAGGAGAGAGAGAATCCCAGGCAGGCTCTTTACTGACAGAACCCTTTGCAGGGCTCAAACTCACCAACCGTGAAATCATGGACCTGAGCCAAAATCAAGAGTCCTACTCTTGATGGGCTGAGCCACCCAGGCATCTCAGGACGACTGTATTTTCAAAAGTATAGCTCTTTGTATTTTCTCCATCCTCACTATTCACTCAATTCACCCTCAACTCCTTACCCCTAGGTGTCCCTTCCCAATCAGCTTTCTATATATCAGGGATAGGAAACTTTACGAAATGTAAATAAGTGTACAATTCTTCACTTCCTAATGTCTTCTGTTTTCTCACGTCCCATGGTAAAAAATCCAAAATTCTTCTCTTGGACTATTAAGATTCTACACGATCTGCCAGTTGATTACCTAAGTGACCTTATCTTATGCCCTTTTCTCCTTCATCAACTAAGTCTAGCTATGTTGTCTTCCTTATGGTTCTTAAACATGTTGAGGTGTTCCTTCCTTGTAACCTTTCCCTTTCCCTAAAACACCCCAGAAAGCTGTTTGCCCAGCAGATGATCTCTTTCCATTAGTTCAAATATCCTCAAAATGGCTTTACCTTACAACACAATTTCAAGTTTCCCCCAAATACATCTCACCACTCACTCATAAACTCAAGCCCTTATGGATAAAAATGGTGAAAATCTGTGATGAAAACTAGAAGACATGAGAAAGTTAATTTCTGCAACCTTAAAGACCTTGAGTCTTTCAGCATTGCAGATCACACCAGCCTTTCTTTGGTTTTGTTTTCATCTTGATTTTATCCTCACTTTCAGGGGGACAAATTCACTTTTTTTTCTGTCAAGAATTACACCACATTCAAGAGATGTTGTGGCTTGCCTCTCACAAATCCTAAAGAAATGACCTTAACAGAAACCTAAGACACAGCAGGTACCTAGTGATAAATTCTGATTCTGCATTTATGTCAAATTAGCTATTCTCCTCTTTACCTTGTCCTTCTCCAACTTCGTATGAAGCAACAAGAAATGAAGTTATAAAATTGGTGACTTCAGGTCATATTATGAATAAACACCTCTTAATTTCACCCTTTGCATACAGTTTAAGAAAGTGGGTCATTTGCAAATTACATATTTTCTACAGAGGTTGGCATTTGATTTTGGCATTTTACAAATACCTTTTTCTAAGAGTTTGATGTAGGAATAAAAATTTGCCTTTTTACTGTAGACTTCAGGTGTCACTTAGGGCCTTAAATGTCAAAAGGAATATATTGAAGTTAGGAAATAATAGTCACACTAAGCAAAATGCCCTAACAATTTTTAAGAGGTGTGTTTATGGATTTACAAATACTATTGCAAATAGAATATTTTAGGGAATGTATGCCATTCTTATTTTTCCCCATCCCTACACATATGGTATCAACAGTAGAGTCAGTCATATTGGCTGCTTGTTCCCGGATACAGGGATGGCTCTGTGATACAGGGCTGGCCACCATGGCGCACAAACCACTTTATCACTCTCAGTTTTTTATCCACAATTTAAACAAAAGACGCAAACAAAGCCAGGTGATTTATAACACACAAACATGCATGTACCCACGTGCACACACTTACACACAAGCCTGAGCCTGTGTGTATATGTGTATATACTAGTTATATTTATACATACATGCACACACATATATGCACACACATACTTACATGCACACATACACACACATACATATACCAGAAGAGAGAAGAAAACCACCAACCTAGTAAACAATGAGAACCCTATATCTCTACAGGGCACTTGGGTGGCTAACTCGGTTAAGCATCCAACTCTCGGTTTCGGTTCAGGTCATGGTGTCACAGTTTGTGAGTTCGAGCCCCATGTCAGGCCTTGTGTTAATAGCGTGGAGCCTACTTCAGATTCTCTGTCTCCCTCTCTCTCAGGCCCTACCTGCTCTTGCTCTATCAAAAATAAATGAACATTTAAAAATTATACAAATAAAAGAACTATACATCTCTGGAAGTGTTGGTGCCATTTTAGCACCAGGTGGAACAAGCCCGCTGAAGAGTAAAATTCACACAGAAGCAAGCAGTGCTGGGAGACAGAGAAAACAGGAATGTGCTTAGCCTTCAGTGTCATTAATAATCTTCAGTCCTTGGCTCCAACTGCGGGGAAGTTTACACTACGTATTCTCATGAATGCCCCAGTCATGAATCAATGTCCCAGCCCCTCAAAGAAACCTTGCTGATAGAATCTATTTGTGTTTACATTCTTCTGTTGGTGTTAACTAATTGCACGTCTTTTAAATTTGTTTCCTTTAATATGTAAAATAGGAAATATATATATGCATATATATGCATATATATGTATATGTGTGTGCGTATATATATATACTGATCTATGTTGGGAACAATCTATGTGCACATATAGCCAGGTGTTTTGTAGACTTGTCTCATAGACTCATTGTGTATCCACATGGTTATTGTCATCTTTATTTTATAATCGATGCAGCTAAAGCTTAGAGAGTTAAAATACTGTCCAAGGTCAGACAGTTTGTATATGGTAATTTTCAATCCATGTGTCTTAGCATTAAGTTAGACTGCCTTTTTGTAGCACTTGCAAAGCATATTTGTACTACTAGAGAGAGATAATTACATATATCTCCACTTATCCAAAATATTTATAGTTAAACAGATCTGATATTAACATCTAAAAGCCTTCCAGAATAAATTATCCTCAAATGGGTACATTAATGATTCAAATGTAAAACCTGCTATAAAAGAAAGAAGACCAATTTGTAAACTATTTTTCAAAGGTAAAAACATCCTTCTTAATACAGAGACTATTAAATTTTAAAGCTCTCATTAAATATTTAAAAGTCATAAAGTTAAAAGAATTTCTTAACTCTTTTAGCAAATTGAAGAACTATCTCAGAGATAATTGGAGAAATCAAATCAAATGAGAAATTATAAAAGGTTAAATAATTAATTCATAAATAGGACAGTATTTCAGAGAAAAATACCAATTTAAATAATGTATACATTTTAATGAATTGTATGTATGCTTAAGTATATGGAATTCATTCTAACAAAACTATGAAAATTATACCATTTCTTAGGAGAAAGCTTCTTATGAAATTATAAATATATATGCATAATATATATCACTTAATTTCATTATTACAAAATGGAATGACATTAAAACAAGGTATTTTCATAAAACTATCAACTCTGCCTGTATTTTGCCCAGGCATCAAACAATAACCCACTAATGAGGGAAAGCATCATGCCATCACAATGAGAAATTATCCATATTGCTCTTTAAAATAATGCCATGATGCTGTTAACTTTGAAGAAAGAGATAGCTATTTGGAAATGTAATGAAATAGCTCAATTCCCAGTGTGTATCTCTTTCTCCCAGGAATCAAAGTAGGAATATTATTTTCTTAAAGAACCCAATGGTAAATAATGTTTAATTTTAAAAAGCCAATCCCTTTTCAATAATCAGTATCGGGAAACCTCGATATCCACATGCAGAGAATGAACCTAGATCTCTATCTTATACCATACACAAAAATCAATTCAAAATGGATTAAAGAAGGGCACTTGGGTGGCTCAGTCAGTTAAGAATAAGTCTCTTGATTTCAGCTCAGGTCATGATCGCAGGGTCCTATGAGATTGAGCCCCGCATATGGCTCCACACTGAGCATTTGTAAATGACATTCCAATAAGAGGTTACTATCCAACATACACAAGGAATTCATAAAACTCAGTAACTAAAGTAATTCAATCAATCAATTAATTAATCAAAACCTAATTAGAGAATGGACATAAGACAGAGAAGACATACAGATGGCCAACAGGTATAGACAGGCCCTTACTTGCAATGATTCGATTTATGATTTTTTGATTATGGGGGTGTGGAAATGATGCACATTCTGTAGAAACCATACTTCAAACTTTGGATTTCGATCTCTTCCTAGGCTAGCGATGTGCAGTAAAGTACTCTTTCCTGATGCTGGACAGTGGCAATGAGCCACACCTCCTGGTCAGCGATGCAATCATGGGGCTAAACAACTGATACACTTACATCCATCTTGTACCCCTATAACCATTGTGTTTTACACTTTCATTACAATACTCAGTAAATTACATGAGATATTCAATACTTCATTATAAAATAGGCTTTGCGTTAGATGTTTTTTTCTCCCCTATAGACTAATGTAAGTGTTCTGAGCACAGTTAAGGAAAGCTATGCTATGCTATGATACTCCATATGTTAGGTGTATGAAATTTATTTTTGGCTTACAGTACTTTCAAGCTACGATGGGTTTATCATCATAAGTCAAGAAAGTTCTGTACATGAAAAGATGCTCAACATCACCAACCATTAGGGAAATGCAAGTCAAAACCACAATGAGACATTTATCATACCTGTTAGACTATTACGAAAAACATGAGAGATAAGAATTGTTGGTAAGAATGTGGAGAAAAAGAAATCCTTGTATACTCTTAGTGGGAATGTACACTGACTGCTACAACCACTATGGAAATAGTATGAAAGTTCTTCAAAAAAATTAAAAATAAAGCAATATATTGTCCAGTAACCCCATTTCTGGGTGTATATACAAAAGAAACTAAATTGCTACCTTTTTTTAATTAATTTATTTTTTAACGTTTATTTATTTTTGAGACAGAGAGAGACAGAGCATGAACAGGGGGAGGGTCAGAGAGAGAGGGAGACACAGAATCTGAAACAGGCTTCAGGCTCTGAGCGGTCAGCAGAGAGCCTTACGCGGGGCTCGAACTCACGGATCGCGAAATCATGACCTGAGCCAAAGTCGGACGCTCAACTGACTGAGCCACCCAGGCGCCCCCTAAATCGCTATCTTGAGAAGATATTTATACTCTCATGTTCATTGCAGCAATATCCACAATTGCCAAGATACAGAAATCACGTAAGAGTCCTTCAGTGGATGAATGGATACAGAAAATGTGGTATACATGTATAGTGGAATATTATTCAACCATAAAAAAGATGGAAATCTTGCCATTTGTGACACCATGGATAGACCTTGGCAGCATTATGCTAAGTGAAATAAAAGCTAGACAGAGAAAGACTAATACTTTCTGATGTAACACCTATATGTGGAATCTTAAAACAAACAAACAAACAAACAAAAAACAAGGTTGCGCTCAGAGAAACAGTAGAATGATGGCTTCAAGGGGCTGGGAAGTGGGAGAAACAGGAAGGTGTTGATAGAATATAAATTTCTATTTATAAGATGAATAAAGTCTGAGAATCTAATGCATGACATGAAACATGTAGTTAATGAATCTGTATTGTATCACTGAAACTTGCTAAGAGACTAGAACTTGCGTTCTCACTCACACCAAGAAAATTTGTGAGGTGACAGATGTGTTCATGAACTTCACGGTAGGAATCTTTTCACCATGGATTCATGTATCAAGACGTCTCTTTGTACACGCTAAATATATTACAATTTCATTTGTCAATTATACTTCAGTGAAGCTGGGAAAAGTAACCAAATTCCACTCTCTGCTATAATTACTACTCTTCTTTTGAACAAAAGCACCCACAGGCAAAACCAAAGCAAATTTCCTTTATATGAGATAAAGGTGCTAAAAGTTCCATGTCACAGGAAGGAGAACAGCGATTTCGTAAGTCAGTAGTTCTCAACTTGAACACTTCTTCGCCACTCCATATAAAATCTGCCTCGGGCAAGTCACTTTACATCAATGTACTCAGTTTGCTCATTTATCAAATAAAGATGGCACTAATACTTCCCATAAAAAGATGCTGTGAAGACAACATGGTAAAAGAAATGCAAAGCTCTTAGCAGAAGGTCTAGAACACTGTTCTTGTTCAGTAAATATTGGCTGTTACTCTCGCTGCAACGTAATCAAGTGGATATGAACGGGGACTAGGGAGTTATTAAAATAAATGAGAATTATAAACTACATTCAAACGTCTTTAAACATTCAGATGGATGTATACGTGTTTCTCATGTAGAAAATAATTCTCAGTAAGTCTTTCCATCTTCAGACAATAAAACTCCACCGTTTTTGAGGCTAATTGCCTGATAATCTTGACTCGTGTACCATGATCCTAGAATTTGCAGTATAGTTTTCAACACCTCCTCTCGGAACTGTTTAACCATTTCAATAATTTATATTGTTAGAGGCAAAGTACTGAACTAACCATCGTGGTGCTTTATTTTTTGACAATACTTGCCACTCTTCCTTGGCATTAGGCTTGGACGTCGCCTTGCTTTGGCCTATGTAATGTGTTTCTTGTGAGCAGAAGCCTCAGAGCCAGCACACCATTTGCCAAGTTGTCTTATTCCTCTGTAGTGAGAACAATGCTCCAGCCAGAGGCTGCTTTCTCAGTCTGGCTCCGAGAGTGTAGATGACATGAAACAAAACTGAAGTTGACTCACACCGGATATTTAGAAATAAACTGTTGTAAGCCACTCTAATTTTTCAGGAGCCTGCATTGTAGTATAATCTAGCTAGCACCTACTGAAATCATGATAATGTCTATTCATTTTCTCTTTTCCCTCCACATCCCTCCTTATTAGTTGCTCACGATCCGGCATCTACCTTGTAGCTATAAGAAACTAATTCAGATATGACACAGGGAATGCTTTGTGTAGTGTAAGCAAAAACCAGGACTTTGAGTATACCAAAGCCAAATGAGTTCAAGTGATCAAAGAGCCAAATGCCTGCAGATCCCTGACAATGAGCTCAATTCAGTTCGACAATTGGGAAGCAGCCGTGCTGTGGCAGGGACTCGGGATAGCAGTGGAGAAACAGGAATTATGGAGTCCTCATTTTCAAAGTTCTTCTAGCTTAGGAGAAATACAAACTTGCCAAACATAGTAATGGACGTTATAGTGAAGGCAGGTTCAGGGTCAGGGAAGGGAGAGTGAAAGAATCGGTCAACTATATAGAAAGTAGATAATGGAACAAATTGCAATGATAAGTAGAAAGAAGAGACTCAAACAAGGTGGGAGATTGAAAGCAAAATCACTGCCTTTGGCAATTAGAAGACGCATGGATCCATACTGAGATTACTCTCACAGTGGTTCTGGAGGCAATATGATTTTAAGCAGAATGAGAAACAGCAGCTTTTTTCCTTGTTTCTATAGTATTTTCCTATGGAAAAAAAAAAAAAAAAGAAAAGACATGATGCTGACTACAGGTGCATGCTCGATTTGAGAAGATGGAATGGTTTATTTATTTAAGATTTTGAAAATAGAGAGAAACAGCACATGATGGATGGATCATGGCTTCAGAGGTGACATCAAATAATGGCATCAGGAGTCCACATCCTGAACAGGAGCAGAGGTGGCTGATCTTTTGAGATTACAGGGAAAGAAATAGGACTGGTTGAGGAGACAGGTAATGGCGAGTGTGAATTCTCAAGATTTTATATTTGATGAGAAAATGCTTTTTCTGGAAAATCAGTTGTACTGTCATTTCCTGTATATAAATACGGCAGCAGTTATGAATGAAAGCTTGAGGTGAATGGTAAAGATTTAAAATGGCTTATGCGCAGAACAGGACAGAAGATGAATGAAATAAAATAATTGGGAAATCTTTATCGGGACACTTAAAATGTTCATTTCTTCTTCACCCTGAAATTTGTTCTGAAGGAATTTATTCTAAAGATATAGACTGAAACATAGAAACGAAGCAATTATGTATTTACATGACACAGTTATTTTTGAGAAAAATTAGAAATAATCTTAACCTCAACAATATGGAAATAGTTAAGAATTTTATAGCACATCCCAAACGGAATATGATATAATCACTACAACTTCTTACAAAGAGTTTATAATGGAGTGGAAAAAATTATTTGTGGTACAATGTCAAGTTTAAAGACGATCAAACATGTATGATACACCCGTCACTGAAGCATCAATAACAGAAGACCTACATTAAAATATCTTTGGGTAGTGAGATTTTATATATATGTTTATATGATATTTATATAATATGCAAATTATATGTAATATAGTCATAAATTTATGTATTACTATTTATAAATTTATTATATAATTTATATATATATATATATTTTAATGTTTTTTAAAATTTATTTTTGAGACAGAGAGACAGAGCATGAGCAGGGGAGGGTCAGAGGGAGGAGGAGACACAGAATCTGAAGCAGGCTCCAGGCTATGAGCTGTCAGCACAGCGCTTGATGTGGGGCTCAAACTCACAGAGTGTGAGAGATCATGACCTGAGCTGAAGTCGGATGCTTAGCCGACTGAGCCACCCAGGCGCCCCTATAATTTATATATTAATTTCCTACCTTTCTGTGTTTTCCATACTTTCCATATTGAAAATAAAGTACTTTTATGTTTAGATTAGGAGGACCCAATAGATCATAGAAACTTAAATACATAAAAGCAAGGCAATAAGGTCCAAATTTGCATGCTTATTCATTTCTGAATAATATCTCACACACTCAAAGTCATAGTGCATCCTTCATAAGGGTTTGGGTGGAAAGTGAGAGAAAATCAAGTGGACCCAACTTTCCATGGAGTTAACCAAAGTAATTCAGGTAATGAACTGCATCAAGGTCAGCACTTCTCAAACTTTAATATGTACTAGAATTCCTAAGGTACCTTTTCAAATACAAAATCTCATTCAGTGGATTGGAGTAGGACCTGATACTCTGAATTTCTAATAAGTTCCCAGGTGATGGGAATGCTGTGTTAAGTGTGGACCATAATTTGAGTAACAAGGATCTAGCTTAGGTAAGGTATTGTTTAGAAATAAATCATATTTGGGGTGCCTGGGTGGCTTAGTCGGTTAAGTGTCTGACTCTTGATCTCGGCTCAGGTCATGATCTTCCAGGTTCCTGAGATGGAGCCCTGCATTGGGCTTTGCACTGACAAGTGTGGAGCCTGCTGTGAGTCTCTCTCTCTCTCTCTCTCTCTGCCCCTCCCCTCCTTGCTCTCTCTCTCTCTCCCTCTCTCTCAAAATCAATCAATAAACATTTTTTAAAAAGAAATAAATCAGGAATTAATCCTAAACCTTAATGAGTCACCTGGATGTTTTTAAATTATAGCAACATAAAATGGGAAGAATGAAACTCAAAGAAAGAGTGTTTCTTGGGGCGCCTGGATAGCTCAGTTGGTTAAGCATCTGACTCTAGGTTTCAGCTTAGGTCATGATCTCATGGTTGTGGGATCCACGTCAGGCTCTGCATTGACAGTGTGGAGCCTGCTTGAAATTGTTTCTCTCCCTCTCTTTCTGCCCTATCCCACTTGTGTGTGCACTCTCTTGAAATAAATAAATAAACTTAAAAAAATTATGTCTCAAGTCATGGTCATAGAATAACAAGAAGCTATCTTAAGGAGAGAGATTTCAGGTACAGCTTCCTTTCTCCTCAGATAGACAAGTAGCAACCTAAACATCTGATTTAGCAGAGCGAGCTATGCCGGCTTTCTTCTCTCTTTAATTTTTATTAATAAAACAAATGAATTATCAGTAGATGATTACTAATATTATAATAGGAAAAGATAAGATTCAGTAGGCGGAGAGGGAAGGATTAGGACATGAGGTCCCTGAGTGAGGAAAAACACATTTTTTGGAACAATGCTGTGAGTGTCTGACCACAGCAAACCCCCTCAGGCTTAAGGTTCCCTTTAGGGATGTAACAGACCCCACCTACTCCCCCTCAGGTTTCCCTCAGGAATTTGGCGAAAGACCCAAGTATGGCCATAGGCCACGCCCTCATACAATGGAAAGGAGCCAATCAAGAATGGACAACCCAGCATCTAGAGCTATGCAGCCAATAAGGGTAGAAACTGAGAAGAAACTAGGGGGAAGGGAAGGGGAAGGATTGACCAGAACCTTACAAAACAAGGACCCTTGCCTATAGTCCTGGGCATCCACTTTTGAATGTCCCCTCTTTATAAAGAGAGCCTTCCTACTATTCTTACTTTCTAATCTTATATTCTAATAAATTACTTTTGCCCACTTCTCATTTTGTGTCTACCTCTTCTTGGTAGAGACAAGATAATGAATCTTGGAAACGCAAGATAATGAATCCCGGGTATTGTGGTAAAAAAATCCTGCAACAATATAATGAATATGCTATCTAAGAAGAGAGAAAAAAAACAGTGAATGTGGTTCCACTAGCCCTAGATGTACATTTAATTGGGTCAATAGAATGGTAGTCTAGGGGCGCCTGGGTGGCGCAGTCGGTTAAGCATCCGACTTCAGCCAGGTCACGATCTCGCGGTCCGGGAGTTCGAGCCCCGCGTCAGGCTCTGGGCTGATGGCTCAGAGCCTGGAGCCTGTTTCTGATTCTGTGTCTCCCTCTCTCTCTGCCCCTCCCCCCGTTCATGCTCTGTCTCTCTCTGTCCCAAAAATAAATAAACGTTGGAAAAAAAAAAAAGAATGGTAGTCTAAAATACCAGAAGAAACAATAAAGGAATTCATTACAAATGGAAATTGACTTACCATATAGTGAGTGAAGTGTGAGCTTCAAGGACACAGAATTGCATGGACATTTCCAGAGTCCTGGTCATAGAAATGTGTTCTACATCCTGGTATGTGTATATACACTTTTCAAAATAAGGAATTTTAATTAAACCGGTGAGGGCCATTGCCTCTTTTCACCCTGATGTCACTTTTGTCTCACTTCTTTTTGTATCATTTTACATTATAGTGGCAGAAAATTTGGAGGATCCAGCTTTTACTTGGAGATATATCTAGTTGGCTTAATTATACAGAGTTATGTGATTTACAGTCAAATTCACTTATAATTATGTTAGTGCTAGCCTTGTGTCTCAGTCTATCCACACTGTTACACCAAAATGCCATAAACTGGGTGGCTTATAAGCAGAAAATATTTATTTCTAGTAATATGGATGCAGGGA
Organism: Puma concolor; assembly: GCF_028749965.1. NCBI lineage: Eukaryota > Metazoa > Chordata > Mammalia > Carnivora > Felidae > Puma > Puma concolor. The sequence goes on along the minus strand of NC_141670.1, from coordinate 180,139,571 downwards.
AGTCCAAGGTCATGACACTAGCAGATTCAGTGTCTGGTGAGGAACTGCTTTCTGGTTCATAGTCAGTGGCCTTTTGCAGTGTCCCCACATGGTAGAAGAAGCTAGGGAGCTCTGTGAGGTCTCTTTTATAAAGTCACTAATCCAATTCATGAAGGCTTCACCTTCATAACTTAAGCAACTTCCAAAAGCCTCACTTCCTAATACCATCACATCGGGCACTTGGTTTCAATGTGTGAATTTTGGGAGAACACAAATATTCAGTCCGTAGCACCTTACTACTATAGGAATATTCGTACTTGCTCTGCCTCTCTACTGACTTACCCAGCACCACGATAAAAAGGTGTGAAGATTGAGTTTTATTTTATTTTTTTGATGTTTATTCATTTTGAGAGAGAGACAGAGAGAGAGAGAGAGAGAGAGAGAGAGAGAGAGAAGCAGAGAGAGAGGGGGACAGAGGATCTCAATGGGGTTTTAGCTGAAAGCAGCAAGCCTGAGGCAGGGCGTGAGATCATGACCTGAGCCGAAGTCAGAAGCCCAACGAACTGAGCCACTGAACTTCTCCAAGACCGAATTTTATTATGCTAACATTTGAATTTTGACACTTTCAAATCATGCACCTCATATAGGAAATGAAATTAAATTAATATAGATTTCGTAATTTAACAGTAAGCAAATTTGTCAAGCTTCAACAGCTCTTCCAATCTATTAGTAATTTCAAAAGATATTTTGAGCAATTATGCACAGGGGTAAAAACATTACCTTTTTCTTATCTATAAAGAAAATATTTTAAAATTGTCATTTGAAGTGCAAATTGATTATGTACCCTCAAAATACAGAAAAGGGCATTGTAGTAGTATATAATTTTGTATATAGTAGTAGAGAGTATGAAATTCAACGTACACAGTATTTTTTTCTGAATTGGGGGTATTTAGGCTATATTTTAACTTTGCAAGAGCTATAATTTATTTTGCTTGATTTTATCATCTGAAATGGAAATTAATCTTCACCTCTTTTTGTATTTAGAATTATTATTATTATTATTATTATTATTATTATTATTTTTAATTTAAAGGACCCTCACATTGTAAAATGCACAAGCCCCACGACAGCCTGGGTATAATCGCCTCCTCTCTCTGAATATGTTTCTTCATCTGTAAAATGTGAATAATAATAACTATCTGTCTGGATTTAATTGAGATGATAAATTGTATGTGCTCAGTACAGGCTCTGAGACATAGCAGAGGATCAATAGATGTTAGCTGTGCTTGTTGTCATATGTACATATAATTATTATTTTTATTGTAATTGTTGACAAGTATTTTTTTTCTCCACCTACCCCAGCCTCTGCTCAGGATGATATCCAACAACAAAAATAAACTTGTGACAGTCTCCTGCTGGAGATTTTTATGCGGTTTCCTATTTTCTATAAGGCTCTTTACGGCTTAAATGCAACCTGCCTCTAACTGTGTCTCTTGAAATCTCAACTACCTGCGACCGTCAGATAAATGCACTTTTACCTGTTGGAGATCCTGGCCACAAGTTTTTACTTTTCCCTACCTTTGTACATAGGATTTTTTCTTCCTGAAAAAATTTTCTTTCTTTTGCAGCAATGCAAATTTCTATTTACCTTTTAATGATTATCTTAAATACCACTTTTTTCTTTAATATAATTTATTGTCTAGTTAGCTAACATACAATGTACACAATGTGCTCTTCGGGAGTAGATTCCCATGATTCCTTGCTTACATATAACACCCACTGTTCATCCCAACAAGTGCCCTCCTCAATGCCCATCATCCATTTTCCCCTCTCCCCTGCCTCTCCATCAACCTTCAGTTTGTTCTCTGTATTTAAGTCTCTTAAGGCCTCACTCTCTGTTTGAAACTATTTTTCCCCTTCCTTTCTCCAGGGGTCTTCTGTTAAGTTTCTCAAATTCCACATATGAGTGAAAACATATGATATCTGTCTTTCTCTGACTGACTTATTTCACTTAGCATAATACCCTCCAGTTCCATCTACTTTGTTGCAAATGGCAGAATTTCATTCTTTCTCATTGCCAAGTAGTAGTCCCTTGTGTGTATAAACCACATCTTCTTTACCCATTCATCAGGTGATAGACATTTGGGCTCTTTCCATAATTTGGCTATTGTTGATAGTGCTGCTATAAATATTGGGATACCTGTGCCCCCAATAATCAGCACTCCTGTATCCTTTGGATAAGTTTCTAGTGGTGCTATTTCTGAGTCATAGGGCAATTCTATTTTCAATTTTTTGAGGAACCTCCACACTGTTTTCCAGAGTGGCTGCACCAGGTTGCATTCCCGCCAACAGTGCAAGAGGGTTCCCATTTCTCCACATCCTCACCACCATCTGTTGTTTCCTGAGTTGTTAATTTTAGCCACTCTGACTGGCGTGAGGTGGTATCTCAATGTGGTTTTGATGGCATAATGGATAAGAATTTGTACTTACTTTGCATCAGTCATATTCTCTGATGAGGATACAGCTAAATACAGCAGATAACTCATATGATACTCTTAGAACTAACAGTTCCCTTCCCGCACCAACAAACTCAAAGTTTCTATAGGAGGCCGTGCTCATTGTAACATTGTTGGTGCTGAAGAATATTGAAGTCCATACAGCTAAAATAAATAAATGAGATATACTAGGAAGCACACATGGAAATAATTTGAATAGTTAAATAAGGTATGTGTTTATTTTTATTGTTGAGTGAAGAAGTAACAAACACCATCTATAACATCGCGTCATTATGTAAATGGAAACACATTCAAAATCAACTTTAAAAAAAAATTGACATTTATTTATTTTTGAGAAAGAGAGAGAGAGAGAGCCAGAGAGAGACAGACAGACAGACAGAGTAGGAGGAGGGGAGGGGCAGAGAGAGAGGGAGACACAGAATCCAAAGCACTCTCCAGTCTGAGCCATCAGCACAGAGCTGGATGTGGGGCTCAGACTCAAGAACCACGAGATCATGACCTGAGCTGAGGTCAGATGCTTAACTGACTGAATCACCCAGGCATCCCAAAACCAACTTTTTCCTCCCAGATGCAAATACTAAATACATTTGAATTAGTATCTGTGATAAGGAGAAGAGTAGGGAAGTAACAGAAGTGATATATGTAACTGCAAATGCCCAAGGTCATTACATTTTCTATCTTTATTTCTTTTTCTCTTTCTATATTGTTTTTCTGGGTGGCATAGTTAATGAGATGAATGTTTCTCAAAAAGATGATCTTCCCAATAACCATATCACAGTCATCTAAGAATACCTGTTAAAGAGGAAGTTACTCAGACTGTTTTTCAGAATTTCTGAATTAGAACCTAGTCTAACAGAGCCTAGAAATGGATATTTTGAACAAGCAATTCAGGCATTGATTAAGAAATTACCTCATGAAAATCACTGACATAAAATATGGAACATATGAAATGAGTCACAGGCATCTGATGGATACAATTCATGAGATGTAGTCAGCCATTTTTGACACTGATTAAACCTTGCATAGAGTAATGGTTCCATAAATGTTTGTTCAAAGAAGCAATAAATGAATGTTATTATTTCATAGAGAAGAGTTTAATGTAATCCAGCCTACCAGAAAAAAATTAAACAAAAAACATATAATTAGATAACATTTAATGTGTACAATTCTAAAGTTCTAAGTTCATTTATTAACCATTTATTTACAACAAATATATACATATAATAAATATATATATATATATATATATATATATATGTATATGAGAAACTTTTCTAACAAAGTAAACTGACAGTGTGTGTGATTCCAGAAGACGCTATAATGGCATACATTTTGTCTGCTGCTTATATGCCCCAGATTTACATTATTTTATTTTATTTTTTTTGCTCCAACTTTTCTTAATTTAATTGGCAGTCGATCTGGAGTGGTTTCAAGCCAGACTTTGGAACCATAATCTGCCCATAACTATATAGGTCAAATTCACTAGGGAATTTATGCCAGTTCAGGCAATTTGAAAATGTTCTTTCATTGGAATAGCTGTGTTCAAGCACAGGACATGCTGGGATTTGCCATTTTGGCTGCCATCACAATTACCCCTATCAGTGTCTATGCACAGATGCTGAATGTGGGTAACTATTACTGGCAGGTTATGCTGGCGGCTCATACAAATGAATAATCATTGGCCATGATCACCTCAGCTCCCTAGATCACGGGAATGGCCCAGCTGGGCAGAGGAGGAAATCTAGCTAACGAGACGGATTGTTCTCTCCTATAGCAGTTATGCATAATATACAGGATTTCACACAGCTGTCTTTTTAAAAGTTTATCCTGAACTTTTCAAATGTATTTCAATGCTTTCATTCACATCTTATTAATGAGAAAAATAATGGCATTAAGCATATACTGTGCGGGTAAAACGGACATCTAGTTAGGGATTTAAGATTTTGAAACTCATTCTTAAACGGAACATTACTTTTTCCTGTGATATGTTGTCCAATTGCTAATGAATAGCATCAGTCCAGCTGCTTACTGTGAAATTGCCACTCTTGTACCATGCCTGCAATAAAATAAGGAACACAAAGACTGTTATTAAAGCTGAACAGAAATTCTATTTTTGAATGACCCAATCTATATAATAAGCAGCTAAGTAACAAAGTAAACATCATTAGTGAGCTTTTCAGTCTATATTTACATTTTGTTACCTTTCCCCCACCCCATTTCACAAAGTTTCTGAGGATGCAGCTTCCTCTCTATATTTAAATTGTAGATCTACAATTTATTGGGCCATTAGCATTAAAAGGATGTGCATTTGATCTTCAGCAACTGTTATTTTACTCTGAAGACCCAGACAGGGAGGAATGTGGGACGAGGATCACTTTAATGTGTTCCCATCAGAAAGGCTGAGGGTACAATGTCCCTAGATGCTGTGAAAGTGAGGAATTTTCCAGAACAAGAAACATATAACCATTACAAAGATGCTAAGACAAGACCACCCCCCTCCCCTGTTTCAAAACCTATTAATTCAATGCCTTTGCATCATGGAGCAAAGATATTAAATGTGTTGAGATCGAGATGGTTTAAGAGTATAACGCCAGAAATTTCCTAAGGGCTTTTATCGTGGACTCCACCATGCATTGCAAACCATCGTCTTAATTGATAATTTAAGGGGAGGCTATAATTTCTAACTAGGAAATCATTAAGGATTTTGCCTGAAGTCGCTTTCTTTCTACTGGAGGAATACTGTACTTATTTCATGACTAATCTTATTATATGACAGCCTATGAATTCAGAATTTTATTTTCCTTTTTCAAAATATGGTGGTTTATGTTGGCCTCCAAAATGTAGCAGCATGTTGGGTTTTCTTCTACTTTCCTGTCTCTGTTTAGCATTCTTCTTCAGTTGCACCTTAAATTTCAGAATTTCTTCTATCTGCAGCTCTCCTTCCTTATCACTTCATACACTTGGTGAAGGTAATCTCACATATTAATATTACAATCTATCAATATACTAATGACTTTTTGATCTATATCTCCAGGCTATTTCTCTCCCTTAAGATCCAATCCTATATTGCCAAGTGATAATCCCGCTTGACATTTCAATAAAATTCTAACATTTACCTTCATTATTCTCTTCCCATACCTATTTCTTCTCTGCTGTTCTCTTATGTCAACAGCATCACTATGCACCTAAGTCAGTCAGTGAACTTGGACACATCATTGATTCCTCCCACTCCCTCATCCCGCACATCTAATCGACCACCAAGTCAAGATGAATCTTCCATAATTCTGTCTGCATTTCACAGTTCTCTTTTCATTAGCCTCGTAAAAGAGCGCCAACTATTTAATACATTACAGCAGTGTCGTAACCAAGTTGCCTGCCTTGTTCCGGGCACTGTACAATCCGTTCTCCACCATGCATCGCAAACCATCCTCTTAATTGATCTCATTGTTCCAGTGTACTGTCTCAATGCCCTGATTTCTCCTAATGTTCTTGGGATGATCCAAATGTTTTCGTATGACTTGCAAGTTTCTCCCTGATCTCCCTTCTAATCTACTGCTGCTCCTGTGCTTATATTCCTCAGCCTGGACACAGAATATACTTTCAATTTGCCTGAGAATCATTCATGCATTTGGCCTGGGCTTTGTTATACTGCTGTATTTACTTGAAATACTTTCAGTTTCATACTCTCACTCTTCTTTTACTTTCATAAAATCTTTGGGTTGGGGGAGACCTCCTCCAAGCCTGTAACACCCAACACAGATTAAAGGCATCTCATCTATCCTTTGACTTCCCATATTTCTTTCTTTTTGGATTTCTAGTATTACATTTATCACAATTTGATGAAAATTCTTGTTATTTGGCCATCTCACCCATTGGATCTCAATTTCAGTGAGGGAAAAGTGTGCCTGAATGCTTACATTGGTATCTTCAGCCCCTATCATAGGTCCAAAGCTCAAATATATAAATTCAATGAATATTTGATTAATATATATACAAATACCTGGGTTTTCACCCTTAAAATATTTTTTAATCTAGTAAAGTACTTTCTTTTGTCCTGAAGCCTACTAACTATATCTAAAAATGAAAGAATTAGCCTATATGTCCTTATAGAATGACTCCTTCTGATCACCCTATACTGTACGAAACAATCTGATAGAAATATGTAAGTGACTTGAAAACATAGCATCCTTCCACCTTTACAAAAGAAGAAAGGAGGTTGAAAAAGCTCAGACAGATTGGAGGCAAGAAGGAATTTTAGACAGCAGATATTTTGATCATATAAAAGCGCTCTGAAAAAAATAGAATGCAAAATAAGAAAACTGATAGATTTAGTTTCACTTAAGTGTTAAAGAAATATAATCTGATTATCTTTGAAAATTCCAAGAGTCTTACAGATGAGCAACTCTATTTGCATTCAATTTGGCAAATATTGCATTGAATGCAAATATTGCATTGTATGCAAATTTTGCATTCAATTTTATCAATCATAACGTTATTTTATCTACTATTTAGAATAATCATGAAACAATGTTATTAGCACTGTTATATGTGTAACAAAATTACGATTTAGGGTAAAATCTTGACCTAAACCATGAAAGTAGTACATGCAAGGTAAGATTAATATCAAGATTCATAGTTCATAAACCCATTCGAAATTACAAGCTACATCTGCAAAGGGTTAATTAGAATGTAATACATTTCCAGCTAGGCCTATGCACTGAATTAGACAATTATCCAGTTCTCTCCATTGACCATTCACCCAACAAAGTCTAAGTTTTTTATGGTATAACCATGCATAATGGTCCTGGAAAATATTTCATTTAATGTAGAGTTCTAGAATGTTTTGAAACCCTAGGACAAGCAACTTTTATGCCTTTTCCATGCAGGTGTGGGATATAAGCCATAGCAGTTATGGAGCAAACTGAACTTTGGAATTCTTTAGCAACCAAATAATATTCCTATCCTTACAAGGAGCTATCTCCACAATGAATCCTGCCCATTTTCAACCCATTTTATCTATTATCTGACACATTTTTTTTAATAAAACTATGATAATATTATATACACTCCAACTTAGAAAATGTAAATGGTCTTTCACAGCTATGATAGTCGTTCTGGGTTTCTTATCTTATGTACACTTTTTCCCTAATTTTCTTCTATGCCCATAATTTCAACTCAGAGGATTTTGCCCTCTGGGGGATATTGACAATACATTGAGACATTTTTGGTTTTCACAGCTGGGGGGGAGGGGCACAACTGTCATCCAGTGGGTACCGGCCTGGAAAGCTGCCAAACATTCTTCATGTAGAAGACAGTCTTCATCCCAAAGAATGAGCTGGCCCAAAACGTCAGCAGTCCCTAGGTTGTGGAAACTTGCTCTGTGCTAACAATACATTGATTTATTTGTATCAGTAATGTGCCTAGACACAAGATAAAATCTGAATTCGTTAAAATTAGCATACAGGGTCTCTCATAATTTAACCCTTACTAGTGTCTCAAAACTATTGTCACTCTACCTCCTTGTTCTAAATTATTTACCACTAAAAAAACCATCATGTATATATTAATCAAAGTAGGGTAATCCCTACCACATTGACATACACCATTAAAATATCAGTAGCTTAAGACAGCAAAGGTTTATTTCTTATGCTACATGTTCAATACAGGTTGGAAGGTGTTCTGTTCATTACACTCACTAGGGACTCAGACTGATGGTATGGGAGTTCAGGTTTCTCTGTGGCAATGGCGACAGATCACGGAGCACTGCACCCGGGTCCTTACGTGCTTTCGTCCACTACTAAAACCTTATTATCTCCACTCACACTGGCTACGTTCACTTGGCGAAACAAATCACGCAGCCTTATCTAACTTCAAAGCACTTTTTCCTGAAAAAAAGGAAAGCGGGAACTCAGCATTAGTAGTGCCTGCTCCTTATTTCCAGGGCTAACTCATACTTAACATTTACGTTCAATTAATGCATCACTTCTTAGAGCAAGCCTTCTTGATGCATTTTCTTGCAAGATTTGGTGAGGTGCCTCTCTAGGACCCTCTTATCACACCTTGTACAGATTTTATAACATTAACTGTTCTTATTATGAAAGTCTGTTCACTAGCTTGCCTCTTACACATTATTGGCTTTTGAGGTTAAGGAAGTTGTCTTACTGTTTTAGCAAAAAAAAAAAAAAAATCTATCATATGTGAGATGATATAATTAAATGTTTCTTTACACAAACAAGACAATCAATCAATTAGCCAAATTATACAATAAAAGGTATACGATCATTTATTTTTCTATCAACAAGAACCTCTTGCTTCTCCAGTTAGCTACTAATTCATTAACTTAAAGCTCTGTCCATAATTTCTCCTTATCCCAGTATGAGGAATTATGTCTCAGATTATAGTAAATGAGTAGTTCATGGCATCATAAGATACAAAATGAAAACATCATAAAAATTGTGCTGTATAAATTATATCCATTTTAGGGTACCCAAAGCAATATTCTTCCTTTTTAAAAATGCCATTACTAAGTAAAGATAAGAGAAATTGTTGAGGATAGTCAAATTCTTGTTCAGTCTGGATTGCCTTCAAGCAACTCTAGAGCCTTCATTTTTAACTGCAAACAGCTTTCAGCATCCCCTGAAGAAAAAAATCATCAGGAAAACTATGGTGAATCTAATGGGTCCCAAAGAAACCTAAATCTGTTTGAGGAAGACTGAATTTTCTCCCTCTTGAAGATACAGCTTTTTTCATATTCGCTGTGAAAAATATTTACATCATCACTGTTGCTGAAGTAGTTGACTTTATTCATAAATTGAGAGTCTCCACTGAATAAACATAACCGTATGATTCAATTCAGGGGAAAGGTCACTGGAGTAAGACTCAAGGGACTGAAGTTCTTTTCCCAGTCTTGCCAGGTTTAGTCAGGTCATTCTGATTAAGTAAGACTTTATTGAGTATTCCTTTTTTTTTTTTTTTTTTTTTTTAGCCATAAAAGTGGACTTGGTAACAGCTGTCTTATTTCCTTTACTTACCAACAGCAAACAAAGCTATATGAATTCATGTACATTAGAAATATAAAAAGGAAAATGGATATACAGCCATGTTATTACTATCATTGATATAGCAAAATAGAGTAGATTTAGAACCTTGTCAGTGCATGTTACTTAGCCTCCAGCAGCTTTTACTTATTGAAAAACAGGCATAAAAAGTAGCAATTTATAGGGCTGTTAGAAAAATTAAATTAAATGTTTATACCATGGGGCATAATATGTTTATGTTTAATAATATGTTAATAATAATATGTTAATATGTTTAATAAATGGTAGATCTTTGAAAAATATAATCCCAGGAAAATAGAGTATAATAACAAATTTTCAAAAAATGAATTATACTTTTAATTTTTTTAGCGTTAAGCAAGTAAATTTAAGCAGCTAACATTTTCCATAAAGTATGAAATATATTGAGTTTCCTATGTGAAAACTCAGAGCACCTTCTCTAGAAAAGGTAAAGTAAGTCTTCTTTAGCTCCAAAACAATATGATTCTATCATTTGAAACATGTCAGTGTGAATTCAATTTTAAAAGAGTTCAGGAATATAGGAATTGTATAATAATTGTGCAGTTTGACTACTGTTTAACCAGAGAGTGAAAGGAACTCAGGTAAGGGAAGAAAGGGAAGAAAAGAAAATAATAGCAATGAAGAAAAACAGCACTGATGAGAATCTGAAAACTTCAATCGCGATCCTTCCTCTAAAGATCCAAGGTTGGCTGTAATGCACGTTTCAAGTTTCACCAGGGGAAGTGGTATTTTACGGTGTTTTAAGAGAGGGGACTCTGGTACCCAGTTCTACCATCACACGGCACTATGCCTAATACATAAGAGGAACCCCAGTAAACATTAGCTAATATTACCTTTTATATCTTTGTGAATCTTATGATTTAAAAGGCCCTGAATAAACTACAGATTAGAAAGATACCTCTGCTGCTTACACTTAAGCCACAAGTTTTCATCTTTTAGGAACTGCAGAGTGAGACAAAAGGGATAGCTTGTTCCCTAAGCCTGATGGAGCTTACAGGGGCCTGAAGCGGGAGGCAGAGCGTGGTGTAGGATTTCAAACTCTTTTCATTAAGTACAGGGTCTGTTCAGAAGTATCTCAGGTCCCCTATGGTTGTAACTACTCAGTGAATACGAAGCAATCAATAAACTGTTAACTTACTCTCTTCTTCCCCCCGATCATGGACAAAACTGAAGCCAGCTCTCAAAAATCCACTAACTTGAGCCGTCTCTTCATTTTGCAAGATTTTACCTACTGTGATGTGTCAAAAAGCTGAACAACCTGCAGGAACACATGTGTGAATCCAGTCTTCTCTGAGCACAGTCTAAATATCAACAGCTGTTATTTACCCTGGGATTTCTCTGGTTCAGCCTTTCTGTCCTTTGTATCCCACGTCCTCAGGTATCAAACTGAAAATAGTTGACCATTTTCATATGATTCTTAATAAATTAATAGATGATCATTTCATATGATTCTTAATAAATTAAATGTATCATTGAAAACAAACAAAATGGGAAAAAGGATTGTGGATTACTTACTAATTTTGAAAAAAAAACCTATAATTAGAAAGACTGATGTTTTTCCTTCTACCATTCCATGTTAATTTCAGTTAATTCCAATTTCAAAATGAGACTTGGTCAATTCTATTTTATGATAAAGTTCATCTTATTCATTATCTTTATGAGAGATAAAACCAGACTAGGGTTGGCAAAATTTTGCTCTGTAAAGCCAGATAGTAAATATTATAAACTCTTAGGCCACATGTAAACTTGGTTGCATATTTATGTTTCTTTGTTGTGTTTTTTTTTTATTTGTTTGTTTTGCTTCGTTTGCTTTAAAAACCTTTAGGAGTGTAAGACACATTCTTACCAAGAAGGCTACACAAAAAACAGGCTGCTATGGAATATGGCCCTCAGGCGGCATGCTACTGACTCAGAAATTGGATAGTATATATACTTTAAAATGAGCATGCTGAGGGGAAGATTCAGAGAAAGTTGGATGTGTGAAAAAGCCAAGTTTTTCCTTTTTGTTATTTTGATATTGAAAACCGTGAGTGGAGAAAAATATTTACTGTGCAGACTTACGTGTTCTGCTATCGAAAATATACACCAAATGCTACTCGAGTTTATATACATAGCACATAAAGTACCTACATGATATCTATAAGTATCCATAAGATGGCCCTCTAGGGTCCCTGCTTGCTGGCATTCAAGTTTGAGGGCTGTAGTCCCTGACCCTGGAATGTGGCCTGGACTTACTGACTCACCTGCAAACAATAGAATATTACAAAAGAGGTGGTATGTCTATTCTGAAATTACGTTATAAAAGAACTGTGACTTCTATGATGTGTAGCCTTTATTTTCTCTCCCCGTACACTTGGTCTGGGGAAAACTAGCTACCATGTTGTGAATAGTCATACAGAAGGGCCCATTTGGCAAAGAATTGTGTCTCCAACTGACCACTTGAGGGTTGCCAAGACACAAGAGTAGGAGTTTGACAGTGGAGGCTTCTCCAGTCAAGCCTTGAGATGACAGCAGCCCTGTGATGGTCAACTTCATGTGTCAACTTGGCTGGGCCATGTGCCCGGAAACATTATTCTGGATGTTTTCACTAAGGTGTTTTGTTTGGTTCGGTTTTTTAGATTAGATTAGTATTTAAATTTGTTGGGCTTTGCGTAAAGCAGATTATCCTTGATAACTTGAGTGGGCCTCATCTAATTAGTTGAAGGCCTTAATAGAACAATGATTGACATTCCCAAGTAAGGAAAAATTCTGCCATCAGATGATCATTAAACTCATACTGCAACTTGCTCCTAGGTCTGTAGCCTGCCTGCCTACCTTGAAGACTTCGGACTTAGACTTCTACACTTGTACAATCACATGAGCCAATTCCTTAAAATAAATCTCAGGTAGATGGATCAACTGAAATCCTGTTAGTTCTGTTTCTATGGCGAACCATGACTAGTACAATCCCCATTGGACACCTTGACTGCAGCTAGGTGAGAGGTCATGAGCTACGGACACCATCCAAGTTGTACCTGTATTTTTGATCCTCAGAAAATGTGCAGTCATATGTGTTTATTGTTTAATCTGTTAAATTTGGTGGTGATTGGTTACATAGCAATAGACAACTGACACAAATATGTTTCCATGAGTATATATATCTGGTTTATTATTTCTTGTTGGGAAAGCATGATATTAATATATATCTGCCCTAGTATCTAAAACATGTACAGCAGTAACTTGTAAATCTAAACCAACAATTCAGTCGTTGTTGTTGTTTTTAGCAGTCAACTTCTATTTGGAAATCTAGTCAGCTTTTTCAGTGAGGTTTAGTCCATTTTAGTTACTTTTTGACTACCATATACTTGGACCTTTTCTCTACCACAACATATTTTATAACATATATTTTAACCAAGAACTCGCATGGCCTATAGAACAGACTAAGTGGCCATTTCTTCGCCATTCCCTTGGGCGGGATAAGGACACCTTGAGGCATAAATGTAATCAAGTGACACCATCTGGCTGAGCAAGCAAGGCATGTCAGAGCCAAACCTTGTTGCACCATTGTATTCTAGGATCCAATCCACAGTAACACAAATAGAAATTACTCCTTCCTCTGTACCTAGAAGATTATCAGCCTCAAGTGAAATGATACAAGACAAACCTATAATAAAAGTTCTAAATCACTTCTTACATGTTTATGTGTTCATTCAACTAGTTTTTATTGAATGTCTCAGTAAATGCTGTCAGGCATTTGACTACAGGTAGCTATTTCAAAGGTAGATAAGATATAGATAAGTTGCCGGAAATAAGGTATCCAGTAGAATTTTTCTCATTGCCTTGGAATTGTTGAGTGGAGTCTCGAGTAGAAATACAATGCTGTCTAGAATTCTGTATTCTAAAATACTTGCTGAAAATTGAAGCTAGCTCCCACCTTCAGGTTTAGTGAGAAGCAGCCTAGCTAGCTCTCCTATCCTTAACTATCAACTTTCCACATCAAATTTCTAGTCTATTTATTCAAAATATATATATTGAGAAGAGAAAGAAAGTTAAACTGTGAGGATCTTGGTATGTTGGCTTCCTGAAGACTGCAATGGCTCTTTATCTGACCTTCACCAGAAGGGCTCAATGAGTTAAAAGACACTAATATTAACAGAACCTCTTGGAGAGGTCAGAGAGTCTCAAGGGAAGGGACACTAACTTTTTATTCCCCAAGTGAATGCTTGCTGAGAAGCAAATAATCACCCTTGTTTCTGTCATCAAACAGGGTAAGTAAGGTGATAAATATCTTGGGAGATCTTGAAATCTTGAGATATCACCCAGGAATTTTAAGTTTTATGTATCAATATATGTGATGTTAATATTAACATAAAATCTCCCAAGATCTTTATATCTACAGCAAAACCTTGGATTGGGAGTAACTTGCTCTGTGAGTGTTCCACAAAATGAGCAGACATTTCTAATAAATTTTAACTTGATAAATGAATGATGCCTTGCAGTAGGAGTAGTACATGACACCAAACTTCACATGGTCACTGAGCCATGGTTCTTGAAATTCCCTTTGAGCCAATGGTTCTTGAAATTCCCTTTGAGATACGAGTGTTTTGCGTTATAAGCATGTTTCCAGAATGCATTATGCTTGCAAACCAAAGTTTTACTGTATGATCAAGTGACATTTAACACTTCACATAGAGATATATGTATATGGGGAGGACACGTGCTGTGTTCACCAGACAAGTATGTAAGGTCATTAGTTTAGTAGGCCTAAAGGAAAGAAAATAAAGTGATTTCCCAAATAAATGTCTCACAGCCTTAAACAACTATAGAAAAGTATGCAGCGGTTCAACTGGCTTCATGAACACTCATGGGATGAAGAAAAGCCCGGATCCGGGAAGCAGATGAGATAGTTCGCACTAAAGTGGGCCTATGGCTCTTTCTAAGTAGGCATTGGAGGAATGGACCTTGGTCTGAGCTGCTGGGGAATGCTATAAAGACCATCTTCAGCAAGGGATGTGAGCAAGATAAAGACTGCCCAGGGAAAACCACATACGCTGTTTTCATGAAGAATGTCACTGGGAATGGGGCTTTGGTGCCACAAGAAAATAGAAACCAACTAAGCAAACAAAAACAATGCAGACTCTCCAACAAAAGGTTACCAGATATGTAAGAGAACTTGTCATTTTCCCGTCCCTTCTCCATGCACTCAATACAGACACTGAGGTGGGAGGATGGCATTTCCCAGGAACAAAGCTTAGATCATCAATGTCTGAGGTGCTAGACTGGGAGGAGGAAACCTGAAACAATGAGTAGGGCTGAAGCTCCCAGCACGATGAGCTCTGAGCTAGTAGCATAAGGAGGTGGCCAACAGGCTGCTTCTTCCTTGGGATTGGAATTAAATCTTTCTCAAGAGACAGAGAGGCCAGAGCAATCTCCTTGCTTAATCTAGAGACTACTGTGGGACAATTCTCTCCTGAAAGGAAGCTGGAAATAGCTAAAATTAACCCTTGTCTCTGGTAAAAGTTTATATATAACTGTATACCTCAGAGGGTAGAGGGAAATTGACTCAATCTCTCAGCTGGAACAACAACCAGGCTTCCCAGTGGTTCAGGGACTGTTTCTGCAATATCTTCAACACAATGAAGCAGGAGTCTCTGCCACCAAAATGAGATTTGGTTACAGACTGGGATCCGTGTGGGATCAGGAGGCAAACACACAGTTATTAGAGGACTGAACACAAAAAGAGTAGGACAAAACAAAAGTTCCCCCTCAGGGTAAACCTGCATATCAAAATTCAAACCCCATGAGGAAAAACAAAGTTTAGAAAGAGCTATGTAAACATTACGGGAACTAGTTTACTCCAGATGAAAAGGAAAATAAAATAGAACATTCTAATATGGCAGAACAATAATATAAAGAAAAAAGACAAGAGAGAGAGAGAGAGAGAGAGACAAAGAGACAGAGAATAATACAAAGGTGAACAGGAAATTATAAAGCAAATAGAGGCATAAATGATATCAGTATAGAGGGATATGAAAAATAATTAGTTAGAAATCCTTGAAATGAAAAATTTAGTCCCTGGCATGTAAAATTCAATAGCATGTATAAACTCTAGATGTAAGAATTGGTGAATTAGAATGTAGTTCTTAGAGAACTATTCTTAAATAGAACATGGAGAACTAAAGAGGATGTGTGTGTGTGTGTGTGTGTGTGTGTGTGTGTGTGTGTGTATTATATATATATATATATATTATATATATTATATATAATATCTACATACATTATACATACATTATATTATATATAATACATGCATTATATACATATTATATATATATGTAATATATATATATATAATGTATAAATTTTCCCATTTCTTCTAGATCTCAGTAGACTGTTATCACCAATCTTTGTTCATTTTGTCATTCATCTCTAGGAGATGTATAGAAATGCTGTAATTGATAAATTTGGGCATGGTTTTTTGAGCCCTGCACCCCTTTCCTTCTGGGATCAGATATTCTAGGGAGTCAGAAGTCTCCTCTGTTTCTTTAAAGGTTAGATCCCCTCCTGTCATATGGATAAGGCTGCCCCAAGGCCAGCACTTACAGGTCTATATGAGGAAGTATACTTAATTCTGCAGTTAAGTGTTGGCAGATTCACTTGGTTAATATTATCCAGTCCTGTCCTCTATCAATAGTAGAGGAATTCTTTGGTCTCCATATGTCATTCTTACATTTTATGTTTCAAATGTTTTAGAACCAAAGCAGAGTAAATGGGCGAATTTAAGAGGAAAAAAGGAAATCCCAAAACTTTCATGGGTATTATCTGCATAGATGTGTATTTAAGTAAGCTGTGTTTTTTGTTTTTTTCTTTCACCCTTCTTCACCCCATATTTTACCTCATTAGTACCTCTGTGCAGGGGATTCAGACCTGTTGTACTTTTGGTGGGCTGGAATAGCATATGTCAGAACATTTCTGGCAGCTGGGTCCATTTTTCCTGAGAACCCTGAGGATTAGACTCGTCAGTAGTTTGATCACTCTTTCTGTTTGACATGTAAGACCCCAGGGAACATGGCAAAGCTTTGGGCACTGTAGGATCATCACTATTTGGATCGAATAAACTCGGCCACCTTCTGTTAGAAAGGATTCAGCAGAGTCCTTTATTTCTCGGTGTTTGACAAATGGGATTTTCTATGAAAGCTACCTGGATTTTTTACAGTCTCTAAGCCTTATTCTCTTGATGTGTTAAAACAGATTCAGAGTATGCAATGGGTATTCAAGCAAGAGAAAACAATTCACTGAACTCTGAACACAGCAGGGATTCCCCAAAGCTAGCACCCCTTATTGTGTGCTCTGAGATTTTGTATTCATATCCAAGCCTAAGTGGAACAACATAGATGCGTTCTAACCTGTGCTGTCAGCCATACAATGAATCTATATCCTTAAAATATCTTCACAAATAGGAACCTTATGATATAAATAGACCTATATGAGGTGAATATATAGCATGATCATAGATGTATCAACTTTGTCATCTCATGATGTCCTCTATGCTATCCTAGGGATCTATCATTTTCTCTCATTTATCTGTGCCAGGCTGCTTCCCTAAGCAAATCTCACATGCATACCCCAACTCAATTCCCCTGTGGCTTAGAAGTTACTGTTTGCCCACAGTTAGGCATAAGATCTCTTAAAGCTGCAACATTAAATCTCGAACTTAGCTTTGTTCTCAGTTTGCATTGGACAGTTGGTTCTGATACACAGCTGACACTTCAATCATATCTCCGAGTCCAGGGCAACTTGGCAGGAAAAGAACATAACTATCTATATTCAAACCACAGAAAGCTGTTGAGCTTGCTCTGGAACGTATGCTGTCATTAAGGAAAAACCTTAACACATAAACCAGGGAATAGGAGGATGATATGGGAATGGGCACAACACCACCTACAGACTCAGACAGAAACCATTTTGGTTTTCATTCACTGTTTCTTTGATGTGCATAACTGATGGAACTCAGTAAACCCAGGTGCTCACTTTTATCATTGTTTTGCTTTTTTGCTCCCCAGAAATAAACAATAGGAAATAATATTATAATCAGGGAAAAAAAAAATAAGTATAGAAGATCTCTAGATTTTGACTCAACCTAAATGAATGTCATATAATGACTCAATAAAAATATATATACCTCGCGTCTAAGAAATAGTTAAGGAAAAAACATTTACCTACTATGGTGGTAGTAAAATCCACCTATATGTTCTGCCTTGTCTTTCTGTTTCTTCCGATTAATTGATGAACTCAGGACTTCACTTTTCTGGGAACAAGGTAGAAGCCAAGCAAACATACTTCATCAATTCATACAAGCATTCCTTGCGTATCTCTGTCCAAATTTTCCCATTATAATGACATGATTCATATCAGATTTAAGACCCTTTCTAACCCACTATGACCTCATCTTAATTTGATTGCATCTAAAAAGACATTATTTCTACATAATGTCATATTCACAGGTTCTGGGGATATATGAATTTTGGCAGGATACTATTCAACCCAGCATAATTATACAAAACATTTGAAGCTATTAGAAGTGAAAGTGATCCTTTCTAAATCATGATGACTTACTCTGGTACCTCTTGAACAGGTGTAGGCCTGAGGGATGGACATTTTTCAAACTTTAGCACAATGTCTTTGGACCAATATGAAACTATGACAGTGTGATTTTGAGAACCCTTCATCAAAATTGCACTAGCAGGAGTATGCACGTTCACAAGGCTTCCTAGGTAACATTAGGAAGGTGGAAGGAAGACAAAGGAAAGTAAAATGGCTGATGTCCTTGAGTGGCTAAAAATACCTATGTAAGAAATAGCTTACAAAAGGAGTTGAGAAAATCTGGGAAAAAGTGAAGTATGTAGAGGGAGCCATATGTCCATTAACAGAAGGTGGGCAGCCTGAAGTGATGATACAGAGAGAAATAGGACAGAATACCCATTCTTTGGAAGCACAAGCAAAACCCCGAATATAACACAACAAATAAGAACTCTGAAAAGCAGAAAGAAGGAACATTGTCTAGGGTTCTCCATACTTGGTAAATTTCCTGGATTTATTTATCCCCTCATGTATCCTGAACAGTGCTCTAGAAGTTTCTAACCCAGAAGATCAACAGGCATTGGCAAAACAAACAAGCAAACAAGCAAAAAAACAAACAAACCTTTAGTCTTTTCCCCTAGCCAAAAGACATGGAAAAGAGTGCCTCACAACTGAAAACCGTGTTGGCAATATTTACCCTACTTTAACCAGGCACAATGGAAAAATCACCACACTCTTAGCTCTGCAATTTTAGCTGGGCTGAATGCAGATCCGATCTCCTCCCACCCACCCCACACTGAAGCAGGCAGCGGCATTTCTGATCTTCCATTCTTTGTTCAGTGGAAGCAGATGATGCTCCCCTTTCTTTGTCAAGGTAGTGTCAGTCCCCTAGTGAGGCAACAAGTCATGCCTTAGGCACTCAGCTTGTGCCCCATCCTGCAACAAAAAGGGGTGTGAGTCATCCTTCTGCCTCCCTCTTGCTAGTGTCCGCTCCTTGGGAAGCTGAGCTTACAACCCCACTTGAAAGCAACAGATCAGTTGGTTCCCCACTTTCAGGAAAAACGACTACCTGAATTTTCACTCCAAGGCAGTCTGAGTCTTACCACTTTTCCTGACGTAGCTTAGGTAAGGTCTGGCAAAAGCTGCATTTACACACACACCCAAGTATGGCTTGCTATACTTCAACAGGAAGAATGCTTGCTAAAAGAGAAAATTAAACAGCATCCAAAGTCTCATAATACAAGATCCACTGTTGAATGGGCTTAATAGTAGAGATGACAGAGTATAGATTCAATGCATTTGAGGACTTGTTGCTCAGTTTGAACAACAGAGAGAAAATAGAGCCCCCCTACCCCACCATCACAAAATACAGTATCAAGGACCTGAAGGACCTGGGGAGCAATAATAAATGAGATAAGTTTGTATCTCTCCCAGAATGAGAGAAAAGAGTGAATAGGTTTAAAAGAGTATTTATTCAGAGATATAATAGCTGAAAATGTCTCAACTTGTGGAAGAACAAAACTTACAGATTCAAAAAGCCAAGAAGACTCTGAAAAGGATAAACACAAATAAATTCATGCTAGAACACATTATAATTAAACTTCTAAAAATTAAAGGCACAGAAAACATCTTGAAAGCAAACAGAGAGAAATGTTGCATTACTTGTAAGGGAACATTAATTCAAATGACAGCAGATATCTCATCTTCTTCCAGAAAGAAGTAGCAAAATGTTTTTCAAGTACTAAAAGAAAAGAGCTGTCAGCCATAAATGCTATAGAAATATTTCTTCATTCCTGAAAAAAAAATGTAAGA
Source organism: Puma concolor (assembly GCF_028749965.1). NCBI lineage: Eukaryota > Metazoa > Chordata > Mammalia > Carnivora > Felidae > Puma > Puma concolor. The sequence goes on along the minus strand of NC_141670.1, from coordinate 180,119,629 downwards.
ATGGAGAGGAAATAAAAGCATTGTCAGACAAACTATGGGAATTTGTTGTTAGCAAATCTACCCTTAAAAAATAGCTAAAGAAAGTTCTCCAAACAGAAAGAAAATAATAACAGAAGTAAGCTTGAAACTTCAGAAAAGAAAGAAGAATATTAGAAACATTATAAACTTAATGAGTAATAGCCCTACAAATGCCACATTCTTTGCTAAAACAAAGGATATAATTCTCCACTTTAATATCAATGTCAGTATATTACATATGTGTGCATATATATCTGTGTGTTTGCAACCTCTTGTTGCAAACTGTATTATAGACTAAAGAAAATATAAACAATACAGATTGCATATGAAAATTCAACACAAATTTATGCCATGTATATGGATAGAAGTTTAATAATTTTCCAATCCTGTAGAACATAATCCCAAATAAGAATTGAATGTAAAGACCTTTCAACATCTCAAATATCTTTTCACACTTTTTGTTATATTGAAGTCCTGATCATCTCACATATACCTTTTTTAAAAGACTTTATTTAAATTAGCTTTCACCAAACTTCACCAATCTGATTTTCAATATCCTGGGAAACTCTAAAGAGAAAATTAATGGAGACTAGATGATGGAGTTGAGGTTGAGACATTCTGTTATAGTCAGGAAGAAAAGAAAAAAAAAAAATTAACTGAAGGAACAAAGTATTAATACACTACCTTTATAAACTATTAAAGGAGACAGAACATTTTTAGTATTTTTAAAATTTTCCATTAGTAATATCTTATACATAATATGTTTAGTTAATTCTAGAATAATTCCCATAAAAGAAAAGATTTGGGGCTCATTTTTTAGAAAGATGTTTAAAGATTTTTAGGTCCATCATGTTGACTCAATATTAAGGAGCATCTAGAAACAGAACACAGGGGTGCCTGGGTGGCTCAGTGGGTTGAGCGTCCGACTTCAGCTTAGGTCATGATCTCACAGTCTGTAAGTTCGAGCCATGCGTCGGGCTCTGTGCTGACAGCTCGGAGCCTGGAGCCTGCTTCGGATTCTGTGTCTCCCTCTCTCTCTGCACCTCCCCTGCTCATGCTCTTTGTCTCAAAATTAAATAAAAACATTAAAAAATTAAAAAAAAACAGAACACAAAAACCAAACAACATCAAAACACACACAAGCATAAAATTGAAATTCATAGATAACATACAATAGTGTGATAGAATAACCCATAATAAAAGCCACCACGACCTTATGAATAAAAATTGTTTCAGATTAACCTTATTTCTTCCTGTGACAGTTAAAAGTTGTGTTAATTGAGCTAAAAATAACACATGTCACTCACCTGTACATCAAGGAGGCTTTTGCATATCTCAGTGTGCATGATTTTTTTTACTAAAAATACACAATCCCTCATTATTGATTCCCATGCCTTTAACATCAAAACTATAAAGGGACCATATGAAGAAGTAGAAGTTGATTTTATACTGATTGTAAAAAATATATACCACTAAAAATTTCTATTTCAGCAACACTTTGAAAGATTTTGCATTTTGTTAAAGACTACCATATCTACAACTTTCATAAAAAAAAAAGCTTTCAAAAACAACTTCAGACGTATCAAAAACATACAAAACTTTCAAGGATAACATACTTTTTCTTCAGAGATTTCAATATATTGCGTGGAAATTTTTATACAAGTAAAAGTCAACAAAGTAGTACGTATACTATGATGCAACTATTCACAGAAAGAAAGGAGAGGACAGACAGCTGAATTTCACATGGGAAACGCACAAAGTAGGTGATGTTTGGGCTGAGTCTTAAAAGATAATTGTGAAAAAAAGGAAGGCTGGGAATTCTATACAGAAAAATGTGCAATGCAAAGTGAGCTGAGATATGAAAAAAATAGCTTGCTTGCTTTTTTATTTATTTATTTATTTATTTATTTATTTATTTATTTATTTGTTTGTTTGTTTATTTATTTCTGTGTTAAAGTGCCTCTTTATGAGGTTGCAATTAGAAGAGAAGTCCCAGGGGAACCTGGGTGCCTCAGCTAGTTAAGCATATGACTGTGACGACCAGAGAAAAACATTACACAGAGCTATGGCATAAATAATACAGCCTTGAGAAAATGTATATTGAAAGGTCTCTCTGGAGAGGCGGCTGATTTACCTCACGGAAGCTGAGCAGCTGGGAACGCCGGGCCCGCTCAAGGTGGAACACCACCTGCTTTCTTTTGTGTGTGCTTCTCCGCTTCCTCAGAGACCATACCCAACTCCAATGGATCTGATGAGATTCTTTGTGCCTGCTCAACCATAGATGACTCCCCCTACGGGCTTAAGCAAGTTCTGTTTTTCTCTAGAGAACACTCTTTGAACAATGTAATGAATTGGGATGTCTTTTGATGACTGTTATCACTTTCCCCATAAATACGGGAATGAGGAGTCGTTGCGGTGGCAGTCCTTCCAACCATCGACCCCTGTTCCCTTTCTCTTACAGTTGACTTGTTTGTGCCTCATTCTTTTCTCCTGTGCCGCTGTAAGGCAGCATACGACTCTCTTTTTAAAATGTTTATTTATTTGTTTTGAGAGAGAGAGGCAAAGAGTGAGTGGTGAGCTGGGTGGGGGGGGGGGGGTTGGCTGCAGGGGATAGAGAGAGGGAGAGAGAGAATGCCAAGCAGACTCCATGAGGTCATGACCAAGGCCGAAATCAAGAGTGAGAGGCTTAACTGACTAAGCCACCCAGGCACCCCAACATCCAACTCTTTATTTTGGCTCAGGTCATGATCTCAAGTAAGATCAGCCTCATGGGCAGGCTTCAGACTGAGCATGGAGCCTGCTTGAGATTCCCTCTCTCCATCTCCCTCTGTTCACCCCCTGCTCATGCACACATGCTCACTCTTTCTCAAAAGAAGAAGAAGACGATGACGACGAAGGAGGAGAACGAGAAGAAGGAGAAGAAGGGGAGGGGAAGAAGAAGACAATAAGGTCCAGTGAGAGGTAAATGTTTACAGTATCTTTACTTGACTTACATGTTGGTGGTGGTTGAAACCTTGGGTGAGAATAAGAATCTCCAGGAGACACTAGGACTTCTTCCTAAAAAGGAAAATCCAAGGGAAATGCAACATTGTAAGAAAAAGCAGAGGAAGAAAGAAGCTTGCAAAAGATATTTCTTACAAGTATAAGGACATGATTTTGGAATCTAATGATACAAAATGCTATTAGGGGAATATAGAAGACTAATATGGAGTAAATGGTAGTTTACCAAGTTCTAGCCATTTTGACTGAGCTTTAAATGTCATACAACTGCTAAACATTGTCAAGCAAGATAATAGTCACCTATTTGAAGACCCACCTCCCATGTGTTTGGTGGTGGAGGTATTTTCTCTTTTTCATTTTGAGGTGTGGAGCCATGGAACAACAAGGAAAATATAAAGTATTCACACCTACTTCAGAAGGAGAGTTGGAGAAGCCATTTGAATGCTCATGGGTTAGGAAGTGGACACATAATACATTGTTTGCACAAGAGAAACAAATAACTGATTTTAGTTCAGTTCAGAGTCAACATTACTGACATTAAAGCCAAACCAAAATCTTACATCCATGACGCCTTATCCCAGACAAACTCACATTCTTTACCATACACAGAAAAAGTAACATTAAAAGAAATTTCAGGGGCGCCTGGGTGGCTCAGTTGGTTAAGCGTCTGACTTCGGTTCAGGTCATGATCTCAGGGTCCATGAGTTTGAGCCCCGTGTTGGGCTCTGTGCTGACAGCTCAGAGCCTGGAGCCTGCTTTGGATTCTGTGTCTCCCTGTCTCTCTCTCTGCCCCTCCCCTGCTCATAGTCTGTCTCTCTAACTCTCAGAAATAAGTAAAACATTAAAAAGTTTTAAAAAACAAAGAAATTTCATGAATACCATATGTAAATTATTATCATTACACTATAAAAGGACATATTTAAGTTTTATCAAGGCTAATAGTTTCAAAAATGCTTTTAAAAATGTTTTAGGATTTCTTGTAAACTCCCCTTGAGCACATTTAACAGAAACTGCTAAATCTGGGATATGAAAATTTTAAAACTATTTTTCACACTTTATTTGGTATCTTATTTCTTGCTCTGCTAGACTGCTAACAAATAGCTATGATATTCATTTCAACAGTAACTTTAGAAACCAGTTGCTTTTTGATTTATCTCCTTGAATATGGCCCAGAGCTTAGAAGATATATTTCTGTGGTCAGAACAATCCCTTTGGGTAGGATTTGATTGGAAGGATAGTGAAAGATCTTTACACCAATTATACAGAGTGCATAAAATCCTTACCCTGAGAGTCTCTTGCCTGGAAAGAGACATGATATTGAGGAAACAGAGCTGCAATGCACAAACACAGGAGAAACACTAATGCATTAATTCTGAGGCAAGAATACTTATATTTACGCAGATGAATTATACAGTTTCCTAGCTAAATACTTTGACCATCTAAGTAATCAAAAAGTAATGTTTGTTGGGAAATGTCAAGGCATGAATAATCAAGAACCTGGGTCACCACAGACTTGAGAGTGGATGTCTAGAATTCTGAGACATGTATAGTAGTTCTCCTTATCCACAGTTTCACTTTCTCTGGTTGCAGTTACCCATGGTCAATTGCAGTCCAAAATCAGGTGATCTCCCTTCAGACGTAGCGTCAGAGGTCGGGAGTAGCTTAACGCTAGGTCACAATGTCTGTTTCATTCACCTTGCTTCATCTCGTGATGCAGATTTTGTCATCTCACATCTTCACAGGAGGAAGAGTAAGTGCACTAAACAATAGGGTACTTTGAGAGAGAGGAGAGATCACATTCACATAACTTTTATTTTAATACAGTAATTGGTCTATTATTGGTTATTGTTGGTAATACACTACTGGGGCTAATTTATAGATTAAATTTTATCATAGGTGGATTTGTATAGAAAAATATAGTATATATGGATTTGGTACTATCTGTGGTTTCAGGCATCCTTTGGGGTCTTGGAACATATTCCCTACAAATAGGGGGAGACTGCTGTATTTCTGTGGCTGGAGCACTGGGGGATAAAATGGCATCCAAGTAGTTGAGAGGAGTGACAGATGTTAATGTTTGGGTGTGGAGGGTGATATTCCTCCCCGATGATGATGTTTCCTTCCATACAGAGTGTTCCACACAAAGGCTTTATATATCTTAACCTCTCTCCACCACTCACCCACTGACTCCACACTAGGGGCAAGGAATGGCTTACCTGACATCGGGTTCAAAGGAGGAACCAATCCTACGTACCCAACCCCTACCTCTCTATCTTTTTTTTTTTTTTCCTCCTGGGGAGAAGCTGCTTGACCTGGCAGTCCTCTGGGGCAAGAAGGACCTTCCACATAAAATTTGATTTGTTCACACACACACACACACACACACACACACACACACACACACTATGAAAAAGTAGCTTCAGCTTTTACTGAGGTCAGGTGTGGAGCTAGAGCGAGATTTCCCATGTACATGCGTAGGCCATTGCAGGTGTGGTTCTGCCAGTACCAAAAGAGGGAGCCTCTGGGCTCCCCAAATGGCTTGCCCAGACGTGAGGCAAGAGCAGAAAAGGGATGAGTAAATCTTGAAAACTGTCAACAAACATCAGACAAGGAGTAAGACTTTTTATTTCATTGCCAGAGAAGTGTGCTCTTAACCTCTTCTCCATTTCTTTAATTCCACAGGGGTTGGTCTTTCTGGTAAAGAAGCCTACCCTGGCCCAACATTACTTGCAACTGGACTGGTAACACCTTCCTAATTCTGCGTTCGGAACAGGTGCCTAGAGAAGTTAGAGAAATCATTCAACCTTCCTTTGTCAGAGGTTGTGTGTTCATCCCTTTGACAACTTATTTGTCTTACTTCTTAATTGTTTCATATTTTGAGCAGAGGAGAGGAGGTTACTTGTTGCCTGTAGGGAAGAACATTAAAAGGAATGGACAATAAAAAGTTATAAGGACAGGGGCGCCTAGGTGGCGCAGTTGGTTAAGCGTCCGACTTCAGCCAGGTCACGATCTCGCGGTCCGGGAGTTCGAGCCCCGCGTCGGGCTCTGGGCTGATGGCTCGGAGCCTGGAGCCTGTTTCCGATTCTGTGTCTCCCTCTCTCTCTGCCCCTCCCCTGTTCATGCTCTGTCTCTCTCTGTCCCAAAAATAAATAAAAAACGTTGAAAAAAATAAAAAAAAAAAAAGTTATAAGGACATAGGATCAAGTTAAATTTCAAATTTGAAATTTTCTCAGAGTCTATCCTAAATCTTATATTACAAATATTTGTACATTTAGTACTAAATTGGTAAGTGTGGAAAGGATTATTTTGTAAACTTAATCTTAGTGGACGGTCATTAGCTATTTCTCAGGTAATTTCAAATTTGGAGATTTTTATTCCACATAATAAAATGGCATAATCTCTAAGAAAAACAATAACATATTTGTCAGTAGTTGGAGTGATCAGGGACATAGAGACCACACCCATTGAATACTTAATTATCCCCCTATAGGACCCAGAGGAGAGTGTTACTGTCTTACCCATTGAAAACTACATCTCCTTCACTTAGCATACTTTTCGACACATAGTAGGTATTTAATAAAACTGTGGTACATTCTCAGGGTGGGTATCATGTGGTGAAGTGGTGCTGTCACAGGTCTTGAAATGAAATGAAAGCAAAAGCATGCAAACACCAAAGCAGTCGGGAACAGGAGAAAAGGAAATGAGCTCACACTAGCTTCCGATGGTAAAGATTTATATGCAGTAACACATATTGGGATGGGGAATGGATGGGAAGTAAGAACCAGAAAAAGCTTATTACTCTTAATATTATCTTTTTTTTTTAATCCCTGTATTTTGTGGCATGGGATGTATGGATTAAATTAGACTTTTTAAAGAAATAAATATATTAGTGTGGGATCTAATTACAGCAATCGATCATTTGCACACACACCAATTTCACTTAATGATGCCTCTTTCCTTCATCATGTTTGTTAGGCAAAGGTGCACTTTTCCATGCATCTTTAGACGGGGCTGAATTTTCGTGTGGGCGAAGCACTAAATAAAATGGTCAAGTAGCTGAGATGTTAGTGTTACTAGGTTTTGGATTATGGAAAGATATAAGAAAGGATACATCCAAATACATCCAAAGCCAAGAAAGGCTTCCTTTCTCTTCCGCTGCTTACTAGGATATCAGGTGCCAGTGCTATCTAAGCTTAGTTATGAAAATTTGAGTCTTGGTTTCCTCTTCTTTAAAATAAACATAGTATTATATGTCAGCTGAGATACCCATTGTGATTTGTTTGTTCAGGGGACCTTCATTCTTTCTCTGGTAACAAATTCTTCTTTCCTCTGGGAAACGCATATAGCTCTATATGAAGTGACCCCCATGGGCTCATAACTCAGGCCTGCTCAACATCACCCAATCTTCTTAGCACAGTGGTAGTTCATGGATAGGCATGTTACACAAACTGTCCAAAGTGTGTGCCACTGGGGGCTTTTTTGCTTGTGTCTTGAGAATAGTCTCTTTCCACAGAGCCATTATAATGTCAGGATGAAGGTCAATGCCCAGCATCATGCCCACAATTATGTCCACAATTGGAAGACCGTCTGTCTAAGAGACTGAAAAAAGGATCCCTGAGCATATCACTTGATCCCGGAATCCAGCAATGCCTAGAGCCAAAACTTGCTGGATTTTTCAGTGACTTGAACCAGTTTATTTATTCTTGGTCTAACCTAACTTGAGTTGTAATGCTATACTCCTACTGCTAAGTGATACAACCTCACATCTTGCCGCAGTGACAAATGGACATGTATTGCCTCATAAATCGAAGCATTAAGAATATTTTAGCTTCCTCATACTGGACACAGCTTTGAAAGTATTTTTGCAGTAGTGTTTTAAAATGTTCAGAAGAATAAAAGATACCATATAACCTTTTCATCCACACAGACCATCTTGATTTCTTCCAATGCATGTCATGCCAAGGGTGAATGTGTTACTTTTCTATGAAGGCAAGTGGTTTGTATGGAGCAGTGTTGGGCCTGGCCCTTCCCGTGTCACTTATTTCACTGTTTCCTGCTGAAAATTATTGAGTGAATAAGGTATATTCACAACCACAAAGAGAGTTCATCAGGCTGTGAAGCACGTTTCTTCAGTGGTTTTACGGTACTGAGAACAATTTCCAGAGTCCTAGCATGTGCGAGATGGCAGGGAGACTACATCAGAGAGGCTGTGAAAAGGAGTGTAAAAGGGAGAAATAAAAACTAAATATATCAGCCCCACACTTGTCTTTTTTTTTTCTTTCTTTTGACGGTGGGTTGTGGGGGGGGGTGGTGAATGTGCATGAGGACACAATGCACTTTTTAAGTGCTATGTTTCTTGAAATACATCAAAGAGTCTGAGAGAAAGCAGAAAACTCCAAATAGACTTCAAGAGAGTCTTTTTTTCCTATTAAAAACACCGGCATCTATAAAGGAAATAAAAGAACTGCATTAGACCTAAATGATCTCAGAAAAGTGTCAGAAGAACTGACAGGTAAATGAATGGTCTATCATTATTTTATTTTATTATTCCCTTCTTGGAAAACAAAAGCAAAGAAATGGCTGACTTTAAGCCCATTCCGGAAGGGTTATAAAGTTATATTTTATAGCCTATTGTTTATCATGTGTAGAGAGTATCTTTTATGCAATCAGTTCTGTACTTGTAAGTCAATGACAAAACAGATGAGTCCATTCAAATGGCATTCACTGAGGAACAACTGTATGCCAGCCACTGGGCTGGGCTCTGCATTACAACATGTCCCCTGAACTCTGGGAGTTCAAGGGCAAGGAAATCTAGATAATATCAGAAGAGAAAATAATTATTCAACAAGCTCAGTTCCAGATATGCACATTCAGTATTATTTATTAAAAAAAAATTTTTTTCAACATTTATTTATTTTTGGGACAGAGAGAGACAGAGCATGAACGGGGGAGGGGCAGAGAGAGAGGGAGACACAGAATCGGAAACAGGCTCCAGGCTCTGAGCCATCAGCCCAGAGCCCGACGCGGGGCTTGAACTCACGGACCGCGAGATCGTGACCTGGCTGAAGTCGGACGCTTAACCGACTGCGCCATCCAGGCGCCCCAGTATTATTTATTTAGATGGCGCCATGGAAGACTAGACTACCCAGCTAGAAGTGTAATGAAAATTTAGCCCTCCAAATGTATTCATTATTTTAACCAGGCAGTGGATCTGGAAAGTGATTTAGTAATTTAGATACATTTTGAACTATTTTACTGGATCCCGTTCTTTGTGCCAGAGAAACTGCTGGAATTATGCCATCATGGACACCCAGAAAATAAAGAATGGTTTAAAATATGCTTCAAATCTCTAACTTTACTCTGGCCAGAAGGGACAATAGCATGGTCAAGTAGAAAGAGATAAAAATATATATATTGGATTACTGACCTGCTTTCTTCACACGTGATGTGCTATAGGATCTAATGTGATAAAGAAGGGTCCATTCTGTCTAGCTAGTGTAGACACTTAATGTACAGAGTCATCATTGGCTTGTGTCAATACCAACACAAGGAAACTGAGCTGCATATAACATTTTAATACAAAATACTCTGGGGAAATTCTGTAGCCTCTGGTTTTTTCTTTGTGCCTACAGAATTCACCAAGATTAGGGTCCATTTTTCCTGTATATGAATGATTACAAAGTATGCAGGCAATGTGAGATTTTTCTCTTCCCTCAAAGAAAATCATATTTTTTTTTTTGAGAGAGAGATAGAGAGAGAGAGAGAGAGTTGGGGAGGAGCAGAGAGAGAGAGAGAGAGAATCAGAAGCAGGATCCAGGCTCTGAGCTGTCAGCAAAGAGCCCAATGTGAGGCTCGAACCCACGAACCGTGAGATCGTGACCTGAGCCAAACTATGACACTTAACCTACTGAGCCATCCAGGCACCCCGAAGGAAATCATAATTTTATGACTAATACCTTGCCCTCTACAGATTTTCAATACCTACCTCTTTTTCTTTTTTTTTTTAAATGTTTATTTATTTATTTATTTATTTATGAGACAGAGATTGACAGAGAGACAGAACAAGTGGTGAAGGGGCAGAGAGAGAGGGAGACAGAATCTGAAGCAGTCTCTAGGCTCTGAGCTGTCAGCAGAGAGCCCAACATGAGGCTGGGAGATCATGACCTGAGCTGAAGTCAGATGCTTAACTGACTGAGCCACCCAGGCACCCCGGATACCTACTTACTTATCAAGCACATGTTACAGTTACTTTGCCTTTACTTTATTTCCTGTGTACAGAATGCATGTTGAGGACACATTCTCTGCCCCTTGCTTGAGACAACAAAGATAATCCACAAACAAGTGTTTTCTCATAAATGAAATACTTGTTGGGCTTGCTCTTCCTAAAAATGTCACTCATTAGATACTGAGGAAAAGGAAACAATCCTTTTCTTTTCTTTCCTTTTCTTTCTTTTTTTTTTTTTTTTTTTTTTTTACTGTTATGCTGGTTTTTAAATAGATGCATCAAATTAGATTTGATTGGTTCCTAGAAAACTTTCAAAGCATACAAGTTCCTCTAAATGCAATTTTTGTAAATATTTTAAACTTTAGTTTTTATATTGAAAAATACTTGCAGTCATATTAAATTTATAAAAACTCTCGTGCATTTGCTTCAGTCCTTATGTATTCAGTCTAACAGTAATAACACTACTGTAGAATCTTGTTTCATATACAATTTTATTCAATGATTTATATGGTTATACATATAAATTAGTGTGTGTGTGTGTGTGTGTGTGTGTGTGTGCGCGCGCGTGTGAGTGAAGGCAAAGAATGTATCAAATTGCCTACCATTCCCCTATCCATTCTCAGAGAATAAACTCTCGGGATACAGTTTATTTGATCAGAGGTGAGTACCTAACTGAAGCAGACCAATCAGATTCTCTCACCTGGAAAATTGGAAAAGAGATAGAGTTATTCCAGTAAGTCTTCAGTTTGTAGTTGAAACGGGAAACACATAGGCATTGTTTCCTAGTTCTTCCCGCTCAGAGGGAAGACAGGACATCTGTCTGTAAACTACATGCAGTCCCACATCCATCAACACAGAGGAAGGAGTTGCCTTGTTTCAGAAAGGCTTTCTGGTTCTTGACCCTAGACCCTCACAAAGCCTGGATACCTCCCTCCCCTTGGTTTTCCTTGACATCCTGTATCCTTTTGACAATCAAAAGGTTTTTTCTCAAATTCATTTCACTCGTCTTCAATTGTTTTATCACTCTGATAACAACCTTCCAAATTGAATTCATTAATTTAGGAAATACTGAGGACTTACTCTGTATTCTGTATTGTGGAATGGTGTAGAAATGTAAGAAAAAAATTTCTCTTGAAGAAAGTAGATATACAAATAGGTAACTTAGTAATGTTGTGTTATTATAAATGATATAAGATCTTCTATAAGCAAATGGAGAAGCATTTAATGAAGATTGAGCTGCAGAGAGAAAGCAGTGGGATTTCATGGAAAGCATAGCTGCTACATGAGTTAAGTGTAGAAACACAGCCAGACTTACCTAGGCAAGGAAGGGAAGAAGAACATTATAGATGGAGGGAATAACAGGAGTAGAGACATGGAGATGTGAAGTCCTACATTTACTTATTCATTTAACAATATTTGTGGAGCACATACTATAGGCCAGCCACTGTTCCAGATGCTTTGGAAGCAGCAGTAAATAAAATGATAACAAATCTTTCCCTCATATATTTTCATGATATTTGTACTTGGGGGAAACACCCATATTCTGTCATATTTAATATTTAAGATATTAATATTTAAGATAATATATAGTAGTCTTTATGTACAATAGTAATTAATATATATTATTAAACATAATATGTAGTATTAAATATATAATATATATTATTAAGTATATTAGATGTGATAGTATTTAAGATAATATGTAGTGGTCTTTATATATAATAGTAATTAGTATATATTATTAAACATAATATATAGTATTAATATATAATATATGTTATTAAATGTATTAGATATAATAGTATTTAAGATAATATATAGTAGTCTTTATATATAATAGTAATTAGTATATATTATTAAACATAATATATAGTATTAAATATATAATATATATTATCAAATATACTAGATATAATAGTATTTAAGATAATATATAAGAAATATACCACAGTACATGAATAAAGCATACAGTATAGTAGGTCTCAAACCAGCCTGCATCAGAATCACCTGAAAGGCTTAACACATAGATTTCTGGCTCGACTTCTTACATTTCTGACTCAGCAGGCATGCATGGAGGGCAGAGAATTTTCATTTCTAAGCAGTTCTCAAATGAGGATGCTAGTGGGGCCATCATACTTTGAGAACCACTGATGCAGCATATTGGATAGCAGTAAGTGCTAAATAGATAAATCACTCAGGAGTCTGGGAGAGGGTGGTAATGTTAAATTGATAGGCAAAGTTTTTCTGAAATGCCTGGAGAGGAGAGGGACCCAGCCGTGTGGGTATCTGGGGAAAGATCACTCTAAGAATTTACTTGGTGTGATATGAGAAGTCACTGTTGAGTTTTAAGCAGACATGTGTCATGATCTGGCATGATCTCTCCTTTGAAACAGACTTACTCTAGCTTCCACAATGAGAAAAGATGAAAATGGAAGGAGGCTGAGAAATGACACCAGTAAGGAGTCTATTGCAATAATAGCATTAACACGAGCAGTGGAGATTGGGACCAGAGTAGTGGCTCTGTTACTAATGAAAATATGCCTAGAATAGAGGTGAGATGATATATTTTGAAGGTAGAGGCTTCAGATAAAATGATGGATTGGATGTGAAATGTGAAAGAAAGTGTCAAAAATGATTGCAAGAATTTTGGTCTTAGCAAGGTGGACTTCCCATCCACTGTGCTTGGAAAATCTGTGAGAAGAGAGGGCTCAGGAAGGAAGATCACAAGCTCAGTTTTTGACATGTTCATTTCGAGTCACCTACTAGAAACTCAGGCAGGCAGGTACAGCAACGATTTGTATTTACCTATCTGGAGTTCAGGGTAGAAGCCTAAACTCAAGTTATAAACCTGAGTGCCCTGCATGTTTGTGTTTGTTTACAAACGGATTGAGTGCACAGAGAAAAAAAAAGATGCGATCTGAGGGCGAAACCCCAGGGGATTCTGAGGGTAGAAAGCTGAGGGGAACAAAGACAAAACAGAAGTACAGTCAGTGATAGAAGCGGAGCCTGAGTGTAGACGCTGTCAAGACGCCAAGGAAAGAAAGTGCTTCAAAGTGAAGAAACCAAACAGTAAAAATAGGCAGAAATATGCAGAGTTTAAGGAAAATGTAAAAACAAAAAAAGATAACGATTGGCAGAACTTGGAGCTGATACGAGAAAAAAAAGAAAGAAAATCCTTCTGTTTCATCAACCATTCCCTGGTATGATACACCTTCTGAAGACAAAACAGGCATTGCTTTGGAGATGAAACCAAGGAGTTTCAGCGTGTTTCCCATAAAGACCCTCTGTTCTGATGAGGCTGCAACTCTTTAGCTCTATGAATATAATCTACTTAATGTCTGGGAAAAATTCCATTCCTTGAATACAGGTGCTAAACACAACTGAAGGAAGTAGCTCATTTTCCGAGATAAGTGGAATAATTATGAACATTTTTTTTTTACCTCTAAAAATGCAGGTTGCATCAATGATTCTTGAGAACAACATTGTAGTTAGCTTTTTGAAAATGAAAGTAATGGTGCACTTTGAAGCAGACCTCAAAATTATCTGTCTTTAATAGAAAGTCATTATGCATTTGCACATAAAGCAAGAGCAAGTGCTGACTGACGTTTCCAACTGGGAAAAGTTAAATAGTATTCTATCAACTGGCAAATAGCAAGTGATTCTTGGTGATGAAAATAATTATGACATATTATCTATAATGTGTATATCTTTGAGAGGAAGGTGATTTACTTGGGCTCCATAACAGGAGAAGAACATTTGGGGATGCAAATAGTTCTCTTCAAGATGACTGTTTAATGCTGGAATATTAAATTTCCATTTGTGGTAAATGGGAAAGCAGATGGCTAAAGAAAAATATTTTGTCAAGTTTGTAACATAAACTACCTAGTTGTAGAAAAAACATCTTTCTCATCTTTGGAAAGGACAGAAAGTGAGATGTAAATATAAATAGATTAATTTTTCCAGGATGGAGTTTCCTTTTAGGTGTTGAACACCCATGGATTTAAATATTTCTCCACGATTAACCAGTTGGTCAGTCGTGCACACAGTCAACAGATATTTATTGAGCTTCTACCATGTCTGGTACTGTTTTTGTTGCTGTGGGGACTATAGAAAGCAATGAGACATAAATTCTGACTCCCAAGCTCTAATTATATGATAGTAAAATTAGGCATGTTCTTAGAGTCTCTCAACCACAAATATTTGTTAATCACTTACTCTGCTGAAAATACCAGTTTAAATAATCTATGGGGGTATAAAATGAATTAGATACTTCTAAACTGTTATGTCAATGATAATAGGGGCGCCTGGGCAGCTTAGTCGGTTAAGCAACCAACATCGGTTCAGGTCGTGATCTCGCAGTCTGTGAGTTCAAGCCCTGCATGGGGCTCCGTGCTGACAGCTCAGAGCCTGGAGCCTGCTTCAGATTCTGTGTCTCCCTCTCTCTGCCCCTCCCCTGCTCATGCTCTGTCTCTCTTTGTCTCTCAATAATAAATAAACTTTGAAAATTAAAAAAAAAGTTATTACTTTTTGCCTCACACACTTCTGTGTGTTTAATGTTTAATCAAGTGTATGAATTATGTTTTTCTTATCATTAGTGTTAATAATGACAATGATTGTTACTCGTTCAGTGCTTTCCGTGTCAATCCTTTTATGCATTATCTCATTTAATTGTGAAATCAATTCTTAATGAACAGACTTATAGTAAAACCCAACTTATAAATGAGGCTTAGGGAAACTAATTAATTACTTTGCCAAAAGTCATATGAAGTGGCAGAACTACATTTTAACCCAGTGTATTTGACTTTAATTCTCAAAATTTCATATTCTACTTCACACATGCACAAAATAAATATGGAGCGGAGGGAGAAGAGTGTAAGTACAAAGAAAATGGAAGGTTTGAGGAGGAGGCTGGACTTTTGTTAGGTCACCTTAGGTCATGGATACTATTTTTATTTTTTTTTAATGTTTATTTATTTATTTAATTTTTAATATGAAATTTATTGTCAAATTGGTTTCCGTACAACACCCAGTGTTCCTCCCAACAGGTGCCCTCAATACCCATCACTCACCCTCGCCTCCCTCCCACCCCCCCATCAACCCTCAGATTGTTCTCAGTTTTTAAGAGTCTTTTATGGTTAGGCTCCCTCCCTCTCTAACCTGTTTTTTTTCTTCCCTTCCCCTCCCCCACGGTCTTCTCTTAAGTTTCTCAGGATCCACATAAGAGTGAAAACATATGGTATCTGTCTTTCTCTGTGTGACTTATTTCACTTAGCACAACACTCTCCAGTTCCATCCACATTGCTACAAAAGGCCACATTTCCTTCTTTCTCATTGTCGTGGCTACTATTTTAATAGGAAGACTCAGAGCATGGTAGGCGCTAACTAATGAATAGCGTTTGACTGGAATGTCTAATTTTTGAATGAGATACTTATGAAATTATATTATAAACTTTTCTGGGGTTTTGATCATGGGAAACTTCAAAAACCAGGTAGAGGGAATAATTTCAATTTTATTCTGTAGGGAATGAGAAGTTACTGGTGGATTAATCTGGCTGCCGTGTGTCAAATGGACTATAAATATTGGAGATTGGATGGCAGAAAAGAACTTAAAGTATATTGGCATGTTATAGATCAGCGTCTCTCATACTTTAAGGCGCACATGAGTTCCGTGGGGGGTCGTGTTAAAATTCACATTCTGATGCAGTGAATCAGAGAGAGTCCTTGAGGCTCCATTTCTATGAGCATCCAGGTGATCCTTTTGCTAATGGTCTAGCATAGGACATTTGGCAATATCTGGAAAGCTTTTTATGTTGTCACAACTGGGGCAGGTGGGAGGGAGGACAAAGGGAAGTGTAATTGCTACCGGCGGCCAGGGATGGTGCTGGATGCCCCAAATGGTGTCAGATTTGCTTGAATGCACAGGACAGTCAGGCCCCACAACAAAGAATCATCCAGCCAAGTGATCAGTATTGCAGAGCTGGGAAACCTTGACCTAGAATCATAACATTTGTGGAAAATCGATAGTATACCACCCTCAAGGAAATGTCGGAAATCGTTGCAGAATTAAGAAATATTGTGTTTTTTCACACGGGTGAAGTCATTGTAGAGCTGGAAGAGAGACAAAAATTTGTCACTTCTGCTGCATGTACAATTACTGAAGAAAATCCAGTGCCTCTAACCAAATGATCGCAGGCTATCATTAAGAATTTGCATGCATTTTTCCCAAACAGTGTATCTCCCTCTTCTCCTGGTTATTGTTTTTCATGTGTTTCAAACCACTCCTATCCCCTTATTTTTTAAATTGGAGATAAGAAGACATAGATTATCACAAGATCTATCCTTTTACCAATAAATATATCAACATGTACACCTACCATTTCTGTTTGCTTCCAACCTTGGTGGAAAACATTCCCACCAGTTATTTTGGCCTATCATTTCCACAATTACTCCAACTTATTTCATCTAATTAGAGATTCAATTATTTTTCCACCCCTATTCTTTCCTTCTTTCTGGCTAACATAACCTTGATTTTGTGGCAAGGCTAGGACAATGATCATGCTTGTCAAAACCAATCTCTACAATGTCATGTCCCACTATTTTTAGTCCTCATAAACAGTGTCCATATATATGACCAGTTCTGATAGATTTTTAATTTTTGTTTTTAAATTTTATTTATTTTTTGAGAGACAGAGAGAGACAAAGTGTGAGTGGGGGAGGGACAGAGAGAGGGGGAGACACAGAATCTGAAGCAGGCTCCAGGCTCTGAGCTGTCAGCAGAGAGCCCAATGTGGGGCTCGAACTCACGGACCATGAGATTGTGACCTGAGCTGAACTTGGACACTTACCTGGCTGAGCCACCCAGGTGCTCCAAACCACTTCTGATTGTTTTCACTTACGTTGATATTGACCAGAAAAGTCTCTAGAAAGTTATTTCATTCCCTGAATAAAAGCAGAGGTGGGGTGCCTGGGTGGCTTAGTCAGTTAAGCATCTGACTTTTGATTTCAGCTCAGGTCATGATCTCATGTTTCTTGAGATCAAGCCCTGTGGCCCGCTCTGCACAGAGTCTGCTTGGGATTCTCTCTCTCAGCCCCTCCATCGCTCATGCTCTCTGTCTCTCTCTAAAAATAAATAAACAGTAAAACAAACAAAAAAGTATAGCAAACCAAAACTTAGGTGTGCATATATATATATATATATATATATATATAATATACTTTCTTTTTTATTCTGAGTATTAAAGTTTAAGCAGAATTTCACATTTGCTACAGTTTGACAGTGAATAGAGAGATAAGTGCTCAACTGCCTCTTTATGTTTCTTTTTTTTTCTTTTGAACTGAATATAGACTTATCCTAATTTCTATGCCTGTAACCTACAGTTTAAAATTCTACATGGTAACAGACTAATCATTTTATCAGAAAAGAACAGAACAAAAATATATATTCCTTCCTTTCTTTCTTATTATTGAAAAGTTATTCTTTCTTATTATTGAAAGGTTATTCTTATTATTGAGAAAAATTCCTGCAACCAGCACATATATTTTCAAATGCCATATATGGAGTTAACCATATACGCCTTTTTAAGACCATTTATGAAAATTGTGGTACAGTGAAGAAAAGCAGGAGGTTTGAATCCCTCCTTTTTGAATTCCGTTGTCAAATCTACTTTTCAAAATGTATCTCGACATTCTTTGAGCACGTTTCAAAATTACACAACAACGCTTAGGTGATTGCTAAGGCATTTTCAGAATGCCACCGGTAAATTTGAAACATTCTCTCAGATCCAAAATAGAATAACAAGCTTAGCTCCCCCCTGTTGAGAAGCTTACTAATTCAAGAATCCTGCAAACTCTCACAGATGCTGATGCTCCCACAGGGAACTGAGCTGGTGCTTACACCTTTTTACTTGTGGCACCTCACGTCATTAAGAAAATTACAGTTATGTTCCTTCCTCCAAGACAAGGAACAAAAACTATCCTTGGACTCCTTCCAAAGATAAGTGGGCAATAAATCTCTTGTAGCTTTTTATCCCAGTTAAGAAGAACATGGTAAAATAACTAACTAAATAAATAAATGCATAAATAAAAACAAGCATTATATTTCTCAGTAGTGGTGAACAGACTAGTGAGAAAATTTTAATTTAATTTCTGCCTGGTGCCCCTTCTGCTCTCTCATTTAGAAAGATGTGATAATGATTATATTAACATATTCTGTTTAAAGGTGAACTTTGAGATGTATATGGATGCACTCAGGGAAGGTGGGAGGTTGGAAAAAGGTGAAAAATTCCTGGAAGATGTAACGTATGACGTCTATTCGTGGTGTCTTTTGTCTCTCAAAAGGGAGGCATTTAGAGTTCGAGTAGCAAGGCTACTGGTCCATCTAGAACAGCACACACATGACACTCCACCTCATGCCACCCCCGTCTATTCTGTTTGGTTCACTGATTCCTTCAGGTTCTTGTGCTACTCTCCTTCCACGTGGGTGTGTCCTATTTGCAAAAAGTATATCCAGTAAGGGGTTAATATCCAAAGTGTGTAAAGAACTCATATAACTCAGCAAAAATTAAAAAAAAAACAATCAATTAAAAAATGAACAGAAGATCTGAGTTTTTGCAAAAAAAAAAAAAAAAAAGGCGTACAGATGGTTAACAGCACATGAAAAGATGGTAAATATCACTAATTACCAGAGAAATGCAAATCAAAACCACAATGAGGTATTACTTCACACAGTCAGAATGGCCAGTATCAGAAAGAAAAAAAAAAAAAATAACAAGTATTGACAAGAATGTGGAGAAAGGGTCCCCCTGTGCACTTCTGGTAGGAATGCAAACTGGTACAGCCACTATAAAAAACAGTATGGGGGTTCCTTAAAAGTTAAAATAGAACTACCATATGACCCAGCAATTTTACTTCTGGGCATTTATCCAAATAAAATGAAAGCACAAATTCGAAAAGATATATGAGTCCCCATGTTCATTGCAGCATATTTTCAAGAGTCAAAATATGGAAACAACATAAGTGTCCATCAATGGATGAGGATGAATGAATCAAGAAAATGTGGTGTATATATATTTATATAGTTCAGCCATGAAAAAGAAAGAAATCTTGACATTTACAGCGATATGGGTGGACCTTGAGGGCGTTATGTTAAGTAAAATAAATCGGAGAAAAGGAAATACCATATAACCTCGCTTATATGTGAAATCTAAAAAAACAAAACAAAACAAAACAAATAAACAAAGCAAAACTCATGAATACAAAGAACAGAGTAGTGGTTGCCATGGGAGAGGGGGTTTACAGGGAAGTAAAATGGGTGAAAGAGGTCAGGAAGTACAGACTTCCAGTTGTGAAATTAATAGGTCATGGAACATGCAGTGTAACATAATGACTAATAGTCAATGATATTGTCGTACATATTTAAAGGTTGCCAGGAGAATGGATCTTGAAAGGTCTCGTCAATTTTTTTTTTTAAATTGTAACATTTTATGGTGAAAGATGATGACTAGGCTCTGTGATCATATAACTGTAGACACCTAAAACCACATGTTGTATGTCTACTATAACTCAATTAAAAAAAAAATACCAAATACAACTGAAATACTCAGGATCAATTGAAGAGTAAACTCCGTAAGTAAATACAGTTCTACCTCAATTGCCTGACAACATGGAAATAAAATCTGATGGGACTGTGAGCACCTCATGAAGAACTATGTCATGCATATGTAAGCAATTGCCATTTGGATGAGAACTACCTTTATAGAAAGTTATACACATTACTAGCCAGATTGAATCTGCTACAGTAAGTGCTAAAATTACTACCCAGGGGAGTATAGACAAAACTGGAGCTATTCATTTGCTAATGAGTGAAAATACAGAAAGAGAAGTCAAACATAACATTGGCAAATGAAAGATGGTTAATGTAATGGGACATGTACAATAAACAGTCAGAATCATGTTTAAAGAAGGATGAGGTATTTGCATTCGTAACTGTAGACGTGTGAATTAACAATGGTAATGGAAAGGTAGGAGCTTCCTTCAATAGTGTCATCTTCTTTCTGTGAAGTGGGAAAGGGCACATTTACCTTGGGGGGATGTGAATTTGTGTTAGAAAATGATCTTACATGAAACTGACAACACTGTCATGTACAAAAGGGTTTTAGCAAATGGGTCCTCACATTTCATTAAAGTAACATCACTTGTTGTCTTTCACCTACTGGAACTGAGTAGATGATATAAAACCTGTAGCGCATGTCCTGGCTCATGGGGCTGTTGTCACTCTTCTAGCATCTGCACCGGAGTTTTTGCCTTATCAGTTGCAATGAAAAACCTAACTTGTTTGCAAAGTAATTGAAATTCTTGGACCTTCAGTTTCCATTTTGAATAATGACTTGATATCAATTTTCATCGTTGTAGTTGCTCTGTTAATTTTGCTACCCTACATGGTTTTATAGGAAAATATTCAATAAATTTTGTGCTGTTTTCTCCCTAAGCTTCTTAGGTGTAGGAATATATAAACAATATGATCAATATGATATTTATGTTTTGGTAAAAATGGCAAATTAAATTCTATTAAAGAATTTATACCACTTACTAAGGTTGGTGACAAATTCATCTGAGTTATTGCTCATTTAAATTGTACCAGAATCTTGGGCCTACTATGGCGAAGAGTATGGGGAAAGGACCCAGAGGTTTGGTTGTTGCAAGTAAGGTCAATGATCTTCTTACAGAGGTTCAATCCATGTGACCTTTTCAAATTGGGGGACCAAACTCAGTAATTGAGACTTTATTTTTTTTATAGAGTCAAAAGTTATATGAGATAATTACATATACACTTTTCCATCTTTTGAATTCTACATGCAAGCACAGTTCGTGTTTCTACCCCTCAAGTGATTCTATTGTCCTCTTTTCCAACTTCTGGTGATCCACCAGTTCCTGAGGTCAAGATCTCCAGTCTTCAAATAATCTCCCATATTTTTTCTCCCTTGTCTCTCTAAGTCCCTGAAAAAAGTTTCAAGTAAAAGCCCAGATAGTTTTTGTTCAGAGTGGGCCTATTCCACACTGTTAGATTAACATAAAGCCTGTTCTTTAATTCTGGAATTGAGGACAGCCCATATTGTAAGACAAAACACATGCCAATTTACAATAACAGTAAAAAGGGACAGGAAACTTCTTATCCATTTACAATTAATGAATGCACTTTATGTGAAGGGGAAAAAAAAAAACAATTCAGATCAAATCACACACTAATTCTCTAGAATTAAATGTTAATTAAGCATGTTGTTATATAAAAAGGAGTATATGTGTTGGCACATATAAACAACTAACCTATCTTCTTACATACACCATGAATTTATACAACTGAACAAGCTTTTGTTTTTCACATAATTTTACTTTGTTATTTTGTTATATTTTGCACTTTTTTTTTAGTAAAGAGAATGGACTACCTAACCAATAAATATGAATTAAAATACTAGCCATCCTCAAATGAAAGGGCTTTTGGCAATTTACTTCCTTGAGCTTTTGTCTCAGAACCCACAAAATATAGATGATAACATCCAGTTTTGAGCATCGTTGTGAAGATTTTTGAATGGGTATAAACCTTGACCGTTGGAAATGCTCAAGATTCTCACCACTCTCCCCGATCCCAACAGCCAGCATCGTATATTGATTTTACCTGGAATTTTGTCTGTATGTGTGCATATATATTTTTTAATTATACCTACAGATGTCCCAAATCTTTTTTCAGTTTTCAGGTCTAGATAAAGTTTTAAGTACTTGGGAGAAACAATATGACACCTAATAAAATGAAGAAAAAGTAAAAATGATGACTCTTTATCTGCCTTCAGGAAATATTAACTATTCGTTTCTAACACTAACATTAAATGGGGAGGTAGTTAGGACAAAACTTAAGACTAAGTTACAGTAATTAAGGAAATGCTGTTAATTCTACCTAGAATACTGACAAGAAAAATGAGCGTTTGAAAACAATATGATGGCAATGGCGGACTACGATCTGAACTTTCTTGATCATTTTATTGCCACCAATAATTGTGCCGAGCGAGGTTATGTGCCAAAATATTCTGTCAAAATAAATGAAGGTAATGGGAGAAAAATGGATAATTAAAATGTTCCAAAATGACACGAAAGATCATATCCGCTAAAAACAACACGATACAAATAACAGAGCTATTTACATTATTATAGAATTATTTTTAAGTTAAAATAATCTACTTCAAGACCTCACCTTTTGGTAACAATGTTTTAAAAACTAAAATGATGTTTTTATCCATTCTATTAAAAATCTCTTGTATATTCAGTGACCATCTTCCAGCATGAAGCAAGATTACATTTCTAATTTACAGACCACAATTTATTGGAAAGTTTGTTTGGGTTCAAGTGTAGTCTTTGCTTCCCAAGATTTATTACTCTCTAAATAAGTGATGTAGTTCCACAGTACTACGAACGTATCTAATGCCACTGAATTACACACTTAGAAACAGCCAAAATAGTAACTTTTACGTTATGTATATTTTACTACAATGAAAAGAATTGAAAGATAGAAAACTACATTTTACTGATAGAGCAATTATTTTTTTTAAGGCTTAAAAAAAAGATGATTAACTTTTTCTGAAAAAGAAATCATTGTGAGTCCTCTTTTTCATTCCTTTCTCATTAGCAATTTTTTTCTTGTATTTTTCCCATGTTCTTCTAAAATGTGGAAACCTGTAATTGTTACAATATCAGAAAACAATGAAAGGAAAATGTAGCCTTTAAAGTACAGAATACAAGCGTTGTAAGCAAATCTTAATATAAAACCACACTTTATACACTATAATTCAGAAAATAAAAGGAGGGGAAATACTTTTTAACTCTTTTCAAGCTGGCTGGCATTATTCTGATACCAAAACTGGGGCATGGTTGGGGGGGGGTTGGAATTACAAAAAAAAATATTACAGACCAATATCTCTCATGAACCTACATTCAAAACTCCTGTAAAATATTAGCAAATTGAATCTAGCAATGTATAAAAATAATTATACATGACCAAGTGGGATTTATTTCAGGTATGCAAAGCTGGTTCAATATTCAAAAATCAATCATACTTGGGTGTCTGGGTGGTTCAGTTAGTTAAGCATCTGACTTTAGGCTCAGGTTGTGATCTCGTGGTTCCTGAGTTTAAGTCCCATGTCAAGCTCTCTGCTGTTAGCACAGAGCCCACTTTAGATCTTTTGTCTCCCTCTTTATCTGCCCCTCCCACTCCCTCTCTTTCTCTCTCAAAAATAAAATAAACATTTAAGAAAGATTTTTAAATAATCTACCATAGCAACAGACTAAAAAAGCAAAACCATATGATCATAATAATTGATGCAGAAAAAGCATTTGACATAAATCTCATCAAACTAGGAATAGAGGAAAATGTCCTAAAGTTAATAAATGACCTACAAAAAACCATGCTGCTAACATAATATTTAATGATTACAGACTGGTTATGTTATTTATAAGACGGGTAACATGCAAAATATATCTATGATATTTGATAGAGTATGGGATATTTCAGATAATACAATAAAGCAAGAAAAATAAAAAGTAAACAGACTGAAAATGTAGAAATAAAACTGTCTCTGTTTTGCAGATGGCATGATTGTCTACATAGAAAATCCCCAAAAATCTACAAACAAAATAAAATTCCTAGAACAAATAAGAAAGTTCAGCAGTGTTTTAGGATGTAAGATGAACAAACACAACAGAATTACTCATAAATTGCTAGTAGGAACATAACATGGTACAACTACTCTGAATATATTTGGTAATTTCTTATAAAACTAAATATGCAACAACCATACTCTCCAGCAATTGGACTTTTGAGTCTTTATCTTAGAGAAATAAAACTTATATCTGCACCAAAACCTGTAAATAAATGTTCATAACACCTATATCCTTTCGGTAATGACCAAAAGACTAGAAACAGCCCAGATATATTTCCACTGATGAATGGGTAATCTGTGGTATAACCATACCATATACTACTAGTCAACAATTAAAAGGAAAACATTATTGATACCCCAAACGACCTGGATACATCTGAAGGGGATTATGTGAAGTGAAAAAGAAAAAAAAAGCTAATCCCAAAAATTTACATAATTCCATTTATATCACATTCTTAAAATAAGAAAATTATAGAAATGGAGAACAGATTAGGGATTGTCTGGGGTAAGGAAAAGGGGAGAGAGAGAAGCTGTATGACTATAAAAGAGCAACACAAAAGATCTCTGTGGTGATGGAAACTTTTGCACCTTGAATGTCTCAATGCCAATGTCAATATCTTGGTTCGATACTGCACTATAGTTTTGCAAAGTGTTACCATTGGGATAACTGGCTCTGTGGTACATGCAATCTTTCTGTATTATTTCTTAAAATGCAAATGAATTTATCTCTCAGAATTAAAAAACAGTAATGTAAAATCTATTCCCAGATCTCTAATTTAATTTTTTTTTTTTAATGTTTATTTTTGAGACAGAGAGAGACAGAGCATAAACGGGGGAGGGTCAGAGAGAGAGGGAGACACAGAATCTGAAGCAGGCTCTAGGCTCTGAGCTGTCAGCACAGAGCCTGACGCCGGGCTCGAACTCACGGACCGTGAGATCATGACCTGAGCGGAAGTCGGACGCTTAACCAACTGAGCCACCCAGGCGCCCCCTAGATCTCTAATTTAAAAACAGTAATATTTTAAGCCAAGTAAAATAAAATTTAACTTAGCTTAGACCCAAGTAACCAGTACCTTCTCTCCTGTTCCCGCGCTGAGACAAACAATATATCATGAGAATGTTTGTTTCTATCTGATAATTAAGTAAAAGTAACTATTTTTTCCTTCTAAAACTGAACATACGCATGAAACTATATCATCGTAATTTCTATTCTTTTAATACATACCAAACAAAAACGCCTACATAGTTTTACCAAGAGTTATATGCAAATTGTTAAAAGCAATAGTAGGCATAATAGTCAAAATAAAAATAACCTAAATGTTCATTAGTAGTCGTAGAACAAGTGAATTGTAGTATATTCAAATCATGGAGAACTACACAGCAATGAGAATGAACAGCTATCCCTGTATCCAATAGCATAGCTTAATTTCACACGTGCACTATTGAACTGAGGGAGATAGTTAAAGAAGGACACATACAGCACGATTCCATTTATATAAAGTAGGAAGAGGAGGAAGTTGTCTACGGTGTTAGAGATATGGACAGTGTGTATCTGGGGAGGAGCAGTGTCTAGGAACAGGAAGGGGAGACTTCCTGGGGACTGACAATCTTCTACTGCTTGACCTGGATGCTATTTACCTGAGTATATTCGCTTTGTGAAAATGTATTCAAAGGTACACATTTCTTTACGCATGTTATATGGCAAAAAGAAATGTACTTTAAAATTTTTGTTCCAAACTCCAATCTATAGTTAGTAGGAATGCAGCTCAGTTTTTTTTTTTTTTTTTTCAGTGTCTCTGTAAATTTCTATACATGAAAAAAACAAATGGACTGATAACTGGGAGAATGGCAAAAATCCAAATCACTGAGGACAACAACCACAGAAACAATGAAATCGCTTTTGGGAAAATTCAAAGCAAGAGTGAAAACAAAATATTAGCAGTTTGATTCAATTAAAGGAAATTTTTTAATGTCTCACTCAATAGAATCTTATTACACTATTAAAAAGGACAACGGCATTACAGTGTAGATTTATCCATTTTTTTATCCCCTGAAGACTCTAAGCTCGGTGTGTGCTTAATCAGTTTTTCCTTCTTCTATATTCCTGTGTTTAAACTCTCCATTATGGTAATGTTTTGCTCTTTTTCCCTCTTCTTATGAAAAATAACATTTTTCATAATAATAATAACCCTTACTAAATTTGATCTTCTGAAGAAATCCACCCTACATTGTTTCATCTGTGAATAGAATGGGTTTAGCCTAAATTCTTTATCCAGGTCATAGGCAAAGATTTTAGGTAATATTTGCCTCAGGACACGTTCCCTGTGGTGACTGTAATTGGAGAGTACAGCTGTGGACTATTAAGTCAGTCCTTTTTGCTATAATCCTTTCCACACGGTATTCACACAAAACTTCTTTAGTAGTCAGAGGTCACGAGTCTTTGCCCAAACTGGTGCACTTTGTGGTTCTCTCTTCAGGTTCACTTCATCCTTGCTGTCTTTGATCAAAAAACCTCCTGCTTTCAGAATGCCTCAGGCAAGGTGGGGATGACAGCCATTGTTGTTTTCCTAATACCTCTCAACCTCCCTCCTTCTTTTGAAGCTAAAACTCATTGTGCCCAGGAAGTACAGTATTTTTGTCTGCCCTCTCTCTTTCTTTGGCCCTCTCCTATTTGCCCTAGCCATACAGCCGGTGGAATGTCACATTTGGCATGCTGAAGCATCTTAGTATTATTTTGAACCGTTTTCATTCTTCAGAGGCAGGACTCTCTTGTCAAGTGAGATGCATTGGCATATGCTATGGAAACAGAGTAGAGTCCTAGGAAGGGATGATACTGTAGGGTGCTACCTTCTTCGTTGTATGTTAGGCAATTTGGAAGATTTAAATGCGACTGAAAAAGAGTAGGAAAGAAACCAACATTCCACAAGTATTTAACTCACTCAGCCCTCATCTCTCCAATGTGTGTGGCACAAGAAACTTGGAAGTGGCCTAAAAGCAGAGAACCACTAGGCCACTCACACTTTACCTAGCACCGGCAGAAGAGAAGTCTCTCCTGACCTTTTGGCTACAGCCAGATCTATATGTGACTGGTTCCAAGGAGAATATTGTACTTATCATGTGTCAAGCACCCATAATGCACACCACACTGTTTCTAACACGCCATCTGCAGTGTCTCGATTAGTCTTGTGATAAAACTGTGAATTATAAAATTTTAGTAAGTCCCTTCTAGAGATATGAAAACTGAGGCAAAAAGACATTTAGTCACATGCCCCAAAACACACAACCTGCAACTTCTGGAACTGAGATTCCCATGATGGCAGTGCTGACTCTAACGTCTGAGTGCTTGGGATGGAGTTGCCTCTGGGTGATGAAGGCAAAATGAAATATATCAATGATTTGAGTCCAGCGCTCCTGACATGGGGATGTGAAAATTGTAATGAAATGCTAGGAAAAATCTCCCTCTCTGTATAAGTTTCCAAAGGCTGCCGTAACAAAGTACCACAAACGAGGTGAGTTTCAATAACTTACCGAATATTGCGGCATTAGTGTGTGAATCCAGGATCAAAACCTAGGTGGTCTGATGCCAAATCCTTGTTTCCTGTGACTTCTGTAACAAATTACCACAAGCTGGGAGGCTTAAAATAACAGATATTTATTATCTCTCAGTTTTGAAAGCTAGAAGTCTGAAATCGCAATGTCAATAGAGCCATGTCCCTCTGAAACCTGTAGAGGAATTCGTACCTGCCTTTTCCTACTTTCTGGTGCTTTTCCATCAGCCTTTGACAATCCTTGGCTTGCAGCTGCACGACTCCAATCTCTGCTTTCATCATCACATGGCATTCTCTCTGTGTGCATCTGTTATCACATGGCTGTCTTCTGTATAAGGATGCCAGTCATCTTGGATGAGTTGCCCACCTTACTCCGGTATGACCTTATCTCAACTTAACTAATTAAATCTGCACTAGTCTTATGTCCAAATAAAATCACATTCTGAATTAATGAGGGTTAGGATTTCAAAATATCTTTTTTTGAAAATTCAGCCCCCCAATTCTCTCCTCCATGCTCTCAAAGTTCTGAACCTTAAAATCTTTTAAGATATATCACTCTCTACCTTATTGCCACATATCCCTTCATATGTGCCCGCATATCATCTACCTGTTAGAGTAGGAGATGTCAACAGGGTTAATAGCTTCCCCGTCTTACTTTTTGTTACCTGCTGCCTAATTTTTAATAGTCTCGTATAGGAATTTACGCAACTAATATATTTTTGAATGAGTAAATAAATAACTTTTACGCCT
The DNA here is from genome assembly GCF_028749965.1 of Puma concolor. NCBI lineage: Eukaryota > Metazoa > Chordata > Mammalia > Carnivora > Felidae > Puma > Puma concolor. The sequence goes on along the minus strand of NC_141670.1, from coordinate 180,091,385 downwards.
GCCTATAGTAGGTATATATTGCTGCATAACAAATTACTCTCAATTTTGGCAGAATAAAATAACATACATTTATTGTTTCACAGTTTCTTTGGATAAGGCATCCACATGAATTTTAAAATAGTTACATCTTTCAACTTAATTTTATTTTGCCCTCACTATGGTAACTATCTATACATATGAACCTCAATAAATTAATTAGGATTTCAAAGTGAGATAAATTGTGATCCATATGGTAGCAGGTGCAAAGAGCACACCATGGGCTCAATTATACATAGATTTCATTTAGTCAGCATTTCTCATAAGAAAAACACTACACACAGCATTGTAAGGGACACCAAATAAGTAGAACATTGTTCTTATCTTGAAAGATTTTTCATTCTCACAGCAAGAAAGCAGTATCTCAAAACCAGAGAAAAAAGTAAAATAACAAGAAAGTGTCATATTAATTCTACCAAATCTACGTGCTAATTATTCTAGTTCAGTTAGTCCAATAGGATTTCCATTCCAGAAAATGGCTTTTAATTGTAGAAGACAAAAATGTTTAAATTACTGAACAAAAAAGACTCTTGAATGGCTTTAACTATTAGGCCGTGTCTAAACACGTGTCATTTCGATGGTTGTTTCAAATGAGTATTACATGATAAATGCTTTGTAATGTTAAAGGAAATTGAAATAACCTATTTATTTGCACAGGATACCATGTATCGTTTTCTGTATCTGTATATAGAATTCATATTCTTTCTGAAAGCTGCTTAAATAAATGTTTTTGCATAAATAAAAGGAAGGAAAACTTTATATTCCCGACATCTTTACTCTTACCTAACCTTAACCCTTTCCATCTTCTACTTTTCTAATTTAGAGAGTAGAATTATACCTACAAGTTCTAGATTTCCCTGTGTATGGTTACTCAGCATATTATTTTAAAACCGCTTAAAAGCATAAAGTCGAACAAAAATCAAAATGGCTGCACTCGAGTCTCAGCAAAGCTTGATTTTACAGTGACCTTTCCCGTCTCTTCCACAAACTTCCCCTCTGACCTTCTTTGCCTTTTGTTTCAGGAACCTGGTACTATCACGAAGGGATGATGAATAAGGCTAAAAGGATGTACCTAATTCCTGTCAAACTGGCGAGATCCTATATTTTCCTATAACCATCCCCAAAGCCTCTTCCTCCTGGAGGGCTTGTAGTTTTAAAGGCCTTAGTCTGCTGCAGCCTCCTTTGTCTGGCAAAGCAATAAAGCTATTGTTCCTTCTTATACCCATACCCTGTCTTTATGTTACATATTTGTGCTCCAGAACATAGAGGTCAGTTTTCAGAAATAATTTGAGTACTTGTTATGTGCTAATTATTAAATATGGAAACAGGACAGATGACATTTCATCCTTCATAGATCATACAGCCTGTTGAAGGAATCAGGTAACCAAACAGAACAACAACAACAAAACATTGGGGAAGAAGAGCAATGAATCAGCATAATAAAGGCAACATGTGATGGATCCAGTAAAGTGAGTGGTGCCATAGAAGTAGGAGAAGACTTGGAGTGGAAATGGATAATACTTCAGACAGAGAAATCACAGAGGAGATCATTTACTCTGAAATGTTCACGTTGAACAAAAGATAGTCAAGTCAAGTAGAGGGGGAAATAAATGTCCAGAAAGAACAAATGGCATGTCTAAAGATATCAAATATCTTTAGACTTTGAGTCTAAAGACTCGTAAAGTTTGTATGTTGAGAAAGTCAATGACGTCAGTTGGACGTGTTTATAAGGAATAGAAATAAATGACTTTACCTCTTGCATGGAACTTCCAGCTAAAGGTTGCTGGATTCCACCAGTGACATTTTCTCCAATGGCCCCTAGTGTTCGGTTTAGGAGAGAAACATGCTATGTCTCTATTTCTAAACATAGAAATCATGTAATAAAAAGCATAAAGGAAACACAGTGTAAGGCTCATAACTCTTTCAGAGGCCATTCTCCTGATGGTCTAATGATTGCGGAAGGTCATTCAACAAATTGTTGTTAGATATTGTTATTGTTTATTATGCAGTTACTCTGTGCCAGATGCCAGCCTAGGCATGTTACAAGAACTGTTCCATTTAAATCTCTGACTCATCTTATGAAAGAGATAGTATTATAATCCCTGGTTTACGGATGAGAAAACGGAAGTCTAGATAGTTCAAAACCCTTTTCTAGTTTCACATAAGTCATTATAAGCTGTAGTGATAAGGTTGAAATCTTATATGGTTTGAAGTTATTATCTGCATTATTATGTACTATATTTTGGAAAATAGTATGTGGGTATACACATACACAACTAGGATAAGACTCCCCATATGCCGAGCATATTACAAAGAGTTAAACTAAAAGATAAACAAAATGGAGTAGTATGAGATTATACAAAAAGTCAACTAAGAGCTGGCAGGGGTGGGGAGAGGAAGTAACTGTGTAAAGCTTATTGTCACGTAGAATAAAAATCTATAGGGGTATCTGAGTGGCTCAGTTAAGCAGCCAATTCTTGATCCCAGCTCAGGTCTTGATCTCACGGTGTGAGTTCAAACCCAGCATTGGGCTCCATTCTGGGTATGAAGCCTACTTGAAAAAAAAAAAAAAAGAAGAATCTACAATATTTGACCTTAGATAGTTCTGCATTGTCTTTGCCTGCACCTGACTTCATGTTTTTTTGTTTAACTAATGCTATTTGGTTATTATAGGATAAATTTATTGAGGGATGCCTGGGTAGCTCAGTCTGTTAAGCAACTGACTTGGGCTCAGGTCATGATCTCAAAGTTTGTGAGTTCAAGCCTCGCGTCGGGCTCTGTGGTGACAGCTTGGAGCCTAGAGCCTGTTCCAGGTTCTGTGTCTCCCTCTCTCTCTGCCCCTTCTCTGCTTATGTTCTGTCTCTCTTTGTCTCAAAAATAAGTAAACATTATTTTTTTTAATTTATTGAAAATCTCTATAGTGCTCACACATTAAAAAACAAAAACAAATCTATTTAGAATTGTTCCAAAGAAAGATATAGCTCATCAAATAGTAATGCATGCAAAACTTCATTTATCCCTTTAAAACATGAAAATAATTGAATCCAGTGCTAAAAAAATTTCTGGCTAATATTCTAATAATAGAAAAATCCATAGATAATTATAATTCCTAATGATCTCTAAAGAAAATTGAGTTAAATACACATTTGAGAAATCACATATTACCAGTTATTGTTTATATGATTACTTAAATAGTAAACATAGAGAAAGAAAATTAACTTCTGGTGTTTAGTAATAAATACATATTTTGTTTCATTTAATTATATTTGTCTCAATATATCACAATTTCTAATACATATATCTTTAAATATACATACACACGTATGTATATAATAGTCATGATTTCACCTAACAATTTCAATCAGAAACATTTAAAACTTATGGATTCTATGTACAAAAGTGCATGCAGAATGAGAACATGTATAGGTACATAATTTATTACTTAATTAAATTACACAAACACCCCCAAAGTGAAATAATTTCCACTAGGATATATTAGAAAAACAGTTGAAAAGATGGAGTATGTTAAACAAAGGACATTTTAAACCATGGAAGATTAAAGCATTTAAAGATTCTGAAACAGAGCTTTTGTTGTTTTTTTGACTTTTTGCTCTGTGGAAACAAATGAAGACCAACTAAATGAGAAAAGCAAAGGCTATTTATTTAGAGCTTGCTTTAGTCAGGAAGTTAGCCACCTTCACTTGTGTTTTCACAGAGGCTCAAAGGCAGTAAGAGGGGGGGGGAAAGTTTTATAATGGAAAAATGGGAGGGCTTCAGGGATGCCCTGATTGGAAGCTGTTGGCCTGGGGAAGCTATAGGTACATCAACTAGATGAGGCATTCTATGTCATTGGTTGGGTTGCACATTTGGCTTTCTTTGATTGGTCCTAAGTTGGAAGTTGGGGGTGGGGGAATTAAAGAAGCTGTCAGTTATTAACTAAGTCCAGGTCATTTGGGGCCTGATTTGGGGACAACTGCCCTGGAAGTTACTGTTTTACTTCCCGGAATGATACTGAAGATAGCAGTCTGACTTCCTACAAGTCTAACTTATAGCAGGTTGATTTCCTATGTTGTTGATTGTATATAAGAGGGTTGGCTTCCTGGTTGCTACGGGTTGTGGATCAGAATTCTCATTTTATGTGGTCCTAACATTGTTTATTTTTATATTTAGTGTCTCAACTCCTTAGTTGGTTTTCTTTCTCTCCAATTAAAAGTAAGGAAAATATAGTTGATGCCAAATGCTGATGTTTGAAACTCAAAAGTAGCTCTTTGGTTTGGGTATATCCATGTGTGTGTAGCTGTATCTGCAATGTATCCTGGTAATGTTGACCAGTTTTCTCTTTGCAATGTAGAAAATGCAATCTTTTCACAAATAAACACAAGGAGCTCTTTGCCAAGGAAAGAGTGTATAATAGTAGAATAACATTGAACTGTGTTTCTCCTGATAATAGTACAGTTTAGATCATTTCTTTTTTTCTTTTGCAATTTTTTAAGTTTGCAGATTGTAATAGTACAAAGGGAAGGCTGCCAAAACAAGGAAGGAAGCATAATTAGATTTAACTTGCCCACTGAATTGGAAGATATTCTATTCCCAAAGGCTCTCTGAAAAGTTGTAAAATTCCAGGCTTTATGAGTCTTGATTGCTATAATTAACATATGTGAATTCTTTCAACTGTCTTCAGAAGCAAGTGTATCTATTGAAAACTACCTTCCAGCAGCTTTTAAGTAGAGGAAAGTCGACTCCACAGACTTTAGCTCTCCATAAATGTCTACCTATTATCAAGGTCACAAGTTCATATATAATAACTAAACTGGACCTAATGTTTTTATGGGAGGAAGGGAACTACACAATCTTTAGAAAGCTATTTCATTTCCACTCTCAAGAAGACAGGAAATCTACATATATGATGCAAAAGTTGTCCTTAAAAACATATATATATATATATATATATATATATATATATAGTATTGATTTAGAGGTCAAAAGACCACAGTTCTAGTGGTCATTCTCATACCATCTGAATAACCTTAGTTTCTCCATCTATGAATGAAGTGACTATATGCGATAATTTAAACATATTTTTTTAATGCTTATTTATTTTTGAGAGAGACAGGGACAGAAAGCAAGTGGGTTAGGGGCAGAGAGAGAGAGGGAGACACAGAATCAGAAGCAGGTTCCAGGCTGTCCACACAGAGCCCAACGCGGGGCTCGAACTCATGAGGCGTGAGATAATGACCCGAGCCAAAGTCGGATGCTTAACCGACTGAGCCACCCAGGAGCCCCACTGGCTGAGCCACCCAGGTGCCCCTATATGCGATAATTTTAAATATGCTTAAAGATTTCTAAATATTTGTGAGAAGTAAGTGAGATGATTCATTTTCAGAAATACCAAATAAAAGCTGTGCTGTCCAGTTAACAACGGGTTTACAACCTATTAGAAATATGTGTGAACCTCTCCCTCCTCCCACAATGGAGTTCTCAAACCCATTAGACACTTCACTTCCTGGTTCTTCTTCCCCTCTCCATTTCATGGGCTTATCTTTCACGGGCTATGCAATGAGCAGGCACCAAAGAACTGACGTCTCTACCTCACCTCAAGGAATGTATATTTGTTCCAATCAGACTACTTTTTGGCCTTACATGAGCACAGGTGACCTCTGGGTAAGGCTATAACCTCTCTAGTAGTCAGCCAATGAGGAATCAAGGCAGGGACTTCACACTAGGAGATAAATTGCCTGCTGTAATTGGTCCCAGGTGTGCCTGTCCATCAGACACCTGCTCTTGCAAGAAAGTTGATGAAAGCCTCGTTTCACTGTCCCTCTTTTGATTGGGGCAGTGGGCTTATTTCTCACAATATTTATATATTTTTTAAGTTTATTTATTAATTTTGAGAGAGACAGAGAGAGAGTGAGCGCATGATCATGAGTGAGTGAGGGGCAGAGAGGGAGAGAAAATCCCAAGCAGGCTCCCTGCTGTCAGCATGGAGCCCAGCTCAGGGTCCAATATTACAAAACATGAGATCTGACCTGAGCCAAAATCAACAGTTGGATGCTTAACAGATTAAGCCACCCAGGTGCCCCATAGATATTTATATTCTTAAAGAAATTTTAATCTTGAAGATTTTTAATCTTAATATCTTAAAGATTCTTTCTACTATTAAAACTGTGATTCTATAACCTCTATACTATCTCTTTTTTATATTTAGCTATGTTAATAATACAAATTAGACTATGGAAAGACAAACAATAATACATTATATAAGTTCTCTTTCTAAGGAAATTACACTCTAATTATGAATTATATATATATATATATATGTAAACTTATAACATTTACAAACAATATCATACTCAATACAAAACTCTATCAAATTCAATAAAAATATATTCATAGAAGAAAACTCAAAAATAGATTTATATTTTTCTGAGAGGATTTAATAAAGGAAAGATGGATTTAGTGTAGTTTCTTGTTTTTAGTACATAAATGAAATTTAAAGCCTTTTTGAAGGAGTGAATTTCAGTGCTTAAAATATTTATAAAAGCTTAATCACTACAATAAATAGACACTCCTTTTTATTGCTAAATATCATTTCATGTATTCATTATATGGATATGCTACAATTAGTCTATCCATTCACTGGTCGAAAGAAATCAGTTTTGTTTCTAGTACTTGGCTATGAGGAATAAAGCTGTTATACATTCTCGTTAACATATTTATACATCTTTTTAAAAGTTATTGTACTAAAGCTTATACATTTTAAAGTTTGTACATTTTAACTTAGAAGTCTACCTTCACATAGTATTCTCATTTTCCATGTAGTTAAGAACCTTGTTACACTATATTTCAATTCCACAACCCATCTTGTGTTGTTTTACTCTTACACATGCTAAAACACATAGCATATTGCTAAGATTTTTGGCATTAGATAAGTATCTTTTATATTTTTCAAGCAGCAGAATTGACCTTTATCTTCCTTTATAACCTTCCCAATGCTATTTATTTCTTTGCATCTCATGTCTTAGCTTATTGTATTTTTTTTTTCAGCTGAAGAATGTTCTCTAACACTTTTAATTTTCTTAGTTTTTGTTTTGATTGAGGAAGTCTCACTTTTGAAAGATTTTTGTTTTGTACTTAGTAATTATTTGGGGGTATTTGTTTTTTATTTGTTTGTTTTTTCCCTTTTGTTTTTTTCCCCTTCCAGCCCTTAAATATGCTATTCAATTGACTTCTGTAGAGCATGATTTTTGAAGATGTAGTTCCTACCTTTGTTTTTCTATATATGATATTTCCCCCCTTCAGTGCCTGGTTCAATATTTTCTTGTATTGTTTATAGGAGTTTAAATATATCTAGTGTTCAGGTTACCTGGGTGGCTCAGTAGGTTAAGTATCTTACTCTTAGTTTCTGCTCTGGTCATGATCTCAGGGTTGTAAGATTGAGCGCCCCTCTCCCCCCTCCCCCCATTGGATTCTGCAAGGGCCTGCTTGACATTCTCTCTCTCTCTCTCTCTCTCTCTCTCTCTCTCTGCATCTCCCCATGCACACATGCAGTTGCACTCTCTCTCTCTCCCCCCCCCCAAACTAACTAACTAACTAAATAACTAAATAAATAAATAAATAATAAATCTAGGTTTCATTTTATATTTTTAATTTTGGGAGTCCTTATTCTACTTAGTGACCTCTGAGCCTCTGATTGTCTGTCATTAATTTTGGAAGTCTTTGTCATTAAGTGTTCAAAAATTGCTGCATTGTTCCCTTTCTCGCATTGTTTGGAGCTTCCAGTTACATATATGTTGGAATGTTTGAACTAGTTCCACCTCTATGATGTGTTCAGTTCTTTTTGTTTGCTTCTTTTATTGCCCTCCTTGTATTTCAGTGCGGTTAATTTCTATTGAGCTGTCTTTTAACGCACTGATTCTTTCCTCAGCTACGTCAAGTGGTACTGTTGAACATTCTTATTTCTGTTAATGTGTTTTTCCCCCTAAGATTTTCATCTGACTCTTTCTCATATTTCTGGAATTACACATCTGCTCTTGCATATATTTTATGCTTTCCATTAGACTTAACATGTTAATTATAGTTATTTTAAATTTCTCCTTTGATAATTACAACATATGTACCATATTGAAGATTATTTGCCTATTCGGAGTATGACTTGACTTTCCTTTAAAAGTGGCCCACAATACGGGGTGTCTGGGTGGTTCAATTGGTTAACATCCAACTCTTGATTTCAGCTCAGGTCGTGATCTAGGGGTTTCTGAAATCAAGCCCTGCATCAAGATCTGCACTTACAAGGCAGAGTCTACTAAGGATTCTCTCTCTCGCTCTCTCTCTCTCTCTCCCCTCCCCTGCTTATGTGTACACGTGCTTTCTCTCTCAAAACAAATAAATAAATAAACATTACAACAATAAATAAAAATGTCTCCATTTTTGTTGAAACTCAAACATGGAGTAAGAGAGTAGTGAGGTAAATAATTTTTATGCTCAAAAATGATATGCGTTCCCTTTTTCTTGTTCCTTAACAGAAGGGTTTGAGTTAATCCAGTAAAGACTTCAGACAGGGAGTGTATTTGTTACCCTGATGGACATACTTTGTCTTGTATGTGGAGTGGGTGTTGGTTTACAATGTCTGTTTGATTCTGAGGTTTAAGTAATTCAGATACTTCCTTTGTGACATGCCTCAGAGAATGCATCTTTGTGTGCAGTCGTTCTGCTCCTGTCCCTCTCTTCACAATATTCCGAGGTTACTTGTTATTCAAAACTTCATAAACTGCTGGCGTGGGGGTGAAGTTTTATTCTTATTAAACCTTATTCTTGGGCATATGTCATGTGCCTGTGTGATGAGACTGTGGCCTCTCGGTTCTGCTCCTCCTCTGCCATGTACGGTTGGGAGTTCAGCATATAATCTTACCCCTCATTCAGGAATAGGGTTTTCCCTGCCAACTCCCTTTCCTCGCTGCAGTAAATTTTTTCTTTAATTTTTTTTAATGTTTATTTATTTTTCACAGAGACCGAGCATGAGCGGGGGAGGGTCAGAGAGAGAGGGAGACACAGAATCTGAAGCAGGCTCCAGGCTCTGAGCTGTCAGCACAGAGCCCGATGCAGGGCTCGAGCTCACAGACCAGGAGACCATGACCTGAGCTGAAGTCAGATGCTCAAGGAGCTGAGCCACCCAGGTGCCCGAACAGTAAATTTTTAACTGAGGGCATCGTTGATGGTCACTCTCCCGACCTACACTTTTTTTTTTTTTTTTTTTTTTTTAATGAACAGGAGAAAATGGATCTAGATGGGGTTTCCTGCCCCTCTCACATGGCCACTGCTATTCCCCTCCCTCAGGTCTGCGCCACAATAGACATTTCTCAGGGCTTTTTTTTCAGTCTTTTCTATGAGTATTTGGTGGAATTGATGGAGAAAAAGCCTGAGAGACTGTGTAGCTACTCCCAATTTCTTTAGTCCCCAGAGTTTAAGACTCTCTCATCTGCCTATACTTGGCATTCATCAAGCTGTCAATTCTTCTAGTTACACTCTTTTTATTGGTGTCCGGTTGTGTTAATCTCAAGTGAGACCATGCTCATGAGTTCTGTCTCCTGCAGCAAGGGACTGCTGAGACACCTGTCTGCTCTGCAGCGTCACTTCTCTCTTGGGATCAGTAGAAGTCATGAGTTTGACGTTGATTGTTTTAAGCATGGCATGCATGCTTTAGCTCTACATCCTGGACAGGAAGCTGAATACCATCGGCTTTTGAACATAAAAAATGAGATTAATAATAATAATAAATCTATACTTACAAGTTGTGTGCTGTGTTAAGCGCTTTTCACATGCATCATATCATTCATTGTCACAGAAATACTATAAAATTGTTATTTTCATTTTCCAGATTAGTAAGGGACACATGTAGAGAATATTTCATTTGTCCAAGTTGCTACCTGAAGACTAGAAACTTAATCAGAAGATTGGTCCCACATTCCACACCATTAAGTATTAAAACTGGTTTCTCTCATACAAGGGAGCATTGTGGAGTCATCTAAGAGAGTTTGTGACTATAATCAGTGAACTGCTCAGCAAACCCTTGCATTCTTCTTCTGTATTATTTGTTTCAGGTTCTCATTGAGACTCACTGTCATCTCAAGCATGCCAATGTCCATCAAAAGCCATTCTTGTTCTTTTGCAAGGCTTTCCAATAAGTGGTGTGTTTTGGTTTTTTTTGTTTGTTTTGTTGTTGTTTTTTTGTTTTGTTTTTGTTTTTTCTTTTTGCTTTTTAACACTGTCACATTGTGACACATTTTATTCAGCAGCTTGAGCATTTTAGTTCACAAATAGAATCAAAGTCAGTATTGATTCCTTTTTCCCTTTCTTTGGGGTAAATGAGCTTTCCAACCTGTGTTGTATTTTTAGAGGTTAATAATAAGATTGAGTGGTTAATGGTAATGCTTTCTTCTTGCGGTTACTATGCACAAAGCTGAAGCTTCCGGCCATTCAGGAAGGCATCCAGTATAAGGGTGTACTATTTCCCCTTTAGAGAGTAAGAAATGAGTACACAAGCAAGAGAGAAATAAATATTCTGAGGGTATTTAGAGGAGCTGCGCTATGCAGTTTTGACCTAAGATATTTCCCAGAACAACAGCTTAATCTAACACTGATGATTTATAAAGGCTTAGATTGGCCTCTTGAAACCACAAATCTGTGACACTGATACCTTTAATTTCCTTTTGTTCTTTCCTAGGCTAACCTTATCATTTTGAAGCACCAACTGGTCACAGGGAAAGAAATGCAAGTTGGGGCATTCAATTTACCCTGAAACTATTTTGGGAGGCCCACTCTTGATCTAATCAGAATTCCAGACATTCCCCTTTACTATGAGGCTTTGTCTTCGTATCTTATCATAGGACAAGACTCTTAAAATTCTTATTAGAACATAGTTCAATTTTAACCTTTTGAGACACAATGGACTTTGATTAATTAATAAGCTAATGGACTCATAATTTTTGTATTCGTTTTGACAATCAATGTATGTACTTCCAACTTTGATTTGAGTGGTTTCTCTCATAAATATGCCAAACTCAGTAGCTACCCTTTTCATTTCAGAATAGTCTTTTATTTTATGCATTATTTTGTCTTAATGCCTCATTTTTTTCCCTTTAAGCCTTAGGACCATTTACATGATATTTTATTCTTAGGAATAAGATTTCTTACCTAAAAGTCACTCAACCAAATCTAAGTAATTACTTCATTTATATTCTATATTTATTTTATATGAACTATAAGGATCAGTTAATATTTTTAAGGATGCTTATGCTGGAGGCAGAATTCCAAGCTAATTCCAAATGACACTTGCTTTTGTATAATCATTACCTCTTACGTGGACAGAACCTATGAACGCATTATTACGTCTGTGATTCTGTTGCCTCCTATGGCAAAAAGGATTTTTCAAATGCTATTAATGTTCCAAAATGATTGACCTTAAAAATAGGAAGATTATCTTGGTGGGCCTGACTTAAGCACCAGAGCCCTTTAAATTTACGTCTAAGGGTGCCTACATGACTCAGTCAGTTGAGCGTCTGACTTCGGCTCAGGTCGTGATCTCACGGTTTGTGAGTTCGAGCCCCCTGTTGGGCTCTGTGCTGACAGCTCAGAGCCTGGAGCCTGCTTCGAATTCTGTGCCTTCCTCTCTCTCTCTGCTACTCCCCCACTGTTTCTCTCTCCCTCTCTCTCTCTCTCTCTCTCTCTCTCTCTCTCAAAAATAAATAAATGTTAAAAAATTACAAAAAATAAATTTAGGTCTAGAGGTCAGAGATGGAGAGGTTCAGGGATTCGAAGGACAAGAAGGATGTGATATGCCATTGCTGGCTTGAAGATGGAGGGTGCCACTTGGCAGGGGAGGCAGGCAGCCTTGATAAGCTGAGAGTGGCCCCCAGCTGAAGACTGGCAAAGAAATGGGTACCACACAGTCCTCTAACTTCAAGGAAATACATCCGTCTAACAAGAATGAGCTTGGATGCAGAGTTCTGCCCAGAGCCAACAGACAAGAAGTCAGCTTGATGACAGGCTTTGATACCATATGCAGAGTTTCCAGTAATGTCATGTAGGACTTCTGACCTACAGAACTGCGAGTTAATAAATGAGCACTGACATAAGCTGTTGAATTTGTGGTAAAGTATCACAGAGTAATAGAAATTTGTGTTCATACATCTTGATTCTGCTTGTGTTGTGCTGAATATTCATTTGCCTCATCCCCTTCCCACAACTAATGATATCTGTGTCCTTGTTATCTGGAAATTTAATTATTTAAAAGAAAAATGTATCCATTAAGGTATATAAGTCAAACAGCTATTACACAGGTAATTTACCTCGTAGGAGAAGGATCCATTCAGAGACTAGAGACTTCCATATTTATTGCCTATTTTAATACACATGTTTATCTCATACTTTCTGGTATGTAAGAATCACAAGTAGATTATAAAGGAGGGTACAATGAAAATTAAAAACAAAAATCTCACAGGGAAGAAAAATGAAGCAAAAATGCAACGAAAACTTATGAGTGGCAAAACAATGTAGACAGAGGTCACCAACTCTTAATTATGCTTGCCTTGAGAACTACAAGGAGTGCCTGCTAAGCAATGGAGGAATTTGCTCCTACTTGACAGAGGGGGGTGGGCTAGGTTAAATACTGAGATGAAAAAAAAACTTCTTGCTTGTTATGAGGGATTTTTCAGAAGATTCTGTCTGGCAAGGACTCTGGAGTCAGATGGAAAGCCATGCCATCATTAGAAACAAATCTGTGTTGGGGTGCCTGGATGGCTCAGTCAGTTAAGCATCTGACTCTTGGTTTTTGCTCAGGTCATGATCTCACAGTTCATGGGTTCAAGCCCTGCATGGAGCTCTACACTGACAATGCTGAGCCTTCTTGGGATTCTCTCTCTATCACTACCTCTATCTCTCTATCACTATCTCTCTATCACTATCTCTCTACCACTCTCCTCTCTCTCTCTCTGTCTCTCTCTCTCTCACAAAAAAAATAAACTGAAAGAAAAGAAGGAAAGAAAGAAAAGAAAAGAAGAAAAGAAAAGAAAAGAAAAGAAAAGAAAAGAAAAGAAAAGAAAAAATAAATCTGTGTTCCCTGTGTTTGCTTTTAGCCCTTGAAATTCTGGAGTTGTTTAGTTCTACAGCATAACTTAATCTGTCCTGACTCACTAAATGTACTTCTTTTCTAGTCTTCTTCATATTATTTCCAGGCAACTTCATTCTTATTTTTTTTTTTACATGTAAAATACTAACATCATCCTAGACCCTTTCCTTTCTTTCTTTCATCATCAAATATTCATCACTGAATCCATAACTAATTCTCTTGTTTGTATCTTCAATTGCATTAACTTTTTCTCATTTATTGCCCCCCTCTTGATCTAAGCATCATGAGGTTAATTATCCCTTAGTTAGATTATCACATTAGCCTTCAAACCACTTTTGATAGACTGACTCAGTAGCCTTCCCTAGAAAGAATATACTTGGTCAAATAATCTATCATAAAATGTAGTATGATGTAGTATGTGATCATTGCACAAATAAAATTTGTATTCTCAGCATGCAAGTCTCTTTAACATGAGGTATGCTTCTACAATTAAGAGAGGTTACCTATGATATGTGGAACCATCTCAATTCTAGTCATTTTAAAAGGGGGCACCTGGGTGGCTCAGTCAGTTAAGCGTCTGACTTCAACTTAGGTCATGATCTCATGGTCCATGAGTTCAAGCCCTGCATTGGGCTCTATGCCGACAGCTCAGAGCCTGGAGCCTGCTTCAGATTCTGTGTCTCCCTCTTCCTCTGCCCCTCTCCCACTCACACACTCTCTCTCTCAAAAATAAAATGAACACATAAAAAAAAATGTAAATAAAATAAAAGTAGCTTATGCTAGTTTGCAAGGTAAACTCAGCAGACACATCACCAATTTTATTAAAATAATTTTTTTTAAAGAATATATAAATGTGACAGATAAGTAAAAAGAACTATGTTGTGTTGAATTAAATTTAGCAATGTTAGTATTAATTTAGGATTCAATAAATGTATATATTTCCTAAGGGCTAAGAGCTGAGAAAAAAAGCTAAGAAATCCATGACACCTCTAAAGCACAGTTAGACCCTGCTTCATTTTAAAGTGGTATCTTCCACTGTATGGATCCAGGATCCTTGGGGAAATGGCCAATTCCAGTATTGGGCAGGGAAAAACACATATGAACCCAAAAATAATGATTGTGCCAAAGAGAAAAAAGGACTCAAAAACTAGAGAGACATGCCAAAGGATACAGGAGCAAACTTGAATGAGCTCTCATTGGTCAAATCAGACCACTAGAAGCATCGAAATTAGTAATGACAGTGATGGAGTGTAGCATATAGGTCAAGGATATGATGTGTCCTATAAAATATTTAAAGATCTACCCAAGTTAACACTGAATCACACCCAGATGATTCAGGTGGAAATACTTCAATAAAGAAACTATTTAGGGAGTATGACAAGTCTTAGGAAACCCAAAAGAGATACTGAAGCTCCAGGAATCCAAAGCAGTAGGAAGCAGTAAATGGGCTGGGGGCTGGGGGAATTAGTGTAATTGGAATCTGGTGATATTTGGAACTATGGACTAAACACAGTAAAAGCTGAGGTTTCTAGAGTTAAAAAAGGTATCCAAAACAATGAGGGATAGTGAATCTTTCTGTTCTATTTTCTGCTAAGGTGGTATCTCCTCTTAGCCCCATTGGCAAGAGGCCCAGGTAATGCATCTATATGAGTTGTTCTTATAGAACAGGGCATGTATAGGATCAGGTAGAGTAAATATATGACAGCATTAGCACAGTATCATTCCTTTACAAAGATCCCACCAGGCTGGACATTACCATTTAGTCTATTTCTAAGATTTTATTAGAATTTTCTCTTCTAAGTCACCTTAATTCTATTTTATAGTCAATCCAATTACCTGTAGCTCTGGAACATGACAAGGATTTCTCATTGATTGTCATGCAAAGTCCCTTCACTTGTTCAAATATATCTTATAATAGCTATTTTATTTTAAAGAATTTTCTGAGAGTCTACTTTTCAATCTGCAGTTGCAACAGTATCCAACAGATCTCAGATTCCTCTTGACCTAAGGATACTTTTTTCTCTTCTTTCTACATAGCACAAAAAGAATGTGAGAGAGAAAAACAGTGTGATAATGCTGAAGGTATTAAAACTTCAAAATTAGTTCAATCAAAAGCACACAGTTTCTACTTTACTCTTAAGGAAACCTGACATACTCTTCTGCACCATCATTTTTCCCTCTCATCTGTATCATTTTCATCAGCATAGAAACATATTTTAATAGAACTCATCTTAAAAAGGAAGAAAGAAAAGGAAAAACCCTCATTTGACCCCATTCTCTCTCCAGGTATTTTCTTTTTTATATCAAAACTCTTAAAATCATTGTCACAACTCCATTTCTTCCAAATCTCTTTTAACCTGCTGTCATCAGGCATTTTTTATTAGCATTTTACAGAAAAATTGTCATTTGAGTCATCGATAATCTCTACACTACTAGTCTAGTGGTTGAGTTCAATGTCATTATTATCGGTATTAAATATAAATGATTGCTCAGTTGTTCCTGAATCATTCTATTCCCTTGGCTTTTGAGACACCATTTTGAAAACCAAAGGAATTGGTTTTCCTCCTACCTTGCTCAAAGAGTACACTCTCTTAGTTTCCTTTATTTGTTTTCCATTACTTTCTTGACTATCCAACAATGTGTGTTTCATGCTTTAGTCCTCATACTTCTTCTCTATGTACATCTTGTACATAGACATTCATGGATAGTAAAGATTATGGCTTTCAACATTTAATTCTAAGCCAGATAACTCTCCCGAACTTTGTAACTATATAGACAACTCTGTATTTGTCATCACTAGTTGGATGTCTAATCATAATTCCCAATTTATCATGTTCAAATCCCAATGTCTTCTGGAGAATCCTAAGTGCTATTTACTAAATATGCCTCGCCTATACCTTTCAGGTCCATGGCTAAAATTTATCTCCAGCTCCCGTTTGAATATAAAGGTGGATACGTGACCTCCTTTGGCAAATAAAATATCAAGTATAAGTTGAGTTTAATTTCTGGAAAGAAACTTTAAGATTTAGTGCATGAGTCAATATGTTTCCTGACCTGTGCCATAGTGATTGCCAAATCACATAGCAACATGAAGTCTTGGCCTGGGCCCCTGTGGGGCTGTGATAAACAAAACTTTTGCTGCCAATTTTCTCTGGATATGTATCATAGCCATAGATAAATTTTCATCATGTTTAGCACTTGAGATTCTGGAGTTGTTTGTTATCACAGTATAAGTTAAACTATGCGGACAGATACACATTCCTAAATGTTCTCTTCTTTCCCTTTTTTCATTTTAGTTTAATTTGATACCAGTTTTTTCTACTATGTAGGCCTAAAATTTTGAAGTTACCTTAGAGTGTTCTTTTTTGCTCATATTTCACATCCGATTCATCACCAAATACTGTTGTTTCTATTTTCAAATGTACCCAATTGTCATCATTTACTGCTCCCACCAGAATTAACCAATTTTAGACCATATTATCCTACCCTGGTATTTTTATAATAGTCTCCAAACTGTTTTCATACCTCTCTTGCTTCCTTATAATATGTTACCTATTGAGTGGCCAGAAAAAAAAAATATTTTATTTTTTTAAAAAAACTTTTAAATGCAGGTCATATAGTGTCACTCAGTGGTCAAAAAACCCCAATAACTTCTTTTCTCAATCAGAAGAAAGTAAAATTGCTATAAAACCTTCAGGACCTGGTGTCTCCTATTTCACTGACCTCATCCCTGGCATACCACCTTTCTTGTTACTTTAACATGCAGCAAGTACCCTCTCTCCTCAGTTATTTTCCTTTACCAATCCCTGTACCTGATATATTTTCCCCATTCCTCCTTCATTTGGGATTTCTCAGTAAATCTTCCAACATATGTAAACCCCAGCATCTTCTCCCCCTTTCATAACTCCCTACAGTCTTTCTTTTGCTTAATTTTCTCCCATGGCATTTATACAAACTGACATCTTATTTATTTACTCTTCTTTTGTTATCTCTTTCGCTCACTAGAATGTAAGCACTTTCAGAATGTGGCGATGGCGGGCATGATTAATATATTTGGCGAATGAAAATAATAAATGATGCTTTGAGATCGTCAACTGCAGGACTGGAAACTAAGTTCAATCCCAAAGGTCGTCTATTATGTGTTGGTTGTGGTTATCTAAGCTTTGTGCAACGGTACATGAGCCATATCCACTCGGTGGAAAGTGTCATGATCACCTAGAGATGTCTTTTGTGACTCTAGGGGGTTGATGTTTGCTGGCTTCTAGAACTTCTCAGAAAAAAAAAAAAAAAAAAAAAAAAAAAACAAAAAAACAAAAAAAAAAAAAACTACACTGATATCGAATTTTGACATTAAAACCTAACCTTGATTTATAATCAGAGATTTAAAGAGTTTTGTTACTCATAGCCATGGTGGTGATAGTGGTGGTGGAGGAGAAGGAAAGGAAGTTAATTGTCGCCTTGACACTTTTAAGAAATTCCAGAATCATAGTAGTGACCCTAAATCCCCCTTCCTCACATGATCAACTTCTCTCTTTCTCTTTCTATGCCTTCCTTTCCTTTTTCTCCATTGTACTGTCTCTTTTACACCCCTGCCTATATTTTTGTCTTTCCTATGAAGTCATTTGGTTGCATTCTCAGGTACTAGTTAGTCTCACGGACAGTAATATCAACCAATGCCATTTTGTCCTTCTGTTCTAAGTTGTAAGATCCAACTGCCCCTTTCTTCAGCAGGTTAACTCCTAAACAGTGAAGTTTTCTTCAGCTAATACTGTACCTCAATATTCTTCTATCCTAAAACAGGTCAGGGAAGTCATCTCGTGAAGTTTGAAAATTGCGTTTTAGTATGTGTGAGAGCCCAGGGATGCACACATAGAACATAAACACTCATTGAGTAAATATTTAAAAAAAAAACTCTTGGCTGCCTCTTCTATCCCAATATTTTTTTCTAGAGAGTTGCAACAAGTACAAAAAAAATTAAAAATACAAAGTGAATAAAACAATGTGTGATTTTGCTCATTCGGTGTCAGAAGCTTAGGTTTTGTGACACTGTGATTTTGAAGGCTGCGCATATTGTCTGTACACACTGCACATTTCCTCTTCCTGGAACTTCCCGCAACATCGGATAGAGAGTGATCTAAAACTGGAAGGCCAAAGAGCAAAATTTTACAACTACACAAATCATATTTCCCACATTAACACCATAGGCAGATATCAAATGAAGGTTATCAAAAGAAATGTGCCTTCTAAAACTCTAGAAGTGATATGCTGTTCTCATAATAAATTCTGATTTTCTAAAAAGAATAATTTTGGAAATGTAGGAAAATGATGTTAGTCTGTGTATCTAATGGAGAGATAAAAAGCAGAGCAAAATCCCTACATATGTAAGATAATCAATAATCTCACCATTTGGTACTGACATTCCATAATCAATTATTCAGTTTCAGCTACATGTAGTCTACATTGATGTGTTTTTGTTTTTTGTTTTTTTTTCTTAAAACTCATTCAAATCCTCCCAGATGTCAGGTCTGCAGAAATGCAAAGTATACAAATATTAGTAAGACAGAATCTTGGCCTTTAAGAAATCTATAGTCAGGCAGGAGAGGAAAACTTATAAACTAATATGTCTAACAAAATATTATGAAGTTCCAAGAATTGACAGTAACCAATTTTAGGGGGAAAAACTTTATTAAGCTAAAACAGATGTAATTTAAATTTTATTATACTCAAGACTCCAATTTCAGTATTTTATTCAATTTCTGTATTTTATATATGACACTGTCTTTGTATATTTTTAAGCCAGTCAGGAGTACACATTTTTATTTAGTATTTTTTTGCATATATAAATTGTGGTATATGTCTAGAATATTTCAAGGGAGGAATAAACTCATTCTTTTGTTTTCTATAACAAAGCTGTAGCGAATTAATTAAACTTGTTTGCTCTTGCAATTCCATTTTCTAAAGTTTGGCAAGGCTCTCCTTTATATGTGAAATGGTCATATCATTTAAAGACTTAAATATGATTGGGAAAAAGCATTAGTTTAACAAAGTGACGACACATTTTTGCACATTGACTTGGAACATGAGCAAAGCATAATTTTCACATGGGAGCATATCAAATATATAGGAAGTAAAAAACAAACAAAACAAAACCAAAAAACACCAAAACTTTGAATTCAAGGACAGAGGTCTTTGTGTCCTTCAAAGAAAATATAAGATAAGTGCACTTAAAAGAGAAAGTGTAATATGGACACATCTTATACTCACTTTACTGAGATAGGCAGACTTAACCACAGGAGATACAAGTTGAATTGGGCAGTCTCTTGGTGATAAACTATAGCGTTGGACTAAGCACTGACATCTAACCACCTGAGTTCAGTTTACCACATATGTTAACCACTGTGTACTGGGAAAGTTGGTTGACGTTTTAAAACATGAGTGTAGTATTTTGCCGTAGTAGTCAAACTAGCTAAGATAGAAGGTCTCTGCGTCACCCGTGGGCAAAGCAAATACTCCTTCAGACGTACGAAAAAAATAATAACAAAACTTAATTTCTATAACCCTTGAATGAGAATAGACAAAAACACAAACTTGGAGTTGGGCCTGACTCACTAATGGAATTCAACTTCATAATATAACCTAGTGGTAGAACCATGGATTTTGGAGCCAGATGTCTGACTTCAAGTCTTTGCTCTGAATCTTAGCCATTGTGTACTCCTGGAAAAGTACTTCAACTTCTTCATCTCTAAAATGGGAATGTTGTGGGAATTACATAGGTCATACATGTCAAACATTCAGAACAGTGTTTGGACAACATATTTGATGGTAATATGCACTCACTACTCTTATTAGTTTTCCATATGATTCAGCATGCTTCTAAACCACTTGTACATTTTATATGCTAAGAGTAATACATTAAAAAATTTGACATAAATCGGATCATTCACAGTAGCAAGCAGAAGATAAATTAGAATAAGCTTCAAAAGAAATGTACATGAATTATATTTTGAAAGCCAAAAATGTCTCAAGTATTTTTTTTTTCAATTCTGTTAAAAATTGAATGCAGCAATAAACAAGACATGTAAAAATCCTTTCTCTTGAGAGTCTTACATTCTGGTGGAGAGGGACATAAAATATAAATATAAATACAAAAAATAGATAAATGAGAGATAGATAGTATATTCGTCAGGAGTCTCCAGTGAAATATGACCACATAACCAGTGTAACTAATAGGCTAAATACATACATGGAGAGAGAGAGAGATTCTATAGAATGGGCTGATGATTATGGAAGCTAATGAATCCTGAGATCTACAGGGTGAGTCATCAAGCTGGAGACCAAGGAGAGCCAACGATACACAGTCCAATATGAGTGTGAAAGCCTGAGAAAAATGAGCATAGATGGTGTAGTTCCAATTCCAAGGCTGGCAATTTCAAGACCCAGGAAAAGCCAATGTGTTAGTTTGAGTCTAAAGGCAGGACAAAACAAATGTCTCTGGTTAAAGCTGGTCGGGCAGGTCAAATTTTCCTTTATTTGGGGGATGGTCAGCCTTTTTGTTCTATTCAAGCTTTCAATGGAGTGGAGGAGCCCACCCTTGCCAGAAAGAGTAGCATATTCTCTTCAGTGAACCAATCCAAATGTTAATATAATTCAAAATGACTCTCACCAAAAAATCCAGAATGATGTTTGAACAACTATCCTAGCAGCCTGTGGCCCAACCAAGTTGACACATAACATTAAACTCTGCAAGTACATACATAGATAGGTAGATAGATGCATCGGTGAAATGCTAGAATGTGATAAGTTACTTATAGCAAAGTAAGGGAAGTTGGAAATAAGATGTAATTTTATATGAGTTTCACTGAGAATATGATATTCAGAAAGATTTGAAGGAGCGAAGGGCATAAGACATGGAGATATGTGAGGACAAAAATGTTCCAGTCAGAGGATACAGCCAGAGTAACAGTCCAGAAAAAGGAGTACATTTGCTGTTTGGGGGAAGCAAAGAAAACAAGGTGTGGCTGTAGTAGAATGAATGAAGGGAAGAGAAAGATGAGGTGAATGTGGCAATTAGGGTGGGGGTGAGTGTGTGGGCAGATCACCCAGTGCCTTATAGGCCACTTTAAGGACTTTGATCTGATTGACTGCAGGACTATTACAGGGTTTTGAATGGAATGATGTCTTAATCTGATTTATGCTGGGAAAAAATTATTCCAGCTGCTCAGTGGAGCATAGATTCCAGGGTGAGTAGTTAGACATGTAAGGAAAGAAGAACACCAGTTAAAGTTTTAATCTAAAAAAGAGACAATGGGCCAAGCTGACAACAATGTAATTGGTCAGATGGGGTCTGATGCAGAATACATTTCGAAGAAAAAAGTAGAAGTATTTCCTGAAAGAATACATGTAGGTGTAAGAAAAAGTTGCTTAAAGATTTCACCTGAGCAACTAAAAGAATATATTTATTTGCCATTAAGTAACTTAGGAACACTGTACTGGAGACACATTTTAGGAAAATGCACATAGCTTAGTGTTGGACCTTTTGATTTTGAGATGTCTACTAAGCATCCATGCAAAGACATCTAAGAGGCTATGGACATTTGGAGAAGAGACAAATTCTGTATGGAGTCAAACTCAGGCTGGAGTTAAACATTAGACTTCAAATCCAGGAAAATTGAGGTTCCAATTGAATTGTAGAAAGTAATAAGAGGCCATGGCCCCACTTTAACACAGAGAAGAAAGCCTGAAAACAAGCTAGAAATAATGCATTTTTAAAAATCCATCTGGTATGTGGAATGCAAATAAAGAAAAATAAACTAAATTCTAAAAAGGGACAATCTCTGACTAGGAAAAAAGGAGCTCACAGCCACACTCTTCCCTAAGTGCATGGCAAAGAAGAGAAACAGACCTGTCTACACAGAAGCAGTATCCAGTTGAAATTTCTGCATCCTTTAACATACCCACATGGATTGGTGAGAGGGATTAGAATACTGAGAACATTGTATCAGTGCCCTTGGAAAACAACTGGGGCGTAGAGCAGGACAATGAGATATCCCTGAGCCACATGGGTCTTTTGTGAGTCC
Organism: Puma concolor; assembly: GCF_028749965.1. Lineage (NCBI taxonomy): Eukaryota > Metazoa > Chordata > Mammalia > Carnivora > Felidae > Puma > Puma concolor. The sequence continues at coordinate 180,069,149 of NC_141670.1, read as the reverse complement.
ATGCCAGAATGTGAAGAAGGCTGAGCAAAGGACAGTAGAATGAGATCTCTCCAATACACATAAAGTTGGGGATTGGGTTGGAAACTACAGAGACATCTTCAGCTGCATGGGGAGCTGGCCACAGGACTATAAAGCAGAGAGGGAGAGAGAGAGAGAAAGACAGAGAGAGAGAGAGAGAGAGAGAATGGGATTGATTTGGAGTCTTAGCTGTGCTCAGATTTCAAGCTCTCCTGATGGGAGATTCCCGATACTATGCTCACAACTTATGAAGACACAGTGATCTTAATTTGACTAAAGCTTCCCCGAATCCTAAACCCAGCTCAACAACACATTATAATGATTTAGGTTCCACTTGAGAGGGCTGACAGAGGGAAGGGTATGTCTTTGCTGATGATAAATATTATTTACTTCAGTGTCTATCCTTTTTTAATACCAGATATCTGACATGCAATCAAGAATTATGAAACAGGGAGAGTAGGAAAATGTGGCCCTCAAATCACAAAGGACCTATGATTAGGTAATCAGCAATACAATAACTGTGATAGCTATGATTTATCACCTGAAAACAGCACGCATTTATCATGTTTCCGTTTGTGTAGCTCAGGACTACAACTATGGCTTAACTTGAAGCTCTTTCACAAGGCTGCAATCAAGGCATCTGGTGGGGCTGTGGTCACACCTGAAGGCTCTGCTGGTGGAGGACCAGTTGGTAAGTTCACACACATGATCTTTGGCAGTATTCAGTTCCTTGTGGGCTTGTTGTACTAATGACTTCAGTTCCTCAAGGGCTGTGGATGAGAGGCCCCCTTCAATTGTTTGCCATGTGGACCTCTCCATGGGGCAGCTCACACAGGGCAGTTGGCTGAAAGAGAGGAGGGGGAAGGAAAGGAGAATGAGAGAGAGAAGGCAGAAGCCATATTGTTTATTGTAACATAAACTGGAAGATGACACTTGCCATAATCTGTCCATTAGGAGTGAGTCATTAGACCCAGACCACACTCAAGGAGAGGGGATCACACAAGAGTGAACATTAGGAGATAGAGATGTATGGGAGACATGGTAGATTCATATGATCTGTAAAATCATTAAAGAACAACCATACCAATTTTCACTAAGCCGTTCTTTTCAGTTCTTGGAAAGAGAGCTAATCTCATAAACCCCGAAATCCTTAAAATCACACAGAGAAGTGAAAATATACGCCCCTAAGTCCATGCACTATGCCATGCTCTACAGCCCTGAGAACTCTACACTATCATTCATTTAAAACCTCTTCACTATCATGCATTTAAAACCTCTTCACTATCATTCATTTAAAACCAAGTGTGCCTGGGGCGCCTGGGTGGCGCAGTCGGTTAAGCGTCCGACTTCAGCCAGGTCACGATCTCGCGGTCCGTGAGCTCGAGCCCCACGTCGGGCTCTGGGCTGACAGCTCAGAGCCTGGACCCTGTTTCGGATTCTGTGTCTCCCTCTCTCTGCCCCTCCCCAGTTCATGCTCTGTCTCTCTCTGTCCCAAAAATAAATAAATGTTGAAAAAAAAAAAATAAAAAAAAAAAAATAAAACCAAGTGTGCCTTATATTAGCCAACATTATGTTAGTTTTGTTTTCCAAATTAAAAGTCCTTTGAAGAAAAGAGAATAGAAATTAACTTGCAATATTCTATTTGGAAAAGGAAGAAAATCAAGAAACATTTACAAAAGCATATCCAACCAGGCTGTTTGGGAACATTTAATGTAATAGCCATTTATCAAAATGTATATTTCAATTATTACTAAGCAGTCTATTAAATTTTCATTTAAAATTGTTGATGTATTTTTTTTTTACATTAAATGAACTTTAAGTGAAGTTTTAACTGAAAAAAAAAAAAAAAAGAAAGAAACCTTTGTTGAAACTCATTTCCAGACAATCTTCAATTAATCAGTACAGCACCATTTTCCAAAAGTAAGGTCAATAGGATTTCATCAATATGTCTTCACTGGACACTAGATTTGGTCATCTAAACACAGTTTCATTAGGGCTTTATTTTATTATTATTATTATTATTTTTTACTACCACTTGTCCAACATGAAAAGTCCTCAAATTGGTTCATCAACTCTTATCTTTTTCATCACTACCTAATCAAATTAAGTAGCTGATTATCATAGCAATTACTAATAGTTTATCTCTACTACTGTCTGTAAACAGCTCAAGCACTAAAGGAAGGAAGAATAGCCACTTGCCATGTAAATTTAGTAAATGGCCATATGTATCTGGTTTTCAATTGGTAAAGCAACTTTACATTTTTCAGTAATATTTCTTTTAGCAGCAGGCCCAAATATGAGATTTGGGCATTTTACTTCATGCTAACTATGATCATATAATGATATAATTTAAGCAAAATAATTTAAAGTGATATTCACATCTTGGTGAACTTGAACAGATAGAATCAATTCCTAGAAGTCTTTAATAATTCTGATTCAAAAGCTACTATTACAGGAATATTCTAATTTATATATACTGGAAAATATCTGGTCAAAGAGCAATAAATTGAGAATTTTAAAATTACCCTTTTCTTACAATGTGAATGAAACTTCATAGTTTAAGGAGAAGATGCTATTCCTCCAGCTTTCTTGAGGAGTAATTGACAAATAAAATTATGTATATTTAAAATCTACAACATGATGATTTGATATATGTATACATTGTGAAATGATTACCACAATCAAGTTAATTAATACATCTGTTGCCTCACATAATTAACTCTTTTGTGTGTGTAATGAGAATTCTTATGCTCTAATCTCAGCAAATTTCAAGTATATTAAATCAGTATTATTAATTATAGTCACCACACTATACATTAGATCCTTGGTATTTATTTATCCAAAACCAAATTCAGTAAAGTTGCAAGATACAAAACCAACATACAAAAATATTGTAACAACAGACTAGCTGAAAGACAAATTAAGAAAACAGTCCCATCAACAATAACATTAAAAAGAATAAAATACTTAGGAATAAATTGAACCAAGAAAATGCATGAAGTGTGCAGTGGAAAATATAAGACACTGATGAAACAAACTGAAGACACAAATACAGGAAAGATATCCCATATTCTTGGATTGGAAAAATCAATGTTGACCTATAGTTAGTGCAATCCCTATGAAAATTCCAGTTCGAGTTTTCACAGAAATAGAAAAAATAAATAAATCCTAAAATTTGTATGGAATATGCTATTTAGTGATACAATGCAGCTGCTCAATTTATTCTTGTTGATCACTGAAATCATAGGAGAGCCCCTACCTTACATTATGATATAAGCAAACTGCATTTTCTTTAAGTTTATTCATTTATTTTGAGAGAAAGAAAGAGAGAGCATGAGCAGGGGAGGGGCAGCGAGAGAGGGAGAAAGAGAGAATCCCAATCAGACTCTGCACTAATTCAGGGCTCCAACCCACAAACTGCAAGCTCATGACCAGAGAGCAAACCGAGTCAGATGTTTAAGCAACTGAGCTACCCAGGTGCCCCTAAGCAAGCTGAATTTAATTTACTTGGTCAAGTAAGAAAGACAACAGAGACAATTCTGTTGACGCCATTTTAGACAAAGTGAGTATATAAGTTTCATTGCTATGTTTACTGCCAGAAGTTTATTGTCAAAAGTTCTTAGCATGGACTATCGGAGGCACAGACGGGTTTTGGATTGGTTGATATTCTAAGGATTGATGGAAAATTTTCAATGGTGAAATCTCATTTTTCCTGGGACAATAAATAAACAATTAATGGCTGCAATTCACTGAAACCAGAACAATGATTGGATTCGGTTGAATGCTACAAAGCTATGATACTAAATTGGTGAGCCCAGGCCAAGTAAACATTTTCCAGAGTCCATATGTTCTACCTCGGAAAGCCAGTTTAGAGATGGAGTTTTCTACTTGCTCAATTTGTTAACCAAGTACAATACAAAATGTTAGTGATGGCAAAGATACCATCCAGGTTAGCAAATAGTGTCAACACTATTGGCCAAATTGTTTTTCTTTTTTCTTTTCTTTTCTTTTCTTTTCTTTTCTTTTCTTTTCTTTTCTTTTCTTTTCTTTTCTTTTTTCTTCTTTTCTTTTCTTTTTTCTTTTCTTTTCCTTTGTTTTTTTTTTTTTGTTGTTGTTGTTTTTTTTTTCTTTTTGATCTTGGCTAATGACCAAACTGGCTCTGTTGAGTTGAACATCAGTTTCCTGGGAAGGCAAACAGGACAAAGTTAGAGAACCCCTATGGGGCACTATGTGAACTTGGGTGTGTTAGAGGAAGTTCATGGTCCATAAAAAGGAGAAGAGATGGGGTGCTTGGCAAGCTCAGCCAGTGAAGCATGTGACTCAATATCCACATCTTGAGTTCCAGCCCCAGGTTGTCCATGGAGCCTACTTAAAATAAAAATTTTCAAAAAAGGTGGGGCACGGGGAGGGAGGTTCTAGCTTGGGACGAGCTAAACATTACTAGCAGCTCAGAGAATAGCTGAAGCCTCATGTGATACAGATGATGCAGGTGGGTACACTTCCCCCAGAAGAACGCTTGAGACCACAGGATCTCTAGAGTTCTACCTAAGGTCGCCTGTGCACCGGAGAGTCTCTGTGATGAGAAGTACCCAGATGACCTGGATGTCGGAGGCTCACAGCTCCTGTTTTGTCTGTAAGTCGTATGGCTAATGCCACCTATCAACCGTATCTGGGAGGATATCCATATCCAGTAGGTTACGCGTCCAACTCTTGATTTCAGCTCAGGTGATGATCTCACAGTCTGTGGGTTCGAGCCACACATCAGTGCAGCGTCTGCTTGCAATTTTCTCTCTCCCTCTCTCTCTGCCCCTTCCTTTCTTATTTGTGTGCTTTCTCTCTCTCTCAAAATAAATAAATAAACATTAAAAACCACAAAAACATATCCAAATCATCCTCCACACCTCATGGACCCCTACCCTCCTCCACTCAGGGTTACAGTAAGGCAGCTCCCGGCCCCAGAGGCCTGGGCAAATGGTTGGGGGTGGAGGACGGTGTCCCCTTTTTGCCCAGAAGACTCGGCAGGTGAGATAACTAACTCTGTCCTGAAGATAACCAAGTCTGTGGTTTACAGCATCAGTCTGCCTTGAATTTTAGGACATGGGATCATTTGTGATATCAGCTCAGTTACTGATAAATTTCTGACCACTTTGTACAAATTTGAATATTCTGATTGCAAGAATTATCATGTCAAATGATTTAAGAGTTTAAAGAGTTAGAAATTTAGTACTCTGAGTAATTACCCAGAGAGATATTTGTGTGTGTGTGGTTCTAGGACACAATCTAACAATATAAAATTGGACAGCAAGAGCAGGGGGTGGAGGTTGAGTAGAGAGGTGGTGTTAAGGATTCTTGATTGTCTGAAAAACTTTAATAATTTACTACCTAGGTACAAGTCAGGGTTGTGTGTGGTAAACAAGTAGTCTTGATGTGTGTATAAGACATAGTAGTCTAATGGGATAAAACTGTTAAATATAGATGTTATTTATTGTGACAGGAGTATTCATTCCACCTACTTATTTCTTGGGAAGGGAAAATTCCCTGAGTAGAGATGGAGGATATCTAAGAAAAATAAATACACTGATACAAAAAGCAGAGCCCAGTATATGTTCTCAACACTGCTGTCTCTTTGGCCCCCATAAACAGCTCTCTAATTATTTCTTGTAGATACATTTTGCTATTTCTTGTCCAGTTTTAACATGACTAAATGTTGGAATTAATAAAGCGAGACTGTTTCATTTACCAGAAGTGTCCAGTGGAAGGTAAATGATTCTCTGAAGTGTTTAGAGGAACGGAGACTAGATTTTTATCCAGAGAAATCCGGTAGTAGGTATTAACAATAACAGCCACAAGATATAAAGCTGTAGCTACAATGTGTGATAATCTCTTGGTGTACATTTTGGGAAGAATGAAGGATAATATTACAATATTTTAAGGTCCTCTCCCTCAATAAGTTTAAGGAATTAGAATAAAGTTATCAGAAACCTAATATCATAAAATCTATTCTAATCTAAATCGGCAAGTAATACTATAATTTCACTTTCAGCTAAATGGAAAGAAATAGGTTAAAAGGTTAAAGTGCCAGAAGAAAGAGAATATGCTAATTTATAACTCTTGGCATATAGATAGTCTTGCTGCAAAGATCTAGGGGGGAAGCTGTTTAATTTGTGCTGTCATTAGCTTCATGCAAAGGTCTTAGTTTAGCAGTCTTCTGACAGTGATTCCAAAATATTTTTTTTTTATTTTTTTTTCAACGTTTATTTATTTTTGGGACAGAGAGAGACAGAGCATGAACGGGGGAGGGGCAGAGAGAGAGAGGGAGACACAGAATCGGAAACAGGCTCCAGGCTCTGAGCCATCAGCCCAGAGCCCGACGCGGGGCTCGAACCCATGGACCGCGAGATCGTGACCTGGCTGAAGTCGGACGCTTAACCCAAAATATTTTTTGTAGGCATCTCCAATTTGAGGTGTTTAGTTCAGATGTTCTTCTAAGCATTTTAAATTTATTTGTGTCTCTGTAATTTAGAAACATGAATCTTAGGATTCACTTCTTGGAATTTTATGACTGAGATAGTTGTTCACAATACCTTATGAAATTATTTCCATTGAGTTTCAGTGGCTGACATTCTATAATTTCTCTTCCAGAGGTCTAAGCCTTCAGGTTTTAGGTCATTAAAAGTCTCTTGAAAGAATGTTGAGAACAGGTTGAGAATGCTCATACTTTTTCATTTTAGTCAAGACTAAGTATACCTCATGATTCTCTCGTCCATACTCATTTGCAACCCAATAGGTTCTAAGGCTAGAAATGATATTCTAAAATGTGTAGGTTGACCAGTTACTAAGTGATGCAGCAAAATATGATAGATTTCCTTGGTTTATTGTTCACTGACTTTTTCTAAAATATGAACACTTAAGGTCTTTTTTCTGTGTCATCTCTCTACATAGCAAAGATTTGATCTTTATGTCTTTAAACTTATGGCCTTAATTCTTTAAGGAAACAAAGATTCCTTACTTATGAAAGAACTAATGTCTCTACAATAATATTTTCTTTGGTGCTTATTTTTAAATGTTTTATAGACATTACACTAAATAGTTAACAAAGTATTATTTCTTAGGCATTCATAATCCTATATTAATAAATATTCCACTATCTTCTGACAACTTGTTGATTTCTGCTACTCCAAACTGGATTCTAATTATTTAACTCAGTTCAATTCCATTAAAATTTAAGGGATGTCTTTTGCACTTAGTGCTATCTTTGAGATATTTCAGATGACTTCTGCAAATTTATAACAATTTATTCTTTAACCTTAAAAAAGAGCTACTAAATACAGTTAGGTTTATTTGATATGTGTTTACTGATGAGTTGCATAGAAAGAGCTGACAACTCAGGAGAAATGCTCAGACTTTTTTAGGTTAAATTATTTATTTATTTATTCATTCATTCATTCATTCATCCATTCATTTTAAATTATATAGATAATATATCATTAAGTATTTCAGAAATTATATTGTTTTGTTAAGTTCTCAACAATTTGTCAAGTTACTCAGTTTTTACGATGTATACTAAACTCATGAAAAATGGTGAAATACTATTTTGTAGTTTTTCTATATTTATCAGATTCCTGGTGACGTTTGGTATGATGATTTTAGACATCGGTATAGTGTTATCGGTCATGAATATTATAGGAGATGAAAAACTTTCCTTAACCCTCTTCGGGTCCCTGGCTGGTCTAGAAAGTAAACTGGCAAGGACAGATTAGCAGGACAAACATACACAAATTTTGTTAAATTTTTTCTGTACATGAGAGATCACAAGAGAAAGAAAACTGAAGGGAGTTTCCAGGTCATGAAGATTTTATACCTTTTAGACAAAGAAACTATGAATTTGTAAAGAATTTGTGAGACAGAAGAGTCTAGGCTTGCCTTGGAAATGGTGAAGAAGTAGCTAGGAAGATTCGGGTTAGATTAACTAGGTCAGTTTTTACAGATGTCTCACCTCCAGATTTCCTGTCTCTGTGATAGGAATGTCTTTCTTCCTCCCAGTGGGACATGGTGGGTACTTTTTATGTGGGAGATTTATCTCCTGCTTCTTCAGTTTACTCAAATTCCTGATGTTCAAGATATTCAGGATGCCAAAGAGCCATATTTTGAGGCAGCATGTCCTAAACCTCTTCAGAATGTTAATAGATATTAACTTGGCTTTAACTTTACTTATAATTTGAAACCAGTATCTTCTTGGCAAGTGGTTTGCAACTCATCAGACTTACCTAAAGAAGTTTTAGACAATAAAGATAATTCTGGTATTTGATAATCTTGACGTATTTTAAAACATATGATTGCTATATTCATGGCATAGAATGACTTTTGATTGATTTTTATATGTCTAATTCCATTATTGTTTCATCTAAAAATTATGCTTGCCCAGTTTAAAAATCAGATGTAGCACTCACTATTTTATTTGGTAATAGTCTCAATCATTATGCTCATACACATTTTGTCTAAAACTTGTGTGTGTGTCTGTGTGTGTATTTAGAATAATTTTATCATCTTGTTAGCATGACACAGAAATTACAACTATTTTTGTTACTGATCTTTCATCATTCTTATTATGATTTTGAAGAGTACCAGAATATGCCATCCCAAAGTAAACTGCTTTGGCATGTGGATGATTTTTAGCTAAAGGCCATTGAGAACCAGCCACAGAGGAAAAGCTCCAAAAACAGAGTACTAGTTGTGTGCTTGTAAAGGAAATTTCCTTTTGTAAAAGGTGTCTCCAGATCCCACACCCGGGAGAAAAGGAATTTTATCAATGGAGAAGTCCTTGACTTAAATCCGCATTACAAACCTAACTAACATAACTAACAAGCTTTGTTTACCATATTATTCCTGGTCTTCTTCTCATAACCTGCTTCCTCCTGCCCAGAAGCCCCAAACTCCTTTTCCGTTGTGTTAGCCTGAAATGTTACATAAACCCAAGTTCTAACCACCCCTTTGAGTTATTCATCTGGGTACTCCAATGGGTAAGGGTGATACATATGCTAATAAACTTCTGTTTGTTTTTCTCTTGTTATTTTGATTTTGATCTTGTCAGTTTAGACAGTCCCAGCCAGAAATCTAGATGGTCAGTAGCAAAAATAATTCTTCCCCCATAATCTCTTGTCAGAATTTCAAATTTAGTAATAACTACCAGTAAATTCACCAGTCATTTTAAGTCTCATTTACAAGTATTTCATTCTGATTTCTGTCTGAAGTTTCTTACATCAGCTACCTGCCAGAGATTGTGCATTGCCCAGAGAAGCATCGTCCCAGAGCCCCGTGGAAAAAGACTTCTCTGGTTCTTCAAAATATTTATACTTCAAAAAGTAGACTCTTCTTTTTAGAGTCTACTTTTAGTGTTATTATATTTAGATTTTAGAGTCTAAATATACATTTTAGAGTCTATTTTAGTGTTATTATATTTAACACTGTTGTATACTACATTTCTAAATGGCCAAGATAGTAAATAGTAAGAGTTTTCATCACAAGGAAAAACATTTTGTAACTATATGAGGAGATGGATGTTAACTAACAATACATTTTAAATATAAGAAAATAGGGGCATCTGGTGGCTCAGTCAGTTAAGTGCCCAAGTCTTGATTTTATCTCAGGTCACAATCTCATTGTTAGTGAGATAGAGTCCAGGGTCGGGTCTGTGCTGACAGTGCGGATCCTGCTTTGGAGTCTCTCTCCCTCTCTTTCTGCCCCTCCCCTGCTCTCTCGTTCTCTCTCTCTCTCTCTCTCTCAAAATAAATGAATCAACTTTCAACAAATAAAAACAAGAAAATGAATGATATAGGACTGATTGAACTGGCAAGGGAAATGTTATTTATTTGAAATATCATTGATGGTGTTTTAATAGCCTACTTTCTGTGTATTAGGAAGCCCTTTCTTCTTAAGGTAACCATTGCTTACACAGAATAGTAGAATATGGGACTGTAGGGGAGGAAAATCATCCTCTGTCATTCTAGGTTCTTTTGGGTGGTCTATTAATCAAACTGACACAGGACAAATAACTGGAAAAAAAATAATTTTGTATGCACAAGAGCCCCTCAAAAAAATATGAGACCCAAGAACAAGTTGTCAGTTGATGCTTATATATGATCCTGAGCTAAGGAATGGGATAGGGGCCTAGGGCTTCAGAGGGGAATGAGTAATTCACAAGACCATAGGAAGAGCATGTGTTTGGTAATTAGATGTTTACCCTCCCATACAGATAGAGCTTTCAGATAAAAATTAATCTCTAGTAAGAGCTATTTTGGGGGGCTAGGCCCCTTATCCAAATTCTTTAAGGTAGTTAAGGGAGAGGTAAAAGTTTCTGGAGTCTGCTGGGTCTTAATCACCCGTTGGCTCGAAGTAATCAACATGTCAAATGGCATATTTTGGGTCATGTATCTTGTTCCCCCTCACCACCCCAAAATATGTTGCTTTGATATGTTAATTATTTTGAGCTGTAGGCACTTGAAAAACAAAAGCATGGAGAGACATTCTCTAAACTCTTCTTATCTGCCTAAAAACGGATCCTTCAAGCAGAACTCAATTGTCATGAATTCCCTGGACTTCCATCAACCAGGGAAGATTGATGCTTATTCCAAGAGAGGAGATTAGAAGACACCCAGAGAAACTCTGTGTCAGACTACTGTTAAAAAATAAACTGAGGCACATAAAAATTCTTTCTTTTTTATTTTTTACATTTATTTATTTTTTTTTATTTTTTTTTTAATTTTTTTTTTTTTTAACGTTTATTTATTTTTTTGGGACAGAGAGAGACAGAGTATGAACGGGGGAGGGGCAGAGAGGGAGGGAGACACAGAATCAGAAACAGGCTCCAGGCTCTGAGCCATCAGCTCAGAGCCCGACGCGGGGCTCGAACTCACGCACCGCGAGATCGTGACCTGGCTGAAGTCGGACGCTTAACCGACTGCGCCACCCAGGCGCCCCTACATTTATTTATTTTTAAGAGACATAGAGAGACAGAGCACAAGTTGGGGAGGGGCAGAGAGAAGGAGACACAGAATCTGAAGCAGGCTCCAGGCTCCGAGCTGTCAGCACAGAGCCCAACGCAGGGCTCGAACTCACAAGCCATAAGATCATGACCTGAGCCGAAGTCAGACGCTTAACCAACTGAGCCACCCAGGCACCCCAAGGCACATTAAAATTCTTAAGAGTTTATATGAGCAAACATCAGTTTGAATCAAGCAACACCAAACTGAAAGTGGTTAGGAATGCTCCAGCAACAAGAATTAAGGGAAAGGCTTTTATAGGCCAAATGTAGAGCAAAACAAGGAAAATATTTGATTGGCTAGAGTTAAGCAGGTGCCTTATTTGGAAAAGTCTAGTTGGCTATTTGTGACTGGTCATTCTTAGGTTTGGCTTTTTTAATCTTGGGACATTTACAGCAATTTACTCTGGCTTAAGTTTTGGTCTTCTTATGTAGACTGCCGAGGCATTAGAGCCACCTCTGTCTAATGGTATCCTTGCTTAATTACTTTACTATCATACCTCTCATCTATTCTTCTAAGGACCCATTCGTGTTTTCTAAAAATCATTTATTATGCTCTGAGTAGGCCACATGCTCCCTCCCCTTTCCATATAAGATGGTATTTAAATCTGAATTATAAATCACCTGGAGGTTTATAGTCATTTTCCCCTGGGTGTCACCCATGTATACATGAGAGATACATGTTTTTTTTTTTTTTTTTTTTTTTTTAATTTTTTTTCAACGTTTATTTATTTTTGGGACAGAGAGAGACAGAGCATGAACGGGGGAGGGGCAGAGAGAGAGGGAGACACAGAATCGGAAACAGGCTCCAGGCTCTGAGCCATCAGCCCAGAGCCCGACGCGGGGCTCGAACTCACGGACCGCGAGATCGTGACCTGGCTGAAGTCGGAGGCTTAACCGACTGCGCCACCCAGGCGCCCCGAGAGATACATGTTAAAACATTTCTGCTTGTTTTTCTCTTGTTAATCGTTTTTTTTTTCTCAATTTTTTTTTCAACATTTATTTATTTTAGGGACAGAGAGAGACAGAGCATGAATGGGGGAGGGGCAGAGAGAGAGGGAGACACAGAATTGGAAACAGGCTCCAGGCTCTGAGCCATCAGCCCAGAGCCTGACGCGGGGCTCGAACCCACTGACCGCGAGATCATGACCTGGCTGAAGTCGGAGGCTTAACCGACTGCGCCACCCAGGCGCCCCTAATCGTTTTTTTTTTAAAGGGGTCTCAACTGAGAGTTCAGAAAGGTAGAAGGAAAACTATTTTCTTCTCCTACACCCAGTAGAGTCTGCTTTGAAAACAGAAGTGAAATATTTGAAAAATAATTATCTGATTCCTTGACAACTTCCATCCTCTCCCAAGAATTCAAAAAATTGTATTGAATTTTCTTCCTTTATATGGCAGTTAAGTTATTTTCATAAATCCATTTAGACTCTTTCCTTCTGTTTACTAAGGTATAATTGTTTACTGTGGAATAACTGGGAACATGGTTATATAACTAGGCCTTTCCCGGAATGTTGAATTTGAAAATGATGCACATTCAATCATTTCTGTTCAGCCACTTTAAAGGAACTAAGTGTGATTTTATGGAGTCGATATTTAAAAAATATACCCAGGAAAATTGACCTGGTACATGGGTTGCAGGGTCATTGTAAGGGAGGTCATCTCTGGAAGGTGAGGCACATTAGAATCTTTTGGGGAACTTAGAGCAAGGAAATCATTCAAAGTTATAGGCACTATAGGTCAAATCTCATGGAGAGAATTTTTCAGGATTGGCTTTCTGGGCTCAGGATAGCAAACAATTGGGACTCTTAAAAATCTAATCTGAGGTTCCTTTAAAACCATCCCACAAAGCAAATTTAAGACAGCCTAAGTGGTAAATTAAGACTTAGGTGGCACTTATATGGTCTATAATAATCTTTCTTTGAGATTGTTTTTGAATTAAGTAGGAGGATCTATAGGAACAATTTGTGCTTCAATAAACTTATGCATTATCTAGAACATTCCATTCATGTTTCTTTGATTGAGTCTTTCATTGACCCTGAGTTGTTTTACAACCCCTATATGGCAGATAAAATCTAGAAATGTAAATTATAGTCTATAGACATGCAAATGAATTCTGTCTGATAGAGGCTCTAGTGATCTCTCTTAACGCTGTGGGAAAAGCCAGTTTTGCTTCTATTTGCACATTCATTTCAATATTCTTGATCTGTATACTTGGCGATATTTAGATTCTCCTTTGAACTGGATATAACATCTTACCAGTTTCCTTATTAATGAGTTAAAAAAACATATTTAACTTCTGTTCATTTTATATCTGTATGAGTGTTACGGTTTTGCTTTCTTTTTTTTTTTTTTAATTTAACGCTTAACATACCATAAATATTTCTTCTGATTTCAGACCTCTGCAGTTTGAAAATGTGTTTTCTTTCATACACTTCTCGGTGTTCCATAATTATTTTGGGGGTTTTATCAACTCTACCTGCTCATCCACTCTCCTTCTGTGTGTATATGGGATAAGAAGTTTCATGGGGATACAAATTGATGAAAGGCAGAGTAAAAGCCACTATTTCATCTTAATATGTCTTCTTCCTTTTTGATTCTTTCTATTTTTCTCCTTTTTAGGTATTCTTCCCAGCTTTGCCACCTTTTGGATGGATTTTACTTTTTAAATAGTAAAAACAAAAAATGATTCTGCTTTACCTTTATGAGTGTTATTTCATAGTTTTCTTTCACAAAAATGAAAAAAGGAATGAGGAGGAGATGTGAATACAAGTTAAGCACTTTGTTCTTATTTTAAAAAGAAATTCAAACATGACAGGCCTTTCTATGTGTAAAGCACAGGCTTAATTTAATCAATAATCCTGCGAGCCAGGAATGTTGTTATTTTCATTTTACATGTAATGCGAAAGATGTGTAAAGGCTGAGTGACATTCCTAAATTTGCACAACTATTAATTAGATAGTAAATAGAATTGAAATGGTAGTGGGAGGGCCAGATGAAATGCTTTTATTGGTTCAGACTATTAATTATTTTCTATTTTCACAACTCTCCCCTTATATCATAATAGTTTTAGAGAAAGGATATGATAATCTCTTTCACAGTATGGCTAAATGACTGAGAAGTCCTGAAATTTATCTTTCTAAATACTGTTTCTGTGTACATGGCATTATGGCTAAGTTGAGATGGAAGTTATATAACATCCCATGTGAGTTCTTAACTTATTTTTTTCCAACAGTGTTAGTGTGCACCATCAAATAGTCAGAGGCTGGCCTCCCAAATATCATCAACACAACCTGTTGATAAAACACAGCTAAGTTATGGTAAGGCTGACTGCCGCCTTGCAAATCTTTGGCAGTACCTTAAGGTAAGGTAAGCTAAGTTAAGGTCAGGATTCATTGGGAATTGGAAGTTTGGTTATGGCAGAACTTTCAGTGCGAGAACTTGAGTGGGATTGGGTGATCATCACAATGCAGTAGTTTAGGATTTGTGGAAACAGCAAGGCAAAGATTTTGAGCTGAGGGATTTAAAGAATCTTAGGACAGAAACTATTGATATTTGCCATTAAAGAATTGATGGATCTTTCAGGTAGTTCCTATAATGAGCAATCAAATGTTTTTCTGGACAGCAGAGCCCTAGAAAAATGAAGTCATGTTACTGATGACAGAAGAATAGCCAAGTCGTGTGAATGTAGAAAGAAAGGTGCGGTTTCAGTTTTCAATGTGCAGTCCAAGAATGGGGGTAAATGGGAGAAAATGGGTTTTGGTTCAGAAAACTAACATTCACATGCAAAAAAAAATCAAGTTATTCTGAAACTTTATACATTTTTTTAAGCACAGTTGCCTTTCAATCTCTGTGCGAGACTGCCATACGAAGCGGAGTACGTATCATCTTCAGATTACAGTGGTTAGGGAGGGAACAGGGAAGGAAAGCAAGGATGGGAAATCATTTCCTTAGTCGAATGAAAGGCTCATCAGAATATTAGAAAAACAGTTGAGATAAGAAGCACAGAATACTTGACAACAAAACAAAAAACGCCAGAAATTCTCAGCACCAAGGGCGTCCTGAAAACACTTGTATTTTATGCAAATAGATCTCTTGAAAATGTTCTGTCGTTGACACAACTTGTACCATATTATCAACACAGCTGCCACCGCCACATTTCTACCTCTTCAGTTTTCTCTAGAGTTCTCATAAAAGAAGTATGTTCATAAAAGTTGTCATAGTAAAACAACAAAAGGATAAGATTAAAGAATAGGGAAAAATCAGATTATCTTTCGCTGTTAAAATGTTCAGTGTTAACGAGGTTATGTGTTAGAGCTCTGGGTGTCTCCGTGTCTGTATGCAGTGTTGAATTTAGCTAAGTATCCTACGTTCTAGGAAACAGTTTTTTTTTGTTTTTTTGTGTTTTTTTTTTTTTTTGTTCCCCAGTATTTCCCTGTTGTCTTCCAAGGAAAAAAGCAAACAGGAAAGGACTACCCTGTTCTCATCGTTAGTCCTCTCCATTACCTTTCCTTTTCTTAACTCCCATGACCATTGCCAATGCTTTCCTTGTTTATCTGCCTGTAAAGAATCCAAGGCCCTCTTCCTTTTCTTTGAGATATTCCTCATTAATAAACGTCCTCTATATTGTGATAAATGATTATTGAAAAAAATAATGTATGTAATTGTCTGGTACTAAACATGTGTATCTGTAAATATATTTGTAGTTACAAATAGCTGCATTGTATTGGACTGGAAACAATGATAAATTAGGTAAAGTTTCCGTATGATATCCACAGTGCCTGTTTTGGCCTTTGTGTTGCCAACTCCCTCATTCACAAATAGTCTGTAAATCAACATGAAAGGACACATTAAGAAAAAAAAAATTAAGATTCTATTGTGTATAGACTTTGGGCTCGTTTTATTCGTATACATAGAACAGTTATACACAAGTATGGGCTTTGGCATTTGAGGCCTTAAATCTCTGAAACCTCAACTTTTTATTATGACTTTGAACAAATCACTAAGTCTTACTCATCTGTAAAAATGGGAATAAAATAGATTTCACAGACATATTTTTTTAAATTATCGAAGTTGTATATAAAGTTCCTAGTAGAAAGTAGATGTTAGTATTCTTCCCTTCTCATTGTCAGCGGTGTTTTACCCTATCAATTTATGAAGAAATAAATCTAATAAGTTCATTTATATTGAGATATAAATAAATGGTAAAGCCTAAAGTTTTATCTCTGTTACAGCTATTTGTTTTTAGACATTACCAGAACTATAATCCCGGGAAAACACACATAGGGATTATCAGATGCAGATAATGTATTTCTCAATGGGGATTCTCAGAAGTTAAAAGTTAAAATTCTTAAAGTCACTCCTGAAATCAAAACATCAGGCAGTCATTTTTTCTGCCTCTCTACAGGGTAACCTAGAGTGTAATTTGAATGTGTAGATACAGTTATCTAAACTTACTATATATTTCTGTCTTTATTATAGGTTAATTAATTTGGGTTTTGGATTCACTAGGTCAAATACATGACTTAATGTTTGTTTGGAAATGATAATATATAAACATCTCATATGGGGGCACATATGTGGGAAAATAGCAACCTGATCTTAGGACTTTTGAAGTCCTATATACAAATATCCATATCACACCTTCAGATTTTACTACTTGCTTTCCCTAGGATTATTGTTAAAGAACACGGGCTTTTGATAATCATTGTCATGGATATAATTTTTTTATATATTCCTAACATGCTTTGTTTTCATAATAACCAAGCATATAAGATTAACCTATTCTATGCTAAATGAAGTACTCTGGGATTACTTGAGAAATGATGTTTAAATTTCTGGAGAAGTTGAAAATGTTGAGAAATTGAGATATGCCTTTAAAAAAAAAAGTAAAGAGAAACATTAGAACATCTAGTAGTATATTAGGGTGAGCATACTAAAAGCATTTCAGAAATTCAAAAAGGGAAAACAAACAAAAAAACAATGTAAGTTAATGTAATTGCATTATTGGCTCTGAGACCAGAATATTTGGCACTATATTGAATTCATATTAGTCAATTAATAAATGTCAATTAATAAATATTTTAATGAATAAATGAATGAATGAGTGTATGAATGAATGGTTACACACACACACACACACACACACACTTGGTAAAACACTTGTGTTGGGACATTAATTTGATTTTGATCACTATGTAGTTTCAGTTAAAGTACATAAATCAGAAAATAATTATACATAGAAGGGGACTGATTAGCAATACAACAGAAACCACAATTACAGTGGACTGTAGGGTTAAGGGAAAAAACATCCACAGCAGAGCTATTGAGAGAGAAAATGAATGGGTGCAAAAAAGCATCATTTTAAAATTATATGTATACATATATTTTAAGAAGTCAATATTTCCATAAAAATCTTTATTAAAACTGGTGATATTCTTTCATCTACCTTCTCCACCTTAAAACCTGTTTTTATTTCTCATTGGTAACCACTTTCAAATTGTGACAAAATTTATTTTGGTAATCACCTCCATGTTTATAAATAAAAAAGCTAATCATGCAATTTTTAAATATTTTAGATATTATCAAATGACTTCTCAAAATAAGTGATTCATATTTTGATCACGTATAACCATACCTCCTCTTTTCTTTTTCTTTCCCTCACATACACTTACCTATACGCTCAGATACATGGTTTTCTCCCAACTGCTAATATATTTTCAATTTTATATGGCTCAATATTGCTGTTTATGTTTCCGGAATTATATAAATATTATTTGGAATTGAACCATGTAACATGTTATCCTTATCCTTTCTTAATATAAATATTTATTTTCTCTGAAGTTGATAATTGTTTAATGTTGCCAATTGTTTATTTATTTTTTAATGTTTATTTACTTTTGAGAGAGAGAGCGAGAGAGAGAGAGAGCGCGCGCGCGCGCATGAGTGGGGGCGGGACAGGGCGACAGGGAGACCCAGAATCCAAAGCAGGCTCCAGACTCTGAGCTATCAGCACAGAGCCCAATGCCGGGCTAAAACTCATAAACCAGGAGATCATGACCTGAGCTGAAGTTGCACCCTCAACCGACTTAGCCTCCCAGGAGCCCCACCACTTGTTTAATTTTTATAAGCCTATCAACATCTACATCCAAACCTCTTTTAAGAGTTAAAATCTCAGCATAGTCTAACAGACCAAGTAGACAATCAATATTCTATTCTTCTTAAAGACAACAGGGGGCGCCTGGGTGGCTCAGTCAGTAAGCGTCCTTACTTCAGCTCAGGTCGTGATCCAAGGGTTTGGAGTTCGAGCCCCACATAGGGTCTGTGCTGACAGCTCAGAGCCTGGAGCTTGCTTCTGTCTGCCTCTCGCTCTGCCCCTCCCGCTCTCACGCTCTCTCTCTCTCTCTGTCTTTCAAAAATAAATAAATGTTAAAAAAAACACTTTAAAGACAACAGAACTCTTTCTTGTTTGCTTATTTTTGAAAAGGTAGCCTCGGACCTGATGAAACATCATCTTCCTGGAATCTCACTTCTCTCTGTCATGGTGATTCCCTTTGTTTCTCCTTTTCCTAGATTCTAATATTTAGATTTCTTGGCTTTTCTAACTCTTTTTGATGGAAAAACTATTCCAGTAGTTTCTTGAAGAACACCACATGGAAAATAAATTATTTTGCATGTGTGAAAGTGATACCTTTATCCTCATTTTGTTTTTGTACAGAATTCTTGATTGGACTTGGTTTTTCTCAGAATTTCAAAAGCCTTGCTAAATTTTTTTCTAGGTTTCAGGTTACCATTTGATAGTCCAATGCCATTCAGGACTAAATACGACTTTTTAAAAATCCATGGATACTTTTAACTCATATTAGTCTTGACATTTATGACATCTCTAAATAAAATGACTTCCTGGATCTTTTCCCTACATTGTGGTAGGCACACTGCCCATCGGTCCTTGAAAATTTGTGTGTATGTGTGTGTCTGAGTGTGCCTTTATTATATTTCTTGCCATTTTTACTGCCACCAATTTTTAGAATTCCTCTTATTTACATGTTACAGTGCCTAGACTATGACTATAGTTCATTATCATTTCCTTGTCACGACATCTGTCTGATTTTTAATGTTTGCCCTTTGGATAACCACTTCAACTCTAACTTCCAATGCTTCTGTTGAGTCGTTAATTTATGTAAAGTGTTGTAAGTTGTACGAGTGACTATTTTTATTGTATTTTGCTCTTATTTCATGATTACAGTATCTTTTTCTAGATTTCATGTGCATTAATTCTTGCTTTTATTTGAGTGCCTTCATCACTCTCTACCCTGTTTCTTTTAAGTTCTTCTTTTTTCTTTGTATTGATCTTCATTTCATACACTAGTGACTTTTTCTGGTGACCTTTGTATACTTGGGAAGATTTGTATTAATTTTTTTTTTTACTCCTGTGGGTATTTTCTCCATAAATAAATCTTCTAAACTCATGTCTAGGCTCTTAAAAACTGAGAACAAGCTGGGGGTTGATGGGGGGTGGGAGGGCAGGGAGGGTGGGTGATGGGTATTGAGAAGGGCACCTTTTGGGATGAGCACTGGGTGTTGTGTGGAAACCAATTTGACAATAAATTTCATATATTGAAAAAAAATAAACTCATGTTTAGGATCACAAGTCAGCCTGCTGTATTTATGAAAGGTATGTTGTCAGCTTGTAGTTAATTTGTGTTTTCTTTATGGTCTTGACCTCAACTGTGTCTGAAAATCTCAGTCCAAAGTTTATTTGAAACTATAATTAGACCTTTCCAAGGAGTAAAGCTTTAGTCATAGGTCTGGGTAGATGAGGGAGTATGAGATTTCATCACTTCAATTTTCAATCTTAACTCTTATTTTTATATTAAATTTTTAATGTTTATTTATGTTTGAGAGAGAGACAGAGACAGAGTGTAAGTGGGGGATGGGCAGAGAGAGAGAGGGAGACACAAATCTGAAGCGGGCTGCAGGCTCCCGGCTCTGAGATTTCAGCGCAGAGCCCATTGTAGGGATTGAACTCTATAACTGCAAGATCATGACCTGAGCCAAAGTCAGTGCTTAACCAGCTGAGCCACCCATGTACCCCCTTAACTCTTGTTTTTAGCAACTCATGTATCCATTCTTATTGTCATAAGTTTTTTAGCTTTAACTGTGTTTTTTGGTGCTAATTGCAAACAGTTTTCTCTTACTGCTTAAAGTTTGTATTTTCTGTCTTAGTTTTCTGTGGTCTACTAAGCCAGTTTAAATTTATCTGCTTTTTCATGTTTCTAAATAGTTTAAAGTATACTTTCATGTTCTCTGTGTTCATGAAGGATTTATTAGTTTAGTACAATTGTAGTTGGATTTCTGGTGGACAGCAGGGTAAATTGTTGTGTTTGATTAACCACAATTAATTGATACTGAAGCAGTACTTAGAAAAATTGTATGGTGCCATCAAACAAACCACACTGAATCTTTCATTTTGTGTATGAGTAGATTTCCTATAATATGATGAATAATGGCCACACCATGATATCAGGTCCTCATCCATGGAACCAGTATACATTATTACTTTATAAGGCAAAAGGATTTTTGCAGCTATAATTAAGTATCTTGAAATGGGGGAGATTATACTGGATACTTGACTTTTTCTTGAATGCCACACAGCGACATTTTAAGAGAGGCAAAGGGAGATTTTATAGAGGTAAAAAGGAGAAGATAAAAGCACAGAGAATAAAAATAATGGGAAATCAGAAGCAGGAATTGAAGCGACGTGACCAAGGAATACCGACAGCCACTAGCGGCTAAAAAAGGCAAAGAACATTATCTCTCTTAGAGCCTTTGGTGGTGGTGTGG
This sequence comes from Puma concolor, assembly GCF_028749965.1. Taxonomy (NCBI): domain Eukaryota; kingdom Metazoa; phylum Chordata; class Mammalia; order Carnivora; family Felidae; genus Puma; species Puma concolor. Next base: position 180,048,253 of record NC_141670.1, on the reverse strand, counting down.
TCCCACCAACACCTTGATTTTAGCCTGGTGAAATTGATTTTGGACTTCTAGTCTCAAGAACTGTGGAGAGAATATATTTCTATAGTTTACCAACAAATTTGTGGTTTTTGTAACAGCAGCTACAGAAAACTAGTAAATACCCATGTATGTAGACTTTGTCCCTCCTCAAAGTTAGGTTTAAATAGATATAGGGAAAAAATAGGGACAACTTCCTATCGTACCCTATTATTCATTTTACAGTAGTAAAACAAAACTGTATTTCTGTGTGACGAGAACTGCAAGTCATAAACTTTCTCTAAATGAATAGATTTGATTGAAATGAAAATGAACATTTCATCAAGAACTTACAGAGAGCTTTAAGATTCATTTGGGAGTAAAAATGGAAAGACTAGCTCAAAACATCTTGAATAAGATTAGTCTATAAAATAGCTCTAAGGATAGGGATTATGTTTTACCACAGTATCTTCCCTGTAACATTCTATAAATACATATTTTAAAGCGAATAAAAAATGAGAAATGGGATTGGCAAAATTCTAAGATGACACCCACAACTTCTAGCCCCTGATATACACATCCTGTGTATTTCCTTCTACTTGAGTGTGGATGGGTCATGAATATGATATGATTTCACTCCCATGATTTGGTTATTTATCAGTTGACTTTGAGTTATCCAAAAGGGAGATTAGCTTGGATGGGCCTGAACTAATTAGGTGTGCCCTTAAAAAGGGAGCTTCTGGGGCGCCTGGGTGGCTTAGTCGGTTGGCGTCCGACTTCAGCCAGGTCACGATCTCGCGGTCCGTGAGTTCGAGCCCCGCGTCGGGCTCTGGGCTGATGGCTCAGAGCCTGGAGCCTGTTTCCGATTCTGTGTCTCCCTCTCTCTCTGCCCCTCCCCCATTCATGCTCTGTCTCTCTCTGTCCCAAAAATAAATAAACGTTGAAAAAAAAAATTAAAAAAAAAAAAAAAAAAGGAGCTTCTGATCCCTTCTTCAAGACAGAGTTCTGAAGCCAGAGATTCTCCTGCTAATTCGAAAAAATAAATAAATAAACTGTCACATTGTAGACTGGGCCATGTGGTTAGGACCTGAGAGTAACCTCTAAGACTTGAGAGCCACCTGACCTTCAGCAATCAAAAAAATGGGGACTTGAGTCCCATAAGTTCGCATAACTGAGTTCTTGTCAATAATATAAACAAGCTTTGAAATGAATTCCTCCCTACTCCAGTCCCCAGATGGGAATGCAGCCTAGACACGAGCTTGGTTTCAGCCTTATGGAACCCTCAGCAGAAGACTCATGTAAGCCATGCTAAATCACATACCAACAGAACCATTAGATAATAAGTTACGCTGCTAAGTTTGTGGTAATTTGGGACATAGAAATAGAAAACTAATATTAGAAGGAATTTTCCCTAATTGGTGTTAAATATGCCATCACAGTTCGATAATTAAAATAGTTTTTTTTTTTTTTTTTCTGTTGCACGTGAGTCAATTGATAGATTGATGGCTGTGATTAGATATCCTAGACACAGGCACAATTTTAAATTTCCAAATTTTATTTATAAGCAATGTACATATTAGCTAGATCAGAAAGAACACTTATTGAATAAATGACATTAGAACTTCTAAGTAGTTTTTGATATGTAAAAAAGTAGCTAATTACATCATATATTCTAAAATATATTATAGACTGATTAATAATTTAAGTGAAAGAGATGAACTGACGAAATTGGTGGAAAACAAAGTTGAAGATTTTTTTCTGATTTCAGAAAAGGGAAACATTTCTCATGTGTAATAGCCAATGTAGAACTCTCAAGGGGCATATATGTAATGGTGACACCATATCTGTTTTGGATCAAAGCTTTGACAAACTGACATGCTTAAATTAGTTTAATTCAAAGGTTGTAAACTTAAAGACTGAAAGACAAAGGGGAAACTATGAAAATACACTTAAGATGTATATTGAAAACAGTACAAACTGTGCATGCCTAATGAAGGCACGCGACAGTAGCCCTTTGTGTGCATGCATCGTTATCGGCCTCAGCTCTAGCCCTATCTAAGCTGACTGCTGCACCATTGCATGATATCATCATTAATATATTCATAATGGTGCTCCATTCCAAGGCCATTGAGTAGTAGGCCAGAGATTGATCTCTAACTTAGTGGTTTGACAATTATGTGGTTTGCCTGGCTCAGGTATAAAAGTTGCAACAGTTAAATTATTATTATTTTTTAAATTGACCTAAGGGCCACAGAGATTTTGGTCTCTTATACGAGCATTGAACTAAAGGGCATAGGTCTGCCTTTGCTTGGCCTCCTGCCTCATGAGTAAAGTAGTAGGGAAGAAAAGAGAAGGAAGGTCATAAAGAAAAGAGAAGAGAAAGAAGACAGAACAGAAAAGGGAAAGAGGAGAGAATAGTTACAAGAGAAAAGAGGGAGGAAGAGAATATAGAGATGAGATTGAACATGCAGGATCTGAGAGCTGCAGAGCACTGGAGCCATGAGGAGATGCAGAGAAGAAAGGAAGGCATCCCAGGATACGGAGATGAAAATGTCCAGACCGTATTTGGGGAATAAGGAAAGGAACATGTGAAGAACAGAAGGGAAACCGTAGATTGTTACACAACAAAACAGTTGAGAATGCCCCTACCTGTAGGCATCTGTACTGGGAAGTTCTATTCAATGGTTATTTTTCTAGGCAACAAAATAAGAAAAAACGTAAAATAAGAGGAGTGCTGCTTGCCTCTATTTGATAACCTGTGTGCATAAGCCAGTTCCAAAGACTTCCCAGGAAAGCAATATGAGGCTTTTCTTTTTTTCTTTTCTTTTTTAATTTTAGTGCTCTCCTGTGCCTAAGGAAGAGACGAAGAGACTACAATGGCCATTTGCTCTCATCAGAGTTTTCCATCAAATCCCTGGAATCTTTCAGGTCATGTAGAACATTTTTATTCATTCATTCACTCATTCATTCATTCATTCATTCATTCATTCAACTTCTGTGTTGTCAGGTTTATTTGAACACTAACTCACAGAATTTGATGCATTTTTCACAGTTTTTAGATTTTAAGCCAATGCTATTGGGATAAGACTCCAGTAGTAGGTATGTCAGGGATATTAATTATAATTTTAAGATGCTTTTTTAATGTATACATGATATCTAACCTTGTAAATGTCTTGATCCTTACTTGGCATCAGTCTAAGGGGCCCTGATTACTTTTAGACTGAAAGACTTTTAAGGATGCCAATCTGGTCACTAGGGTTACTCATTAGTATTGAGGGGGAAATAGATGAATATATTAGTAGATAGAATATAGAAGTAGATAGACTTTTTTTCTCTCAAAATTTAGGTTTCTAAACTCCAGAATATCATTAACGTGGAACAGTTCCATACCTGGATTACCTCTTCCTAGCTAAGCAGTATGAAAGACTAGAAAGTAAAGAGATTAGGTAGAACTGGCTTCATATTTTTGAGACTATGAGTCAGTTTTTCCTGTCTCAGATTCTGCTTCCTATAATAAAGATCCTTTTATTTGTCTCCTTCCCTGCATTATGGTACCTATATTTTCCAAATGTACCTGAAAGAATGATTATTTTCTTTTTCTCCTTTTTTTTTTTTGCCTGAGAAATGCTCTGCTATTTTTTTGAGGATAAGCCATTGGCAATCAATGTAAAAGTAGTAAAATTCTATCAAATGCCAGCACTCAATTAACAATAAAGTTTCCGCAAACTCTATTTGCACCCACATTCTATTTTATATACAAGCCTCAAGTTGTGATTCATTCCTTAACACCACATACACAATTGAAAACCAGTAAAAGGCAAGGATAGAAGACAGAAATGATCAGTCTGAATGTAAAAATAAATATTTTTACCTATAGGAAGGCCTCCTATTTCTTGCTTGAGGGAATTGAATACACCATAACATAATGTAATCTTTAAAAGCATAATGGCACAGAGACAACTGTGAATACAGTGCACAAATTCTGACATTGACAAATTGTCCAAGAGTCGATGGAATATAAATGGGACTGACAAACTTTCCAATCTCATTGACGTTTAGGTACTTTAAAAATCAAGCTGCTCAAATCTTTTTAATGTTAGTACTTGTACAAGACTTTTAAAGCCCATTAAAAAAAAAAAAAAAAAAAAAGAAGCCTGAAAACACAATATTGCATTGTGTAGTTCTATAAAGTTACCAAGATAGAGTCCTAATATAAATCCAACCTTATAAAACTCACTATTCTCAGAGAGAACAGAAATGTTGATTTAGTAAGAAAAATAACGACTACATCTCCTCCTGCATGAAGAAAAAAGCAGCCATCAGTCAAAACCTTTTTCATATTTCTGCAACAACCCCTACGAATTTACTGGTAAACATTGCTACTTTTTTTTTTTTTTTTGCTTCTATTTCTTTCCCTGTTTCTTCTAGAATGCTGTACTCTCTTCCTCTGCCTGATTCTGTCTGCCTTCTCTAGTACCTTGCCTGATTATCCATTATCTGATTAATTATCAAATCTGGCTCCTTTTAATGAAAAATTAAACTTTTTAAATTATTCTTTCCGATGTGTCCTCCTCAAAAAGTATTTTTTCATCACTCCAGTTTTATTTTTTTTCTAAATTTTGCTCATTCTATTATAACTTCCGTACTTTTCCCAACATCCCATTTCTAACATCACAGGAAATGTCATTTTTTTTTTTTTTTTTTTTTTGCAAAATATGCCTTTAGAATACAGCAATGTCTAAGGATATTTCTAAGGGCTATGAGTACCGAGTATTTATGATACTAGGAAGGATTTTGCTAAGGACTATGAGTATTGAGTATTTATGAGACTATGAAGTACTTAGAAAATAACATGTAATATTATATATACATATATAATATTAATAGTTATCTATCATATCTTAAGAAAATATAATATACAATTTTTCAAGTTTCCCCAATAGAAAAAAATGTGTGTGTATATAGCAATAAATTAATAGTGCCTGCCTCGTAAAAATGTATTTTTTTTTTAATGAGAGGAAATTTTAAGTTTAAATAAATAAAAAAAATATGTTTCTGGAAAAGAAAGCTAAAAGTTCTCCATAATAAAATGTATAGCTCTAATACATATAAAATCAATATTCTAACAGATCTGTTTCTGAACTTATCAGAAACTTTTGAAATTTTATTTTTAAAAGAAAAGAACATAGAATAAAAGGAAGTTCAGGAATGTAATTAGAGGAGAAGAGCCCTACTTCATATTACAAAATTTAGGTCATATTTTAGAGTTAAAAGAATACAAACAATATGATAATCAGTAAAATATAAGTCGATCAAAAGACTGGAATTGTAAAACCAGAAATATATTTTATTTAAGAAAAAAATGAGGCTTATATTAATTAAAAATTATCTATCCTGGAAAAGTGATGGACTAATACATTCCTAGTGATTCAGTTGTCTTTTGTTGGTGTGCATGGGAGGTCTAATAAAACATGTATACACCCACAGCAAAGTTCTCAATAACTTCTCCTAGACATTTATTTTGATGCTTATAAGGGACCTCAGAATCAACATGTCAAAATTCATCATCTCTCTCCATAAAGTAACTTTTTCTCTGATATTTCCTGTCAAGGTATTATCACCATAATCATTCAAGTCACCCAAACCAGAAACTATTTTTATGATCGACCAGTAGTTTTCCTGTGCAGATATGTTTTACTCTTAAAATTACTTATATATCTACCAATGAAAATTCTGCACCTATAATATAATTCAAATGATCAAATGACCAACGTTTTGTTGAGTGACAGCAAAGGAAATCTTTTCTGGTTTTACTTACAGATGCTTATGACATTCCCTGTCAGCTATATACTACTTAGTAGATTCAAAACTGTCCACAGAAATTCATGAAGATGCTGAGATGTTTCTCTGGTCCATTCCACCTGATGATATTAGAGTTAATGGTATAGCTCTGCTTTATTCCCTATCGAAGGATTTTCTCTAATCTGCTTACATTCAATATATTTTAAAAAGCGTTTCAAAAACTTCAGTGCATACAAAAAGAGACATTGACATCATTTGTGAACAGTTATTGTATATGTATACCTTATTTCTTTCAGCAAGGCTAGCACATGAGATATTTCAGTATTATCACTACATCTCACATAGGTCACAGACCTGGAGTTTCAGAAATTCTTTATTGAAAGTAAAAAGGACTCTTAAATGCCTAACTGTATGTTAGACTAACATATTTCATGTCATTTAAATTTCTCAACAATGCTACAAAGTAAAAGTTATTTTTTTTCATTATTTAAAAAAATAATGTATTTGGTGTAATTTAGCTAGAATTTGAATTAGGCTTTACATTAAATTTTTTATTTTATTATAACTTGGTTTCCATTTTATAAAATTATAAAAGTAAATGAAAGAGATCACTTTGCTATGTCATTCATAATAATACTAAAAATATAACTGAGATTAAACATGGCATGTCATTCATCAAACACACATGTTAAAATATATGTAAGTTACCGTCCAAACATTAAGAAATAAGAATAAGTTACTTAGTGTAAAGAATATAAGTCAGATTATAGTAACTATGACTTCTCACACTTACAGTTCAGTATTTGAAATGAAACCATGCTAGAAGCTTCAGCAGTTCATATTTTAGGTGATTAGTGTATATGAATATAATTAAACAGAGCAGTGCATTAATGATGAAAGCAATAAAACAGCATTATGGAGTCATCATTTTGGTGTAGTAGAATTTAGTAAGCTTGAATTTGATCAGAGACATACCTTGAGAAAATGAAAATAACACTAAGATGTGAAAGTGGGTGATGGGCATTGAGTAGGGCACCTATTGAGATGAACACTGGGTGTTGTATCAAAACCAATTTTACAATAAATTTCATATTAAGGAAAAAAAGATTTTGTAATTAGATGGTAACTGTTTGGCTACAATACCGAGACTAAAATTTTGGGAAGAGAGAGAATTATATCATTAAAGTTTTATGAGTTTTTCTTTCCCTGAGAGGATGAATTGGAAAGAGAAGAAATGTAGAATTAAATAAATAATAAAGAGATATGTTGGTAGTAGAAAAGGAAACTTTTGTCTTAGGCAATACTTGCATTTTTCTATCTTTTAATTTCATACAGTGAACAATGTTAGATGAGGATTTATAGACATAAAACATAAAGAGAATCCAAATCATAAACTTCACTGGATATTATTTACTGTCCTGTGGTTCTTCTTGCTGTAAATACAACCAGGGTCTTAGTTATTTCTGCAGCGTTTGTAAATGGAAGCCATTCTCTTTTCCACATCTTATATATCTCTAGCATGTGTAAATGAGTAAGGATCTTCTCGGTTCCCTACTGCCCTTTCCATTCAATGTCTTCTTTCCCCTCTTTTAAAATCTCCAGGATTTTTGAAATGTGTGTAGTCAGGTTTCATACTCTTTTAGCTTTGTCTTAATATCACCTAAGGATCCAATAGTGCTCCTTCATTATTTGATCATTTTAAAAATTAGATCACTGTCATCTTCACTCTTCCTATTATCGTTCTTGTCAAAGTCAAGGCACAGTAGATGCTCCTTCCAACACTCCGTCTTCTTACATTCTTGACCATGCCACATTTGGAGATAATTTCTTCCTCTCCACTCTACCCACTTACACACAGAGCTATAGTCATTCTGTCATCACCAATACAGGCTCTACCCCCTCGTTTATGTATAATGCTTCCACTTTCTGATCTTGATCTACTGTAAATTGAGATCATTTTATGTCATTCTTTGCTGCACCCACTCACACAGTATATGTCTCTCCTTATTTTGGTCTTAATTTCTCAGCGATATTTTCTGGTTTTCAGTATATGATGCTTCTTTCCTATTTTATCAGGTTTATCTCCAAGTGTTTAATAATTTTGATGCTACTTAAATGGTATTGTTATGTTAATTTGTATTTTAGTTTGTTGCTAGTATATAGAAATGCAGTTGATTTGGTATACGGATTTTACATTCTACTGTTCTGTTAAACTCATTTTTAGTTATAGTAATATTTTACTTTTTTTAATTTTTCATTTCTTCCAAGTTTTTATTTAAGTTCCAGTTAGTGATCACACAGTATAATATTACTTTCAGGTGTAGAATTTAGTGATTCAACATTTACATACAACACCTGGTGCTCATCACAAGTGCACTCTATAATCCCCGACACCTATTTAACCCATTCCTCCACTCATCTCCCCTCTGGTAACCCTCAGTTTGTTCTCTGTACTTAAGAGTTTGTTTCTTGGTTTGCCTCTCTTTTTCTCCCTCCATGTTCATTTCTTTTGTTTCTTAAATTCCATATATGAATGATATCATATAGTATTTGTCCTTCTCTGACTGACTTATTTCACTTAGCATAATACTCTCTTGCTCCATCCACATTGTTGCAAATAGCAAAATTTCATTCTTTATTATGGCTGAGTAATATCCCATTGTATATATATACACCGCTTCTTTACTCGTCATTTGATGGGCCTTTGGGCTCTTTCTATAACTTAGCTACTGTTGCTAATGCTGCTATAAACGTCAGGGTGCATATATCCCTTCAAATTAGTATTTTTGTGTCCTTTGGGTAAATACTTAATACTGCAATTTCTGGGTTGTAGGATAGTTCTAATTTTAACTTTTTGAGGAATTGCCATACTGTTTTCCAGAGTGGCTATACCAGTTTGCATTCCCACCATCATTGTAAGATAGCTCCCCTTTGTCCACATTCTTGCCAACGCCTATTGTTTCCTATGTTGTTATTTTTAGCCATTCTGATAGATGTGAGGTGATATCTCATTGTAGTTTTGACTTGTATTTCCCTGATGTTGAGTGATATTGAGCATCTTTTCATGTGTCTGTTGGCCATACGTGTGTCTTCTTTGGAAAAATGTCTATTAATGTCTTCTGCCCATTTTTTAACCGGGTTATTTTTTTGGGGTGTTGAATTTGGTAAGTTCTTTATATATTTTGGATTCTAACCCTTTATCAGATATGTCATTTTCAAATATATTTTCCTATTCCATAGGTTGCCATTTAGTTTTGTTGATTGTTTCCTTTGCTATGCAGAAGCTTTTTATTTTGATGTAGTTCTAATAGTTTATTTTTCCTTTTGTTTCCCATGCCTCACAGGGGACATAACTAGTAAGAAGTTGCTAGGCTGAGGTCAAAGAGGTTGATGCCTGTGTTCTCCTCTAGAAATTAAGTGGTTTCCTATCTCACATTTAGGTCTTTCACCCATTTTGAGTTTATTTTTGTGAATGGTGTAAGAAAGTGGTCCAGTTTCATTCTTTTGCATGTCACTGTCCAATTTTCCCAGCACTATTTGTTGAACTGACAATCTTTGTTCTCACTGGAAATTCTTACCTACTTTGTTGAAGATTAATTGACCATATAGTTGTGGGTTCATCTCTAGGTTTTCTATTCTGTTCCACTGATTTATGTGTCTATTATTGTTCCAGTACTATATTGTCTTGATGACTACAGCTTTGTAATATAACTTGAAGTCTTGAATTGTGATGCCTCCAGGTTTACTTTTCTGTTTCAAGATTGCTTGGCTATTTGGGGTCGTTTGTGGTCCCATACAAATTTTAGGATTGTGTGTTCTAGCTCTGTGAAAAGTGTTGTTGGTATTTTGATAAGGATTGCAATAAATGTATAGGTTGCTTCGGGTAATATAGACATTTTAACAATATTTCTTCTCCCAACCCATGAGCATGGAATGTTTTTCCATTTCTTTGTGTTATCTTCAATTTCTTACATCAGTGTTTTATAGTTTTCAGAGTACAGTTCTTGTAATTTTTAAATACATTGTATCATATTTTCTACATAGAAAATCATGTTGTTTTTAAATAAAGACATATTTAGGGGCGCCTGGGTGGCGCAGTTGGTTAAGCTTCCGACTTCAGCCAGGTCACGATCTCGAGACCCGGGAGTTCGAGCCCTGCGTCAGGCTCTGGGCTGATGGCTCAGAGCCTGGAGCCTGTTTCCGATTCTGTGTCTCCCTCTCTCTCCGCCCCTCCCCCGTTCATGCTCTGTCTCTCTCTCTGTCCCAAAAATAAATAAACGTTGAAAAAAAATTAAAAAAAAAATAAAGACATATTTACTTCTTTCTATTCAATTCTGTAAAGCTTTATTTCATTTTCTTGCCTTACTTAACTGCTTAGACATCTAGGACATTGTTAAATAGAAGTATGGAGAATGGACAAACTTGTCTTTTTCTAACATGAGTTAAACATTCATTATTTTAAAATTATCTGTGAGGATAATGATAGATTGTTCACAGAAGTACTGTATTATGTTTTGGATATTTGCGTTGACTCCTAGTTCTCTGAGAATATTTTATTTTTTAATAAGTAATGGATATTGGATTTTATCAATTTTTTTCTCTATCTACTAGAATTATCTCACATGTTTTTTTATTTATTTTGTTACTATAACAAATTATACTTTTTTTTCAAATTTTAAGACAGCTTACAAAGTATTTGGTCACTATTTCTTCACTATTTTTTTCCCAACACTTTCTTCTATCCTTTGGAGACTCTAATTATACAGATTAGGCTGCTTGAAGTTGTTTCAGGGTTCACTAAAGCTCTGCATTTTTTACAATGGTTTTTGTCTGTGATTTTCTTCTGTGATTTTGTACTGGATGATTTCTTCATGTTCTGCCATATCTAATCTGCTAATCCTATACCAGTGGATTTTTTTGTTTTCTTCCTTTAATCTCAGTCATTGTGGTCTTCATCTCTAGGAGGCTTGCTTATTTACTTATTTATTTATTTATTTATTTATTTATTTATTTATTTATAATATGAAATTTATTGTCAAATTGGTTTTCATGCAACACCCAGTGCTCATCCCAACAGGTGCCCTCCTCAATGCCCATCATTCACCCTCCCCTCCCTCCCACCCCCCATCAACTCTCAGTTTATTCTCAGTTTTTAAGAGTCTCTTCTGGTTTGGTTCTCTCCCTCTCTACCTTTTTTTTTTTTCCTTGTCCTCCCCCATGGTCTTCTTTTAAGTTTCTCAGGATCCACGTAAGAGTGAAAACATATGGTATCTGTCTTCCTCTATATGACTTATTTGACTTAGCATAACACTCTCCAGTTCCGTCCATGTTGCTACAAAAGGCCATATTTCATTCTTTTTTATTGCCACATAGTTTTCCATTGTGTATATAAACCACAACTTCTTTATCCATTCATCAGTTGATGGACATTTAGGCTCTTTCTATAATTTGGCTGTTGTTGAAAGTGCTGCTATAAATATTGGGGTACAAGTGCCCCTATGCATCAGCACTCCTGTCTCCCTTGGGTCAATTCCTACCAGTGCTATTGCTGGGTCATAGGGTAGATCTATTTTTAATTTTTTGAGGAACCTCCACACTGTTTTCCAGAGTGGCTGCACCAGTTCGCATTCACACCAAAAGTGCAAGAGGGTTCACATTTCTCTAGGAGGCTAATTTAAATGATTCTTTTTGTCTTTCTCTATGGAATGCGGTTGTAAGTGGTTTTGTTTGTTTTTATGTCCCTGCATGCTAATTCCAACATCTATATCAATTCTATTGTTTCTGATTGATTCATCTCTTCATTATGTATCCTCTTTTCTTGTTTCTTTGCTGGTTTGATGATTTGTTATTGGATACTAGACTTGTAAATTTTATTTTCTTGAGTAGTGAATACTTTTACACTCATATAAACATTTTGAACTTTGTTTAAGATATAGTTAAGTTATTTGGAAACAGTTTGATCCTTTCAGGTCTTGTTTTATGAATCATTTCCAGTCTGACTGGTAGGAACAGCCATGATTTTCACTTCTGTGTGAGTACTGAGCATCAGTACCTTGATTACTTTTGATAATTCTTTTCTCTGTCTTGAGTAGTTTGTTCACATGTATACATCGGTCATTATTCACCTGCCACTTGAAATACACTCATTAAAGTTCCCCAGAGTTCACTCTTTGTGCATCTCTTTTCTTTGTAGTACTCTGTCCTGCGAATTCTTGGTCTTCCCAGATTTTTGGGTTCATATCCTCTGGGCTCTACCAGGGTTTCCCCTTCCTAAGCAGGCCCTGAAGCCTGTCTCAAAGGAGACAGTTGTAGCAATTGCAAGGCTCACTTAATTTGTTTTTCATTTTACAAGGATCACTATCCTTTGTTGTCTGATATTTAGAGCTCACTATCTTGCAAACCTTTTTCTTTTGTTGTTGGCCTGTTTTTTGGTTGTTTCTGGCAGAAGGTCAATCTAATCCTTGCCATTGCATCTTGGCCAGAAGTGAAGGTCTCCAGGTTGGCCTATTTCGTCCGTATACCACAAAATACACCATACTTTCTCAATCTACACCTACACACTTAGTTTCTTTACATGGCAGTGGAAAAAAATATATGAGTAGAAAATATATGAAATAAGCCATTTTATTTAATCCAATTTTTTAAAAATTTTTTAATGTTTATTTTTGATAGAGAGAGACAGAGCGTGAGTGAGAGAAGGGCAGAGAGAGGGAGAAAGAGAACTTCAAGCAGGCTCCCAGCTGTCAGCACAGAGCCTGACGCGGGGCTCGAACTCATGGACCACGAGATCATGACCTGAGCCCAAGTCCACCGCTCAACTGCCCGAGCCACCCAGGCACCCTTTAATTCAATTCTTTTTAACACACTTTCTTCAACTATCCTCTTTCTCTTTTATATTATGAATTTTTTCCTCTACTGAAAAGGTGAGTAAACTTTTTTTCCTGTAAAGGACCAGATATTAAAAATTTTAGTCTTTGCAGTCTTACGGTCTCTGTTATGACTATTTAGTTTTGCTATTCAGCACAAAAGCAGATATATATAGTATGTGAATGAATGGACATAATGATAATACATTTTATTTACAAAATATCAATGGTAGTCTTGATTTGGCCCATGGGTCACAGTTTTCTAATACCTGCTCTGCCAGATCATTTCCATCTTAAGGGAATTAATCATCTTCATCTTAAAGTGGCAGCATCCATAATTCTTGTTTTGTTTTCATCTTCTGGTTTTCCTATAATACATTGCATATAATCTTTGGTCTGTAAAATTTGTATGAAGTAGCTTTAATCAAAATCACCAGCAACATATAGTTAACTTCATTTTATGCTATTTGTATACCACAACCTTTTTCTTGAACCATTTTACGTTCCTGGTTTTCACCACATTATCCTCATTTTCTTCCTATCCAGTTGCCTTTTTGTTACCAATTTCATTTTGTGGACACTTTCTTTCTCACAGATCTCTTAGTACCAGGACAGTCCCAGGGTAACTTTTTCTTCTGTATTATCTCTGCCTTACCAGGCTTTATTTGATTTTCTAACTTTAAAAACTATGTGATCAGTCATCCTAAATTTAAAGCTTTAATTATTAGCATATCCTAGAGCTCAATGTTATATTATCTTTCCTATTTGACCTTTTGTATTTAAAAGACATTTTGGGGCGCCTGGGTGGCTCAGTCGGTTAAGCGGCCGACTTCGGCTCAGGTCATGATCTCGCGGTCCGTGAGTTCAAGCCCCGCGTCAGGCTCTGTGCTGACAGCTCAGAGCCTGGAACCTGTTTCAGATTCTGTGTCTCCCTCTCTGTGACCCTCCCCTGTTCATGCTCTGTCTCTCTCTGTCTCAAAAATAAATAAACGTTAAAAAAAAAAGACATTTCATAACTAAACTTATCATAACCAAAACATATGTTTTGGTATATCCTCCTAAATATATTAATCCTAAATATTTTCCCATATCTGAGAATTGTACCAATGTTAGCAGAATTGTCCAAACCTACTGTAGGAGACATTGAAGATTACGTTTTCTTTCACATCTAGCAACCGATCTACTTCTAAATCTTACTGACTCCACCCTTAACTATATTCTGTATTTGACTAACTTTTAAAACTCCTCCTTTACTGCTGAAACTCTTGTCCAAGTAATTAACATATCTCATATGGAGTAGAACAATACCATCCTCTCTCACCTCCCCACTACCCATTGCCACAACAATCAACCGGATTTTTTTAAAACATAAATTATATTATGTGCTTCCCACATTCTAAACACCCCAATTTCAATCTTTCAACCACACTTAAATGAACACCTAACCTTCTTCCCGAGGCCCAAAGAACTGTATGATTCAGTTTCTGACAATGTCTTCAACCTCATTTATTACCACTATCCACTTGTTCACTATTGTGCAAACATTTGCACTAGTTTTCAAATTCCAGGAACATTCTAGCTTTGGAGGTATATACTTGCTGGTTCCATTGTCTGTCACTTCCACCAGGTTCAAGTCTTCATTCAGGCAAATTGGGGCCCCTTCCTGAGAAAGGTTAAATAATGTTTAAATTTGCCATACACTTACCATGCTCTTAGGAAACCTAGGAATTTATTTTTTTCTTCTTACCAATTATTTTCCCACCAATTTAGTCAAAACTCGACTAACTTTACATAACGTGCATCAGTTTTTCTTGTCCCCGTTCTTTGAAGAGGCCATAGTTTCTTCCATAGTCAGTGTCTATGCTATTATGATTCTCTATGTTCTTTATAAACTTTGCCAGAAATATCTATGCACTTGATTTTGAGCTCTTTTAACTTTTCCACCACAGATGACCCACCTTTAGAATCTCAGCTCTGTAAAAGTAAGAATTAAGTCAATCTAGCTCCCTGATCTATCATAAGAGTCTGCAAATTATCTATTATATTAGACATTCAATAAATATTTGCTTAATAATTGGCAAATGCCAATCAAGTTTTTAACAGCATAAGCATTTTAGTACAATGTTAAAAATAAAATTGTACATAATACCCAATAGGGAAAATATAGTCAAGTGCTAGAAAATATATATAATATTTATTATATTCAGAGGAACCTCTATAAAGATGGCATAATTTTGTAAAAAGATATGAGAAAATAAGACAATAGATGGCTTCTAACTATGTGTTTAAAAGAAAATCTATGGAAAATGAAATATGGACAGTGATGGTGTCATTTTAAATGATTTTCAGAAGTGCCTGGGTGGCTCAGTAGGTTAAGCATATGACTTTGGCTTAGGCCATGATCTCAGCTTAGGCTGAGCATGAGCCCCTCTTCGGACTCTAGGCTGACAATGTGGAGTCTGCATGTGATTCTCTCATTCTCCCTCTCTCTCTGTGCCTCACTCACTCATGCCCTCTCTCAAAGGAAAAAAGAATCCATAAATCAGCTAATAAGCCCTTATTGTGCTGCATATGGATGAAGAGGCAGAGCTTAAAAGGATTAAAGATGAGGAGGCAAAGAAAAACACAAAGGGTACGTTATGGCAAGAGAAAATTGAGTAGTAGGAAAACAGATGCCACAGTTGTGTAGGAAAGTACACTTAAAAAAACAAACAAACACAAATCACTCTAAAATAGTTTACACACATTCCTACAACATTGATGAATGTTAGTGTTTGTACTAATATGACAGTGTCTATGGGATTTTAAATGGTTATGTTTGTTCTTCTCCTAAAAGATGGTTCTTATTATGGAAATGAATATTAATCTAAATTTTCTTCTCCCTCTATGTCAAGGAATAAAGAAGAAAAACAACTGTCACACAATCTTCAAAAAAAAAAAAAATCAGAAATAAATGATAGATATGGTACCTTTCCAGTAGGACTCTGTCAATAATTCATTTTCCACACACCTCTGGGTGCTACAGTAGCTTTTAATAGACTCTCTAGTGCATACTCTGTAGTGTGTTTTGCACTAAAACACTGACACGGAGGAATAATGCTGAGGGCAAAAATAGGACAACTGAGCCCTTGGTGAATGATTCAAAGAATGATGGAATCATTTTTCTTTCTAGGATGGAAACGAGTTTTGTTTGTACTGTTCCACATTTTTATTATAAGTAAGGCTTGTGTTTTCTGTGGGAGAGTTTGTCTTATTCTGACAAATACCCATTAAAGTATAGAGGGAAATAGAGGAGATGATGGAGTAATATTGTAGAGGAAAAAATGCAATGAAAATGATTTATGTTCCGTCAGTAGGTGTCTGATCCCTGAAAGTGTCATTCAGACCATTTGGTCCTGTTGAAAACCCATGATCTTCATAAATCTTTCCTGGTATAAAGTACTATTTAACTTCTTTTGCCATGCTTAACAGAGTTATTAAATTACTTCACATCACTTCTTAGTCCTTAGAGATGAGAATTATGTGGTGGTAGTGGATTTTATACAAGTGCTTTTATTGTTTTCTAAGTCAGGTCAGGATAATTTTTGTTTTTGTTTCCTGTTCCAATGACCCTGCTTTTCTTCCTTTTTTTTTTTTTTTTTTCTGGGGCCAAGGTGGGGGGCGGTATGCATTGTTCTCTTTCACATATTGGTATTTTACTCTTTATAATCTGTTCTGAATGACTGTCAAATACCACAAAGTATCAGTAACTATTAAAATTTTATAAGCCAATTCTGGGATGGAGAAAATGACAATGTGAGTTGCAAAAGGGAAGAAAGTAAATATAGAAAAGAGAGGTAGACAAAACATGGCAGGATTGCATGATGGAACTTTATACGGAGGCAATGGGAAATAGGACATTCACAGATATTGACAAGGGGGAAAAAGAGACAAATAAAATAATGAAAATCTTAAAAAAGAGGGTCCAGAATCAGGAAAAATAAGACTTATGTAAAGTAACTCGGGTTCTGAAATGAAGTGGGAATTTTAAAAATTCCCAAGTAAGTGGTGTAAGATGATGAAGAGTTCATGAGAAATTGAGAAATTATTTTCCCTTTCACAAGAAGGATGCAAAGGCTGCTCTTTGGTTTATTTGAGGGGGGACAAAAGCAATGGCAAGATGAAAACAATGGCAAGAAAATAGTTGTCCACTTTCTGGAGAAAGTTGGATATATTAGGTCGAAAAATTTTCAGAATATGTTTCTGTCAAACAATAAAATGTTATGGAGTCTTTTCAGTCAAATGGTCAAGAATAACTCTATAATCACTTTTTTATTCATTTGTTTATTCATTCAGTGATCCTGTACTATTTATATTAGGTGCTGTACAAAACATGAAGATAAAAAGATGAATATATCCCTCGGCAATTAAGTGACGAGGGTACATGAGATCTGGGAGGAATCAACGTCAGCGGCGAAAAGAAAGATGCGTAGGAATATGTATTGAAGATAGAGAAGATATACTTCCCTGATGGATTGGATATGTGACATAAATGAAAGGAACCATGGACGGCATCAAGGATTTTGATATAGTAGATGTCAAAAGATATAGTAGTCTTCAACTAAAGTCAGGAATTTAGTCTTTGACATGTTAATTTTGAGATATGTTTTAGATTCGTATACATTATGTTGAGTAGACAGTGGAAAATAAAAGTCTAGACTTGGATAGAAATAAGTTTTCAGAGAGAAAGTTGTGAGAGTTTGACCTATACAGAGTATTTAAATATTTGAAAATAGATGAGATCAACAAGGAGGTGAAAATATAGAGAAGAGAACCAAGGACTAACCTCTGTGGCTTTCCAAAATTGAGAAGAGGCGATGCACGTAAAATAGACCGAAGAGAGGAAGAACCAGAACAGTAGAAAGAAAAATGAAATGCCATAAGATTGTATTGATTTGGAAGCCCAGTAAAGGACTTTTACAAAGCGTTGGAGTGAGTGGTCAACTGACGTCAGATCCTGACTAATTAAATGAGATAAAGACTAATAATTGACACATCAAGGAGACATACCTTGAGGGGTAGAGGGCAGTGAAATAATGGTGACCAAAATAAATTGAAGATCCCAACAGGTTGTTGAGTTTGGAGGACCGAAAGGACTGAAGTAGACAGGTAGGGATAAGTGATTAGGAAGTAGGATAGATGAATTGAACATTAAAGATGACTACAGTAATGTGTTATATGATCTAAGACTTGCTTGTAATAGCCAAATGTTACATTTTCTGGGGTTTTGTAAGCTGGATACAAAAACCTCCAGAACCTTAAAAACATCCATGGTTGGATAGTTCACGTGGTAAAAATAAAAGCTCTATGGGGCGCCTGGGTAGCTCAGTCGGTTAAGTGTCCGACTTCAGCTCAGGTAATGATCTCGCGGTCTGTCAGTTCGAACCCTGTGCTGACACTTGGAGCTTGAAGCCTGCTTCGGATTCTATGTCTCCCTCTCTCTCTGCCCCTCCGTTGCTCATGCTCTGTCTCTCTCTCTCTCAAAAATGAATAAATGTTAAAAAAATTTTTTTAAAAAGGTTCTACAAACTCAGCCTTTTTTTTTTTTCTCCCCAGAGTCAATTTACTGACATATCATGTATATTACATATATTTATCACTGTGGTGCCTAGGGTATAACTTTTAGAATGAGTGCTAAAGTAGGTTGAAAATGAGCTAATAAGAGGAAATTAGTTCAAATAATTGAGAATGCAAAGTATTAGAAGAATCATCTATGTATTTTTCTGCATACGTAAATTGAAATAATAAAAACTTGAGACTGACATAGTGATAGAGAAAGTAGCCATAAGTCACAAGCTAAAAACAACTAGAAATGATAGGGTGTGACTAGTCAGTTGCGAGATAATAGCACTGAGGAACAGATGATATTTGATACAAAACCAGGAGTGTTGGGGATAAGAAAAGGAGAATGGTCTAAAAGTGGCAACAGTAGAAAGGCATCCACATGGCCCGTCTACAGGCGCTATGGTAGAACTGTGGGACAAGAAAAAAGAAAGAATTACCCTCATTGAGAAGGTTCTGTGGGAAGCAGAGCTTGTGGAAGGAAGCCAGATTTTTATTAGAACATAAATGTGAAGGGAAAGATCAGAGGAAAGGAAGCAAAATATTAGAGATGGCTCTGATAATGTCTTATAAATTTCAAGAGTTTCATGAAAGATTTTAAAGAATTAGAAAGGGAATTATAGGGACATGCATTAAAAACATGAGGATGTGTCAGTTGATCTGGAGGATTCTTCTGTGGATCAGTATCAAGAGGAATAAAAGACTTCATCAGATTAATTGTAGCGAATTCAAGACAAGCAGGGATGTAAGGTTGTGTTGAATGGCAAGGAGTGGCAGGCTTTGATTCTTTCTTTTCATCCTTGATGAGCAGATTGCAAAGTTTAGGAGGCATATTTTTAGGCCAGGTGTGCTGGTCCTCTCTGACTTTTGGGAGAGTTGAGACTTCTGGAGACCAGTGTTTTATACTGCACATCCCTCCCTTCATCACTGATGATGAGGGAAGAAGGCCTAAGGGAGAGGTATGACCTCTATTCCCAGAGCCCAAACTCACATCTTGACTAAATATTTCCTGTAATAGGGAAATAAGAATTGTTTTTTTAACTTCTGAAGATTTCATTTTACTCTTCATAAGTGTATAGCTGTCCAGGTAGAGACCACAGATAGCCACTGATCATGAAGGTAACATTAGTGCATAATTTAAACTATCTACTTATTCTCCTTCTGTGCATGAAATCCTTTTTTTTTTTTTTTTCAGGAGAGCAAGTGCATTGCCTCTCTTTATTCTTTCTTTCTTTCTTTCTTTCTTTCTTTCTTTCTTTCTTTCTTTCTTTCTTTCTTCCTTTCCATCCCATTTTCTGCCTTGCCTTGCCTTGCCTTGCCTTTCCTTTCCTTTCCTTTCCTTTCCTTTCCTTTCCTTTCCTTTCCTTTTGTTCCTTTTCCTTTCCCTTCCTTTCCTTTCCTTTCTTCCCCTCCCATCCCTCTCCTCTCCTTCCTTTCTTCTCTGTGAAGGTAAAGTAAGGAAACATATATTGGACCTGGAATTGTGATTTCATTACTTACCTCAATGAAAATGTCCAATATCCTTAGGGTACAAAGCCATTGAGAACCATGTGTAAAGAGCTTAAGATTCTTCTAGAAAGAAAATGACTTGATACCCTAAGTGCTATCTGAGTTTCAAGTCAAGGAGACCGGATGGCATGGCTGGATGTTGCTCTATTCTAAATATCATGGCAGGGAGAGAAAATGAAATGACTCCAAGAGGAGGAGGGTTGTGTGTTGATGACGTGGTTCCATAAGTAGGGCATGAAGGTTCTTGGTAAGGGCTGATAGCATCAGAGTTTACTGCTAATCTGTGGAATGTCTGTAGGGCCCAGACATCATTTTACACTGCAATATGGTGCACATATTTACACTGTGATATGGTGCGTGATCATTTTACACTGTGATATAGTCCAGTAACTTTGAAGCCTGTGTCACACTACTCGGAGGTAGCAGTACATTGAACTGAACTTGGTATGGTTGCTGAGCACCCCTAAGACTGTGCAAGAGAAGAACTCATGCACAGTCCATGGAAGAGAAGTCCTATCCCTCTTGCTGGGACATATTCCTCCTCTAGATGACAGACTTTCCCTGTGAGTCTGGGTTTCCTGGAAAACTTAAGAATGATTTTGACAACAGGACAACAGTAAGAGGGTATTTTTTGGACCCTCGTGACCAACTAAAAACGAGTTATTAAAAGAGATGTTCTACGCTAAGTTCTATGCTGATTTCATGTTCCAGTTCAAATTTGAGTGAAGTTCTTAAAAATTCATGAATTTATTATTTTAAAATCTTTGCTTAATTCCTTGTGTTTTTATTACTTTGCTTGGAGAGTGCCCATTGCTTATTCAACTTTGGGTCTTTAGTATATAATCCAATGACAAACACCTACAAGGTCATTGATTAACATTTGTTTAATGTGTTCAAAGGTTATAACTGTCTTGATTGTCATTCTCACACTCAACCTCTGGTCCAGAATATGGCAGTATTATCTAGAACTGGCCCTAAGTTATTTAAAGAAGCAACTACATGCTGAGTCAGAATTAACTTTCCCAAGGAATTAGTTCATAATTGAACTCACAAATTAATAAATGAGTATTTTAAGTGTATTCAAATACAAATAAACACTTTAATTTTGTTATAACCTGCACCTTGGTGCTCTTAACTTGAAAGCAATGAGTAAGTAGGAAGATTTATGCCCAGAAGGTTGGCTAAGATACATGTTTTGAGAAACTGCATGAATATGTTGCTTCTGAAGATGAACTTCTAGTATTAGTTTAATTATTAAATGGATGATTTAAGCTTGTGATAAAGTAATAGGATTTATGAACATGCAAAATGAATGAAGTATCTCTTAAAACTTAACAAACAAACAAACAAAAACCCAGTTAAATAATGAGCAAAAATTAAAGTCACCAAAGAAGATATACAGATGGCAAATAAACATATGAAGAGATGTTCTACATCATATGTCCTTGGGGAACTGCACAGTAAAAAAAAAAAAAAAAAAAAAAAAAAAAAAAAAAAAAAAAAAAAAAACAGTGAGATTCCATTTTGCACCTATTAGAATGCATAAAATCCCAAACCTTGGCAATACTAAATACTAGCAAGAATGTGAATGAATAAGAAGTCTCATTCATTGCTGGCATCAACACCAAAACCTTCACACAAATGTTTACTGAAGCTTTATATAGTTGCCAAAAATCGGAAGCAAAAAATGCCCTTAAAAAGGTGAATGCTTAAACTGTGGTACCTACATCCAGTGGAGTGCTATTCAGAACAAAAGAAAAAAAAAAAAAAAAAAAAACCGTCAAGCTACAAGAAGGAAACTTAAATTCATGTTGCTAATTGTTAAGAAGCCAATCTGAAAAGATAACATACTGTATGATTCCAACTGTACAATATTTTAAAAAAGAAAAATCTGAAGACAGTAGAATATCTGTGGTTTCCAGGGGCTCAGCGATGTTGGGAAGGCAGAAGGCTAGCTGGGGCACAGGGGATTTTTAGGCTGGTGAAACTATTCTGTATAATACTGTAATGGCAGACACATGCCATTGCACATTGGTAAAAACCTGTTGAATGTACAACACAAAGTGAACTCTAATGTAAACTGTAGACTTTAGTTAATAATAATGTATCAGTATTGCTTCTTTAATTGTTATAATTGTACCACACGTATGTAAAATGTTACCAATAGTGGTAACTGTCTGGGAGTTCTCATACTATTTAACAAAACGTAATGAAGTCACTTTTTGCTGTTTAGAAATTAGTGTTTTAGGGGTGCCTGAGTGGTTCAGTCTGTTGGGCATCTGACTTCAGCTCAGGTCATGATCTGACAGCTGGTGGGTTTGAGCCCTGTGTCGGGCTCTGTGCTGACAGCTCAAAGCCTGGAGCCCGCTTCAGATTCTGTGTCTCCTTCTCTGTCCCTTACCTGCTCATGCTCTGTCTCTCTCTCTGAAAAATAAAGATTTTTAAAAAATTAAATATAAAAAAAAAGAAATTAGTGTTTTAATTATTTTAGGAAATGAATAATTACTATTCTTATTACAACATGTATACACACACACACACACACACACACAGAAGCCTATGTTGGTTTCACTGCACTCATTGTATAAGTTCTAAAACTGATGAGTTTTAGAGTTTACAAAAAATAATGGAGAATGAATGTGCTCTGGATAACAGTGAAGATTCTGGCATACAAGAATTATGGAAAGCATATTTTTCTGTCCAGTGGTTTACTGTATCCCAAAGAACTCAAGAATGATTCTCTCACTTAGTATGATTAAAATATTTACCCTGGAGCTGCTGTTGAGTGTGCTTTTCTGGTACTACATGGTAGGACTGACGTAATTACTTCTTTATCAGAAGCAGAAACCATATCTCCCTGAATTGTTTCATAACTGTGAAACTCAAAGGTAACTCTTTTCCTTAAATTACCCAGATGATACTCGTATGTTATTAGTTGAGGCTTGTTTTGCACATTTAGGATTGTATGGATGTATGGGTGAATGTGTGTGTGTTAAGGACCAAGGTATTATGCCTTCATCCAGGAGAACCTTCTTGAATAATACTGATAATGGAACTGAACAGAATTTTAGAAATATAGTCCTATAAATGGAGATAATTGAGAAAAGAGGAAGAAAGACATAGATAATCTGTAATATATAGAATGTAGAATATTTATAATGTGTAACATAATATGTAGTACATAGTATTCTATAGATTATAGATATAACATAAATATAAGATATAAATTACATAGAATAATATATTTTATTTTATTTTTTATATAATATATAAATGTGTATATATGATATGGTATATATCATATGCTTCATGTCCATAATCTCTTTCTGACATCACAGAGACATTTTTCTAGGGCAAAGTCTAGATTTGGAATAATTGTTATTGGCCTTAGCCATCCTTCAGCCAAAGCTATGAACAGTTCATATGCAAATATTATACATAGTTCACAATTATTAGGCTTTATTTTCAACATTTTACAATTTGATGCTTTACTAAAGAATTCTGCTTTCCTTTTTTAATAGTTACAGACCTTACTATTCATTTGGTTAAAAGAATCCATTCCCTGTGGCCAGAGAAGGACATCTTGTAGAGATCCCAACAATTCTGAGTCATTGATTTGAATATTACTAAATTTCCCAGACCTTTTTTATGTGAACTGTAAACCAGCTCTTCTCCATATTTTATTTTTGCAATTAGCTACCTCAAATGGTTTTTAAGGTATGTGAGGTCTATATTATAAATTCATGAAGCCATAAGTAAATCTTAATGCAACATTTTATTGAGCTTAATTGCCAGAATATAAAAATGTCTAACCATTATTTTTTTCTGGTAACTGACAAAAATTTCTTTCAACTTCTACTCTTATGGTGAAGAGTATAAGATCCCTTTCTTAATAGACTAAACCCTACATGCTTTGTGTATGATGATAACACATTATCAGCTTTATATGCTGTTCTCTCTGGGTCCCATACTATTTTATACATTGTAGCACTCCAGGAAAACTTTGTTAATTTTTTAGAACTTTACTAAAATTAAAGTGCATACCTTTTACTTTAAAAATACTCTGGCATTCAAATTTTAACTTTAAACAGTGATGAAAATGCAGATGTAGTTATATAAACTTGTAATTGTAATTATATATGCAAGGAGAACCATCTATTTACATAGTGAGAACACTACTATAAAAATCATTAATGTTTAACAAATATTTTTACTATCTAAAGCCTAACTACTAGAGAAATGCTATTAATCATATTAATACTATTTATGGTAAAACATTACTCATCTTGTTTGATGAAAGTGTAGAGTTTTTGACAGTCTGCAGACTGTCATCTGATTATGACCATCATCATTCAAATCCCACAGACATTGGCATCCATGTTTCAAGACCATACAGCTCCCACTGACTGACACGTTCTTTATAACTTTAACAGAAATGTAAGAGAAAAGACAGTATCTTGGGTGTCTTTGACAAAAAGGCAATCATTTTAGAGATAGATCAGCAACATTTCTTCCAAAACAATGCATTCTTGTCTAAGTTAAGAAAAAAAAGGCATTTGGGCTTGTCCTACTTTATAAAATGTTCCCCTGGGAAAAAGGAATAGCAAAGATGTTCCCCGAATTCACTGGAGTAGAAGTCATGGAGAAATTAAAAAGAGCACATGAATTCCTTTCTAAATATTATCTGGAGAAATAACAATGTTAATTTAAGGGGAAAGTTTGAGATATTAGAAGTGAGCTTAAATTCAATTCAACCTATAAGCTTGCTTTTGTTGACAAGCCAAAATAAACAGTTCAATTTTTTTCTAAAATACTTCAATATGGAGACAGATTTTTTTTTCAGTTTACTGAGGTATAATTGACAAAATTATAGGATATTTAAAGTGTATATAGCGGGGTGCCTGGGTGGCTCAGTTGGTTGAGTATCCAACTCTTAATTTCAGCTCCGGTCATGATCCCATTCTAGGGTCACGGGATCAAGACCCACATCAGGTTCTGCACTGAGCATGGGGCCTGCTTAAGATGCTCTCTCTCTCTCTCTCTCTCTCTCTCTCTCCCTCTGCCCCCACCTCCACTTGTGGGCATGCTTTCTCCCTCCCTCTCTCTCTGTCTCTAAAAAAAATAAAATAAAAAATAAAGTGTACATAGTGATGATCTGGTATATGCCTACATTTTGAAAGGATTTCTTCCATCCAGTTAATTAATATATCCATCATCTCACATATTTATCTTTGTTTTGGTAAGAACATTCAAGTTTTACTTTTCTAGCAAATTTTAAATATACAACACAGTGTTATCAACTATAGTCATCATGTTATACATTAGACCCTCAGACTGTTCATCTTAGAGGTGAAAATGTGTACAGTGACATTTAATATTTATACTTCCTATAGGATTGAAGCAGAGACTTAGTAGGCCCAGAACAATTTCTGTAAGTCAGTGTTTAAAATTCACCTATTCTAGACTGCCTTGATTTGCTTTAATTTGGTGCATACCTTGTAAGGACCAGTGTGTCCCTGACAATGTCTTACGCGCTATATGTTTGAACATAAAAAAAGGAAGGCATAAACTCCATTACTAGATGGAGACACAAGTAACTGGTTCCTAATGCTATAGGCCATGAGTCTACTTTTAGCTTATGCTGATGGATATAATGCTCATTTTAATAACATCACTAAATATGAATAAAATATTTCTAATGTACAAATATATTCCTTCCAAAAAATCTGACTTGAATATTCATATTAAATATGGATATGTAATTCATACAAATTTTTATAGAAGATTCTCTATCATCTTCACCATGATTTGATCTCATCAAACTTTTTTGTTTTTGCCTCTAAAATTATATAATTTATATATAAAAATATATTTATATTTATATTATATATATTTATTATATATTATTAAATATATATATATATTTAAATCAAACATGCAAATAAACAGCATGAGAGTAGTACCTCTTAGGTGTAATTTTAGGATGAACATTCCCCACTTGGCACTCGCTTCAGAGATTGTACTTCTATTATAACTTCTAAAATACGAACATGACAATGTAGTGAATAGAAATTCCTCCTTGAATATCACACATCCTGCATAAAAGCCATCTTTAACTCTCCAAGCAATTGTTTTGAAAGATAAACTCGGCGGTTGTGTGGCACTGATAAAATTAATCAGCCAATTAAGAGAAGTCCTACCTTTTCACAAACTGTGCATCATGTGAGCAAATCAAATCGTGAGCTCCTCAAGATGCTGGCGTTTAAATTTTTATATTCTGAGTTGTCATGATGAAAGATCTTAATTCTCAAAGGCCAAATTTCTTGGGTGCAGGATGTGGAAAATATTTTCTCAGAACCTAATAGGAACACACTAGCTTTAACGTTATAAAAAATGGTTTGGGAGTATCATACTTGAACAAATGTTTCCAGGCCAGTATATTTATTGAAAGTCAAGGATAGCAAATTATTTGTGTCTTGAACAGCATCACTAAAGAGATACAATCCCTGCTTTCAAAAAACATTGCAGCTAAGTCAAGTCAGTGTACAAACTATAAAATCGTTATGCCAGGTTTCAAACCCACACAGCTTAATCCAGGAGTCCACACTCTTTACCGCCATTGATAGTAATCACTACTCCAGAAGTGAGTTGTTATGCCAAATAATTCATCCACTGTACATTGTCCCTCTGAAATACATCGCAGACATTCTGGGAATTTGCTGCAAACAGTACTGAATCTAATTAACTCCTGCTTAATTTGCATTTTGAATTCTATTTACCTGGACATAGGAATATTTTGAAGTTGAAATAATACAGTAAGAGTGTAGAGGTTGAAGAAACCAATGGTCTTGGCGAAGAGAGCAAATAATAATATGTTGAGAAATGAAGGCCATAATCTTGTCAGAACATTTTCCAATCATTCAATAATTTCACTGGAGTGTAAGAGGCATTCAAAATTCCACGATGACATAGATAGGTTGGTGAGGTTTTCTAATACTGGGATTCTGAGTCACAGGGACACTGAAATGTTCTCCACTCAAAGTACCTATAAAACTACCACTAGCTGGTGGCCAGGCAGGTCAACTGTCAACAGCCTTAGCAACATAAAAATAAGCCCAGCTTGAGGCAAAGAATACAGAAATTTTTAGATTTTGTGTGCTACTAATATAGTTGTCAATGTACTATCTTGAACTGTTTTTCTTTTTTAGCTTCTTATAACAATAGGTTGTTTGCTCGAGAAAATTATCAATACTCTAAGAACACTGATTTTACTTTGACCACGGGATTCACACGTAGTAAGTACTCATTTATGTGTGCATGTGTTAATGATTTATTCCCTTAAAAATAGATGCTTCTTAGTGATGTCCATGGGTGTGTTTGGCTGATATGTCTGAATGAATTTAAATTATAGAAAAAGACCCCAAAGAGTTATGGTCAACAATCCCAAACCATTCTGGGGTTATTTCTCAAGTGTTCTAGATTTCTGGGTAGGACTTTAGGGAGGTGCCTGCATTGTGATAAGTCCTATATTGTTCCATATTCAATGCTGCATACTCTTTTATAAAATTTATTTTTATTTAGATATAATTGGCATATAACATTGTGTAAGTGTAAGGTATATAATGTATTGACTTGATACATTTACATACTGCAATATGATTATCACCATAGCATTAGCTAACCCTTCTATCACCTCCCATAATTATTGTTTTCTTTTTTTGGTAGGAAAAATTAAGATGTAGTTTCTCAGCACCTTGATGATCATAATACCGTATTGTTGTCTGTAATCACTGTTGTGCATTAGATCTTCTGGACTTATTTATCTACTTGTTGTAAGTTTGCATCCTTAAACATCTTGCTAATTCTCCTAGCCTCCAGTCTTTGGTAATCACTATTCTATTCTGCTTTAATAAGTTGACCTTTTTTAGATTCCATATATAAATGATACCATACAGTATTTTTCTTTCTGTCTGACTTAAATCACTTTGTAATGTTTTCAATCTTTACTTTTTCCAGTGTATTAGCTACTATACAAAGAGCAATATAATTATTATATTATATATTATTACATAATTCTGTTTTATATATTTTTTTATAAAAAATACATTATATAGTTACATATATAATATAAAAATTAGTTCACCCTGAAGTACTAGATTGTTATTTACAGTTCCACTTTATCTACATTTTGGAAAGTTTTTTAACAGTCAAGCCTCTTCTGAGAACGCTCTAAATATAGAGTTTTCATTGAGTACGCTGAAGAAAACTCTCTGATGTATCTAACTGAGTGCCAAGTGGGCATGAACTGGGTCTAATTGTTCTTTATAGCATTTTATGCATTGTTGATGGTCAAAGCATCTTTCAATGATGACAGCGGTAACAATGTTCCCTGGTCTCCTGATAGAATGTTCCCTCTCTTGTTATTTTCTCTCTGCTGGGTGCATTACAAGACCCAGTGTCACAGTCCAAATTGCTGGAATGATGGCTCTTTGTTTTCATGCTTTGGCAGTGTCCTTCCACTTTGTTTATTGGTATGTTGGCATTTCTTCCACACAGAAGACATGGGAATTGGCTTGTCTCTATGTTGTCCTTAACGTCTGAAAAATACCTCACAGAAAATTCATCCAAAAGTTCTTAATTTCTGCTATGCTGATCAGGAAATTCATACTTTGAAGTAAAAAACAAAACAAAACAAAACAAACAAACAAACAGTAAGTTTTCCTGTTCTCAAAGGAGGAAAAGAAAAGTCACCAAATGAAACCTGGAGGTTTTATTCAGCTCCAATGTCTTGAGATGTTATTCAATTTCTATGTCTAGTGTTATAAATCATAGAGACATTTATCTTTCCGTTCCAACAGATCAGCAGAAAGCTGAAGGGAGGATTTTACATTATTGCAAATTCCCAATAGTTTCACCATAATAAACCTTTGTCCGCTGAAAATCTCTATTGCTTTCTTCCACAATTTAACACGGTTGCATTATCTAATTCATGCAGTGGCTCTTCAGATGGGGCATTGGCACTGATTATTTTCTTTTATTACTTAAGAGTGAAATAATAGCTAGATTTCCTAGAAAGCACATTCTTAGTTCCAAATTAAAATATTTTATTTTTCATTTTAGGTATTACAAATATATATCTTTGGAAAAATCATAATAAAATTGTAACATATATGTCACAAGTAACATGTGTCCACCCTCTCGCAATGTTCTAGTATTAAGCTCTAAGTCGTTTAATACTTACATACTGGTGTCATGCAATTCAGACTTCTATTCACATTAGAACAAAAACTTGGACTACATTAACCTAACGTGCACTGTCACAAGCCTTATCTGTGCATTAAGAAAAGGGAGACCTTGTCTCATTCTGTGTAGATGGTTGACTAATGCATTTCATAACATGGAGAGCATTGTTGGAGTTACTGGTATTTAGCTCATTCCCAAGGCTCACAAACACAAATCTTATTCTCATTCAGTCTTCTAACATCTCTTTAGGTAGTGGGAAAAATTAATATGTAAAGGATCCATTTAATGAAGTGAAAATGTTTTTGCTAGCAGGTACTTAAACTCCCAACTCCGTTGCAATCCTCGGGTGGCATAACACGAAGAAAGTAGAAGAGCAATTCAATTAATTGCAATGAGAATAACTAATATTTATGGAAAATGTTGTGTTCCAGACACTGTGCTCAGGCATTTTGCATCTCATTTAATCTTTACGGCCACTGCGTGAACTGTGGCTGCCACCATTTTACAGATATGGAAACTGAGCATAGAGAGATTGGTTGACTTGGACAAGGTCATTTTGCCAATAGATAATAAATGCACAATTCAAATCAGGTAGTCATACTCAATGGCCCAAGCAGAGAATACATAGAAATGGTTTAAGTGATTTCCAATACCTCAAAAATCATTTCCTATGATTTGCTGCAATGGGTCCATACCAGTAATGGAGTCCTTTGTATTTTACCTCTCTGATGTCAGATTAAGTTCCAGGTAACCCCCTCAGGGTTATAGCAAGCCAAAAGGCATTTACTCCATTAAAGCATAATTCATTCTCATTCTACTGCTATAGGCAAGCCTCCTTTAATTACACTCCACAGACCCTGTGATTGTTACAAATTGTAGGTTTGTAGCAACCTTGCATCCAACACATCTATCAGGGCCATTTTTTCAATGCTCACTTCATGTCTCTGTGTCACATTTTGCTAATTCTCACACTATTTCAAGCTTTTCCATTATATTATATTTGCTATGGTAATCTATGATCAGTGGTTATGACATGATGAAAACTCCTATTATGGTTAGCATTTTTTGGCAATAAGGTATTTTTATTAAGGTAGATATATATTAGATATAATTCTTTTGTATACTGAATAAGCTACAGTATAGTGTAACCATAACTTTTTTTATGCACTAGGAAACTAAAAATTTCATTTGACTTATTTCATGGTGATATTTGGTTTATTGTAGTAGTCTGGAAGGAAAGTTGCAATATCTCTGAGGTATGCTTATACAGAAACATGATAAGATTGTTTCTTTTAGTTACTATTCCGGTTAAAAACATCAGTATTAAAACTGCATAGCAAAATATCTATACATTTCTTTTAAATTTTAAGGTTGTTTGTTTGTTTATTGATTTATTGAGAGAGAGCAGGGGAGAGGCAGAGAGGAAGAGAGAGAGAGTCCCAAGCAGGCTGCATGTTGTCCTAGCAGAGCCCGGCACAGGGCTCGAACCCACGAACTATGAGATGGTGACCTGAGCCGAAATCAGGAGTTGGATGCTTAACTGACCGAACCACCCAGGTGCCCCTATATATTTTTAAGAATATTTGTCTAATGTAGAATTTCAGAAATTGGATGGCAGGTAAAAAGTGTAAACAAAATATTGCCAAATAATTTCACATTTCTCTGCATAAAGTTTGTTAACTATTTATGTTTTTACTAATAGCCCTTGAGTATGCCTGATTCCCTCATTCATCATTAACATTCCTTTAAGATATTCACATTTTCTAGGCGAAAAATTGCATGACATTTTAAATTGTCATTGCCCTTATTTATTGGTTAAATTGAATATTTTCCGACTCATTTGTTATTTGTTTTTTTTTTCAGTAATTAGTAATAATTTAGTGGGCTCTATAGTCTACTAACACCCACTGATCCCTTCAATTTCATGTACAATTCAGATAATTTTCACAAACCTTTTAGTTTTACTCCAGCCTCCATCTTCATTGTAACATCTTGGTCTGAATGTTTTTGCTTTTTCTTGTCTGCATCACCTAAATTGACATAATCACATAATTATATACCCATTTTTATTGGTATTTAACTTGCTATTCAAATAGACTGCTTTTGCATATTACTTTTTTTTCTTTTCATGATGACTGATGGACACCTAATAAGCACTTTTTTAATGAATTAAATGTATTTGATACATATATTTAAATTGATGTGTGCTGTTGGGTAGAATATTGAAAGAAATATTTACCCTCTTGAGAATAAACTAGCATTTTGTGCTTATTATTGTGGTTGTGGTTTTAGTGTCAGTTCACCTCATTCTATCTTCCTAAAATGTAGTTCTCTATTACACACCTATGACATATCTTTGCCTAGTTTATTCTTTGATTTAGAATTCAAGTAGTCAGGTTCCAGAGTTCTCAGTCTTCATAAGTGAGCTTTCTGCCTTCCTAAACTGTATCGATATAGGATAACAGTATATGATTGCTATGATTTCACAGATAAGGAAACCTAGTCTTAAGAACCTGAAACAACCAACCTACCAAGTGCATGTAAGATAGAACAGGAATTCAAAGCCAAGTCTACCGAACTCCATGCTATGCTGAACTGTCTTGCGTACTTTTAAAAGTATTTTGTCAGCTTCAATTGAGGGTGATTCCATTGAAACTGAAGTTAACTAAAATCAGACCTTAATGGGTTCAGTTGCTACAAATTATAACCGTAACTGAGAGGGTAAATCATTTAGTTGTTTTTTTATGGACACACTCACCTCTGTAATGATCATCACCCTCAAAACGCATGGTGTTCATTGACCAGTGGAGCACAAGGGACAGTTGTTCATGATCTGTGCAGAGAACTTCAAGCACGTGAGAAATTGACACTGAATCTAGCTTTTCTTTTTATTGTTTTTTTTTAATTTTTTTTTTAACGTTTATTTATTTTTGAGACAGAGAGAGACAGAGCATGAACAGGGGAGGGTCAGAGAGAGGGAGACACAGAATCCGAAACAGGCTCCAGGCTTCGAGCTGTCAGCACAGAGCCCAATGCGGGGTTCGAACTCACAGACCGCGAGATCATGACCTGAGCTGAAGTCCGCCACTCAACCGACTGAGCCACCCAGGCGTCCCTCTTTTTATTGTTTTTAACAGCTGCACAACTAATAAATAATGATTCTTCTTTGTAAAACTTGCAAAAAAAAAAAAAGAGAGAGAGAATTACACTGAGTAAGAAATCATAGCCATTGTTGTATTAGTCACATTCTGAGGTACTAGGGTTTAGGATTTCAACATACAAGTTTTGGAGGGACACGGTTCAGGTGATAACAATCCTCTATCTCTGTTAAACCCATTCCTTTCCATAAGAAAACCACTCCCAACAGTTTGATTTCAAACTCAGGCAGTCCTATTCCAAAGCTAGAGTACATGGCCACTATAAAGCCTATCCTCTAAGTCAAATATACACAGACACATACAACATACATATACATTGAGAAAGTTCGTCACGTTTGTTAAACAATTCATACTAGTTTAAAAAATAAGAACATAAGAACTCTATGATCTGGTATATAGAGATTTATTTTTGGTAGTCAAAGTTCATGGAGGATTATTATATACTCATATTATTGCATATTGCTAATATATTAATATTATATATTAAAATACACAAAGCAAATTTGTTCATTGTTGGCCATGTAGTTTCCATCTTCAATTGCATTTTGCAATTGTTCCTTTGATTGAGTTTGAAAAAAAATGTGTCGGGGCGCCTGGGTGGCGC
This sequence comes from Puma concolor, assembly GCF_028749965.1. NCBI lineage: Eukaryota > Metazoa > Chordata > Mammalia > Carnivora > Felidae > Puma > Puma concolor. The sequence continues at coordinate 180,015,476 of NC_141670.1, read as the reverse complement.
AGTTGGTTAAGCGTCCGACTTCAGCCAGGTCACGATCTCGCGGTCCGTGAGTTCGAGCCCCGCGTCGGGCTCTGGGCTGATGGCTTGGAGCCTGGAGCCTGTTTCTGATTCTGTGTCTCCCTCTCTCTGCCCCTCCCCCATTCATGCTCTGTCTCTCTCTGTCCCAAAAATAAAAAAAAAAAAAAAAAGTTGAAAAAAAATGTGTCAATGTCTTCTAGTACTTTGTATTTTGAAATTCATATTCCTACAATTTTCTTTCTTTCTTTTTTTTTTTTTTTAATTTTTTTTTTCAACGTTTATTTATTTTTGGGACAGAGAGAGACAGAGCATGAACGGGGGAGGGGCAGAGAGAGAGGGAGACACAGAATCGGAAACAGGGTCCAGGTTCTGAGCCATCAGCCCAGAGCCCGACGCGGGGCTCGGACTCACGGACCCTGAGATCGTGACCTGGCTGAAGTCGGACGCTTAACCGACTGCGCCACCCAGGCGCCCCTACAATTTTCTTTCTTATATACTAATATTCCAGATTACCCAGGATGAAGATTCTTGCCAACTATAAATTATTGGCAATCATTACACAAGGTAATAAAAAATATAAAATACATACTTAATTGAATGATATTTGTCATATTATGTTTTGTCTGATTGGACTATATCTATATTTAATAGCCTTTTTGCCACTCACTTTGTATATTTTGTCCAATTCTCATTTTGAGATAATCACCTTTTAGGTGGGTTTCTTAAAAGCACTATATAGTTTGAACCCCTGGACCTACCCTCCCTCAAAATATCTCGGCATATGAATTTTACATTAGGACATTAGGCCACCCGCCCTACAGTGACAACTTAAATATTTCTTATGTTTGTTTTTATGTTTTATCTTTAATATTTGTCATGATTTTCTTATTTTTCCTTTACCGTCTTGAAGAGGATTAACTTTGGTGTATCAGATTTAATTTGGTTTATCCTTATTCCCCCTAGATGATTAGAAGTTACATAATCTATTTCTTCTTAATAGTTTCCCTTAATTTGCTAATTAAATATATTTTAAATAAAAAACAATGTGTTTTTATATTAGCTTGTATACTGATAAAAATCTGACCTCACTATTCCTTCAAAAATGAGATTTTTTTAACACATTTCTAGTCTTCCTACTCCTCGCCATAGTTTTAAGCTACTGTTTTATATATTATTAGAAATTTTCTATATAATTTCTAACTAATTTAACATAAGTTCACAAAAATTGAGAAATTTGCATGCAGAGATACTATTTCCTGGTTATACCTAAGCTTATAAATTTTTCTAATATTCCACTTTTTATTTATATTAATTTTTTTAATTTTACTGGGTTTTTCTCCAGGGGCTATTAGTGACTAGAAGTGGAGAATTTTCAAGAAGTCAGGTGAATGTATCCAAAAGTATCCAATTGTATACAATTCTATCAGACATTTTGGAGAATCAGAGACAAAAAAAAAAAAAAAAAAAAGAAAGAAAGAAAGAAAGGAGAACTCATAGGCAAAGAAGTGAAAGAGGTTGCATTCGTGGAACTAGTGGGACTACAAAATGAAGGAGAGTTTGGGAACATGATCCAGGCAGAACTGTGCATGCCTCACTCTCACTTCCTTTGGCAGCAAGACTTCCTTCATCCTATTAAAAAAGTTGTACTAAGAACAAGCACAGGTGCATGAAGCACATAGTCATTGGAGCAACAGGTGTTATCCTGACCACACTGTAGACCAATTAGGTAAACTCTGTAAGGCTGAGACCCACAACATCAGTGCAATTTAAAAAGCACTTCTCCAGTGATCCCGGATTGCAGCAAGTTTGAGAACTATTGAAAACGAGCACATCAGAAGGTTTGGGAGTGAACTTCACAAGTTCCTTTTGGAGAAGGCAGGGCTTATATGACAAAGGGAAAATGGTCCTGAGTCATGTCCAAGAGGATTAACTTAATCCTGCCATGCTCTGGAAAGCATGTGACTACTGCTCACCTACTGAAACTCCAGTTGAAGCGGGTCAAGTATTGTGGGCAGCGATGATGTGGTTACTTAACGCAAAGTGCCTTCCTTTCTCTGATCATCATCGTCATACCTTGAAATATAAAAAACATGCTCTGGTAATAGAAGTTCATTTTCTGAGGATACACTCTATTTTGGCATGGCTTCACGGAAAGCCTAGCAGCTTGCTTTTAGATTCGTTTTGCAATTCAAAATATCAGCAAGTAATCTAGGTGGGGTAGTAAAAATGTGAGCCAGGAGAGCACTCAAATCAATAATTTGTTTCTAGTAAGGTTTACAGGTGATAAATCTTTTGCATTTCCGTATTCATAGTTTGGACTCACACTTCTTTTTCTTCTTCTTTTTCAAGATTTCATTGAAATTCCAGTTAGTTACCATACAGCATAGTATTAGTTTCAGGTGTAGAACTTAATGATTCATCATTTATGTACAACACTAGGTGTTCATCACAGCAAGTGCCCTCCTTAAGCCCCATCACCCATTTAACCGATCCCCCCACCTACCTCCCCTCCAGTAACCCTCAGTTTGTTCTGTATAGTTAGGAGTCTGTCTCTTGGTTTGCCTCTCTCTCCCCGCCCAATGTGTTCATTTGTTTTGTTTCTTAAATTCCACATATGAGTGAAATCATATGGCATTTGTCTTTGACCGACTTATTTCACTTAGCATAATCCTCTCTAGCTTCATCCACATCGTTGCAAATGGCAAGATTTCTTTCTTTGTTATGACTGAGCAATACACCGTTGCATGTAATAGACACCACTTGTTCTTTACATCAGTCAATGGACATTTGGGTTCTTTCCATAATTTGGCTGTTGTTGATAATGCTGCTTTAAACATCAGGCTGCATTATCCCTTCAAATTAGTATTTTTGTATCCTTTGAGTAAACACCTAGTAGTACAATTTCTGGGCCTTAGGGAGGTTCTATTTTTAACTCTTTGAAGAACCTCTATACTGTTTTCCAGAGTAGCTGCACCAGTTTGCATTCCCACCAACAGTGTAAGAGGGTTACTTTTTCTCTACATCCTTGCCAACACCTCTTGTTTCCTGTGTTGTTAATTTTAGCCATGCAGATTGGTGTGAGGTGGTATCTCATTGCAGTTTTGATTTGTATTCCCCCGATGATGAGTGATGTTAAGCACCTTTTCACGTATTTATTAGTCAATAATGAAACAGCAGAAAGAGAAATCAAGGAATCCATCCCATTTAGAATTGCACCAAAAATCATCAGACACCTAGGAATAAACATAACCAAAGTGGCAAAAGATCTGCACTCTTGACTTACTTTTCTTTTACAGTACTTTAAATATTGTACCAAATGCATACATGAAAATACAAGGATATTTTTGTTATTCTTTTAATTTAAAACCATTTCAAAATTATAGAATGTTAAATGTACTGTAGGAAGGAGTTTTGCTTTTTTTTTTTTCCTGGACCATCTACATTGCCTATGTGAAACCCTAGTACCCCCAAATACGTTAGTGTAGTGTTCTATAGATATGAACATTCTCTATGCAACATAGACATTCAAATAAGGAACTTAACATCAAGTCAACTCTGTCTTAACAAAATACCAAATACTGAGTGCTTAAACAACAGACGTCATTTATTTTCTCATGGTTCTAGAGTCTGGAAGACCAATATAGGGTGCCATCATGGTCAGGATTTGGTGAGAGCTGTCTTTCTGGATTACAGAAGGCCACCTTCTCATTATGTCCTCACATAGTGGGGAGAAAAAGAGAGTAACAGAGACGGAGAGATGTCTCTGTTGCCTCTTCTTATGAAAGCATTAATCCCATAATGAGGGGCTCTTCATGATTTCATCCAAACCTAATTATCTCCCAAAGGTCCCATCTCTAAATACTATAATGTTGGTGGTTAAGACTTCAACATGGGGGTGCCTGGGTGGCACAGTCGGTTGAGCGTCCGACTTCAGCCACGTCACGATCTCGCGGTCCGTGAGTTCGAGCCCCGCGTCAGGCTCTGGGCTGATGGCTCAGAGCCTGGAGCCTGTTTCCGATTCTGTGTCTCCCTCTCTCTCTGCCCCTCCCCTGTTCATGCTCTGTCTCTCTCTGTCCCAAAAATAAATAAAAACATGGAAAAAAAAATAAAAAAAAAAAAGACTTCAACATGGTGAATTTTCAGGGACACAATTTTGTCCAAGCAACAACTAACATCAAGCTTTCATAGTCCATTCAAATTTTAACAGTACATTCTAGTCAATAATATCCTTAAAAACAAAATAATGCATCTCGGTATCAAGCATTTCATTTAGTTGGCAAGTGTGTTTAGTCTCCTTCAATCAGAAACAGTTCCTCAGTCTTTGACTTTCATGATCTTGATATTTTTTTGAACATTCGAAGTGAGTTATTCTGCAGAATATCCTTCAATTTGAATTATCTTATGTTTCCTCATGATTCATTTCAGGTTAGACATTTTAGGAAGGAATATCGTGGAAGTTGTACTTTTTCTTTCCACTGCATTTTCTCAGGCATCCTGACAGACAGTGAATCCTCTCCTGCATACATGCACTTTATCAGCGATGGAGGTGATGCTCACCAGCTTCGCCATTGAAAGTGTACACATTTTCCCTTTTTAATTAACAATTATTTTGTCAGAGATGCTTTTAAACTATAGACACATGGGGCGCCTGGGTGGCGCAGTCGGTTAAGCATCCGGCTTCAGCCAGGTCACGATCTCGCGGTCCGTGAGTTCGAGCCCCGCATCAGGCTCTGGGCTGATGGCTCAGAGCCTGGAGCCTGTTTCCGATTCTGTGTCTCCCTCTCTCTCTGCTCCTCCCCCGTTCATGCTCTATCTCTCTCTGTCCCAAAAAAATAAATAAACGTTGAAAAAAAAAATTTAAACTATAGACACATGCCCTTCTTCAACAACTTCTAATCTATTTACAAAAATCATTGTTTCCTATTTTATTGAGTTAAAACTTATTGAATTATTTATTTTTAATTTTTTAAATGTTTTTTTATTTATTTTTGAGAGAGAGAGAGAGAGAGAGAGAGAGAGACAGAGTACAAGCGGGGAAGGGGAATAGGGAGACAGGGAGACACAGAATCCAAAGAGGGCTCCAGGCTCTGACCTGTGAGCACAGAGCCCTATATGGGGCTGGAACCCACGAACCGTGAAGTCATGACCTGATCCGAAGTCAGACGCTTAACAGACTGAGCCACCCAGGTGCCCCTGAATTAATTATTTTGATGCCAAAATCTTCCAGATTTGGCCAGTATTTGGGCTTTTAAGATGGACTCTTTTTTTCTTTTGATGTATTCTTATCATTCCTTGGTATGTTCTTAACCTCTCGTATTATAGGATATTCTATATCTGGGATTAGCCATTTCCAAGGAACTCTGGTTTCTTATGGTGGAGCATAATATTTACAAACCAAGACATGTACCTCAGTTGTACTCATTGCCATCAAGGCAACGCTGCTTTTAGGACCTCTCAGCACACCAAGCTCAGGAATATGTGCGTGCACATGTGTATAAATACAAACACCACATTATTATAGTTCTTTTTCCATATTTATAACTCCCTTCTTCATCAGTAAGAAACCTATTTTCCATTATTCTTAATACATTTACTTACTTATGACCACTCTCCCTACACGGAACTAACGTTCCATCACCACATTTGCTCCCTCCCCTGGGCGGCTGCTGTCCTCACCTTACTTAGGCTTTAATATCCTATGCCCAGCCACTGCCATAGCCTTTAACATGGATGCCTTTCTCATCACATTCAAACTTGGTATTCTGCAAAATGTCCCCCCCGCTCCACTCACACACACAGTCAGCCTTATCACCCTGATCAAGTTCTGAAACTCTACACTGGATTGCTCATTAGAGTGGCTGCCTTCCCTACTCATTTGTCTTGAGTGTTACACTAGGTCTCTCCCCCTGTTTGGGAGCCCTCTTAAGCTCACTTCGGATCCAACACACTTAAAGATAGCCTCATCTTGTGGGTGCCCGCTGAAACTCCCAATCCATTTGTCAGGCTATGTCCAACCGCAACATGGATGGATACCTTCTTCAGTCCATCCAGGTTCTGACACCTTGTGTTCAGCTTTCAGCATCCCTGTGTAGACGCCATTCTTACTTCTCCCAGGCTCTGACGATCCTCGACAGGTGATCTTTCTCTGCCGACATCCTACATCAGGCTGTCTCATTTGAAGGGTCTTTATATTAGGCACCAACACCTCCCACTGAGCTCTCCCCTCATGGATAACGTCCTCACATTATCCAGGCTCCCAGGCCATGCTTCCAGATCTCGCTCTCCTGGAGACATCACTCTCACTCAGCGTTGGGTCCAACACCTCACACCTGTGGCTTTTCCACACAGACTCCCTCCTCACCGTGCTTGAGCACCACTTCAGGTATCTGCCCAAGACACTTTCCCATTTTTAAAGTGGGTTATTTGACTTTCTATTTATGATTCATAGGAGTTACTTACAATTTCTGGGTATGGGTCTTTTGTAAGATAGGTATACTGCAAGTATTTCTCTGTTGTGTGGCTTGCCTTTTTCTTGTCTAAATGGCATTTTTTTTAACGAATGCAAATTTATAATTTCATGAAATTTATCAAGATGTTTCTTATTTTCTGAATTGTCTAAGAAGCATTTGCCTAGCCCAGATATGTTAGTTTCCTAGAGCTACAGTAACAAATTACCACAGACTGGGTGGTTTAAAGCAACAAATTTATGCTCTCCCAGTTCTGAAGGCTCAGAGACTTCATTGTTTACATTTTCCAAGTTTTTGGTAGCTGTCAGCATTTCTTACCACACTCCTCTCTCTGTCTCCAGGGTCACATTACCTCTTCCCTTTTTGTATGTGTCAAATCTCCCTGTTATAAACACATTTGTCATTGGATTTGGGGCTCATGGAAATAATACAGGATTATCACTTCATTTCAAGATCCTTAACTTAATTACATCTGCAAAAACTCTTTTTCAACTAAGGTTACATTCACGGGTTCCAGGGATTAGAATGTAAAGGTATTGTTTGAGGGACCACCGTTCAACCCATTACACAGGCTATTAAAGATATACTTTCAAATTGTAAGTGACTTGTACAGTCATTACACCAAAGGAATTAGAGGAATAACCATATGAAAAACTTGCTAGTCATAAGGAAATACAAATTTGTACTAGAAGACCTGCCTCTACATAATGATTTGAATAAAGAAAACAAAAGACAATACTACAGATTTTAATTTTGATGAAATGTAATCACATTCTCAGAGGTCTATAAAATTGCCTAAGAAATCTTTGCCTAACCCAGGTTATGTGGATATTGCCTCATATTTCTCCTAGAAGATTTATAGTTTCAACTTTGATATTTAGGTCTATAGTACATCTCAAAATAATTTTTGTGTACTGTGTGAAGTAGGGTTCAAGGTTATTTTTTCCAAACAAATACCCATTTGTTCCAAAACCATTTATTATTTTTTATCTTATTTTGTTTTATTTTTATTATTATTATTTTTTAATATATGAAATTTATTGTCAAATTGGTTTCCATACAACATCCAGTGCTCATCCCAACAGGTACCCTCCTCAATACCCGTCACCCACCGTCCCCTCCCTCCCACCCCCCATCAGCCCTCAGTTTGTTCTCAGTTTTTAAGAGTCTCTTATGCTTTGTCTCTCTCCCACTCTAACCTCTTTTTTTTTTCCCTTCCCCTCCTCCATGGGTTCCTGTTAAGTTTCTCAGGATCCACATAAGAGTGAACACATATGGTATCTGTCTTTCTCTGTATGGCTTATTTCACTTAGCATAACACTCTCCAGTTTCTTACTTGACACATCCCCAAAGGCAAGGGAATTAAAAGCAAAAATGAACTATTGGGACCTCAGGAAGATAAAAAGCTTCTGCACAGCAAAGGAAACAATCAACAAAACTAAAAGGCAACCGATGGAATGGGAAAAGATATTTGCAAATGACATATCGGACAAAGGGCTAGTATCCAAAATCTATAAAGAGCTCACCAAACTCCACACCCGAAAAACAAATAATCCAGTGAAGAAATGGGCAGAAAACATGAATAGACACTTCTCTAAAGAAGACACCCGAATGGCCAACAGGCACATGAAAAGATGCTCAACATCGCTCCTCATCAGGGAAATACAAATCAACACCACACTCAGATATCACCTCACGCCAGTCAGAGTGGCCAAAATGAACAAATCAGGAGACTATAGATGCTGGAGAGGATGTGGAGAAACGGGAACCCTCTTGCACTGTTGGTGGGAATGCAAACTGGTGCAGCCACTCTGGAAAACAGTGTGGAGGTTCCTCAAAAAATTAAAAATAGATCTACCCTATGACCCAGCAGTAGCACTGCTAGGAATTTACCCAAGGGATACAGGAGTACTGATGCATAGGGGCACTTGTACCCCAATGTTCATAGCAGCACTCTCAACAATAGCCAAATTATGGAAAAAGCCTAAAAGTCCATCAACTGATGAATGGATAAAGAAATTGTGGTTTATATACACAATGGAGTACTATGTGGCAATGAGAAAGAATGAAATATGGCCCTTTGTAGCAAAAGCATTTATTAAATAGTATTTCCTTTTCCAATAAAATTGTGCTAGAAGCTTTGTTTAAATTTATGTTACTATATGAGCATGGGTCTATTTGTGGAATATTTGTTCTAGTATATTGATACACTTTCTTTCCTTCTACAAATACTTTAATCAATGCAGCTTTGCAGTTGTAACATTTCAGTAAGTTCTGAAACCAGATAATGTAAGTGTTTAAATTTTCTTTTTTATTAAAATTTGTTCAAGATATTTTATATTCTGTGTTCCCTAATCAATTTTATGATTAGATCATCATTTAAAAAAAAGTCTATTTAAGGAGAAATGATATATTAACATAAATATGTTTTCCAATTTATTTATAATTTAATTTTTCTCAGTATTTTAAATATTTTCAGGGCAGCGATGCTGCTTGTCATTCATTTTATTTATTTTTAATGTGTGAAGTGTTTGATTTCACTCTAAATTTTACTTTTTAGGTTCTCATTTTCATCTGTTTGTTTTCAATATATAGAAATAGCTAAATCTCACAACCTTGTTGAAATCACTTATTTGTAGTAGTTTATACATAGATTCCCTTAGATATTTAATACATGCAATTGTGCCTTTTTAAAACAATGACAATTTTATGTAACTGTTCTTTTCTTTTATTTTGCTATCTTATTGCAGTGGTTAGAAACTCCAACACCGTGTTTCAATAAAATCAATTGAGTGGACATCTTTGTATTTTTCCTAATTTTTGGTAAAACATCCATTTATTTATCTTTAACACTAAAAGTTTCTTTAAATTTGTGCCCTTTACATATTAAAGAAGTTATTTTCTGAGCACCTGGGTGGCTCAGTTGCTAAACTTCTGACTTGGGCTCAGGTCCTGATCTCTGCTCTCAGCAAAGAGCAGGCTTTGGATCCTTGGTCCTTCTGTCTCTGCCCCTCCCCTGCTCATGCATACACTCTCTCTCCCTCAAAAATAAACATTTAAAAACGTGGATGGAACTGGAGGGTATTATGCTAAGTGAAATAAGCCAGGCAGAGAAAGACAGATACCATATGTTTTCACTCATATGTGGATCTTGAGAAACTTAGAAGACCATGGGGAAGGGGAAGGGGGAAAAAAAAGTTACAGAAAGGGAGGAAGGCAAACCATAAGAGACTTTTAAGGGCTGAGAACAAACTAAGGGTAGATGGGGGGCATGAAGGAGAGGGGAAAGTGGGTGAGGGGCAAGGAGGAGGGCACTTGTTGGGATGAGCACTGGGTGTTGTATGGAAACCAATTTGGCCAAAAAATTATATTTTAAAAAAGTCCTTAAAAGTAAGTTATTTTCTATTCCTATTTTCAGAATGTTTATCATTCACAAATATTGATTTTGTAACATTTTTTCTGCCTCTGTTGAGATGTTTTGTTTTCCCCCTTTATCCTGGTGAATTGCAGTGATTGAGTTTTACATGTTAAATCAACCTTGAATTAACTGGGATAAAGCCCACTTGGTCATGACACAATATTCTTTTTTATATGTTCCTGGATATAATTTGCTATAACTTTGCATTTGCTTTTATGAAGTATTGTGATACTAATATTCATTTCATGTTTACACCTCTCAGTTTTTGGTGTCAAAATTATGTTTGCCTCATAAAACAAGTTGAGAAATGTCTCTCTTCCTCTCTTCTCAAAAATAATTTTCATGAGTATGTACAGAAATTCGTATTAGTTCTCTCTTAAATGCTTGATATAATTCCCCATTGAAGTCATCTGGTTCTGGATCATTTTGATGAGAAATTTTTAATAAAAATTTATTCTAATAGATATAGTATTTTTCATATTTTCCATTTCTTCCTGTGTTTGATTTGAAAGTTATATTTTGTCAATCTCTTCTAAATTACCAAAATGTATTATAAAATTAATCAGAATATAGTCCCATTATTCTTAATATTTTAAGATCTGCAATGCTGTCCGTTAAAAAATTCCCAATATTGATATTTTATGTTTTTTCTCTGTGCTTATTTAACTATGAGATTATCAATTTTATTAATCTTTGCAAAGTTCAAGATTTCTTCCATATTTGTGTTTTCTATTTCATTGATTTCTGCCTATACATGAATCATTTCCTTTAACCCACTTTCTTTGAACTAATTTGCTCTCCTTTTCCAATCTTCTTAAACTTATAGCTTGCATCTTAAATTTTCTACACTTTTTATGTTTCTGATCTATTCCTTGCTCCAAACACTGCTTTAGCAGCATCAAACAAATTTGTATGGTGGTGTTTTCCCATTATCTATCATTTAAATTAAAAAAAATATTTTTTGTTTTTTTTTTTGTTTTGATTTGTTTTGTTTTTGTTTTCTTATTTGACCCATAGATGTCATAGTGTTTTGACTTACTTCCAAATATTTTTTTGTTTTATATTTATTATTTACTTCTAATTTGATTCCAAATGGTAAAAACGTATTTTGTGATTTCAATTCTTTAACATTTATTAAGATAGCATTATTGATTTTAGTGTTGATTTTGGCATTTTGATTTTAATGTTATGTATTTGTCCTACTTTGAAAAAGTTGGTAGTCTTGTTCAGTCTTCTGTATTCTTACTGCTTTTTGTATAAAGTTCCTGTTAATTATTGAGAGAGATGTATTTTCATCTTTAACTATGACTGGGATTTGTACACTTTACTTTTTTCTCTAAATGTTTAATTTACGTATTCTGTGACCACATTAACTGCATACAGATTTAGAAGTGTATCTCTTTAATAAAATGATTCTTCTATTACTTTAAAAATGTTTCTCTTTCTCTATTTAATATTCTTCATTTCTTCACTTAAAATCAAGTCTGATAATAAACATATTTTTATTAATATTTTTTGCATAGTGTATCTTTTTTCCTCAAATATTTATTTTAACTCTCTTTTCTTGTATCCAAACTAAGTCTTTTTTAAACAATATATAGTAGGATCTTGCCTTATTTATGTAATCTAACCATCTCTATCTTTTAAGTTTTGTGTTTATTTAGATGAAGTGACATTAAGGTTTTTTTTTTTAATTTGAGCAGTTTAGTTATTCCCATTAATTCTTTGATAGTTTGCTATTCCTTTTCTGCATTCTATTGCATTGTTAAAATATAACTGTGTTTTGTTTTGTCATTTCTACTTGCTTTGGAGCCATATGGTAAAATTATATTTTAGTGGATGTTTTAGATTCAAATATGCATCATTAATAGGGTGTTTGGGTGGCTCAGTTAGTTAAGCATCAGACTTTTGATTTTGGCTCAGGTCATGAGATCAAGCCCTGTATCCGGCCCTGTGCTGACAGCACAGAACCGGCTTGGGATTCTTTCTTTACCTCGCTCTCTGCCCTTCCCCCACTCGTGTGTGCTCTCATGCACACACACTCTCTCTCAAAATAAATAAATACATTAAAAAAATTTCAAAAACAAATGAAAAAAATATGCACCCTTAACATATCACATCTCACCTTAATATCCAAGCTGCTCATGAACAGTATAAGAATCTTGCAATAATGTGATTGTATTTATATACCTTCTACTCTATGCACTATTGTGCTCATCTATTTTACATTTACAATTTTTTGAACCTATAGTACATTTTAATTAGTTTGTTTTAAGCAGTCAATGGTCTTTAAATAAATGTGATCTTATACATTTGTTCACAATTTTCTCAAGGGTTTTTTTTTTTTTTTTTTGACTTTGTGGTGGTAACTTTCTTTCCTGCATGCACATACAATATTATTTTAGTTCAGTAAGAACTTTCTTTTATTTCTTGTGGTACAAGTGTCTTGGCAGTGTTTCAGAGTTTCAGCTCTTGTTTCTTAGCTAATGCTTTCATATTGCCTTCATATTTGAAGGTATTTTCATTGGGTGTAGAATTCAGGATTGACTTTTGTTTGATTATTTTTAATCTTCACCCTCCAAGTTTAATTCTATTACCTGCTGGTTTTTGTTTCCGAAGAAAAGTCTATTTTTATTATTATGATTTCCCTAAATATAATGTCACTTTTCTAAATCTGATTATAAATGTTTCTATTTACCTTGAGTTTTCTCAGTATGACTCTAATATGCCTAGAAGGCATGTGTGTGTGTGTGTGTGTGTGTGTGTGTGTGTGTGTGTGTTTCTTAAGCATTCTTAGGATTTATTGTAATTTTTGAGTCTGTGCTTAGAAAAATTACATTGGTTGAGTACATTTTTTTTTTAACTTTTTTATGTTTTATTTTATTTTTGAGACAGAGAGGGACAAAGCATTAGCAGGGAAGGGGGAGAGAGAGAGATAGAGAGAATCTGAAGCAGGTTTCAGGCTTTGAGCTGTCAGCACATAGCCCTATGCGGGGCTTGAACTCACGAACTGTGAGATCATGACCTGAGCCAAAGTTGGAAGCTTAACTGATTGAGCCACCCAGGCACGCCTAGTTGAATAAAATTTTTATTCATCATCTTCTTATGTATATTGTTTTGCTCTTTGCCCCTCCTCCCCTTCTTTCATTCTAATTATGCAAATGTCACAGTTCCATGCGTTCTACAATATCTACAATGCTTTACTTATCTGTTCTTTTTTCTTCTGTGAACTGGTTTGTATTATTTCTGGTGGTCTGTAATCACATTTATTAATACTTCTGTAGTTTCAGTTTGTTATTAAAGTCAAAACGATTTTTTTCTTTTTTTCTTAAGAAAGAAAGTTCAGAATTTCAGACACTTAAATTCTAGCACTTTGTTCTTCTAGATATTACTATGCTGGAATCCTCCATGTTTTTGCCACATTCCTCTAAACTCGTTAGCATTTACAGAATAATTACATTAAAACCTAGGACGGCTAACGTTAACACCTGTGTTACTCATGCATTTACTTCTAGCGGCTACTTTTATTCTTCTGATTGTAGATCACACTTCCCTGCTTCTTCGTATGTGTGATAAATTATGATGTTTGACGAACATCCTGAAAGACGCTTCGAGTAGCACTACATTATGTTAACTAGATGATATTATTTTTCTCTATAGCATGTTGTCCTGTTCTGGAATGAAATCTAAGTGTTTTGTTCTTATCAAGTCTTGATTTTGGCTTCGTCGAGCTGGATCGATCTCCGTTTTCCATTATTCCTACAACAGACCTCAATACTAGGCATAGTTCATACTGCAAATACAAGACTTTTCTGAATTGTCAAATTAAGACAAAAAACAGCACTTTCACTGTGAGTCTCCTTTCTTTCTGGCTAAGATTCAATATCTGAGCATTGCATGATCTCTGAAACTTCTGTTCATCTGACAGGCCCCAGGCAGCTGTGCTCTGCTGTGCTTCCTGGATTCTTGCCCTGCTTGTTCCAAGCTTAGGAATTGGCCAACCTCTGAGGAAAACCTCTGTATAACATAAAAACTCAAGTTTTCCTAGAACTTATTTTTTTTCTTTGTTGCTATTGTGCTGGAGGGAAACTGAAAGTTATTTAAATTTCATAACACGATGAATTACATTTGTCTAAGATATTATACCATAATGTTTTTAACAATAAAAAAATAATCTTAATTTCAGGCAATAATATAGAAAGTTTCGGAAAACGTACTAGAGGTAAAAAGGTGTGTGAAATTGAGGAAAAATAATGGAGTGTGTATTCATTGATCTTCAAAATGAAAACTTACTAAAGGTAAGCATCATTATCATTTTATTTCAAGAACACATTTTAATCCAACGTGATAGTTTTAATAGTGGAATAAATAGAGTCTTTGATTATGTCTTCAGAATATTTATGATAACATTACTTCAATTTCATCTAAAAATTGTATCTGTTGATACTAATTACTAACTAAGCAAAGACTAATCTCATGAGAATCCGTATAATGAAAACTGGGTCATTGGTTTTTTGAAAAGTCCGTGAAGTTGCTCTGTGACAATGCAAGGGAAAGAATTGTTGAATATAATAAACCATCAGGTAGGAAGCTTAGGTATATATCTCACTCTCAGAAAGGCATATGTCATACATTCTCTAGTTTAAAGTAAACAAAGCAAGGGGTGCCTGGGAGGATCAGTCAGCTAAGCGCCCGACTCTTGGTTTCAGTTGAGGTCACGGATCTCACAGTTTCAAGCCCCATGTCAGTTTCTGTACTGGCAGTGTGGAGCCTGCTTAGGATTCTTTCTCTCTTCTCTCTCTGTCCCTCCCTCACTCATGCTCTCTCTCAAAATAAACTTAAGGAATTATAAAAAATAAAATATATGAAGTGAAATTTGCCTGTACAGACTTATTTTACCTCCATAAGAGAGAGTCCTCACTTGAAGAGCGAAAAGAAGAGTGAAAAGAGCATAAGGGGTACATATGTGTCCTGAAACATACAGTATATTGACATTTGTCTTTGTCCTTCTGAATTTTCTTCTCTTCTTTATGCAGCAAGAAAGTGCATTCTACTTAAAAAATAATTACGAAGTACGAACTAAAAAGCTTTATATAAATACGTTATAAATATATCTTTTGATTCATGTTTGTGCCATTGTCTCACTATTTTCTGTTATCTGGCTAGGTTTAAAAACAAATCTTTGTTTCCTAATTTAGGAAGAATCTCTACTTTCCAAAGTAGATTATCTTGAAGGAGTTTGCATGCAGGTGCCTATAAAACCTACAATGTGATGTAAACTCAAACCATTTCAACTTCAATATCATATAATTTAGTACAATTTTTGGTGCCCCAAAGCACTGCCTAAATCTTAATAAAGAAAAAAGTCTTTATGACTCGTTTCAATTGAATGCTTCTAAGCAGGCGAAAATGAGAAATCATTACATGCATTGGTGGAAGCACACTTTTAAGCTGCAGTTTTGTTTAATTCCTGTCACCTTACTCATGACAGCTATAACAAATAAAGAAACTGAGGATGAATTCATAGGGATAATTAAGCAGTGTTGATCTTAGGACAGTTGTCTTTTCAATGAAACATTGATTGCATTGTTCATAACAAAACTATCTCTGCATGACAGAACTAATTAGTGACCATCTGAACTTACTTAGCCAAATGAAAAAAGCAATTAAAAACACCGTCATCACTGGATCAACCATTGAACAGCTGGTTATATTGATAAGCAATCCAGCAAGTTAAAGCTACTTTAGAACACAATGGAACATAATCTGCTTTCTGAGCAGTAATTAGAGAGCAGTAAGAGAATATGAGATTACTGTTGAGAAACTGTAATTGTGATGCAAACAACTTTAAAAATACATTTTCTTCCTGAATCGGTGTAAGAATAATAGGTGGAAATTTTCGCATTTTTAAATGACCTTCTATTCCCATGGAAATTGTAGATCATATTATGGGATTTATCAACAGTTCACCATCTCTCTTAAGAGAGAATACATCTCTCTTAAGAGAGAATCTTAAGAGAAGATACATTTGTATGACATTGCAGTTTGATTTACCAAAGGGACATAAGAATCTTTGTGACAAATAATTGAAACAGCAATTATATGCCATTGGGTTACAAATACCTGGAGGGCAGGATTAGGTGTATCTATTGTAATACATAAAACACAAAATGTCTGAAACTGTGTGTGTGTGTGTGTGTGTGTGTGTGTGTGTTTACGCGTACGCGCGTGTATGGTTTTAATGTTGCTGTTCTCATCAAATTTGTTTTAAAATGTCCACAGATATGAGAAATCTTTTTTCAATTTTTAGGAAGTGAGAAATAAGATCACATTCTTTTCAATCATATTTGGTGCACATTCCACATAAAAAAATCCAATTAAATTGAGTTAAAGGAAAAAAAAAATATATAATATTTCAAATCAGCCAACCTGTGGGCAGTTAACTATACTTGTTTGAAAAGGTGCATGCAACTCTTATGTTGCTTGAGTCCTTTTCTGTTCTTAAAACCATGTAACTAAAATAAAAATTTATGCCAGAGGAGATGATACTACAATGTTCAAGAATAATTTCTTTGGAAATAGATAAAACAGACATATATCCCCATCCTGTATATACCATTAGCCAGCTGTGTTACTTCACTTTTTAATGCTTAGGTTACACACATGAAAAGTGAATGGGAGGGGATATTAACAACTTTGGAACATTGTTTAAATAAGTAAAAAAATACCTAGGTACATATAGGTAAATATACATATATTTATACATATATATATGTATAATATATATAATATATATTATCCTGAATCATGGCATATATATACATATATGTGTATTTTATATATGCTATTTATATTTATTATTCAGCTATGTGTGTATATACATAGCTGAATAATGGCCATCTAAACATACAAATCTATCAAATTCTAATCCCTGGAACCTGCAAATGTTATTTTATGAAAATAAACTTTCTTTTAAAACCTGATAAACTTAAGGATCTTGAGATGAAATTATTCTGGATTATTCAGGTGTCTACTAAACACATTTACAAGTTTCCTTATAAGACAGAGGCAGAGGGAGATTAACACACAGAAGAGGAGAGGGCAATGTGACTTTGAAGGCAGAGATCAGAGTGAGTAGCTGACAGCTACCAGAAGTTGGAAGGGAAAAGGGATATATTCTCTAGCTCCTCCAGGATCTCCGGAAGGTATGTGGCCCTGCCTATAACTTGATTTCATTTCAGTGATACTGAGTTTGGATTTCTAACCTCCACAACTATAATATAATGATTTCTGGGGTGCCTGGGTGGCTCAGTAGGTTAAGCATCCTACTTAGCCTCAGGTCGTGATCTCATGGTTCGTGGGTTCGAGCCCCGCATCGGACTCTGTGCTGACAGCTCAGAGCCTAGAACCTGCTTTGGATTCTGTGTCTCCCTCTCTCTCTGCTCCTCCCCTGTTCATTCTCTGTCTCTCAAAAATGAATGAATTTTAACAAATGTTTTAAATAATAATTTTTGTTGTCTTAAACCACCCAGTTTGTGGTAATTTGTTATAGCAGCCACAGGAAAACTTTTATAAAAATATATAGATTTATAAATTTATATAGATATAATTATAGTTTTAATATTAGTATCTGAGTATTCTGACTGGCCCAATAAATCTAAATTATAATTATTGCCAAATGATTCCTTTTACCACTGATTTAGGTACTAATTCCATTTGCTTTTCTGACGTTTTTCGTTATTCTTTCTTTTTTCTCCAATTTTATCTATTCTACGTTAGTGTTTTATTTACACCATGGTAAATATATTGAAAAAAAGCAAGTCTTATTTGTTAGCCAGCTGCAAGGTAAAAATGAGGAAGATGGAAAAGGCCTTAGTCTTCAAAATAGTACTTTTTTGAATCAGTAGTGCAAGAACATAATATTCTTCTTCTCTACTTCCTTACTATGTGCCAAAAATTTCCCTACTAATAGATACACTTAATATAAGCACGTTATGTGTATAAACTTATTTCACTCATTGATTAAATATAGCAGGTTACTTTGTCTTTCCATGTCAAAGATGAAGGAAAAAACATGGAAGTCATTTGTTCAAGGTCAAAAGGCTAGTAAGTGGTGCAGTTGACATTCTTAAAGCTACTTTGCTTGAAGATAAAGGCGGAAGAACTTGTTTATTTAGTCAACAAATATATATTGAGAAATTACTATGTGCTAGGACTATTACATAGTGTAACCGAATAATTACACAGCTAGAGCTATGGTAGCTCGACAATAGGAATATAGTTAAAGCTACAGACAGAATCCCCGCTCTTATGGGGTTTTTCTCTATTAGTTAGACCAAGAATTGGCAAGATTTTCTGTAGAAAATATGTTCTTTCGGTAGAAATATTTTAGATTTTGTAGGCTTTGTGGCTGCTGTCACAGTTACTCATCTCTGCCATTAGAATGCAAAGGCAGCCAGAGGTCATACATGCATGAGTGTATGTCCTGTTCCAAAAAAAAAAATTATTTGCAAAAACAAGGGAAGAGCCAATTTGGGTCTGTGGGCCATAGTTTTTCACTCCTAGTATACATAGATAATAAACCAGATAAATAACTTCTAATAACTTATAAATTGTGCTAGAGCATGTTATGAAAAAAAAAAAAAGTAATAAAACAGAGAAAGGAGATAGGGAGTTAGGAGTGGGCGAGTTTTTAAGACCTCTCTATGAAAGTGGCAATTGAGTAAAGCCCTGAATAAAAGAGAGGATGCAAGCTATGTGTGTATGGAGGAGGTAGAAGGAAGAGCTCTGACAAAGGGCCTGAGGTAGGTTCATGGTGGATCTGACAGCAATAGTGAGAAGATGAGTATGTCAATGAGGTGGTGGGGGCGGGGGGCGGGGGGAAGTCAGAGAGATAATAGGAAGCCGCATCACAAATAGCCAGGTGCTTCATAGGCAATGTCTGACTCTGAGTCATGCGGGAAGCATGGTGGAGTAGGGCAGTGATAATAAAATCTAGTTTAATACGATGACCAGCTATTGGTCCAGGAAGTTATTTGGGACTGGCTTTGTTAGAGGCAGAGAGTCTAGTAAAATCTCTTTAAACGTATTAAATAAATTGTGTTTTTAATGCAATTCTTTTGGGTTAAATGTTTATATGTATCACCCAGTGAAATGAATTAAACAGAATTGTATAAGGTACTCCTGTATGCCAGAACCTGTGCCATTATAGACCAATAGGACACCATTTTTCTCTGTATCTTTTTTAGGCTACTAAGTAATTGATCCTCTACCTTTCTTAGTAAAAGTAAGTTCTCTTTTCGGGGGTTTGCTTAAAACAAAAAATGACAATTGCCATGACTTGCCGCTGGAACATTAGATTTACTCTCCAACAAAGAGATACTAAGACAACAGAAATGTGTTAGAAGAGTATCTCACCCTCCCAGACTTCGCCATCATCTCTTGGCCAAGAACTGTACATCTGTTGAAGGTCTGGTATGTATCAATCAGACAGGAGAAAATAAAAGAGTCCAGAAGTTGGTGTTCTGATGGCGAGGTGACAAAGACTTACAGTAACTGACTCTTGGCAACTTTAACAATTTCTTCATTTAAGTAGATTTTATGGTTTTAGCTGAACTGCAAGACCCTCATGTCAAAAAGGATCAGCCTTTGTGGGCTGCATGAACATACAGTAAGAGCTCTTTCAGTTTCTGGCAAGCCAGGAGAGGTTAGTGAGTTCAACTTTTGGCTGAACTTCAGACAGATCTTTTACATCACTGATTGACCTGCTAACCTGATATAGAGCATGGTGTCGTGTGGCAAAGGAACAGAGCATTTAGGGAAGAAACACATGCTTGTGCTTTAATCTATTTTGCAAGACATTTTCCCAGTATATCTTTGGATTGAAAACCAGGGTCATTTCCCTTACAAATTGAGGGTGATTGTGTCAAAATGGAAATTAGATGTAAATGCTAAGGTTTTGTAGGGATTTGAAGTTGGTTCTTCTGGATGGCTTCAATCTCCACCCACTTATTGTTTAATAATAATATTTCTCTTTTTTTAAAAATGTTTTTTTCAACGTTTATTTATTTTTGAGACATAGAGAGACAGAGCATGAACGGGGGAGGGTCAGAGAGAGAGGGAGACACAGAATCGGAAACAGGCTCCAGGCTCTGAGCCATCAGCCCAGAGCCTGACGCGGGGCTCGAACTCACGGACCGCGAGATCGTGACCCGGCTGAAGTCGGACGCTTAACCGACTGCACCACCCAGGCGCCCCAATAATATTTCTCTTTTACTGTGTATCCTGAGAAATCACATTGGTATTTAGTTTTTGCTTTGGTATTTGGGTTTTATTATAAATGCTACCATTAAGTCATTGTTTTCCTATTAGTATGCGTTCTTAACTATAAAAATTTATTGTTTTGATCCTAAGTTTTCATTTAAAATATTAAACTTATTAAGTATAACAATGGAGTTCTAGTTAAAGATGGGGATACATGAAGATTCTGAACTCATCTTTTCCTACAGACACACTGAGCCTACTGCTACATATGGAATAATTTCCTTTTAAGAAAACCTAAAGGGTGATTGAGGGAGGACTATACATCAGGCAAATGAGAAGAAACCCACACAGAAGCAGGTAAGAGAGGCTAGGACACAGTCCTGCCATAAACTCCACCCCCCACATGGCATCCCACAACTGGAAAGGAACTCGAAATCCAGAGCTCCTCCCTGAAGAGTGAAAGGTTGAATCCTACATTGGGCATCTCAACTTTTGAGACATATGCTTGAGAGATGAGCACCCAAAATATCTAAATTTGCAAACCGAGGGAACTAGCGTCCTGAGACCCATAAGACTATGACAGTTTGAGAAACTGCTTTAAATGGTCTCATGCTTGGACTCATCCACCCCAGGGCCTATTTCAGAGGCAACCAATTATGCCCAGGTTGGAAGTGAAGGAGCCTCATCTCCATATATTGAAGCACTGAGCCGAAGGACAGACATCTATCTTAACCCACACACCAAGGAGACTACTGGAACATTCTCCAGGGACAGAAACTGGTGTCTGCCATGCTCTCCTTTTGCTGTGCTCTCCAGAACCAGTATTTCCCATATTTTTGCAGGTGATGTCTCAGGGATGCCTCCTGATCACCTGGCTAGAAGGCAGGGGACTTGTGTTTCTGGTCCCCAGAGACTGTCATAATTGGTGTCACCCAGAAAAGAGCCCATATTCCTATATGGCAACCACTGCCAGAGGACAGGTCTACATTGCTTGGCTCTGATGGCCAGTGAGGCTTACATTTGTGAGTCCCACAGGACTGTAACGAGGGAGAAAGAGTTCTTAAACTGTATCGACCCAGGATCCAGAAAGAGTCAACAGACCCAGGAGCTCAGTCTTTCTGTAAATAGTTCCATTAGCTAATCATCATGGCTGCAGCCTGAGGGACAGGCTTCTAACTAAACACACAACTTGAGGCAGAATGTAATCCTTTCCAGAGACCTCAGAGGATATGTGTTATCTTCATGCTCACTCTCTGCCATGTTCTAGAACGTGGTGTTATTGGAGGAAAGATGGAAATATTTCTTTTGGTAGAGATGAAACTCTAACTTAGTTAACTAACCCCTTCCCTTCTTACCAGGAAAGAAAAAAGCCAAAAGGTTTGGGGACAAAGATTTGGGTGGCTCTAAAAGAGGTGTAAAAATGGAAGATCATTTGTGAGACCAACAGAACTAAAGGAAGCAAACAATTCATAGGCAAAAAGTACATGAAAATAATTTGAAAAATTCAAAAATCATATGTAGCAACAAGAATTAATTTTAATGTTTTCTGGCCTTAGAATGTTTGTTTCATGAAAATTGATACTTTTATGTACTTATAATTTATGTTAATTTTGTTCTTTAAATTTTTTTTATGTTTATTTATTTTTAAGAGCCGGAGAGAGACAGACTGTGAGCAGGGGAGGGGTAGAGAGAGAGGGAGACACAGAATTTGAAGCAGGCTCCGAGCTGTCAGCACAGAGCCAGATGTGGAGCTCGAACTCACGCAACGTGCAGTCATGACCTGAGCCAAAGTCAGACGCGCAACATACTGAGCCACCCAGGCACCCCAGTGTTACTTTTATTCCTGATATTTTGACAGTAGATTTTAGGGCCTGGAGTGACAAGGATACTGACTCATACTTCTCAGTATATTTAACAGGGTCAACCAGAATGGGGATCTTTTTAAGTTTTTCTAAATTTTGTATTTGTTTTTGTTTTGAAGTAGAGTTGTAATTAATATGTACTGGGCAATTATTAAAACTTTTGATTGATATTGTTTATTTTTTCACTCAGATGTATATTTGTTTAAAAACTTAATTTTCATAATGTATCTTTTTTCTCTTCCTTTGTTTCAACTAGGACACAGCTACTGTTTCATAGGTAATATGTAGTAGAATTAACTTTTTAGCTTTCAGTTACCAGTATACGACTTTAAGTCATATTAATCAGTTTCTTGATATCTGGTAAAATGTGGATATATTTTACATTGCTGGTGCTCAGTACGAGGTTACTGAATTGAATGGCACTTGTTATAATATGTTCAATAGGTACTTCAGCTGTGGAAAAATTTGATATTATATTCATTCTGAATAAAATGAAAAAATTGGCAATTTTATTCAATTCAACATTATTTATTGACTATTTACTCTGTTTGGGACTGCACTAGGCATTGTTGGGAATGTTTAACACAGCAAGATAGATCTGTGCTTTTTGTCCTGAAGGAATTTGCTATATTCAGGAAAATTATTTGGGTCAAAGCTTTCTTGTCAGGTTCCTACACCGACAGCCATTTTACATAAATAAGAACACTCACTGACTTCTTTGAATGATTCCTCCTTTCATTCTGAAACACTTTTACCTAAGCCTACTTCACCGACCCCAAACCTTGCCCATTCTAGATATTACCTTTCACGTCATTCTCTGAAGGAAGCGCTCCTATTCTCTGGTACCTCGGTTAGTGTCTCTCCCTACTCATTGTGATTTCCATAATTAGTTCTTTGTATTTGTTTCATGTTTGTCTTACATACTAGAGTATATGTTAGCAGAAGGCAAGAGCCATTTTCATGTACCTCCATATATCCCCGGTGTCTAGTGAATGTCTGACTCAATGATAATTGATAATCATAATTGGTTGAGGCAAATAGCTAATGCTATTTTTGTGAACCCTTTGACAATTTTGAAATTTAAAGTACCCTTTTACTAGATTCACCAATTATGAATGTTTTGCCACATTTGCTTTCTTTCTCTCTCCTCATCTTTTCTTTTCATATGTATTTTAAGCATATATCTCCAATGAACAAAAACTTCATTCTGCCATATCTTTACAGTATGATCTCCACAAGGAATTTAACACTGATAAAATAGCATTGCTTTGTCTTTCCTAAATCCATATTCAAATTTTCCCCAGTTGTTCCTATAATCCTCCTTTTTGTGTAACCCATAATCCGGTAAGTATCATAGACACTTTTAAATTGTCAAGCTATACTTATTATAATTATTATTACTTAATCTAATAATTTTACTTTGCTTTTGAAACAATGCTCACTGAAAGCTTATTTTTTACTTTTAAAAATATAGCTTACCTAAAACGTTTGAACTATTGTAGATTCTCTAGTACAGAAATTACCAAATGAATGAGTGGCCTGAGGGCAAAATTTACATATGTCTTTATTTATTCTATAAAAGTAGGAATATTTTAAATCTAGGCTTTTAAAAAGTCATTACTAGTGGTACAGCACATTGATATTAAAATATGATTTCAACAAACAGGACTCTCCATGCTGAACATTTACATAGCTCTGAAGAACAGATTAGAAAATTTTCCAGTCTTTAATTTTCTCCTTGAATTGCCTCCTTCATGAATCTAAGTTTACCCTCAGGCCCTTACAGGAAATGAAAAAAAAAAAAAAAAAACCTGCCAGGAAAACATACAATATAAAAAAGTATCACTTTTTTTTTAAATTTTTTTTATTTTCAATACCATGGGACTTTCTAAGAGAAATCAATGTAGAGGAGAGATATAGCAGGGACTGTCCAAAGAACTTAGGCTATTTTAACTCAGTACCATCTTTTTAAAAGCTACAAGAATAAACATTGCTGTATTGAAGAGCTGTCTGTAAAAAGTGAGAATAGATATTTCAATCTGGGCCCATTTCACATTCACTGTGAACAGTTGGATATTATTGAACAGGCTTTGCCCTTTACTAGTAAATCCTGTGGCTAATCTTATTAAGAACCAGTGGAAATGGAAGTTATATAGAAATCAGAAGTCTGCTACACAGTGAAAGAATTCAAAGAGGTTTTCTTTTTTGTTAAAATGCCTTTTCTGTATTTGTTTATGTAAGTTATCTCATCGAATTAATTATATTTTCAACATTTTCAAATGGAATCGGATGGATTACGCACCGCAGTTCCTCATATGAACTATATTCAAAGATTTAGTTTTGTCAAACACGGGATGGTTTGCCTTCAACATGCTTTAGATGATATTAAATAACTTGGATGATTCTCTGAAGGACACAGACCTTCCTTCAACTGACTTATCTTTCCTCTTAATTAACTGATAGGACAGGAATGAGAGCTGACTCTATAGATTCTCAATAAGTCCCAGAGTCGTCTAAAATATTACATCTAAATGATCTGGCCATGTGGTTTTGTCACCAACGAGCTTTGCCATGTTACTAACTGTTGGAATGTAACAGCTTGTGGACTGTATTGTGTTTATGACTCTGCCACTGGTCATCCTGGTGACTGGGACCTGTTAATCCTTTACCTTTCCAAGCCTTGATGATGCTTGATGATGTTAGTGAAAGACTAGGGTAATTCGGAAAACCTAAAGTTATATTAAATCACTGTTTTGCTCATGACTCTTCAAAGTTCCCCCATTTCACTCAGAATAAAATAAGTGTTCTTAAAACAGTTCTCAGGGCCCTTTGGGATCTGTATTTACTTGTCAAAACTAATCTCCATCTAGCCCCCTCTATCTACTGTCACCTCTGTGTTTTGCCTCCCATACTTCTCCTAAGCTTTTCTTTAGGCACCATATTCTCTCCGAAGGCCTACTTATATAGGCATGCTTCTTTAAACCTAAAGTCACTGCCTTCTGTTCTTCTTTTTTCCTCAAACCATGTATTATGCCCACGATATAAAACCGAGAGTAAAGTAAGACAAAGGTGATGACTTAGTTAATTAATGTAATGATCATTTCTAATCTATTTTTTATTAAATTTTATTAAATATTTATTTTTTTTGAGAGAGAGAGAGAGAGACTGAGACAGAGTGCGAGTGGGGGAGGGGCAGAGAGAGGACACAGAATCTGAAGCAGGCTCCAGGCTCTGAGCTGTCGGCACAGAGCTTGATGTGGCTTTCAAACTCATAAACATGAGACCACGACCTGAGCCGAAGTCGGAAGCCCAACTGACTGAGCCACCCATGAGCTCCCTCTATTCTCTTATTTTTAATGCATCATAAACAGTGAAGAAAGTTCGAAGAGCAGCAATTTGATCATCAAAAGGATTTAAGTAATATCAACTGATCAGCGGTAGACTGGCAAACTGTGTATGGTATAGAAAAAGTACTTACCGTGCATATAAAAGTATGTAAAAAGTACATTATCAATAAATTGATTTAGGGTTTATCATTAGAAAGGTAGTTGAGTTTATGTAATGTGTTTTCAAAATTCATCTGCATATCAGTTAAATTCCACATGGAGCAAACATTTGTCGGTAAACATTTCTCAGTTTGATGTCTTTGTTTTTCAGATTTTTTTTTTTTTTTTCAGTCAGTTAAGCATCTGACTCTTGATCTTGGTTCAGGTCATGATCTCTTTCTCTCTTCTCTCTCACTTTCTTTTTGTCTCAATAGAGAGGGAGGCAGGGGATTCAAAGCAGCCTCTGCAAAGCAGCCTCTGTGCTCTCAGAGCAGAGCCCAATGTGGGGCTTGAACCCACCAACTGTACCCACCAACCCTGAGATCAATACCTCAGCCAAGATCAAGAGTAGGAAGCTTAACCAACAGAGCCACCAGGCACTCCTGGATGTGATGTCATTAAAAACAAAGTCTCACTCAGCATTTGGATGAACTATTCTCCCTAACTTACTTATTCATATCTGAAGGCTGCAATAATTCCTTTGGCAAACTGCTTTAGGGAACAAATGGCTTATAGATAAATTATTTAAATGACAGCTATAAAAATGAAGCTGGCATATCAGAAAATGAATTTTGTTGGTATTGCAGATTAGCCCTTGGGAATGGTAAAAAAAGGGGGGGGGCTAGTAGAATTGTAGGTATTATTATTTAAAATATTAAAATTAAAATCAGAAGCATGGTCTAACCTATTTTTTTTCCCCTAAAATGTGCTATACAGTGTGCTACAAACAAGGGCCTATACAAAATTATTAAAGTTTTCAGTGGTGGGAGTCTACTTTCTGATACTATTCTTTGGTGGAGAAGTGAAGTATGGTGAATTTATAAAACCATAAATACTACTGACTCTAACGGAAGTGGTAAAGGATGAAAGAGTTCAACTACACTTAGTGGCCAAACTCAGAAATTCGGGACAAATGGAACAGCTTGTGAATATATTTTAGGACTCATAAAAAGAAATGCAACTTTATTCATTTCTTAATCTCTACAATATTTGTGAATAAAAGGTATATAAATGTCGATTCAGATGAGCATTTGGTGGACTGTGTGTGTGTGTGTGTCTGTGTGTGTGTATGGAATTTTGAATTGGAGGAAGAAGATTCAGTAGTGAGGTAGGACTAAGGTTTTATAAAAGATCTGTGTTTTGGGGCGCCTGGGTGGCGCAGTCCGTTCAGCAGCCGACTTCAGCCAGGTCACGATCTCGCGGTCCGTGAGTTCGAGCCCCGCGTCAGGCTCTGGGCTGATGGCTCAGAGCCTGGAGCCTGTTTCCGATTCTGTGTCTCCCTCTCTCTCTGCCCCTCCCCCGTTCATGCTCTGTCTCTCTCTGTCCCAAAAATAAATAAACGTTGAAAAAAAAAAAAGATCTGTGTTTTGAATCACAAATACCTGAAGTTGTGCTCACAAATAAAGTGAAGCCTAAAAATATGTAAGTAGCTCAGGGAGCATTATAATTTGCTGAACGACTAAAGAAGAAAAAGACTTCCCAGAATATTTTAAATATATTTAATTATATATTCATGTTTCTACTGTGAGTGCTCCCCACTTTATTTAGTATGAAAATTGTCATGGATGTGCTGTCTTTTGTGACCATAAAATAAACATATAAGTAAGTCATTTAGTTTTAAATAAAAACCTTGGTGATTTGTTATACTTACAGTAGTATATCTGTGTCTACTTACACAGTTTCCCTGAGATGTTTCTTTGAGTACTTTGCATATTTAGTCTTTTTTTTTTTTTTGTCACAACCTTCTTGTTAACTTGTAATCTAACTGCCAAAAAGTCCTGACCACAAGCATTGAATAGCAAAGACCAGCCTCCAGTTCTTAACAAGAAATTATAAAAGGTTCGAAGCCAATGGTAAACACAAGAAATTACCTACATCACTCTATTTCGATGTTATTTTTTTGTTTGTTTTGATAGGTTCTCTATTCGCATTTTCTTGTTTTGCCTTTCAGGGTCCTTCTGAACTTCTTCAAATTGACCTTCCTAGTCAGGGTCAATCTGTCCTCTTACAACAAAAGTGCCCCAAGCACATCTTTTTCCTGGATGTTTAAGTTTGATTAAAGAGAATAATACTTACCCTACGTTTAATCTCTATCTCCATCCTTATTTCCTTTCTCCAAGCAGATTTCTTTGAAGATAATTCATGAAAACTTGAATCTTCCAATGACAAGGTTAGAATATTTTCTCATGGCTTAAAACAGGTCAGGTGTCTCACAATATGTAGTTCAGCACCACTCCAAATTATGCCACTTATAGGTCAGAAAGGGGCCAGTCCAAGTTGGATGTCCATCTAGCCAGGTTGAGCTGAGACTATGATGGTACCTGCAGGTTCTTCCTACAGTCTTCTATTTCAACCCACTCCTGGGAACAGCTGTCCACATGAGAAAGCATTGCATCCACAAACATGCAGAAATGTTTACAGCCGTAGGAAAGACTACATGCACAGGGAGCAAAGACACTTTTCCTTTTCCATCACTTCCCTTTGTTCCCAGAGGTGCGGCTACCACTCAAGTAAAAAATTAACAGCGTGATCGAGCTCTAATTGATTGAGCTTCTTCATCTAAATCTCCACCAAGGATTTTCAAACAAAAAGGGGATGTTTACTTCTGTGGAAAAAATGAGCTTATTTAGAATCCCCCCCCCCCAAAAGAGATCTTCCCCCAAGCAAAGGAAATACTCTTACAGGACTGAATGAGGAAAAAAAAAAGGGTTGTAGATTTGATGTTTGTTAAAGTTTCAGAAATCTTAGGACGTACCTGTGTATACTTATGTTCATGACGTTACTACTAAGATTTCAAAATTATACCTTTTCCAAATACTTATTCTCTTATTTTTTATGGACTTTCAGACTGTTTATTTGACTCATAATTTATACTTATGTTGGAGTGATCATCTCTAGTTCTGTATACATGTGTGTGTATCAGTGAAGAAAAGTTTGCATTTGTAAGAAATGTGGAAAAACACCTCAAATTTCCATCACTGAGAGAGAAGATTAAAATTTCAGTGTATATATCTATACTTTTTTCCCCCAGAAAACACAAGTCTGTTTCCATAAGCCTATATATGCAGTGGTTACATTAGGTAGTTTTGTAACCTGGTTCTGTTCACATAACAAGTAGTGAACAATTTTAATAATGTATCAAATAATTTACTATCAATATAATCTAGATGTGATTTTGAATATGGAACATGATTCCGTGTTTTGTTCACTATGGGTCGTTATAACGAATTTCTCCTACACATAAAGCTTTATGTAAATCCTCATAATTTTTACTGGTTAAGTTATTAAAAGAGGATTGACTGGATTCAAGGGGGCCCACGAAACTCAAGTTTCAGCTTCCTTAAACACTCTATACAGAAAACAGCTCCATCAACAGCACGAGGCAATACCTATTTCTCCACAATTAGGATTTCATGTGAGACTTCCATGCTTTTACATTAGTGGTAATACGTTACCATAATTAGAAAAAAAAAGCTATTACATTTCAGCTCAAATGCTAAGTCTTAAGTCAGTTTTATGTGAAACTGGTCAATTCAAGGAAGACAGCTGGTTGAGTGAAGCTGTTTCCACCTTTTCCTCAACCTTCCTTTCTCAGTCCTCTCCTGCCCCTGCATGCACACACACTCATATGTGAAAGAAATATGCTCTTTCTACTAAATATTTCACTTGAAATCGATTGTACTAGTAATGTGAAAACTTACCTCTGACACAGTTGCAAAACTCCCTGATAATTTAACTAGGAAGAGTGAGTTAACTTATTCTGTTGTATTTATTTTCTGTTTCTGTGTAAAATGTGATTTTAGGCATTTTTACACTTGTGAAATGCTATCTAGTTTATTCAATTGTTTATTCTTTACTATATTTGGAATCTAGCTTTTATCTCTAGCTTTATAGTTTTAAAACGAATATACACAGATGAAATGCCCTCGGTAACACCAAAAACAACAAAAATGACCTAACCCAGAATTCTTCAGAGATTTAAATATATGTGCCTGGTATCATTAGTTTTATGATTGTGTGTGTGTGTGTGTGTGTGTGTGTGTGTGTGTCTGTGTGTGTGTGTGTGTGTGTGTGTGTGTTTAGATGGTGGTTAAAATCCTTACAGGTCCAAAAGCAATCCTTTAACAAGCTTGTGAAGAGGTCACAAAGTAATAGAACAAAAATAACCCTGAATATTAAAATTAGAAAGGAAACTTAGATATTTGCCAGTCCTGCCTTTTTTATTTTAAAATGAAGAAAAAAAAAGATATATTTTTTTATTTATTTATTTTTTTTCAACGTTTTTTTATTTATTTATGGGACAGAGAGAGACAGAGCATGAATGGGGGAGGGGCAGAGAGAGAGGGAGACACAGAATCGGAAACAGGCTCCAGGCTCTGAGCCATCAGCCCAGAGCCTGACGCGGGGCTCGAACTCACGGACTGCGAGATGGTGACCTGGCTGAAGTCGGACGCTTAACCGACTGCACCACCCAGGCGCCCCCAACAAAAGATATTAAGAAGTGAATTACATTAACCTATACAACCCAGAGAGAAATTTGTCTTTAAATCAAATCCTTCTGACTTGGGTCTAAATATCCTTATTGTAGGTCACCTGGAATATAATGTACTAATTGAGCATGTATAATATTAAATAAGCTTGTATAATATTAAATTAGAAACCAATAATTGTCTCCAAGGGAACTCAACAGATTAATCTAGATGGCATTTTAAAAGTTTTGTTTCAGGGGCGCCTGGGTGGCTCAGTCGGTAAAGCATCCAACTTTAGCTCAGGTCATGATCTCATGGTCCATGAGTTCAAGCCCTGCGTCAGGCTCTGTGCTGAAGGCTCAGAACCTGGAGACTGCTTCAGATTCTGTGTCTCCCTCTCTATCTGCCCCTCTCCCACTCACACTCTGTCTCTCTCTATCAAAAAATGAATAAACGTTAAAAAATTAAAAAAATAAATAAAAAAAAATAAAAGTTTTGTTTCAAAAAGCAAAAATTAAATAATCTCAAAAGTATTTTCATGTAAGTCTTTCAAGGACTTTCATTTGGCTTGAAAAATATAATACCATTCTCATGTTTTTAAAATCATATCACACATTGAAATTTTGCTACAAAATTAAAGATAAAGATAGTATTTCATTGCCTAGAGAATTGTATCACTTACTAAAGTTTCAATTGATCATATGCTAATACATAATACATTTTAATGCTGTAAGGAAAACTACTTGATTCTGAATATTTTTAGCTGATTCTGTCTTAACATTTCTCTTCAGATGCCTAATGAGTGGGACATTTGTTATTAGGAAATAAGGAATCTAGGAAAGATTTGTGAGAATGAAAATGACATACTCAGAATTATTCTGCATTTCTGCTTCTGCGAAGATCTGTTTTTATTCTGAGCATCCTAAGACAACTATTTTTTTTTTTTTTCCTCTTTCTCTGCCTGGTAACAAATAGGCAAAACCCAAATGGGAATAAGAATATTGAATCCTGGGTATAAATCCTGCCTGTACTCATAATCAAATGAGTGTCTCTGGAAAAGTCATTTACCAAATCAGGACTTGAGTCTCATCTAGCTATAAGATACAGCCGTGGTCAAGATATTACATAGTAAATCGATTAATAGTTTTAAATTATTAACATTTTAATGTACCTTTATCTTTTTGAGAATGAGTCGTTTGACCCACTTGGCCAGAGTCCTTTGCCTTCTTGGAACGTGTGGCAGACTAGGATTTATTACAGAAGGAATTAAGATAAAAGTGTAACACTCAATTTTGACATATATAATCCATGCAGTAAGATGATATATGTGAGAATTATGAAATGCTGGAAAATAAAAATTGTCCAAATTAACTTAGCGCTCTTATCTCTTCCAAACTGTAAGACTCTTGCCCAGAAATGATACCTTTTACACCCATGACATCCAGGCCTTGAGGCTGTGTTATTATATAGAATAAACATTTTAACATGGGAAAATTAAGAAGAAAAAAAAAACATAAATTTTTTCCTTCCCTTGAGAAATGATAGAAAGATAAAAGGGAGAAGAGTTAAAAAATTAGAAGTAATTATCCATTTTTCTCTCAAGGCTTTGGTTTCATAAGCAACAGATATATACACATATATATTATTACATATTGGAGGTACAGGAAGGCCAGAGAGGTAACAATATATCTCTTTTTCTTTTTTTTTTTTTTAATTTTTTTTTTTCAACGTTTATTTATTTTTGGGACAGAGAGAGACAGAGCATGAACGGGGGAGGGGCAGAGAGAGGGAGACACAGAATCGGAAACAGGCTCCAGGCTCTGAGCCATCAGTCCAGAGCCCGATGCGGGGCTCGAACTCCCGGACCGCGAGATCGTGACCTGGCTCAAGTCGGACGCTTAACCGACTGCGCCACCCAGGGGCCCCTATATCTCTTTTTCAAGGCAGTAGAACAGTTAACTCTTGGGTCATCCCTAAATGAAGCTGAAATGTAGCAAAAATGACTGGTAAAATTATCTGGATCTGAGGTGAATTTCCCCAAGTTGCCCTCAGTTTTCATGAGGCATAGATGATGAATACCAGGAAGTTACCTTTTATGGGGTACATTTTGTCAGAGAATATCATCTTGCAAAGTTAGAAGAGAAATGCCCAACATGAATGGATGGAGCAACTGAGAAGATACTTCCCAGCTTGAGTCAGTGGAGACTAAAATGAGGCAAAATCATCCAGAGAGAGCAATTGGGTTTTTTCTGAGCCATGAGCCATGTCTACTGCAGCTAATACGGATGGTGCATGAAAGGAATCAATATTGGTTAAGTCACAGAACACAATATAAATCTCCCCTGTCACTTTCCCCCAATTAAGAATGAAAAGAAGGGGAAAGAGGGGAAACTGCCTTTTTAAAAACCCACACTAGGTTTAGCAAGAAATGAGACACCCACGAGGCACCTGGGTGGCTCAATCAGTTGAGTGTCCAACTTCAGCTCAAGTCATGATCCCACGGTTCGTGAATTCGAG
This sequence comes from Puma concolor, assembly GCF_028749965.1. NCBI lineage: Eukaryota > Metazoa > Chordata > Mammalia > Carnivora > Felidae > Puma > Puma concolor. The sequence goes on along the minus strand of NC_141670.1, from coordinate 179,982,917 downwards.
CCCTGTGTCAGGCTCTGTGCTAACAGCCTAGAGCCTGGAGCCTGCTTCAGATTTTGTGTCTCCCTCTCTCTCTGCCCCTCCCCGCCTTCTCAAAAATAAACAAACATAAAAAAAATGAGGCACTCACTGCTTATCTGAATCTAGATTATAGGCCTTTCTACTATGTTTCAGATATTTGTAAAAACTGGTGCTACTCTGGTCAGATTAGATGATCTGTAAATGTTTGGTCAACTTTAAATTTCTATAAAATATTTCATTCAAATTTGGTAGGGATGGCATGAAATGTTGGGCATAACTCTTGTCCTTATCAGTTTACAAATTATTTAGGAAAAAGAAAAATATCATGATAAAAATACCATGCAAAGTTAAACATCTATATACCCAATAATCAAATAAATTTAAAAGGTACTAAAGTATAGTTATTTAATATGAAACACACAAAAATGGGTATAAACATTTTGATATAATTTATTAACATTTCAAGTTACTATATAAGGCATTTGGGGAGATTAGCCTTTAGATACACCTTGGCACATTCATTCATTTAAGCAACCAAATACTATATACTAGAAAATCTGTTATGGGTTACCTTGGTGGCTCAATCGGTTAAGTGCTGACTCTTGATTTCAGCTCAGGTAATAATCTCATGGTTGTGAGTTTGAACCCCCCATTGGGCGCTGTGCTGATGGTGTGGACCTGCTTGGGATTCTTTCTCTCCCCCTCTCTCTTTGCCTGTGCTCTCTCTCTCTTTCTCAAAATAAATAAATACACTTAAAAAAAGAGAGAGAGAGGTCTGTTATGCAATAAGAATACAGAAGTAAAGAAAATAAAAAGAAAGTCTAGTCCTCAAGAACCTTATTTTTCTAAGTTTAAGAGAGAATAAATATAATAAATAAGCCAAATACAAAATAAGTAAGATTAGTGTGTTTGGGGAGTGTTTGTTTTAAAAAAAAAACATGTCACAGAAAACTACTTAGTGATAAATAAATGTGGAAATTTGGGAGACTAGTAATGAATACGAGGACAAAGGAGAGTTTCTGAAGGGGAAAAGGGTGGGGAATTAAACTTCAAATGTTGGTAGTGGCCAGACTTTGTGGTGTTGATTATTGTGCACTGCAGTTTGGATTTTGTAATAGGTAGTGTGGAACCACTGAAAATTTCCAATCACGGAATGACATTCATAAAGCCTTTCTTTAGGGAAAACAATCTAGCAGGACTAGTGTAGAAGAGGTAGAAGCCTGTAGAGATTACTGAAGCCACAAGAAACAAATGAAATAGCACAGCAAAGCAAGGCTTAGGTAACGATCTTTGGCTGCTTAGCATTATTGGGAAGCCACTTAAAAAAGTTGCTTCAGAAGATGAACTTATTCTAACTCGCCCCAAGGAATGTTTGGAGTTTGGGCAGAAGAGTGAAAATAAAGAAAATAAGTAACCTAGTTGGTCCCCTATTTATTCATTCATTTCATTCACTCATTCACTTATGAATTTACTAAAAAAAATATTTTTTGAGAACCTAAAATGTACCAGCGATATAATGCATGATAAGGACCCATGATTAATAAGACATGATACTTTTTACAGAGGTATGAAATTCATAGTGTCCATTTAGTGGTATAAAGAAAAGGGCAGAAATATGTATAGAAGCAAAACAGTCAGGGAGAAGATGTGATTCACTGTGTCTCCAGGAGGAAAAGACCGGCAAGAACTTTATCCCCTAAGAATTCATGATTAAACTGAAACTTTAAAAATAGTAAAAAAAAAAAAAAAAAAAAAAAAAAAAAAAGTAGCAAAGGTGGGGGTGGGGGAAAAAAAGAACCTCTGGGGAAAAGGAATCAGGTAAAGAACCAAGTGGTTAGGAGAGGGCATTACAGGTGAAGAGAACTATAAAGTCAAAGGCTTGTATCTTAGATGTGAGAGGATAATGTGTTAGAGAAGGACCGTTGTTGAGACAACGGAAAAAAAGCTTTTCTTTTCTTTTTTCTTTGTTTTTTTGAAAGTTTATTTATTTATGCTAAGAGAGAAATAGAGAGTGAGTGGGGTGGGTGGGGCAGAGAGAGAAGGAGAGAGAGAGAGAATCCCCATCAGGCTTTGCACCATCAGCGCAGAGCTCAGTACAGGACTTGAACACACGAATCATGAGATCATGACCTGAGCTGAAATCAAGAGTCAAATGCTTAACCAACTGAGCCACCCAGGCACCCTAAAAATAATGAAGAATGACTACCCCCTAAAAAACACAAACATTGAAGTAAAAATTTCAAAATGTCTTCCTAAGTGAGGGAGGCTTTCAATCTACACTTGAAATATTAAGACAGGATCATGGAAGTGGAATCAGGCCTGAAGATTTAAATATGGGAGTCAGACATGCAGGGACCCAACAGAAGGAAGAAGAATTTTCTGTATGATTAGAATTAAGTGTTTTTAAATTATTTCATTTCTTCCACTGTCAAAAGGGCCACAGTATATTAAGTGAAAATCCTAACTAGACTTGACAATGAGGTAAATGAATTGTGTTTCATTTTTTTATTGTTATATCTTATCTTCCTTTTTTCACTTAAACATAGAGGTTTTTTCTAATTCTATAGTCAGGTCAGCTGAAATTATAAAACTGTGTTTTACATTATAAATGTATCCCTTTTAAATTCAATATTATAGAATATCCCATAATCTGAAGCACCCAGGATGATTTTTTTTCCTAGATATTTTTGGCTCTAACATATATTTTGAAATTTGCTTTTTATTTTTGGCAGTAATTCTGCTCACCTTGAATGAAATTATGATTTCATAAAAATAGAAATACACTACTAAAGGATTTCCCTTATAGATGTTTATACTAGAAGGAAACAGGCAGTTTATAGTTTCAATTTCTCATATTATAACATAAGATTGTCCAGAAAGCATTCTGTGGATTAGAGCTGTTCAAAGATAGAATTGGGCTTCTTGGGGTGGCCATGAGTCACTCTGAATGGAGGGACAGAATGGATTTAAAATGTATGATGACATTTAAGAGTGCAGAACTCGATGTGAAGTGATTTGCTCAACATTACTAAAGCGATTTGGACCCAGGTCTTTTAACTATCTGAACTCTCTTTATCTCTTAAATCTTTTACATTCATCAAGGTTGTAAAGCAGTTTTTCATTATATATATATGTATATATATATATATATATATACATATATATATATATATATATATATATATATATATACATATGTATATATATATATATTTTTTTTTTTTTCCAAGCAGAAGTGAATACTGGCTCCTGAATAACCAAAATAATTATCTTTCTTATCCAGGAATTATATGTAGTTTGAGATAAGGCACAATCATGGACTTTAGCATTGCATTTGTTTTTATGCCGAAACCTGTTTTGGGTCTAGGATTCAAAGTGCTTCAGTTAAAAAAAAAAAAAAAAAAGCAATCTAAATCTAGATCATACTCTTGTACCAGAATGACTGTAGTTATTCTTTTAGAACTTTACACCTTGAAGCAGACATTTGTTGAAGCTGACCTGTTCAGAGACGTCCTTGGGCGGACTTAAACCCCCTGAGGTTAATGTAATAGGAATGGATCTGCCTGGGGACTGCTGAAAGTGTCACCTTCAGTTGTTCTTTTTTATTGGTCAACTGCTAGCCTGAGAGCAGAATAAATTGTGGAGCAGATGCTTAGAATCTTTTACTTACTCTAGTGTAATGAGCAGTGCAGAATTGAAGCATGCTTGGTCAGTGCATAACTGTGGAAATGATCTTGAAATATAATTTTCAAAATTTGCTTATAGCATCTTTCTTTTTTTTTTTTCTATTCATTCAGTCAACATATACTCATATGTACCTTCCAGGACCTAGAGATACATTGGTGAATCGCGCCATGACCACAGGGGTAAATATCAAAAAACACAGAAACAAAACAATTAACGGTAAATGATCAGAAGGGTGTAAAATAAAGAGATGTGACACAGACTGTCTGAGGTCTGTGTTCGCTGGATTAGCAGTGAAGGATTTATTGATAACTGAATTGAGACCAGAAAGATGAGAAGAAAGCAGCTATGCAAAGATGTGGAGGAGAAGTCGGGGAGGTTGCCAAGAAGTATGTATATAAAGTTCAGAGGCTCTAAACAAAAACTCGTTTGGTCATTTTTAGAGACAGAAAGAAGTCTAGCTGAGCCCTAGTTTAGAGGGTTGGAAACTAGTTCATGGAGGACCTTCTGAAACATGATGGATAATTTCAGTTTTATTCATATGATAAGAGAGTCGCTGAGTTTTTGTTTTTGTTTTTGTTTTTGTTTTTAATTTGGGAAGTGAAAGATGATTTATACAGGTTAGCCGAAGTTTGGTTGTGTGAGTGCAAGAGTGAAGTACAGAGGCTTTTGCAGTAAGTAGTTCAGGTGAGAGACGATGGCCACTTGGACGTGGTTGTAACATTGAAGTGAGAGTAAGGGAGCTGATTCAGGATATATTTTAGACACTGAGCCATCAGGACTTAAATGTTGGATAGGGAATGTAAGAGTAAAGCAGAGTGACTCCTAGACTTTTGACCTAAATAACCAGGCGGTGCCCATCTGAAAATAAAGTAGGCTTGGGGCATGGGGGGAAAGAAGGGGAAGACTGAAGAAAGGAAAGGTTGAGATGCTGTTAGATGTCTGTGTAGGTATAAGTTTACTATTAGCTACACTACCCTGGAACTCTGGGGGCAGTTCAAACTCAGTCATCTGAAAGTCATCAAAGAGTAAAGGACACTCCAATGAATACATGTGTGTCAGTGAAGTAAGGGCAAGAGTAAGAAGAACCTGGACTATTGCAATGTCTCAGAGAACCTGAGAACATAGTATTCAAAAAAAGATGGATGGGGCAGCTGGGTGGCTCAGGTCATGACCTCGCGGTTCGTGAGTTCATGCCCCGCGTCGGGCTCTGTGCCGACAGCTCGGAGCCTGGAGCCTGTTTCAGATTCTGTGTCTCCCTCTCTCTCTGACTCTCCCCCGTTCATTCTCTGTCTCTCTCTGTCTAAAAAAAAATAAATAAACGTTAAAAAAATTAAAAAAAAAAAAAGATGGAGTGGTCAGTTATTGATATAAAGTTGATGATTTGAGTAAGAAAGAAAATTTCCCATGCTTTGGCAAGATGTAGTGTTTGGTGACTCAGTAACTCTAATCAATAATTCCACTCTACCATTTGGACTGAGAAACTTCACTTTAATCCTTTCATTACTATTAGTAAGGCAGTAAAAGTAATGTAATCTATAGCAGTACTGAACAACAACAACAGCAACAACAAAATCCCCCCTGAAGTGGCATAAACAAGATGGCGTAAAAGGATGGGTGTTTCTGCATTCCTACGTCCACAATCACAGATGCCAGTTTATTCTCTCTCAATGACTTTAGATTACTGGGCAAAACCAGCAATCTCACAAGTACAACTAATTGAGGAGCCTCTTCATCAACAACAGACATTATATTCAATTTGATGCATATGAATAAACTTTTGAAAACTGAAATTCAACATAGCAACTGGCTTTTCTGAATTCAGCTTGCCATCTAAAGAAGGGAAACAAACAAAAATAATAATAAACGGAGACAATGTGGTGTTTAGGCATTTGACTTTTTTCTTTATTCATGTTCTGTTATTTATTATATCCGATGGTAATTGTAAATTACAAAAGAATAAACATCCTTTCTTATTAAGGTAAGATAATATAAATGTAGGAGAGTAGACTCAAATTAGCCCATTCTGAACATTATTCAGCATACCATCCAATGCAGAATAAACCGCATTAAACAAATACAAGTATTTCTAATCTGAAAAGACATGGTACCTATCTAATCCTGCATTAAGTTATAATCAAAGTGGGGTGCCTAGATGGCTCAGTCGGTTAAGCATTCGATTTCGGCTCTGGTTATGATCTCATGGTTCTGTTCATAAGTTCGAGCACATTGCCCTCTCTGCTGTCAGCACAGAGCCTGCTTCAGATCCTCTGTCTCCCTCTTTCTCTCCTCGCCAGCTTGCACTCTCTTTTTCCCAAAAATAAATTTTTTTTAATAAATAAATTATAACTAAAGAGATTAACTTCTCTTGGTACATGCTGATCAAATATCCTCATGGTTAATTACCACTTGTAAGGGATTCTGGAGACCAGACTAAATAGATGTATTGCCATTTTGTTTAAAATGTTTAATTTAGTCGGTTTGCATTAAGGTACTGAATTTTGCTTCCTTCTATAGGCTTTGTAATTTCTTTGAAGATTCAATGATGAATTTATCACATAGCTCCTGCCACTAAAAAGTAAATTTGTGAAGCAGATGCAGGTGGGGCAATTGTGGTTTGTTCATGGGTGAGGGTCAGGCTGACAGGGAAAACAAAAGCGAGGTGACCAGAAACTCCTGCTGAAATTTTGCCTTTTGGTATGATCCTTAGTAAGTCACCCAACCTCACTAGGAGTCACTGTCTGAAGTGGTGAAGTCAACAGGGAAAGGTTTCTATCTCTCAGAGGCAGGGTGTGAAATAATAATTGAGGTTTTTGAATAGAAATAGGAAGAGTCTGTTCCTTTACAAGGAAAAAAGCAGGAGACTGTGAGTTTGGAATACTAATCTAGCCTATGGAAATCAAACTATTTTCTTCTCAAACATTTTTAGCTCTGTCCTCCTACAATTAACATAGGAGGCATAAGTTTCCTACAAAAATATTTTAAAAATCAGTTTTAGTTTCAGTGTTAGAAAAGAAAAATAAAAAAAAAAAACCCTTCAGACTCAGTGGCTTTCTAACATTTTGTGTTGCACAGTGCCCTTTCTAAAATAAAATTTCTACCTTAATATTTAATTAAAATAAGTGTTGTTTTATTAGCTTTGGGAACTTGGGCAAGAGCCCCATTGACTTGGCCTCTGTTTTCATCTACCAGTAGCCACAGATACATTTTTGGATAAGAATATGAACATAATCAATTAGAGAATTCATAAAGAAAGTATGTTTTGGGGCATCAGGGCGGCTCAGTCGGCTGAGGGTCTGACTTTGGCTCAGGTCATGATCTCAAGGCTTGTGAGTTCGAGCCCCACGTCAGGCTCTGTGCTGACAGCTCAGAGCCTGGAGCCTGTTTCGGATTCTGTGTCTCCCTCTCTCTGACCCTCCCCTGCTCACACTCTGTCTGCCCGTCTTTCTCTCTCTCAAAATAAATACACGTTAAAAAATTTAAAGAAAAGTATGTTTTGAAGTATAAAGTTAATAAATATGTAAGCTGTTTACCATTATTGCACCCAGACACTTCCGTCCGCAATCCATCTTAAGTAGGATTAGTTTTGGACAAATTTGCAAAGATTACATTTCCTTGTTGGCTGTCCATCTCTGATTTGTATTTCTTATCTTAAAACAAAAAGCAAAAACAAAAAACAAAAAACAAGCAAACAAAACCTTCTAAAATATTCAATGTTTGCTCTATTTTTCTTTTTTTTTCCTTTTTTATTTTTTAATGTTTATCCTTGAGAGAAACAGAGAAAAAGTGGGGGAGGGGCAGAAAGAGAGGTAAAGGCAGAATCTGAAACAGGCTCCAGGCTCTGAGCTGTCAGCACAGAGCCTGACATGAAACTCCAACTCACCAATCATGAGATCATGACCTGAGCTGAAGTCAGACACTTCACCTTGGGAGACATCTAGGCGTCCTTATGTTTCTTAATCTTTCTGGTCACCATTATTGGGTTTTCTCACTTCCAGAGGGAATCTCCCATAGTCTAGACATGTAATTCTAACCACTTTACCTGACTTATCTGATTTTTTACCCATTTACTCATGGTCTTTCAAATGGTGCATTCATTCATTTCTCCAGTAATGTTCTGATTATTTACAAAGAATGAAGAAATGACTCTAACATAAACATAATAAAATGTTTCTTCTCTCAAGAAGAATATAGCTTAAGGAAGCAAACAAAGTCAGCAAGAAATTTCAATACAGTATGTTTGAAGTATTTCATTACTTAAAATCAGATACAGTAGATCACAAAGCAATCCATTGAGAGTCATTGCTTATTGATGACCATACTATGATTCAGTGCAATATGAACGAGGATGCATTTTAAATATCAAGGCCTTTGCAGTGTCAAGTGGTAATGAAATAATTAATCATATGTAAAGTTTCAGTGCACAAGCCTGTTAGGTCAGGTTGTCAAAAACTGTGATATAAAACAAGTAAGTACAATGAAGATGATTCATTTCTATTATTTCCTTTTTCTTTTAAAAGAAAATCCTCCCACCAGTGCCATCAGTGTTCTTCGGAGAAGCAGCACACACAAATCCCTTTATTTCTGCTTTAGATCCAGCCATAAGACTGAAGTAGAATTATTGGAAGGAAAATAGAAGTATTATTTTTTTCTCCATACTTGTTCTTTAACAAGTGCTTTAACACAAAGGAGTAAGTGGGGCATTTTCATCATTATGCCTATGAGAGAGCAGAGGCACAGGTGATATTTGGTACCCTGAAAATCTTATATTTTATTGTTGACCAGTCACTGTGTTCTTAGATGTGACGATCAGGATTTTGAATAGCAGTCCTTATGCTAAGTGGTCATTGTGCAAGTTAAGGAAACAAAAAAGAATTTGATTATTGTAAAGACAAAACATAAAAATCCTCCAGAGTAGAAAACCTAAAAAAATCTTGAAAATAACAGCTGCCATTACAAAACAAAAGATTATTTTCAGTAAATCTCACAGTGTGAAGATTTTTGATCACACATAATCTTTTCAGTAGGAACTGAACATACCAATCATGACCATATTTATCATCTACTCAGAAAGAGAGCAGGAAAAACATGGGCATGGGCAGAAAAAAAAATTTAGAGTGTCTAGGAAGCATATTGGGCCTAATATTGTTCATATTTTAGAGTGTAAAGCAATCATCTTGTCAACATTCCCCATGTGTAATTCATATCACATGATCTGTAGATTATTTGTAATAATATATATGAAATAATTTAGGAAAAGAGTAGACCAGAGACCCCTACTATGGAATATGCTTTGAAGAGAATTATATTTTTATAGTTAATGCATTTTCTAACTTATGTTTTAAGGACTGTATTATATTTATTATATAAAATTAAAATTAAAGGCATACTAGTATTTACATGAAACAAATTATGTAAGGTAATTTATAGGCAACTATCTTTACACTTTATATTTTTAAACTTTTATACTTTATGCTGTTACATATTTATTCTTACTTCAGCGTACTCTGGGCTTTCATTTTGAAGATTAATGTTTATGACTTTATAGTTTGTTGCATTTTATGAATTGGTTCATATTCTAAATCATAGTAAAGATGCCTGGTTTCTGAGCCTTGAAGGCTTGTTCCAGTTTATAGAACAAAGCTGTTTTCATGCCTCTAGAACACTGTATTACTTTGCATTTTTATGCAATGTTTAGAATTTTACCCAAAACTTTCAGAGAATTATTTCAAAGTGTTTCACTACCTGGCTATTCCTCATATAACATACCTAGCCAAATACAAGTTTGGATTTGGGTTTCCAAAATGAGAGAACTATTGCTGAACATACTAAAAATAATAATTTATGTTGTTTAGAAGAGCAAAAAACAATAAAAGGAAAAAAAAGTTTTTTCACATAAGAAAATAAACTAATATTATTTTGTATTTCCACCAAACTTTATTGAAATTTTTAACTTATTTAATACTGTGTAAGTAATTATTTTCTGCTTGCCTCACTTAACATTGATGAATATCCTCATTACATTATTTCAACATCTATGTATAATCATTTTACCAATGAGAAAAATCCCAGTACATGGAGAAAAAATGGTAAAATTATTTCCCGCCATTGAGCATTTAATATGCCTTTGATTTTTTAAATTGTTTTACAAATTATGTTAAAAACCATATTTTATGAATAAATCTTTTTTATACCAATAGAAAGAATTTTTAGAATTCATATATGTATTAGTCTCGGTTCTCTAGTAAAAAATAATAATAATCTGCTGTATAACTTATGTGCTAATGTTTTAGTTGAAGGTGTTATTCTTGGGCAGCAAATGAGGGAAATTGGAAATGATGATGAGGGAAAGTGTAGGCAAACACAGGGTGAAATGTTACTTCACATGAAAATACAGCTAGTGTCTTGATTATATGGAATATTCTGAATAGACCGTATGCAACTGGTGGGCCTTGAAAGAGTCCATCAGAAGGAGGAAGACAGAGGGATTTTTCTACCAATTCTTTCTTTCTTCTGTCTCTCATTGGCTAATGCTTGTACCATGAAGTGTTAATTTTCCCCCATGTCCAGGATATTTTAGCTACTCTTCTGAGAGAATCCTAGGAATCTAGTTCCCATGCCCCCTGGTGTACTATTTTATTTGAATCCAGAAATGGGGCAGGCCAGATCATTCCTGGGACTTGTTGAATAGGAACTGAGCAATGAAAGTGCTGAGCTTGGACCATGGTAAGCATCATAGTAAGCATTCAAGGTATTTGGTACTCACATTAAGCAGGGTTAGTATAAATGAAGGTGCTAGGAAATGAAGTGGTGACCAAGGATGACTAACAGCCTATGTGGAAAATGATCCTTACCAAATCTAAGGGGCAATACACCTTGGTCCCGATACACTAATACATATGATAAAAGGTATGAAATTTACTTGGCTTTTAACACAAACCGACACACTACTTTTTTAAAAATGTATACTCTTCTGCACATGTATAAGCAATAAATAAATGTATTCAATATTTTTATTAATCCATCCATTTTTTCTAAATCAAACAAAAATGTTCCTAAATAGCATTGTTTGATTAAATTTGCCTTTTTATTACTAGAGCAATTTAAAATTATTCATGTGTATTCATCTGAACTTTCAGCAGATCCATATCTATACAAATGTTTCCCCAAATTATTTAAAGATGCTTTTAACATCAATCTAAAATATATGAAATTAAAACCAAAGGGTAGAGGAAACTCGTATACACACAGATCTGTGTAAATCAACTTTCTTCCCTTTGAACCAAGTTTCCCTAGAGTTTTATATAAATATTGAATGCAATAACAAGTAGCTTTTGCAGATTAAATACCTACGGCTATACTTTTTTTAACATCTACAATAACAATATGCAAAAAAATCATTACAACCAATTCACTCCAATGGAAACATGAACAAATGGAAAGACCAACCATATGCTTAGATTGAAGGACTCAATAATGATGGGCACTTTGTTTAAATGTAATCTACAAATTTAACATGATTCAAAATCCAGAGATTTTAAAGTTAACAAGATTTATAAAAAACACAAATGACCAGAGACCGTACTGTTGCATAGTAAACATCCATCAAATGTCAGTGGCTTCCAACAACAATCATTTATTTTATACTCATGGGTGTGTAAGTTAGTCCTGGTTTGGTTGCTCTTGGCTGGCCTTAGGGGCTCGGCTTGATTCAGACCAAGAACAGATCCAGGTTATCTTTATCCTAGCCCCAGGCGAAAAGAACCATGGCTGCTTAAGGTATATATTCACATCAAAAGCTCAAGAGGGGTCTCTTAAGATCTTGAGTCTGAACTTGTTCTCTCTCGCACTTCCATGTACATCTTATTGATTACTTCAATCAAGGGACTCAGGGAAGGCTAGAGATAAGATAATTTACTCACAGTGAATACTGACAAAGGCAGAGGGGGAAAAAAACTCCGAGAAAACGGTACATTCTGCCACAAATAATTTCTCCATGATGTATGTTCCACTTACCTTGTGAGTCTTAATCACCTCTTATATTTTTTCTGTATTTCTAAAGTTTGGGGAGCTATTTCTTGCCCCAATACCATTGCACATATTTGCTTGCTTGCACCAGTTCCATTTTCTCTACCTCCTGGTAGTTTTTTCAAGTTTGCACTTAAAATCACTTTCTTAATACCACCTTTCCTAATGGCCAATATTCTTATAGGATCCTGTTATCTTATCTTATAGTGCATGTCATGACGGACTTTAAATAATTTAGCAGTTACTTGTTTAATGTTGTCACTATTGCTAAACCAAGGTTTCATGAAAGCAGGACGGATTCTTCTTGTCTTCTTCACCACTATATCCCTAAAATTCAGCTTAAAATCTATCATAGAGTACTCAACATGCATATACTGAAACAACATATGAAATAACATACTATTTTTTATTTTGGGAATTGTCTTTTCAGATACATTTTTCAACTTTCATTGGTCATTCTTGTTCTTATCCATCATTATGCACTCTTTTCCACATCTAGTGTATTATCCCTTTCTTCATTATATATATATTTTTTCCACCCACCATGACTTGTTGCTTTCTTTTATTTATGTTGGTTTGCTTTTGATAATTGAGATTTTCTGTAAAACGTTTTGAAAATATATGATACATAAATTGTAAATACAAAAAAAAAGAAAACAAAAGATAAAAATTCTGTGATAGGAAGTATGTACTAGAGGATAGCCAGATATCAGAGAATACCTCATAATTCAACGAGGCAAGAATAGAGAAGGAATGGTTAAAAATAAAGAGACTGATTAACTGGAAATGAACCCCAAATGGCTATGGTTTGGGGAATATTGAATGTGATATGTTTGCAGAAGGTTGATGCTACTGGGCCATAATACAAATCAAAAGCAGATGTAATAATCAAACAGAAGTGGAGGAAACTGGCAAGAAGAAAACTTTTGATTGTGTGAGTTCTGTCATTCTTTATGGCCAGTTAACTTTAAGAATTTTCTTTTTCCTTTCTCTGTTGCTGCAAATATTTGTTTGGGAAAATGTACATTGTTTCTCACCTTTCTCAGTTAAGAACCCAGTCAAACTTCCTCTGTGTGGAACAATATAGGACTTTATGCCAGCATTTCAGCCTGTCTAAGAACATGAAAGGACATGTGGCCCTTAGATATGATAAACGTCAAAAGCCTGTCTTCCTACCACTGTTATTACATTTCATTTTGTTCCTTGGTTATCGCTATAGGGGTCAAGATTTAGGAGAGAGTAGGGGATAATATTGGAGTTTATTCAATCTTTGGGAAAATATGTGTCTTTGAATGAAATTGCAATTGGAATTCAAATTTCTAAAGAGTAGTCAATATCACGTGGCCAATAAATTCTCCTGGTGACTAATGAATCCCATCAGTTTCCTTTTACAAAATTAGTCTAGACAAGAAGAAGACCCGCATATTTTCGGGATGAACATAAATTGCCTTCCTCGATGTGTTGCATATAATGCAAGGCATTTGTATTGCAAATAAGCACCTCTGTGAATCTGGACACAACCATTAATTTTTATGACATTATAATTTTTATCTATTTGAAATCTTAAAAGAACCATACCTTTTTCCCCCTTTTCATCTACTATTTTATGAGGACATCTAAAGTTACAAATCTGGGGCACCTGGGTGGCTCAGTCAGTTGAGCATCCAACTTCGGCTCAGGTCATGATCTCACGGTTTGTGGGTTTGAGACCCACGTTGAGCCCCCATCAGACTCTGTGCTGACAACTTACTCCTAGCCTGGAGCCTGCTTCAGGTTCTGTGTCTCCTTCTCTCTCTGCACCCACCCCCTTGTGCTCTGTTTCTCTGTCTCTCAAAAATAAATAAATGTAAATTTTTTTTAAGTTACAAATCTGGTTTTTACATCTTCCTTTAAAATATTTCATTGGTTACTTGTCCCTTTAAAAATAATAATATTAATAAGTGATGATATATAAAGTCTTTTCACTATCTGGAGAGCCCCCTACCTGCCCATCTTGTCTTGCTATGAGCTTTGGTCATAAGCATTTGTTTCTACATGCTTTCATAAAAATGAACTAAAGTAGTTGTGGGCTCCTCTAATACTACACATCCTATGGCTCCCACCTCTGTTCCCTCAGAGTGAACATAGAGGTGGTTCTATTTTTTTTTTTTTTTAATTTTTTTTCAACGTTTATTTATTTTTGGGGGACAGAGAGAAACAGAGCATGAACGGAGGAGGGGCAGAGAGAGAGGGAGACACAGAATCGGAAACAGGCTCCAGGCTCTGAGCCATCAGCCCAGAGCCCGACGCGGGGCTCGAACTCACGGAGCGCGAGATCGTGACCTGGCTGAAGTCGGACGCTTAACCGACTGCGCCACCCAGGCGCCCCAGAGGTGGTTCTATTGAAAAAACACAGTGCCTTCCCCTCCTCCACTAAGCACATAGTCTCACCAATTTGACAATCAGCAGAACTGGTAAACCGGCTCACAGAGAGGAGCAATAAAAAAGCTCTCATTTGTAGCTTTTGCTCATTTCCCTAGTATAAATACTCCCACCATAGCTGATTTCAGGTACTAACACGACAGCATTGAACTGAGAATGGGTAAGGCATGTGCACAATCAGCTTTCACAAACCAGTATAAGCTGATCCAACACATCACAAAGACAAATCCAACCAAGTCCTTTATTTATATTTACTTTAGTTACTATAAAAGGTATGAGATAATTTTAGCCATTTTTTATCCCCCCCCCCCATTCTGATTTCTGTTAAATTAATTTTACCTACTCTCTGATCCTGCTAGGGCTTGAATATCCTAATTTGTGACCCGCTCTCCCAACCTTGCCAGCTCCCTAAACCTCTTTACTTTGTCTTTTGAGAAAGCACAGTCATCATCAGAAAAATGTCCATGTCCTCACCCTCAGGTATGGATGATCATTTCACCTTTTGCTCCAACCAAAACCTGGTGAGAAAACAAATGTTTCCCCTGCAGCCCTCTGCATTGTGTCTCATTTTTCCTGTGGGCCAGAAGAAATGATAAAAGTCGTTCTTTCTCTTCATAGACATTTCAAAATTTTTATCACTTCTTTTTTAAAAATACCCTAGCATTTCCAGAATATGACCACTTCTCTTCCCTTTACCCTAGTCAATTAATTGTTCCCAAGGTCTTTCCATATCAACACTATCTGAAAAAAATTTCCATAATAATAGACATGTTCTATTTCTTCAAGGTTCTTTGTGGACATTAGCCACATATGGGTGTTGAGCATTTCAAATTGGATGTGTTTGAGAAATTTGAATTTTAGTTTTATTCAGTTTTAAATTTTCATTTAAATAGCCACATGTGGGGCGCCTGGGTGGCGCAGTCGGTTAAGCGTCCGACTTCCGCCAGGTCACGATCTCGCGGTCCGGGAGTTCGAGCCCCGCGTCAGGCTCTGGGCTGATGGCTCAGAGCCTGGAGCCTGTTTCCGATTCTGTGTCTCCCTCTCTCTCTGCCCCTCCCCCGCTCATGCTCTGTCTCTCTCTGTCCCAAAAATAAATAAACGTTGAAAAAAAAATTTAAAAAAAATAAATAAATAAATAGCCACATGTGGCTACATATTAAACAACACAGACTGACCTAGGTACAGTTGTATAAAGGAGGATACAATTTCATGTATCCTGTTCTCTGACAACACCTTTGTTCTTTTATTTTCAGTTTTTAAATTAATATTTATTTATTTATATTTTGAGAAACAGAGAGTGTGTGCACAAGTACATGTGAGCAGGGGAGGGGCCGAGAAAGAGGGAGAGGGAGAGAGAATCCCAACCAAGCAGGCTCTGAGCTGTCAGCAACAGAGCAGGGCTTATACCCAGGAACCCTGAGATCACGACCTGAGCCAAAATCAAGAGTCAGATGCTTAACCCACTGAGCTGCCCAGGAGCCCCACCTTCATTCTTTTCAATTTATTCTCTCTTCTGTCACAATGTTAACATTTCACAATACTAACATGTTGATCCAAAGATTTTTGTTTGTTTGTTTGTTTGTTTTCTTTGATTCACCTCATGTTTTCTTTTCTCTTCTGTCTCAGCTTAGACTTGATGATCTGTTAAGATAACTCCATTGAATATATCCTAGATTTCTTTACCCTAATCTTGATTCATCATACTTCCCTGATAATCTTCACTACATCCAATTTTCCATAAGTCTTTGTATATTGCAGAACAGCGGAATACAATTGTCAAAATACAGGTAGACAAGCTGCAGTACTCTGCAGCCCTTAGTCCATTCTCTTTATTTTCCTGGATGACTTCTTATGTAGTCACTTCTTTTCCTACCTCAGACTTGTGGTACCTAGTCCCTCCCTCTTAGTTTGCCTCTCATTTTATTGAGTAGATAGAAACAATCAACAGAATTTGCCTGTCTGTCAGTCTAATTGTTTTTCTCCATATATGTTGCCTTTCTTATTGCCTTATGTGCCATATTGCCTTTGTCACATATGAGTTCTCTCAAGTTCTTCATTCCCCACAACTGTCCAGCCCCCCAAAGCTAACATCATCACACTCAGTCTTTTCTATGTCAAGAAATCATGTTGGATGTCTTTAACTTTTCAACATCAAATATTCAATCCAACTTCAAATCCTTTTGGCCCCATGTCAAAATATATCCAGCAAAATGTAGAACTGGCCACTTATTCCTTATTGCCCCTGTTAATGCCTTTGATCATGCCTCCATAACCTGGATCATGGCAACAGCCTCCCGTTTACCCATTCAGCCTCTGCCACTGTCCAACATAGAGTCTATTCTCACAGAGCTGCAAGAATATTTCTTGTTAAAATATTACAGATTCACAGGTGGTAGGTAGGTATATAGGTAGGTAGATATTCAGAGAAGATGATTTCTCTGCTGACTACAGCCCCTTTGCCCTCACTGTCTTTGTTTCTCAGAGGAAAGAAAGCCGCCACCACCACCACCACCACCACCACCAACAACAACAACAACAAACACACGTAGTCTTTTCCAATCCCTAAGGCTCTGTTCCGTACCCTTTCTCTGAATTTACCGCTATTAATCAGTTTACTTCAGCTATATGGTTGTTTTGTCTTGCTTTGCTGTTTCTTCAAATACCAGACAGGCTTTCTTGCCCTTACTGCCTTCACATTGGCTTTGTTTTTGTTTGAGAAGCAGTTATACTGTTGGGTGGACTGGGGAAGACAACTGGGCCCTGAGGCCTCTGCCGGCCACTTCCCCAGGGACATAGCCTGAGGGTCTTAGTCCCCTCAAAAGAAAAGAATTCCAGGACATGCCAACAGTGTTTGAGCAGGGCAAGGGAAGAGTTTATTCAAGAGAGTGAGAGTATACTCTTGAGATGTGAGAGCCCATAAGTTCACAGGAGAGCTGCACCCAGGGTTTGGGTCTCTCTCTTTTACTGAGAGTTGTTAACTAAGCAGTGGGCTATTCATTATTTAGGGAGGGGATTTCATTGGGAGCAAGGTTTTGAGATTTTTCTTCCTTATTTGGTCAGAGTCTCTGGGTCTGTCTTTGTCTTGGGTCTGTCTGGTTTGATCTAGCTTTTTGTGGCCTATTTTTGTGGAATGCTGTCAGGGCATAACTTTGATTCCGCCTTTGCTGGTCTCCAGATATCCTGGGAAAGCCTAACCAACTGCCTACTCTAACATTTACATGCCTGGTTCTTTCTTTCTTTGCATTGCTTTCAAATTTTACCTTATTGTTAAGGCTCTTTCTGATCACCTGAGGATACAAAATATCAACATCCACTGTACCTTATCAACCTTACTGTCCTTCTTACCTTGCTTTACACATCTCAGTGGAACTTCTCACCTTACATCAATTCATGTATTCCTCTTGCTTGCTTGTTTATTCTTAGCTCTGTTAGACTGGGGTATTTATCTTCTTATTCATTGGTGTGAGATGAGCAACTAGATTTGGCCTTGGAAGGTTGTAGATGCAAGGTAAATATTTATTGAATGAATGAATGAATGAATGAATGAATGAAAGAAAGCCAAGACTTCTCTGGCAATTACAGTGTCCATTGGGTTTCAATCTATATACACCAGAAGAAGCTGTTGATATATTTCTTAATCAAGCTCACCATGATTTACTAGTTTCTTTTTAATGTTCTATCCTTACCTACTACTTCCTTGGAGAATCTTAATATGTCATTTATTCACCATCAGGAGTCCATCTTTTAACATTTCTGTATGTTTTTACATGCTATTGTTACTCCTGGAATTCATAGGATTCTTTTCAACCCCCTGGTGATTGCATACTCATGTTTCAGTACTGTCTCCATTATCCTTCTTCTGTGTAGCCTTTACTAGGTTCCTTGTTAGTCATTCCTCTCCCTGTATAGAATTAGCACATTGTTATTGTGATAATTTTGTGATATGATGATAGATTTTGTTATGAGTTAAATTGTGCCCCCGCCATTCATTGGCTGAAATCCTAATCCCCAGTATGCTGCAATATGACTTTATTTGGAAGTAGAGTCATTGTAGATGTAATTAGATAAGTTGAGATGAGATAGATAAATCCTGCTAACACTGTGATCATAGACTTCTAACCTCCAGACCATGAAATAATATATTTATGTTGTTTAAGCCCTCCAGCTTCTGGTACATTGTTACACCAGCCCCAGCAAACTAACAAGTTTGTTTTCCCTTTAAGATGAGAGATTTCTGAGGCACCTGGGTGGCTCACTTGGTTAAGCAGCCAACTTCAGGTCATGATCTCATGGTTAGTGAGTTCGAGCCCCGTGTTGGGCTCTGTGCTGACAGCTTGTAGCTGCTTCGGATTCTGTGTCTCCCTCTCTCTCTCTGTTCCTTCCCGGCTCACACTCTGTCTCTCTCTCAAAAAATAAATAAATATTGAAAAAATAACCTGAGAGATTCCTCTTTTGTCTCATTTATCTTTGTGTAATTCCTTCCTCTAACTCCACCAAGCCTCAAATCAGACAAGTTTTAAAGGAATGAACAAATAAGTAAAAGAATGCGTAAATGAATGATACCAAGATGGAAAAAAAAATCCCAATTAATTACTGTGATGAGTTGTAAGGTAAGTGTAAGAAGTGTTGGGAGATTTTGTTTCCAAAAATTATCTTAAACAGGGCGAAAAGAGGCGGCAGTTATTTTACTGAATAAGTAAACAGACATTTAAATTTCTGTGGACTTTTTCAATCCTACAAATTCTCATCTCTATTTTGATTGTGTGTACATGAATCACTTTTTTTCATAGTTGCTTTAGCATAACGTTTTTACATAATCTTCTTTAAAACAATTCATTCCTTGGTCATTACCTCCAATCCAATTGTCTGTCTCCAATTTCCAACGTAAACCTCTCTGGCAGGGGCGCCTGTGTGTCTCAGTCCGTAAAACAGCCAACTCTTGATTTTGGTTCAGGTCATGATCTCACGTTCATAGGATCAAGCCCCATGTAGAGCTCACCCTGGATGTAGACCCTGCTTGGGATTCTCTCACTTTCCCTCTCCCTGCCCCTTCCCTCCTCAAAAGAATACACTTTAAACTTCTGTGACAAATGCCCTGGAACTAATATCTAGTCACGTTGACTTTTTTTTTTTTTAATTGTCCCTATGTAGTGTATATTAATGCTCATTTGCCAAGACACTTCGACTGTAGGGTAATGTCTTTCGTATGTTTTTCTTTCTATCTCTGATTTTAGGAAGGACTAAAGATTTGCTCTAATTTCACTCTAACTTCAAGAAGATGTGGAAGAATTTTTAAAGGGATCAAGGACAAAATTTTATTCAGAAATTAAATTATACCAGTGCTGCTCTGAGAAACTTCTAAGGAGAAGTAACAACATTAAATGGAACTGCTCTGTGTTGGATTTTTCTTAGCCCACATTAGATAACTTTTTAGGCTGCTGCTCTTTGTAGAAATGTGTGCAAACTTATTTGCAGGGGAAACATCCTAGTCATCAGGGAGTTGTAAAAAAAAGAATTAGGCTACACTAAGGTAAATCATCAAACAAGCTGATTGCTTGAGACTGTCTTTAGACTAGGGCAATGGAATGCACATGCCTTACAAATCCTGTTTCGCTCAGTAAGACGCTATGTAGGGATGTGAAGTCAGATCCCTTGCTGATCATAACAAGTATATTTGCCTGGAAATCTGGCAGACATCTACTTGGAATCCTTAGCAACTGCAGGAAACTGATACTGTGTATGGGCTGTGGGGATCATGGTCATTTTCATTTACTTCACATAAAAGGGACATTGCTAACAGATGGTACCAGATTTAAAACATTAAGATGGGTTCACTGCATTCCCCTACTGCTTCTGATAGGTCCTGCTTAGTTTAGTTTATAAAATCTAACCCATGAACTGTATAACGATCAGTGTTAGCATTGATTTCTTTTCATTTTTATCATGGGTTTCTAAATTAGGAAATGCACTCATGATTACAACAGGTACATAGAATAGGTAGGTGTGATGTTTGTAAATAACCATCTTTTGTTGAATTTATATTTTAAGGGAATAAAAACTATACAACTACATTTTAAGAAATGCCTTTTTTTATTATAGCTTTTTATCACTCGAGAATTATGTTTTGTATAGAAAACTATGATCTAAGTCAACTGAAAGGCCATGATGAAAAGATATATTAAGTGAGAGAAAATTATTAGTTTTTTCCTGTTATATGCTTATTATGTCACAAGAATAGCATAGAAATGACTGAGTTCCCTCCTTTTTAGTGCATTCTACATCAATACACAGTATTAATGATTTTTTAAACCAATATTTACATATATGTACTTATTGTTAAGATAGTTCTGAAATTTAGCTAGAGAATAAACATCATTCTAAGATATTGAACAGGAGTCTATAATATATAATAATATAAAACTACAATATTATATATAAGAGAAAAACAATATTGGGACAAATTACCCAATTCACAGGCAACGGTTATTTTCAAAAGTTATTTTTAAAAGGCAGCCTATTGTTTGCTTACATATAATGCTAAAAATTACAGATAGCATCTGTATAAAGAAGCCAATCTCCAGGTTCCGCTAAGCTAAATATATCTTGGTTTCTTAAAAAAAAAAAAAAAAGAAATTAACATACAAAATTGATTTCATAGAAAACAAAACAAAACAAAACCTCCACACGAATAAGATATACTTGTCACAGGGGATGGTCTATTTATAGCAATCGTAGTGCAAGACTTACATAGCTACCAGAGCGAACAGTTATTTACTTGGCCCCCATTTCCTAATGAAACAGGCTCCCCAACTTGTAACCAGGCAACATGCCATCCTAACAGATGGTTGTGAGTATCTGCAGCCAAGACACCATGAATGAACATCAGATGTGTTTGCTGAGGGCAGGAGTCCCAGTCAAAAATACCCAAACA
This sequence comes from Puma concolor, assembly GCF_028749965.1. Lineage (NCBI taxonomy): Eukaryota > Metazoa > Chordata > Mammalia > Carnivora > Felidae > Puma > Puma concolor. Next base: position 179,961,835 of record NC_141670.1, on the reverse strand, counting down.
GCTGTCTTTTCTATGGTTATGAACCCAGGGTTGAAGGTACATGCCACTCTTACTCCTTATCTTGTGAGATTAATTTGCCTCAAACTTCTAAGTGTCTTCTTCTCTTCATAGGAAATAACTCATAAGAAATCTTCCTTAGACAGTGGATTACAGGTGTATGTATTTAATTGTATTCAAAGTGGTGTTTGACTTGTCAATATGTTAATGTCAATTATCATGTTAGATGCATGCCCAAAGGAAATAGCACATAAACACTCAAATCTGATATTGGTTGAGAGAAATGGGAATCATTGTCATCATTATTATTTATGGTCTTAAATATGTGCCTGATCATAAAGGACCTCTACTATTAGAAGGACTACTGAGTAGAAAATGTCTCTATACTCTTCCTTGCCAGAAAGGAAAATGAATTTCTTCTCATCTTGATCTATTTACCCTCAGGTTTTAGGAAATGCAACACAATCTGAGAATGGTAATCATGATCTTATTCCTTTGAAATTATAAAATCCTGATCAACACATGTGACACAGCAATAAAAATCTTCGTTAGGAAAGTAGGAAAAGAACTTTCTTGTTAAGAAAGGTAACAAGAGGAAGAATTATAGTCAATGAATGACAATATATTCAAGTCCATTTTATTTAAAAGTGTGTACTTAAGGCCATTTTATGAATTAGTCTTTATTGATCAGATTAATAAAGAATATGAATATTGGTTATCCGGAATTAGAGAATAGTTTTCATCACTTTTCATTAGACCATAAACACTATAGCCTTTTTGGATATTGATCCAGTCACATGCGCGCTCACACACACACACACACACACACACACACACACACAGATGACAGAGAAACAGAGTGAGAGAGTGAGAAAGTGAGAGTGAGAGGAAGAGAGCAGTCCACAGATGGATGTTCTCCAGTCATTTGACAGTGATTATCTGAAGAGTAATGGGGAAGGTCATTCTTAGATGTTTGTATTTCTGTTCTTTTTATTCATTAGCTTTTGTAAAACATATGCATGGATATTGTAATTCCAAAATTTGTTTTCAGTAGAATTGAAAAATTCCATGAACTGTGCAAACTTATGAAAATATATTAATGTTCTAAACACATCATAAATCTTAGCTAAGTTTTAATTCAGTGCTCCTCAAACTTCAGCTTGTAAAATAATAATTATGGAGTCTAATAAAACACAGATTCCATAGCTACACTTCCAGGGTTTTTAATCAGTGTATCTAGGGAGTAAACCGTGAGCATACATATTAATGAATACTCCAGATGATTCTGATGCTAGTGTTCTCTAATAAACATGCTTTAACAAATACTGTATTGATGAATGAAACAAAGAGTCTACAAAACTCTACAGTAGAGTTTTGTTTTTATTATAATTCACTACATACTCATCACTATTTTTTTTTAATTTTTTAATGTTTATTTATTTTTGAGAGAGAGAGATGGAGCGTGAGCAGAGGAAGGGCAGAGAGAGAGGGAGGCACAGAATCCGAAGCAGGCTCTAGGCTCCCAGCTGTCAGCACAGAGCCCAATGCAAGACTCAAACTCATAAACCAAGAGATCAAGACCTGAGCCAAAGTCGTACACTTAACTGACTGAGCCTCCCAGGCACCCCCATACTCATCACTTTTAAAGGAAACTTCACTCTGCACAGTGACTATATCCCCTTAATCAGAACTCTCTAAATTATGATACAGAGGGTCTGGGAACATTTGCAGTGTATTTCTAGCATCCATGTTATACTTGCATTAAACATTAATCACAATCACATAACTATTTTTGTGCAGATTTGCCTCTGTCTTTCTCATTAAGTGTGAGCTTTATGAAAGCATGTATGACACCTCACATATTCACTGATGTGTCCCAAATGTCTCATAGGTTTAGCACATGAGTGGCAAAAAAATACTTGTTGGATGTGGTCCGCTGCTTGAAAGTATGAATAAATAAATGAATGAACTGCTATTAATCTCATGTTGTTTAATTTTATACATGCATTTTGTTCCCTTAAATAGATACAGAATTTTGAAATCATCTGTTTCTGTGTAAACTAAAATAAACACAAATTAAAAAAAAGTTTGCTTTTGAGATTACAAAGAATATAACAGTATCAAATGTTCTGTTGGAGCTTTTGGTTTATTTACTCTTACTGAAAATATAATTTGTCAGTCAGTGGAATGATGCAGAAACAGCATAGAGTGGTTTTAAATGGTAGAATTTTGAATTAGACTTCCAGGGTTTGGATTCTGGTCTCAACAACTTTTAGTTTGGTGACATTAAGAAAATTTCTTACATCTTCTGTTTCCATTTTTTAATTTGCAAAATGTGAATGATAATCACATAGTTATATCTGTAGACTCTGCAAAAATTAAATGAACTATTTATAACCATGCTTGATAAGTATTAACCACTAAGTAAATGATAGCTAAATAAATTCTGGGTGATGTTAATGCATGCTCTTCTGTATTTATTACTGTAGTGGTCTAGAAAGTAAAACAATTTCATCAATTGGGAGTCTATTGCGTAGTTAATAAACCATTGTATAATAGGAAGATTGTCATCTGATCAGTGCAAGCCATGATTTTAGCCAATTAAGCTGTTAGTTCAATGGTTGACTTTTTTTTTTTTTTTTTTTAGATTCATTTATACCTTATCTTCTCATTCTTCCAGTAAGTAATTTTGAGCATTTGTGTCCTAGGCAAATCCCTAACCCCATGGATTTTAAGGCTATTGTATAGGGAGGAAAATATAAGAATAAACAAATGCATAATAACATGATGTAGAAGATGATACTAATGAATATTAGCAGATGATATGTTATTTCTGTAGAAATCCTTTCCCCAGATTCTTTTTTTAAATATGAAATTTATTGTCACATTGGTTTCCATAGAACGCCCAGTGCTCATCCCAAAAGGTGCCTTCCTCAATACGCATCACCCACCTTCCCCTCCCTCCCACCCCCCATCAACCTTCAGTTTGTTCTCAGTTTTTAAGAGTCTCTTATGCTTTGGCTCTCTCCCTCTCTAACGTCTTTTTTTTTTTTTCTTCCCCTCTCCCGTGGACTTCTGTTAAGTTTCTCAGGATCCACATAGGAGTGAAAACATATGGTATCTGTCTTTCTCTGTATGACTTATTTCACTTAGCATCACACTCTCCAGTTCCATCCACGTTACTACAAAAGGCCCTATTTCATTCTTTCTCATTGCCACGTAGTACTCCATTGTATACATAAACCACAACTTCTTTATCCATTCATCAGTTGATGGACATTTAGGCTCTTTCCATACTTTGGCTATTGTTGAGAGTGCTGCTGTAAACATTGGGGTACAAGTGCCCCTATGCATCAGCACTCCTGTCTCCCTTGGGTAAATTCCTGACAGTGCTATTGCTGGGTCATAGGGTAGGTCTATTTTTTTTTTTTTATTTTTTGAGGAACCTCCACACTGTTTTCCAGAGTGGCTGCACCAGTTTGCATTTCCACCAACAGTGCAAGAGGGTTCCCGTTTCTCCACATCCTCTCCAGCATCTATAGTCTCCTGATTTGTTTATTTTAGCAGGAAAAAAACCTCTCTGCCCTCTGCCACAGTAATTTCTTACTTGACACTTCCTGACATTTCTTACTTGACACACCTATTTGAAATATATTGAAAGAAATAATGCGCGTGAAGAAACAATGGAAGATATTAAAATAATGTTTCATCAAATACTGAATATTAATGAATACTAAAAGTTATTTAAGACAGCAACATGCAGAAGGATGAAACTAGACCACTTTCTTAACACCATCACAAAAACAAACTCAGAATGGATCAAGGACCTGAATGTGAGACAGGAAACCATCAAAACACTAGAGGAGAAAGCAGGAAAAAAACCTCTCTGACCTCAGCCACAGCAATTTCTTACTTGACACATCCCCAAAGGCAAGGGAACTAAAAGCAAAAATGAACTATTGGGACCTCATGAAGATAAAAAGCTTCTGCACAGCAAAGGAAACAATCAACAAATCTAAAAGGCAACGAACGGAATGGGAAAAGATATTCGGAAATGACATACCGGACAAAGGGCTAGTATCCAAAATCTATAAAGAGCTCACCAAACTCCACATCCAAAAAACAAATAATCCAGTGAAGAAATGGGCAGAAAACATGAATAGACACTTCTCTAAAGAAGCCATTCCTCAAATTCTAAACTTATGTTTCAAATGTTTATATAAGAATATTTATATATGTATCACCCATTTGTAATCATATTTCTTTTTCTGTACCTATAGTCAATATAAGCCTAAAGCAATAACCAAGAATGTCATGTTTTTGTTAATTACCAAAAAATAGAAGAAAAATGCTATATTTAAGAATAGAACACTGACTGGAACGCCAAGTTCTGGCCCAATCCTCACTATTATAGGAAGGACTATTTGAAAACGTGATAAGGGTATGTTGCTTCCAATTATGGACAAAACAAGCTCATTATTATCATGATTCCCAGATTGACTCTTGAAGTTCTTCTGTAATCTCACACCTTCAGCATGGAATCTTCCAATGGAACTCCTACATCTCCTCACCTGACTTTCTTAGGTGCTAAGACCCACTGTTTTCACTTGCACCAGAAATGGGTCAGAAGCCACGTGTTTATTGCAGGGAAGGAGGAGGGAGAAGTAGATGAGACAATAGTATTTTACACATAACCATTTCTCATGCAGTAAGAACTTACCATAGATTCATCCTTGTATTTTGACATAGTCATTGAGTTCCCATAGCGCCACGACAAAGTAAAGAAGAGAGGAGAAAAGAAACAAGATAAAAATAGTAAGGTGATTATTATTTTTTTAAATTCTGATCAGAACAGCAGAAATTTATATTTCTGATATTGTTTCAATTGTCCCAATTATAAAACTAAAGTAGAGAAAAACTTTTCTCTCAGTTTTAGTTTTTAGTCTTTATCTCCTGTAGGTTTTTATAAGTTAATGATTTTTCAGTTCAGATATTCATAATTTGGGAAGCACCTTTTGGAAGTACGGCTATTCAAATGTAAATAAGAGACATGTATGGTTTACAAATTGGATTATAACATACTACTTTTTTTTTTTTTTTTTTTTTTTTTTTCAACGTTTATTTATTTTTGGGACAGAGAGAGACAGAGCATGAACGGGGGAGGAGCAGAGAGAGAGGGAGACACAGAATCGGAAACAGGCTCCAGGCTCTGAGCCATCAGCCCAGAGCCTGACGCGGGGCTCGAACTCACGGACCGCGAGATCGTGACCTGGCTGAAGTCGGACGCTTAACCGACTGCGCCACCCAGGCGCCCCTATAACATACTACTTTAATACTGTTTGGGTCCATCTTTTTTCAGCCTGTTTCCTTGAAATACTTGAAGGTGCATCTACCTGTACAAAGACAAGAGAAGAATTAAAGTGAACTCAGAGTGAGTGAGTATGAAGTTACTTACTCCATAATCTTTGTTCTTAATACAAATTGTGTTTTGTTCATTCTGGTTCAGTTACTCTGATTAGTTTTGTGTATTTCTGGTTTTTATTTTGTTTTAATGTTGGGTAATTTCAGGCTAAACAGTCAATTCTCAGTTTTAAACTTTTAGGATAAATTATAAGTGTTTCTCAGTGATTCTGTCTTCAGTTACCTAAAGACTAACCCATGCATACTTTCTTTCTGGACAGAATTCTTCAAGTGTTTTTATATAAACTCTAGCTTGTCTTATTAATTACACAAATATGCGAAGTACTAACATTTCCTGAGTTGTGATTCTTAAGTGGAAATCTCTTGGATGTGATCCTTACATTAGTATCAGGAAAAGTTTTCTAGAATATGGTGTCTCTTTGAATGTTGTCAGAAGACTCTACTTTGATTCTTTTCTCTCTATAAGGGGATTCATCAGGCATGCCTTCACTATTATAAGCAATCCTGGCTCACCTGGGCTTTGCTTCCTATTGGCTCTATGGGCAACTGGATCATGTTGGCGCTACTGGCAGTGGGGATAAATTGCCATTCATCCATGTTGATTCTTGCTTAATGAAAATTGTGACAATTTAAGGCTAGATAACCAAAGAATTGACAAAAAAAAGCTTGTGAATGAAAACAAAGGCTTCATTAACAATGAGTTGACTAGTTATTACTTGGCAACTTCAAATGTGTCTTCTTCTCCAACATTGGAATCAGATGGTTGTCATCATAAGACATGTGTTTTTATTTTTTTTATCTCAACTAAGTATTTTTTAAAATTTTTTTAATGTTTTTTTTTTATTTATTTTTGAGACAGAGAGAGACAGAGTGCAAGTGGGGGAGGGGCAGAGAGAGAGGGAGACACAGAATCCAAAACAGGCTCCAGGCTCTGAGCTTTCAGCACAGAGCCTGACGCGGGACTTGAACCCACGAACCGTGAGATCATGACCTGAGCCGCAGTCAGACGCTTAACCGAATGAGCCACCCAGGCGCCCCACAACTAAGTATTTTTTAAATAGCATCTTTCATTCATTGACTACACCAGGTTCTGTTCTGTATATATATATATATATATATATATATATATATACATATATATATATATATACACATATATATATACATATACTCATATGTGTATGTGTGCGTATGTGTATATATACACACATACATGCACACATACATATGTATGTGTGCATGTATGTGTGTATATATATATGTGTGTACAGAACCTGGTATACACATATGTTTGTATAAATATATTTATACACACACACGCATTTGTGTGTTAGCTTATATTACCTTTAGTCCATCCTATGAATTTGATACTATTATTATCTGTATTCTCTGGGTAAGGATTCTGAGTGCAGCCTGAGAACTCATAGCCAGGAACTGCTGAAAATAAGTTTCAGATTCATGTGCCAGTACTCATATGATATGTTACAAACCAATATGCAGCACACAAAGTCCTCATATATTAAAGGACTTCTTCCTATAAAACATTTTAATGATTTTCATAAGCAACATGACTAATAAAAATTGATGGCTTTTCTTGACAGTAGTTTCTAAGAAGTATGAGAGCACAACTCCCTGGTTAACTAATCACAAGGCAGTACATATATGTAGATATAGATATATATATACATATATATATATAACTATAGCAACAGAATAAAAGATCAGTTGAACCCTTTATAATTGGGTAGGAGGAAGGGGAGATTTGCACATTTAAGATGTAATTTAGAGAAGCAGAATTTATGGTATTACATGAGGAGTAATATTTAAATGTTAAATATTTTAAGACCTCAAATTTATATTTAATTCAGATGGAGAAATGACTATCAAGATTCATTTTACTACCAAAATGGCAGCTCCTTATTTCATTATTAAACTAGTAATAATACTACACTTAACCCTTTTATTCTCTCAACAAATATTATTGCATTCCTACTCACACCAATCACTATTCAGAATTTTGACGTTTCAACTGGAACAGGACAAAAAATAGTCCTGTATCAATGGATTTTCATTTTATTTTGGAGCAGGCAGAGAATGGACAATTAAAAAAGAAAAAAGAAAAAAAATAGTGGGGATATTATAGTAAAAGCAACTTATATTGAGTTCTTATTATATGGCAGGCATTTTTCCATATTATTTACATGCATTTGATTTTCACAAGCGCAATATCAGGTAAGTGTTATAATTCATATTTTTCAAGTTTGGCAACTCAGTCACATATCCATAAAATAGTTGGTGAGGTTAGCGAGGCAATTTGTTTCTTTTATATTTTTTAATTGGTAGACTTAATTTTTTTTAGTTTTTAATTTGTAGAAAACTTAGCAGATAATACAGAGAATTCCTATACACCCCTTCTCTCATTCACTCACAGTTTTCCACATTTTAGCAGCTTATGTTAGTATGGTTCATTTGTTATAACTGATGAACCAGTATTGATATATTGTTAGTAACTAATTAATTTATTATTAACTAAAGTCCATAGTTAACCTTAAGACTCAATTTTATGTTGTATAGTTTTATGAGTTTTGACAAATATATGATGTTGCATATATACTATTACAATAGCACCGAATAATTTCAGTGTCCTAAATATCCCTGGGCTCCACGTATTTATCCTTCTCCCCTTCTTTCTGGCAAGCACTGATCTTCTTACTGTTTCTGTAGTTTAACCTGTTCCAGAATGTTATATAATTGGAATTTTACAGTGTCTTGTTCAGGCTGTTATAACAAAAATACCATAAACTGGGTGACTTAAACAACAAATATTTATTTGTCACAGTTCTGGAGGCTGAGAAGTCCAAGATCAAGGCATTGGAAGGGTCAGTGTCTGATGAGAGCTCCCTGCTTAGTTTGAGGGTGAACATCCTTTCCTTATGTCCTCACATGGCAGATGGGGTCAGAGGAGTTTTCTTTCATGACAGAACCAATTCCATTAAAGAGGGCTCCCCACTCAGGACATAATCACCTCCCAAAGGCCCCACCTCCAAATACCATCACAATGAGGATAAGGTTTTTATATATGAAATTTGTAAGGACACATTCATTCTATAACATACATCCGTGGTAGACTAGCTTCTTTCAGTAAATGACATGCATGTAAGGTCCATGTATGTCTTTTAATGGCTTGATAGCTAATTTCCTTTTATTGCTGAATAATAATCAATTACATGGATGTACCACAGTGTGTTTATTCACCTTCTGAAGGACATCTTGTTTGATTCCACTTTTTGTCAATTATGAATAGACTGCTATAAACATTCATATGCAGGTTTTTTCCAACTACCAATAGGTGTGATTGCTGGATGGTATAATTATTAGGCTGGTTAGTTATTTAAGAAGTGCCGAATTATTTTCCAAAGTGGCTGTACCATTTTGCCCTCCCACCGTCAATAAATGAGACTTTCTGTTGCTTTACCTCTTAGCCACTATTTGGTGTTTTTTTTTTTTGTTTTGTTTTGTTTTTTTTTTTGTTTTTTTTTTAGTTTCAGTCTTTTTAGGAGATATCTAGTAGGATCTTATTGTTTTAATTTGCAATCCCCTAATGGCATTCGATGAAGAACCTCTTTTCATACGCTTATTTGCCATTTGTATCCTCTTGGTGAGGTGTCTGTTCAGCTCTTCTGCCTACTTTTTACTTGGTTGTTTATTTTCTAATTTGTTCCTTGTGGCCAAAATATTCACCATTAGGTTATATGGCCTTTTAGAGTATGGTGTAGACAATGAAACAGGGAAGGGAATAGATATAACTTGGAAGATGAAGACTCTGCTTTATATTTTGCCTAAGAATAATATACATAGGAAAGGAAGGCCTTTCTGAAGAGGTAACTTTTGAGTAAGATTTGAATAATGATAAAATCCAGACTTGAAAATATTGGGGAGTAGAGGGAAGTTTTTCATTAATCACTCTGAGTTAACAGTTTCCTAAGTTGTGAAATAAAGATACCTTGGTTAAGATATACTCTCTGTTTGCTTATATCCATTGGATCGACAGAATCAATGAATAATTATCTCTAAATTGATCATCTAAACATGTTGGCTATTTGTACATCTTTCTTCTAAACTAGCGCATGGACTTTGAATACCTGGCATCATCATAGATGTATCATTAGTGGAACAGAAACGGCTTATATTGTTGTGCCTTCTTATTTTCAAATGAGTGTTTTTCTGATAAAAATTCACTGGAAAACTAGATACTATTAAAAATGTACACACACACACACACACACACACGCACCGAGACCTTTTGCCATTAAGGCTTAATTTCCAAAAGGATCACATCATGTATATTGTTTAACATTTTAGTTGTAAGCCACCAAAGTGACACTGGCCAAATTAAGCAGAAAAGAAGTGAATTAAGTGATGGTTAATAGATAGATCATAGACATTTCAGAAGGGCCAAAAAAAAGTGGATACAGATGTTATATAGTCTGGAATATTTCTTACAAATTCTGTCACCTCACTAGTTCTGAGAACTAGATCATACTGCCAGCACTCTGGTAACACTGGGTATGGAATATGGCAATACAACCCTTACCACTGCTGCCCTGGGAACTGGCTCTGGTTGCTGGACTTGTTTTTTGTTTGTTTGTTTGTTTGGTTGGTTGGTTGGTTTCGTTTTTCTTTTCCATACGTCTTTTGCTTTGCATCCCAATCTTCAAACAAGGGAAGCATAGATCCGAGGTCATGTGTCTACACTCCGGCTGCAGAGAAGCTCAGTAAATGAGTCAATTATTTGGCATTTTGAACATCATTAACCTGTTATAAATGCATATAAGGTAGAGTATTCTCCAAATTTGAAAGGAGTTCAAGTGTGAGTGTCCCCAAAAAATAATGGCTCTCTATGTAGTATGCTATATTTCAGAATACTACTCTTTGATTTTCTAATACTGTTGTGTTATCTTAGAATTTTTAGTATGATAGGTGAGGAAAAAAATGTCCACAATTTCTTCATAGCATGCGTATGCCCTTTTATAATACAGCATTCTAGCTCTTCCATCAAGAGTTGATTTCTCTCTCAGTGTGAGTCTCACTTGCTTTGGACAATGGGAACTTAGAAACATGGCAAACAGAGGTCTGAAAAAATGCCTGTGCATTAGGACTTACTCTGATAATATTGGGAACGCTGTAGCCAACATGTGAACAAACTTGGAAAGTCAGCTGGGTAATGAGTAACACACATCCCAGTCATCCCAGATAATGGCAGATGCATTAGTGAGACTAGAAGGCATCATAGGAAGCAGCTGAAGATAAATCCAAATTACCCAACCATAGAAATGACGAATAAATAGAGTATTTGTTGTTTTAATCTACTGAATTTTAGTGTGGATTCTTTTCAGTAAATGGTACCTAATACATTTAGTGTTTACTCCTTTACCTATATCAGGGAGTTGTTTAACTCTCTCTAAATAGATCCTCATCTAGTAGTTTGCAAGTAAATGACCAAAAATTAACTGTTTCTTTTAAGTGTACATGACACATTGGATACGGTTTAGAAAGTAGCTTATGGAAGACACTGTATTTATTTCTTCAATATGAGATGTCATATACATTTTTTTCTGAGGTTTTTGTTTGTTTGTTCGTTTGTTTAACAAAATAGCATCTTGGCATACTTAACACTTTTCAACATAGATGATGGCCTGGAAAACTTTTATTTCTGTTTTGCCATTTACATGTCAATTGGTTTCAAAAGTCAAATTCCATTATTCTGAAGGGAAAATAAGTGCTAACTGTAGATCAGAAACAAGTTGATTATTCCTATCTAGGGAAATGGAAAAAATGACATGGACTGTAAATGCTGGACGGATGAGTGATTCAAAGCTTTCACAAGATTTCATGACTATAGGGATTGCAGCAGATATAGCTCTGTGGGCAATGTATCATATACTCTCACCAGGGAATACCGGACAACTCATTTACTATCAGTTAAAAATACTTAAACTCTAGTGAACATGGTATTTTTTATATTGGTCACTGGTCATTGACTATCCCAGTGAATTAGTTTCTGAACTGAATTTATATGCAATTTACAAATGACTTGTTCAACTCTATTACTGCTATGGAAAGCTAGAAAGTATCTTTTCCAAAGGATTTTCCTCCAAATTGTACATATTGAGTGACATCTACTGTTCACTATGCCAGACTTCCAATCAGTTGTTTCTAATATATCTATAAAAGTGACTTCCTTAAAGCGAAAAATATAGGAATGGGTTCCTAAGTTTGCTGTGTTACAGTTCTAGAAACTAATTTTAGATGACAGGAAGATTTTTGTGACTTTTGTTTCTATCATCTTATTGATCTCATATCCTCATATTTGATTGTATTCATGTTTCAATCAAGTTGTTTTGTATAATTTAAATTAAATGGATTCTAAAATATTGTTTAGTGTTTAAAAGCTATTAACACACATCGATATGCATAACAAAGTATGCATTTCTTAATAGCAAATTCAATAAAACTTTTTTTAAAATTTTTTTAACGTTTATTTATTTTTGAGGGAGACAGAAAGAACGTGAGTGGAGGAGGGGCACAAAGAGAGGGAAACACAGAATCCAAAGCAGGCTCCAAGCTCTGAACTGTCAGTGCAGAGCCCAATGCGGGGCTCAAACTCACAAACCGTGAGATCATGACCTGAGCCAAAGTCAGACCTTTAACTGACTAAGCCGCCCAAGTGCCCCAGAATCTTTAAAGATAGTGTGTATAGACTAATGTCTACTTATGCAAATTCAGAAAAAAAAGTCTATGTATTAAACATATGAAATCAAGAAGAGATTTAAATTATTACCAGGAAGAAATACTATGAAAGTATGATTTGAAATATTTCACTAGCTGACATTTATTTCAGCTTCTATATATACAGTAGTAGACAATAAATGGAATCTAAACTGAGAGACAAACTAAATTAGGTTTTTCCAAGAAATGGAGTGGCGAAAGAGTGAGTATTAATGGCCACAATATCGAAGAGAAAGATGACAGTAAATAATCATTATATTTATAAATCATAACATTTATAGCTAAAATATTAACTGATTATTTTATCCACTTAGAATAGTATGCGTTTTATCATATTTAGTCTTCAGATACATGTTTGTGAAGATTCAGTGCTTAATATAAGTTTCTTGGGTTGGACTTTTAATCTAGTCTTGAATTCCACTTCTAATTTCAATTCTACTGCTCTGTGACCTTAAGTGATTTATTAAATGGACACTAACCAAATGCCCTTCTTGCACATGAAGGCATATATCCTCCTGTAGGCTTTCCAATTTAATTTGGCCTCTAAAATTTTGTTCTTTTACAAATTGTCCTTGACTTTTATTTTAATTGAAAAGTTTAGTTGTTGACACTACTTCATATCAATATATTATGACTCGCAAAACATGAAAAACAATTTACATTCTGAAATTTACAAACCGTGACCTATATCATGCGCTAAGTGGATTCATGACCAGTGATCCCATCAGGTATTTTTATTTCTCTTTGTACAGATGACAACATTGACATCCGGAATTATCAAGGTGCTTATCAAGTACAAGACCTGAAGCTGCAATTCTTGTTTTTTAATGTTATTTTATTTCCCTAAGGTTGTATAGCCTCCTGCTGAATAGGATTTACCTGTATATTACCGTAAATTTTCTCATTCCAGTTGACTACTGAACTTAATAGCTGAAATAGGGGTCATTACGTCAACAAATGAAGAAGCCATATAAGAATTATACTTCTATGGTTTTTGGTCAATCATAATTCAGCAATTTGATACCTAAACTCTTCTCCAAACATAATGGGCTTTTCCCGTCGTAAAATGGCTCCTGGAAAAGAATGGGTAGTTTTAAAATAAAATAGCATTAAAACAAAACAAAACAAAACAAACCAGGACAAAAAAAAAAAAAAGTTGTTGCGTTTAACTAATACACAATATAGTCAAAGGTGATTGCCTGTGAAACCAAACAGGATTCTCATTAACTAACTAACTAACTAACTAAATAAATAAATAAATAAAATGTAACAAATGTCTTTAGTGTGATGCAAAATCTTAGTTTTAAAATCTTGGAAACACTAAATATATCATAAGACAATAAACACATTATTTATATTTAGTGACTATTATGCATTGCAAATTAATAATAGATAATATGAAAGAGTTCTTCGAAATAAATAAACATGGAAGAATATGTACATATTTCACTATTTATATAGAATAGTTTTCAATGCTTTTTTATAGCTAACTAGTAGATATTTTAGCATCTTATCTAAGGTGCCTCAGATCTTAGTCCAAAAATAATTGTGTTTTTAATTTTTTAATTTTGCTTTTTTTTGCTTTTCATGCCACCAAAACTTTAGGATGGTTATACTTTCCTGGGGACTTACTGAACTATCCATCACCAGAACTATAATGTATAAATATACTCAATTTGCTTACTAACGGGAAATTGACTTTTATTTATTTTTAAATTTTATTTATTTGACAGAGCGACAGAGCAGAAGCAGGGGAAGGCAGAGAGAGAGGGAGTCACAGAATCCGAAGGAGATTCCAGGCTCTGTGCAGATAGGGCAGAGCCTGACGTGGGGCTCAAACTCACAAATTATGAGATCATGAACTGAGCTGAAGTTGGATGTCAACCAACTGAGCTACCCAGGTGGTCTGGGAAATTAACCTTTAAATAAACCCCAAGCAACTGCAAGCCACCACTGACCCAATATTAAAATGGACTGTGGGATTAGACTTACCTAAAACATGCTCAAACAGTGATGGCAACATAGAACAAAAATTCTGTAGTGTCTCCTGGGACTTCCCAAAATGCTAGAAATTATTGCTTTAAGATAGCAATATAGTTTTTAGTTAAATCAGAAAATGAATTCACAGACATATCTCATTTCTCAAAAATCTGTATGCCTGTCTTATGCTATATAGAAGAAGCACAATAGACCATGTGTCCTTTAGGAATTTTGACATAAAAGTTAATTATTTTCAAATTAAGAATTATTTAATTTACCATCAAGAGGAGAAATATTTAGATTTGAAGCTGAATTACAATTCAGCATCACACAACAGCAGTGTGACTAACTTTTCCAGGTAAGCACACCTGAGTCTGGATGGTATTGATGGGTACTTATAACTATGTGCCAAAGACCCAAGAATGATAAGAATTTACCACTCAGACTCCCAAAAGTAATTTCCAAGATTCATATCAAGTGCATGATTGCTAGAAAGTAATCTATCCGACACTTTACATTTCTGAAATGATATAGATAAATTCAGTCCACTAAAATTCCACTTGAGCCTAGTTAATTTCCTATGATTTGGTTACATTAGCCAAAGGATTTTGTTTGGGTTTGGGGGTTATGCTTGAATAAGACTCAAGTTAATCATTTAGGTACTTAAATGTTCTTAACTCAAGGATTTCCCCTGACAGTCATTTTAAGAACAGCTTTATATTATTCAATTCATCTATTCCACAAGAAATGAATGCAAGGAAATCTCATTCTGCTCAGATTTTTCTGTCTTGTCACCAAAATACATTCCTCAGGGCCATTTCCAGTTACAAAGACCTATATGCTGCATGGATTTAAGCACCTATATTTCTCGGCTAAAGGTCAAAGGGTGTTAATTACAGCTCCATAATTGTCCTCAACCTTCATTAAAAGACACCATATTATACTGATGGAAAGCTCTGCCTAATCGGGCTTTGCTAAAATTACTCAGGTAGGTTATCAGGATGAAAGAACAGGGAAGCTGGAAGTATGCCTGAGGGAAAACGCACCCCAATGTTATCTGTCTTTCTAACTCTAAAACCTAGGTTGTACTGGCAGATCTTTGTTAAGAGAAAGTTCAGACTTACTATTAGGTTTTATTTGGAAACATTACAGTTTGATGGTTTCAATTCTTGAAGATAAATGAATGCAGAATCTGTTGCAAGAGGATTTCAGGAAGGATGTTCCATTTTTTTTCAAATAGAGCTTTAAACTTTCTATCAGATATTTGAAATGACTAATGCCATTCAGAGTTAGTTGATGACACTTTTGTGGTATTAATCCATCAAAAACATATTTGTGAAATATAGCAGAGTACTTACATTATAAAACAGGCTTTGCATTATCAATTTGTAACTACACCTATCAGTGTAGTTACATAACCCGTGTTGACTTAACACAGTTGAGCCACTTTGAAAATATCATGAAACAAAAAAGAAAGCACTAAAGTTTCAAGTACCTTATATCTGACGTGTGTATGTGTGTTCACGTTTGCATACGCACACATTTGGCAATCGAAGGAAGATTCTGGTTAAAAGTATATATTTTTAAGAGTGTGTGCATGTGTAGTACACATGATTAAATTACTGTATAAATTAATATTTATTCAATTTAGGTAAAAAAAAAAAAAAAAAAAAACAGCTCTTCATTGTTGTACCACAAACACCACTAAACTAAATCCAAAGAGACTGTAAAAATATATTAACACACAATTCTTTTAAGTTGATTACTTTTGAACATACATATACATATTTTATAAAAGCAGGCAGAATACGATGCATTATTTTGGTGAAATAAAATTTCATGGAACCGCAGAGAAATGAGCAGTCAATTTTTGCTGGGGAGTCATAAACTTTTAGGTAATTCTTCTTGAAGGAGATAATATTTGAGTCAAATCTTAAAAAAAAAAATGAGTAAAAAAATCTCACTGATGGCATTTGCAGCAACATTTTTTCTTCGTTAAAAGAACAAGATGGGTGTGGGAAGATATTTGAAAGTGGTCATATGTAATTAGATGTATGTGAACATTCATTCCAAACCACCAGGGCCATGGTGATTCTCAATACACAGGTGGTAGAGAAAAGCACAACCGAGAGTGGAACAGAATGGAGATGACATTTCGATAGCAACAAGAGAACAGGCATGCAGTAACTCAAGTGTAGGTTTTTACCATGAGGATTATTAAGACATATGGAAATATTTCATGCTAGGCAGTAGCATGATCCCATTTTACTTTCCAAATAATCACTCAGGCTGGATTATGGGGTGTGTGAGAGGGAGGTGACGGTGAAGACTGAAAGATGCCCTTGCGTGCTGTTGCTGTATTCATTTGAAGATCAAAGGTAACTTGACCTAAGGTAGTGACAGTGGGAATTGATAAATATGGACTGATGATAGTAGAAGATTAGAAAGATAGGACTGAGAAATTGATTAAGTGTGTTATCAAAATATAGGAAAGGTATCATTCCGAATTATCACATTTTTTATTTGTTACTATTTTATTTCTTGCAAGGACAGATTTTCCTTTCCCTTTTCCTCCAGTACATCACTATTCCTACATTTCTAAAGTAGAAATATCTTTTTATATATAGTATATATAATATAAATTATAGTATAAATTATAATATATAATACATAATAAACTGAGAATTAAAGAAAAACAAAAGCAAGACAGTAAGATTGGATTCTTGGTACTTTGACCATGGGAACAGATTTTTAAAACGGTGTTCCTACCCTATTAAAATCACGTGCCATATTGGCAGGGAGAGTTGTGTAAAGAGTGGTGGAAAGTAAGATTGTTAATGACTTTAATTCCAAAGATGTTTTTTCACCAGTTTATGTGAATGGTCACATGTCAGAAATTATCTTACAGGTTTGCCTTTACCTTACAATGTGGTGTTAATCCAGCATCTGCATATTCATCAACCTGTCCTTACCAGTGAGCAGTTTAAAATACATGCCGTGTCTGAAATTATTACTTTCTTAAAGTCCCATGGACATTGCCTGTGAAATTCATAAGAAAATATTCTTTGTCACAAAGTTGAATGTGCAAGGATAAGTTTGATATGGTGTCAATGTATCAAAATAACACATTTCATGCTGTGTGATAAAATTTTCACCACTGTCAACCTCAGAGAAAAATAATATTTTAACAGGTTTACAAGAAAGCAAAACATGCTTCATTATCGCTTTGAATATTTCATGAGATCAAAGATGCATGTTTTTTTTCCAAGGAAAAATCTGTTTCATTACTGAGACAAACTTGCTTAGGTTTAAAAAGGTCAACATTTTTGAGATAAATGTTATAATTTCACTTAAGAAAGAAAAATTTCTAAATTTTTCCAAAGTTAAACCCACATTCTAATAGTATATATATGGAACTACATTTGTAGATATTCCATTTTGAATAAATATTTTGAATGAAAAAAATGCACATTTTTAAAAATATATACAAAAGAGTAACTAATGTGAGGATAGGAGTCAATTTTATCATCTCAGGTGATGTAATGTGTTGAAGCCATTTATTAATGATGTATCTCCCATTCAGGACCTCCCTCTCACTTAACTCTATGATTTTAAACACACTATTTGACTTTTCTAGGTCCTAGGCTAGTACTGCTATCACTAAATACCACAGACTACTGTTTCACACCATAGAAATGTATCAGTTTGGGAGGCTGGATGGCCAAGATAAAAGTGTCAGCAGGCCTCTCTCCTTGGCTCACAGATGGTCATCTTGTTACGTCTTTCCATGGGCTTTCTTCTGTGTGTGCATGTGCCTGGTGTCCCTCATTGGACCCTCTTCTCCTAAGGACACCAGTCAGATTGGATTAGGACCCAGCCTAAGGACCTTATTTTCACTTAATTACCTCTTTAGAGCTCCCATCTCCAAATACAGTCACATTCTAAGACCTGGGGATTAGGATTTCAATATGAATTTTGTAAATAATATTTGTAATGTTTTATTCATTTTCGAGAGATAGAAAGAGTGAGAGAGAGCACACAAATAGGGGAGGGGCAGAGAGAGAGGGAGAGAGAGGATCTCAAGCATCCACTGCGCTTCCCTTCTGTCAGCAGAGAGCCTGATGTGCTCAAACTCATGAACTGTGAGATCATGACCTGAGCCAAAGTCGGACGTTTAACCAACTGAGTCACCCAGGTGCCCCAATATATGAATTCTGAGGGAGAAACTATTCAGTTCATAACATCTCTGGTTTCTTCAGAATAAAAAGAAGCAGAAACATCTTCTTAAAAATTACATTAATATAAGCACTAAACAGAACTACATTTAACTAATCAATCCAACTTGACAACTGGCAAAATTAGATCAGACTTTAACATAACCACAAATATAATTTTCTGAGACATTATTGAAAAAATGAAAATTTTCTGTTTTCATTTGTACTGTTCAAAAACCATTACTTGATTAACTATAAATATATCTGAAATCATTCATAGCTGCAAATTATTATACTGAAACAAATTTTCAACATCAAATGAGAACCAAATTAATAAGACCAATATTCTCGGTCTTTCGAGCACATGTCTCCATTTGTCCTTCAGTTTTTCAACACTCGGCCAATTTCTCACCATCTCTGTAAACCCATCTCTGTAAATCCCCATTTTGTTAGCAATGTATATACTACTTTGGAGGATTACAGCTATCTTAGCATCTGGAAAAAAAATGAAATTTTAGTAGCAGACAAGTATTTTTTAAGTAACTGATATGTTATAAAACAGATAGAGAAACATTATTTCCTTGGTATATTGGAGAAAATCTCTAGCTGTTTGCCAGTATAATATGAAATGGTGATTTAATAGAAGCGTTCATGGCCAATATTGCTATTACTCATTGAAATCATTTAGGACGAACTGATCAATGCATGAATAATAACAACAAAAAAAGAAGATACACCTATGTAAAAAATTCTGGTAATTCCCTTATTTGAACAGATAATATTTGTTTTTTGTTTTGTTTTTTTGTTTTGTTTTTTGTTTTTGTTTTGTTTTGTTTTTTTAATCTAGACTGCTGGGAGAAGCAAAGGAGGTATACATTATAATTATTTAAAATGGAATAAATGAAGTATTTTTCCTGTAGACTATAAAAATGTAAAGTATCTTATGGGCAATATGTAGGATATTCCTAACATTACCTAAATGATATTTCAGATATAGATAGATAGTAGATAGACACAGGGACATAGAGATAAATATTCGAAGTATATATCTATATACATATATACATTTTCTGGAGAAACACAAAATGTATCCTGAGGATATGTAGAGATAGTTTTACATTGTTTGTGAATGTTGGCTACTATTATAAAGATTTCAGTTTCTCCCCAAATAAATGTAATGATCAATACAATGACAATCAAATGTGAATTATTTTTAAAGTTCTAATGGAAAGCTAATAGGTACGAAAAGTAAGATACTCTAGAGGAGAAAAACCATCAAAAGGACTTTCCTTAACAGAAATTAAGACTCCTCTTAAGCTTCCAATGACTAAGCAATAGTGGTCTTGTTTCCAGAATAGAGAGCATGATTTACATACCAAAATGGGAGTCTAGAGTATAAGTAATTTAATATATGATGAAGAAAACTAAACAAATAATCTAAGGGAATGGAATATTTAATGAATATTAAATTTTAAAATGAAATTTTAAAAAGATTTATATCTCATGCTATGTACCCAAAATAAATTCCATCATGAAATATAAAAGCAGCAAGTGTAAAAAAAAAAACAAAAAACAAAAAACAAAAAACAAAAAACAAAACTACTCATTAGATTACAGAAGGAAAAAGACTTTAATAGCAAAAATGCAAAGGGCAAGCTAATATAGGGAAACAGAGGTGGTCTCATTTTCTCATTCCTACATTCCATTCTTTAATAAGGCATTTTGATTTGATCACCAAAACATATTCCTTATCTATCGATTTCTCTTCACCTGCCCTGCCACCACCCAAAATTCATAGTTAAACTACCAGAGCAGTCTCCTAAACTATCCTGTTTGTCCAGAGGCTTACCCCCCTTTGTCTCTCAGCTGCCAAGTTATACTCGGAAACGTGAATATTTTCTAACGATTATTGAACGTTTATTATATAGGCCACTCTTTTGCTTATTTGGCTATAATAATACACTAATCTTCATATTACTCCTAAAAAATACTGTGCTATCATGCACATGTACTATTATGGTCCTTGAGTTTAGATGAGGAAACTAAAATATATTAATTTTTTAAACATGCATTAAACTTAACAAGGTCCCACAGTTGAGAGTGGCAAGACGAGATTTACACCCAGGCAGTTACAGCCAGAGCTGATACGCTAAACTCCACACCGCAGTCTTGGAAGACAGCCTTGGAATTTATCTGGAAGCTTCTTCCCATCTTGTGTCAAACCTCCGTCCCGGCTCATTTACATGACTCCCACCACTCTCTCACAAGACTTCAGTCATACTCCTGGCACTGAATTCTTCATACTGCTCATGATGATTCTCACCTAAACCTTTTGCTTTTGGCCTGACTTCTGCCTGGTTCTTCTCAGTGTCAATCAAATATTAACTCCTCAGACATAAATCACCAACTGTAAAGTAACCCCTACCTTCAACACACGTACATTCCAGGGGCATCCTTCACAGCCTTCATAACTTGCAGACATTTTCTTTTTTTATTTGTTAACTTCTTTACTGTATGTGTTCCCACATTAGAATGTAACCTCTGTGAGGTCAGTCTCCTTGCCTTTTCTGAGCACTGATCTATCAACAATGAGTTAATTAATTTGTGGCATGGTATACTTTCTTAACACATATTAAATTAACTGGGATAATAATTAATGCCACATTACATAAAGACGCAAAACTTCTAGAAGTTAAAAAAATGCCACTAGAATTCTACTTTTCAGTCAATTCTTCTATAGACCTAAAACATTTCATAAGCAAAGCTTATTAATTAAAATTTAAAATGACAGAAAAAGCAAAAAAAATGAGAAAAGGATTTTCAACATTATGCTACAGTTATAATTTATAAATGTGAAAATTAGAAATTTATTCATATGGAAAAAACACCAAGGCCCCAACATTTAAAATGTTCAAGAGACATTGATATTCATGTATTTGCAATAGTAAATGTTGAGAATGTGTATGAAATAATTTAAATTGCAAATTCTTTCCCTTTGGGAATTTATATTATCCTTGGTGAGATGGACCAGAAACAAAGAAATAAAGTTATGTCAACACATAAATAAATACATCTATAAGTGTAGATAGTAAGAACTGATAGGAAGAAAACTGTAAGGATACCCAATGCATAGACAGTATTCACTGAAATCGCTGATATTATTTATTAAACATTTATATAAAAGCATATATCTAAGCTTTTTACAACAAATATTTCATTAAATCAACACAAAACACATGAGAATATTCCTCGTATCGTAAAGCTTTTTTAAAAAATACACAGGAAGAAACTAGCAATAAAAAGGTTACAATGCTTGTTCAAGGCACACGTCCTATCAAAACACGGAATCTGGATTCCAAGATTTTGAAGCCCACATATTTAAAAAAAATTTTCTTATGTTTATTTATTTTAGAGAGAGAGTGCTAGCAGGGAAGGGCAGAGACAGAGGAGACACAGAATCTGTAGCAGGTTCCAGGTTCCGGGCTGTCAACGCAGAGTCTGGTGTGCGGCTTGAACCCACCAACCATGAGATCGTGACCTCAGCCAAAGTTGGATATTTAACCGACTGAGCCACCCAGGCTCCCCTGAAGCCCACACTTTTACTAAGTAGTTACTTTCTCACTAAATATTCTGTACCAGTAATTAATGAATGACTGAATAAGTTACTGAATGTTTTCTATTTAGCCAAATTCACCAAATTATGTTCAAAATTACTAAATTGTATTCGTTTGCTTTATTCATAAGTATAGGAAAATCATATCCCGATGACCTGGTTTGCCTTACTCCTCAAAGTATGAGAATTCACATTTTGTCTTTCAGAAGTAGCAGCTGACAGATAAGATATTTATTTTCATTTATTTAATTGCCCTTTTTAAAAATCTTATGATAAAATTTTAATGTCCTCTCTGTAAAATTATGATAGAAAGTATCAAATTAAGCATTTTTATTGGAATGTTATATTTATAATTCATAGTTGAAGAGAGCAGAATTACCTGGACTACTCAGTTCCTTCAACTTTTTATTGATTTATTCATTAGTTTATTCTGTCAGTCTCTCATTAAGAAAATAATTGTGGAATTGAGGCTTATGGGAAGAAAAATAGTGTAATTCTATTTTAGATTCCCTTGCCTTCCCAGTCAAAAAGTTCCACATTATGTTCAAGAGAAACGAAAAGGAAAGGAAGATAGCAGCTATACAAATAGTGCTACAGAGAAGGATGACAGCCATTTTTTGTCCCTTTCCTTGAACATTTAGCTTTTTCTCCCTTGACCTTTTCCTCCACTAGATCCATAAACATCCATTCGTGGGAACAAAATTCTAGACAAACTTGGATTTCATCTCTTGGTGTCGATTTTCTAAACAGATGTTATTTATTTCATTGAATGACCAGAATACATTGTTAAAATAATAGTATAGAATTATTCCATCTTAAATATAAGCCAAACAAAGAAATATGAATTATTTATCTGTATTATGTTCCTGTTTTTAGATCTCAAATATTATAAGATGAAATAATTTCAACATTTCAGAGACATTTTTTCCACAATTAAAATTTAAAAAATATATATGTATATGTGCATGTATATATTTATATAAATATGAATAATATTCACACTCACATTGGCATGGGAAGTTTTATTTTGTCACATCATAATTATATTTATAATTAAAATGTTTATTATCCTACATTTTGTAAAAAAAAACTGCTAATACATCAGATATACCTGGAATAAAAAACAAAACAAAACAAAACACATTGTTTCCATTCTGCTGTGTGGCTAACTGATAAGAAGCTGTTGATAATACAGAGAAGTAATGTGATGGTTTTATGTACTTAGTGGTTGTGAGGCTGAATTTATTAAAGGGATCAAAGATACCTATTTCCAGTTATTTTTCTATGTTAACAAATAAATGCTGTTCCAATATGTTGTTTATCAGCTAAATATTCAGTATGTTAAAATGGAACCTAATGGCAATTACTGACCTTTGTATCTTATTTTAGAAAACTGTATTACAGATAGTGAATTCAGGTTTTCAATAAGTGCTTTTCCTTTCTTTTCTTTTTCTTTTTTTTTTTTTGTAAGAAATGTGTGTTAATATTGAGCTATAAATACAGATGACAAATTAGCAAGACTTTTTTTTTCCCCTTAAGTTCAAGCACTGTCGTTTATTATCCCCAATACCTTTCTTATCCTACCTATGACCCAGTAGTTGAGGGGGATTCATGAATATTTATCTGAGTATAATGAGGGTCAAGTTAAAGCAAGGTAATGAACCAGTCCTTCTTTGTCCTCACTCCTCTTTGTAGGAGTGGATCATTTCTTAACGTGGTACTTTACACAATAGGTAGAGAGCCAGGCTGCCTTCTGCCTCCCACTCGCGATCCCACCAAAGTGCAAAGGCAGAGTGCACCCCTAACAGAATCAGTTCTGCTTGAAAGTGGCTTCCACTGAATCTGAACAAACACAAACATATCGAATCCTAGATGTGCGTGATGAAAACATTTTTCTTATTCATAAAGTGATGTTTAGGATGCCTCAGAGATGACTCTTCTTGGAGAACTTTGTGTGAACAAGTGTATTTTGTTTGTTTGTTTGTTTGTTTGTTGTTCCTATGAATTTGCCTCTGCAACATAACTGTTGCCCTTAAATGGCAAAATTCATGCCACCAGAGAAAAGAGCTGATTCTATCCAGATTCTTCTTTTAGGACTCAGTTCAACTCTCCCTAGAAAGTCCCTGGAAATTAGGTATTTCAATTTGAACCAGTAATTCTATACAGTAGGTCACACATCAAGGACTTTTGCTACAAGCTTCAAAATCTAGTTTATAGCAGCACATAGGTACCCAAATGGTCAAGTACACCAATGAATCAATTAACTGCTTATCATTCCTTCAAAAAGTGACTCAACATAGGTTCATTTTTAGAATGGAAGCAGAGCAGCTATTGAAACACATTTTCTGACCTAATACTTAATGGATAATATTAATATTCAAATGAGATAAATGAAATGAATTGATCTTCATTTATATTATTCAATTTAACTTAAAAATCAGATTCAGGGGCACCTGGGTAGCTCAGTCAGTTAAGCTTTCAACTTCAGCTCAGGCCATGATGGCACAGCTTGTGAGTTTGAGCCCCGTGTCAGGCTTTGTGCTCACAGCTCTGAGCCTGGAGCCTGCTTCTGATTCTGTGTCTCCCTCTCTCTCTCTGCCCCTTCCCTGCTTGTGCTCTGTCTTTCAAAAAAAAATAAAAATAATAAATAAATATTTAAAAAAATAAACAAAAATAAAAATAGAATCAATTTAAATATATACTGCTTTCAGTATTATTCCAAAATGGTGATTTTTTTTTTTGGAGAATGTTGTCTTCTTCAGTTGAAATTTTATAATCTTATAAAAAGTCCAAAATTTTTATTTCCTGTACTTTATAATTCCTTCCCAATACACAGATAGTTTTTCTAATACTGGACTATTTCTAATACTGGAATGTTTACTGTCTAAGTAAAAATGAAAACCATGAATTACGTATCATTAAAAAGATATTTTGGAAGGCATAGATTAATATATGTGTAGTTTTTTCCAACCGTTAACAATTTTGTTAGTTTTTATAACGATGATTTTCCATGAGATTTTTAAGAAACAGGATTTTTATGATATAGCTAAAATGGCAGTTACCCTACTATTAACATTTGGCTTATGGAAGTACAATAATTTCTTCTTAATTTTGCTGTCATTCACTTTATAATACTTTAAAAGTCTAGATTTTTGTTGTCATAGTTATGGACCTTAATGCAGTAATTAATTTAACAAAGTAAATCTGATAGGGCTGTGTTTCCCTAGCCATTTAAATTTTAAATTCATTTATTTTTATTTTTTATTTTTTTTAATTTTTTTAACATTTATTTATTTTTGAGACAGAGAGAGACAGAGCATGAACGGGGGAGGGGCAGAGAGAGAGGGAGACACAGAATCTGAAATAGGCTCCAGGCTCTGAGCTGTCAGCACAGAGCCCAACGCGGGGCTCGAACTCACAGACCTTGAGATCATGACCTGCGCCGAAGTCAGAAGCTTAACCGACTGAGCCACCCAGGCGTCCCAAATTTTAAATTCATTTAAACCTGTACTTCTTTCTGTAAACATTGGGGTACAAGTGTCCCTACGCATCAGCACTCCTGTATCCCTCGGGTAAATTCCTAGCAGTGCTATTGCTGGGTCATAGGGTAGATCTATGGAACTGGAGAGTGCTATGCTAAGTGAAATAAGTCATACTGAGAAAGACAGATACCATACGTTTTCACTTTTATGTGGATCCTGAGAGACTTAACAGAAAACCATGGGGGAGGGGAAGGAAAAAAAAATCTAGAGAGGGAGAGAGCCAAACCATAAGAGACTCTTAAAAACTAACACTAAACTGAGGGTTGATGGGGGGTGGGAGGGAGGGGACGGTGGGTGATGGGTATTGAGGAGGGTACCTGTTGGGATGAGCACTGGGTGTTGTATGGAAACCAATTTGACAATAAATTTCATATTAAAAAAACTAAAAACAAAACAAAACAAAAAAAAACCCTGTACTTCTTTCCTGTGTGCTTTTGTTATAAACTTTCAGTACTTTAAAATATGCTATGAAAAAAAAGTATGTGGGGTCAGAAGGTCAACAATGTTCCTTTAAAAATGTTTTTCATGTTTATTATTTATTTTTGAAAGGCGGGGGGAGGGAGAGTACGAGCAGGAGAGGGTTAGAGAGAGAGGGAGAACAGAATCCAAAGCAGGCTCCAGCCTCCGAGCTGTCAACACAGAGCTCCATGTGGGGCTCTAACTCACGAACTGTGAAATCATGACGTGAGCTGAAGTTGGATGCCCAACTGGCTGAGGCAACCAGATGCCCGAACAATATTCCTTTAGAATGTACTTTGCCATAGAAAGATAAAATACAATTACTTTAATTGGTGGAAATTTCAACGGTCTTTTAGTTCGTCGAGTCAGACCCCATTTTGTTAGTTTATTGTTTGGAAAAGAATAGGTACCTGATTTGCCTGCAGATGTCTTACTACATTTTTGCATACTTGTGGATAGTCTATTAATTGAGGGTTTCTATGATACGGGTCTAAAATTTTACATGCAAGAAGCGCATGTTATGAAGTTAAAAGAGCAACACTTAGGCATAAAGACTCCTACATTTAAGCAAATTATCTGACATCTCATGATGCTTCGCTAAAATGGTAATTGGAAAGAAATCCATTGATTTTGTACAAATGAGACTTCCCACACCTTGTATAGGAAACTGGTCAACCAACTTTTCTGGCACATTGAGGTGTTCCTGGTTATGTAGATGGGGACGATTTCCAGGATATTTGGACAAGAGCACAGATAACGCTGACAGTAAATAAAAAGGACATGAAGCAAAAAATCGAACTGAAATCTTCTGAATCTAGACTTCATGTCTTGTACCAAATGGTCTTTTAAGAATTAAGGACCCCTACTACTTATCCTATATTATCTGTCCAAGAGCTAGAACTTTTCATTTTTAACAATGACGATATTTGCAGCTTAGGGGCAGATTAGAGTTATCTCAGTGAACTAGCCCTTAATACTTTAACATAAAATGATCATTGGTTTTGGTGTTTGACAACATTTTCTATTATTCTCGTTTTCATTACCTGTGATTTTAAAATTATAGGCTTTTGTGTGTGTGTGTTTGTCATCTCTACAACTAAATTATAAACTCTTTGGGGATAGCAGTCATCTATTATTTATTTTTATTGCCCCTAAAATAGTAATAATAATAATAATAATAATAATAATACTGCTGTTTTTATTAAAGTGCAAGCATGCCATTAATATTTATGACTAGATGAATGAATAAATGAATAGCATTTATGAGCAGAAGATGTAAATGTTGTAAGAATATTTAGTCAACGAATGTAAGTACGATCACAATGGTCAGTCCTGACCAGGTATTAAGTGGACCGATATGGAATAAATATAGGAGAAAAAAAGAAGAAGCAATACAGACCAAGAAGGAAGAGAGATGATTACAGCAATCAGGCAGGAAGGCTGGGACAGCAGTGGCGGAAGTAATGGTCAGAACTGGTAACAGTTGTAGTGAAAGCAACATGACAGGGAGAGTGGCAGGCAGCAGGCAAGAGGAAGAACTATAGTCTATAAAAAAGGTGGTAAGAAAGAGCAGCACCTTGGGTGATACACGGATTCAAGAAAAATTAATATAAGAAGAACATTCAATACATCCTAGTAACCAAGGCCTCAAGGCCCTCATAGAACAGATAAAAAAAGATGGCAAACGAAACTGATAATAAAAGGGAATTAAAAAGGAGGGGGAGGGGCGCGGAGGATACCGCTGAAGAACAAAAAGCCACTAGGCATTTGCAGCTGTTGAATGCAAGAATTTTGAGGACTTAAAGGATCACATCCCCCGTATCTGAAAACTAGGTTGAAAATAATGGATTGCTGAGACAGCATATTAATACGCTTCTGTCTTCTTTAAATCTTTTTTTTTTTTTTTCCTTTCCTTCTTTTTTAACCAGTGACTCAGAGGGGGAAATATGCAATTCCTAACTTTAGATAAAAACAGCTTTCCTCTTTTCCCTTTTCCTTCCTCCTCTCTCCACTTCCCCCACCTGTGTATCTTATTAAAATATAGTCCATAGATTTTTAAATTATACACTTTGGAGATGAATATAGAAGAGTATTGGCAAATGTGACTGTTAATAAACATTTTGTAAACCTTCCTTTCCTGAGGCATAATAACTATGTGCCATTAAAACTGAAGAATGTATTCTCAAGGGCAAACTGCAAGTAATTAATTTAATTTTTCTTAATTGGAAAATTAAATTAAATGTAACTACTGATCCCAAGGGTAAAGAAAGTTGAAGCAGCCTAATGTAGCCATCAAAATATTGGAGTACCCAACACATAAGCACTTTACTATAAAGATGCTTTTTTTTTCTTGTTCCTCATAGTTTATAGTTGTAAAATTATATTCTAAATTATGTTTTAATATTTTTATTCTGTGTAGCACACAGAATAATATCCTGCCATCCCCGCCCCCACCCCCTGCCCCAATTCCTAGCCCTCATCCTGGTAACAGCGAATGTGACCTTACATGGCAAGGTGGAATTAAAGTTTCAGATGAAATTAGGTTGTTAATCAACACACCTTAAAATAAGCAGATTAACCAGGTGTGTCCAGTGTAATCAAAAGATTCTTAATAGCGGAGGAGTGCAGCAGAAAAGGACAGAAATGAACAAGAATTGACAGACGATTGACTTTGGAGATGAACAGGGTCACGAGTCAAGAAATACAGGCAGCCTCTAAATGGCGGATAAGGCAAGGACATAGATTCTCCTTTAGAGCCTCCAAAGGAATACAGCCTTGTCAGTACCCTGATTTTAGCCAATGAGACCTGTTTTGGACTTCTGATCCACAGTTGTAAGATAATAAATGTTGTTATTTTGTCACTGCAAATTGTTGCAGCACTTTGTTAAAATACCGTAGGCACCCAACGCATCCTGTATGGTTATTATGAAACTCATACATTGTCAAGTCAAATAATATTTAGATTTTAAAAAGTTTTTTTTTTTTTAACATTTATTTATTTTTAAGAGAGAGAGAGGCTGACAGACAAACCCAAGCAGGGAGGAGCAGAGAGAGAGTCTCTGAAGGAGGCTCTGGGCTCTGAGCTGTCAGCACAGAGTCTGACACAGGGCTCGAAACCATGAACTATGAGATCATGACCTGAAGTCAGACACTTAACCGACTGAGCCATCCAGGTGCCCCAATAATATTTTGATTTTTGAGGGAACCAACCAGGACTATAAAAAAATATCTGAAGGAGCTCAGGTTGAAATACTCATTTGCTCTGATTACTGTTATTGAATCTAGCTGCGATGACACACATTATTATTTTAACTGTATTTGGGTTTTCATGACCTTTTGGTTGCCATGCAAA
The DNA here is from genome assembly GCF_028749965.1 of Puma concolor. NCBI lineage: Eukaryota > Metazoa > Chordata > Mammalia > Carnivora > Felidae > Puma > Puma concolor. Next base: position 179,932,468 of record NC_141670.1, on the reverse strand, counting down.
CTCAAATTAAAAGTCTCAAGTTACTAATTGATTTCAACACGAGTTAATCATGTTAGCAAGAGAGCAGTATCTTTGAATATGAGCTAGGAAAAGATAAAAATTAATCTTTTCCCGGCATATATTCCCACTTTATTAGGAAAGTCTTCTTTGAAGAATCAAATAGTTGTCAGATGAATAGACAATAAAGACTCAAGAATGGTTATTTCAAAATATAGTCAAGGTTTACTGTTAGCTCATTAGATCTCTTGTAATGAAAATCAGACCCCTTATAAGGCTAGGAAAAAAGTCATCTATCTTGTATCATGTCTTATTTTCCTTTGCATTATATCAAAATTTCATCTTTGATATATTATAAAAGCATGATATTTGCCAGGACTGTATGTGTAAAGTCATATTATTTAGCATTATGCTTTCCCTGAGGGCTTTTTTTTTTTTTTTGCTCTCATTTTCTCTCTCCATCAATTGCAATATTCGCTGAATAGTTCCTCGTGCCTCAAGTTGCTCTGTGCCTGCACACTTGCTATTCCTCCTGCCTGAAACGCTTTTTTTTTTTTCCTTTTTGGATAACAAAGTGATTTACATTCATTAAAACACAGCGCAAAGGTACTTCTCTCTGTAAAACCTTCACTACCTTCCCATGCCAGTAAGGTTGCCCCTTACAATGCAAATTTTAAAATACCGTGATAGTATTTTTTTACTTGGCATTACCATTGCTGCTTTATAAGTGTCCCTCTGCCTCAGGAGGTGAATTGTTTAAGAGCAAGGACACAGCACAGCGCCTGGGACACTTTATCAATGTTTATTGAACAAATTAAGTACCTGATTAAATTCTAGGCATACGTCTTTCAGTCTAAGATCCTGCCTTTGTTCTGGTGTGGTGAGAGGTACTGACAGTGTGATTGATACAAATCACTCAATGTCCTTAGCCATTCCAAACCAGTGAGTGGATAAAAAACAAAACAAAACAAAACAAAACAAAACAAAACAAAACAAAACAAAACAAAACTGGAAAATGCTTGGTGACAAATTAATGTATTTATTAAAGAATTTTAAGTACCTAGTGTTTACGTCATGTGTTGAGTACCCACTTAATGCAGTCAGTACGTTAGAAACATAAGGACCATATCACTTTGAATGCAGTAATTCATTCTTTACAGAGGCTTTAAATTCCTCTATCTATATACTTATGATCTGTTTTGTTTTTAAGCTTAATCACTAATCCTGTTTATATTTATTTGTAATTTAAGGATATTTTCTTTGTTTCTCTGTGCTGAATAAATGCAAATTAATCATATTACTTAAAGATGCAATAAAGCCTAGTCTTCTGAGCCAGACAGCCTGACTTAAATCCCAGTTCTTACACCATGTTGGTAACTGAGCAAATCAGTAAACTTGTAATTCATTTTCCTGATACTGGATGGTTCACTTTTCATACTAGCTAGGTTGTAAATGTTTAGAGGGGCCAAAAGAAAAAGGGGATATGCTAGATGGAGCTTGTTGAAGGAATTACTAACACTGATATTTCTCCCATTCATGGGTTCACTCGTTTTGTATGTGTTTAATATAGTCTAAGCACTGACTAGCAGTTGTATTTTAAACACCAGTCTGTAAAAATGTTAATACTGGTAACAATAGGATTATAGTTGTTTTTCAAACTCTTTTCACATCTGTGATTATAATTTATTTATGGAACAATCCTGGATACTGATATTCCACAAATAGTAGTAATACTCATCTTTTAGTTGAGTACTTACTATATTAAAGACACTGGACTAAGACCTTCACATGTCTTCTTTTATTTAATAATTACACTTTTGGCTACTTATTTTACTATTTTATTTTATTATTTTATTTTATTTTATTTTATTTTATTCTTTAAAGTTTATTTATTTATTTTTTTGATCATGACCTGAGCCAAAATCAAGAGTCAGAGGCTTAACCAACTGAGCCACCCAGGCTCTCCTTGGATATTTATTTTAATTACCGTTTCAAAATTGTAAAAGGTGGTGCTTAGTGACAGTAAACAATACACACCCTTAAATGGCAGAGGCAAGTATAATTTCCCTGATGGTTGGACTATAGAGCCAGTAACTAACAACTGAAATAATTCACCAGTAAAATAAGTTTCAATTAGGCTAAAAGAGGTTGCACAATTGTTTTTTTTTATTATTTTATTTTATTTTTTTAAATTTACATCCAAATTAGTTAGCATATAGTGCAACAATGATTTCAGGAGTAGATTTCTTAATGCCCCTTACCCATTTAGCCCATCCCCTCTCCCAAAACCCCTCCAATAACCCTCTGTTTGTTCTCCATATTAAAGAGTCTCTTCTGTTTTGTCCCCCTCCCTGTTTTTATATTATTTTTGATTCCCTTCCCTTATGTTCATCTGTTTAGTCTCTTAAAGTCTTCATATGAGCGAAGTCATATGATACTTGTCTTTCTCTGATTGACTAATTTCATTTCGCATAATACCCTCCAGTTTCAACCACGTAGTTGCAAATGGCAAGATTTCATTCTTTTTGATTGTTGAGTAATACTCCATTGTGTGTATGTGTGTGTGTGTATGTGTATATATATATATATATATACACATACATATATATGTATACATGTATGTATATACACATACATATATATGTGCATATATATACACATACACACACCATATATATATATATATGGTGTGTATATACATTGTGTGTGTGTATATATATATATATATATATATATACACCATATCTTCTTTATCCATTCATCCATCGGTGGACATTTGGGCTCTTTCCATACTTTGGTTATTGTTGATAGTGCTGCTATAAACATTGGGGTGCATGTGTCCCTTCGAAACAACACACCTGTATCCCTTAGATAAATACCTAGTAGTGCAATTGTGTGCTGTAGGGTAGTTCTATTTTTAGTTTTTTGAGGAACCTCCATACTGTTTTCCAGAGTGGCTGCACCAGCTTGCATTCCCACCAGCAGTGCAAAAGAGATCCTCTTTCTCCACATCCTTGCCAACATCTTTTGTTGCCTGAATTGTTAATGTTAGCCATTCTGAGGTGTGAGGTGGTATCTCATGGTGGTATTGATTTGTATTTCCCTGATGATGAGTGAAGTTGAGCATTTTTTCATGTGTCAGTTGGCCATCTGGATGTCTTCCTTGGAGAAGTGTCTATTCATGTCTTTTGCCCATTTCTTCACTGGATTATTCATTATTTGGGTGTTGAGTTTGATAAGTTCTTTATAGATTTTGGATACTAACCCTTTATCTGATATGTCGTTTGCAAATATCTTCTCCCATTCTGTCAGTTGCCTTTTAGTGTTGCTGATTATTTCCTTTGCTGTGCAGAAGCTTTTTATTTTGATCAGGTCCCAGTAGTTCATTTTTGCTTTTGTTTCCCTTGCCTCCAGAGACATGTTGAGTAAGAAGTTGCTGTGGGCAAAATCAAAGAGGCTTTTGCCTGCTTTCTCCTCGAGGATTTTGATGGCTTCCTGTCTTACATTTAGTTCTTTCATCCATTTTGAGTTTATTTTTTTATGGTGTAAGAAAGTGGTCCATGTTCATTCTGCATGTCGCTGTTCAGTTTTCCCAGCACCACTGGATGAAGAGACTGTCTATTCCATTGGGTATTCTTTCCTGCCTTGTCAAACATTACTTGGCCATAAATTTGTGGGTCCATTTGTGGGTTCTCTATTCTGTTCCATTGATCTGAGTGTCTGTTCTTATGCCAGTACCATACTGTCTTGATGATTACAGCTTTGTAGTAAAGCTTGAAGTCTGGGATTTTGATGCCTCCTGCTTTGGTTTTCTTTTTCAAGATTACTTTGGCTATTCAGGGTCTTTTCTGGTTCCAGACAAATTCTAGGATTATTTTTTCTAGCTCTGTGAAGAATGCTGGTGTTATTTTGATAGGGGTTGTACTGAATATGTACATTGCTTTCGGCAATATCGACATTTTAACAATATTTGTTCATGCTATCCAGGAGCATGGCATCTTTTTCCATTTTTTTGTGACTTCTTCAATTTTTTTCATAAGCTTTCTATAGTTTTCAGTGTATAGATTTTTCAGTTTTTAACCTCTTTGGTTAGATTTATTCCTAGGTATTTTGTTTTTGGGTGCAATTGTAAATGGGATCAGTTCCTTGATTTCTCTTTCTGTTGCTTCATTGTTGGTGTAAGGAATGCAACCGTTTTCTGTGCATTGAGTTTATATTCTGCAGTTTTGCTGAATTCATGAATCAGTTCTAGCAGTTTTTTGGTGGAATCTTTAGGGTTTTCATATACAGTATCATGTCATCTGCGAAGAGTGAAAGTTTGACCTCGTCCTGGCCGATTTGGATACTTTTTATTTCTTTGTGTTGTCTGATTGCAGAGGCTAAGACTTCCAATACTATGTTGAATAACAGTGGTGAGTGGACATCCCTGTCTTGTTCCTGACGTTAGGTGGACAGCTCTCAGTTTTTCCCCATTGAGGATGATGTTACCATTGGGTTGTTCATATATGGCTTTTATGATCTCGAGGGATGCTCCTTCTATCCCTACTTTCTTGAGGGTTTTTATCAAGAAAGGATGCTGTATTTTGTCAAATGCTTTCTCTGCATCTATTGAGAGATAATATGGTTCTTGTCCTTTCTTTTATTGATGTGATGAATCACGTTAATTGTTTTGTGGAAATTGAACCAGCCCTGCATCCCAGGTATAAATCCCACTTGCTCATGGTGAATAATTTTTTTAATGTATCATTGGATCCGGTTGGCTAATATCTTGTTGAGGATTTTTGCATCCATGTTCATCAGGGAAATTAGTCTATAGTTCTCCATTTTGGTGAGGTCTCTGTCTGGTTTTGGAATCAAGGTAATACTAGCTTCATAGAATGATGTTCAGAGTTTTCCTTCCATTTATATTTTTTGGAACAGCTTCAAGAGAATAAGTGTTAACTCTTCCTTAAATGTTTGGTAGAATTCCCCTGGAAAGCCGTCTGCCCTGGCTCTTGTTTTTTGGCAGATTTTTGATTACTAATTTGATTTCCTTACTGGTATGGTCTTCAAATTTTCTATTTCTTCCCGTTTCAATTTTGGTAGTGTATATGTTTCTAGGAATTTGTCCATTTCTTCCAGATTGCCCATTTTATTGACATATAATTGCTCATAATAGTCTCTTAGTATTGTTTTTATTTTTGCTGTGTTGGTTGTGATCTCTCCCCTTTCATTCTTGATTTTATTTATTTGGGTCCTTTCCTTTTTCTTTTTCCTTAAACTGGCTAGTGATTTATCAATTTTGTTAATTCTTTCAAAGAACCAGCTTCTGGTTTTATTGATCTGTTCTACTGGTTTTTTGTTTGTTTGTTTGTTTGTTTGTTTCGATAGCATTAATTTCTGCTCTCAGCTTTATTATTTCCTGTCTTCTGTTGGTTTGGGGTTTTATTTGCTATTCTTTTTCCAGCTCTTTAAAGCATAAAGTTAGGTTGTGTATCTGAGATATTTCTTCCTTCTTTAGGAAGGACAGGATTGCTATATACTTTCCTCTTATGAATGCCTTTGCTGGGTCCCAGAGGTTTTGGGTTGTGGTGTTATCATTTTCATTGGCTTCCATATACTTTTTAATTTCCTCTTTAACTGCTTGTTTAGCCCATTCATTCTTTAGTAGGATGTTATTCAGTCCCCAAGTATCTGTTACCTTTCCAATTTTTTTCTTGTGGTTGATTTCGAGTTTCATAGTGTTGTGGTCTTAAACTATGCACGGTATGATCTCGATCTTTTTGTACTTGCTGAGGGCTGATTTGTGTCCCAGTATGTGGTCTATTCTGTTCCATGTGCACTGGAGAAGAATGTATATTCTGCTGCTTTAGGATGAAATGTTCTAAATGTATCTGTTAAGTCCATCTGGTCCAGTGTCTCATTCAAAGCCATTGTTTCTTTGTTGATTTTTTGATTAGATGATCTGTCCATTGCTGTGAGTGGGGTGTTGAAGTCTCCTGCTATTATGGTATTACTATCAATGAGTTTCTTTATGTTTGTGATTAGTTGATTTATAAATTTGGGTGTTCCTACATTTGGTATATAAATGTGTACAATTGTTAGGTCTTCTTGGTGGATAGACCCCTTGATTATGATATAATGCCCTTCTGCATCTCTTGACACAGTCTTTATTTTAAAGTCTAGATTGTCTGATAAAAGTATGGCTACTCTGGCTTTCTTTTGTTGACCATTAGCATGATAGATAATTCTCCATCCCCTTACTTTCAATCTGAAGGTGTCTTTAAGTCTAAGGTGGGTCTCTTGTAAACAGCATATAGATGGATCTTGTTTTTTATCCATTCTGTTACCCTATGTGTTTTGATTGGAGCATTGAGTCCATTGACATTTATAGTGAGTACTGAAAGATATGAATTTATTGCCATTATGTTGCTTGTAGAGTTGAGTTTCTGGTGGTGTTCTCTGGTCCTTTCTAATCTTTGTTGCTTTGGGTATTTATTTACTTATTTATTTATTTATATTTCCATCCTTTTCCCCTCAAAGAGTCCCCCTTAATATTTCTTGCAGGGCTGGTTTAGTGGTCACAAACTCCTTTAATTTTTGTTTGTATGGAAAACATTTTATCTCTCCTTCTATTTTGAATGACAGCCTTGCTGGAGAAAGAATTCTTGGCAACAGCTATGTTAGTAAATATAGCCCAATCAGGGTCATGGCACCAAATTAATACATGTTCTTGCCTATTGGAATAAAAGTAAAGCTTGGCGTAAAGCTTGGAAGTTGTAAAAGATGGATACTAACTTCGTTAGAATCATGTTTTTGTTGTTGTTTTGGTTTAGTTTGGTTTTTGTTCTTAATTCCAATGTTATGCTTCATCACAAGGAGGTTCTGATTGATACTAAATGGCAAACTCAAAGAACAATACTTTTTTCCTTCAAAACCAACGTATGTTTAATAATTTTGAGAAAAATATACACAGTACAAAGACCGAAATACATAATACTTTCAGTGATATGAATTTCGTAAAATTATAATCTTTTAAAGCTGAATGATATTTTTCAATACTTGACTTATGTATAGGGAAAAGAGTCTTAAATTCCTGGAATTATCCTGTTAGGTTCAGGCAAAAGCATGACTTAGAAGAAATAATTAATAGCATTATGCAATTAAAAAAAAGTCATTTATCTGAAAGTCTTGAAAGATGAGCCCCACACCTTGCCAAATCCAAACAACTATGAAATCATTGGTCTTTATTTCTTTATTTTTAGTCCCTATATTTGAGGCTTCATAAAGTCCTTCTAACTTCGTATTTTGAGAATTTTCGTCAATGTGTTTACCACTCTAATCCCTGCTAGTACTTTCTTAATCCAGATTCTTATCAGATCCCAGCTTGATGACTATAATAGTTTCCTAATAATTCTGTCTCTTTCTTCAATAATGATTTAAGATACAAATCTACCCATGTTGCCCAATCCATATAAATATCCGATGTCTACACACCATCCACAGAAGAATTTTGAGCTTTTAGCATGGCATGAAAGACTCTCCCTACTCTTAATAATGCCTACCTGGCCGGTTGCAACCCCAATTCTTTGTCTGGCATAGGACACTCTAGAAATATTAATCAGCTTTCTGTTCCATCTTCCTGGAAGCAAATAGTTTACAGTTTTCTTCCTTTGGATAACTTCTATTCATTAAGTTTGACTGAACATCTTCGAATTCTAAAATAGTTACACATTTTGCTACATGTGTTGCTTATGACCTGATAGAGTAAGAATTATAATTTTACGGATAAAAAATCAGTCATAGAAATGCCAAGTTATGTTTCTGAAGTTATAGTAATAGCAATGGAAAGATTGATTTCAAATCCCATCTTTTGTATACTATATTTCATTGTCTTAAAAATTTTAATGAGACTGGAAATCTTACCTATCATATTTCACTTGAATCATAGTTTGGACTTCATTTCTTTCTATTCATCACAGAAGAAATGACCCAAATGTCTACCTGATCATAACATTGATAGAAATAAAAGGGGACACATTTTTTTTGCTATTTGCCATGACACTGTAAAGAAATAGGTTTGAACCCAAAAGCAGATGAATTTTTTTCCTAACTTTTTTTTTAATTTTTTTAACGTTTTTTTATTTATTTTTGAGACAGAGAGAGACAGAGCATGAACGGGGGAGGGGCAGAGAGAGGGGGAGACACAGAATGGAAGCAGGCTCCAGGCTCTGAGCCATCAGCCCAGAGCCCGACGCGCGCTGGAACTTACGGACCGCGAGATTGTTACCTGAGCCGAAGTCGGACGCTCAACCAACTGAGCCACCCAGGCGCCCCCCTAACTTTTTTATAATAAATGTATATAATATTATAAGTATGTGAATATATATAAATATTGCTTTATATCTTATATCTTTATATGATGTATAAAAAATCTTCATATTTAATTATATAATACATATATATACCATGTTGTCTCCCTTATAATTATATATTTAGCAAATGTATATATGCAATTGGGAAAATATATATTCAAACATTTTGTAAAACCAATAGAAACCCAATAGAAGGCTAATTCTTTCATTGTTCTCATTGTATATCTAATGTTTAGTTTTATACTTTTCCTTCCTTGTTTACATTCACACTTGTCATCTCAAATATAATGTACCAAAAATATATGTGAGATTTGCTTCTTTTGCCTTCAAAAGCTAAATTATTATCCTTGTTCTCTCCTTCCCAGCCTTTCCCTTGCTCTCTCTCTTTTTCTTTTATTTTGAAAATGTGGGCCAATAGTTTTCTCATTATTTTTTAAAGCTATTTACCAGCTAGGTCAGCTATCAGCATTATTTGCTATTTAAATAAGTTCAGATTCCAAGTATATACAAAGAAAAGAGCCTAAGCCCCAGATCAGAATGAAGTGAATATGGTCAGTAAAGACCGTGTTTTAGTGCTTTCCATTTTTACCCTTCATTCCTGCTTTTATGATATAACGGAAGTTTCTCCAAATGAAAATACATTAAGAGACTAGAAGATTGAAATATCCAGTTCATTTTTATTTTATTTCACTATCTTAAAGGAAGAAAATACTGTGCTCTGCTTTCCGTTGATGTGTGTAGGCTGTTTTGGCATCTCTCAAGTCCCCAAAGGAAATCCTTTTCTGTAGTTGTTTGTCACTAAAATCGTCTCATGTGTTTGAAGCTGCCAGCACTTTCCCTTCTCGTCAGCTGACACACTCCACCACTTGCCCAATTACCTATTCCTTCTTGTAGGCAACAACCATCTCTGCAAACATGATTTCTAGAAGCTATTGTCAGGACTCCACGAATGTCCCCATTTTTTAAGTGAGGATGGAACCATTGTGGTCAGTCACAATAGAAGCGGGTAACCTCAGTTGTTTGAGGACTTTCATGAAGCTAACACAGTCCTTTAAAACTTAAAAAAAATTAAGTCACCAGCCTTAATTCTTTAATTCAAAAAGTGCCACCACAACGTTTAACCATTTGAACCTAGAATGTTAGGTTGGCATAGGAAATAATGTCAAAAAATGAGAGAGAAAAAATTCTCTTAGAGGATTAAAAAGGAAAACAGTTTGTGTTAGTTGTGCTACAGGCTCATTTCTGAACACTTTCTCATTTTTTTTTTTCATTTTAGCAAGTTTGAAATAGCACAAAAGTTGTAAGCATTCGCTGAATCTTTTTTCTCCTTTTCCATAATCCTTTAAATAATTATGTTATTAAATACAAGAGGCCTGTCAGCACGTGTTTTGTTTTTAAATTATTTAGAAATGCCTCCACCCTGACCTAATAACACCAAGAAACCCAGTTTTGTTATGAAAAGAGTTGCTACGCTTCATTTCTAGGGCTAATGCAAATTAGCTTATTGAAAAATATTTCTTTACCTACAAATGTTATTCTGTGAAATAACCCGATATAAATATCAAAACAATAACAGGTTAGTATTATGAGTACAAATTTATTGTCAGGAACAGTGGCTCCCTAAGTGTATTTAAGAAAATAGCTCTTTATATATAAATCTAAGCGACAAATCTCAAAGCATAAGACAAGAGAACTTTCATATAATGTCTTGAAAAATGCACTTCAAAGCAAGTTTGGTCTATAATATGAAGGATATAGCTTGTGAAGGCCAATTCTTGCCATTACATGGGGAGAAGGAGAGAAAAGGGTAGGGGGTGTGAGAGGGAAGAGTTTTTCTTATATCAAGGTTCAATATTAATTTTATTATAGTAATTAAGGTCTGATTTTTAATAGGTCTTTAATAGAATCAATTGACTAGAAGGCAGCTTCAGAGGTCTGTTGGTCCCTGCTGACATTTTCCTGAGGGTCAGATTTAAAGGTATTATAGAGTAAGGAAGGACAAAATGGTGCTTATGTCAAATCATATTCGAAATGAAATTGCAAAGTCTATATACACTCTCCCATATTTTCTAAATCATCTTTGGTGTTACAAAAAAAAAGGCTAAAATTTCTTTCTGTCTCCATCTTTTTCACATCTTTCCATGGTAGCTATATCCTAACACTGTTGTTGTTTTTTTTTTTTTTTAATGATACGTAACACTTGAATGACACTTTGGAAAATATTTTATTGTTATTTATCTACATGTTAAAAGTGTCCCATTTGCAGTCTATCTAATTTACTTTTAAACTAATTTTTTCTGTTCTATTTGGTTGATATTAAGAAATATATAAAGTTTAGATGTTCTCCAATATGTTAATGTGTTACTGATACATAAAACACATTATCTCTTCCACCCATACCATTGTTGAAATCATTAGTTGTTAGGTAACAAATTTATTTTACACGTATTATATACTTTAATGCTTGACACGTGTCTGCTTTTAATGTCTCTTTACTGTGAATGAATAGTAATATATGCAAATTAGATATGTTTATTTATAACATTATATCCTCACTTACTTTATTGGATTGATTAGTTGGTTTATATTGACGCTATCAGAGTCATCAAATGCTTTAGAGGTGAATTTGTAGAAAGTATAAAATCAATACAGTATATAGTACACTTCTCTATTTATTTTCAAGATAAAGAAAATCAGCCCAGAAATAGTTAAAGTACGCCATCTTACAATGCCTCAGCTCTTTAGCAAGGCGGAAACCACCATGTAGCTGATGAGGGATGTCTGAAATGCCAATCAAGGGGTTGTTGCCAAATCCTCCCACATGTTGAAATCCTGATGTCAGTAACATTAGAAAGTTGTTCATTCACTTGAGGTGACAGGTACAGATTGTGACAAGCCTCATGTGGGAATGGGACTCCAGAGTGGAACGAGGACTGCAGAACTAATGGAGGAAAATGTCATTTGCCAATCTCCCTACTCACAACTTATTTCACTTTGGACTACAGTTCATGGTACCATATGGGAAAAGAAAACAGCCATATGTGAGATTTTATCTTGCATCTTATATTTAAATTCTTAAGACATGATGCTTATATTCAGTAATTAGAGGATTAAGAACTCTTTAAATGTTTCAATTAATTATAGTTTGTTTTTTTCACTGAGAGAAAGTCAATTTTAGTTACTTGTGTTAAAATTAAACCGGGAAAATTTTAGAAGAGAAATTTTATCTTAAATTCAAAGACTTTTTTGACTATCTGAATATATCACTACTCCGGCAGTGATAGAGTCATCTCTGTATCATTAATTTTATATTTCAATAAGACAATATATACTGAACTTCAGAGGTCGTTACACTTAAACATACACTATCCTATATGATTAGTAGTTGAAGAACCTTAAGCTGAAAAGTAAGGTATATAGAACCTGTATCTTCTGTTTACCTTGTGTTTTGTTCTCCAACTCTAATATAAGAACTTTCCAAGGCTTTAAAGCATCATTTCCATAAAGTAGAATTTTCACAAAATAATAATCAGTAAACATAAGTAAGTGACACAACTACAACAAATGTCTCAATAATAAAAACTCAACTTTGCATTGTGCCAGATATAAGGGTTCAGATTTTAACCATTACATTAGTGCTGGCTCTTTGTGTGCTATTGGGTAAAGCAATTATAATCTAGAGATTAAGCACACTTAAAAACACACACACACTCAAAAACTGCTAGCAAGAAATTTAAAATACTGATAGAACTAGTTTTATGCTCTACGAATGGAGAACAAATCTTTCATATCTCCAAGGAAACTTTGCCAAATGATAATAACAATAAATAAAAATAGTGATCATGGAACACAGAGAAATGTTCAGCGACTCTAAAATCATAAATTGTACTTGTAGTATATTTTAAATTCAATACATTTCGAAATTAATAGCACAATAAAATTAAAAATCCTTAAATATAATACATTTTTAAGTCTTAAAATGTACTGGTTCAAGTAAGAAATTAAGTAAAACAGAATTCGAAACACATATAAAATTGAATATGTAGACGTTCCTCAATAGAAAAATCTGCAACCTAAAATATGTTCATTCAAAAAAGCAAGAAGATTAATTAGTTAGCATTTATCTCTGAATACAAAAAAAAATGTGTTTAAATTAACAAAACAGGGAGAAAATAATAAAAAATAAATGTAAAAACAAGTATTTTAATTATAAGAATGGTAGTATAATCATATTTAAAATGATAAGGGGAAAAGTCATGTATTCTAGAAATTATAAAAAGAGAATGGAAACAAGTGATAGAACAGACATGAAAAACATTTTGAAACAAGAAACATATATAATTTTAAAAAAGGCTAATTTGAAAATCTGATAAAAGGGATAATATTCTCTGATAAAAATCAAATGTTTTCATGATTATTGAATCATAAGCATGAAAAATATCTGAATTTATAACAATTGTTAAAAAACACATCATCTTCCTTGTGCTGAAAAGGATGTTTTGAAAAGGCAGTTATTGAAGAACTATTTTGCAGATGACCCATGAAAGTTGTTTATATCAATAATAGCACTTCGTGAAGTGTTATATGTTGGCTATTAAATTTAGTAATTGTCTTTCATGTAATTACCATTTAGAAAATATAATAGCAGTAAAGAATCCAACTTAGGTCACAACCTAAAACAGTAAAAGAATAAGAGGCAGAGACAATTATAAAAAAGAAATATAACACCCATACAAAAAAAAAATGAAAATTTTATTTTGGCAAAAAAATGGAGAGATTGTGAATATTAATGCAAAACAAATATTCTCAAACTAAATTTTTTGACTATGCAAGCCAGGCCCAAATATTGCTGAACGTGTGAAAACAACTGAAAATTTGGGGAAAAAATAAGCTTGCAAAAGGAATTTCCTAAACCGATAATAATGAATATTATGCAGTCTCATTTCTTAGAATAGTAAGATTCTGTTACAAAAATAAAAAAAAAAATTAAATTAACAGGCTGGGATCTAATAATTAAAATTAATATTACAAAACATAAATCTGTGCATAAAAACACATCAAATAATGACTAGAGGATTGTTATTGTTTAAAATCTAAATTAGATCTCCACTTTATACAAAAAAAGTAAACATTCAAAATGTTAGTGATTTTTTTCTTTATCATAATTTTTCATATATTTATCCTAAAGTAAGTGTGCATGAGAAATAAAATTATATGGAAGTAATTTTTATTTTTAGTCACTTCCTTAAAGTAAGTTTTTAATTTACTCGTCATAAATATGTACCTCATAAATGTATTATTTACCCATGGATGATTTAGCAATATCGTCAGCACAATAAAGTTCCAAATAAAAATTAAACGTCAACACACTCTTTGTAGTGCTAACAGTTCTCCAAAAGCTACAAAACATGAGAATCTATCATTTTCCTTGGATAATAGCATGTTTTGACTTTATATTCACTGATACTCTGTTAATGAGACATGTGTCAAAGGCTGATTTCTCTGCTACTTCTCATGTAGCATCTGTCATTAAAATATTAATAAAGATAATTTTTGACTTGGAAAATTGGTAAGCAGGTGAATTTTCTCATGTTAATGCACAAGAATATCTCCCTTCTTCCCTCTCTTCTTTTTACTCCTTCCATCCTTCCTTTTTAAATTTCTTTCTCTCCTTTGCTCTTGTCCTTCCTGTTTCTCTATTTCTTTGTTCTCTCGTCCTGCCAATAGATTATGCATCCTCCCATTATAGACGTTTTTATGCTAGAATTAGTAGACTCCATGCTAGCAGAAGACAGTTTTACATTAATTTTAGTTACGGCCTTGCTATAATTTTTTTTTCCATGCATTGCTTTAAGTACGTAGTGTTAGCAAACTGAGAACCGCTACATATTTAGAGGTAGTGGCGGATGGGGAGGAGGAGGAAATCCAAAGAGGGTGTAAGGAAAGCAATCTAATTCTGAAACAAGTATTCCACAACAAGTATGTGTTTACTTATTTATTTATACTTCTGGTTTGTGATCTCCACTTCTCACCATAAGCTTTCTTCCCCAACTGGAGGAAACATGAAACATCTTATTTAATAATATAGAGTAGATTGCAATCCCTAGGTAAATTTAAAAAAAAATCTATTATGGCAAATTACTAAATTAGATACAGGCACTGATATCTATAAGACCATGGATTAATTTTATGTATTATCTTATGTACATAGGATCATGGAAACCACTAAAACTAACTAACAGGGACTGAAGTAACATTATAGTTGAGGATCAGAATGAGAAAATATGATGAAAGGGAAGGGGCGATCATTAGGTGAATGGACACCTTTACTCCCAAGAGAGAGTGTGAGTCACCCTACACAGGAAGATAATGATAATCTGAAAGCTATTTTAAATGAATATTCTATAAAATGAATTCCTGTCTCTAAGAGTGCAAATTAGTGTATATCACTCTTCAAAATTTCCTCAGCTAAGGGTTAATCAATTGTGATATATTCAAAAAAGGTTATTAGTGTGATAACATACATCTTTAGACTTCTAAATAAGATCAGAACCAATTTGGTAGAATTATGTGAATTGGTAGAATAAATCAATATTCAGAAGAAGTCTTTTTATTTAAATTGTTTAGACTGAGTTGCTGGTGGGCTGGTGGGTTAATTTTACTTTAAGTCAAGATTGAGTGATGGGCAGAAAATTGATCTGACGGAACAGGCATACATATTAATTGGACTACTGAAGTATGTTGCAATAGAAAATAAAAATGTACTTGTACATATACCCTACATATATACACACATATAAATATCCATATGTACAGATAAGAGGAAATTCTGTTAAACTTACTTCAAGGAGACATATGATTTTGAATCACACACTTTTAAAATTGTCTTTGAACCCTAATTTTTATATGTTCAATAGGTAAAATGAATAACATTCTTACAATGCATGTCTCTTCTCCTCCCCCCACCCCACCCCCGCAATAGTATAATAAAAACAGAATAGCAAATTGACTGACCTAAGATGCAAAGTTGCAATTAGGAAAGAGCGAACTAGGAAAGGAAAACTAGGGGCAAACCAGTAATAAAAGATGCATTGTTCCCATTAAAAACATGTGGTAGATCTTCCCTGATTAAGATAAAAAACAGATAAAGTTGTGGCAATGGGCAGGTGTTGAAAGCCATCTTACCTGTAAACACAGTTTCATTAAGAGATGTCTGAAAAAGAGTCTTAAGGGGTAGTAAAGACTGATAGGCACAAATCCTTCACCATATCCAAGCTTTATACATTTACCAATGTGCTGCCTATAGTTTTACATCCATTGAAATCTTATCGTTTTTTTAAATAAATGATTTTATAAAGTGGTCTTTTAGCATCAATCAAAATAGTCTTTAGTAGACTTCAATCAGTAGAAGTTATCTGCCTTACATAACTTATTTGTTAAGGGTAAAATATTAACAGAAGTCTTACTGATGGAATATTAGTAGTTAGACCTCAAGAAACTGGCCCTACACTTATAGCTAAGCCATGTTATTGTCTCATTAGGCATAAACAATCTTGCAGAATACCGTCAGACAACGTTACTCTGAGATTATGAAAAAATAAGACAAAACAAGTCTACTTCTTTAATTTTTCTAGGTACACACAATAAACAAGATCACTGTGCCATCAGCAAAATAGCAAATACCAACCCTTGGTCAAAATAAACGACTGCTACTTCTTTACCAGCTACAGTTTTATTCTGCTCCAGGTCTCTCACACTATAGATGAAATTCATTAAGATCCTCAATTATTGAGTTGTTCCTGTTTTTTTAAAAAACATACAATCTGGAGCAAACTTCTACTTCTTTAGACTCCCTCCAAATCACCTCGTGAACACTCAAATCCGGTACAAGGTTTTTGCTAACATCCTCTTTTGGAGACACACCATCGTTCCCTGTGCTGTGTATTTATGCATTCTTCATGGTCTTTGGCTATAAAACACGGACACTTTAGTAGAAATTACATATTCTGTAGTTAAAAGTTTGTTATTAGGTGAGAAACAGAGTAAAATGTAAGTTAATATTAATCGGCATTAATGCTCATAATGGCATATGAATTCCTTTATGTATTCATTCACTGAACATCTTTTTTTTTTTAAGTTCAGCCTTTACCATCTACCAGGATTTTAAGGAACTTAAGTGTGTGTGTGTGTGTGTGTGTGTGTGTGTGTGTGTGTGTATGTGTGTGTGTGTACTTTCTCCTAACGCTGGACAAATGAGACTTATTCCCATTCTATTGTTTTATTTATTTATTTATTCCCATTCTATTCTATTTATTTATTCTATTATTATTTATTTATTTATTTATTCCCATTCTATTCTATTAATATTCTAATAGGAAAGATAAACAAACCCACAAAACTTGACTACTTACTTCTCTGTTCATACCATGGATGGTGTTTGGATACCAGTACTTGAAAGATCCCCCAAGTCTCAATTTCAAGAATAATTTCAAACCCCTAGAAATTCTTATTCTGGATTATTCCACCTAGTCTCCTGACCTGTGCAAGTTTCACACCCCATCAGGACATCAGGACTCACAATCCATTTATGCTTATCGTTTTCCAGTCTGTCATTAGCTTCATTGGTTACTTCTGCCTTCACACAGCTTAAATTCCTTTGTCTATCATTTTCATTTTGCATTTTATTCCCTTTAATTTCATTGTACTCATTTGACGGGGTGGGGACTTGGATGAAACAGTTCTTCTGCTCTCTTTGGTAGTGGCTAAAGGTATCTGGGGAAAAAAAAAAAGAAAACAAACATGGATCCATTTTCCAATTACATCAATGATCAATAGCGTTAAGTAGACCCTGAATGTTTTTCTTCATCCTGTAACATTCCATGTTCTGTCACTCTCCCTCTCTTCTACATATTCATTCATATCTTCAAATCTCCCCTCAAACCTCAATAACATTTCCTTCATTTTTACTATGAGCTGATGTCTTTGTTCCTAATTCACTGAAAGAATAAGTAAGAAGACAAATTCCAAAAGCTGCCATCATCACACCTGATCATGTATCTGGATCTGTGTGCGTATACTCTGAGTTGCCTATTACTATGGATGTATGCAGTGTGAAACACTCAACTGGTTCATTAGCTATCATCCTACTTTCTCCTAAAGCAATTGCTTTAGCAGATCCACCTTTCATATCCTGCTTCATCAACTTTTCGCTCTCTACTGGATCAATCCCTTCAACATTCAACCACTCTTTTGTTTACCCAACCTTAGAAACAAAAACCAAAACATGTCTAGATCCCACTCCTTACTCCAGCTGCCTCTTCATTTCTCTACTGTAAAACTCCTTGACACATTCTTCTTCACTAGAGGCCTCCAATTCTGCTCACCTCCATTCTAGTTTGAACATAATCCAGTCAGGTTTTCTCTCTAACTGCTTCATTATGTCTTCTCTTTTCATTATTTTCATGTTACTACGTCGAATGGTTATGGCTGTTTAATAAACTTTCTCTACTGGGCATTCAGGGCGTCAAATTGACCTCTTTTCTTCTAATCTCAAGGACTGCTCTCCCAGGGCCAGACTCTAAGTGCCGTTGTGCTCTATGTCTTACTACTGAGAACTTTTTCCTATTTTCAATCACTCCCATACTGTTCAATTCCCACAGCTTTAAATTCTTTACATACCCTTATTTACAGATCATTTTTTTTCTCTAGGACAGACCTTTCTCCAGAATCACAAATTAACTCATTCCATTTTTTTATTCAATGTCTTTCCTTGATTATATAATAGTTATGTCAAACTTATAAACTTAGTAACATTATAAAAAACAATTACCTCAAAAAAGTACATAGCAAATATGCTAGCCAAGGGCAAAAAAAAATCTGCAATGGTTGACAGAGACAAAAATGTTAATATCAATATGACCTTCATATGAGTGGAAGCAGAAGAAATTCTATGTACCTGGTTTTACTAACTGCATATTTTCACTTTTTTTTTTTTTTTTATTGACATTGTGGCTACCAGATTTCCTGCTGCATCAGTAACAAGTTAGACTCCATGTGGAGCACAAGTGGATGGGTCTGTAGGCTTTGAGTGGTGAACTGTAACAGACCCTATGCATTTTCCACCCCATATCCCATAAGCTTATATGTGTCCACATGTAGTTATAAATGAAGTAAGTTTTCAGCGTATGTCACTTGTCTCTTTGAAGAAGCTGGGCCTCTCTTGTTTTCTGCCAGATAGCATTTTCTAATAAAGTGTTAAGTTGTACAGCTGCAGTCACATGAAATCCTTAAATACGGAGGGCTTCCCTTCACCGACCATGGGTGGAAATCATTCGATCGTGCTGTAGCCTTTTCTCCACTTAATGAAATGAATCTGAGAGATACCTCACATAGTTGTTCAGAGCTGCTAATAGATTTAGTCTTGGTTAATTGATTGTCAATGTACATTTTATTGTCTTTTTTTTTTTTTTTGTCTTTCTTTACCCTTTTGTTTTTCCTTCTTTTGTTTCCTGTGATCACCTTCCAAATAAACTACATATATTCAAGTTCTTGATTCAAATCCTGCTATGGAGAAAAACCTAAACTAGGATAGGGATTCAGTTAAAGTCTGGGAAAAAAAAAAAAAAAAGACATACTTAACAGTTATGTGAAGGACAGCAAGGAATCTGTAAGTTGAAGAACAAGGAGTAATATATTCTAGATAAAATAAAAAAATAGAGTAAATTATTGAGCCATTAAAAAATAAATTATAGAGTTGTTTAAAAAGAGAATATCTCAAGGACCGACAGAAAATCAGTGTGACGTTATTGTAGTGATTGAGGGAGTGAATGACAGATGATTTTAGAGATTTAGGCAGAGACCATAGTAACTGTTTTGGATTTTGAATTAAGTTAAACAGAAAATCATTGCAGACTTATAAGCACAGGATGTAGATAAGAAAGTACACTCTACCTGTTTTGCTGCAATAGACCAGGAGTAGTTAGAACGGTGGTTTATCTAAGGGAAACAACCAGGGTCTTAAAGAGCCTAGAAGGATACAAAAAGCCATTGTAAAGAATTAGTAACACTTCATTTTGGAGTTAATGTAGGTGTTGAAGAAGAAAATGGTATTCTAGAAGATAAGAAGAAAATCAGATATGTCTCAGTACAAGAATAATGGGAGTATATATTGGCCAGTCTCTGGGAAATTATATTTAACTGTATATTTAACATTAAAATACACCAAACCTTTGACCCAATATGAATAATGAATAATTTATCTATAACTTATAAATTTATATATTTATATATTTCACAAAAATACATTTATGTTATATATATAATATTTATACATAAGAAGTACAACTTAAATACACATATATAAATATATTGCTTGCTAACTTATGAAAGGAGGCATGTAAAGGTTTTCAAGAGCATAAGAATAAAAACAACCAAAATGTTCAAACTTTTATAGATTATGGTGCATTGAAAAACTGGGATGTTTTGGGGGCTCCTGAATGGCTCAGTAGGTGAAGCGTCTGACTCTTGATTTCAGCTCCAGAGATGGAGCCCCACGTCAGGCTCTGTGCTGACTGTGAGGAACTTGCTTGGGATTTTCTCTCTCCCTCTCTCTCTCTCTGCCCCTTCCCCACTCATGCGCACACACACACACACACACACACACACACACACACACACTTTCTCTATCTCTCTCTCTCTCCCTCTCAAAATAAATAAACTTAAAAATAAAATTATAAAAGAGATATTATTCAGTCATTACAAAGAAAATGAAAACTGATATACACCGATTTGTAAGACTTCCAAAACATATTATCTGAAAGCAGCAAGGGGCAGAGGGTTTATGTGGCTTACTGCCATTTATATATCCTTAAAACATAAAATTTAAATCTGGTTTATTATTCATTGATTTCACAAATCTTTACTGAATGTCTCTATTTATGAGAAGAATTCTAGAATTAAGAGACAGAGCAGTGAAAAATGCACCAAGTGAGAGTCTACTATTTTACAATTAATGTTAACTTTATCAGTATCAAGAGGATTGAGTCTTGATTCCACTTCTCTTTTAACTTTATTTTTTTTTAATTTTTTTTCAACGTTTATTTATTTATTTTGGGGACAGAGAGAGACAGAGCATGAACGGGGGAGGGGCAGCGAGAGAGGGAGACACAAAATCGGAAACAGGCTCCAGGCTCCGAGCCATCAGCCCAGAGCCTGACGCGGGGCTCGAACTCACGGACCGCGATATCGTGACCTGGCTGAAGTCGGACGCTTAACTGACTACGCAACCCAGGCGCCCCTCTTTTAACTTTAAAGTGACTTAGAAGATGATCAGGTCCACAGATTTTGACTCTATATCCCATCTTTATGTTTGTTTGTTTGTTTGTTTTTTAACCTATGGGGTTTTGTGATTTTTCTGCCTTCACTGTTTTAGGTCCCTTTAATTTGCAGTTTGTATCAGCCATGATGGCCCTTGATGATACCCTTTGGCAATATTCACATGACACATTTGGGCACATTTTAATTCTGTTGTCAAAAAGTCTCCAAATAATATATATATATATATTTCACAACACACAATGATTATGTTAAATATTGATAGGAATAGGAGAGAAGTAGATATGGAGGTATCCTTATTCTTGCGTCTGAAGGTGACCTCACAAACACTGGGGATTCAGATACTGTATCTCTACTGATTTACACTAAAATAGATGTTGGCTATTCAATATAAATTGTCTCCTATTTCATACAGGTAGATTAGAGTATTGCTTTCATGGAAAAGACAGTAGCGAATCTCCAAACACAAGTACATTTAAATGAAGACAGACAGGAAAGGATACATTTTTCAGGAAATTCTTGTGTGTGTGTGTGTGTTTTTTTTTTTTTAATTTTTTTTCAACGTTTTTTATTTATTTTTGGGACAGAGAGAGACAGAGCATGAACGGGGGAGGGGCAGAGAGAGAGGGAGACACAGAATCGGAAACAGGATCCAGGCTCCGAGCCATCAGCCCAGAGCCTGACGCGGGGCTCGAACTCACCGACCGAGAGATCGTGACCTGGCTGAAGTCGGACGCTTAACTGACTGCGCCACCCAGGCGCCCCAATGTGTGTGTGTTTTTTAATACAAAGTTGCACAAGCTGAATTTCAACAATATTTTGTAAATCTGGTTTATTTAGTATTTAGATGAAATTAATTTAAAAGCTAGAACATTATTGAAATAAAATAATTCCTATGCTTATAATCATTTATAATATTTTAGAATCTTGAAAGTTTTCACTTCACAGGACCTAAGGGATCCTGCGTACATATCGTTGCCCCGTCACCTGACTCAGAAAGAAATCTGTTATTACATTTCAACCAAATATTTTCAGTGAAGTGCAGGATTTTCTCCTCTTTAACATTAAAGTCTCGATATGTCTGCTCTTATTTTTTTTCCTCCCATATTTTCCATGAATAATTTCAATAAATAATTGTTTACTTCCTTTTAAGTCCTTTGCTTAGAATCAATATCACATTGCAATTTACTAATATATAGAAAACAATGAAAAGAAGAAATGAGTACCTTTCCGTGTGTCTGTTAGCCATCTGTATGTCTTCTTTGGAAAAATGTCTGTTTGTGCCTTCTGCCCATTTTTAAATTGTATTATTCATTTTGGGGGTGTGGATTAAGAGTACACTTGTGATGAGCACAAGGTGTTGTATGGAAATTCTGAATCACTAAATTCTACACCTGAAACTAGTATTACACTGAATGTTAACTAACTGGGATTTAAATAAAAACTTTTAAAATAATAAAGAAGAAAAAGAAAGAAGACATGAAATGCTATTTTCACAACAATTTTAAAAAGAGACTGCATCCAGGGGCACCTGAGTCAGTTAGGCTTCCGACTGTGGCTCAGGTCATGATTTCACTGTTCATGAGTTCAAGTCCCGCATCGGGCTCTGTGCTGACAGCTCAGAGCCTGGAGCCTGCTTTGGATTCTGTGTCACCCTCTGTCTCTGCCCCTCCCCTGCTCGTGCTCTGTCTCTCTCTGTCTCCCAAAAATGAATAAATGTTAAAAAAAAAAAAAATAAAGAGACTGCATCTAATGAGAATTTAGGGAAACAGACATGTTTTCTTCATTGTAACTGGATGTGTGGATTGCTAAAGTACTTTAGAAAATAAACAAGAAATTTCTATGAAAATTTAAAATACACGTAACCTTGCACTACAAACTCTTTCATATAGAAATAAATTCACTAAGAAACAAAAATACATGCACAATTATTTTGATTACAGCATAGATTGTAATACCATGAAATTTTAAAGAACTTGAATACGAATAGGAATTGTTGAATGAAAAGAAGTTTATTCATACTCCAGTATATGTTCATCAAATAAAAAGAGTGAGTCAGATCCACATCTTTTGATCTTAAGGGAAGACCACGATATGAAAAATTATATAATGATAGTATTGAGGATGTATGTGGAATGATCCAAATGTTTTGGGAATAAACAATAATACAGTGTTTCAATGATTCAAAATCACTTTTTCCCCCAATTTTGTTCCATAGGCACGATTCCATAGGTATGATTAATGAGAAAGCGTATATTAAAATTTAATGATATTTTTGCTGGTATTAAACTATAAAGGAAATCTTCTATATAATCATTATCTTCTTAAATCCTGTGACATATGGCATATGTCATTAATAACTAACATTTATTGAATAGTCACATGCAAAAATCCATTTGTAGGACATTCATGCAAAGGCACAAATAGAAATAAAAACAGATCAGTAGTTGCCAAAGGTTTTGGGTAGGGAGGAGGGTTAGCTACTAACGGACATAAGGGGTATTTTGGGGGGTGAGAAAACTATTTTATTTTTTTAAATTTTTTTTTTAAATTTTTATTTATTATTGAGAGACAGAGAGAGACAGAGCATTAACAGGGGAGGAGCAGAGAGAGAGGGAGACACAGAATCCAAAGCAGGCTCCAGGCTCTGAGCTGTCAGCACAGAGCCCGATGCGGGGCTCAAACCCACCAACTGTGAGATCATGACCTGAGCCGAAGTCAGATGCTTAACCAACTGAGCCACCCAGGCGCCCGAACAAAACTATTTTATATTTTGATTGTGGGGGTGGTTCCCACCCATATACATTTTTCAAGATTTGTAAAACACTACACTAATAAGGGTTAATCTTATTACATGTAAATATCTTAATTTGAAAATATCAGTGGCCTTCAGTAATAAACAGAAGGCCAAGTGACATGTCTGCTTTCTCAATAATAATTATATATTTACTTACAAAGAAGCATAGAACATGCTTACCTATGATCTGAGGTTTCTATAAGCACAAAAAATGTATGTAAATTCTACATCCAGCTGTTACTATCAATTACTTTTTAGAAGCAGAAGGTGGAGAATGAAGAATTTGTAGAGTAAACTCGTAAAATTGTGTATGTGTGTTTGAGAGAGAGAGAGAGAGGAGGGAGAGAGAGAGAGGTGTGTGTGTGTGTGTGTGTGTGTGTGTGTGTGTGTGTGTGTATTTATTCTTTTTATTGAATGCTTGTTAAACATTTGTAATATTTGATGATACATTTAATTCTCCAGTTGAATTCACATCTCAATGATGACTGAGATTTCTCTCCGCTCTTTCACTGTGATTTCTAGCTCATTGAATGGTGCCTGGCACATAGAATATTCTCAGTGGAATGACAAATTAACATAAAATATTAAGCCTTTAGTTCATGTGAGATATGATATACTGCCCATTTGTAGAGATTTTACCCCTAACAAATAATACTTTATGTCTGGTTCTTTCTAGCTAGATAGAATCGAAAGTGTAATATAGGCTGATTTTGAATATTGTTGGTTAGGAAGAAAAATGTACTGTATCACAGCCATTACTTTTAGCACTGGCTCACCACTTACTAGATAAGTGCCTCTAGAAATATCATCTAAGTACTTTATGTCTCATTTTTTTTCTTTTTTCTTTGCACGTAGGTTTATCTGTTAAAAGTAAATACTTGACTGTTACAAAGATAATTTTATATTTTATGTAATTTTCATTTTATCAAAGTAGAGCTAAATTTAATATCTCATATTTTATTTATATGGAAAATGTGGATAATGTATATATTTTAGAGATGATTTGTATATACTTTACATATAATTCCTCAGGAAAACTGAGGAAAATATATACATTTAAAGATTCTATCCATTTTCTTTATTCCATGATTTTTTTCTTTCTACTTGCCTTTCTTCCTTTATCCCTTCCTTTCCTTCCTTCCTTTCTCTTTCATTCAGATGAGTTCCAAGTATAGTGTTCATTACTGTGCATATTTTATTGAACAAATTAAACAAAGTCCTCACCCTTACAGAGTTTAAGAGCAAGAAGATTTATTCAGTTATCTATTCAACAAATATTGATTTAATGCCTACTGCATGCTATTCATAACACTGGCTGTTAGAAGTTTGCCTGCAACAAACAAGAATGAATGACACCACCTCTGCCCTTTCCAGGTTTACATGTCTGTGTTGCCGCAAATAGAGCACTTTGAGTAAACAAACAGCAAAACACATCCATGTAGATTTCCCAACTGTGATGAATGGCTAAAGAGGTGGAATACAGGGAACAATGAGGTATTAAATACTAAGTCATAATTTCATGTTGAGGGAATTTCGATCATGTTAGCCCATATGACAACTTTCTTTTTTTACTAATGAAGTAATAGTGGTATTTTTCATATATATACTCCGTCAGTGCAAAGAAAGGACTCATTTAATTTTCATCCTAAAACTGTCTAGCAAAGCATAACTAAGGGAACACTAGGGCAGTTAACAAATGGCATAGAGATAACAAGAATATTATATATCAACAAGTTCCATCATGCTTTTTATTTTTGTGATTGTAATATCATTTAAATTACCCAACCACATCAGAGTTATTATAAGACAGATGTTGTATTCCATTTTTATCATCCCTGGTGTTATGTGATGTTAAGAAAATACATACGTGCATTTTCAGAAAGTGAAATGAGAAAATTCAATCGGAAATTACCTCGAGAATTATAATTATACCATATTCTAGATCATTACACGATACTTTCTTACCTAGGTTACTAAGGATAACTGAAACTAAGTACTTTTTTTTCTATTTCAATTAATCAAGCCTTGTTTTTATCTGACCATTGTTGAAGAAAACCAGTACAGGACAGTAGTGAATCGGTAAAAACAGATTTTACTCAGAAACTATTGCAGTAGGGAAAAAGAGACCTTGGAATCGAACTGGGCTCAATTCTAAACACAACAACCAATGGGGATTTATAGCTAAGGAGAATGTCTGTGGAGAGGGATCAATGGATGGAAAGTTACAAAGAGGGAGACATCAAGGGTAGGGGAAATTGTTGCTAAACTGACCTAGCAGGCTTCTAGATAAAGGCAGGCCAGGGTCATCTGATATCACATGGAGTATGAGACTTTTCAGCAGACATTGAGGGTTATTAGAGATCAAGGGTGGGGGTTCTCTCTAAACTGACTTAACA
This sequence comes from Puma concolor, assembly GCF_028749965.1. Classification (NCBI taxonomy): domain Eukaryota; kingdom Metazoa; phylum Chordata; class Mammalia; order Carnivora; family Felidae; genus Puma; species Puma concolor. The sequence continues at coordinate 179,906,591 of NC_141670.1, read as the reverse complement.
ATATTCTTGCTGATACTGAGTGGTGTAGGCTGAATTAGGAAAGCTCCATTTTTCTGAGTAGGGGAAACCCTTCCTTCCTATCTCGTTTCTGTCTTTTGTGTCTCCTTTACTGTCACACTCATTCAGGACACTTCAAATTCATGATTTTTCCCCCATGACAAGCAATTCTATGTGACATCAGCCGGTGCCCTCTGATTTAACTTAATTCTCATAGGTTAAGGGCCAGCCTTATAGGACTCTTCCCATCCCATTGCCAGTTGCAAATAGTAGGTCCCAAGTTATCCACAACTTCTGTCTGATTTGATTACAAATTGGAGGTTCCCCTCCTCAGGTTTGATTAATTTGCTAGAACAACTCACAGACCTCAGGGAAACCCTTAAGTTTACCAGCTTATCAAACGGCATGATAAAGGATACAGATGAACAGCCAGATGAAGACATTCTTAGGGGAAGGGCTGAAGGGTCAGGATACAGGAGTTTCCGCCCCTGTGGGATTGGAATGTCCTCCAGATGTCAATGTGTTTGCCAACCTGCAAGCTCTCCCAACTCTATACTACAGTATTATTTTTGGAGGCTTTTCCCCATAGACATGATAGATCATTAATTCCGTTTGCAGTCCTCTCCCTTCTCAAGAGAATGGCGAGGGCGAGTGGGATGAAAATTTCAAGCTTCTAATCATGGTTTCTTTATTCTGGTGACCAGCCCTCATCCAGGACCTCATGGAGGAGCTCATAGAGGAGTCCACCCAAATTTGCCTCGTTAGAACGAAAGACACTCCTGTCACCCCAGAAACTACAAAGGTTTCAGGAGCCCTGTGTCAGGAAGTAGGGGTGGAGACCAGTATATGTATTTTCTCTCATCTCGTGCAGGCTCCCCAGAGCTGGCCACTGAAGTCCAAGGTTGAGGCCTCGGTGAGCAGAGTGCTTAGAGAAGGTTGACTAAGTTTAGTCAGCGAGAGCACCTTTGTCACTCTACTTCATTCCTAGTCAAATGCTTCCTAGGATAGGGTTGGGAAACATCACATTTACACATAAAAATGTTAAACATGCTCACATAATCCCTTTATTTCAACTCGGTAATAATTGTTCAGGGTAAGGAGGGAATGCTCTGTGATGAGTTAAACGCACACTATTGTCTCTACATCTTCTAACCATTTCTTCAGAAGACCTTGTTAATGGGAAAGGTTTTACAAAAAGAGCACAGATTGGCAGAGTTTTCAGAAATCAGGGCTACAGAGGAACGTTTGAGAGAATTAACATGCTGGGGCACCTGGGTGGCTCAGTAGGTTAAGTGTCCCACGATTTGGGCTCAGGTCATGATCTTGTGGTTTGTGAGGTTGAGCCCCATGTCTGGATCTGTGCTGACAGCATGGAGCCTACTTGGGATTCTCTTTCTCCCTCTCTCACTGCCTGTCTCTCTCTCTCTCTCTCTCTCTCTCTCTCTCTCTCTCTCTTTCTCTGTCTCTGAAAATAAATAAACTGAAACAAACAAACACAAAAAAGAATTAACAGGTTGACTGCAAAATAGAAGACAGTTTTCACCGGATCATAATAGAATCTTGTTTACTATTTCCTGATTTAGCGTGAGAAGGAAAATGAATTACTAGTACCCAGTGTGAACCCAAAAGGCCTTACTTATAGGGAATGAAGAAACAGAGTCAGGAATATAAAATGCCTTTATGTAATCACCACAGACATCCTGTGAAGGTCCACATTTGGTGTTGCCATTTATACACAGGGAAGTAGATTTCACACAGAGCAGTAAGAGTTTTCTGACCCTATCCTTTTCTTATATCTTAACTGTTGTTATTAAATGATTACTGTGGCCCACATATGTAAATAGTAGCTACTTTGGTTTGTTTCAAAGAAAAGAATCCAGCCAAACTCCTGCAGATTTATTTATTTTTTCTATATAATTACCATTGTCTTGACTGAGATTTTAAAAATTTAAAAGTGATTTTTCTCCCTGAAGGTTCTGTTTTCAATTAAGTCCTTTATATCAAATAATAGTTTTATCTCATTGTGCATGCAACAGATTTTCCCTGAGTATTCTCTTCCACTGATTACTTGATTTAAAATTTCTGGGTGGCTCAGTCAGTTGAGCGGCCGACTTCAGCTCAGGTCATGATCTTGCGGTCCGTGAGTTCGAGCCCCACGTCGGGCTCTGTGCTGACAGCTCAGAGCCTGGAGCCTGTTTCAGATCTGTGTCTCCCTCTCTCTGACCCTCCCCTGTTCATGCTCTGTCTCTCCCTGTCTCAAAAATAAATAAAAACGTTAAAAAATTTAAAAAACAATATGATCAATGCCATTATTGCAATTAAGAAGTATAGTTGCAAGTGATCTGTTCTTCACTTAAAACTAAATTCAGTTTATGAAAAAGGAGATCATATTTTTTATTCTAATAAAAAAGTATACTTCCAAGATAATCGATAGGCACAAAATAGAAATTTAATTTCAAAAGGTATCAATTTCAGATGGCATCCATTTGTGATAGAGAAAAATTAAGGGTATTGTCGTATTTTGTTTGTTTAAGGAGAGGCACTATTTCCAAACTGTTAACTCAAATATCTTATTTATAATTCAAAGGAAAAAGTTATAATCTCACAGATGTGAATAATTTATCAAATATTGTATTTGGAAGTCTCGCTGCATATTAAAACAACAGAAAATGTACATTAGACAAATTATCCTGATACCTCAGAAGTAAAATTTATAAAATGAAATGGATAATAAGACACTATTGTTTTGGAAAAGAGCTTCATGGCACAGCCATCCTGAAGTCTTGTTACGGGATTAATTAGAAATAATGAGCTTTGTGTGGAAACTTTTATTGCATCTCAAAGGGATTGTAAATAATAGAAATCTGAAGAGCTAATAAGAAATGACAAATGTTTTATATTACATGGAGAAGCACAAAAAAAAGAATAGTTTTTTTTTTTTCTCAATTATGTACCAGTACCGAAAGGAAAAAGAAGGTATTGTCACAAATTCTCTTTCAATTACAATAATATAAAACCCAACATTTTAGCTAGTTGATTGCTGTCATGTCCTGGTGGAAAGAGAAATTGTTTAACACAAAGCAACGTGGTCTTTCCACAAAGTAACAACAAAAATTCTTGCTGAAATACCAGGCCACCTCTTATTAACTCACTTTTACAAATGTGATTCTTAAAGACAGAGAAGTAATTTCACAAATACATCAATGCCAAGAGGTCATGTTTTGAAGTTTCCAATTATAGGAGGTGGCTGTTAAAATAATCAAAGGTGAGGGAAAATAATGGAGTCTATTTCTGTGAAAGTAAATTTTCAATGAAAGATACGTGTTCTTTTTGCTTATAGGAAATAAAAGCAGTCCCTTTCACCCACATTCTGCAGTAATCAGCCGATTAAGCCTGTGGAAGCATGCCAATTTCCTCCTCCCCAAACTAATCTCTGCCTTCCAATCATATACCAATTTCCTGTCACAAAGATGATTCGGAAAAGCTGAGTATAAAACACAATTTGAAATAATAAATCTTTGTTATTTACTATTCACCTTCATAAAAACAAAGATGATATCACAGAATAGATGGAAAAAAAAATGCTTGGGATAGCAACTTCTCAAATAAATGCTTGATGACAAACATTAGAGGGAAACAAAAGTTACATTGTCAAAGATAACTTAGGGAAGCTGGTTTAATTAAGCTAAGAAAAATTTCTTTAGGACTACTCAGATTCTTTGATTTGCAATATTATTATAAAATTGCAAAAGAATAGTGGACAGTATATTCTAATCCTTTGATAGTCTACTTTAAGCAGATGATAAAAATGTAAAAACAAAAAGCCTCTTATATGTCCCCAAAGAATACCTCAAAGAATATTCTATATTTATCATTATTTCACCCACCCCCAAAACTCTTGAAAACATATTTAAATGGAATGTCTAGCCACATCATCCTAGAATATTCATTAAAATACATATTTCCTGATTTAACACATACCTATAGATCATGTATAATATATGATGCCCCAAGTAGATTTACTCACCAGGATTATACCAGTGCATAAGAAAAGGTACCCTCTGCTTTTAAGAAGCAAACATTCTAGTGAGGAGAAACAGATATTAAACAAGAAAACAATATATAAACAAGATAATCTCAGATCGTGAAAGAAATGAAAAAGATGATTGCTAAATGGAAATTGAAGTTTGGTGGGGAGAAGGTTTCTGCTAAATGCATTGTTTGGGAGAGACCTCCCCGAGGAGTGAAGGATGAAAAACATTTTGGTCTGAGGGTTCAGGGTCCATTCCAGGGACATTGGAAATTTGCGTCCACTGACATGTGCAAGTATCACACTTTTGCAATGCCAACATCGAGTTCATTATTCAAGTTTTTGGCAGAATCTGGCTGTCAGCAGAGACAAACTGAAGAACTGTGTGTGTTTAACACAGCCCGGGGAATATAAACTGCTAGTTGTTTGTGCTCTGTGAATCCAATCATACTAATTCTGAAGTCCAAGTTTCCTCCTTGCAGAATGCACTCTTTCTTTCTTCAATCAGTTAACTCCACGTTCATTTAAAACTCACCCATAAATAAAACACTGATGAAATTTCACTTATGTTCTCATGACCTTAAAGTCACACATTAGAATTGATTTGTCCCATTCATTTAATTCATGGGAACCAGGTTTTTCCCAACATGTGGACTCCTGCCTACTGCATGGAAATACGCTGGAGACTTTTTGAAAACCGCAGATCATGTGTGGTTATTCTGGAACTAATTTTTCAGATTTTCTGGGGGTGGGACATGAAGAACTGGCATGTGAAGAGGCTCCCCTAGGGGTATTTATGTACCCTAAATTTGAGAACCTTTTTCTAAAACTCCATGTGTCTGCCGCTCGATTTACTGTCACCAGTGAACCGTGGTTTTAGGTAGAGATGTTTAGGCCATTTGGTTAACTTTCTGCCAGACACGATTATCAGGAAGCAAAATTTAACGTACTTATTTCTTCATTTCAGTATGATTTTACTTCTAGTCGGTGTTTACTTATAAATTTTATTAAAATAATAATGCCAGTTGAATAATGATACTGCTAGGGTCTGAATGTTTGTGTCCCTTTAAAATTCATATGTTGAAATCCTATGTCCCAAAAAAGGATTACATTCATAGATTCTTATTAAACCAGGAGGTGGAGGGGCGCCTGGGTGGCGCAGTCGGTTGAGCGTCCGACTTCAGCCAGGTCACGATCTCGCGGTCCGTGAGTTCAAGCCCCGCGTCGGGCTCTGGGCTGATGGCTCAGAGCCTGGAGCCTGTTTCCGATTCTGTGTCTTCCTCTCTCTCTGCCCCTCCCCCGTTCATGCTCTGTCTCTCTCTGTCCCAAAAATGAATAAACGTTGAAAAAAAAAAATTTAAAAAAAAACCAGGAGGTGGAGCATTCATAAATGAGAGTAGTATCTTATAAAAAAGACTCCACAGAGACTCCTCGCTCATTCCATCATGTGAGAACACAGCAATTAGGTCTGGCTATGACACAGAAAGACGGCTCTCACCAGAACCCAATCAGGCTGGCACCTTGATCATGAATGTCTCAGACTACAGAGTTGGGTGAAATAAATTTCTCTTGTATGTCGGCTACCTGATCTGTGGCATTTTGTTACAGCCTGAATGGACTAGAACAGAAGCATAAAACCAGGTATAAGGAAACGCAACATGTAAAGCATTGTCAGTCTTCTAGTGAAACTCTGCTTTTTTCATACCAAAGAGAACTTCCAGATGTTGTTCCATGCTCCAGGCCCCACTTTTCTACATTCGAAAAAAGGTCAATGAAGCTACCCAGTGTGGTGTTGTTTACTGCCAGGCCTGACACTCCGTCCACCTCAAACATCCTATCTCTCAGGGACCAACAGTAGCTGTAGACCAGCCTCTCTACGTAGAACTACTCAAATCAGTAGGTAGTACCCATCACACTCCTTTGGCTCTGAACACATTCGCGTACATTAACACTGAATTGAAGCATCCCATTTTAGAAGTTTTACTTCACTTTCAATGGAAGATTTCTGGAAATGCCCAGAAAATATTTGTTTTCTATTGAACGGTTCAGCTCAAAATTAAAAAAAAAAAAAAAAAAGATTGTTTTTGGCAGATAGCTAATTTGAGTTTGTAATCCTTCATTGTTAAATAACTTGTAGAAATGCGTAAAAGGATTTTAAAAGGAAATAACGACTTTATATTAAATATAACGTCATTTAATTGTTGACTTATAATTAAGAAAACGTGAGGTTTAGCTTGCTTTATTTCCAGGGGTGCTTATTATTCCCTGTTCATACATTCACAACAGTTTTGTGTTCTTTTTAATAATAGAACAGGGAGGGGCGCCTGGGTGGTGCAGTTGGTTAAGCGTCCGACTTCAGCCAGGTCACGATCTCGCGGTCCGTGAGTTCGAGCCCCGCGTCAGGCTCTGGGCTGATGGCTCAGAGCCTGGAGCCTGTTTCCGATTCTGTGTCTCCCTCTCTCTCTGCCCCTCCCCCGTTCATGCTCTGTCTCTCTCTGTCCCAAAAATAAATAAACGTTGAAAAAAAAAAATAATAGAACAGGGAGAATGTTATTTACCCGATTACTGTGGCAAAACAAAACAAGAAACTCACAATATTAAATGCATGGTTTATTCAAGGAGACATTAATCAGCACTGATAGAAAAAAAAATGAATGACATCTTCAAAATAGTTTACAAGTTGACCTTTATTAATTGATTTCTTGACATCTTTAACACATATAAAATTTAGGTTTAAAAATCCTGATTCTGCCATCTATTTGCTATTTGATCTTAAACAAGTTGTATCTGAGATGAGCTATCTCAATTCTTTTAAAAAGGAGTAAAGTCGTTAACTTATAGTGTCCTTGGGTTACTCAAGACATAACAAAATTACTAACTCAGGTTTTGGCACAGAGTAAGTGATTTATCAGGTGCCAGTACATGTATGCTATATATAACATATACTCAACTTGTATATATACACATAGACAATCATTCTTTCAGCCAGCCTTTCACTGAAGAATATTCTAGGAATGATACTAGCCATTGAAGGTATGGTGAAAAGGACATAATATTTGTCCTCAAGAAGTCTGACTGAAAATCTCTAAAATAATGGAACTGATAATCTTAGTATTTTTTTTGTAAAAAGTGGAACAACTTAATTTACTAAAATAAAAATCCTCATAAGTGGCAAAACCAGTATATTATTGTCCTTGAAACATGTCAGTACCATCTAGAGGAGTTACTATTGTAGCCAACATAAATACTACTATAAAAAGGTAAGTTGGTAACTAAGTAAATAATTCAATGCAATCAATCGATTTTAAAAAGGAATAAATCCAGGTTTGCAAAAACCAAATAGAAAATCAGCTTTGAGGCATCCATTGCAGACTTTTGTTTCCTTGAGACAGTAATCCATGGCCCAGTTTTTCTGGAATTTACCGCTTTTTTAAGTCTAATTAATAGTTTTTATGCCAGGAATCTGGAGTATCCTTGGCAGTCAATTGTATGGATATTTGAAGCTATAATTGTGCTGTCTTAAATGTTCCCAGCACTGATTTAAAAAAAGACTACCCCGGGGCGCCTGGGTGGCGCAGTCGGTTAAGCGTCCGACTTCACCCAGGTCACGATCTCGCGGTCAGTGAGTTCGAGCCCCGCGTCGGGCTCTGGGCTGATGGCTCAGAGCCTGGAGCCTGTTTCCGATTCTGTGTCTCCCTCTCTCTCTGCCCCTCCCCCATTCATGCTCTGTCTCTCTCTGTCCCAAAAATGAATAAACGTTGGAAAAAAAAAAAAATTAAAAAAAAGAAAAAAAAATAAAAAAAAATAAAAAAAGACTACCCCCTGGGGCCCCTGGGTGGCTCAGTCGATTGGGTGTCCGACTTTGGCTCAGGTCATGATCTCACAGCTCGTGGGTTCAAGCCCCAAGTTGGGCTCCGTGCTGAAAGCTCAGAGCCTGCAGCCTGCTTCAGATTCTGTCTCCTGCTCTCTCTGTCCCTCCCCCATTTGTCCTCTCTCTGTCTCTAAAATAAATAAACATTCAAAAATAATAATTAAAAAAAAGACTACCACCTGTCCAACACATGCATACAAACATGCACACGTACATAAAAAAGCAAAATAGTAAAACACTGTAGAAACACACTTCAATATCTTAGGGTTTCCTGGTATTCATTTCTTGTGCTAGGTTGTCTCATTTTTGTCAAAGCTTAAATAAAAAAAGCCAAGGTATTATAAAGAAAATACCTATCTAGCATTTAGAAGTTCCCTCTATCACTACCTCCTTGTGAATGTAATATAGTGTGTTTCTTGTTGATGTTGCTGATTAGTAATTAAAGAAATCTGAACTAATGCTCAGAAACCCGAAGGGATGAAACTGAATGGCTGCACATTAGTTTAGGCAGTGGTTTGAGGATGTAATTTATTTATGAACTAATGAATTAATTCATGAGAATCTGGATGTGGTTAGGGGATTAAACTTCTTTGCTCTGTAATCTTTGGTTAGAAAATGTATAGTTTAGACATTTTAGCCAGCTGGTGATTCAAAAGACCATTAGTTGAAAGCCAGGTTGGTTTCCTTGTTTAACTAACAGTTACCTTGTAGCTGAAAGTGAGGACAACATTCTACCTGTCAAAACTGATATGCTTTTGAGGACAAATATATTTCATAGAAAATATTTTAAGCTTATTCCAGACAACCTGCCTATGTATTTTCAGCTCAAGCATTGTCTTTGTTAAGTAAGCAGTAATGTGAAGATGAATCTATAAAAACAGAGTAAACTCCTGAAAAATACGTTACAAAAAATGCTGCAAATCCTCAATTTTTTGGAAACGAAGAACTACATATAGACGTAATTACCCCAGAATATAGTCATTCATTGGGGACCGCTGCTGCTGAAGTCCTTCTTTTGAAGATGTTGACAAAATAAACTTTATTTCTTTTACGAAAGACACTGATTAGGATCAGAAATATTTAAAATCTCAAAAATACTTACACCTTGAAGAGTTGTTCTTACGGTCCTGTTTTTTTTAAAAGAGAAAGAGTAAAGCAGTCAAGTGGAGGCTGAGATATTATGAGGAGATATATATATTTTTTTACACATAGTTTAATTTAGCACATGGCTTGAGTTTCTACTTCCTTCCCAGTCTTATATCCATAATCATTGCTGGGGAAGTGCGTCATTGGTTGGCAACAGTCAGAGAAAGCGGTTAGAAGACAGAAATGACATCCCTGTGCCCTTAACGGCGTTAAATGAGTTTCGCCATTTTGAAGCGACAATGTAGCTGACATTGTTAAATATGAAAAAGTCCCAAAGCAATAATAGAAATAAATCCAAGAAATCAATCATATGTATTGAAATGTAAAGTTCTGGTCTTAAAAAAAAAAAAAAAAATATATATATATATATATATATTAAGTAAACTTCATGCCATACTTGGGAGCTCTAAGTCACAAATCTGAGACCAAGAGTCCCATGCTTTACTAGCTGAGCTGGCCTGGCACCCCATAAGGTTCTAGGCTTTTATCTTCTAAAGCCCACTAGTACAGTACCCAAGAACGAACAAACGGGAGTAGATTAATCCAGACAAGCTTCTCTTCTTTCTAATGAAGAGAGAGCTCTTGTAACTTTCACAGAACTTTGGCTGTACCTTTTTAGTGACCCCTTTGTCAGTTTTGTTAGTGTGAATTGTTTGCATTACATGTTTCATATGCCTAATGAGTCAGAAAGTACCTTGAGGGATGGCATTAGTTCTGTATCTCACTCTCAGTCCTCTGCACGTTATAACTGTTAAATGATTGTTTTTTTCTGATCAAATGAATAAAGAAAGGGACAGCTCAAAGGTGCCTGGGTGGCTCAGTCAGTTAAACGTCTGACATCAGCTCAGATCATGATCCCACAGCTCATGGGTTCAAACCCCATGTCAGAGCCTGGAGTCCTGCTTATGGTTCTGTGTCTCCCTCTTTCTCTGCCCCTCTCCCCGCTTGCACTCTGTCTCTCTCTCCTTCAAAAATAAATAAACATTATTATTTTTTTAAGAATGAAATAGCAGATTAACAAATTAAGGGCAGCTGAGCTACATAACTAACTTTCATTAAGCTGGTAATGGGATCTGATATAGACAAGATAAAACAGATTTGTTTTAGTGGAGAGATTTGGCAAGTGGCTGGTGGGGGCATTTCAGCTGTAGGGTTTTGAGCTGGTGAAAGGCAGAATAAGAGCTCTTGTGGCCTAGGGAGGCTATGGAGGAAGTGATCCTTGGAAAGAATAGGGGAAAGAGAAACCAATGAAATCGCTTCACCTATTTTATAGCTTTTCTTGAAGTCGGCTCTGAAAAGGGATTTCAAAAATCCCTTTGATAGTTATGTTTATAATTATAACAATAAGATTATAAGTGATATTTACTGTCTGTCTACTAAATAGCACTGAGCACACATACCTAAGAACATACACTTAAAACGGTTTTCTTTTTGCTTGTGTTAGAATGAATAGGGATATATGCTTTTTCCATTATTAATGAGTTTCTTCTAGGGTATGGTGTATATACAGTCTCACGATAGAGAAGCCGCATAGTACAGTGGAAGGAGTGTGGGCTCTAGATTTAGAATGCCTTGGCTTCATTGTGATTAGCTGAATGGCCAGACAACACACAGCACAGGGCTTTCTGATTAAGGCAACAGAAGTAGAACGGTAGGGGTTGGACTTAGGCCAAGCAAGTGGAATCAGATTCCCCAAAGACACACAGATGAGTGGAAGAAGGGTGGATGCTTGCCCAAAATGTTAAGAAAGACTAAGGGAAAAACAAATTTTGGGTAGGCCCAAGAATGTGTAATACATCTGTCTGGATTCTCAGTGGGGACAGGACACTAATCATAACAGAAACTAATCACTAACTCATCCACTGGAAATTTCCTACCTTCTGCCTCTCCACTCTCAGCTTACAAAATAAAGCAGAATATTACAAGTGGGAGAAGCTTATAGACTGAGTGGTAGAATATTGGGAAAAAGAAAAAACAATATTGCATGGAATGACCAGCAGGTATTAAAGCTAGTATTTAAAACTGCGGTTATTACAACATTTACCAAAGCAATGAGCTGAGATATCAAAATGTGATAAATCAGACCCAAGTTAATGAGTTAATACGCAAGTTCGGATTAAAACTAAAAAATGAGGACACATTTGCAAAGCAGCAAGATATACCAGTTGAAAGCACAGGCTTAGGAAACAGACTGCCTGGTATTCAGATACTGTGTCTTCCTTTGATGAATTATATCACTTCTCTGTACCTACATTTTTTTTTTTACTCTGTAAAACAAGGATACTATGAACTGCATGTGCTGATTGTGAGGATTAATTGGGATAATTCAGATGAAGTGTCTGGTCCAAAATAAATGACCAATTTAATATTTTTTGTAATATCATATAAAATAATTTCCCCTTGATTTGGCCTAGGAAATGCTTCTGCTTGGAAATTGTTAATTTGTGCCTGTTTCTCCTTAATATCAGAGCTATAAAATGATATACCCAGTTATAACAACTAACGAAGTTATGTTGTAATGAACAAAGTGCCATTTATATTCCAGATGTGAGACTTCATGAATGCTAATGAAGTCGATGTGACATTATTTGACTGGAACAGATATTTAATTTTGATATAAATCTATGGCTCCAGATAATATTTGGGTATTAAAATAGATACATAAAATCATGTTCTACCACATTACAACATTAAACAAACCCTGTTGTACTTGTTAATTAAAGCCTTGAAAATGTTAACACCAGACAGTTTAAGTGTCAGCAAGCTATGAACATGGCTAATTAAAATTTAAGAGGAATATTTGCATGATGGTTTTCATGGGAAACCTGTTTATATTTAACTTATGAGCAGGACCAATGATTCAACTAGAATGCCCTGGTGTGGGCTTAACAATTGTTTAGAGTTGACTTCTGTTCTGAATGGTTGGTGTCTTTATGCACTCTGTTTATGAGTATGTGTTTTGAATTCGAACAGGATGTCCAAAATTCCTGATCATTTTTATAACAAATATATCTGACGCAGGTGTTAACAGTGTGACCAACTTTCCTTTTTTATTCAAAGTTCTAATAGTAGACACTTCCCTAAAGGATGCACTCGTTGGGGACATTTGTACATTAACATGGGATTTCTTTTCTGCTAAAGCGTATGATAATATTGAATGGTACCATAAGTCATTTTGCTTTCACATTTAAATTTTCTTTTTCAGTGTTTGGGAAGTTAAACTGAGGTTAAACACTTTGATTTATGTCAAAAGATGAAAATTCTTATTTTATATTAGATTTCACTAGATTAAAATGATGTAGCATGTTAACAGCTACAAAAATATTTTGAAAAATAGCACTGCTTAAAACCATACTAGGTATTGTACAAATTTTATTCCCCTAACAAGTAGAACAAAATCTCAGTCACCTTCTTATTTGTGGTCAGTGTGCAAAAAATTATATTCTTTAGTTTTTGTTTCATACATAGGTTTGAGTATAATAAGATTTACACTTGTCAAACATTCCATGCTAGCATAACAGGACTTCATATATATATCTTATATATAGTTAAAATATATATATTATATATACTTCATGTATATATATATATATCATATATGTACTTCATGTATATATATATATCTTATATATACTTCATATATATATCTATCTTATATATACTTCATATATATATCTTATATATACTTCATATATAAACCTTATATATACTTCACATATATATATATCTTATATATACTTCATGTATATATATATCTTATATATACTTCATATATATATCTATCTTATATATACTTCATATATATATCTTATATATACTTCATATATGTATCTTATTTATACTTTATATATCATATATATACATAGTTTCATTTTAATTTTAAATCCAGTATAGTTAACATACAGTGTTATATTATTTTCAGGAGTATAATACAGTGATTCAACAATTCCATATATCACCCAGTGCTCATCACAACTGCACTCCTTAATACCAGTCACCTATTTCACCCATTTCCCCCCTGCCCCCCATCGACTTCCCCTACGGTAGCCATCAGCTTGTTCTCTATAGTTAAGAGTCGTTTCTTGGTTTTTCTCTCTCTCTTTTATTCCTTTGCTCATTTGTTTTGTTTATTAAAATCCACATATGAATGAGGTCGTATCGCATTTGTCTTTCTCTGACTGGTCTGTTTCCCTTAGCATCATACTCTGGCTTCATCCATGTCATTGCAAATAGCATGATTTCATTCTCTCTTGTGGCTGAATAGTATTCCACTATACACACATGTGCACACACACACTACATCTTCTTAATACATTCATTTATTGATGGACATGTAGACGACTTCCATAATTTGGCTATTATAAATAATGTTGCTACACACAAAAGGATACATATGCATCCCTTTGAATTAGTGTCTTTGTATTTTTGGGGTAAATACCCAGTAGTGTCATTTCTGGATCAGAAGGTAGTTCTAATGTTTAACTCTTTGAGGAACCTCCATACTGTTTTCCAGAGTGGCTGCTCTAGTCTGCATTCCCACCAACAGTGCAAGAGGGTTTATTTTTCTGCACCTCCTCACCAACACTTGTTGTTTACTGTATTTTTAAATTATTATTTATTGTTTGTATTATTTTAGAGAGATAGAGCACAAACAGGGGAGAGGGGCAAAGGGAGAGAAAGAGACAGAGACAGACAGAGAATTTCAGGAAAAACCCACACTGAGCATGGGACCCAGCATGGGGCTCGAACCCACAACCCTAGGATCATGACCTGAGCCAAAGCAAGAGTTGGAGTCTGAACCGACTGAGTCACCCAGGGGCGCCTGCACCTCTTGTGTTTTTGATTTTAGCCGTTCTGACAGGTGCGAGATGCTAACTCATTGTAGTTTTGATTTGCATTTTCTTTTTTTTTCCTTTTTTTTTAATGTTATTTATTTTGAGAGAGACAGAGACAACATGCAGGAGAAGGGGCAGAGACAGAGGTAGAGAGAGAATCCCAAGCAGCTCTGCTGCCAACACTGAGCCCGATGCAGGGCTCAAACCCACGAAGCCGAGAGATCAAGACCTGAGCCGAAACCAAGAACTGGACACCCAACCAACTTAGCCACCTAAGTGCCCCAATTTGCATTTTCTTGATGATGAATGGTACTGAGCATCTTTTCATGTCTCTGTTGGCCATCTGAGTGTCTTCTTTGGAAAAATGTCTTTTCAGGTCTTCAGCCTGTTTTTTAGTTGGATTATTTGCTTTTTGGATGTTGAGTGGTATCAATTCTTTACATATTTTAGACACTAACCCTCAATTGGATACGTCATTTGCAAATATCTTTTCCCATTCTGTAGATTGCCTTTTAGTTCTGTTGTTTCATTTGCTGTGCAGAAGTTTTTATTTTGATGTAGTTCCAATAGTTTATTTTTGTGTTTATTTTCCTTGCCTCAGGTGAAACACTTTTCTCCCATATTTTTAAATAGAGTTAATTTTCAAATTTCTTTTTTTTGCACATTACTTTTATTGTGAAAAATATACTTAAAGATGTGAAATTTAGTTGTCCTGAACATGCAATAAGAAATAAAATAATAAGATATTATCTTGATGCATCAGCAAAAATCCCAATAAAATTCTAATAACATTAATGAAATTCATAACAGTCTTGGACACTTAATGTGAATAAAAATGATAATTTATAATAATCAAATTGAAATTGATAATAGTTTCAGATACGTAATGTGTGTCAAACCTCATCCTAAGCATGTAACATATTTAATCCGCAAATAGCCTTATGATACAGATAATCGATCTGCTTCCCATTTATAGTGGAGGACACTAGTGTTCAGAAAAGATACACTGTCTGAGATCACTCTCAGGTAGATTCATTGCCAGGTCGACTCTCGTTTGGTATTGAATTGAGTATGACATTCTTATCTTGATGTTGTGAGCTTGTTTATTTAATTCAAAATAAATATATGATTTTTTTTTGTTAAATCCAGTGAAGAAGCATGGTATTCCTAATTTACAGTTTACCTATCAAACGTGCAAATATGTTTAGAAAGTTGGTAAGATCAATCTTAACCTGAAGTATATATTAAGTTGAAATTGTCAAGAAGAAGAGGTGGAAACAATCATTTCTAAAACTTTGAAGTAGCACATTAAATCTAATTTCTAAATGAACTTCTATTCCAGATCCTCTTTTTATAAAATTTTTTAAATTTTTAATTAATTAATTAATTAATTTTTGAGACAAAGAGAGAGTGGACACACACACACACAGGGGAGAGGCAAAGGGAGAGAGAGAGAGAGAGAAAGAGAGAGAGAGAGAGAGAGAGAATCCTAAGCAGGCTTCACAACCAGCATGGATCCTAACAAGGGGCTTGATCTCACAACTGTGAGATCATGACCTGAGTCGAAATCAAGAGTCAGACGCTTAACTGACTAAGCCACCCTGGAGCCCCATATTACAGATCTTATCAAAATGAATTTGAGACACCAAATTTTGATGTCATAAAACAATTATACAGAGTAGAGTTCCATTTAACTCCTTGAGATAATCATTGCTTACATTATTTAAACTAGAGAAGGTATTTCATTGTGATACAAATATTGCTTTTTGATTTGATATCAACTTTTCCATGATGTAATGCAAAATAAAATATTTATGCAAAAAAGACAAGTAGGGTCCTTTGTATCAGCTTAGCTTTATATTACCAATGGTTTGTTGATATCACATGTTTTTGACATTGAAGGAAAAATAGATTCATCCATACTGCTACTGATATATTTTTAATTAAAAAAAAATAATCAAAATATTTTAAAATCATCTTGCTGATTAAGTTGCATGCTATTCTGTGAATAGCTAGGTCAGGAGACAATTGAAATTCATTTAAGAATATGAGATGTCATTTTATTACTGGAAAAATGTAGAAGGTAGACATTGATTTTTAAAATTGGAATGCTACAATTAAGAGAAAAAGCTTAAACTTGAGGAAAGCATAACTTTATCAAACATTTATGTATTTTTTCAGTTATCCGACATATTTTTTAATTAGTTACTCATGCTGGTATTCTGGCATTTCTTACAGTTATCCATGATAGGTGATCTTTTTGCTCATACAGAGTCTTGAATCAAGTCTGAATATTTTCTTGAGGTCATAAATCTCCCAGGCCTTCTCTCAATCTCCTCCTAGCTCTAACACTTGCATTAGGCTTACTCCACCATTTTTTTCCCTATAGTTTCTCATGCTGTCCTGTGTGAATATATTATATCTAAGAGAGACTTCAAATATTTATTAAAAGAGAAGTGGGGACTGTTGTCAAAATTCCTGACCATGGAAAGCTTGTTGGGATAGCACTTTTCTGTAAAGAAGGAACTTCTTCATAGAAATATTTGAATTCAGTCTTAATCTATTAGAGGACCATACTAATGGGCATACATGGTCAATCTAAAATACCTAAAATTTCTCTTATCTGAATTAAGCCCCCTTATTAAAATATTTTTAAAAGAAAAATATCCCCAAAGCTATTATATATTTTTGTGAATATATTCTGTCACTGTTTTTATTATCTGAAAGTTTTCCTTTCAATCCTCAGGATAAACAAAGAAGCTGACTTGATGTGACATCTTCAGAAAATCTCTTTTTATTGTATATCACAGATTCAATTATTTATGTAAATCATATGTGGAAAGTAGTAAATGGTGAATGACTATCTTGGCAATAAATCAGAAATGCAACTCAACCTGATTTAAGAAAAAATAACTAGAGTTTTATGGGAAAACTATGGGAAAGGCAGGGACAAACTAGGTGTCAGAAAAAAAAAAACAACAACAACAACAAAACAAAACAGCAGCAGTGTTTAAATATCTTAATAACATGTTCCCTTCCAGCCTTTTTTGCACAGTTGGAAATAAGGCCACTTACCATTACTAGGAACACATTTGCTATCATGGAGTAGCATATTAAGAATCCTAGTGAAGGGTGTCAGTTGGCCTACTATGGATTAGAAGGCCATCCTGGAATTAATCAATGATCTAGCTATTCAGTGGGCCGGGGTATGTATTTAACTCATCTTCATTAGATCCTAGCCAAACCTCTGAATCCAGAGAGCCTGAGTATGGAAGAAGAGGACAAAGTCCAATTATGTCACAGTAGTAGATGAGAACTGGTCACGTTTTATAGAAGAAACAATGCCAATAAGGAGAAACTCTCTTAACCACCTAACACTGAAATTAGGTACTTATGAGAAATCTATTTTCCATTAGACTGTAAATCCTAGTTCATGGCTTAATAATGATGCCTTTGAAACATCAACATCTACTAGAGCACCTGGTACATATATATGCTTGGTAAAAGAACTGCCTTTAATAGAGTATTACGCTTATAAAACTGTTTGTAGTGATGGTTTAAATTCTATTTGATATTGGGCACACTAGTTATACTATGCTATTTATTTATTGGTTCTGGATAGTGAAGATTATTTGATTTATGTTGCATTTCAGCATTTTCTTTGTTATCAATCATTCCAATGAAACTCAGCCTTTCTTATTTTTCAGGATATGAATCAGTGATAAATTTACATTTCAGTTTAATTCAGTGAAAGTCTAATGCTTTCTGTGTCTCTAAGATTTGTCTTTTTTGTTTTAATAATATTAAAATAACAACAGTCATTTTTTACACAAGCTTTTTTCTCAGCCTGTAACCATTCAACAGACTTTGTAAACAGATACCTTCCTTCCAAGAGGGATTTTGTCTCCAAAAATATTTTCAGGCACATTAAAAGATGACGATTCTTAGCAGTGGGGAAATGTCACCAACACACATGTGTTGTTAACATTTAATAATAATTAAATGTTCACTAGCATAGGTTATATCATGAAGTGATTAACAACTTTCAGCAAGGAGTAGTTAGATTTTTGCCTTGTTAGTTTCTTCTTCTAATCCCTGAAGAAAGGATTAGCATTATGTCTCCAAATAGCTTTGTAATTGTAGCATTCTTCTTTTCCAAGTCCCGAATATCTTTAAAAGCTACAGATGCTATTTTGCTTCCGCATTCTTGACATTTTAGTACTTTATCGAGTGATACATAGAACAAATCTGAGTTATATCATGTATTTTTAAGAGCTTTTATGTTCGCTATTTGCCTTTGCCTTTATTTTCTATCATTGACTTTTCATATATACTTCATTACTAAAAATATTTATTGAGAAATGCCATCAGATAGTTCCATTAGCTATTATGTTAGATTATGGCTACCTCACCTGTAGACATTTATTAGCCCTTTTCTCACTGTTTAGATGTGGAAACAGCAGGATCCGAGGTATGAATGATGTCACAATGAGAATAACATCAAAGCAGTACCTAGAATTTGTCTATTTCACTAACTATGACATGATACAAAACTAGCATAACTATAATGACTCATCTTACACAATACATAGCTCCAGGTATTAAAGATGTAGAGATGAACATTATCTAAGGCATATAAGTCAATTTGCCTAAAAACCACAGGTAGAATCCAAGGTATGAATTTGCCTGAAAAACACAGGTAGAATCCAAGGTATGAAAACATTACTAGAAGGTCCTTTACGTATCTTGTGTTACAGTGTAAACTCCATGAATGTCCTTTCACTACATAAAATTTTGTTAAACATTAAAAATCATTGTTCTCTTTCCAATAGGCTGATTTATATGATTTTGTGGAAAATACGTAGACTTTTGTTGTTTGGAATGCTGATTTTAAGTCTTTTCACTGGCTACTTTGAAATTTTAAATGGAATATATTTAGCCTAGCCAGGTCATTTTAATTTTTACAGCACTTTGAGACCATTTGTCCGTTTTAATGTAATTTTCCTACATGCAACAAAATGAGAGGAAAGCCAAGGATTAAAAACCACAAAGGAAATTATTTACTTTTTTATCCATCTCTCAATTGATGTATTCATTTATTTACTTTGGAAAACATGCCTTGAGAACAACCTCGCAAAAAAAGAAAAAACAAGAACATTTTTATTTGAGACACATTTTTGGGGGGCAGTGTTGGTCTAGACATAGTTTGTGAAGCAAAATTTCTGGACAAGACTAGCCCTCTGCATATTATTATAGAGAGCAAAATTACCCTTCCCCTGGAACATTTGCAAGAGGCAGCTCTTAGAAAGTAAACTGTCTCTGTAGGCTATTGAAATGAAACACACTGATCTCATGCAAAGAACCATGCAGCTGGTACCATGGGAGGAAGACAGTCAGATCCTTTCTAATGGAAAAATGAAGTCAGACCAAGCTTGCCTCCCTTCTTTTGCAAAATGTAATTATGTAAACTACAAAGCTCCATTATAGACAATGTTTATAATTAGTACTATTTTCCCCTTAATTTTAAATAAAGCGTGTTAGTTGTGAATGTCATGCCAACATATTTTCTACAGATGCTATAAACAATGAACAATCAGAAATCCATTTGGGTTGTTTTGGTGATTATTATTTCAAATTGTGAAAACTCATAATAAAAATCAATGTAATGAACAAACACCATTATATGTTGATAAACATCGTACTCTTTCCATTTCTGACAAAGCCAATGAATAATAATCAGATCTTTGGCTCTAAAATGATGACATCAAATGGGATTTCCAAAACCTGCTAGGTTTCCTTCATAGTTCAGTTCTAAAAAGACCACTGAAATGATTTATTGTATTCAGATCTCAGAAGTTTCTATAATGGCATTAACATGTGTATACAATGCATGGGGAAATAAAATATGAGCTTGGAAATGATGTGGCTTGATTTTAAGATATGGCTTGCCCTCAAGGAAACAACTTAATATTTGTGGTCTCATTGCCTGACTTTCTAAGTTTCCTTCTCCTTCCTTTGAATTTACATAAAACTATGAATTATGGAAAGTGATGATAAAATTTGTTAAGGAAAGAAGTAACTTTCAGACATGTAAGTGTAGCTTCACTTCCCAGATTCTAAACAAGAACAAAGAGTAGTTTGATTTTAGAAGCAACTGCTAGGTTTAGATAACAGTGTATTATCTCCAGTTGGCTCTATTATTTATTGCATAATCATGAGCTAGCAATTCGCTAGCTTTGCTTCTGGTTTTCTTTCAATTTTTTAAATATTTATTTAGCCAGAGACAGAGGTGGAGCGTGAGCAGGGGAAAGGCAGAGGAGACACAAAATCTTAAGTAGGCTCCTGGCTCTGAGCTGTCAACACAGAGCCTGATGTGGGCTCATGAACTGAGTTGAAGTCAGATGCTTAACCGACTGAGCCACACAGGTGCCCCAAGCTGTTCATCTATGGAATGATAGGCACTCAATACTTTCAACAATGTCTTCCTGCTACACTGTTCTATCATCTGTATAGTAATGTGGCTCTAAGTGACCCCACAAAGTGAGGCCATGACTATCTCTACATTTTTCAACTCCTCAACTCCAAACGTATTGAATTAACGTCATTTGTTGTGCCATTAATAATAGGGCTTACATGTAGAGTTATGAGAGATGACTGTATAATTATGAGATGTGGGTGCACTATTAGGCAAGTCTGAAAATATTTTAAAGAAATGACTCATAAACTCCGTAAGTCATATCTAAATCTTCCTTCGTATTAATAATGGAAATTATTCAAACATTGGTTCATCTGTTTCTATTCGAGCAATCGAGCAATCGAGCAATATCAAATCGAAAGGCTCTGATTTAAAAATTGACAAGAATTTTATGTGTACTCAACATCTAAGAGTGTGTCAGTGGGCACAGCTACAGCTTGAGTTTATAGAACTCGTGGGTTGCCAGTCCGTAAGAAGTCAACCCCTCTGTTCTACTTCTTTCGGTTCCTTTCTGATGCCTTTGGCTTTTCATTGCTTGTTAGCACCTTTACCACCAAGTAAGCGGGGACAGGTCGAAGAGGTAAAAATTAAATCAATCAATGTCGCTTCTTGTGTTAGCTGAACTGGTAAGAAAGGGCTTGAAACTGTTTTCCAAAATGAAGTCTTTAAACGTCTATGATTTACAACTTTATCCAATTACCCATGTCTCCCTTTACTGTAGAGAATCACGACCTAACCAGTTTATGATAGGACTTCAATATGTTTACTTGGATAGAACTATAATAACATACAGTTGGTCTTCAGTTGCCACTTCATCAAAAATTCCATATAACAGCAACTCCCATATATCAAACACTTCCTAGATAGCGTAGTTTCTTTCCGGTGTGCTTCACATTGAAATTTTAATTCATCTTAACTCTTCCATAATGCCTCAGTATCTATTTCCTATAACTTTAGGGTGTTTCATAATCTTTTATTTAATAAAAATGTTTGTGCAGCGTAAAGAGCTAAATTAAAGGAGGCTGCTGCTTGCGGAGGATGACTGTCTACTGTCCTGTAAGCACATCAGTGCTGGTGTCCTAGTGGAACACCAGTGAGGAAAATATAGAGGGTGCCTGAGAGGAGAGAAGCATCATGTCTTTTTGTCTTCAATATACTGCTCATTCTACTCACCTTAATGCTTTTATTTCCCCCAAAATACCCGCCTGCAAATTGATTCACAGAAACCTTATCAACTTCTTTATTAGAAAAGCCTAGAAAAGGTTTTTTTGGTTGGAATCAGGATGAGAGCCTTTATTTCACCCAGAACCAGGGCTAGCAACATAATGTGCAGGACACAGAGTCAAAAGAAAATACCAAGAAAGTCAATATTTTTTTCCCATGCCCATTGGCCCAATGCACTGTGGATGGATGATCCTCAAGGATCTCAGCCCTCATACTGACACACATGTAGGACCTGGGTCAGGAATGGGAGACAAGCTCCCACAGAGTAATTTGTCAGCTATGCTGTTCTGTGATGTTATCATCCCAAGGTAGGGGTGGCTGTCTTGCCCCGCCCTGTGAGCCCACGAGGCATGCATCTGACATGATCCCCTATTCCTAGGCTTCCAACAAGGGCAGACAGTGATGGTGGAATACGGGCAGATTGGTGGAATACAGGACTCCCCCATTATATTGATGCAACCCAGTTGCAGCTCTGGGCAGACAGCAGCTACAGTTGCAAAGCAGGTGTGGAGAGAAGGATTCTGAGTGGGAGCCAGGGTGCGGTAAATTTGGTAATAGACAAGAACTTGCCCTAGGAAGGTTGGAGATGGTAGGAAGCAGGGTCACGCGTGGCTCTAAGCTCTTAGTGAAAGGTCCATTGTGTTATTGAACATCACTTACAAAATACAAGTCAGAAGAAAAAATTATTAAGACTTCCAACACAATGAAAGCAGAACATTAAACATGAAGGCCCTTCTGCACATGAGAACCTGCATAACTACACATCCATAAATCTGGCCCATGAGAACACTGAGATGAAGAAAATCCAAATAATGAACTCAAGACCAGATAGCTGGTAAGAGTCAGAGTCTGTTTTTGACTCTAAAACCCATATATTTTCACTCTACTGCCCTGGTTATCCGACATAAAACTGAATATGCTGCTTATCCCGTCAGTATTTTCCATTATCATGAGGTATTTGTTTAATGTATGCTTTCTGCCAGAAGGAGCATGACTAGAATCACTTTATTCCCATTAGAAGAGAATATTAGTGAGAATACTTTTGATTCCATCAACACCTTGCATTAGCCTAGGAATAACAGAAAAAAACTGTTGCAGGAGCAAAGGAGGCATATTTCAGAAAACAAATAGATCTGAAAAATGGATTTGCACTGGGCCTAAGGAGCCAATGAATTTTCTCCGCCCTTCTGCTCCTTTCTGCAAGCTTGCTTTGTCTTTGTCTCTTTCTACATGAGAATTTCTGTTACTTCCTGTCTCAAACTACACATGGAATTTGTTTAATACACACTTCCTGAGTTTTAATATGACTGGCCACTACCCAAAAGAGAATGATCTACTATTTTTATTCTCAATTTTATATGCCCAAGATAGGAACTGATTAGCATTTCTTAGGTCATAATCACCCCCACCTCATCACCCAAGAGTAGCTGTGCATGAATATTAATATTTTAAGGAAATGATTCCATGGACCTGCCCAAAACATATGAGTGAAGAGAACAGTTCCTAGAAATGAGAGAGTGACGGGAAACTTTTAGGTTCTTCTATGGATGGCAAGTCTCTGTGTCATAAGATCTTATTAGATGTATTAGGAAATTTTATGTTTACATCATTCATTCCTCAAATACAACTGGATGGTAAAGAGATTTTTGAAACAACACAATAAATTTGCTCTATCTCTCAACTTTATACAAGAGTCTGGATGACTTTAACTAAGCTTCACATCAGACCATATTTGTACAAAGAGCAAAACTTTTGTCATTTTTCTTTTGCTCTATATTTGTGACCTGACAGGACTCCCCTCCCTCTCAATGATATACTTTATTGAAAGAGTGAAAATGCTAAAATGTGAAATGTAATGCAGACCAACCCATAGCTGACAGTGCCATTTTAGTTCCTGCTGGGCTTTCCAGTTTGTAAGAAATTGCCAGAAATCAAGAGAACTGTTTAAACAGTGTATATATCCTACACACCAACTGGGACCATTGGGTACTCAAGAAACCTCTAAGAACAGTGTCAAATGTTTCATAGTAAACAGTACTTACTGCCAGAATGTTATACTGTCCAAGAAGAGCTACCTACAAAAATGTGCTCCTGGGGTCTATGTATATGAAAAACATGGCTTCTGTGAACCTTAATTTCATCTGCCTATATAGAATTTTGGATTGTATACACTTCTCTAGTATATGTTCTTAGACTTTGCAATAAAAACTAGGTGTTTTGTGATGGAATTTTGGAGTCTAGTGGTGATGTTTTGCCAAAAATGATGTGTCTTCAAAGTTTTGTATCATGCATTTATATTTTTCAACCGTAAGTAAACTTAATTCACCTTCTCTACTTGTAATTGTCCCTGAAAGTCAAACCCTTCATTACTTTTGTGTAATATTTGTATTCATAGTCTTGATTTTGGAAAATACTTTGTTTCTCTATAGAATTATTTAAAGCATCACAAGTCCTTATTGATTTATTCATAATTCTTTATTAACTAGGTTATTACATACCTTTGGAAATGAGATGAAGGCTGTCAGGCAAATAGAATGCACTGAGGCTTACTAAAACTTATTAGCTCAGGAAACACCCAGAATCCCAGATCCAATAGATAAAATTTCCATAAATACTACACTTTTATTTCTATTTTACAACAGTAACATTTTTTTAATGTAAACATTTTACAGTCTTCATTGGATAAAAAAGTTTTAATATATTTTTAAGATAAGCCATTTACAAAGATACAGTGATTAAATGACCAAAAATAAAACACTGTCTGATTTGTTGTTGGATAGACTTAGGCTCAAATTTCCGTTCTCATATTTCCTAATCCTCTGCTGCTGAATAAGTCACTTGTTTTCTGTTTTTTTCATTAGTAAAATGGGGGAAAGCTGGTTATATCTTCCATGTGTGATGATCAAATTAGAGCTCATATGAGTGTTGCTATTCAGTCTGTCTACACTCGTATGGACCCAGGTTGTATACAGACAACTTCTTTTCTCATTTGTTGAGGTCAATGCTGAACCAATCGTGACGTACTTTGAATATGTATTCGTGCCTATAACCATAACCTGGAACACACCAAATATTCAACACAGCCTAAATACAGTGCTTAAACATAGTAGGGGTTATTTTATTCCACATATGTAGCAAGAATCTTTGAAGAATCTTTGAGGTAAACTAATCAGGAGAGAGCTATATGCATCAAGATGCAGGGTTTTAACGAGCAATTCTCATATTAATTTATATATTACCAGTGACTTGTCCCAGAGTGGTATTTACTGAATATTTTTACTTTTTTGGGCACCATTTCTGACATCATTTAGATAATGCTTAGGCAGTGATTGTGATGACTGACTGGTGAAACATTCACCCAATTTTCAGTCCGAAAGTTGCAACCGGTCATTGTGAGATGAATACTTTCAAACTACGAATCCCCGTATTTGTCGCAGTCCCTCCCATTATATATTAACTTAAAACAAAATGAAGGAATAGTATAATTGCCTTGTCTTCTATTGGCTGGAAAAATGACTGAGAAGAGCAATATTTTAGTTTAGAACTGCTGACCCTGAAATTCATGAGTTCTGAATTATGGTGAAATAATGCCATTATTTCAAACTCGTTCAGTCCCCCTTCTGGGTCAAATCCTGTATTACGTACTGGACATGTAATTTTTAATCCAATTTTCAAGAAATCTAGGACATAGATAAAGTTAACTTTCCCACTTCACATTTATATAACAAACTTATCTTGTAAAAATATGCCATGCTTGGCCAGGGGTCTACAATTATTCCAGAAGAAATGAAATTTCAATCTAGGTATGCTCTACACGAAAAACTGCACTATTTTATGCTATGTGTTACTATCTCCTAGTGTAATGCATATGGTATTGCTTTTAACATTAAACTTACAAAAAGTAAATAAATTGACGATATCTTTTATTTTTGTATGAAAAAAGGCAGGTTAACATCTTTGTATCAATTTCTCAATTCCGGAAAACAAATTTTGGATCTTCTGGTAAAAATGTAAACTGAGTTCATGCTCTCGTTCCTCTCCTTCTGAGACTACAATAAGATGAGTGTGAAAATGTATAGGCTCAAAATAACAAACAAGAAGAGAACAGAGACCATTAGAAGGAAGAAAGCAGGAGACAGTAACAAATTTCTCTTAGTAGGACAGTGAATGGAAAGTTTTTATTAATGGAACGTGGGAAGTTTCATCTCTAGTCAAAGCAGTTCTATCTATTTGCCGTTCCAGTTGTGAGGCCAAAAACCTGTATCTTTGATTCTCGCCTTTATTTGACCCCATACATTCAGTATCTCATCAAATCCTATTGTCCTTAATTTTAATCATATCCCAAATCCCACCTTTTCTTTTCATTTTTCTTACTGCCACCACTACCTAAGCTACCATCTTCTCTTGCTTAAGGGATTGCAATCTTCTCCAAACCCATCTTCAAGATTTCCACCCCCCTTGCTCTCTGGAGTCGGCCCATTGACAACACAGCAATCTGAATAATCCTGTCAAACGTTTACCACATCATAACATTTCTCAGAACCTTTCTCTGTTTTCTCCTTTCCCTTAAAGTAAAAGGCAATAAATATACCCTTCCTCTGGCCTCCAGCCCCCTTCAAAATAAAGTCTCTGATTCCTTCTGCTACAGAGTCTTCTACCTTGGAGCCCCCCCAAATTGTTTCAGTATCAACCACAAGGTCCTGGTTTGCAAATACAGTAAAATTATCCTACCACACAGAATCTCTCACTTTCTCTTCTCCCCACGCCAACAGTTCTCTCTCCCTCACTGCCATTATCAATTTCTTAGTGAGTTCTTCACTGAACAAGCTATCCCAGATTCTGTATTTCACGCTTCCTTTCCTTGGTTTACATCGTTCCATAAAACTTAACACACTTTAATATGTTCTGTGTCATTTTTTTTCTTTTTTTGGTTTTTTATCCTGTCATTCCCATTTCCATGAGAATGCAAGTTCTATAATAGCAATCACTTTGTCCGATATATCCAATGCTCTATCCCATCATATTAAGCTTATGTTAATTGTTCAGTAAATATTTCCTGATTTAACAGACTAGTATGCAATCGTGTGTGTGTGTGTGTGTGTGTGTGTGTGTGTGTGTGTGTATGTGCAGTGAACACGGTAGTTGGAGCAGTTGAGAAGATGTGTGGATGGCTGGCAAAATCTGAAAGATTAAAAAAAAGGTCCATCCCAGGACATAGTACAGGTATGAATTTTTTAAACTTCAAGGTCAAAGAGAAAAATCTGAACAATTTGCAGCAATAGAAAACAACTATCAAACAAAGCACAGATAATAAATCAGTTTTGCATCAATTTCCTACTAACAATTGATATTGTAACATATGAATATAACCACTAAAAGATTAAAGGATTGGAAATGATTAAAATGCCCTTGCTGAAGAGGGGGAAAATGGAAAACAAATTGAGAATCTACATTTAAAAGTACCACTTTGGCTACTGATTGCGTAATTGCAATTTTTGGCAGAATATTTACGTTCTATACATCTTAATTTCATTATTTCTGAGTCTCAATGATTCTATCCTTTCTATGGTTTGATTTTTTTTTTTTCTACACAACTGCTTTCTTTATTCATTATGTAGGAAATTATTTCTGGCTTGACAATTTTTACATTATTCTTTGAAAATAAGCCATATATTTAAAATGTTATTACAGAATTAAAAACCCCAACTTTCCAAATTTTTTACAGAAAAGCATTAGAGTACTTAGCATTGCCACTTGCTAATCTTCTTATCAACCTCCAAATTTTTCTTGTAGTTTTGGGCTATTTCTTAAAGAATCAATTCATTTCCTTTTCACAGAGAATGTAGTGCAACTGTTAGTCATTCCACATTGCCGTCTTGGCATTCTTTCTTTATTTTTTTTTTTAATTTTATTTATGTATTTTGAAAGCGGGAGAGAAAGCACAAGCAGGGGAGGGGCAGACAGAGAAGGAGAAAGAATCCCAAGCAGGCTCTGCACTGTCAGCACAGAGCCCAACACGAGGCTCGGTCTCAGGAACTGTGAGATCATGACCTGAGCCAAAATCAAGAGTTGTATGCTTTACCTACTGAGCCACCCAGGCCCCCCCACCTTTTTGACATTTCTGATGTACATATTCCATTAATATTTTCTGCCTTATTGTGTTTAAAACTA
The DNA here is from genome assembly GCF_028749965.1 of Puma concolor. Lineage (NCBI taxonomy): Eukaryota > Metazoa > Chordata > Mammalia > Carnivora > Felidae > Puma > Puma concolor. The sequence continues at coordinate 179,878,842 of NC_141670.1, read as the reverse complement.
GTCTTATTCTTTTTCTACCCAAGCTTGGTCCTCCTTATCCTAGTCCATCACTCATCTGAGTGATGAACCATAGAAAAGACTCAAAACCTTTACATTTACTTTTTGACTTTCTGCTGTCCTTTCTAACAGATTGTTTTCTTTATTGGGTGTGTATTTACTATCTACTATGGGCTAAAGATACAGAAGTGAAACAGAATTTCTGAACACTAGAAATTGCCAATTTATTCTGATACGAATATGCAAACAATTGCAATACAATAAACTGGGTCTTGAATAAATAGTAAATCAATTTACAATGAAGTAGCGTATGAACATAAAAGAAAGAAGGATTGTTTCTATCCCTATGAGAATATTACATTATCCCATTTTTTTTAATTTTTTTCAACGTTTTTTATTTATTTTTGGGACAGAGAGAGACAGAGCATGAACGGGGGAGGGGCAGAGAGAGAGGGAGACACAGAATCGGAAACAGGCTCCAGGCTCTGAGCCATCAGCCCAGAGCCCGACGCGGGGCTCGAACTCACGGACCGCAAGATCGTGACCTGGCCGAAGTCGGACGCTTAACCGACTGCGCCACCCAGGCGCCCCTACATTATCCCATTTAATATTATCTCATTTAATCTCCCAGGTAACCATCAGAGTAGACTTTTTACAGTATTCTTACATCAACAATTTTTGCCATTGAAACTTTAGAGATTTCACTTTGAGAAGACAGTCAAATAAAATATATGTTAGACATTCAAGACACCTATGTTCTGGCTCTTTTTTGCTAAGTCTGTTCCATTATATCCCAAGTAAAAACTATACATGAGATTTATTGAAATATTTGCCTTTTTCCAGTCTTTATGCTTTCCTTTATGCATGCTTTTGTTCACTCTATTTTATTAACTGTAAGTAGATCTGTCTTTCAAGAAGTTACTAAAATCAACCAGCTTCTGAAGTCCCTCCTGCTTATAACAATAAGTAACCATCTGTTGTTTCTCTTAACTTTCATGGTGGTTTATATGCATAATTCCCAATGTGCCTCACACATTACTTTTTGGCATATTTGATTACATACCTTTTTTGCCCTACAAAATATTATGCTTGCTGGGAGTAGGTATCATTCTCCACCTCTCCTGGAATATATATTTTTCTGTTTAGAGACACTTGCTCAAAATCCCCTTTACAAGGTTAAATCACAGTTAATGCTAACTGTAATTTCATTATTCCTCCTCATATTATTCTTAGAAAGTGTAAATAACAAATTATGATTTTTAAACTATTGTTCTGAATTAAATAAAACTACAAGTTGGCTGCAACTTTCTGGAAAAAAGATATATTTCACATTATTGCCACAACTGAAACAAGTAATGTTTACAAAAAGAAATCTTTTTCCAAATATTTCACCCCTTTGCTGTTTTTTTTTTTTTTTCACTTGTTGGAAACAGAGAAACCTGCTCATTGTCCCTGTTTTACTCCAGTGAAGCAACAAGATTATATTTGGGCCTCACTATGGCCAGTCATTTCTGCCATCACAAGAGGGCAATACAATTTTCGCACTCAGTGCCCAATTAGTACATGAACTTTAGGTCCATTCCTGCCTAAAGAGAGAATCCAGATAGTTCTGTTAGAAAAAGGACTAAACATGTCTCCCAAGAGGAGACTGGAGCCACATAAGTAAAAAGAATTACCGAATGTAATTTAAGTATTACTTGAAGTAGATTAAAGGGGGCAGTAGAATAATACCTTGTACTACTAAGCCTTATTGTCATTTTCCCCCTAATTTTATACAATCAAAATTTAAGCCTATCTCTGTGATGAAAGTCACACGTGTTTTTTTTTTTTCAATTACCTGATCCAAGCACCCAGCATAGCACTCTGTATATCCAGGGCTTACCGATGGCAATTAATTTGACAATTAAAAAGAATAAAAAATAAATTTAGTTTTGTTTATTTATTTTTTCTGTGTATCACATTTGGGTTGATAAAATGCTATTGGTTTTATGCAAAAGACCATGCTGATTTCTTTCTCCCTCTTCTTTCATTCATTGTAATGTTTTTTTAAATCAAGAAAAATAGAGCGTTTAAGTCACAGAATCTAAGAAAAGACGTGGGACATGTATACACTGAAATTCGAGCTCTTTAGAAAGAAAAAAAAGAAATCATGAATTGATTCCGTGGCTTTGTCTACACATGCCCTAGGTCTAAAAGAGCTCTCCCTCTCTCCTTCAACCTCTGTCTCATAAATACATCTGTGTGGGGGGGCGCATCAAACAGAAAGACACAGAGTGACCCTGAGACAAGCCAGAAGGAAAGACACAGAGGGAGACCCAGAAGAAATAGCACAAGATATACATCAGAGATGAAGAAAGTGTCAGGGGACACTGAAAAGAAAGTCTAAATTAAATAGGTGTTGCTTTCCTTGCACTGGACTGCGTGCTTGGGTTGTAGTCCTCAGAGGCTCTCATCCTTGCTTTGTCTGCTTTTGAAATGCTAATTTTATCTTTAGAGTGCTCCATCCATTTAGAACCTGAAGGACATTAAAACATTCATTTTCAAATTTCACAGTTCATTTTCAAATAAAAGTTGCCCCCCCCCTCCCCAGAACAACTGGCTGGCTCAGTCAGTTGAGCATCTGACTCTTGATTTCAGTTCAAGTCATGATCCCAGGGTGATGGGAATGAGCCCCTGCACTGGGCTCCATTCTGAGCATGGAACCTGCTTAAAATTCTCAATCTCTCTCTCTCTCTCTCTCTCTCTCTCTCTGTCCCTCTCTGCCCCCTCCCTTGCTTGCACACACACTCTCTCCCTAAAATAAAATTTAAAAAAATATATAATAAAAGTTTATTTACTATGGAAATAAGGAATTTTCACACAGGTGAGCAACACGACAGATTTTTTTAATCTACTTTGAACCCACATATATGTTGGTCAATTCACCAGCTGTGCCAGTCCCTTTGAAATGCAAAGCTGTCTGATTGCCTTATTTTGTTGAAAGGTTAGGACAGTCTCATTCTATAATGCTTGAAAGCTACATTGAAACTAAAATTAATTTCTTTATTATGAGTTATTTTCCCAAATCAAGACCAGTTATTTTCATCTAGAAGGAATAATGGATAGGTATGGTCTAAGAATAACTGTGTAAATTAAAACCCTGCAAGAGTAAGCCTTGTGTTTTACTATCAAATAGAAATTACACGTTGCTTATGTTTTTAAATTTTCCGAACAATAAATAAAATGTCCACAGGAATCTGGATGAGGTATGTGTGTTTACTCATGTGTGCTTTCGTGCACACTCACACCATGTGGTGGGGCTTTATTTTCTGAGATGCACTGCTCTGTATTTACCTCAGTCCAATAGAAATTCTTTTCTTCCCTCTCATGGATTCATTCATTTATTTATTCAAATGACACATACTTATTGAAAGCAAACCATGTACAGGGGAGAGGGCATGATGCTAGCATCTCAAAATCTAGCAAGAAAGACATTTGGAAAATAAGTAATCATAACACAGTGTGATGCTTTCTATCCTGTTGTGCCAAGGCCTTTTTGGAGAACAAGTGGAAAGAAATTAGTGACTTTGACGGTGTGAGTCTGGAAAGATATCATAGAAAAGTTAGCAGCCAAAATAGGTGATAAAAAGTAAATAAGATTTTACCTGCAGGAAGTAAGAGAAAAGAAGTTGACAGGAAAATTATTTCAGTAAGTAAAAGTACCTATATTTTCCTTTGGAAAATCACCATTCTCCATTTTGTACTTGGTCTGACATTCTGTAAATGTGTGGTAAGGTCCTGGGACTAGCAAGGATGGGAACATGACCCAAAACAGGCCAACCTAAATCGATTTCCCTGGAACTTGAATACATTTCATAACAATTCGAGACAAAAAGGTAGAGACTGTTTCATTCTGAAAATAATTCTTTGATAAGATCTTCCATTAGTTTGTGCTAATTGGATTCTCAGAAAGCTTCTGGTTTATGTTGTTTATAACGTCAGCTTCTATTTAGTTATGATTCAGTGAGGTACTCAATACCTTTCCCTCTCACTCAGATATGAAAAAAGAAATAAATAGAAATAAAAAAATAAAGGAAAACTAATATCAGAAATAAGAATCCTTTCCAAAAAAAAAAAAAAATCACGAGGTGCCTGGACAGCTCAGTTGGTTATGCATCCAATTCTTGATTTCGACTCAGGTCACGATTTCATGGTTCATGAGATTTGAGCTGACAGTGGGGAGCCTGCTTGGGATTCTCTCTCTTCCTCTCTCTCTCTGCCTCTCACTTTCTCTCTCAAAATAAATAAATAAACTTAAAGAAAGAATCAGCAGGTTGGATAGAGCTGAGGAAATAATCAATGAATTTGAAGCTAGATAAATAAAAATTATTCAAACAGAAACATAAAGAGACAAAAGACTGAAAAATGTACACTTATATAAGATATAAATAAATATCAAATGGTATAACATATATGTAATTGTAAGTCTCTGATTGAGAAAGAGATAAAACAAAGTAAAGAAATATTTAGAAAGATAATGATCAGAGATTTTCAAACATTAATGAAATTCAACAGACCACATTACCAAGAATCTCAGCAAACCCAAAGAGGATAAAAACTAGGTAAAAAAAAAAAAAAAAAGACGAATCAAATATAAGAACATCTAGGGACATATTCATAGGGATGAAAAGAGACAGTTTTGAAGACATTCAAAGAGAGAGACAGGGGACATTTTATGCCGGAGAACAAAAATCAGAACGACAGCATGTTTCTTTTCAGAACATGTACAAGACAGAAGATAGTGCAGCCATTTCTTTCTATGGAAAAGAAAAAGAAGTTTAACCCCAACATTCTATGCCCAGTGAAATTTTCTTTTTTTCAAAAATAAGAGTAAAATAAGAGCACCTGGGTGGCTCAGTCGGTTGAGCGTCTGACTTCGGCTCAGGTCATGATCTCGCAGTTAACGAGTTCGAGCCCTACATCAGGCTCTGTGCTGACAGCTCAGAGCCTGGAGCCTGCTTCAGATTCTGTGTCTCCCGCTCTCATGCTCTGCTCTGCCTCTCTCATGCTCATGCTCTGTCTCTCTCTGCTTCAAAAATAAATACACATTACAAAAATCTGGTTAAAAAAGAGTAAAGACATTACATAAATAATTAAAGCTGATAGGGTCTACTGCCACCAGATATGCACTACAAGAAATGGTAAAGAAAGTTCTTCACGAAGAACAATACGACACCAGATGAAAATTTGTATCTGTATAAATAAACAATTTAAGAAACTGTGAGAGGGGCGCCTGGGTGGCTCAGTCGGTTGGGTGGCCGACTTCAGCTCAGGTCATGATCTCGCGGTCTGTGGGTTCGAGCCCTGCGTCGGGCTCTGTGCTGACCTGCTCAGAGCCTGGAGCCTGTTTCGGGTTCTGTGTTTCCCTCTCTCTCTGACCCTCCCCCGTTCATGCTCTGTCTCTCTCTGTCTCGGAAATGAATAAACGTTAAAAAAATAAATAAATAAAAATTTAAAAAAAAAAGAAAAAAAAAAAGAAACTGTGAGAAAAGACTAAATATAAATCTCATTGTTTCTGTTATCTAAAGCAAAATTCTAACAATGTGTTAGGTTTGTTTGGCGTACAAAAATAAAAACAAATGACATCAATAACAAACAATGGGTGAGAGGAAAAAACCTTCCACTATGGATTAAGTGGTATATAATATATGAAGGTAGACTATGATAAGTATAAATGGTAAAGAACAAATGGAACCAAAGTAAAGCAATTAATATGTGAGCAATTAACAAGCAAAATTTAAAAAAATTAAAAACCCAAAACATTTACATTAGGACTCAAAGAATTACTTAAATCAAACAAATGTGCACAAGATCTATATGAAAAACTAAAATTCTCTGATGAGAGAAATCAAAGAAGATTTGATTTCTCCCCAAAGAATGGGGAGGTATTCCATATTCATTGATAAGAAGACTTAATGTGGTCAAGATGTCATTTCTTCCCAAATCAATCTATAAATTGAATGCAACCCCAATCAAAATCCCTGCAAGTTATTGCTGGATATCCAAAAACTGCTTTTAGTTTATATGGAGAGACAAAAGGCCGAGAAGAGCAAACACAACGTTGAAGGAGAAAAATAGATTGGGAGGGCTGATTCTACCTAACTTCATCACTTACTCTAAAGCTACCGTAATCAAGATGGTGTGGTTGGTACAATAATAGACAAATATAAAGGTGGACTAGAATAAGGAGCTCAGAAATAGAGCCATACAAACACAGTCACGTGATCTTTGGTAAAGAAGCAAAGGCATTACAACGGAGCAAAGATAATCTTTTCAATAAATGATGCTGAAACAATGGCACACCCATTAAAAAAAAAAAAAAAAGAAAGAAAGAAAGAAAGAATGCAGACACAGACCCTTCAGAAAAATTAACTAAAAATCGATCGAAGACCTAAATGTAAATACCAAACTCTAAAACTTCTAGAAGATAACATAGAGGAAAGCTTAGATAAGCAAGTTTATGGCAATGAATTTTTTGATTCAACACCAAGGCATGATCCAAGGAATAATCCAAAAGTGGAACTTCATTAAAATGAAAACTTCAGGGAGAATGACATCATTAAGAGGTGACAAAGGTTGTCCCTGACTTTAGTCCTCCTCATGAGAAGACCAGCTAGCAACTCTCCATACATGACGTATCATTGTAGAAATTCTGGTACATGACAGTAAGGCTGAATCAGCCCCCTCAATCACAGATACTGAGAAGTACACCATTACAAGGGTAAGTGGAGTGCCTAATCTTTGACCCGGTTGACAGAAAACCTCACCAGCTTGACAGAAAACCACATCAAGAGATCTCACTTGGACCTACAGTTGCTCCAGTGGGATCAAAAGAGTCTATGGTTGACATCTAGGCCTCCCAGTATTGAGGGTCACTTTCCAGGAAGCTTATTCAGATCTCACTTCCTGAGGACTGAGCGGAGAATCTGTGAGGCTTGACCACTAGAGATCAGATTTTGAAGAAGAAAGGGGGTGGAGCTTATATCAACCAGTAGTAGGATATTGACAGACTGAATTCCTTCTCACAAAGGTGCCTAAATAGAAATTCCAGCCAGTGGCTGCAGAACCAGGATGGTGGCCCCAGTTGTCCAGGACACTAGATGCCTGAATTACCTGATCCAAGACCTCAAACAATGAGCCTTGCCAGCCTAGAAATCTGTTCTGCCACCTTACTTGGACAAGGAAGCTAATTCATAGACCCACATACTGCTGATTGTAGTCCCTGGACTGCACAACCTAGCAACCTGGCTGGACCACCTGGGAAGCTGCATAAACCGGCAGCACTTGAGTGAGAGCCCAGCCAACGGCTCTGCCCAGGTACAGAGCCAAGCTGAATAGGGAGTTTGGTGCCCAGTTCTAACTGATTTGGATCCTCAAACAACTAACCATGCTGGCTTAATGGCCTGTTCTATTGCCCTGTCCGGAAAGTGAAATTAACTCATAGCTCTGCCTACTGCTGAGTATAACAGCAGTCTTGCCTGACCGGGAAGCCTGACCAGAAATTCCAGGGACCTATGGAGACCATTCTGTGTCTACACATCTGCAGGGAAGCTAGCCAGAAGTTCTATCCAACTGGCCTCAGCCAGTGGCACCCCCCACATATACACAACAAACCTCAGAGCTCAGACAGTGCTCTTGCCCAAAAATAGATTCTGATAGCAAGCCTCACCAACACAAAGATGTTGCCATCTGACCTGTTCACAACCCCAAGCTGAGCTGAATTGTGAAGGGCTATCTCTGCGAAAACAAACCTGTAAAGTCTGGAAGAGGAGATCATTTACTCATATACACAGACCCCAATGTAAGGAATGAAGGATCACAAAAAATTGGATAAACATGACACCACAAAAGGCAACTCATGAAATTCCAATAACTGACTCTAAAGAAATGGACATCTGTGAACTGACAATGAATTCAAAAGGAAAACTGAAAATTGATGCATATTTGGAAATTAAGAAACATAATACTAATCAACCAATGGATCAATGAAAAACCTAAAGGGAAATAAAAAATATATATATCTTGAGACAAACCTAAATGGAAACAAATCATACCTTACTCATTTAACACAATATCAAACAAACAACCAAATTAAAAAAAAAATGGGCAAAGAACCTGAATAGATGTTTTCCCAAAGATGTTCAAAGGGCCAACAGGTAGATGAAAATGTCCTCAATCATTAGGGAAATGCAAATCAGAATCACTATGAGATATCATCTCACACCTATTATAATGATTGTCATCAAAGGTGAGAGATAAATACTGGAGAAAATATGGAGAAAAGGGAATATTGGTGAGAATGTAAATTGATATAACCACCTTGGAAAACAGTATGGAAATTCCCTGAAAAATTAAAGATGGCAGTACTATATAATGAAACAATTCCTCTTCTGAGTATATATTTAAAGGAAATGAAATCGCTCTCTCAAAGAGATATCTGCACTCCTTTGTTCACTGCAACATTATTTATAATCGCCAAGATACAGTGACAACCTAAATGACCATTGATGGATGAATAGATTTAAAAAAATGTATTACACAAACACAGGGAAATATTATTCAGCCATAAAAAAGAAGGAAACACTTATTTGTGATAACATGGTTGTACTTTAAGGGCATTAAGCTAATAAGTGAAATATGTCAGACAGAGAAAGACAAACTATATAATCTTTTAGACTTGTGGAATTTAAAAGAAACGAATCCTAGAAACAGAGATTAGATTTTTGGTTGCAATAGGTGGGCGGGGGGTGGGGGGAGAATTGGGCAAAGGTGGGGAAAAGATACAAATTTCCAGTTATAAAATAAATAGTAAGCATATAATGGCAACATGATGACTATAGTTAGCAATACTGTATTACGTATTGGCAAGTTGCTAAAAGATCTGATCTTAAAAGTTCTCTTCACAAGGAAAATGTGTAATTATGAGAGGTGATGGATGTTAACTAAATTTATTATGGTACATGGAAATTGAGACCACTATGAAATAAAAAGATTATTCATAACAATGCTATGAATAATAGCTGGAAATGGAAATAGGTCAAATAGCTAGCTGGAAAATAGGTAAACAAAATGTGGTACAAAATGGAACATAGTACTTATACACAAAATAACATGGACGGGTTTCAAAAAAAATTACACTGAGTAAAAGAAGGCTGTCAGGAGAAGGCATACCACATGATTTCCATGAAATCCTAGAATATTAAAAAATATTCTGTGACTTGATAAGTATATGAGTTGAACAAGTGTATGTATTTGCTAAGACGCTTCAAACTATATAATTCAGTCCTTTAGATTTCAATATAATTAAATTATACATCAAAAAATAGGGTTCACTCTGAGGAAAAATGGCATATAATGAGACTATAGTAAACAGAGTCACATGCAATATAATTTTGAATGAATTTCTTAAAGAACATGCAAATATGTTTATGTATGCACACATAATCATATATATGAATATTAATTAAGAGGAAGCTATAAAACACAATGAACTTCAATTCATTCTATCATATTATTTTCATTTTTTATTTTTTTAATGTTTGTTTTTGAAGGAGAGAGAGACAGAGTGTGAGTGGGGGAGGGGCAGGGAGAGAGAGAGAAAGACACAGAATCTGAAGCAGGCTCCAGGCTCTGAGCTGTCATCACAGAGCCTGACGCAGGGCTCAAACTCACAAACCACGAGATCATGACCTGAGCTGAAGTCAGACGCTCAACCGACTGAGCCACCCAGGCGCCCCATTCATGTTTTGGTATTAGCGGCTGTTTTCTGCTTTTAGGATATTATTGTTACTTTTTATGGTGGTATGCTGAATACAAATCCACTGGTAGAATTTTCTGTTGCGATAACATTTTCCTTAACTCTGCAGTTACATATTAAATTTAGATAATATACACAGGTGTCTTATAATTAGTTTTGTATTAAAAAAAAAAATAGAACTGAACCTGGAATTGGTTTTGTAGGTTATGCAAGAAGCAGGTCAGTCAACTAATTTTTGCCTTTAGTAATCTTTCTGTAAGTCTGTGACAGATCTTTGTCGGTAGTCAGTGCAATTAGCAATATTTTTGAAATAAACAACAGCTCACCCCTGGCCTGATCCGTCTACACTACTTACCTTTTGTACTCAGTTTGCTACCTTTTATACATGTGCATTAGCTCAGAATAATTTTACTTAATATTTCGGATATATAAATACACTTGTTTTTGATCAGAACACAAAGGGGCATAAAACTCAAGCTAATGCAAATATTAAGAACTTTAAATATCTTTTCATGCTCTCATTAAACATTAAGCAAGAGTAACAATATAAAATGTATTACTGAAAGTACTATTTCACCATATATTCTCAACAAGCAGAAGAGAGAGAAACCATGCTCACTTAGGATCGAGAAGTCCAAAGAAATAAAACAATTTGCCCAAGTTAAACAGCTTAGCAAGTGACAAATTTAAAATTCAAACTCATGCTGTTTGACTCCAGGGACCATATGTTCTTCATTTACACAATATCATCTTTATAACTGCTTATGTTTTAAAAATATTTAAAATCAATGTAAGCATAATGTTCTATTTTCCAAAGCAATAAAATTAAAGTATAGATAGCACCTCGTATAAACTTTAACAGTAAAAGCGAAGGCGCCTGGGTGGCTCAGTAGGGTAAGCATCTGACTTTGGCTCAGGTCATGATCTCGTGGTTCATGAGTTCCAGCTCCGCATGGGGCTCTGTGCTGACAGCTCAGAGCCTGGAGCCTGCTTCGGATTCTGTGTCTCCCTCTCTCTCTGTACCACCCCCCACTTGCACTCTGTCTCTCTGTCTCTGTCTCTGTCTCTCTCTCTCAAATATAAATAAACATTTTAAAATAACAGTAAAAGCAAATAATATCAAATAGATAATCTAGGTATCTAGGTAAGATGTTAAATAGCTCATAATTAAAAAAAATAAATAAAAAGAATGGGTCTTTCATCTGTAGTCATGCCCTGGCATAAATTTTGTACGAGTCTTTCATAGATCATATTTGTTTAGTAGATCAAAAATGAAAGTAGGGAAGATTGGCAAAATTTCATTAAAAATTAAGGATAAAATGTACCCTGGTAGGATGGCATCTACTAGATGTAGAGGAGACAAAACACTTCGGTGGCAGCATTTTCTGAGGTCAGGTAAATATGGGAACTCATGCCTCTAGACAAAGCCACAATTTCAAGTCAAAACAGGTAGATACAGTTAATGTGTTTGTTTTTTTCTTTATTCCACTCAAGTTTTCGTGCAATCTTCTCATCTTTTCATCTTGACAGCTTTTACAAATTACCTGATATAAGTTGATATGGTCACTGTCTAGCCCACTGCATGAACAAAGTATCTACTTTAACCATTCTTATAGTCAATTTTGCAAAACTCTGGCTTATTAGAAAAGAAAAGAATTAGGACAAAGATGAGGCAAACTGAACAAAATAATGACTGACCTATATTTACATCATTTTCCACAATGAAATTCCAAAAACCTTATGTAATATAAACACAAGTACCTAACATTATCGTTCACTATTTGTTTGCAAAATATGGAAACCAAATTCTTTATGTATTTTACAGAAAAAGAAACATGCTCACTTCCTGGTTGTGAGAAAGAAAACTATTTTACTTTTCCAAGGACAAGAAGACAGATTTGTAGATGAAAATCAAGCAATGTGAATGTAGCCGGAAATTTTATTAGAATATTAATCTGTATTTTAGCTTTGGAAATATCAGATATATATATATATATATATATATATATATATATATATATATATAGTTTTTTTTTTTTCTCTGACTTCCATCTAGTTAGGGCTTTTAGCAGTTCAAGCAGATCTTGAGACTTCCCTTATCTCCAAATCCTACGCAAGATTTGATTTTTTAAAGAGCTGAATGTATGGTGTACATGATCATAGACAATGGTTGGCTTTTGATGTGGGATATGAGGAGGCAGGAGTGTCTGGACCTAAGGACGGTTAGAAGACAGATGCTTGCAATTCTGTATCAGGATGTGGACCCGCTGATTCATATTCTCAGCAAAGGACCGGATGCACAACTATGGCTAGAAAGCAGCTACACAAGCCTATTTTCAGGGGATGCAGCAGTCTTGGACAAGACTTGGCAATCCGTATAGGTCAAAGATAGTAAGACTCAAGAGTACAGAAATCTAAAATCCCTGGGCATTCAGATAACCTGAGGAGTGACTGGGGAGGAAGCCACAACAACGAACCTTTTTTTGTAAGCATTTTTCTCAAGGCAATGGGAGCACAGACTTAGATTCAGTTTGGGGAAAATGGAATGATGTGATAAAAATATAATTATTTGTCATTACAGGAAGTGAACTATAGTAACTCAGTGGTTGTAAGGACAACCTCACTCACTAAAAAGGAGAGAAAGAATCGCGGGGTAATATAAAATCTGAAGTTCTTCACATTTTCCATTCTTCTTCTCCCACTTAAAGAATTGTTGTTCTGGATGATGTCAATCACCCCACACCCGGTACACACACACATACACACACACACACACGCATGCACACACCCCCTTCTTTGACAGTAATGCCAAAAAGCAAATGCTCAGATTAGATATATTCAGATGGCTAAAGAATTGGGATGGAGAGATTTCCATTTATGTTTTTAAAAATGCAATACATGAATTAACAAAGCATTTTCACTTGGCCCTGATAATTTAAAGGTGTGATTACACTCTTTAATTTTAGTCATCACAACACATAATTTTTCATATCTGGCAGATGAGCTTCGCAATCATAACTCTACTTGGACAAAACCTGTCTGATATGTACCTATTTATAGGTTACGATAATAGATATAAAATATAAATTCTTGGTTATGCTATTAATTTCAGGTATTTTCCTTGAATATGAAGGTATGACAAACATATTCTGGCATGTTTATAAGGACGCACTAAATCAACAAATTAAGATCATAATCTTCGTTAAGAATTTATAACCTTAATTGGTCTCTCAAAGCTGTGGTTAGTCAGATACATTGTCAAAGTGGGCTAATCCATGAGATTCACCCTAAAGGCAGAACCATGCTTACTTGCCCCTGCTATGTCACCAATGTTAGTTGACCTTTCCAGCCATGTCAATATATATTTTTGCATACTGTTACACAAACGAACCAAAGATGGTCTCTATATTTTTAACCCCTAGGCATGTATTTCTTCACTGCGGGCTGAGATCTATTTGTATAAAGATCTACTGGTACCAAACTCATTTTTTTTTACAAGTGAAATGATTTAAAATACACCCCAAACAAGAAGATTTATAGTCACTTAGACCTTGACTGCTTTGCCTATCCAATGAAACCTTACTGAAGATCTGACAGAAATAAATTAGCTAAACCTCAGGCCATAAACATTAAAGATCCCAACCTCCTGCTGCCACTCAGAGATCTCTGACCATAGACTCCCCACCATGCTGCTGAGTGACATCACCTAGGGTTGTAAGGCCCCTCTTTGATCTCCCTTTCCCCCTGGGAGTTCCCTGGCTCAACAACTCCAGATGCCATAGTCTCTGCACAGACTCCTGCTGTGAGGGACTGTCCCCTGCAGACAAAAGCAGGGCCCAATAAAACGTGTGTGTGCTATTATCATCTCATGCTCAGCTCATGTTTTTTCTTGAGAGGCCCCCACATCCCTCAAACTCTCTCTCTCTCTCTCTGTCTCTCTCTCTCTCTCTCTCTCTCTATATATATATATATATATATATACACACACTTAGGTTAAAAGGAAAGGAAATATACTGGGATTAAACTAAATGATATTTCAGATATGGCTTTTGACCTATTTATGCCAATATATACCAATTTAAAAATAACCTATTAATTCAGTGAAAGCTGAAATTATTCTGCCACCAATGTGAACACAAAATCGGTTTCACTTATAAATGTGTTTATTTTTTTAAATTATTACCATGTTTTTGTATGAATGTAAATGGAAACAATCAAAATTTTCTAGACAAAAAGTGTGAGCAGTTAAAACAGAAATTTAAAAAAAAGAGGGGAAATTATAAGAGTTAATGATTACTTACCTACAGAATAATTAAATCATCAGCTTGTTCCCAGCAACACTGATTTGCTTTCTTCCCAGCAAACACCAATTCAAATTTCAAAATTATTCTCAGAATAATTTAAATTATTCTCAGAATTTAATGTTACTCCTTTAGTCTGTGAAATACCTTCTTTCTCCAAACATTGTCAATTTTTGTCTTCATTATACTATTGCATTATATGCACTTTTTTTTACATTTTATTGTATAGTATATTGTAATTTATTTCTTCAAATGTATTTTCTCTCCTGGACCATGTCTAAACCATGAAGGAGCCATGTCTTACCCATTTTATTTGTTTTTCTAATACTTTGTACAATTCATATTACAGTAAGCTCTAAATAATTGTTGCATGCATATGTGAACATAAAATATTATTTTACTGATATATATGTACATATATATTATATATATTATATATAAAATGTATGTGTACATATCTTACTATTTAATATATAGTTTATATATGTATGCATAAGTGTGTGTGTATACTCAGAATAAGAGCTCAGGGGTTATAACGTCCTTTAAATAGTATCAGTCCTAACATGTGTGGGCTTGTCACTGAAGTACTGACACGTCGCATTCATGTAAGCCGATATCATTTCTAATATAAATCTCTTTCATTATGATCTTTTAAAATCTGGTTTTAGTTTAACTACAGTGTGGAAGCTAAATCTGGCTGGAAAGAAAACCAGACGCGATATTTCACACATAATTGAAAAGATCCAGAAAACGGTGAATTGTTTCCAATGGTATTTCTAATTTTTGAAATATAAAACTCAAGATTGTGCCAGAAGTTCATTTATGTCAAAAATAACAGATTACATATAATCCAAGTTAATTGGTGTTTTCACTGTTTCTCCTACACTAAAATATATGAGACTCGAAAAACTCCTATAGTGTGTAAAAGGAGATGTTGTACCTACGATGTACCAGCTTAGCCTTATCTTCCTTTTCCTAGTGCATTGTCCCAGATGCCACATGGTAGGTTTAAAATCCATTGTGGATTGTGTATGAACAAGTAACATCATAATACATAATACAACAGTACTGAATGACACCTAGATATCAGAAGATAGGCCAGCATTTGGCTGGTCAAGTAAACATCAAGCTTAAAAGCTGAGAATTGACTAACAATTGCATTCATGTAGAACGTGAAGGATAGTATAAACATCTCATTTGCTAGGAAACGGTGTTGGATTGGACTAGACTCATTTAAGTAAATATTAAGTAGAAAGAGATGTAAGGGGAAATCTTATAATCTTAAATTTTTCACTTTCCCATTGCTGACCTTGCTCCAGTAGTCATTTCTGTACTGACGGTCAAAAAGAAAAGGAAAAAGAAAGAAAAAAGAAAGAAAAAAGAAAAAAAGAAAGACAAGAGAAACTCAAGAACCCTGGCACTGACATCCTGAGCTGGTGCATCTGCTCAGAATTTTCAAATCCAAATTTCTAGTTATATGATAGAAAAATAAAATATCCTCTGTGATTAGCCATTATTACATTGGTTTATTAGTACCTGTAACAATAAAATTCCTGAGGTATTATATGTGTATGAGTGTGTGGGTGACTTATATGTAATATGTTACATGTATATATATATATATATATATATATATATATATATATATATGTATATATATATATAGACATGTCTATATAGGACTATTAGAGCATGAAAAATACCAAAATATGTATTTTCTGTTGGTGGTATAGATTAGTTTGGGATGATAAAAGGATAATATCAAATGGAAAGAACTTCACAGTGGACGTGATATATGATGCAGATATTTAAGAAGATTATAACTGAGTACTAGTGGGAGGGGAGGATAAGGAAACCTTAGCAAGTACATTGAGCGGTGGAGAACATGACAAGGATTTAAGATAGATTTTTCAATGGCTGAAAAAAATGAATAACCAATGGAATGGGCCATCAGGTTGCCACCATGTATACTGGAAACAAAAGAGAAACAGTTTACAAGTTAACTTGGTGTTCAACATTTCTAAGACCCAAAGGAGAATGCTATCTTCCTGTGGTTTTACAAGCCCATCTACTTACCTACCATCTACCCTCAGGATAAATTCCTGAAAATTGCCAATATTCGTGTAAGTAATAAGGCTTGTCAGAACTTATACTGAATCTAAGTGGGGCATTTCTTTGTTTAATTAAATATTATTCTGACTTAAAAAAAAGGATAAAGAAAAAAAGGAAAGAAGAAAGGAAAGAAGGAAACAAAAAGAGAGGAATAAAGGAATGAAAGCTATAAGGTTGTAATTTGGCTGAAAACATTTAAAGATAATTTAGTTATTATGATTTGGAATAATGAAACTTTCAGCTTGAATGTTCAATTTAGCCTTAATAAATTCAGGTACTCCACAACCCACCCCAGTGCAGTTCTACGAGTTTAAAATCATAAAAGCCAGGGATACTATTAAATGCATTGACTTTCATCTTTATTTACAATTCTATGAATAGCCTGTAAAATTGACAAGTAAATAGGGATAAAGTTGCCTCCTACAAGAAAATGCACAGAGAAAGTGGAAAAGCCAATAGAAAACCGAAAACGTCTTTTATAACATCTCAGTCACTCTGCAGGGCTACTTAGCCTCAGAACATTTGCTAATTCACATAAATTATCTTTGAAATATTCCAACCATTGAAATAAAATGAAAATAGCTACTAGCTTTATTTACATGGCATGACTTGGGTTTCTTTGAGCATGCAAAACAACAACAGAAAAAAATGTTGATAGCATGATATATCTGATAGCAAAATCTCTTACTAGAATCCCCATCTCTGCACTCAATTCTGAGTGGGTTTGCATCTTTGTATACAAAAGTCATTTATGCACAAAGTTTTGAGTAAGTGAGATGCAAATTCTATGAATTTTTAATGTCACTAAGTTGGATACCAATAGCCGTATAGAAGCTTGGGTGCATTGAGGTGAGAAATAATGCAAAGTTTACACATTATATTGTGTGGACATTTTCTACTCGTCATTTTTTTTTTTTTTTAAATTTTTTTTTTCAACGTTTATTTATTTTTGGGACAGAGAGAGACAGAGCATGAACGGGGGAGGGGCAGAGAGAGAGGGAGACACAGAATCGGAAACAGGCTCCAGGCTCTGAGCCATCAGCCCAGAGCCCGACGCGGGGCTCGAACTCACGGACCGCGAGATCGTGACCTGGCTGAAGTCGGACGCCCAACCGACTGCGCCACCCAGGCGCCCCTCTACTCGTCATTTTTGAAGACGAAAATGATACCTAAGTTGTGTTTGGAAATAAGATCATTCAGGGCACTTCCCACAGTTTGCTCTACTTCTGTAGGCTTCATATTTGTTCCTAGGTGGGTGGCTGCTCTTTTGATGAGTATGGCAGAATTCTATAATTGAAGTCATGTTAAACTTGGAAAATATTTCTATAACCAATAAGCTTCTCTATGTATCATGACTGCTTGAGTCTCTCCATGGTGCACATTCTTCTCAGGCATCTTAGACAGCATTTTACTTTACTTTATTTGGAAAAACATTTAATGTTAATGGTAAGGAAGGAATGATTCAATTCTTCAGAAATTAATTGTTCGTCTTGATCTAAGATGATATTTAGTGAGCTTATAGATGGTGACAGTGCAACTATACAAGGTACCTATGTGATATACCTCTTAGTTACGCAGGCAGTTAATGCTGTACTGTGGAAAGAACAGTGAGCTGTACTCATGAGGTCCTATTGCTAATTATAAAAGGTTTTCAAACCAACAGGGCCTTTCTTTCCATATCTGAAGATAGGTACTGTAACACTGGGTAGAATTTACAGGTTTACTATAAATAATATTTTGGATAATATATGCAAAGATTCCTGATATTTAAAAGGACTTTAAAAATGCCAGCAACAAATTTATTAATGTTTGCATTTATATTCATACTCATTAAATATTTGGACATTAGTTTGACATTGGTCATTGTTTCTCTCATATAACCCTCAATATGTTTTAATAACATCTGTAATCTTAATCATTAATTGTCGATTAATCAATGTGCTTTATGCTAAGGATCATGATTTAGCGATGTCTAAATCAGCATAATAAAGTTGATGGAAATCTTTTTTGTTGCTGTTGTTACCATTGTTACTGAAAGCCAAACGGTATCTTCAGGGTGGTCCATGAACTAAAATATAATCTGCTGTCATTTTTATGAATGTAGGATAAGAGTTATATGCAATCATATGCATACATCGTGCAGTGAGGCTAAAATTCTGTTATTAAGTTAAGAAGATACTATTGAGTTTTTCCTTTCTTGAAGGGATAAAAAAATTGAATTACTTAATTCATGCCTTGCATTTATTGATCATATACTATGTAATGCGTTCTGCTGTATACTTGGAAAACTGTAAGCCCTATGAGGACCACTATGCTAACTTGTATGTATGAAAAGTAAGTCCTCTCTCAAATTTGCTCTTGTCATCTTTTCTATGAATGTCATAATGTTTTATTTTGGCATTCTTATTTATAAAATGCTGATACCAGTGAACGGATTTGAGACTTTGACTACTTCTAACCAGCAAGTTAGCGACAGATGCTGGCAGAAGATGCAGAACTTCTGGGTACAGAGACCAGAATGTTATTACACACAGCGCCACAGCTGCGTGAATACCATGGTTGCACTGGTTCCCTTTACTCCACGAGTCTGTGAGTGTAAAACAGAAGTGCCCACGTGACACTGCGCACGTAGTGGTTTTGCCTCACAACTAATAAACTCTAAGTGGACAGAATCTGAATCTTTCACGTTGCGCTGGTTAGCAAACAGACCTTTAGTCCAAAGGGAGACACTATTTCCACATTCCAAGGCTCTTTCCCATTTAATATCCTTGGCGGGGTGGGGGAAACCCAGAACAAAGGGCAATCAGTGTCTCTGTTCACAAAACATGGAAGCACAGCAGAGACCACGGAGAATTATCTCCCAAGACATCATAACCTGAATTACACAGTAACAAGCAGGATATTACCTGAATTTGAGCTATGTACTATTTGCTGCTATAAAAGGCAACCCTAGAATTCTCTTAAATTACTCTGTCCAAAATTAATTTGATCTGGGCTTCCACCTTAACACGTTTTGTTTTGTTTTATTTTATTTTATTTTATTTTACTTTATTTTATTTTTTAATGTTCATTCATTTTTGAGAGAAAGAGACAGAGCATGAGTGGGGGAAGGGGCAGAGAGAGAGGGAGGCACAGAATCTGAAGCAGGCTCCAGGCTCTGAGCCATCAGCACAGAGCAAGACACGCGGCTGGAACTCACGAACTGCGAGCTCATGACCTGAGCTGAAGTCCAACACTCAACCGACTGAGCCACCCAGGCGCCCTAACTTAACACATGTTTTAATGTCACCTACACAGGGAAGAGTGGACATAGCAAGTCACTTTCTGGATCTTAGCGCTTCTGGTTGGAAATAACATGTATTACTTTCACACACATCTCATTTGCCACAAGTTATGCAGTTGCCTTTCACTTCCCAAGAGGTAGGAAGGCGGCCAGCGCTAATGCCAAATCTACAGGCCCGCGCAAGGAAGAGAAAATTCTTATATTTGTAATTAGAGCCCATCACGATCGCCAGTAACTTCCAATTCTATGCCGTAGATGGCGTTGCTGCTTTCATACGTTGTCAATAGAAGAGGAGGAATATAAAGGCAATTCCTGTTTGGGAACAGAGAATCTCTTCTTCGAGAATGAGAAAATTCTGACTTCGTTGCCAATTACTTTCTTCTCCCTTAGTGCCACGGGACCAAAACTGCCTGCCATATAGTAATGTGAAAATACTGCAAAAGAGCCAGCTCTCCAGAATAAATATATCACAGTAAATGTCCTTCTATTATCATTCAGCCATGAGTGCATATTCCAATTTGCTTTTACTCTGCTGCTCTGCTCACTTTGCAGCCTACCTTCTTTCCATCCACTTTGGAGAAGTCTTTGGAAAATAGCATTTGAAATTATAGCACCATCCTGAGTTCCAGACATTGACTTAAATCAATTTCCAAGGACATTAGATAAGCAGAGGTCTTGCCTTTGTTTTGCTATTACAATATAATGAAATATTTGAACTACTGTTTCTTAAAAATGTAAACAGACAAATAGCATAAAAATGAAGACTTGGAAAACACAGGGATCATTACTAATCTCATGAAATTGCTCAGGTACCACATTTTATAAAGTTGAAAACATTTCAAAATTGCTATATACCTACTGTAAAGAAAGCAGAAGTTAGAACTACATGTGACAGAATAAAATAACCTTGAGATATTAAGTACACAAATGAAGAAAATGGATTTTTGTTTGATCAAAATGTAGGATTTTACATATTAAAACTGTGTCATTATTACTTTATTTGAATTTTAGGAATGTTCTGGCTTACATACAACATAAAATCATTACACAAATTATGCAGTATATTTTGCAGTAAGAAATAGTTCTCTTTTAATTCTTGACTGTTGGAATAATAATAATAAAATTACAATATGAATATATTTTAAACAAGGAAACAGTAGTGGAAAATGAAAACACATTACATTCTCATTGAATGTACCAAGGAATCATATTCTCCAGAGAAATTATGAATATCTATTAGCATAATAGAATCATTAAAGAATAACCAAACCAAGCACTGGTACTCATATTGTCTGTCCTGGGCCTCTTCCTACTTATCATCTCTTTTTGCCGATCTTCCTTGCCTCATACAATTTTCAGTTCCATATTTCTCTCTCCTTTCCTTCCTTCCTTCCTTCCTGCCTTCCTGCCTCCTCCCTTCCCTTCCCTTCCCTTCCCTTCCCTTCCCTTCCCTTCCCTTGCCTTCCCTTCCCTTCCTACTTTCCTTCCTTTTTTCCTTCCATTTCTTTTTTCATGATCTTTTCTCCATCTACTATCACAGCACTTCTGCCATATTAGTTTTTTATTACTACTCTAAGAAACTACAACAGATTTAGTAGCTTAATTCTAGAGGTCAGAAGTGAAACAAATTTAATGGACCTAAAATCAAGGTGTTAGTAGGACTGCATCCCTTCTAGCGGCTCTACATGAAAATGTGTTTCCTTGCCTTTTCTGGCTTCTAGAGATTACCTACATCCTTGGCTTCTGGCTGCCTGCCAGTAATTACTTCATTCCAACCTGTTTCTAGTCATCACATCTCCTTCTTTGACTCTAATTCTCCTGTTTGTTCACTTGTAAGAACCCCTGTGATTCCATTGTGCTTACCTGGATAATACAGAATAATCTTTGTGTTTCAGTATCTTTAACTAATCACATCTGCATAGTTCCTTTTTCCATATTCATAGATTTTGAGAATTAAGGCATAGATATGTTTGGTGGGCCATTATTCTGCCTGTCATATCTGACAAAGTGCCTGTGTTTATCTGGGTTCTCCAGAAAAATGGAATCAACGGGATGTGCATGTTTGTGTGTGTGCATGTGTGTGTGTGTGTGTGTGTGTGTGTGTGTGTGTGTGTGTATTGATTTTACAGAATTGGCTCATGCAATCATTGAGGCTTGGTGAGCCCCAAATCTGTAGGATAGGCTTTCAGGCTGCAGACCCAGGCAAGAGTTACAGTTCAAGCCTAAGGTCAGTCTGCTGACGGAATGCCTTCTTGCTCAAGGAGAGGTCAGTCTTCCTCCTACTAAGGCCTTCAACTGATTGGAAGAGACCTACCCACATTATGGAGGAGAATTTGCTTACTCAATGTCCACCAGTTATAATGTAAATCTCATCCAAAAACACCTTCACAGAAACATCTAGAATAATGTTTGACCAACTCTCTGGAAATATGGTTCAGCCAAAGTGACACATAAAATTTACTGCTCTAGTACCTTTCCCCAGTGATTAGTTCTGCATATCCCCAAGATATCCCATGTGTATACTCAAAGCAAGTCTCTTAGGTTATTACATGCAGGCTTACCAACATTATCATCTCCTTCTATGCCAGTCTATTGGAGAAGTAGGCTGCCAGCCTGCCATTCTCATAGATAAACCATTGCTTTGGAATGGCATTATCTCTCATTGGGTCTCACTATTATTGATGGAACGAAGTTTGTGAGACAGTCCCAAGTTGTGGTATTTTCCTGAATACTTCCGGCACGGAATCCACATTGTGTTATTTACACAAGAAAGGATGAACCTTTATTCTGCCATTTACAGACATGTATCAAAGTAGTTGATGTCACAATATCTTACAGAGTGTTAATTGAAAAACAGCCATTTCATTTTTTTTACTCTGCCTCTCTTTCCCTAATAGGACTCAGATAGAAGTCCATGGGTGGTTAGGCTCAAAGACAACTATGAGTGATGAACATCATGCTGTACTCAGAATTGCTTCTTTTGGCTGATAATGAAAGCTTTTTTACTAAGCCAAGCTTGACTGCCTGACTTTTCCTTTATGATGAGCTCTCTCCCAGGATGCTTCTCAGGGGATTATTACAATAGAGTTCTGGAACAGGCTGCTAGACATATAGAGACATGTCTGAATCTCACATATGGACACAGTGTTGACTAAAGCTATGACATCTCCCTCCTCTCAGCTCCTCCCAGGCTTCCAAAACTTGATTTTGTCCTCTAAAAGACCTTTTTAAAATGTGCCATAAACGGTTTTTTAAATCTTAGCTTTTTTATGAAAAATAAGAATAGTGATTCTGGTGTTACTGTTTGATAATACAGTAGAGTAAATATAGAGACAGAGATGTGATGTACATAGATTCTTAATTGAAAAACAGAAGTAAGTAGGCATTGGGCTTTCTTGTCATCTAAAGTAGGTCAGGAACAAAAACAAGGATCTGTTAATTTAACAATTTTATGATGATGTAGAATTCTCTTTTAATTTCACAGTGTTTATTATACGGCTGTCATTTCTGTGTCTCCATCATACCCAATGTCTAGTTTCTAAGAAGGAAATAAAAAGGAGGATGAGGGGATGGAGACAGTTGTTATTTTGAGGGAAGAAAAAAACTCAAAGAAGTAAAATGAGTTTAGAAAACTGAAAAAGAAAAAAAAAAAACAGTTTGGTTTCCATGGTCTTAAGAAAAGAGAGTAGGCAAATGTTTTGGACGAAGAAATGGTGACTTTAACACCGCGAGACCTATGTGAGGTTGCCTGACGTTTTTCTTTGTGAAAGTACCTCTTCGGGAAGCACTGTATGCCATCAATAATTATTTATCAATTGGAAGAGTTTCAAAATTATTGTCTGTAAGCTTTTAGTAGTAAAACAATGAAATGTTTCTTATATATTCTTAGGCATTTCTGAATATAAGCTGTTTTCTAGTTTTCCATTTTATAAAACACTGCAGAATAGAAAGCAGTGATCTAAAAAGCCTGTCTTAATATGTATGCCCATGCCTCTCACTTAATGATTTCACATTATTGATAAATTGCCTCATTGATAAACTGCTCCATTTTTATTAATCTTGAATTGGGCAAATAAGAAGATGTAATTGCTGCAAGCACTTTCATTTGCCATAGTTTTCTCAAAGGCTCATCTTCCTATATCCTCAGAAATACCTAATTAGCTCTTATTTAATTTGAGCACATGCAGAATATAAATGGAATAAATTACTACTCATTGAAACTCAAATATTTCAAATTATTCATTTGACAAAATATGAAGAGGTTTTAAAAGTTGTTTTATATAAGCACTAGAAAGTATGAATCTAGGACCCACAATCTGTAAATCAGATTACCAACATTCAGCAGCTGATTCACTGCAAGCCTCCTTTATGTGACAAGTTACAGTGTTGTGTAGGTGCCTAAATAAACCTTACTGTACTTAGATTACCAAAGAAGGTAGAATTTACTTGCTGAATTGCCTGATTTTTATGTAATGACAGAAAATTTTATGTGGGTGCAAGAAAACAATCTGTTATATATTATAATGGGTAAACAAAGTGAAAATATACCATTGTACATATCTACCTATATCAGAGAGGTAGACTTGTAAAGCAAATAAAATCATGATCTCAAGAATAAAACAACGTGGGTTCAAAATGTGCCTTGCCATCTGCTGAATAAATTACTTCATTTGTCAGACGTTCAATCCTGATGGTAAAATGTAGATAATAATAGCATTCTCTCGATGGCATTTGTATTAAGCTACCAAGCCTGTCATAGCAGAATACGGCAGACTGGGTGACTTAACTATGGGAGTTTATTTTTTCTCAATTCTGGAGGCTGGAAGTCCAAGATCAAGGTGCCAGCTGGTCTGGTTTCTGGTAAAAACTTTATCCTGGATTGCACTTGGCCACCTTCTTACTGTGCTATCACACAACCTTTCCTCTGTGTGCATGGACTTCTGTTGTCTCTTTCGCTTCTTGTATGGACACTAGCCTATTGGATTAAGGCCCCATCCTTATGACCTCATTAAGCCTTAATTACCTCCTTAAAGTCCCTCTAAATATAGTCAAATGAGAGTTGGAACTTCAATCAGTGCGTTTTAAGGAGACAGTTCATATCAAAACAGTGTTGTTGTCATGATGAAATGATACGCATGGACAGTGTTTATTGCACAGTAAAAACTCAAACGTTTCTTTTTTTTTAATTTTTTTAATGTTTTTATTAATTTATTTTTGAGACAGAGAGAGACAGAGCATGAGCAGGGGAGGGACAGAGAGAGAGGGAGACACAGAATCCGAAGCAGGCTCCAGGCTCTGAGCTGACAGCACAGGGCCTGACGTGGGGCTCAAACTCACGGAGCGTGAGATCATGACCTGAGCTGAAGTCAGACGCTGAACCGACTGAGCCACCCAGATGCCCCAAAATTCAAACGTTTCTGTCATATTTTATTGTCATCACCTAGGACGAAATCTTGATCTATCAAATCTGGATGCATTAGCAGGTAGATTATCCAGGCAGCTGAAGTAGCCATTGTGCCTCTCACCTTTTCACCTCCTGTGGTTCTCTTCAGTTACTAGGGCTTATTTCCAAGAGGGTGAGCAACATTTCACTCTGTTCTCAGAGATGATGTGATGGTCTCTTTCTCTGGTTCCCATGCTCAAATCAATTCACCACCATTCCCCAAATCTCAAGCTTTTGCAGACATGAAGAATAACATTACAAAAACAAAACAAAAAAGGAAAAGAAGCAAAGGTTTGAGTTACACTGGCTATGGCACACACACACACACACACACACGCACACACACACAACATACAAACACAAACTCACTGGTTACTGCTGACAGTCTACAGATGACATATGCAAACCTTTGAAAAGCCAAATTTGCATTATTGTGAAATTTTAAGGTTTATATCTATTTTTTTACAGTTTTTAAAGCTACTTGGCCCTACATCCCACCCCCGTTTTTTGTTTTTTGTTTTTTTTTTTACTCCTGGACTATTTTTATTGTCCATTAACCATAACAATTAGATGACAATTAAATGTAAGTTTATTAATAAACAATATGTGTTTCATTTTCAGTTACATTAATATTTTACACCTAAAATTGCAGTTATAGCAGGTTGACTAAAAAGACACTCTGGTTGGAATTTAAATGAAAGAACAAAGAATGCCATTTAGCATGTTGTCTTTAGAAGACTTCAGAAAAGATTATATTTTTAGATTAGATATGGCAAATGTGGAAACCAAGTTCTATGCCTAGAACAACATCTAATAATCACTGGTATATTTTCCTTCAAAACTGCCAATATAATGGTTTCTGTTTACTCATAAGAAGAAAGCAAATTTTATACCATGCCCATATGAATAAAATAATAACACTTACATAAAAATTAACATGATACACTTAAGAGAATTCTGAAATAATACTTTGGATAAGGACAATAATATTTTCATCAATTCTAAAAATAATGCATTTAAGTCTTAAAAATTTGATCTGGTGTGAGTCCTCCAAATAACTATTTAATTCTGGTGAATTATTATCAATTTAGAAATGCAACATATTGATAATTTCACCCTGCACTTTTATAGTTCTTCAAAGTTTTGAAGTGTTTTTGCCTGATCACTCATTATTGTAGTAGAGAATGATTGAACATCTACATAAAGATAAAACTATTAAAAAAAAAGTCACTGGCCTTCTAGGAGTTTACGGTTGTACATTTCAGCTCAAAGGTATTATTTGTTGACCTAATTCAGACCAACCCTCGAATCCCGAGTTTCTTAGATCCCTTTAACACTGTTCTTCCCTGTGTCTGTATGTATCTTAGTACAAAATGTGGTGAAAGGTAGAAACAAATAATTATAAAAGCAATTTGGTAAGCTCTTTAAACTTCCAAGTACTTTTATAATAATATATTTTTTTAATTTTTTAAATGTTTATTTATTTTTGAGAGAGACAGAGACAGAATGCTTGTGGGTTAGGGGCAGAAAGAGAGGGAGACACAGAATCCAAAGCAGGCTCCAGGCTCTGAGCTGTCAGCACAGAGCCCGACGTGGGGCTCAAACTCACAAGCCGTGAGATCTTGACTTGAGCTGAAGTCGGACACTCAACCGACTGAGCCACCCAGGCGCCCCAATAATATTTCTTAATTGGCACATATTTGATATTCAGCTTCCATGAAAAACATCAATTAGCATCAGTATGTTAGTCAGTGTTCTTCAGAGAAACAGGACCTATAGGAGATATGTATATTTTTCTCTCATAGACTCATCTTTTTATTTCCTCAGAAATACCTTATTAGCTTTTATTTAATATGGCCACATGCAGAATATAAATGGAGAAGGAGAAAGAGAGAGAGAGAGAGAGAATGCTTTGTGCTTTATTTTGGGAATTGGTTCACGCAGTTATGGCAGCCAAGAAGTCGCACAGTCTGCCACTTGTAAGTTGGAAAATCGGGAAAGCTGGTGGTATAATTCACTGTGAGTTCAAAGACCTGAGAACCAGTGGGCCGATCATGTAAGTCTCGGTATAGGAAGGCCTGAGAATCAGTTGCTCTGCTGTCTGAGAGCAGAGGAAAATGGATTCCCAGCTCAAAGAGAGAAAATTCACTATTCCTTTGCCTTTTTGTTCCATCCAAGCCCCCAATGGATTGGTTGATGCCACCTACATTAGCGCGGGTAAATCCTCTTCCTCAGTCAATTTAGTCAAATGCTAACCTCTTCCAGAAACACCCTCACAAACATATCATAAAAATAATGTTTTACCGGCCATCTGGGTATCCCTTAGGCCAATCAAGCTGGCACCTCAATTAATTTTCACACCCAGCTATTTCAAAATTTTAATGCTGAGTAGAACTTAGACATCTTTTAGCCAGCAAATAATAATAATAATAATAATAATAATAATAATAAATATATGTAATTGTGCTCTTCTTATGTGTTAGTGCTTTAAGTGCTTTACATGTTTTCTTAACATGCTAGGAGCATATTAATAGGCATATTAAGTGTGGAGCTTAATCTCCATATTAAGTAAGGAGCTTGGATCTGCAGTGAATGAGTGGGTCTCCACAATGGAAAGTCTTGATCATGGTGTTTTACTGGCTGCTATGTTACAGTTATGTACATATTCTAATCAAAAAGCTCTTCTAGACAGTACAATAGATGCAAAAGGAACAAGCTATAGTTTCTCTTCACAAGATACAGCTTGGAAGCACTTAAGTATAGTATCAGGTAAAATGATTGAGCACTGATCAAGGCTCAAAGTTCTTTGGTGACTAGAAGCAAATTGCTGACTGGACAATAGGAAATGTTTTCATGAGGAAGTTTATGTATTAACTAGTTCTTGAGAATGTATTGGATTTAATGGTTGACTTGATTATGTCTTCCAATTTATCACTCTATTCTCTATAATAGAATTGTATATCCACATCCTTTAATATGTGTCTTGGCAATATCTCCCTCTATAGTCTAGAGTAAATGCAATGTATCAGCCTACCCAGTGACATTGGGCTTGGCTACATGTTTTACTTTGGCCAGTGGAATGCTAGTTAATACTGTATAAATTAGTGTGATTATTTCGGCCTCTTAGGCTTCTGCTGTCACCATGAGAAAAGCCTACTCAATTGGTTACTCATCCCAAAATGAGAAAAGTGGGCCTGCCTTGAACCCAACCTGGAGTCTGGTACCAAATCCAGCTGAAATACAAATATGTTTCTTGTGGTAAGCTACTGAGACTTTGAGGTTGATGTTTTGCAACAAAAGTTAAGTAACACATATTTTAACAGATAAAGTGGTAAGAGACAGAAAGGGATCTTAGGCTAGAGAGTACACAGAATCCCCCAAAGATTCACAGAATAAACATTGAACGCAATACCAAAGGACTGAGATAAAATTTTCACAAAAAATATAAGGTTTGGTGAAGTTGCATTAGTCCATCAAGTGAGAGCTCCATCAAGGTACAGTATTGTTGACTTTGTTAGTCTTTATCTCTAGTATGTAGAGCAGTATCTGTAACAAAATAAACATTTGAAAAATATTTGTCAATATATTGGATGACCTGGATGCAATTAAGAATTTTTTTTCTAACTGAAATTTGGAGGTTATCAATGTTTCTCATAAATCATATTAGGGTAGTATTTTGTTTTTAAAACAAGGGGACGGACATAAAGGGGAGTTCAGTGCCCTAAAATACTTTTATTTTCATGTGGAAAGACTTCCAATAGAATGACACTTCCTGGACTAATTCATTTCTAACCGGGAACGATGGATTAGAGTGGCAAGAATTTGAAGGTAAATGAACTGATTGGCACTCTCCTTTGGCATCCATGTGATTTTGAGAGAGCAGCTGTCCTTGCCATAGTGTGTTTATTTCATTGTCTAAAATGGAAGTAAGCATGAGAAACAAGCAGAACCAATCGGAATTCTTTTGCAAAGCTTATTAAACCCACTTTGAATGAGACTCTTACTCCTTGAGATCCTTGTTGGTCATTTGATATGTTCCTAGTGCTGCTATTAACATCTTTATGGGCACCTGAGGAAAGTTTGCCTATGAATTATGTCAATGAAGAGAAAAGCGTAAATGGGAAATGTAAAGGAAGAATCTTGGTGATTGCTTTAGGCGTCTGGATTCAGGCCACCTAGTGTTTTCTGTTATATTAATTTATGCACTTTATAAAATAATGTTTTTTCATGCCTGGAGTTGGATTTCAACTGGTTTGCATTTGATTTTTTATAACTTATAGTTGGAATAGTTGTGATTAATATACAGCATGAGAACCGTAGTGCAAATGGGAGGTAGGAGGATGAAAGAATTAGTAGGGTGGAGGTAGAAGAGTTAGTGGTAATTTATTAGATATAAGGGAAGAGAAACATGCAAGTTTCTCATTCATGACTTGAGCTTCGGTTATCGGGAGGACAACGACATGATCAAATTGCAATAGGAAACAAAAGAATGGGAGTGGCTTTATGTTGTTTTATGTAGTCTGTGATGGGTTTGAGGAATTATTTGGACAGTTATGGCATAATGGTCAGAAGAGATTGAAATTTGTGACTATAGTTTCAAATGAGAGGTTTACTATGGCGATATTTATTTACACGTAATCAGCACAGTTATAGCGGAAGTCATGAAAGATGATTACTTAGGAAAAGCTTATCCCAGGAAGAGTCCATAACTGAACTGGGGAAGCATTTGTATTTAGGGATGGGTAGAGAAAGAAAAGGATTTGATGGAGACAGAGTAAGGATTTTGGAGAGATACAAAAAAAGAAACATTGGGAAGGGACTTAGCATTTATTGAGGACTGAAAATAACATTTTCAAGCATTTTCCACATTATCTCATTTCATCCTCAAAACCCTGTGAGAAAGACATCATTATCATCATGTTACCGTTGAGTGAACTAAAACTTGGCAAGGTTAAGAAAATTGGCCAAGATCTTGAAGCCAGGAAGGGCAAAGCTGGGATTCAAACACAAGTCTATCTGACTCCAAACCCCGTGCTCTTTCTGCTACCTCCTGCTGCTTCCTTCACCAAAGCAGCTCACTGTAATCAGAGCCAACAAAAAATTAACTGCCAGTACGGGTGCAAGGCCAAATGCTGGGGAAAGCATTAATAGGATACAGACTAATTTGAGATCAATTCGTGGTCCTATTATTTTGCAGATGGGGAAAGGGAAGTTAAATTATGTTCCCATAATCGTGCAGTTGGCTAGCATCGGAGCCAGAAAGAGAACTCAGGTTTCCTGATGGCTACTGCAGTGCTTCTGTCCAGCAGCACATTCTGCCTCCGGGATGTACTGTGAATCACAATATATTTGATAATGATGATAGCCTTAAAGGTCGTAGACTACTGGGCATATCTGCATCATGTCCACTCTTAGTTGATCTTGATTTTTATTGCAATTTTCTTTCATTGAATGAAGAATATTATATACAGTGAGGAACTAAGAATAGACAGTACAAGCAAAACATGAATTTCACTGGCAAGTTTAAGCAGAATCTTGGCTTTGATATTCCAAATTCTGCTCACCTGACCAATAGTAAGACTTGTTAACTGATAGTAAGTGAAATAAGGTTTTCCCCAGGATTATATGCTATTAGCGTTCAATTTGACCATAGATATGCCACAAATATAATCACCCTTTCAATACTGATAACTCTGAAGGCAATAAAAAGAAGTAATTGTATAAATGAAGATGTATAATGGTGGTACAGAAAGATGGGCAGATACTTCTTTACAGAGGAGAGGTCATAGAGGCCAGTCTAAGGTCTGTGTGATTAGAAGGAGACAGGCATGAGAATATTCCCAGGCAGATGGAATAGCACAGAGAAAAACTCCAAGGTGGAATGCTATTATCATATTTGAGGAATAGGATAATTGGCAGGAGATATGATACTTTTCTGGAAGAAAATTTTGGGGAGAAATTGCTTGAGCTTTGGTTTGCTAGCTTGTTTCTTTCTTTCTTTCTTTTTTTCTTTTTTTCAGAAAGGGAGCTTGTGTTATTCTTAGAGACCAGATTAAATGCATTTGTATCCTTTTTCCGCCTTTATAAAGATGATGGAAATGACTGTTCAGCTTTTTCCAGGTGGCATTTTTCCAAGAATAGGATTGTAAGTCCATCATTGCCTATGGTCCTTTGACTTTTCAGCCCATGCTCACATGACCACTATCCACATAGTAAGAAAATAAATTACCGCTGTAAGGATAATTAAGTCATAACATAACATTTAATTGGTTCCCTTTATTGGCAGATTAGACAGTGAGAAATTCTAGAAATATTCCCTTCCAATTGTTAAGACAATATGCTTAAATTGGTGGGTCTCAAATTTAATGTAAGCTATGCCCATTATACAAAACAATTACCATGTATCCAAAACAAGCAATTCAATAAGTCGGAGAGGGATCTGAGTATATTTTTAAAAGCTTTCTAGATGACTCTGGTACATCTCAATGGTTGGTGTTTCCTAGTTTATGATACAAAATGTATCCGTGGTACCCTCCCTTAATTAAGTTCACCGTACCTCTTATCTCTTGTACAACAGTGTTGTGTAACAAATGCTCCAAATCTGACTGGCTGAAAGCGATAAGCCCTTATTTAGCTCATGAGTCTGAGTGTGGGTTATTTAGTTTGGGCTTATCTGGGTAGTTCTTCTGATCCTAGCTGGGCTCACTGACATGTCTGGCACTCAGCTGATAGTCTTCTAAGGCAATGGGAGTGACTGTGCCCTATTTCCCTCATTCTCCAGTAGGCTAGTCTGGGCAAGGAGTGAAGGCAGAAAAGAAGGAAGACGAACAGAAACATGAAAGTACTTTTTCAAACCTCTGCATTGCATTTGCTAACATCTCATTGGCCAAATCAAGTCATTCTGGCCAAGCCAGAATGTGAGGTCACTGTGAGACTACGAAACATTGGAGGGATGAGAAAAGAATTGGGACATTAATATGATTAATCTATCCAATCCTCCACATCCACAACTCCACCAGACCCAGAGCATATTTATTTTTAAGCTTCCTCTGCTACTCCAGCTCCTATCCTGGGTTTTAACCCTATAGCTAGACAGATATAATGAGTTCTGTTAGCTAGGCAATTAACTAAACGTCATCTTATTTCTGAGCAAAGCAGATGTAGCCTAGAAAGTTTATTGTTGTGTTTAAAGAGTGGTTTAAAGTGAATGACAGAAACTATTCTTCAATAACCTTTTCTCACTTCTCATCTTTCTGGATTCTCAGTCCAGGCTCATCGCCCCTTCCTTCTACCTCCCAATTCATCTGAAATCTGAATTGACACTCTACTCCTCTGCGTATCCAGAAATAACCTGTTATTCTAGCCCTATTGATTTAATTCAAAATTCAGGCCCTATCATAAAGAGTTGGTGCAACATCTTAATATTTAAAGTACACAAGCGTTCATTGATTTAGAAACTGTGTGAATGCTGAGCACATAAATCTCCTCTTTATTTGGAGGGATCCTCACACTGGATGAGAATTGGAGTGATACTGAAAAAGGCTGAGCAAATATATTACTCTTAGGCAGGCTTTCATCATTGAGAGATTGCTAATACACAGGAAGAGTTTAGGTGGCTCCATGGACTGCAAGAGTTTTGTTTTTACCAGGGCTATTGGCTTTTCCTGCTATTGGTAGGGATATTAGGGTCCAGTGTAGTCGTAAAAGTATACGATGTATAGCTGCCTTTCTTGATTTCCATGCCAAGCCACTTTGGGTTTTTGCCTCTTTCTGAGCTCAGTTCTGATGTTTTTCGGTCAATTCTGTGATCAGGTTGAAGCTAAGAACATGGATTAAAATACTGTTTATCTCATCTGAGAGCTTAGAAGGCCTTCAAAGTTTCAAAACCCTTGCCTTACAAGTTTTTTCCCCCCACTGAGTTCATCACATCTTCCATAATTCCGTAAATAGAGATTCTAGAGCCTCAAGGTAATTATTTTTACTGCAATCGGAATGTCCTGGGTAAAAAGTGAGAGCCATGTACATTTTCTTAAGGTAATACCTTGCATACTAAAAGTTAAGAGACCCATATGATGAGCTATTATAAATGATTTGTTTCTAAGAAAGATGATCTAACATCTCTCTACAAAGACATGTCGATGTCATTAGGAAGGAAAATGGGAGCAGGATGAGTCGCTGTGAATTGTCATTTCCCAGAATTTATCTGAGGAGTACAGCTGATACACAAGATTCACCTTAATTTTTTTTTTTAATTTTTTTTTTCAACGTTTATTTATTTTTGGGACAGAGAGAGACAGAGCATGGACGGGGGAGGGGCAGAGAGAGAGGAAGACACAGAATCGGAAAGAGGCTCCAGGCTCCGAGCCATCAGCCCAGAGCCCGACGCGGGGCTCGAACTCACGGACCGCGAGATCGTGACCTGGCTGAAGTCGGACGCTTAACCGACTGCGCCACCCAGGCGCCCCTCACCTTAATTTTTTAATAGGCAAACTATTTTCACATTCTTAGAATGTTATGCAAGTCATTATCCCTAACGACTTAACCAGCTGCTGTGTTCAACTATATTTCTCTGTATGAAAACTTCATGATTAATGTGACTGGTGCAATGACACAAGCACCACTTATCTACTTTTAAGTTAAAGGACTGAATTCTCTATTCTAATGCATTGGGATTACAACATCTTCACATTAGCTTGCACAGCACATTGTTTCTATCCCGAGGATTTTCTTTAGAGATATCTGATTAACTGCATTATCCTCACAAAGCTTAAGCGATTTTTTTTATTAGCTGTTTTTTGTAACAGCACCCAGGAGTGTTCGAAATTATTTTTAAGGTTAAAAATGAGTGTGTTTACATACCTTTTCATTGGAGACCTAATTAGCTAGGTAATTTAAATAGCAGAAGTTGAGAGTTTTATAAAATACAAGAGGAATGGCTACCTTACAAACGTTTCCACAACAAAAACACTCTTGAAATGGTGCTGCTTTTATGAATAAACCATTTCAGGAGATGTAGAATTAAAAAAAAAGGAATTTTGATACATTTTCTGTAGGATTAGGCAAAACTAACTTTGATGTGGGGTGAAAAGTAACAGCCAATGACCTTTAGGACATTATTTATTCTGTAATTCAATAGTTTGAATCATTTCACTTGGCACTTACTAAAGGATTTCTTTAACTCTATTCATCTTATGCATAACAGGCCTGAACTTATTTAAGCTAATTTCTCCTTGAGGGTGAAGGAGAATAAAGGAGGTAAGCTTTCAGGGTCATAAAGACACAGCATCGGGCCCCAGGCATGCTCTACTCAATGCCCTTAACATCAACAGGGAAACAGTGGTTGATGCTATGGTTGTTCACATCCTGCAAGTATAGTAATTAATCTGACTTGGACAGTTTTCAGGTGGTCTTTCCTATTTCAGTGAGAAATTCCAAACACCTAATTCATGCTCACGTTTTAGGTTCTTAACACATTCATTCAATAGGCATAGCCAGGTTGAAGCTAAATCTTCAAATACATCGGGAACGAGGACTTCTCATGTAAAGATAAGAATAAGTAAGTTCTAAAATTATAATATTTCATGATATTTTGGATTTATGATTTATGGGCTCCAAAAAAGCATTCTTTATCTAACGAAACAATTAGAAACAACAACAAAAATATATACAGGAGTCAGGCACATAGATATCAAAATATTATCTCTACTATTGATGAAGGTATGCAGAGATTGTAGCTTGGGGCAGCCAAGTGGGTTTATTTATTTTCCTCTCATTTAACTTCTCCTTCCAAACTTCACAAAGACAGAGCCTGTCATGCCAAACTTTCCACACTTTGGAGAAATAGATCCAAACTGTATCTTCCCTGCTGGCTGCCAGGTCATAAAGTGTGGGCACAGAAGTGGCTGACCCCTATGCACAAACAGCAAATCAGTTTCCTCTCCCTGGGGAAGGATTCACAGCTAGTAACAGCCTGGATTGTTACTCTAATGGAAGTTTCTTCACGTGGAGACATGAAGCCAAAGGTATGGCTAACACCCCTGACGACTGCTAAGGATTTGGTATGCAGTGGCATATGGAATCATTATTTTTTTGCCTTTCTGCATTAATAAATTTGTGTTAATATTTTTTAGTTTTAATAGTTTTATATTAATAAAATAAGCCTGAAAGAAGGAAAAGAATTGCTTGAAACAAAATGGTAGCTAGATATAACGTAAAGAATTATTTAAATAATCATCAGGTTTCTAGCCCCACTGTGCTAAATTATATTACACAACAGATACAGAAGGCCAAATTTAAGGGCAAGAGAGTTCTTGCTACCTCAGTGCCCTTTTCATCTTCAGCTTCTGAGAAGATAGGCTGGAAAGTGATTCTTATAATGTAAATTATAGACATGACTTTTTATGGTGTCAGCTGAGGCCATCATCTCATTTTACATAAAACACCAAACAGCTATTGGAAGTTAATGAACTTTCTTTATTAGCGTATCAGGAACATTTAAACCAGTGATCTAGAGAAAAAGAGCTTTTCATATCTGATCATAAATTCTGGAGTTCCCCATCACCTTGATTAATACTATCTTCAAGATTCGGAAGAATAATATTCAAATATAGGCACATATTAGTGGGGTATGTGTGTGTGTGTGTGTGTGTGGGAATGTGTGAGACATGTTTCATTATTATTTTTGGATGGGAGCCATATAATGTTATGCACTATTCTTATTAACACAAGTTCTTTGTGGTCTTATATACTATACAATATTTACAAAAATTATATTGTTCCACATACTATATATCATTAAAATATAAATATAGTAGGATAGATATAACTATATATTCAAGTTATATAAAATTATTTTATAAATATATACCTACTTTAAGGTAGAATATTTTAAAAGTCAGCATATTAATTTAATCACCACCCATATCAAGATATACTACATTACCAACATCCAGAAATCTCTTAAGCTCCATCCCAATTATTATCCAAAATAAATATTATTTTGAATTCCATTTCCATAGATTATCTTACCTATCTTTGAATGTTATGTAAATGGAATCAGAAGTATATAATATTTTGTGTCTTTCTTTTTCTCAACAATTTATCTGTAAAATTTATCCACTCTGTTGTGTCTAACAATTAATTATTTTCTATATATTATTCCATTGTGTCAATATTACACAATACTTTTATTTCTTTTACTGTTGATGGACATACTATACTTGAGTTATTTCCAGTTTATTATTATTATTGTTATTATTATTATTATTATTATTATTATTATTATTATGTTCTTTCTATCAGCTTATTGCCCATGTGGTAAATATATGTACTAATTTTCATTGCACATATACATATGTGTTCACTTTTCCTTAGGAGTTATATCGTTAAGTCCTAGGGATCTTAGGTTCCATTCTAATAGATCATGTCAAATAGGAAGCCAAAGTAGTCTTGCCACATGCAGTGTATGAGAGTTCTAGTCACTCTACCCTCTTGTTAGTGCCTGTTATTAGGTTGTTTTGTTTGTTTGTTTTTCATTTTAGTCATTGGGTGGGCACACTGAGTAATTTTGTGCTCATTGAGGTTTTAGCTTACTTTTCTATGATGACAAAAGAGGTGAATTGTCTTTTGTTAATTGCCTATTCAATTTATTGGTCAAATTTCACTTAATTGCCTTTTGAAAAATTGTTTATATATGAATAATTTGTTGGATATATGTTTGAAACTATCATCCTACACGGTAGCCTAGTGTTTATTCTTTTAATGGTATCTTTAATTAAGCACAAGTAACCAGGTCTTGCTTTATGATTAATTCCTTTTGTTTTTTTAAAGTTTATTTACTTATTTTGAGAGAGAGAGAGAGAGAGAGAATCCCAAGCAGGCTCTGTACTGGCAGCACAGAGTCTGACATGGGGAATATAATTTTGGGATCATATAGAGTGAGGTAGATTATTTTTTATCATAATATACAAATATAAAACCAAACATAAAAATACAATCGATATCGATATTTTAGTGATCTGTTTCTATACATCAGGTGACCTTATGTGTGTGGGTTTTCTTAATTATCTAATCTCTTTCTTTCATGTATGTGTCTACCTTGTTCCATTCTGATTTAATTATTTTAGTTTTATAATAATTCTTGAAATGTGTTTGTGTAAGCTCTCCAACTTTGTTCTTATTTAAAACTATCTTTGAAATTTTGGATTTTCAAACATATTTTAAAATCAGCTTCTCAATTGTACACATGTGTGTGCGTGCACACACACACACACACACTTTATTAGTTTTGACTAAATTTACATTGGCTCTACAAATCAATATGCAGAAAAAATGCTATCTTTACAATATTGGTAGAGTTTAACCATTTCATCATGTTATATAGTACATGATGAAATGTTTTATATTTTTAGTAGTACATATTGACTTAAAGATTTCTGTTATTTTAGTATAGCTGCACCAACTATTTTCTGTTGCTGTTCACATGCTTCTTTTTTTTTTCTTTATTTCAATCTTGCGGAGTCCTTGTATTTTAGGCTCTTATTGTTCTCAGGTATGAAGAGTTTTTTTAATTCATCCTGGAAAATTTATAGAAGAATAAACGTTAAAACTTAGTATTGCAGAGATTTTCACTTTTACCTATAAAAGACTAGTTGTTATTCAACTAATACATTTGACAAAAATGTTTTAAACTCGGGATTATAATTATAATTACAGGAAGGCACTGAATGTATCCATGAGCTTTTCCAGTATACAATAGGAATTAATAGATATGTGAAGGAAGAAAAGATGATATTTAACAATTTAAAACCAAAAACATTAATAGAAACAGACCCAGTACTGACATAAAAGATGGAAATGTCAGACCAGAAGTTTCACAGAGCTATTTTTTTAATGTTTATTTATTTTTGAGAGAGAGAGACAAAGTGAGAGATGGGAGGGGCAGAGAGAGAGAGAGAGAGAGATTGACAGAATCTGAAGCAGGCTCCAGGCTCTGAGCTATTAGCACAGAGCCCAACGCAGGGCTTGAACTCACTGATTATGACATCATGACCTGAACCGAAGTCAGACACTTAGCCAACTGAGCCACCCAGGTATCCCTTCACAGAGCTATTTTAAAGGTTGTCAAAAATGTTGTGATAGGTAGAATTTACAGATGACTACCAAGATTCCTAGATACTAGTGTATAATCCTGTATAATCCCATCTCACTGAGCGTGGGTGAGATCTGTGAATATAAGGAACATTAATTTCATGGCTAGGTTATTTTATGGTAAAGTAGAAGGAGTTTTTCATGTGAAGATCCTTACACAGTTTGAATTACTCAAAAAGGAGATTATTCTGTGTGGCATAATCTAATAACATAGGCCCTTTAAAAGATGGCTACAGTATTTCATGAGATCAGAGAGTGAATGTCCTTTTAGGCTTGAAGAAGAAAACATCCATGTCGTAAACTGCCTATGGAAACAAGGGTTATGGAACTATGGGCAATCTCCAGCATTGATTGGGACCTCCAGCTGAGATTCAGTAAGAATTCAGGGTACTTTATCATCAATCTCAAGGGCATGAATTTTGCCAAGCTGAATGTGCTTAAAAGCAATAAAATATAATACTTTTAAATATAATACTTTTCAATAAAATATAATACTTTTAAAACTTATATAAAAAGATAACTCCCTGTGTACCTTTGTGAAACTCCTTGTATAGCCTTGTGAAACCCTGAACAGAGGATCTGGCAAGCAATGCCCAAATTCCTGACACATGGAAACTGTGTGTTTTGGGTATGTGTGACTTTGGCATTGTTATTTTTAACAGCTTTTATTTTTAGAGAAGTTTTATGTTCATGCAAAGTTGAGAAATTTCCCACATAGTCTCTACCTTTGTGTATGAATAACCTTTCCCCTTACCATTAACCCCTTCCTGAGTGGAACATTTGTTAAAAGTGATAAACATTGTTCACATACGTTGACACATCATTATCACCCAAATTCCATAGTTTACATTCCAGTTCATTCTTGGTGTTGTATATTCCATAAGTTTGGACAAATGTATAATGACATGCGCCTACCATTATAGTATCATACAGGGCATTTTCACTAGCCTGAAAATCCTCTGTGTTTTGCTTATTTATCCCTCTCTGTCCCTTAATCCCCTGGCAACCACTGATATTTTTACTATCTCCAGTTTTCTTTTTCTGTGTTGTTTTAAGCTATTAAATTTGTGGTAATTTGTCACATTGTAATAAAAAATTAATACAGATTTAGATGAAAAGGTGGATATAATGAGAGAATACTTGGAAAATATCAGAAAAAATTGCAATTATAAAGAAG
Source organism: Puma concolor (assembly GCF_028749965.1). Taxonomy (NCBI): domain Eukaryota; kingdom Metazoa; phylum Chordata; class Mammalia; order Carnivora; family Felidae; genus Puma; species Puma concolor. The sequence continues at coordinate 179,839,584 of NC_141670.1, read as the reverse complement.
AACAAAAATGTATTCTAGAAATAAAGACATGATATTTGAAAAATTAAAATTTTACTGGATGCTATATCAACAAAATATCAGAGTACTATATTCGAAAAAAGGGAAGTATACCCTTTAAGATGAAGAAAGGAGAAAAACAAGAGACAAAAATAATTAAAAAAGAATCACTGTCCTGGTGGAATATCAACCAATCTAATGTAAATGTAATTAGAACAAGAACAAATGAAGAGAACCATTCGAGTAGAAAAAGAAAGAAAGAAAGAAAGAAAGAAAGAAAGAAAGAAAGAAAGAGAAAAAAGAGAAAAGTTTTGCCCAAAATTCACTATAAAATTTTCAATTAAACACTTTTAATAAATTTCAGTTCATTTATTTATTCTAAGATAGGGAGAGGGGGAGATGGGCAGAGAGAGAGGGAGAAAGAAAATCCCAAGTAGGCTCCACACTGTCAGTGCAGAGCCCAATGCAGAGCTCAAAATCACCAACCACAAGATCATGACTTGAGCTGAAATCAAGAGTTGGATGCTTAACTAACTGAGCCACCAAGGTATCTCTGAAAATTTTTTAAAAATGAAAAAATTTAAATAATCTCAAACACTCATAAAACTTCAAGCAAGTCACACACACACACACACACACACACACACACACACACATCATAGGTATGAATACCTTAGTTGAATTGTTGAAATTAAAAAAAATAAATAAAAAATAACCAAAGAAAAACAATGTAGAAAAAAATCTTAAAAACAGCCATTACAAAGAGGACACATTTGAAAACTTATGCCCACACAGAAACCTGCACATGGATGTTTATAGCAGCTTTGTTCATAATAGCCAAAACTTGGAAGCAAGCAAGATGTACTTCAGCAGTTGAATGGGTAAATAAAGTGTGGTACATGCAGACAATGAAATATTTTTCAGTGCTAAAAGCTAGGAGCTATCAAGCCATGAAAAGACATGGAGAAACCTTAAATGTGTATTACTAAGTGAAAGAAGCCAATTTGAAAAAGCTAAATTCTGTACAATTCCAAATATATGACATTCTGGAAAAGGCAAACTATGGAGACAATAAAAAGATCAGTGGTGGCCAGGTGTTAGGGTAAGAGGGTGGATAGAAGGAGCACAGAGGATTTTTAGAGCAGTGAAAACACTCTATACGATATCATAACAGTGAATACATGTCCTTATATATTTATTTGAACCGTAGAATATACACCAAGAGTGAAGCATAATGTTAACTATGAAATTTGGGTAATTATGATGTCAGTGTAGATTCAACAGTTGTAACAAGTGTACCACCCTGGTGGGGGATACTGATAATGAAGGTGCCTATGTACGTGTGGGACCAGGGAGTATATGGGAAATCTCCATAACTTCCTCTCAATTTTGCCATGAACCTAAAAAATGTCCTAAAATAGTCTTCATAAACAAAACAAAATAAAAACAAATAAACGAACAAAAGTGTTGTTTCTCTTTTTGTAGGTAAAAACATTTGTTGGGTGTGGGACAAGTCTAGCAAAGAGTGAAGACAAGATGGTAGCTGGGACTAGGGTTATGTTATTGAGATTGGTAGAATTCGTTGGACTGAAGCATTCTAGAGGTGGAATTGAAATACTTGATGATTCTTGAGATACTCTAGTAGTATCTGTGAAGAAGAAAAAATGAAAGAGAATTTGCTTTGGAACTTCTCTCTGTGTGGATCTGTGGGAGCTGGGACTGAACATGTGAAGAGATGATTGCTGGTATCACAATGGAAGGCAAGGTCATAAACCAGAACAGCCATCCTGTCTCCAGTAGTACTTATGTTTATCTATCTATTGACAGCCTGCCTCCTATTTTCATGTAATTCACTCACGTGTATATATCATATCTTTCCAATGGGTTTATAAGCTCCTTGAGGTTAGGGGCCTCAGCTTATGTTTCTTTCATATGAGAAAAACACAGAACAAAGCATTATTAAATTCTCAGTGAATACTGGTTTATTTGAACCACTCAGCAAAGTACTGACTGGAAGTGTAATAAACTTCAACTCTAAAGCTTTCAATTATTTACTTATATATTAGGGTCAAAGTTTTGTTGTTTTTTTTTTTTTTTCCAACTTTTTTTATTTTTTTTATTTTTGGGACAGAGAGAGACAGAGCATGAATGGGGGAGGGGCAGAGAGAGAGGGAGACACAGAATCGGAAACAGGCTCCAGGCTCCGAGCCATCAGCCCAGAGCCTGACGCGGGGCTCGAACTCAGGGACCGCGAGATCGTGACCTGGCTGAAGTCGGACGCTTAACCGACTGCGCCACCCAGGCGCCCCTAGGGTCAAAGTTTTAAAGTGTTTAAAAATCCTATTTCTTTCTTATGATAATTAAAATTCTCTAATTGTGGATCAAAAGCAACTCAGTCCTGAATTTTAAAATATGTACTTTAAATTGTGATTGAATTTCAAAAGTCAAGGTCACATTTATATTTCGTAATTATTGAAACAGTGATGACAAGATTTGCTTATAAAATATATTTTTAAACATTGAAAGTCTTAATTACCCCAAAATATAAGGCCTGAAATCCTTCCTCAATACTTTTAGAATAAAGGGTGAATCAGAGGGGTTTTTTCCTAAGTATATGACTTAATTACATTATATTCTGCAAATTCTATAGGATATTACAAGTTCATACACAAAATGGTCTAAAACACTGTTTTATAATGAAATATGTAGTAGTTGATGAATGATTAACCATTTTTGCATCTGCTTACATTATATCCATTTTGTTTGTAATTAAGCCAGATATAATAAGAACATCAGGTTCAGAGCTGTTAACATTGTTTCACAAACATACACTCGTAAGTTTCTGCTAGATTAATATAAACACATCACGTGGTCATATTAAAAGAGTAGAGGGATGTTCTACATTGACCTCTGAAAAACAAATGAGCTAAAATGAAGAAAAATGTATAGGTATTTATTGGAGTAAAGTAAGTCAAAACACTTGGAATGCCAAAAACAATTTTTTTTTTGTAACAGAATTTTCTGGAAAAGTTAGACTTTCTGTTATCTCATTAAAAGTTATTTAATAAAAGTTAAAATGCAAAATCATTAAATTCAAAACAAAAAAATAAACATTTATTGATATTTTAATGTGGGTATATTTTATTGAAATTATTATATCCTAAAATTTTCATATACACTCTTTGTATAATTGGGTGGTAACTTAGTAAAGTTAATGATTTTACCTGTTCCGTCTCCTGGAATGCCAGATAAGGGTCACTTTGGGGTCTACTGTATTGCCATTTTTTATCTCTCTTATTTTATTTTGTCCTTGAGCAAAGAAAGGAGGAATTTTATGAACTAAAGTTACAATATCAGGTACCAACATAGTAAGTTTATTTTCTTTATTTCTAATGTTTGTATATTTCAGTATTGCCTCTGAGGATTCTTCTTTATTTAGATTATGTCTCAAATGTTCCCAGGTATTTCACCCCAAAAGCCCCTTTAAAAAGTTACTTTCTGGGGCGCCTGGGTGGCTCAGTCGGTTAAGCGGCCGACTTCAGCTCAGGTCACAATCTCGCAGTCCGTGAGTTCGAGCACGGCGTCGGGCTCTGGGCTGGTGGCTCAGAGCCTGGAGCCTTCTTCCAATTCTGTGTCTCCCTCTATCTCTGCCCCTCCCCCGTTCATGCTCTGTCTCTGTCTCAAAAATAAATAAAACGTTAAAAAAAAAAAAGTTACTTTCTATTTGAGAAGAATCAATGTTAGTATGTATATATTTATTTTCTAGGAAAAAATACTACTAATAGAATTATAAAGGCAGATCATTAGATAGTACGTTGAGATGGGAAAGAACCAGGGAACATAGTTCTCTATTTAATACCTGTTATATAATATATATAAAATATTAAAAATGTCTCACATTTATTTTTTTTTTAATTTTTTTTAACGTTTATTTATTTTTTTGGGACAGAGAGAGACAGAGCATGAACGGGGGAGGGGCAGAGAGAGAGGGAGACACAGAATCAGAAACAGGCTCCAGGCTCTGAGCCATCAGCCCAGAGCCCGACGCGGGGCTCGAACTCACGGACTGCGAGATCGTGACCTGGCTGAAGTCGGACGCTTAACCGACTGCGCCACCCAGGCGCCCCAAAATGTCTCACATTTAAATTGTCTTTCCAACTTTTGTATTTCCTATCTTTGTGATTTTAAGATGGTTACTAGGGCCTCTCAAATATCATCCATCACCCTAAAATCAAACTATGGACTTACAGAAACTGAAGGACAAATATTTTGAACAAGGACACTAATTACCTACGAAGTCAATATTTGAATAATAATTTAGTGTTAATCCAAGCTCTGTATGCACTTCTGTAAAAAGGAATGTTACTAAATTTGATTGAATGGCAAGTACATGTCAAGTTCTTTATAAAACCCTTGAGGGTTAGGATTATTACCTCAATGCCATAGGTAAGAAATATGGGGTCATGCAGTTTTTGCCAGTATTAGAGTCACATTTCAAAAAATATATGCAGACAAAAATTTGAAACAAAATTGTCCTGAAAGTTTTACTCTTTGTTTTTTTCTTTGATATATGAAATTTATTGTCAAATTGGTTTCCATACAACACCCAGTGCTCATCCCAAAAGGTGCCCTCCTCAATACCTATCACCCACCCTCCCCTTCCTCCCACCCCCCATCAACCATCAGTTTGTTCTCAGTTTTTAAGAGTCTCTTATGCTTTGGCTCTCTCCCTCTCTAACCTCTTTTTTCTTTTCCTTCCCCTCCCCCATGGGTTTCTGTTAAGTTTCTCAGGATCCACATAAGTGTGAAAACATTTGGTATCTTTCTCTGTATGGCTTATTTCACTTAGCATCACACTCTCCAGTTCCATCCACGTTGCTACAAAGGGCCATATTTCATTCTTTCTCATTGCCACGTAGTACTCCATTGTGTATATAAACCACAATTTCTCTATCCATTCATCAGTTGATGGACATTTAGGCTTTTCCCACAATTTGGCTATTGCTGAGAGTGCTGCTATAAACATTGGGGTACAAGTGCCCCTATGCATCAGTACTCCTGTATCCCTTGGTAAATTCCTAGAAGTGCTACTCCTGGGTCATAGGGTAGGTCTATTTTTAATTTTCTGAGGAATCTCAATACTGTTTTCCAGATGGCTGTACCAGTTTGCATTCCCACCAACAGTGCAAGAGGGTTCCCGTTTCTCCACATCCTCTCCAGCATCTATAGTCTCCTGATTTGTTCATTTTGGCCACTCTGACTGGCGTGAGGTGATATCTGAGTGTGGTGTTGATTTGTATTTCCCTGATGAGGAGCGATGTTGAGCATCTTTTCATGTGCCTGTTGGCCATCCGGATGTCTTCTTTAGAGAAGTGTCTATTCATGTTTTCTGCCCATTTCTTCACTGGATTATTTTTTTTGGGGGTGTGGAGTTTGGTGAGCTCTTTATAGATTTTGGACACTAGCCCTTTGTCTGATATGTCATTTGCAAATATCTTTTCCCATTCCGTTGGTTGCCTTTTAGTTTTTTTTTTTGTTGTTGTTGTTTCCTTTGCTGTGCAGAAGATTTTTATCTTCCTGAGGTCCCAATAGTTCATTTTTGCTTTTAATTCCCTTGCCTTTGGGGATGTGTCAAGTAAGAAATTGCTGTGGCTGAGGTCAGAGAAGTCTTTTCCTACTTTCTCCTCTAGTGTTTTGATGGTTTCCTGTCTCACATTCAGGTCCTTGATCCATTTTGAGTTTATTTTTGTGAATGGTGTAAGGAAGTGGTCTAGTTTCATTCTTCTGCATGTTACTGTCCAGTTCTCCCAGCACCATTTGTTACACAGTCTGTCTTTTTTCCATTGGATGTTCTTTCCTGCTTTGTCAAAGATTAGTTGGCCATACTTTTGTGGGTCTAGTTCTGGGGTTTCTATTCTATTTCATTGGTCTATGTGTCTGTTTTTGTGCCAGTACCATGCTGTCTTGATGATTACAGCTTTTTAGTAGAGGCTAAAGTCTGGGATTGTGATGCCTCCTGCTTTGGTCTTCTTCTTCAAAATTACTTTGGCTATTCGGGGCCTTTTGTGGTTCCATATGAATTTTAGGATTGCTTGTTCTAGCTTTGAGAAGAATGCTGGTGCAATTTTGATTGGGCTTGCATTGAATGTGCAGATAGCTTTGGGTAGTATTGACATTTTAACAATATTTATTCTTCCAACCCATGAGCAAGGAATGTTTTTCCATTTCTTTATATCTTCTTCAATTTCCTTCATAAGCTTTCTATAGTTTTCAGCATACAGATCCTTTACATCTTTGGTTAGACTTATTCCTATGTATTTTATGCTTCTTGGTGCAATTGTGAATGGGATCAATTTCTTTATTTGTCTTTCTGTTGCTTCATTATTAGTGTATAAGAATGCAACTGATTTCTGTACATTGATTTTGTATCCTGCAACTTTGCTGAATTCACATATCAGTTCTAGCAGACTTTTGGTGGAGTCTATCGGATTTTCCATATATAATATCATGTCGTCTGCAAAAAGTGAAAGCTTGACTTCATCTTTGCCAATTTTGATGCCTTTGATTTCCTTTTGTTGTCTGATTGCTGATGCTAGGTTTCCAACACTATGTTAAACAACAGCAGTGAGAGTGGACATCCCTGTTGTGTTCCTGATCTCAAGGGGAAAGCTCTCAGTTTTTCCCCATTGAGGATGATATGTGGGCTTTTCATAAATGGTTTTTATGATGTTTAAGTATGTTCCTTCTATCCTGACTTTCTCGAGGGTTTTTATTAAGAAAGGATGCTGAATTTCGTCAAATGCTTTTTCTGCATCGATTGACAGGATCATGTTTACCTTTTCTTTTATTAATGTGATGTATCATCTTGATTGATATGTGAATGTTGAATCAGCCCTGCATCCCAGGAATGAATCCCACTTGATCATGGTGAATAATTCTTTTATAAGCTGTTGAATTCGATTTGCTAGTATCTTACTGAGAATTTTTGCATCCATATTCATCAGGTATATTGGCGTGTAGTTCTCTTTTTTTACTGGGTGTCTGTCTGGTTTAGGAATCAAAATACTGGCTTCATAGAATGAGTCTGGAAGTTTTCCTTCCCTTTCTATTTCTTGGAATAGCTTGAGAAGGATAGGTATTATCTCTGCTTTAAATATCTGGTAGAATTCCCCAGGGAAGCCATCTGGTCCTGGACTCTTCTTTGTTGGGAGATTTTTGATAAGTGATTCAATTTCTTCGCTGGTTATGGGTCTGTTCAAGCTTTCTATTTCCTCCTGTTTGAGTTTATAAAGTGTGTGGATGTTTAGGAATTTGTCCATTTCTTCCAGTTTGTCCAGTTTGTTGGCATATAATTTTTCATAGTATTCCCTGATAATTACTTGTATTTCTGAGGGATTGGTTATAATAATTCCATTTTCATTCATGATTTTATCTATTTGGGTCATCTCCCTTTTCTTTTTCAGAAGCCTGGCTAGAGGTTTATCGATTTTGTTTATTTGTTTCAAAAAAACAACTCTTTGTTTTGTTGATCTGCTCTACCATTTTTTTAGATTCTATATTGTTTATTTCTGCTCTGATCTTTATTATTTCTCTTCTTCTGCTGGGTTTGGGGTGTCTTTGCTGGTCTGCTTCTATTTCCTTTAGGTGTGCTGTTAGATTTTGTATTTGGGATTTTTCTTGTTTCTTGAGATAGGCCTGGATTGCAATGTATTTTCCTCTCAGGACTGACTTCGCTGCATCCCAAGGCATTTGGATTGCTGTATTTTCATTTTCGTTTGTTTCCATATATTTTTTAATTTCTTCTCTAATTACCTGGTTGACCCATTCATTCTTTAGTAGGGTGTTCTTTAACCTCCATGCTTTTGGAGTTTTTCCAGATTTTTCCTGTGATTGATTTCAAGCTTCATAGCATTGTGGTCTGAAAGTATGCATGGTATGATTTCAATTTTTGTATACTTATGAACGGCTGTTTTGTGACCCAGTATGTGATCTATCTTGGAGAATGTTCCACGTGCACTCGAGAAGAAAGTATATTCTGTTGCTTTGGGATGCAGTTCTAAATATATCTGTCAAGTCCATCTGATCCAATGTATCATTCACGCCCTTGTTTCTTTATTGACCATGTGTCTAGATGATCTATCCATTGTTGTCAGTGGGGTATTAAAGTCCCCTGCAATTACCACATTCTTTTCAATAAGGTTGCTTATGTTTGTGAGTAATTGTTGTATATATTTGGGGGCTCCCGTATTCGGCGCATAGACATTTATAATTGTTAGTTCTTCTTGATAGATAGACCCTGTAATTATTATATAATGCCCTTCTTCATCTCTTGTCACAGCCTTTAATTTAAAGTCTAGTTTGTCTGATATAAGTATGGCTACTCCAGCTCTCTTTTGACTTCCAGTAGCATGATAAATAGTTCTCCATCCCCTCACTTTCAATCTGAAAGTATCCTCAGGTCTAAAATGAGTCTCTTGTAGACAGCAAATAGATAGGTCTTGTTTTTTTTTTTTTTTGTTTTTTTTTTTTTTTGTTTTTTTGTTTTTAATCCATTCTGATACCGTATGTCTTTTGCTTGGCGCATTTAGTCCATTTACATTCAGTGTTATTATAGAAAGATATGGGTTTAGAGTCATTGTGATGTCTGTAGGTTTCATGCTTGTAGCGATGTCTTTGGTACTTTGTCTCACAGGATCCCCTTTAGGATCTCTTGTAGGGCTGGTTTAGTGGTGATGAATTCCTTCAGTTTTTGTTTTTTTGGGAAGACCTTTATCTCTCCTTGTATTCTAAATGACATATTTGCTGGATAGAGGATTCTCGGCTGCATATTTTTTCTGTTCATCACATTGAAGATCTCCTGCCATTCCTTTCTGGCCTGCCAAGTTTCAGTAGAGAGATCCATCACGAGTCTTATCAGTCTCCCTTTATATGTTAGAGCACGTTTATCCCTCGCTGCTTTCAGAATTTTCTCTTTATCCTTGTATTTTGCCAGTTTCACTATGATATGTCGTGCAGAAGATCGATTCAAGTTACGTCTGAAGGGAGTTTTCTGTGTCTCTTGGATTTCAATGCCTTTTGCCTTCCCCAGATCAGGGAAGTTCTCAGCTATTATTTCTTCAAGTACACCTTCAGCACCTTTCCCTCTCTCTTCCTCCTCTGGAATACCAATTATGCGTATATTATTTCTCTTTAGTGCATCACTTAGTTCTCTAATTTTCCCCTCATACTCCTGGATTTTTTTATCTCTCTTTTTCTCAGCTTCTTCTTTTTTCATAATTTTATCTTCTGGTTCATCTATTCTCTCCTCTGCCTCTTCAATCCGGACCGTGGTTGTCTCCATTTTATTTTGCACCTCATTGATAGCATTTTTTAGCTCTTCCTGGCTGTTCCTTAGTCCCTTGATCTCTGTAGCAATAGATTCTCTGCTGTCCTTTATACTGTTTTCAAGCCCAGCGATTAATTTTATGACTATTATTCTAAATTCACTTTCTGTTACATTGTTTAAATCATTTTTGATCAGTTTGTTACCTGTTGTTATTTCCTGGAGGTTTTTCTGAGGGGAATTCTTCTGTTTCTTCATTTTGGATAGTCCCTGGAGTGGTGCGGGACTGCGGGGCACTTCCCCTGTGCTGTCTTGAATAACTTGCGTTGGTGGTGGGGCCACAGTCAGACCTGATGTCTGCCCCCAGCCCACCGCTGGGGCCACAGTCAGACTGGTGTGTGCCTTCTCTTCCCCTCTCCTAGGGGCAGGATTCACTGTGGGTGGCGTGGCCTGTCTGGGCTACTTGCACACTGCCAGGCTTGTGGTGCTGGGGATCTGGGGTATTAGCTGGGGTGAATTGGCAAGGTGCACAGGGGGGTGGGAGGGGCAGTCTCAGCTCGCTTTTCCTTTGGAGATCTGCTTCGGGAGGGGTCCTGCGGCACCGGGAGGGAGTCAGACCTGCCACAGGAGGGATGGATCTGCAGAAGCACAGCGTTTTGTGCAGTGCAAGCAAGTTCCCTGGCAGGAACCGGTTCCTTTTGGGATTTTGGCTGGGGGGTGGGCGAGGGAGATGGCACTGGCGAGTGCCTTTGTTCCCTGCCAAGCTGCGCTCTGTCATCTGGGGCTCAACAACTCTCCCTCCCATTGTCCTCCAGCCCTCCCACTCTCTGAGCAGAGCTGTTAACTTATGACCTTCCAGATGCTAAGTCACGCTGGCTGTCGGAACACACTCTGTCCAACCCCTCCGTTTTTGCAAGCCAGACTCGGGGCCCCTGCTTGGCTGGCAGGCTGCCCCTCCACCCCAGCTCCCTCCTGCCAGCCCATGTAGGCGCACTGTCTCTCCGCCCTTCCTACCCTCTTCTGTGGGCCTCTCTGTGCTTGGCTTGGAGACTCCATTCTGCTCGCCTTCTGGCGATTTTCTGAGTTGTTTACACATGGGTGGGTGGAATCTAAGTGACCAGCAGGATGCTGGGAGCCCAGCGTCCTCCTATGCCGTCATCTTCCCAGCTAAACTCCGAAAGTTTTACTCTTTGTAACACGTTGCTCCATACAAGAAAAAAGATTGTGATCGCTTATTCTCTAAGCTGTTGGTTTTCATTTTGGTTGTGGGAGATGTAGGAAAAAGGGAGGGGTGAGTAAGTTCAGTCTCTCTGTCATTCATTTATAGGCATATAGTGAAAATTTTATTTCTTCTCTTACCAATTCAGATGGCTTTTATTTTTTTGGTTGTTGTCTGATTGCTGAGTCTAGGCCTTCCAGTACCGTGTTAAATAAAAGTGGTGAGAATGGAAATCCATCCCTGTCTTGTTTCCGACCGTAGAGGAAAAAGCTCTCAGTTTTTCCCCATCAAGGAAGATGTTAGCTATGGTTTTTCACAGATAGCCTTTATAATGTTGACAGATGTTTCCTTTAAACCTACTTTTTTGAAGGTTTTTATCGTGAATTGATGTTGTACTTGGTCCAATGCTCTTTTCTCTGTCCTTTGAAATGATCTTATGGTGCTTATCCTTTCTCTTATTGATGTGATGTATCACCTTGATTGATTTGAGAATACTGAACCACCGTTGCAACCAGGAATAAATCCCACTTGATTGTGATGAGTGTTTTTTTTAATATATTGTTGAATTCAGTTTGCTAGTGTTTTAATGAGGATTTTTGTATCTATGTTCATCAGGGATATTGGTCTTTAGTTGTTGTTTTGTTTGTTTTGTTTTGTTTTGCTTTTCACTTTTATAGTGTTTTTATCCACTTTTAGTGTCAAGATAATGCTAGTCTCTTAGAATAAATTTGGAAGTTGTTCTTTTTTTTATTTTATTTTTTGGAATAGTTTGAGAAGAAAAGATATTAGCTCTTCTTTAAATGGTAGAATTTGCCTGTAAAACCCTCTGGTCCTTGACTTTGTTTGTTGGGAGTTTTTTTGTTTTTGTTTTTGTTTTTTTTAATTGCTGATTCAATTCTTTGTTGGCTATCAGTCTGTTCAAATATTCTATTTCTTCCTGTTTAATTCTTGGCCATTGGTATATTTCTAGGAATATCCATTTCTTCTAGTTTGCTTAACTTATTGGCATATATTTTTTATGATATTCTGTTATAATTTTTTGTATTTCTGTGATATTGGTTATTTCTCCTCTCTCATTTGTAATTGTATTTATTTGGGTCCTTTATCTTTTTTTTTTTCCTTGATGAGTATGGCTAGAGTTTTATCAATTTCATAGATTTTTTTTTCAAAGAACCAAGTCCTGGTTTCATTGATCTTTTATATTGTGGTTTTTCTTGTTGTTGTTTTGTTTTTGTTTTGTTTTATAGTTCCTATATCATTTATTTCTACTCTAATTTTTATTATATTCTTGAGGTTTCGTTCTTATTTTTCTATCTCCTTTAACTAGAAGGGGCTAGGATTATGTTGTTTATTTGAGTACTTGAGATTTTTCTAGCCTGTTGACATAGGCCTGTATTGCTATAAATGTCACTTTTATAACCACTTTTGCTGCATTCCAAAGGTTTTGGACCATTGTGTTTTCATTTTCATTTGTTTCTATGTACTTTTTCATTTTTTAAAATTTTATTTCCTGTTTAACCCTATCATGGTTTAGTAGCATGTTACCTAACCCCCATGTATTTGGGATCTTTCCAGTTTTTTTTTGTTTTTTTTTTTGTTTGTTTTTTTTGTTTTTTTTTTTTTTGTTTTGTTTTTTTTTGTGGTTGACTTTTCATAGTGGTCTTGTCAGAAAAGATGTTCGCTATGATTTCGATCTTCTTAAATTTGTCGAGGCTTGTTTTGTGGGCTAATTTGTAATCTAGTCTGGAAAATGTTCTGTGGCACTTGGAAAGAATGTGTATTCTGCCATGTTAAGATAGAATGCTCTTAATATATCTGTTAAATCCATCTGTTCCAGTGTGTCATTCAAAGTCATTGTTTCCTTGTTGATTTTCTGTTGAGATGATCTGTCCCTTGATGTAAGTGGAGTATTAAAGTCCCCTGGTGTTATTGTATTAATATCAATTAGTTCCTTTATTTTTGTTATTAACTTTTTTATACATTTGGGTTCGTCTATGCTGGGTGCATAAATATTTACAATTGTTACATCTTGTTGGATTGTCCCCTTTATTATTACATAGTGTCCTTTCTTGTTTCCTGTTACAATTTTTCTTTTAAAGTCTATTTTGTCTGATATAAGTACTGCTACTGTGGCTTTCTTTTGACATCAGTTTGCATGATAGATGTTTCTCCATTCCCTTATTTTCAATCTGCAGTGTCTTTCAGTCTAACATGAGTCTCTTGTAGGCAGCATAGATGAGTCTTGTTTTTTTAAATCTATTCTATCATCCTATGTCTTTTGATTGGAGCGTTTAGTTCTTGCTGGTAGTTTTGATATAAAAATAATCATCAGCTAACATTATTTGGGCAACTATTGAAGACAGAGTGCTAAACTATATTATCTAACATAGGCATGTAGATTGACAAACTAGTGCTATTCCATTAACGAAAAAGAAAAAGTTACATAAGTAAGTCCTTGCTCTAGCTAATTATATTCACTGAATAATTAATTATCAACTCAAAATTGAGGCTACGCCTCATATCTGAGATTTGGCTCCAATAAGTGAAATGATTTATGGATAGATTTTCTTAAGTTTAAAGACAGTTTGCTACACAGTTGTTTGTCTACCTCTTTCTCCATATCTGTTGAGAATTTTGGAAGCTTATTCTGGAAATATACACCAGAAAGCATTAACCTGATAAGGTATAAAGATAGGCATTAAGGAGAGTACCAATAGTAAGTGAAGTTATCAACTCCTTCTTAATTGAAAACAGAGTTGGCTGTACCAGAGTTGTCCAAATTGATCAATGTAACCACCTCTTGCCTGACTGGCTCTCAGAAGATAGTCTTGCTTTTGGAGAGGAAGTGTAAGATGTTGTTCCAGAGTGAAGCTGTTTTCCTAGCAGAAACAATGCTATCCCCATATGGAGAGGGGTGATTAATTCATCAATGGAAGGCACTTGGTTGTCAAGATTGATAAATTAGGAAGAATGAGACCTGATGAAATGAGGATGAGGTACTGGCCTAAAAGAAACTGAAGGAAAAAAAAATACATCCGGTGTGGATTTGCTATTTGAATAAAATACCCCAGAGACACTAGAAAGTGTCTAGATGTAGAAAGTTTTAGAGTCACACAATTTTCTAGCTAGAAAATATCAACAAAATCCTATAGCTTTTCTCTCATTTTACATACGAAGACACTAGGCTTAAAGCAGCAGAGGCTGGCTTGGGAACCCAAATCAGATATACTTCCTCCTATTTCTGAGTATCGTTGACAATGGCACAATGGCAATCTCATGTGTAAGTTTTAAAGTTGTATATAAATATTAATTGTGAGTAATAACTGTTTTGGAGAGCTTGTTATTTCCAATAATCTTTTCCTTTTATTAACAACATAGGACCCATGTGTAACTTACACCTCAATTAGTTACTGTCTAATACTATTCTGTACCTTTCCTGGTATAGTTTCTCACTTTTCCAGGCACTATGAATTGCTTCAGACTTTGATAACATGAAAAAAAAAAAAGGCGGGGGTGGGGTGGGGTGGGGAGGAACTCAGATAAACTTTATTTATAGTGTGTTTGTTTATTTATTTATTTAATTTATTTTTAGAGAGAGACAGAGATAAAGCAAGTAGGGGAGGAGAAAAGAGAGGTAGAAACAGAATCCCAAGCAGGCTCCATGCTGTCAGCACAGAGCCTGATGTGGAGCTTGAACCCACAAACCATGATATCATGACCTGACCCGAAATCAAGAGTCAGATGCTTAGCTGACTAAGCCACCCATGTGTCCCCAGATAAATTTTAAATTCATATTATGAAAAAGCATGAGGAAAACTCACATGACTTGTGTTCTTAACTAAAATGAACATAGATAACGTTCTTGTTTCTAAGAAGATGACAGAGGTAGTATTGTACTGGAACTGGAACAACAGGAGAACATTAGAAAACAATATATATTGTCTGTGTCTCGGGGAGAGTAAGGTTTTAAGCAGAAGAGCATTTAATTATGCTTATCTATCAACTACTTTTAGAAGTTTTTATACAATGTCTACACAATATGCCATGCCATGGATATATATCAGGCAGATAAATCATCTCAACTTTCATTATGAACACAGTTAAAATTTATTAAGAAATTTCTTTATGTATCAGACACTATGATAAACAATAAAAGTTCAAAGGTGAATGCATGTATGGAAGGGTACAGAGTCATAAATGATTATAATTTAATATGATGAGCTCTACAGTTCAAATGTATAATAATTCCTAGGTCACAATGTACTGAAGGAAGGACAGTATTCCAGTACAACCTTGCTTTTTTCCTCCATATTTAATTTTAAAAATTATTTCTATTTTCCACATATATTTCTAACTTTTATTTTCATATTTTCTGTATAATTATCTTTTAAATATCTCTTATAAACAACATATTGGTAACTCATTATTTTTGTGAATGTGGAAGTTTCTATCCTTTTATTAATTAATGTGTTAATTAATTAATTAACGTGTTTGAACTAGTTACATTCACATAGTTATCATTAGTTAGGACTTGTTTCTATAATAATATTTCATATTTTTTCACTTACTTTGCTTTATTTTTTTCTCTATTTTCCTTGCAGGTTTCAATTGTATACATTTTTGTACCTCAGTTATATACGTCAAGTTTCCTGATGCTGAATAAAAAGTTATATGTTTTGTAATTCTTTAGTTTCCAGGTTAAGATTAAGGCCTATATTTGATCTATTTTTATACCTGCTGATTTATAAAATTAACCAAAACATACAAATTCCTAACTGAAGACAAGAACCTGTACATGGTTTTACATTATTTTTATTTTCTCTCTTTCTCCAACACCACCCAATTTAATATGAGGTTTTGTGGATATATATGTTTTTCTCTACATTTTGGGGGGTTATTTGATTATGTTCAGTTTATATGTCCTCAGCATCATCTACATTATTCTTCCAGTTTGTAATATTCTTCCAAAATTCTTTTCAAGTATACTTTTAGTCAAATATATGAGAACTTAAGAAAAAAAAAAAAAAGGATTTCAACATCTAAGATTTGTAGAGGTACTCAAACAATGTGGCAATTAAGTTTTTTGTTTTTGTTTTTGTTTACATTTTTGAGAGAGTGTGAATGAGGGAGGGGCAGAGAGTGAGAGGGAGACAGAGGATCTGAAGCAGACTCTGAGCTGACAGCAGAGAGCCTGATGCGGGGCTTGAACTCATGAACTGTGAGATCATGACCTGAGCTGAAATTGGATGCTCAACTGACTGAACCACCCAGGTGCCTCAGGTTTTGTTTTTCTCTTTTTAATTAATAAATTGGAGATTATAATGGATTTAGAGCAGAGAAAAAGGTTTCAAAGGAGCACAGATATTTGAGAAATAAGAACTGTTTTAGGTAATCAAGAAAAGGTTTTGGTGTGCCCAGCTTCTTTCATGGAAGGAACTTGTAGGGTCTGAAGATAGAAAAGCATCCAAGGGCAGATGTGATGAGCAATGGAGGTTTTCTATGAGGAAACTTTGAAGGAGATTCCCGAAAATCATATCTTTTTTATTTTTAATTTTTTTTAACGTTTATTTATTTTTGAGACAGAGAGAGACACAGCCTGAACGGGGGAGGGGCAGAGAGAGAGGGAGACACAGAATCGGAAACAGGCTCCAGGCTCTGAGCCATCAGCCCAGAGCCCGACGCGGGGCTCGAACTCACGGACCGCGAGATCGTGACCTGGCTGAAGTCGGACGCTTAACTGACTGAGCCACCCAGGCGCCCCCCGAAAATCATATCTTAACTTCCTAGCCATTTAATTCCAACTCTCTCCTTCTTTGTGCTTTTCCAGTGTACTCAGTATCACAGTTAATCTCTTTCCCTGGCAGTGTCCATGGCTTTGGCAATGGTGGTAGCTACCCCCTTTCCTTCAGCTTCTCCTTCATCTTCTTCTTCTTCTTCCTCCTTCTGCTCTCCTCCTCCTTCTTTAACAAATTTATAAGGTATTTCCCAAATAACTGGTACTTTATGTCTCAAAACTCTTTGAAGCTAATTAAAACCAAACAAGTGTCCTACTGAGTTAACAAATTTCGTATCTTATTATGAGTTTCAATCATTGTTCTGCCCACTCTGTGAGTGAAACGCAAAATGTGTGGCAAGTAATCTTGGGAATGATTATGATTGAGATATGTAAAATGTAATGTTTCTGTCTTCTA